>NC_056686.1:85440625-86793750 GCF_018350215.1 Panthera leo | reverse complement strand
TTTTATTCTTCTTGGATTCACCTAAAGACACCACTAAGTCAAATAAGAATTTATTGAGTAGTTATAATATACTAAGTACTATTTTATTTTATTATTTTTTTTTTTTACTAAGTACTATTTTAGAATCTAAGGATAGAATGATGACTATCCACATGATGACTACATCTTAGCAGTAAAGTTACATAATAAATAAAACAAAAAGAGCATAACACACTGTTCTAAATAAGTTAATTATGTATGGAATTCCCAGTATAAAGCTCTTTATATGTAATATGTTTTCAGATATAAGGACATATGAAGGAAAATAAAAATAAATTTACAGAAGACTTTCTAAATCAACTCCTTTATCTGTCAATAAGCAAGAAATTTCTCTAAGGTCTTTTGCCAAGAGCTTTATTCTACAGGGAGTATACCATAGCTTAATTTACAAGCAACTTCTTGGCAAACCATTCAAAAGCTTCATATATCTTCATAATCTCAGTCTCAGTAATCGGAATCATACTCTAGTATATTAATATAACATCAGGGAAAAATGAAACTTTTACTCCTTTTTATTTTGTTATCTTTATAACTATACCTAAAGTTGACTGTTGCAATACTTTCCTTTTTCATCAACTTTACTTCACAGCTTTTTTATTTGTGGATTTGGGTGACTACATTGTTTGTATTTTAATGTACATGTCTTTGGGAGGCAAATGAGGATTGTTATTGGAAGAATGATTCAGCAGATAATGATCAATTTTTTATTCACATTTTATTGATATTGCAAACCCGAACTTACTTTAATCTTATGAGCTATGTTTAAATTATTTTATGAAATTTAGTCCAAAAAAGTAGTTCATGTTCACAATGTGTATACAAATATTGATTGCAATATAAATAATACTATTTCTATATATTAAAAGAACAATTCTTAAAACTTAAATAAATATATGTATCAATAGAAATAAACCTAACTGGGGGTGCCTGAGTGGCTCAGTCGGTTGAGCGTCCGACTTTGGCTCAGGTCATGATCTCAGTCTGTGAGTTCGAGCCCCGCATCGGGCTCTGTGCTGATGGCTCACAGCCTGGAGCCTGCTTCGGATTCTGTGTCTCCCTCTTTCCCTCTGACACTCCCCCGCTCATGCTCTGTCTCTCTCTCTCTCTGTCAAAAATAAATAAAACATTAAAAAAAATTTTAAAAAAAGAAATAAACCTAACTGTAGTGAATTTTCTCCTCATAATAGCCTCTAATTTTTAAGACACTATGATAATTTCTGTGTGCATAATTACAGCAAGCATTTGGTACTTTCATGTGTTACTATTGCTGTGTTAGTATATTCTTTGGAAGAAAAAAACCTGAACCAATTGTCAGTAGAATTTTAATACAGAAATTAATTATAGTGCTTGATATGGATTTGTAGATCACTGTTCAAAGAAAATCACTGTCAAATACGATGGACTTTGTTGCCAGACATACACAGCAAAGCTACTTATCATGGGTTCAAAACACATTACCTGCCAATGACAACAAAGATCCAGTTATGGGGATTTGTGATATATGGTTCATGAGATGATCCATTGTCTTCTCTTCACAGTGTGTTGATTTTTGATTGGTGAAGTAGGATTCTGATTTGTAAAGCTGTTACTACAATTCCTCTGAGGGACAGCACATAGCCATTTCCCAAACCTAATTGAGGGCCTGAGTTTTCGATTTTAATAATGTGGGTACGAGAAAAGGAAAGAAATGTGTCTATTACAACATTATGAGTTGAAAAAACACACTCCATTTTCTTTTTGTGAATTTCTACTCTTTTCAACCACAAAAAAATGTATACAATAATCCCAGAATTCCAATTCTAAAATTAAAGTTAATAGATACTCATTATTTCTGGAATTTGGACGTAAACAACCAGCCAACAGTAGTTTCTTCTTAAGTAAGCTCAAATCAATTACAGCCTAACAAAAATGTCAATATGGAGTATGTTAACCTTTAGCTAATTATTTGAGGAATAAAAGTAGTCTCCCTTGATATCTCAGTAATTAGATATTTAAAAAATGAAGTTTGTTCAGGAAAGTCCAAAGTTAAAGAGATATAGACAGCCATTGCTTTCTAACATCAGGATCAAATCATTTTGTAACAACTTGCCATAGAATTAATTTTCATATAGTATTTAAAACTCAAAGAAATGTCCATGATTCAAAGTCAATCAAATCTATAATTCAAAGAATCTTCAGACCTCTAAAGACTCAAGTGAATAATACTAATATACTTATATTAGGTAATACAATGTACTCTTCCTTATCTGATCACCTAAAGTGAATTTTTCCCCAACATTGTAGGATATTCTGAATGAAATGCTCTGAATGAAAAAAATAATACTATAAACATTGTTTGATTTAAATATTAGAATAACTAACAGTAAGAGGCTCAAAGACACAAAATAGCGTTATTCTATAGTCAGGAAATTTACTATTTCCATTCCTACAACATTGTGAAGTTGCTTTTGTTCATCATGTTGAGATAACTAAAGCTGCTAATATTTACATAACTTGGTCAAGGTGACTAGCTAAAATGAAACTGACTCTTAATTTGAAATTTTTCAAGTTTCCCTGGCCAGTTCATTAGAATGTATCTTTGCCCTGTCTCTCATCCAAGGATATATCTTCTTGTGGTGGTAGACACTTTCATGAGAATGCCATATTAATCCATGCTTCACTATCACCACTCATTTGAAATAATCAGCATAGTGTCATATTCTTCATCTGAAGACTCTCCCTTTCCACGAACTCCTTTGTCCCGTGCTCATTTAACTGTAATTCAAGTTCCTTTCCTCTACCCTCAGTTTTAGAAGCTGTAGTTCCAAGTCCTAGACACAGTCTAAAAGATGCCAAATCTACTAAACTAGCTAAAGCTGACTCCCTCTAAAACAATTACTGTACTCTATTCAAAACATTTCCTTTGTTAACAAATTCAGTTTTCATCCTGTATGATTCCTCACCTAACCAGTACCTAGAGAAGGTCTAGGGATCTCAAAAAAAGAACCTCTGGAACAATACCTGGAGATCAGTATAAAGATTTCCATGGACAATGCCATTTGTTTCTAATTTCAACACATTCCTACAAAATGGAAGTAGGAAGGCTCCTCCTTAGAGTTTGAGGCTGTCAGCTTTTTGGCCCCAGACTGCAGCTAGTCCACTGAAATAACTGGCTTACCTAAAATTTTTCTACAGCAATCTCACAATCCACTTATCAGTAACCTTTGCCCACACTGCATAAAGTTACCATAGAGTTACAAATCACAAAGGCTCAGGAATCGTGGTTTGGAAACCATAACACTCCAGTGCTACCACAGAAGGGTAATTTCTGCATTAGTGTTGGTTTCATTCAAAAATGTCAAAAGCCAAAAGTGTCAAAGTATACCTCAGAAAGATTATTACAGAGAATAATCAGTTATATGCCTATGTCTTCTAAAGTCAAATGCCTTTTTATAGTAGTGAATGAACATAAGAGCATAGATGCAGACTGTTGTCATCTTTGAATCTTCTAGTATGTTTTGGCATTTTAATTTCATAACATAGAGGCACATCTAGGTTGTTTAAGGTAATTGGAAGGGTAATTTGTAAAGATTTGAAGTGAAATATTTCTTAAATTGTCCAGATGTCTATGTAGTTCCAGAAATCAACCACCAGTTCAAAGGTTCTTCAAGACAGAAATCAACACAAATCTCAAAACACCTTTGAGGTCACATATCCCAACTTAAATATCAATATTAATCTTTTAAATATAGCTCTTGGAATTTTATTTCATCATCTGAAATACTCGAGAGGCCTTTAAAAATTAGGAATTAACAAATTCACTCCAACATGAAAAATTAATCTTGAGAAGGTGGGAGAAAAATCTGTTGTAATATTTATATCTGGTGGAAGGGAGCTCCAATAGTATCACTAAAAAAGCACTAAAAATATAGTAAAATAGCCACTTGAAAACAGCCAATGTACTGCTTTCTCAATTAATATTAAAAAATCATTTTCCATGCCAGTATGAATCAATTTAATTATTTTGTATGGCATGTCAAAACATTCACATATATTAAACATGTTAAAAATCAATTTCTAGAAAATCTACTGTCAATTGCAACACTGTACACAGAGGCAGATAAACTGAAAATTCACTGAGCATGCCTTTATAATTAATGGTATTTATGACAGAATTTGAAATCTATAGAGAACACTTAAACTTGCTATAACAATATTATAATTTTTCATGTTCACTCTATACAGAAAATGATGCAAAATTCTGAGATCAAATGATATAAGCAGCACACTGTAAGTCATTTATTATTCATAGAGAAATGTGACTGGCATGGGCTATTTAAGACACACCTGCTAAAATATACATGGAAGATACTAATGAGCCTGATGAATTACATTTGCCAAAGACAATGTCCTAAGTGAAGTTTAATCTAAAACCATCCTTTAAGGACAAAAGAAAAATAATTTCACATTTAGATTTAGCATCAAAAATTTAATTCAATATTTCAATTGAAGGCAGTCTAAAACGGTTTTTATAATTTTGCATTTATGCAAAATGAGAAACAATTGAACTTGATGTCTGCAAAGTCACATACGCATATGTGTCCAATCCCCTACGTTGCTGACATAAACAGAATAGGGTAAATTGATATGTCTTGTAAAGGCACATTTAAATAGGGCTTGATGGCAGTACAAACATCACTTTTAATCACATTCTATTGGCTCTCATTTGCATGAGATCTAGGAAATGTAGTTCTAGGAAATGTAGTTACCTGGGTGTCCGGTAAAAAGAGGTACGTCTGGTGAAGGGCTAAGCTATTCCATAAGTACTTATTCCCAATAATTTTTAGTATCTTTACTCTCTAGTAAAGATACTAAACTTTGTTACAGTGCTCAAAGAAAGTTTGAGAAAATACATGTTTAGAGAAAATACATGTTAAAGGCCTTGTCTATTTATTTCACAAAATAGGTGTTTCACAAAATTCAGAGTACAATTTAAAGTATTAACCTCCTTCCATGGCACAGAAAATAGATAAGATGCTTCAATCTGTACACATCATACGGGTTGAAGCGGTTGATGAATACCCCATTCCATGAGCTATGCGTCCACAGAAATAAATGAAGAATTATGCACAGGGAAAGGAAAGGCATGGTAAATGAGTTACTAAAACAAAGACATCCCCTAGAACCACCTGGTTGCTGAGATACAAGCTTGGTTTTTACAGAACCAGGGAAGTATAGAAAACAGAATATGGCAAGTGTCATGGAAACCTAGCTAAACCCTAGAGACAGGTACTGTGACACCAATCAGGTTCATAATGTGACTTAAAAGGACCATATATAAGCAACTACTTAGGGTCCTTTAGACCTTCATTAATTAAAATGAAATACCAGAAGTTTATTGAATTCTCTATCAAATCAAATCGTTAGAGGATCAGTAAAGGGAATTTAGTTTTGACAACAAAACCTGATTTATATATTTGTGGATTCTTAGCCTTCACTTTCTAAATTATCTAAAGAAACTGTTTAATGAGAGTAATGTCCTATCTCCTTGCTGTTGTGAGTCAGGGTAGATGGAGGGACAATTAACCCTAGCTGGGACAATTAACCCTGCCTAGCTGGCAGTATCTTCCCTACTTCCTTTGAGAGTACCAGACCTACAGTTGCTGTATATATTTTGTGAAGGATAGGTGACAGAAAAACAACAAAGGAAGTCCCTTAAAAAGCAACTGAGTGCAAGAAGAAGATGCCAATTCCCAGAGTCAAAATTCACACCAACTGATAGGAGCAAAAGTAAAACAAACAAAAACAAACAAACAAAAATACTCAAGAAGACTTTATGAAAACCTTGACACAAAGCTCTCACAGTAGCCCCCATGTTTGCATATGAATAATGGGAACAGTGGAGAATGAAGCCCCATAAGAGAGAAATTCTATTTCCTCTAACTCCAAGGAGAGCAAGGGTAGAGTTTATATAATTTTAACTAGCTTAGAAGCTCTAAATTCATTTCTGAAGAGCAGTGGAACCTCAAATTGATAGCTCCACAGTGGATCCAACTTTCAGATATATTTTATTTGACTTAAGGAGTATTTTAATTTGGGAATATTTCACATAAGATCTAGAATTATGGCATATCTTCAAAAATAGGATATCTGGCAACAGTTGGTCTTCATTTCTCCATAAGACCAATTAGTTGAAGCCAACTATAGATGATCTCTTTAGTCTTGGATTATGGTTTCAAGTTTACAACAGTTCTCTCCTCTTCCTATTACATTACATCAGATATGCTTTACTCATTTTCATTACCCAATGGCCTCTACCAGCACTTAAATATGTGACCTCTGCTTTTAAAAATCCTTGGCAACCACTGGGGCTCCACACACTGCTTCAGAAACTGCATACTTCTTTGAGTCAAAATCAACCTGGGACACAGTACACAACAGAATGTAGTTGTAGACTGAGATCACAATGGACCAGTGAAGGCAAAGAGCAATTGAACATGGGGAGTATCTGCATGGAAGGATGCCATGGAATTGCCAAATGCTTTAATTTGGATAGCACCACAAGATCCTTTCAGCTTCTAATTGGAGTTGGAATTGTCAATTGTTTTTCTTTGAAGGAAAGACACACAAGTGTCATTTGATTCCCCACTCGTTGAGCTATAGAATACATTTTTATTCCAGTTAGATTCATCTTTAGAGCTTTATGACATACCAGAATTATTGGCTTTATACAGCTTATAGTCCCCCAGGTAAAAGTTATGGGGTGAAAGTTATGTTTGTTATAAAAAGGGATGTTTTAGTGGATAGATTTCAGGATTTAGAAAAAAATCTGACAGATGGATCAGCTGTGTTGGTGGTCATGATGGCAGAAGTATTCTAATATTTGACTATTCCTAATTATTGCACTGAGGAGAGCTGGAAGATATACACAGGAATGAGGCTTAAAACTTGATATGGTGCCTGAAAGTAGAATACAAACCAGCAACTCTATCTTTTGAAATACACAGTTTGGGAGGAGATCATGAACAGATTATTTGTAATAGTGGCAGTGATTTGTGACTACCAGAATGATATGTTTGGTATTTTGGAATGGGTCATTCCGGTAGATATATCTTCCTACATGGTCTGACCTCATCCCTTCCTTTTGGGATCTGCTCCTCCCTTAACCAAGTGGTCCAACTTTACTTGTCACAGGGGTGATCTTGTATTCCTGCTCCTTTTAAATACCATGATTTATCATCTCTGAGCCCATAACCAAAACAGAGCACATCATCATTATTTTTCAGGGCATGATATAAATGCTGCAATGGGTCAAACTGCTTTTGTTCAAACATTATAAATTCTAAGGTGATATATTCTTGGAAGACTACACTTTTTATTGTGAAAATAAAACTAGGTAGAGCAGAAGATCCTGAAACGCACCATTTGAACTTCTAAATTTAACCATGCCTGGCTAACATGAACAAATACCTATCTTTTATTTGTTTATAGGTGTTGTTAGTTAAGTTCCTGTCACTTTCAAAAGAAATTATCACAATAAATTCTGGATAACTCCAGCTTCTAGTCTAATGGAATTCCAGATGTTCAGGGATCATATTGAATCTAACAACCTTCAATCTCCCCCAACTAATTTTTTGGCCAGAGATTAGTTGTCACAGAGAAGATATCTAAAAATATTGTTTCAAATATGGAACAACATTCCTGGTGGATTATGTTCACGCCTTAAAAAACCTTCACTGATTTTGTAATAGAAAATATGACCTTCTTGGTTGTTGTCTAAATAAGTGAAAAAGTTGAGTTTTTCTTCCTCACTGTATTGGCTTAATGGTCAATGACTCCACTGGAAAACATAACGGAGTGTTGTGTTAGTACAATTTAACATCTTGGGAAGCATACCTGTACTGATTCTGTCAACAGGCAGCCAGCCAGGTTAATGACCTTACTGCATGAATATATTTCTCATTTCAGTTTAATACCTTTGGTAAGGAGGTGATAGATACTTTCTTATCTCTATTTTCATATTGATACTTATTAAATCTAAAATCTAAATTAGAGAGTGAGGGCTAGTAGTGCTGTCAATATTTTACTGAAAAGTTCCTCCATAACCCCTGTATACTTTTCAAACCACAACCTTTGTGAGCACTTTGAAATATCAGGGTAACTTAGAAAAATAAAACAATTCGAAGACTTCATTATCCCCTCATAGTACATCTCTCAGCTATAAGAGGGGACCAAGTTACCCGTGTGCTCCCTGACAAACTTGGAAGAAGTCACAGGCATTACGGTACATCATAGAAGATGAGAACAGCATTAGTTGGAGCAGAAAGCATAGGATTTCCTTAAATTATTTATTTATGTGTTTATATTGGTGGCAGCAGAAACTATAATGCAGAAAGGGTCCCAGTCTGTGGCAGTCCAAGTACAGATCTAGGAATGCCATTCAAACTCTTGCCAATAATGTGGTAAGTGTCGAACACTGGAGGGAGCCATTGTGTTGTAAGAGCCTGAGGCAAAAACAAAAAACAAAAAAAAACAAAAAAAACAAGTGACATTCTTAGCCAATGCCCTTCCCTGAGAGAATATGTGTGGAAGGCTACTAACAGGTTGGAGGGACAGAGATTTTTTTTATTGTTGGGGTCAAATAATGGACAGCAGATAGCTCAGCTAGTTGTTTCTTTGCACTAGAGGCTATACACAGGGTATGACATTGTACCTGTAGCTGCAGAGAGAAGAGCCTAAAATGAAAAGATGGTAGGCCATTGTCATAATTATTTACCTATTACTTATTCAGCAATAACATATGGGATGTCTATTATTTTTCAGGTATTCCTTTAGATTCCAAAGACACATAGCTTCTGTTCTCTGACATATTCCATGAATGCCTTTTGGGTAGATTGGTAGAAAATAAGGTTTTGGAAAGGAAGCACAATAATTTAAGGGCAAAAACAAAAGGGGTGGAAAGAAAACCAAAATCTCCCATATGATAAGTGTCAGTAGAATAAATAAGGCACAGTTTATTTCAGGGATTAAGTGGGTAATGACTGGTCAGTACCAGATCTTCATGAGAGACAACAGTTTCATAATTGCTTTGGGGAGCAAAGTCATGGGCAGAAAGTAAAGGGTGAAAGCAAGTGATTATGTAGACATAGTAAATGTCAGGAAGTCAAAACCTAAGAAGGGAGTAGAAATGAGGAGCTTCCTCAAATGCTTAAAAAAAAAATTCAGTAGGGTTTTGGTGTGACTTCCCACTTCTGTATAAGAGCATCTATTTTTTTCTTTCTTTCTTACTTCTTTTGCTGGAACATGCTATGTAACAACACCAATAAAACAGAACAACCAGATTTTGTTCTTGCAGTCTTAAAGGCTTTATTGCATTTCTGGATATCATCAAAATAGTCTAATAATCTAATTTTTATTCATTCATTCAGAAACATTGATTAAGTACCTGATAGATGTGAGATAATATGCTAGTTGCTGCAGGTGCAATTATGAACCAAATATCCAATGAGTAATCCTTGAACACTCCCTCTCACACTTTCAGTGTACTTCCTAACTATCCCTCAGGGCTCCCCAGCCATTGCTTTTATATCCTAGATATATCTAAAAACAAATAGAAGGAAAGAGACATTTAGGAGACACAAAACCAAATATGTTAATACCACATCAAAGGAGATAAAAGGGAGATGAACCATGAACTATGTGAAGTATTAAACATGGATTAAGACAGGTAGCCATTTATTTATTATTATATTTATCTAGAGGTTTTATAAATAGGACCTCAGACCCTTACTTGTCAAATTGCTTACACAAGAGACGTGATAATGATTAGGAAGACTAAATAGACAAATGCTAACCTCTTTGACAGATATCCTCATAATGTCATACAGAAACATAAACAAATGCTTTTGAGAGCCTGAGTTACAGTAAACCAACAGCAATATTTATAAAGACAATCTAAGTTTTGATTTTAAAGATGTTCAAGTCAGCTTTTGAAGTTGATGTTAGCTGGTGAATTACTAGTGAGAATATGAGTAACTGTTATTACTTAAAAGCATTTTTATTAGAAAAGTCGGACTCCTGATATTTCTGATAGTTTTAAGTAATTGTTAAAAATCAATTGTGTTTCCATATCATCATATATGGAAATGGAATTCCTAATTGAGTTCGCTAGAAGTTTGAAGGTGTACCTCCTTTTGAAAATATTTTTTTCTTAAGGATTTTTCTTTGCATTTTTATTCATGATTAGATATCCTTTCTTATAGGCTTTCCAGATAATATATGCATGAGATAAAGACCACAAATTCCACAAGAGAATATACAGTGGAAAATAAACCCTAATGTATCCTATACCCACAATTCTCAGTCCTACAGGAAACCACAATAATTTGGTTCATGGATATCTATACTTCTTTATTTTCCCCAATATATTTAAATTTTTTTTCATATCAGACTTTAATAATTCCCTAGGATTTGTAGAAAATAAGTTATACATTGAGCCAATGGAAATGGATAATGATTAGAACATGAAAGGCACAAATATTAAAAAAAAAATTTCTTTCTAAATCATAATATGGTCTTGTTAATCCCCTGGTTTCACTATTTTCCTGCTTATTTGATGTTTTGTGTGTCAGTTAAGTGGTTTGCATAATTTTCTCCAAAGGACTTTTGTGTCAGGGCACCTGTTTCAAGTATTTTTTTACTTATATTACTAAAATTGGCTGATTCAATGCAAAAACAAAGTGGACTGACAAAGATCCGAATTTGGATCACTGAACAAATGATTAATGGATGCCAGAAAAGAAGATACAGACAGATGACAGGGTTGCTTAGAACCAGAGATTTAGATGACCCGTGTTTATCTAGTCAAGTGACTGAAGAATGGTTCCTTTCAGTAAAAGGCCTCGTGCAGTCTATTTTTATGGCCCAAGAGATGGTACTTCTAACCACTTCACTTAATAGACTGTTTCACAATCCATCTGATTTAATCATTTGGGTATTGCTTCCCTGATAGTCAGCCTAACATTTTCTTTGCTTAATTTCATCTGATTTCCTCTACTTTTACTCTTTTATCACATTATTCCAGAGGAATATGACTGGCAGGCTTTAATGGATATATCTTGATGTATACCTTTAATTTGGGGCATTAAAATGATTAGGAAATTAAAACCATACAATCATTTCTTATCTGTCTCATTAATTGCCTTAAATATTCCTATTATGATTTCACATTGGTCCCATGAGTAATGATATAAGGAAGAACCCATTATGTTATGGGGAAAAAAAACCCCTACACATTTATTAGATTTATACCTATGGGTCAAAGTCCATTGCAATGTTATCCCTGATTAATATTATTTTACTTCCCTGAGTTGCAATTATGCTTTGCATAATGGGTGATCAGGATTCAGTACAATAAAAGAGTCATGAAGGTCATGGTTGAACAAGTGGAATGTGGTGAGTAATAGTTCTGAGGTCTAGAGTGATATTTAATATAGACTCCATTATTTTCCTAATGTATGTATCCTTTTTATCTAAAAATTAGGACATTATTGATGTTCAGTGACATCATGCATCTTTTATCAAATGAAAGTCTAAGACCTTTGCATGGCATGCTGAAAGAGTAGAAGCACCAGGTTTCAATACTGTCATACAAACTTTTATGTAATGGAAAGTTAAATTTTAATTTGTGTAAGAAAATGGATCATCAAATACACACACCTTAGCAATCCCTCCCTGCTAATATGTTCCAGTGGTCAACAGAACACATTCTTATAAAAAATAAAAAAGTGTAAATTTCAATTCATACACAGAAAAGAACTTTGACACACATATATTCACATTTCTTTTTTGTAATTTGGTTACTCAGCACTACTTTTCTTCCCTACAAGGAAGCAGATGAAAGCAGGTGGGGACCTATGGGAGCACTCAGTCTCTAAGGCACAGCTCTTCTCTTTTGCTGCCAGAGTTACTACACTTTTAGAAAATATGTTGGATCACAAGATAGAAGCAATTAAAAAAATATGTGATTTAATCATCAGATGACATATAATTTAGATAAAAACTTTTTTAGGATGCAGTATTGCCAAAAATAAATCTAAGCCTATGAGACATGGAATGAAGTTAGGGTTTTTAGAAAACATTCCCTAAGAATCTCCCCATAGAATCTTGGGAAAGAATAAACTCTGCTTTCCCAAGTCTCTACTTTGCGGAGTTACTGGTTTCAACCAAGTACACTTTTAAATCTACTATGCCCTTAGCCAGTCCAGATACAGTTAGAAAATAAATGGGTAACTTTAGATACAGTGACTATTAGGGTAAATGATTTATTGTACCTCTCTTTTCCTATTTTGCAATCTCTCTTGCCCATTTCTTTCCTAGAAATTTAGTTCCTGCTATGGTCTGAATGTTTGTATCCCCCCAAATTCTTATGCTGAAATTGTAATGCTCAGCAGAGAGTGACAAATTTGGAAGACGATTAATGCCCTTACACAAGAGGCTCGAGAGAGCTCCTTCGCCTCTTCCACCAACTAAGAATACAAAGAGAAAGAAGGCTTGTATTCTGACGACCCAGGAGAGGACCCTCACCTGACTATGCTGGCACCCTCATCTTGGGCTCCTAGCCTTCAGAACGGTGAAAAATAAATTTCTATTGTTTATACGCTAATCTGGGGTATTTTGTTGTAACATCTTGAATGGACTAAGTCCCTGTGGACTGCAACTCAGCCATTAAACCCAGTCTCCTTAACAGCAACACCTGTGTCCCGCCAGGCACTTACTATCGTCCATCCCACAGTGTTAAATCTTGCTCCCTGTACCTTCAGTCACAGACATTCTTCTAACGAACAAGAAGACTATCTAAAAAAGTTATTTTCTACCTAAACATTACTTGTCCATTAGAGCATCATTTTGCAGGGCCATTTCCTACCACGCTGGACAACTTTAGCTTTCTGTAATTAACCAAAATTCACCTCAACTTGCTAGGCCCATTTGGGTATTTTTTTTTTCATTAGAAGTCTCTACTGGCCCTCAGGGAACTGCAGCTCACTAATTTCTTTCTACCCTCTCCTATCATAGATACCAAGCATGTTTTATCTGGGTACTCTCCCTGGATAAAAATGGTAGTATACTACTGATACAGAGATGGAGATTAGTGCTCATTTTTATTTAGCAAGCGTTTTACACAAAGGCTTAGAACACTTCAAAAGCAGAACATTAGGGAGATCCCTAACTCACTATAGGTTATTAGTTCAATTTCAGTGATTACTGATTTGAATGCGCTTTAGTTTCTTGTCAAATAGAAAATCTCAGAATGGGCAAAAGCTATTGTCAGGACCTACATAAGTTATTGTCCACACTGGGATTCTTTTGAGAGTGAAAGGAAGTAGGAAAAATGTTTAGCTTAGGAGATGCCCAAGACACCAGGCATAAATCAGGCAGAATGAATTTATAATTATTCTAGCTATTATGTTTCTGGTGCCAAAATCAGGGAATGCATTTTTGCATACATTTATTTACTGCTTCTTTGAATGCCTACAATATATTGGGCAATTTTCTAGGCCCTCAGGCTACATGGAAATTAAAGGAGACATAATTTTTTTCTTTATACACCTTGTAATTTAATAGTGAACACAATTGAGCAATTATAAGTATGATGATGGTTACAAAACAAATGGGAGAATACAAGAGGAAAAGGTACCTAGCCTAGCTTTGGAATTCAGTGAGGGAAACTTGGGTAAGAAATATAACAAAGCTGAAACCTGAAAAATGAGTAAGATTTAACTAGGTAGCAGGAAGGAGAAAATGTATTTGAAAAACAGGAAAAAAACAAAGTACAACTATCAAGATGGCCTTGCCATTCCCTTCAACTTGACTAAACTTTAGATAGGCTACTTCCTAATCCTAGACCTGCTGTCTTTTCTTAGAGCATTTACTTTAAAAAATATAATTGCAAATTTCTTCTCTACCCCTTTGACATGTAAATCTTCTCCCAGGCTCTTCCCAGTTTTACAAACCAGAAATGTCTGTCTCAAGAATCTGGGAGCCATTTTTTTGAAATGTGACCATCAGAAAAGATAGCACCATTACTTCCCAGTCTCTGGGGGAGAGTAGGAAGCTAACTTAAATAAGGGATAATAGCAAACACAGATGGCTTAATATTGGCCATGGTAATACGGTAATATTGTGATGGTAATATTCACTACCTCCTACCTACTTATTCTGGTACTTCACCATTAGCTCAACCTGGCTTTAAAATCCTCCTGCCTGAAGGGGTCCAAGATGCGGGCATAGGAAGATCCTGAACTCACCTCCTCCTATGGACACACCAAATCTACAACTACATATGGATCATTTCCCTCTGAAAAGATATGAAAACTAGATGAACTTCTCTCCACAACAAAGGATAAAAGGATCACATCCAGATAGGTAGGAATGGCAAAGAAGTGGTCTTGCAAAAAAAACCCCACATAGTAACATTCAATAGCTATTGTCAAGTGCTTCTCCTGGAAGAGCTAAGGGTTGGTGCTCCAACCAAGAGTTCCAAAGTGCTATAGGAAACCTTAGAGGCCTTACATGCACTCTTACTCACCTCAAGACCCAAGGGAACAAAAAATGGTAGTTTGAAAAGTGCTTACAAAAAAAAAAAAGAAAAGAAAAGTGCTTACACTATATGTGAGAGAGATCCATTTGCTGTTTGGGGGGCACTGGCTGGAAGGACAGACAATTGAGACATTCCTGAGACAGATATGCTGGCAGATGCCACTTTTGCATTCTCTACTTAGCCTGCTAGCACAGGTGAGTGAGCTTGGTTGGGTACCCTCCCACCCCCTTACCAGGAGTCATGACACTTACTGAGGAAAGAGAGCACAGGCAGTGGCAGTGCCCTCCTGCTCCCTGGTTAGGGCAGGTGAACACAATGTCGAGTTCTACACCCTAGATAAAGTCTGCATGTACAGGCAGAAGCAACCCTCTGCTGCCTAATGTCTGGAGCTGGCAAGGGCAGGCAGTGGTGGCATTCTTCCACTCCCAGCCGAAAGTCAGCATATGGGCACAGACAAGGCACTCTCCCCACTGCATTGCTGAAGTCTGCAGGTGCGTGCAGTCAGCGCATTCCCTGCTGTCTTCTTGAAGCTGCTGAGCATACTTGTTCCCTACATTCTCCAGCTGCTTTGCTAAAGTCACCATGTGTGAACAAACCATACAGGGGACATTCTTTGATCAACTGACCCTTGTGGCCAAGAAGGCTGATGTTCCAGAGCTCCATGGTACTAAAACAAGCAGAGACAGTCCTTGGAAGACCACCCTCCGCCAAAGCAATGTACAACCATTAGATCAAAATACAAAATACAACCCCAGTCTTCCTGTGAAAAAGAAGCCTATTTATACAGTCGGAAGCTTTAGACTGAGTGACAGGCTTCAGGTTTTCCATACATTTAGAACTTAAGGAGGTGCTCCCAGGGAGCATAAGCAGAAAGACCCCATCTTGGTGCACCTCCTTGGCCTCACTACAGCTTGATAAGACTTCCCCAAAAGGAGCTTATACACTTGTCTGGAGCCACAATTTTTGCAACTCTTGTCCAGGGGGACAACTCCGGATCTCCTGGTCTGGAACCCAGCAGGGATTACAATTGTGACTCCAAAGAACTGTATGTATTTGCATACTTAAAAACTGCTGCATGAGGGTCTGGCTTCCAATTAGCCTGAAACTAGGTGCTAAATTAGATTCTTCCCTTTGGATCATGGAGAAGTCTTGGCACAGCCTCAACAGGGGCATATCAAGAATAAATCAGGCAGTTTAGATAATCATAAAAGTTTAAGAGACAGCCAAGAGCTGGGTTTAAGGAGAAGGATCATCACCTATACAAGGCCATTCCTTTAAGACTGAAAGAGGTGGGTCAACATGGCGGAGAAGTAGGCGGATCCAACTTCCCTTGTCCCTCAAATACAGTAGTATTGAGAGGCCAGAAGACTTGGAATTCTAGGAATCCAGGCTACAGAGGGACAGAACCATTTCCAAGGGCCCACAGAGACAACATGGTGGGCCATAGGTGCATGATTGCTTATTAGATAAAACAGGCGGCCTAGGCATGGAGGGAAGGGATCCCCTTCTATGGAGAGACAAAAGGAAGAGAAAGAGAAGCTGTGGAAGCATAGGATTGTATTTGGACAAGAGAAAAAGACAGGAATGGAGAAAACAGAGAAAGAACCAATTTCTAACTCCATCCAGGGTTGCGGGGCCTTCTCCAGACTGGGGCCTGCCACGCTGTACATGCACCTGTGGAGGAGGTGGAGCCAGCCCCAGGTTCCATAGCCAGCTCAGAGGCACAGCCAGAGAGAGCAGTCCCCTCCCTTGAGTGCTGTGGGAAGAATGCATATAGCTGCTGAAGAACAAAAGACCCTGCAGGCACCTGCCAAGCAGAGGCTCCCAGCCTTTGTTGGCTGGCTGGGTGGAGTGGCACTACCTTGGAACCAGGATGCTTGGGATTCTTTAAGACATTGGAATTTGAATCCCAGCCAGCACTTGGGAGGCATGGGGGAGACTGTGGAGCAGAGAAATCAAGGAGTGGATCCCATTTATAACTGCACCAAGAACCATAAAATACATAGTAATAAACCTAACCAAAGATGTCAAAGATCTGTATGCTGAAAACTATAGAAAACTTATGAAAGAAATTGAAGAAGACACAAAGAAATGGAAAAACATTCCACGCTCATGGATTAGAAGAACAAATATTGTTAAAATGTCAATCTACCCAAGCAATCTACACATTCAATGCAATCCCAATCAAAATTAAGATTTTCTTCTCACAGCTAAAACAAACAATCCCAAAATGTTTATGGGACCACAAAAGACCCCGAAAAGCCAAAATAATGAATGTTGAAAAAGAAAACCAAAGTGGGAAGCATCACAATTCCAGACTTTAATTTCTACTACAAAGCTGTAATAATCAAGACAGTTATGATACTGGCACAAAAACAGACACATGGACCAATGGAATTGATTAGAGAACCCAGAAATGGACCCTCATGTGTTGGCCAACTAATCTGTGACAAAGCAGGAAAGAGTATCCAATGGAAAAAGACAGTCTCCTCAGCAAGTGGTGCTGGGAGAACCGGACAGCAACATGCAGAAAAATGAAATTAGACCCCTTTCTTACACCATACACAAAAATAAACTCAAAATGGATAAAAGACCTAAATGTGAGACATGAAAACCATCAAAACCCTAGAGGAGAAAATGGGCAACAACCTCTTTGACCTCAGCTGCAGCAACTTCTTACTCAACACATCTCCAAAGGCAAGGGAAATAAAAGCAAAAATGAACTATTGGGACCTCATCAAGATAAAAAGCTTCTACACTGCAAAGGAAACAACCAACAAAACTAAAAGACAACCAACAGAATGGGAAAAGATATTTGCCAATGACAAATCAGATAAAGGATTAGCATCAAAAATCTATAAAGAACTTACCAAACTCAACACCTGAAAAACAAATAATCGAGTGAAGAAATGGGCAAAAGACGTGAATAGACACTTTTCCAAAGAAGACATCCAGATGGCTGACACATGAAAAAATGCTCAATATCACTCATCATCAGGGAAATACAAATCAAAACCACAATGAGATACCATTTCACACTTGTCAGAATGGCTAACATTAACAACTCAGGCAACAACAGACGTTGGTGAGGATGCAGAGAAAGAGGATCTCTTTTGCACTGCTGATTGTAATGTAAACTGGTGCAGCCACTCTGGAAAACAGTATGGAGGTTACTCAAAAAAATTAAAAATAGAACTACCCTATTATCTAGCAATTGCACTACTAGGTATTTATCCAAGGGATACAGGTGTGCTGTTTTGAAGGGGCACATGCACCCCAATGTTTATAGCAGCACAATCAACAATAGCCAAAGTATGGAAAGAGCCCAAATGTCCATCAACAGATGAATGGATAAAGAAGATATGATGTATACACACACACACACACACACACACACACACACACACACACACAATGAAGTATTACTCGGCAATCAAAAAGAATGAAATCTTGCCATTTGCAACTACATAGATGGAACTAGAGGGTATTATGCTAAGCAAAATTAGTCAGAGAAAAACAAATTATCATATGACTTCACTCATATGAGGAATTTGATACACAAAACAGGTGAACATAGGGAAGGGAAGCAAAAATAATATAAAAACAGGGAGAGGGACAAAACATAAGAGACTTAAATATAGAGAACAAACAGAGGGTTGCTGGAGGAGTTGTGGGAGTGGGGATGGGCTAAATGGGCAAGGGGTATTAAAGAAGACACTTGGGATAAACACTGGGTGTTATACATAGGCGATGAATCGCTGGAATCTATTCCTGAAATTATTGTTGCACTATATGCTAATTAACTTGGATGTAAATAAATAATACATAATAAACAAACAAATAAGCAAATATGAACATTTAATGGTCGCTTTCCACACCATTTACTCTGCCAGATACTTTATATAAAAGAATATATAGTCCAATTCATTGATTATATTACCCTCTTTGAGCATTCACTCACAAAATTATATATTCTGTATCATACAATTAAAACTCTTTCACAAAAAATAAAGGTCCAGTTTTTTTTTTCCAGTCTGCATATCTGGAAAAAGAAATATTAATCTGATACTTTGTTGTCTTTAAGGAATCCAGAGAGGTTGAGCTCATATAAAAGAAACATGTTTAGATTTTAGATTCTTAGTACTTCTTGTATAGGTATTAATTAAACCATGAAAAAGGAGGATAAAAGAGAGAATGAACTGGAAGAGACTCCCCTCGTTGACAACACACCTGAGAACCAGATCTTATCCCAATCTAAAGCATTAACATGAAGATCAGGATGAAGTTCACCTGTGAGACATGAGACTCAAGAACAACCAGTTCTCTTATTCCCATAAAATCCTATTAAATTTTCTACTGTAACATGACTAATGGAGAAATTACCAAGATTCTGAGCTTTGGAAGCACAGGAGCTACTCCTTAGTCTTTCATTTTTCCCTGAGCATTTTTTCAGTAATGAACACTTAGATGGTTAGTCATCAATTCACTAATATACATTTTCTACATTATTTTATGTTCAACTAGTTACAGAAAAAGGGTGATAAAGAACCATTATTTTTAACTTTCTCTTTAACATTAAGGAGCAACAGATAACCTCTTAGTGAGACCCTACCCTGAGCCCCTTTATAGGCAGGAGCCCTCACTTAACCCTTCTATTTTTCTCTATCACTAGCAGTATTGTTTCTTCACCACACTCATTTTTAAGTACAAACGTATTTGTTTCCGTGGTTAATATCCACTTTTCCCAAAGGAAAACAAGCTCTACAGAGTCCAGGAGCAAATCCTTGGGTTTACCAGCATGCCTAGAAGTCTGCCTGGTTTAGCAGTCTGACTGGATTTAGAAATAAAATGTCTTGAATGGGTGATCAATCAGTCACCCCAACACATATTCCCCCAAACAATAGATGTAACTGTTATTACTGGAACAATACAAGGCAAAATGAGATAAAAATATCTAGATATATAATACATAATAAATATATAAAAGTGAGGACTGAGAGTCATCAAGTCATAATCAGCATGGTATGCAAAGAATATGTTTATGTCTTTCATTATTTTTATTATCATTCTATTAACCAGATGAGTTAAAACTGATTTTTGAATGTATTTAACTGGCTTCTGAGTAACAGCTCACAAATAAACAAATATGTTCTTGAACTCCTGCCAAAAATTGAGAAAGATCTCAGCACTGGAACCTAAGGAAGAATGGTATCAATATAATAGGAATTTAGAAATTAGAGCTTGAACATGCACATGTAACAGATTAAGGAAAGACACCGCTCACACTACAAAAGATGTACTAAGTCACTTAAAAATAAGAAAATAAGGAAGAGTTTTCCAGGATAATTGAAAATTGGGTTCAGAAACCTGATCCATAACCATAATCTTAACTCAGTTTCATCAAGCCCCAAGGGGGAAAAAACAATAGAATACAACAAACACTAACACTTATGGTGTTAATACTATTACTAATAGTTAGAATGAAAATAATATCTCACATGAATTGAGTACTGCCTATGTTGCAGTCATTGTTGTAAGACTTACTATATATGAACTTATTTATGGCTTATAACAACTCTATGAGGTAGATGTTATTATCAACAGTCATTTACAAACAAGAAAATTTAAGGCACAGAGAGGTAAAGTCATTTGCCTGAGCTCTCACCAGTTGGAGAAACAAAGTTAAACCTAGGCAATGCCCCTCTCAACACTCATGTCAGGCTGAACTGGCAATAAAAATATATATTCTAACCACTCCTTCAACTTAAGATTGGGTAGAAGTGTATAGATAAAATGTTTAAAAAATTCAGGGAATTTATTTTTTAAGAAGTATTCTTTTTGTTTTGGCAATGAAGTTTTAGATGCAATATCAAAAACATCTATGAAAGAAAACATTGATATTTGTCCTTTAATAAAATTTAAGATTTCTGTACTATGAAAGACACTGTTAAGAGAATGGGGAACAAAAGCTACATACTGGGAGGAAATATTTGCAAAACAGACACAAAATAGAGGACTCTATCAAAATATACAAAGAAACCTCAACAAAAAGAAAACCCAGTTAAAAATGGGCAAAAGATCTGAATAGGCACATCATCAAAAAAGAAATTGGTGTATATATAGCATATAAGCATATGAAAAGACGTTCAACATTATTTATCATTAGGAGATTACAAAATACAGCAACGAGATACCTCTACACACCTATTATAATGACTAAACCAAATACCAAATATCAAAGAGGACATATATCAACAGGAACTCTCATTCACTACTGTTGGGAAAGCAAAATGGGAAAGCCACTCTGGAGGACAGTTTGGTAGTCATTTTAAAAACTGAATATATTCTAACCATAAAATCTAGCAACTGAGGTCCTAGATATCTACTCAACTGATCTAAAAACATATGGCTACACAAAAACCTACATGTGAATATTTATGGAGACTTGACTCATAATTGCCAAAAACTGAAAGCAAGTAAAATGCTCTTCAGTAGGTGTATGGATAAACTGTGGCACATCCATACAAAGTAATATTATGCACCAATGAAAAAACAAGATTAGCAAAAAAAGGCAAAAAGACACAGAGGAACCTAACATACACAGTGCTAAGTAAAAGAAGCCAATCTTGAAAGGCTACATACTATACAACTTTAATTATGTAACATTATGGAAAAGGCAAAATTATAGAGACAGTAAAAAATCAGTCATTGTCAGTGACTTAGAATTAAAATGGTGAAGGAGATTTTTAGGACAGTGAAATAATTCTGTATGATACTCTAATGATGTATATTTGGCATTATGCATTTTTTTAAACCCATAGAATTTTACTTTAAAGAATGAACTTTATATAATTACAAAGAAAAAAATTAGAAAAATAGGAGATCCCAGGAAGGAATGGACACTGGGGCAAGAGAATCTAACTATATTACAAATACATAAACAACTTCAGTGAAGCAAATGGGGGTGGGGGTGGGGGCGAAGTTTTAACCCAAGTAGTTTTGGTAATAAGTAGAATCCAAATGACTGAAGTCAAAAGGAATCATACATAAAACTATATTCTAGCTGATAAAGTTGCTTCCCATAGGATAAAGGATCTCAATTCTGATACAGTTAAATAAGTCCAATGGAATTGAACTATTAAACAAATAAATGGCAGATATTAGAAGCCAAGTTTCTATTCCCACATGCAGATTTCCAAGGGGAAGAAGCGAGAATAATCCCCATGGTAATGGGTTGGAGTTGAAGATATGAAAATGAACTCTTTTGTAGAATATAGATGCAGATAATTACATACATGAATATTTACAGATAAAATATGTTCACAGATTAATATAAACAGATATTTCTTTGTTCTGTTGGATAAGACTGCTTAGAAGCAAGGACCCTCCAATAGCAAAGAACACACCTAGCAATCAGATCTTGATCTCTTATACCAATCACCAGTAAAAGGAAACACACATCCTTAGAGAAATTGCTGATTCTAGACTGGGAAAAACAATATACAAGATGAGACTGGAGCATCTTGTAATGCCAGAAAAGAAGGTCTCAAAACAGCAAACAAACCAAACCCACATTATTGGGAAAATGTCAGGGGGACATAGCAGTCCAATGAAACAGCTCCCAGTGGTCAAAGCTGGTACAATTTGAGCAAGAAGAGAGTTAAATTTTGGATTATAATTCAAATTATAAAATAAATACATATAAATCTGTACTCATATAAATAGGTTATTGGACAAATAAAGAAATGGGAAGGAAAGAAGACACAAATTTTCCTTGCAGAAAAATGCTAAACAATTGATATAGATGATCTGTCTACAAGAATGAGAAGCATAAATCTAAATTAAAAAAAGATGTCTATTTATTCTTGAGAGAGAAAGAGCATGCACAAGTGGGAGAGGGGCAGAAAGACAGGGGGACAGAGGAGCAAAGCTAGCTCTATGCTGACAGCAGACAGCCCATTGGGGGCTCAACTCACAAACCACAAGACCTGACCTGAGCCAAAGTTGGACACTTAACCCACTGAGCCACCCAGATGCCCCACAAAAACCCAAATTTTTAAAGTGTACTCTGTGCATTTTGACTTCTTCCCAAAGACTACCAAATGGAAAGGGGGAAAAAGACTAAATTTATAGTGGGAAAATATGACTGATCACCAGGCGATCCAGGTTAATATCAACAGTGATAAACCATATTGTCAGTATGACCCCTTGATATGATGTAATGAAATGGCACTTCAGTTATATGGTCTTCCTTTTCAAACACATCATTCTCGTCGCATCACAAGACAAACATCAGACAACTCTCAGTAGAGAATATCCTACAAAACGCATATCCAGTAAATGTCAAATTTATCAAGGTCATCATCAACAAGGAAAATCTGAGGAAATCTGTTAAGAGGAGCTTAGGCATATGACAAGTAAATGTCAGGTGGTTTCCTGAGTGGTATCCTAGAGCAAAAAAAGATTTCATATAAAAACTAAGGAAATCAGAATGAAATATGGACTTTTAATAATAATAATGCATCAATATTGGTTTATTATTTGTGACAATTGTACCATACTAATATTTCACGTTAATAATAGGGAAAACTGGGGGTGCCTAGGTGGTGAGTCAGTTGAGCATTGGACTCCAGCTCAGGTCAGGTCATGATCTCACGATTCATGAGTTCGAGCCCGACATGGGGCTGTGCTGTCAGCGCAGAGCCAGCTTCAGATCTTCTGTCTGTCTTTCTGTCTGTCTCTCTCTCTCTCTGTCCCCCTCCTGCTCACACTCTCTCAAAAATAAAAACAAAACATTTAAAAAATAAATTTAAAAAATAATACAGAAATTGGGTAAGGGAGTGTTTAGGGATTCACTTTACAAAACACTCAAATATTCTGGGCATTGAAAACTCTTCTAAATTATAGTCTTTAAAGAAAATATTTCATTTTAGGGTAACAGTCCCTTATGTCCACTTAATTCACCTTTCCACCTATACAGAAACCAGAATGGCCTTGGAGAATGGCAGTGGACTATGGTTCTTGAACAGGAAGTATTACCTATCATAGCCACCATGCCAAAAGCAGAATCTTTACTAGAGCATCTTATTATGTAGTCATTGCTCTAAAAATGCATTATTTTTCGCACTCTCATAAGAAAAGATAAGTAATGTTTTGCATGCAATTAGAGTAAAAGATAGCATCCATTATTTTTGGAACAAGCCTATGTTAACTCTCTCAGCTTCAGTCATAATACAGTCTGAAGAGATCTGGACTACCCAGATATTCCAGCCAGTTTCCTCTGGCTGCCACAAATTGCCACAAATTTGGTGGCTTCAAACAACAGAAATCCCTTCTTTCAGTTCTAGAGACCAAAAATCTGAAACCAAGGTGTAGGGAGGACCACACTTGCTTCACAGGCTCTAGAGGGGAATCTATTCCATGACGCTGTGGCTGCTCCCTTTTCACATCACCTTCTCTTCTGTGCTGGTGAATATACTTCTGTTTCTCTCTTATAAGGATGCACATAACTGTATTCAGGATAATCTAGTATCAAGGGGCACATATTTTGTATCTATAAGAGATTACTAAATTCATCAGAATAAACCAAACTTGAGAGAAAAAGAGAAAAAAAAAGAAACAGAAGGCGAGGGCAGGAGAGAAAGACAGAGATAGAATAAACAACAGTAAATAACAGAAGAAAATTGAGGAATGAATAATGAGAAATTTCTGTTTTTTAGGAATTAGGACAAGAAATAAATGGAAGAGCTAGTTTCCATCATTTGTGAAACAAAAAGTTTAGTTTTCTATTATAAGAGCTATACAGAAGAACTAATATGACCATCTAAAAGCCAAAAATCAAAACCCTGGAGGCTGCGAATGAATGTGTACAATATGGATGTGCTTCTAAAAAATATGATCTAAAGGAAATTACACTCTTCCAAGAGTGTATCTCAACTCTTCCAAGACTGCTGTAACTAAATATTCCATAGTTTATAAAAAGAAAATAAATGACAGACATTTCAAAGATGAAAAAAAAAGGTTTTCTTTTTAATTTTATAATTAAAACCTGGCATTTTCTAGTGTTTTGAATACAATTGAGAAAATAAACCCTAAAAAGGTTTAATTATCAATTTGGAACTTTTTTAAGAAATTTGCAACCTTTTTTCTTCCATTTATGCCTGCATGATTTACTTTATAGTCATTATGAAGTCCCTATTAATACACTCATTTTATCAGCAGTCCACTATATTTTAATCTTCAAAATGGACAATAAACATTTATAGATTCAAACTCCCATAGGTATCTTTAAATCTAATTTATTTTTCTTGTATTAAATTGTATAATTTCTATTTTCTTCTTCTCTAATAAGATTTCTTGGGTAATGAACTTTACGCTTCAGTGTTTCCATTTTGTAATTATCCAGTGAAATAACTTTGAAGGTACTAGTATGTAGTAGGCTGATTCGATTATTTTTATTTTTAAAAATCTCCCTAACAGGATCAAAAGAGGTCCTCTTCTCTCCAAACGAATCCTAAATCTCTTTCCTGCTTTCCATATTGTACTGATAACTAATATATATCTTATTTACTTAATATTATGCTATCTCTTCCACTAGAAAGCAAGCTCTATGAGCACAGAACAGTTTTATTCCCTACTGTAGCACTCAGAAGAAGAGAGCCCAGTTTATATATTCCATAAACACTTGCTGAATGAATGAAAAAATGTATTTCTGTTGTATATTTGAAAATAGTTATCTTGCTTTATGGAAAATCTTGTATCATTACTATGGAATTTTTTATAAATTCAATTAATGCTGAACAATGGGTTTTGACCAAAAAGATTGAATAATTTTATTCACAAAACTTTCTTACATGTACAAAACATTAATTTAAATTTGTAAGAATTAAATTTCTACTGAAAATTTAATTTATATGAAGTTTAAGAAAATAAGAACACTTAAATTGTATCAGTACAAAAGTCAGTAAGTAAAACCACAATCTCAAATTAGCTCTCATTCATGCCTTACCACAATCAAAATTATAATACTTATTAGATTAAGGGATCTCTCCTGTGCTCCAATTTGTGTGTGTGTGTGTGTGTGTGTGTGTGTGTGTGTGTCCAAGAAGGAAATAAGATTCTATTAGTTATTTTTCATAATTTATACACTTAAAGACATCTAATATATTCTTCCAAATTTAATTTCTCTGGGCAGCAGGTTATACTTCAATTAATTTCTGTTATTTGAGACTCTCAGGTTAGTTGGAGACAGAGAACCTGAAGCAGGCTCCAGGCTCCGCGCTGTCAGCACAGAGCCCAATGTAGGGCTCGAACTCACAAACTGTGAGATCATGACCTGAGCTGAAATCAAGAATTGGACGTTTAACCAACTGAGCCACCCAGGCGCCCTATAATTGTTTAAACAAATTGTGGTTGTTTTTCAGGAAAAAGTGGCCATGCAACTCTTCATGGTACCACTTCAGAAGCATCTTTTCTATATTCTCTTAATGTATGACAAAGTCTCTGAGTATTTTAATGACAAAAGTGCATTTATATTTTAATTTTCTAGAAAACTTACCATATCTGTGGGGACCAAAATATAACAGTACAGTAAAACCTTGAATTGTGAATAACTTATTCTGTGAGTGTTCTACAAGATGAGCAAACATTTCTAATGCATTTTAACTTGATACATGAGCATTATCTTGCAATATGAGTAGTATAAGACACTGAACCTCACATGATCACAACTGAGCCAATGGTTCTCTCTCTCTTTCTCTCTCTCTCTTGCTCGCTGTATGATTGTGGGTGATCGTCTTCCATGATCAGATGCTCAGTCTCAGGCTGCAGCATTTGGCAGAAATCAGTGATTTTTTCACAACATTGGAAGGTGCCCACAATTAGCACTAGTGTATTTTTTATCACTTCACAGCACCTATGGACAGTCCTTTGCTTTTCCATACAAGAGTAAGCTCAGGAATGTTTTGCTTCATTCTAGGTCAGGCTGCCTGCAGATAGAGAACCTCTCCTCTGCTGCTTTATTGCCAGTTACATTAAATACAGTATATAACAAGGGTTTATTAATACGGTACTGTAGTCAACATCCATGCAATTGTATACAATGGCCCCCATGCAGAAAAAGATTCTATTGAGCTGATAGCAGAGATTCCATTAGTGATAGTCAAAGTCATCCTACACAATAACCCTCCTCTCTTGTGTCCCTCACACCAGCCGCGAAGATTTTCAAAGGTAAATGCAAGTTAATTTGTTTCTTTTTCTCTATATTTTGTATTTTCTTTATTATTTTGTGTTATATTACAATGTTGTAATTATTTTTATATGAATGTTTTTGGGCTGTGGATGACTCATTTGAGTTTCCTTTATTTCTCATGGGGAAATTTGCTTTGATATACAAGTGCTGTGGATTACAAACATGTTTCTGGAATGAATTATGCTCACAAACCAAGGTTTTACTGTACTTAAAATATTGAGATAATAGGATAAATCTTACTGAACCTTAAAAATTTGCCAGGTGATCTTTGGATTTGAATATTTGCCCTGTTTTAGATTACTAATTAAGTACCTTTACCTTCAATATACCAAAATTAACAATAGTATGAACGTTAGGTAATTAAAGATGGGAGATGAGTCTTATATTTAATTTTGTCATGATGTTATAAAATGTGTGATCCCTATACATTATCAGTAAATGAAATAAATGAAACAATAATACCACAGATGAATTTGGAGTGAACAGTCCACAGCTTTACAAAGATCCAACATCAAAGACATATTTGAGAGTTAAATTCCACAGGCAAATATAAAATTTTTTGGTCAAAGATAATTAAAAAATAAGACACAGTATTTAGGGTCAGTACATGAGTAATTGAAAATAAATTATTAAATTACTGTGTCCACTGCAGGACCCAAACGACATCACTCTCCATACTAAAGATTCACAGATGACCAGTATGGTTAGCTCAAGTAAAACCACATGGTTAGCAAGGCCTTGAAAAGTAGAACACTTAGCCTAGTTGCATAATTACCTTTACTTATGAACAGGTGCCCTGAAAGTACTATCTCCCAGACAACAGGAAAGGTTCTCATCTTGTATATTTTCCTATACAGCCAAGGAGGACTACCATAATTTCATTTACATAATAAAGCAGTATTTCCTAAAGTGTATTCTGTAGGACACAAGTCACATCATTTAGTCACACGCAAAAAGGCTTAATATTTGAAAATTACTTTGAGAAACAACATATATTATAGCCTCTCTCTAAGAGATTAAAAATCTACAGTGGCATATTATATGCTCTGATATTAATTCTACAATAAAAGAAGCCTATTTTGTTGTATTTAAAAAAAATATATGTTCTATATTTTGATGACCACAAAGCTCTTTTTGTATAGGAAATATTAAAACACCTAAAAATATTACCTTCTGAACATACCTTGGAAAAACACTATTGGACACACTGGATGTTCAATGAATGTTTGGACCTCTCATTCACTGATTTAAAAATATTTGCTAAATTTCTGCATTGTATGAAGCATTGCACAGGGCATAAATATATATAATGAATGGCGTATTAAATTGAGCACTCATTATAAAAAAATATGATGATTTCTCCACACATTCCTTTACAGAATGAAATTACATATCTTCTACTTATTCTTAACCAAAAATAAGATTTTCAAAATGATTATATGAATGCTATCTGTAAAGAGCATAGCTTTCAATAAAGAATTAATATTAGAATCTGAATACACCTTAATATATACATACTTTCTAGACATTTATGTTGTCAAACAAAAGAAAAATATTTTTATCAAGCTAAAAATATTTCTGATTCAGGAACAAAGTGCCCTTGCAGCTAAGGAAGAGAAGAAAAACCTCACTTAGATAATTCTTGATATTTAGAGCCTAGAAAGAAAAGTTAGGAGACCTAACGTCACATAATAATATGACCAAATGCTAAAAGATAGTTCTCACCTTCAGTGGCATTGTACTAAAATGTTTCTTTAAGTTTTGCTTTATGATGAATTGTTGTTGTTGGTAAAAAAAAAAAAAAAAAAAAAAAAAAAAAAAAAAAGCATGAATAGGGGTGCCTGGGTGGCTGTCAGTTAAGCTTCCAACTTCAGCTCAGGTTATGATCTCATGGTTCTTCAGTTTGTGAGCCCTGCATCAGGGCTCTACACTCACCAAGCCTGCTTTGGATCCTCTGATTGTCTGTATCCCTCTCTCTGCCCCTCCCCTGGTTGTGCGCTCGCTCTCTCTCTCTCTCTCTCTCTCTCTGAAAAATATATAAACATTAAAAAAAAAGCATGAACAAAAAAGATGTTTATTACAAACCACACTACATAAGGACATCCTAAGATATAAATGCTGTATCTTAGTTTTGTAAATTCCATATAATTTCATAGGATTTTTTTTCATAGAATAAACAATACCAGCCATGGAACTTCTAAACAGTTTTATAGGGCATACTACAATCCAAACTGTCTGGCTAGTAGACAATCTGGTGACTTTGTATCTTATAAAGGAAACAATTGGCATCCCCCCCAAACCTGTATATGATCAATTCTAGTTCCACCTACATTTGAAAATTTTGTAGTTTAAACTGATTTATCAACTTATTCTTTTCCTAAAAAGTCTCTTGGATTAGGTAATTTAAAGATCTCTGCCATCATGTTTAGCTTTTATCTTTTGTTAATATTTTGGGTCTATACACACTTGCTATCATTTATTCTGTTAGTGTTGCCCTTAAAGGGGGACCACAGTGACATCTTTGATGCTAAGATTTTTGACTAGTTTGTGACTATCACCAAATGATAAGAATTAACAAGCAGAAGATAAAATGAGACTCTCTAAGGTAAACATTTTGGATTTAGATATGAAAGGTGATATGTCAAGATATTCACTTAAGAATATCCCTGGCTGCACTGGTTAGAGGAAGAGGCTAAAGTTAGGAGAGGGCTATGGACCATTACAATGCAGTAGGAAAATTTAGTATGTCATACAGGGGCTTAAATGTATACTTTTAAAATTATATCCTATGATGTCTCAGGCAGGGTAACATAAAAAATAAGTAAGTAGAAAGAGAGATATCAGCAAGATGACCTAATAAGATATTCTTCAATATATCCCCCCTCTACAGCAATTAAGCATTCGTCCAAAAACAAAAGTGCCTTTTTGGTATCCAGGTAGGAGATTGTGGACAACTGGTGCTGTATAAGAATGAGGAGAGCCTTTTTTGAGAAGACAGGCCTACACCCAGGTGGCTGACTGACTATGGCCCCATCTTAGACCAGGAAACAACTCTGTTACCTTGAGAACTCAGCTGCAACAATAACTGGCTTTAGTTCTATCAATAGCATCATACTCTAAGGGATCCTGGAGAAATCTCACCCACCTGTGCATAGGGTATTGGGCATAAAGATTTTGATTCTTGCTGTAGACCCATGAACTGGCTCCAGCCTCTTGTTTGCAGTTCAGAAATCCCAGGACAACACTGAATTAGACATTCACCCACAGATGACAGAGATGGGATGTGTAGATAGTTTGCTATATACGAATCAGTGGATGTGATACAACATATTAAAAGATAAAAATCATATGATCATCTCAATAGATGGAGAAAAAGCATTTGTCAATACACAACATTCTTTCAGCCTCATCATCATTATGAATTCTCAAAAAATGGAGTATAGAAGAAACTTGCCTCATCATGTTAAAGCTCACAACTTACACCATACTCAGTGGTGAAAAGCTGAAATCTCTTCCTCTAAGATCAATAACAAGATATTGGTACCTACTCTCAACTTTTCCTATTCAGTTTAGTACTGGAAATCCAAACCAGTGCAATCAAGCAAGAGAAAGAAAGAAAAGTATCCAAATCAAATAAAAAAGAAGTAAAATTGCCTCTGTTTGCAGATAATATGATTTTATATAGAGAAAATCCTGAAGACTCCTCCAAAAACCTGTTAGAACTCAAACTAATTCAATAAAGTTGCAAGATACAAAATTAACATACAGAAGTCAGTTATGTTTCAATGTACTAACAACAAAATATTTTAAAATAAAGAAAACAATCCCATTTGAATAGCATCAAAAACAATAAATACTAAGAGATAAATTTAACCAAAGAGGTGAAAGATCTGCATACTGAAAATTATAAGACACTTATTAAAATAAAAAGAAATTGAAGACACAAATAAATGGAAAGATGCCCCATGTCCACGGATCAGAAGAATGAATAGTATTAAAATCTTCAAATTTCTCCCATCATCTACAGTTTCAATACAATCCTTATAAAAATCCCAACAGCAGTTTTCAGAGAAATAGAACAAATAATACTAAAATTCATACTGACCTACACAAAGACCCCAAATAGCCAAAGCAATTCTGAGAAAGAAAAACCAAAGCTGGAGGTATTGCATTTCCTGATTTCAAAATATATTACGAAGCAATAGTAATCAAAGTAGTATGGTACGGACATAAAAATAGACGCATAGACCAATGGAACAGAAGCAAGAGCCCAGAAACATGTGCGTATACAGTCAACTAATATTTGACAAAGAAGCCGAGAATACTCAATGAGGAAAGGACAATCTCTTCAATAAATAATTCTGGGAAAACTGGATGACGACATGCAGAAGAATAGAATTGGACCCCAATCGTCCATCACTCACAAATATTAACTGGAAATGGATTAAAGACTTGAACATAAGACTTGAAACCATAAAAGTCCTAGAAGAGCACATAGGAAAAAAAAATCTCCTTAACGTTCATCTTGTCAATGATTTTTGTGAATATGATACCAAAAGTACAAGCAACAAAAGCAAAAATAACCAAGAGAGCCTATATCAAAATTAAAGCCTCTGAACAGCAAAAGAAACAAAATGAAAAGGCAACCTATGGAATGAGAGAAAGTATTTACAAACCACATATGTAATAAGAGGTTAATATTCAAAATAAATAAACTCATACCATTCATTTACCAAAAAAAAAGTAGACAAAACAGAACAGTCCAATTAATTTTTTTCCAAAGAAGACATAGAGATGGCCAACAGATATGTGAAAACATGCCCAATATTACTATTCATGAGGAAAACGCAAATCAAAACTAAAATGACATATCACAACACACCTGACAGATTAGCCATTATCAAAAATACAAGAGACAACAAATATTGGTGAGGGTGTGAAGAAAAGAACACTTGTGCATTGTTGGTAGGAGTGTAAATTGGTGTAGCTATTATGGAAAGAAGTATGGAAGTTCCTCATAAAATTCAAAGTACAACTACCATATAATCCAGAAAACCCACTTCTAGGTATATAGCCAAAGCAAATGAAATCTGGATATCAAAGACATATCTGCACTCCAGTATTCATGATAGCACTATTCATAATAGCCAAATATGGAAACAACCTAAGTTTCCATCAATGGATAAATAGATAAAGAAAATGTGGTACACACATTCACACACAAAATGTTATATTATTCAGCCATAAGAAAGAAGGAAATCCTGCCACTTACAACATGGATGAAACTCAAGGCATTTAGCTAAGTGAAATAAGTCAGACAGAGAAAGGCAACTATAGTATGAACTTACTCGCAGGTGGAATTTTTAAAAACCAAACTTACAGAAACAGAAAACAGAACAGTGGTTGCTTGGAGATGAGGAAATACGGAGATGTTCACCAACAGATTTCCAACTTTAAGGTAAATAACTCATGAGGAATCCAATGTACAACATGGTGATTATGGTTAACAATACCTTATCATATACTTAAAGTTGTTAAGAGAGTAAAACTTAAATGTTCTCACTATACACACAAAAGGTAATTATGTGAGGTGATGAAGGTGTCAACCCTATTGTGTTAATCATTTCACAATATATACATGTATCAAATCCTCATGTTGTACCTCTTAAAACTTACAAAATGCTTTATGTCAACTATATCTCATTAAAAGGAGGTAGGGGAGCACAAAGTTAAAAAATTCTGTGAACTAGGCTTGTGTTCCTTTATGTTATTCCTGGATCACAAATGAAATAAAAACATTTAAAAAGAAAAGAAAAAGATGGGGAAAGAATCCTATTCCAAGCCATATGTTTATTTATAAAACATGCTGTCATGGTCTACAATCAAAGTAATCAATAAGTTGTATTAGAAGCTTACAATGTTCATGGTACTATTTAATTAGAAAGGCTGAATCTCAAAAATCCCTATGGGTAGTAGGTTGAGATAAAATCATCAACTTGCATTGTATATCCATTTCTATTAAAAAACAAAACAAAACAGGGGCACCTGAGTGGTTCAGTAGGTTAAGCATCTGACTTTGGCTCAGGGCATGATCTCGCAGTTTGTGAGTTCGAGTCCCGAGTCGGGCTCTGTGCCAACAGCTCGGAGCCTGGAGCCTGCTTCGATTCTGTGTCTCCTCCTCACTCTGCCCCTCCCCTGCTCATGCTTTGTCTCTGTCTCTCAATAATAAATAAATGTTAAAAAAAATTTTAAAACAAAACAAAACAAACTTCAAATGTTCCAAACATCAGGCCCCAGGTAATTTATTTCAGACTTCTTTTTCTCTCCCTGTAGGTTGTTTTCCAGCTCAAGCCTCTGGTCATGTCAAAGAGAGAGGAGAAAAAGCTTTGGGGTAGCTTTGGGGAAAAAACCTGCTAAACCTAGAATTTCCTCTGCTGGAGCATCCAGAATGATTAATGTCTTCCTCAAAGAGCCATCAGTGAGGCTGAAGAGACATCTCAAAGCTGGGGACTTGTGGTATTTGGTTAATCTATTTCCAACTATCCAACTATCATGCTCCTTTGGGCATGGAAAATATTTGTAGCTAATACTCCCCACCTTTCATTATTCTCTGGCAGTGGCATTTAAAAACAGCACTTTTTGTTGCTTCCATTCTCTCTAAGGGTTAGGCAGGTGCTAAAGCAACTTAGGTGCAGACAGCTTTCTCCTAGATAATAATAATGCCATCTGTGTGTTCACATCTACCTTAAAAAATACCATATGGTGGAAGGTACCATGTACTAGGCTGTCCTACAACATTAACGACCCATAGGATGCTCTACACAAGCCCCCACTCCCCTACCCTGTTTCAGAAAGGTACTCACTCTCCCAGATGCCAGGAGAGTGGACTGCTAATGCCTCATAGCTGAGACCCACTCTGGGAATGGAACTTCCCATAGTAGGGAGTTTCCTCACCTAAGAATACGCTCCTTTCCCAGTTCCAGTGACTAGTTGATCAGGAGTACAAAGCATCGCCCCCTTGCCTGAATCTGGGACAACTCTGTAGGAACTTCCCAGGGCTAGAGCTCTTCTTAGGCTGGCTTAGACCTCCATCTACAATTCCATCTCCGCCACATTTCTCTCTTTGCTTAATCCTGTTTCCTTTATTCACTCCCAGGTTTCTCTCCTGGCTCACTCCTCAGTAAGCCTCCAAAATGCAACCTCCATCCGTAAGTGTGTTTCCCTGAGAACACACACCAGGATGGGGCTAAATTTCCTAAACAATAAAGTGAGGGTCTTTGATACAATAATCTTTAAGATACCTCCTGGTCTAACACGCTAGGATTATAAATTGTAGTTCCTCATTCGTCTCCTAGAGTTATATTTGCCTACTTTAGTCTGCTATGGATTAAGATAATAAATTGTTCATAATTATTAAATCGAGTGTCTGCTAAATGAAGAGTATGAGTTTCAGTACACAGGCTTTCAGTTAGCATAGGGGGCGACACAGATTTTTTTTAAATTATTCCAGATTTGGGGCTACATTCTGGGTAACTTGGGCAGTGGATAGTGACTATAACAATTGCTGGAAGACAATTTATTCCGAGGGCAGATACAGTGGTACTACTAGGAAATACATATGATTAATAGAAGCATCTATACCAACAGCTTCACAACTTATAAAAGATACATGCTTATAGAACTTTTATGGAAATTGTTGTGACAAAGGTGGTAGGATACAGAATAGTATGATTATGCATTAAGTATCAAAATATCTTAAATTTACAATTTAAAATTTCCATAAATTAGGAAAATAAAAATAGAAATAATTTAAACTTATGGATTGAAATGGAATTGTTTTTGATAAATAAAGGCACCTAGAACAAGGATATTTAACAATTAAAGCATTCTATTTGTAGATGATTTTTAAAAATTTTTTTTAATGTTTATTTATTTTTGAGAGAGAGAGAGAGAGACACAGTGTGAGTGAAGGAGGGACAGAGAGAGAGAGGGAGACACGGAATCTGAAGCAGGTTTCAGGATCTGAGCTGTCAGCAGAGCCCAATGCGGGGCTCGAGCCCATGAACTGTGAGATCATGACGTGAGCTGAAGTCGGACACTTAACCGACTGAGCCATCCAGGCGCCCCTATTTGTAAACCATTCTTAATGGAAATTTGTAATATTTTACAGAATCTCTGGAAAGTCAGTGAAAATAGGAAGGATACAGAGAAAGCTTTTAAAATGGAAGAGAAGTTCAAAAGCACATCTGATGTATATTGTAGTTCTACAATATAGATAAAATATATGGCTTCTTAGGAAACCACTTTTCTTAAAGGTTGATGCATAGTTACTATAAATTCCAATTTTTAAGATACATTTAAGGATTCTAGTGAAGTTTTACAGATTAGATTCTATTCTTGCAATCATATCAGTGATAGAATAATTCACAAGATCCTTAATGTTACATGCTACCTTCTACTATAAATGTTGACACTTCAAAGTCATTTAACTTCTAGAAAAGGCTACTTTCAGGGTAGCTACAGTTCCCGATGCCTTTTACATGGATTTTAAGTACGGTAGTATAAATGATACATTGCAACAAACGCCACAGGCTCAGGTGACTGTAGATTCTTACAGCTATCAAAAGTTTTACCTGCTAATATGATACAACCAGAGACTGACAAGTTCCAGGAATAGGGAAAAATTACAGAAAACTTCTCACTGCTTTTGAAAAGGACACTTTCAAATGATAATTCTAGATGAGATAAACCACAGTAACCTTACTCAAAATCTGACAATGGACAAAGTGGACCGACTTAATGACACCATCTGTTACTAGTCTATTTTAACATGTGCTGGCACCACCAACAGTTATTCTCTGTTGGCTAAATAATGCACCCTCTGAGAAATGAGACCAAAATGGCTATAAAGAAGAAATATTTATCTTGTTAAAAAAAAAAAAAACATAAATGACAGGAAATATTTATGTTGCTCATGGGAAAAATATTTTAAAGAAGTTTGAATGAATTCTAATCTGTTGAGCACATATAGGTTCCTTGTGGAAAAAATAATGTTACTCTTCAATACCTTTTTCATTAAAGTGAAATAACTTACACTGGCCATAGGTATTGTTCATTTTTAAACCAACTTAGAACATGGCCGTACTCTGGGACTTATGCTTTGTGGCACTCTTAGAGTCTCTCTAGTGAAGACCGGCTTCATTTAGTCTGCACATACTTACATTCTCAAAGTCGAAACTATAAGTAACTTAAAAGTAAAACTGTGTGAGAAACAAAACAGAAAAACTCTAATCATCCATTATGTTATCTCAAAATAGGGTCAGCCCTCACTTTCTAAAAACTGGTCAATGTCCTGATAAATGGGACAATTTTGAATTTTTTTTGTTTGCTTTTGTGTTTTTGTGATTCAAAAAAGAAATGGTGATAGCAAATATAGAAAGTTAACTTGAATTTTAGAATTGGAATTCAAGTTGAAAATGTTATATTTTTAGTTCTATTTTTACCAAATAATGCCAAAAATAAAATTACAGACACTAGAATCATATATATAACATAATCATCACTTTGTAATTTTTGTTGAATGAATAAGCAAATGAATCTAATTTATAATAGGTAATATTACACAATTCTGACAATACTTATGAATTATATGAAGTAGTGATACTCTGGGGTTTTTGACCTTAAGGTAATGTAATATCTGTATATAAAGGTTATCCTTGTTGAGTACCTAGGTGGCTCAGTGGTTGAGCATATGACTCTTGATTTAGGCTCAGGTCATGATCTCAGGGCTCTTGAGATCCAGCCCTGCATCAGGCTCTGTGCTGACAATGCAGAGCCTGCTTGGGATTCTCTCTTTCCCTTTCTGTTCCTGTCCTTCTCGTGCACGCAAGCTCTCTCTCTCTCAAAATAAACAGACTTTAATTTTTGTTAATAAATAAAAGTTATCCTTGCTTGAGAAACAAATTAACTTTTATTTTGAGGGCACTGCATTTTCTAGTTGGGGATTCACTCTAGAGATCTCAAAACAAATACCTTCTATGTCATTTATCCAACCTATAACCCTCACTCTCCACCATTATCTTTCCTTACTTCCAAAGATGTATGAACTGAAAGCCTTCCTAAACCCAAGTTCTCAATTTATTGCCTATCTTCTCCAAATTCACTCTCAATTGCCTGGTCTGGGAAACTGTCATTTGGTCTTTTAAATGATTTTCCTCTGCCACCCATCAGGAAAGAATGCTAGCACCTTAAAGGACAAACTCAACATGTTCCACTATCATGCCACCAGAGCAATTTCTTTGCTATTTAGTCAGCAGAACTCTCACCAAAAAGCTCTAATCTCAGCTTGGTGTCAAGGTTCTTCAGCGGGTGCTCTATCTTAGTCTAAGGAGTAGTGGTTGCTCATTATATCTGGTATCCCTATGTTTTGTAGGATTCTACTTATTTTTTACTAAATAATACTTTGTCATGACAGTCTATTACATTAACTAATTATTAATGTTAAATAATTATTTATATGAAATTTAACAGTGCCTCTCTTTGTTTAACCTAACATAAATAAGCAAATAGGTTATGCCATTTCCTTGGGTCTCCATTTCTTTAATTTTTTTAAGTTTATTTATTTCTGAGAGAGAGACAGAGAGAGCTAGCAGGGGAGGGGCAGAGAGAGAGAGAGAGGGAGAGAGGGAGAGAGGGAGAGAGGGAGAGAGGGAATCCCAAGCAGACTCTGTAGTCAGCACAGAGCCAATGCAGGGCTCGAACTCGCAAACCATGAGATCATGACCTGAGCTGAAACCAAGAGTCAGACACTCAACTGACTGAGCCACGCAGGCACCCCTGGGTCTTCATTTCTTACAAAGGCTCCCATGTCATGTGAAACTAGTATTAAATAGAAGTGTATGATTTTCCCTGTTGATCTGTCTTACGTCAATTTACTTCTCAGGCCCCGTCAAAACAAAAACAAAAACAAAACAAAAAAACTCTAGGAAGTAAAGGTAAAACTCTGCCTTCCCAACAAAACCATGTGATGCATAACAGAAAACCCACAACTATCTTTTCCTTTCTGTCCTCAGATTTTCAATATCATTACATCAACAACGTGTTTGTCAGAAAAAATTTACTGAACAGTAGAGATTTTACATTTAAGCAGAAAGGCATAATTTGTCAAAAGGAAGTTAAATCGTCTTTTCCAATAATACTGGCAATTCAATTGTAAGAACTCCAAGGTGAAATATATGTGAATAGTTCCCATTTAAAAAAATTAAAGGGAGAATGTGACTTTTTTTAATACTAACCTCTTTCTTCCCTTTCTCTATTCATTCATGGCACCTACAACGTGCCAACCATGGTTGAAGGTACTACAATAATCAGAGTAAAAGAGAACTCTTGGTGTTACGACCTTAAAACAAAATAAAAGTACAAATGTAACATGATGTGATAATTAGAATAAGGGAAAGAAAACATTATAAGTGGGACAGGGAAACAGAAAAATCCCAGTCCTGACTCTCTAGTATGACAGATAATTGGGGCGATGAGGGAAGATTTGCTCAGAGAAATCTTCCCAGAGAAGACATTTTGAAAAAATTAAATTGGAAATTTGATTTTGGAGTAATAAATAATATTTGATCAGACTAAAAAGCAAATCATTAGGGAGCATGTTGTTGGCAGAGCATATGTAAGAGCTTAAGGACATTCGAGAAGCACAGAATATTCAGTACAGTAAACAGTTCTTGAGAGCTGGATTGAGTAATTCAGGAAGGGAAAAATGGTAGAGGATGCAGCTATCAAGGTAAGCTTGATGTCTTACATATCATCAGCTCACCATGCCAGGTGTCTTAGACACGTTTAGCACGCTTACCATGTCTTGTCAGCAGGGGGCAGTGAGAATATTAGCAGAGACAATGACAGAATGAGACTTAGGTTTTTAGATTATAGCAGCATAAAAAGTAATGATTAGGGGCGCCTGGGTGGCTCAGTCGGTTGGGCGGCCGACTTCAGCTCAGGTCATGATCTCACGGTCCGTGAGTTCTAGCCCCGCGTTGGGCTCTGTGCTGACAGCTCAGAGCTTGGAGCCTGCTTCATATTCTGTGTCTCCCTCTCTCTGACCCTCCCCTGTTCACGCTCTGTCTCTCCCTGTCTCAAAAATAAATAAACGTTAAAAAAAAAATTAAAAAAAAAAGTAATGATTAGAGGGTCACACGGAGTGGGTCAGGAGGCAAAGAGAAAGACATATTACAAGGGTCTATAATAGAGAGGACACAGGAGAACGATTAAAGAGATACACAGGAAATAAAATCAAAGCTCTTGGTGAATAATTGGATGGAGAGAAAAAGGAATGAGTTAGTGGTATCTCTCATGGTTCTGGTTTGGGAAATAGGTGAAATGATATCAACTGGGTTTAGAAATTGTAAAGATGATTTGTAAGAGTGGTGGGAAAAGAAATAATTGGTTCAATATCAAACAACTCAAGTGTGAGTAAAAGATTTGTTATAATTATTGGCATTTGCATTGTTTAATTTGACACTCAAGAGAAAGATTTAGATACATACATAGGACATGCATTAATTCACCAGCAGTATATTCTATAGGACTCAAGAAAATCTGTGCTCATAATACTTGAAAAATTGGAGAGGTGGACTGCATCAGTAGGCTATTGCCACAATAATGCTGCACTAAGAAACTACCTGAAGATTTTAATGGCATACAAGAATAAACATTTATTTTTGGCTCTTTCATCTGTTGATGAGCTAGGCTTCAGCTGTATACAGATGGGATTGACTCCAGCATGCAGATTAGTTCCAGGTCTGCTTTATCTACCTTAGCTTCCTTGGATCAGTGGCTACTTAAGGCAGATGTGCCTCCCAGCTAAAGGCTGGAATGCAAAAATGTAAGCCCAAACATGCAAGCACAGTTCAAGTCTCAGCTCACATCACATCTCTTAGCTTCACAACGGCCAAAGCAAGTCAAATGGCCAAGCCAGATATCAAGAGCAGGAAGGGGGTCTCTGAATTCTACACACTTTATAGAGTGAAAAAACAGGTAATTCTTTGTAAGTGATCTCTATTTTATGTGAATCAAACTTTTACTGGGCCTAAGAAGCAAGGTAGTTGAATGAAGGTTTGAAAAGAGTGGTAAAGCCTGAGGAGTAAAAACATTTTGTTCAAGAACTTTTGGAATGACTTCCAGAAAACATTGGAGGCAGGTTGAAAACTGAGAATTTATTGTTACACTTAACGCAAACATTAGATGGATCCATGAATCCTTCCCTAATGTTGGTAAATATTTATAACTTTAAATTCTTATTGTTGTTGTTTCCTTGATGACTATTCTTTCAGCACTTCACATATACTAATTTGTATTATTTGTGGTTTTATGTCAATATCTTCCTGTTCTACCTACATTATAGCCCTCTTGGTAATTGAGACTGAGTTTTATAGCTACTTGTAACCCCATCAGTAACTTAAGTCTTTACTTTTAATGATGTTTAATGATGTTGATAGCACTACATTAAAAACATAGAGATAATGTAAACAAAGTGCTTAGCACAATGCCTGGCACAAAACAGTTGTTCATTAATTCTTACTTTTCTGCTTATTATGCCTATAAATATTAATTTAAATAATAAATGGAGGAGCCTGGGATAAACAACCATATCAAAGGCAATTTGGTTTTCCTGTAACTTTTTGCTTTCCCATTTTAAGGTTGAAAATATAGTAATTTAATGCAAAAATAAAATTAGAAAGAAGAATGAATAAGTACATTTACATGTATTTGTACAGTATCCAAAATTATACCATATATTGCTGAAAGGGCACATAGAAAAATTTGTTTCTTCATTTTAGAGAGAGATTGAGCATGAGCAGGAGACAGAGGCAGAAGGAGAGAGAGGGGAAATTTTAAGCATGCTCCACGCTGAGCACGGATCCCAACATGGGGCTGGGTGCCAAAATGAAGATTCAGACACTCAGCCAACTGAACCACCCAGGTGCCCTTAGGACATTTTTTTATTTATTTATTTATTTATTTTTTTTTAATGTTAATTTTTTTTTTTTTTTTTGAGAGAGAGAGAGAGAGAGAGAGAGAGAGAGAGTGGGGGAGGTGCAGAGAGAGGGAGGCACAGAATCAGAAGCAGGCTCCAGGCTCCGAGCTGTCAGCACAGAGCCTGACGCGGGGCTCGAACTCACGGACCATGAGATCATGACCTGAGCTGAGGTCGGACGCTCAACCGACTGAGCCACCCAGTCGCCCCCATTTTTTTTTTTTTTTAAGATACATAACTATACTGAGAAGAGAGGAAAGGGGACAGAAATAGAGCAGGGCACAAAGACAACTGTAATGGTATCTGTAACATTTTATTTAAAAAAATACTTCCAGAACTATGGAAAATATGAAAAGCCTACATATATTAAATCTGAGTAAATCTGACACATAAGTTTTCAAAATACTTTTCTCTCCAATCTTCTAGATGTAATGTTTCATTATTTTCAAAAGTGAAGGAAGCTAATCTAGAACTATAAAGATATAGGGGTGCCTGGGTGGCTCAGTTGGTTAAGTGTTCGACTTCAGGTCATGATCTCACTGTTTGTGAGTTTGAGTCGCATGGTGGGCTCCATGCTGACAGCTCAGAGCCTGGAGCTGCTTCAGATTCTGTTTCTCCCTCTCTCTGCCCCTCCCCTGCTCACACTCTGTCTCAATCTCAAAAGTAAATAAACACTAAAAAAAAAAAAATTAACTATACAGACATAAAATAAGAATTTTAAATGTTTAAATATTAGAAAAGCAAATGACAGGTAATTTTATTTGATGTTTAGTATGTAACCTACTTTTTTTTAGCATTGTTATTATCCAGGCCCTAATATGAAGATTACAGATGAAAATTTTACTTTCACATAAATACTGAAGACAAGAATAAAAGCAAAAATTAAGGACTGTTTTTCAAATATTTCATTTTTAAGTGGATCAATAGGTGAAATTTGATCAGTTATAATACTAAGAATAAAGCATTTCCAAATGCTGGAAAATTAAATACTGTCCTTTATTAAGTTAAGCAGCCCATTCAGTATGATGAGAAAATAAAGATACTATATACAGAAGCTCAAAAAAAAGAGATATCAACTAATACTTCTTAGGTTGATAATATATGATCTTTCCTGAATGTTGTCACTTTTTTACTGAAGTAAAATATTTACACAGTAAAATGCACAGATTTCCATTGTATATTCTGACTAATTAATGCAAGTGGAAAGCTGTTGTATATACTCTTGGCTCTTTGCTTTTCCATATAAACTTTAAAGTCAACCTAGCATTTTATGTCTTATTGTGACACTATTTTAAATTACTTTTTAAAATTTTATTTTCCAAAATTGGCTCCTTACTGTTTAGAAAGGTAATTCATTTCGCATGTTAACTTTGTATTCTATAACCTTTGTAAGTTCACTTATTAGTTGGAGTAGTTGATAGATGCCTTTTAATTAAGTTTATGCATATATTATTTAAAAATATATAAGGAGAAATTTTACTTACTAACACTTTTGGTTTTTTGCCATTAGGTAACTTTTATTGCCTTGTTGGACTAGATAAAACTTTCAATACACTGTTGAATAGAAATGATGAAAGGTAGACCTAGGTGGCTCAGTTAGTTAAACATCTAACTCTTGACTTCAGCTCAGGTCATGATCACCAGTTCATGAGTTCAAGCCCCACAATGGGCTCTGTCTGATGCGTGTGGGGCCTGCTTGGGATTCTCTCCCTTCTCTCTCTGCCACCCCCCCTAAAAATAAATAAATAAACTATTTTTAAAAATAATTAAAGCAAACATCTTTCCTTACTTCTGATCTTGGGAAGGGGAATCATTCAATATTTCACCATTAAATATAATGTTAGCACTCTAGGTAATTTGTAGATTGTCTGTACCAGAAAAAGGAAACTTTATTTATAGTTTGCTTAGAGTTTCTAACATACATGGCTGTCAAATGATTTTCCTGCATTTATTGAGATAATCATTATTTTTCTCATTTATTCTATAAATGTGGTGAATTAACTGGTTACTTTTCAAATAGCAAAGCTATGCCTTTCTGAGATAAACTCTACTTCGCTATGACATGTTATCTTTTTAATATATTACTGGTTTGATACGTTAATATTTTAAGTTTTGTATTTAAGGTCATGAGGGGACATTGGTTTATAATTTTATTTTTTAATAATATTTTTATTGGATTTTGCTGTCAGGGTTTGTTGGTATCATAAATTGACTTGGAGGGTGGTCTTTATTCTACTTTCTGAAATAGTGTATGCAGGATTGGTATCATTTCTTCTCTAAATATTTGTTGGAGTTCACTAGTACAACCATCTGGATCTTAAGGTTTCTTTCTGATAAGATTTTAACTATAAACTCAATTTTTTAATAGATAAAAGTATATTCACAGTTTCCATTTCTTCTGTCTTCTTTCACTCATCTGTTTTCTTGAAGGAATTTGTGAAGTTTATTAATATGAAGTCATTCATAATGCTTCACTTTTTTCTTTTAATACCTGGGTGATTTTACGGTAATATCTTTTCACTCATCACATTGCTAATTTGTGATTTCTTTCTAATCTGGTATATCAATTTTATTACTTTTATTACATTTATCAATTTCATTATTTTAGAAGAACCAACTTTTGGGTTTGCCAATACTACTATGTATTTTTATTTTATTGATTTCTTCTTAAAATTTTGTTGTTTCTTTCCTTGTTTCATTATATTTAATTTTCTCTTCAGGTAGAAACATAGATTTAAACATTTTTTATTTTCTAATATAGTCATTTGAAGTTCTGAATTCCTCCTCTAAATTCAGATTTAGCTGCATCTATGAATTTTTACATGATTATAATCATTATCAGTAAACTTAAAATATTTTCTAATTACATAGTTGTGAGGCCTTTCAATTTAGAACTGTCTTGCTTAATTTCCAAATATTTGTATTCTTAAAACCAATTTACTACTAACTTGTAGTATATTTCTGTTGACATAAAATATGCCCTGTGAGATTTCAAGCTTTTGAAGTTTACTGAATGATATTTTATTACCCAGCATGTGGTTTATCTTGATAAGTATTCCATCAGAAATTGAAAATAATGTATGATACGGAATATTGTGGGGCTTATCAATTTTATCAAGGTATTTATTATTGTTTTTACCTAATCATTCTATCAATTATGAAGACAGTGGTATAAAATTAATCTACTTCGTCTATGATTTTCATTAACACACTGTCAGTAAGAGATGTGACAAATAATTCAGGTGTATTTCTTTTTACAAAATAAATGAGACTTGAGCTCCTGCTGTTTAACTTAATAAACTCTTCTATAAACAACAACAGGAATCTTTTTTTTTTTTTTTTTAGGTTGTACCTGCCTTTCTTCGTAACAAGTCAGTAGACAACTAAATTACAGGGGGCAGTCTTCTATCCTCAAAGGATAGGCAAAGATTAATGATTGGGAAAATTATGGGTGAGGTCCTAAACTTGATGTTTTGCATGTTTAAAGTCAAGAGATTTTTTGAATTCCTTTTTCAAACATCTGAAAACTGAGGATTAGCAATGTTAACCAACCTTTCCTTGGTTATCAGTTAGTAAATTTTAACCAGGGATTAGAAATGCAATCCTTTGAAATTAAAGCACATTTGCCAATAATCCATTCTGGATAACTTTTAATAATGCTGTCACTAAACACAAGCTTTAGCTAGGATAGAACAAGATTACACTTAAGGAGAATTGAGAAGTTAATGTGTGGTGAAAACAAATGGAAGCTTTAGTTGGGAAATGCCAACTTAAATTCCCTCAGTGTCCAAACCAATGTGAGTTTACAGAAATGCAAAAAGGAATTTAAAGTATCAGTAAAGAAAATAAGTCTTCCTGTAGCCATTTTACCTTCCATTGGCTGCTGCCTGTTCCATTCTTCCCAGAGTTTTCCAATGGTTTTCAAACAGTGCAAGATGGATACAAGAAGTTGCCGAGAAAGTACCTGAGAAATTGTCATGGGGGAACGTTTTAAGAGGGAAGGTACAAATTCCACCTCTTCTTTGGATAGAACTGATCCATTTTTAACACTTTTATAAATTCCACGTCCTACTACTTTTTTTTGTAGAAAGAGTTTTGCGGCTTAAAAAAAAAAAAAATTGAAACCATTGAACAACGGAATCAAGGGAATTTCAGATACTTCAGATCCATTCCTGTACTTGACCTTACTGGCTCAGTGGGCCTTGGGAGATAACCATGGCTTGAGAGAACGAGGTCAACCAGTGTGCAGTCATTTCATAAGTACTTCCTATTTTAAGTCATAGAGAAATGTGGCTTGTGAAGTCAGAAAATAGGGCTTCAAAGAGCTGTGGTGCCCACGGAAAGTGACTGACTGCTGCGGGAAGTAAGATGAGTGAAGGCTAGGATGTCCTGTCCTAAATTAGCCTTTCCAACTACCTCCACACTTTAGAAGAAAAAAAAGAGAGAGAAGGAATGATAAGAAAAGAAAATTTTCCCTAATGTCATCTTCAAAAGCAGAGGACTCTCATTCATGCATGTATTTTTAAAATAGAAAGCTTCCAAAAATATTTACAAGGAAATTATGCCATTATTCATGGGAGAATGTTCATTATACAATCTTACTTGACTTCTCACATCCTAGCATAAACTGAATTTTCTCAGTTACTGGAAGAACACACACCTTTCTGAGAACAGGCCACTGAAAACATGGTTTCCATTCAAGACCTAAATCATGTTCTTTTTATTCTAGTTACTGCAATGTATATAATTAATTAAATGATTATTATTTACATATTTGAACACACTGTTTTTTTGAAAAAAATATTACATAGACAATAAATATATTAACTTTAAATGTCCATAATATCTCTATTATCTAATTGTTTTCTTTAAACTTGACAATTCAAGCCTTCTTTATATTCTGATTAAACTACTGCAAACTCTTTCTCATACACTTTTCTTAGGGACTCAGGGTTACCTTGCATTATTCCAGGTTATTGTGACTCCTGGTTGGGCTCCAGAGACAAGACAGATATTATTCTGTCTGCCTTCCAGAGAGATGATATGAGTAAGAGGATACAAGAAAAAGAGGTCTCTAGGTTAGTTGATATATCTTTGCTTGGCAGAATTACAGAGCTCTAGAATTATGATAATTTCCTCATACCTTGATCTCTTTTCTCACTTTCATTATCCTTACTTCCTTTCTACCTATTAATATCTAGGCATTGCCTTGGAGGCAAGTAACCTGGGAGATTTGTTATGTTATAAAAGGGAAATTTTCCTCTTTAATCACCTCCCTGTAGTATTTTCCCAGGCACATTGCAAGTAATCATACTTAATACATTTTATTGAACTGGACAAATTCTGGGTCAGGTAAGAAGAGTGACATTCCAACAGTTCAGTATAAATCTAGGATAGAATCAGGATAAAAAATAACTTCCTGAAACCTGTCAATAGGGAATGTATTACATTAACAATGAATAGTATAATTAGATGATATTTAATTTTAGAAATAGCTGCTGTATAAATTTTGGTGTGGTCAAAGAATAAGCAAATTTCATCATTATTTTATCAATTATTTTAATATTTCTAGCATTTGGTTAAATGATTGGTGTGCTAATTTCTATGTAATTTGCTGGAGACAAAAAGAAAGCAAACTGGGGGTGCCCGGGGGGCTCAATCCATTAAGTGTCCTACTCTTGATCTCAGCTCAGGTCTTGATCTCGGGGTTGTGAGTTCACGACCTGCATTGGGCTCCATGCTGGGTGTGAAGTCTACTTCAAAAAAAAAAAGGAAAAAAAGAAAGCAAACCTGTACTTGTGGGGGAATTCACAGTATACTTAGAGATAAGCATTGAAACAAATAATTGCAAAACAATATGGAAATTGCTGTTGATGGGGTTCAGGGCAGGCTGCCACAAAATATGTTGCTTTGGGATACTGATCATTTTGAATTAAAGTTACTTGAGAAACTGCCAGGGCAAGGACACTTTAACACTCTTCTGTTCCTCTGAAAGCAGGAAATAAATTCTCCAGGTGAAGAGTACCCTTGCTGTACCTAGAGAGTAGAAATAGGAAATTCAAGGCAGAGAGGGTCGTATAAACAAAACTTAGTTTGTTCAAATTTCATTAATCTGCTACCCCAAGCTCAAACTTCTTTGCCTTATCAATTCTTCACAAATATACTATTTGTCTAAAAGGTATAAAAGCTATCTTCTTTGGTCACTTCTTTGAAGTGAAGCTCATACTTTTATAAGTTTCTGTACATACCAAATTAAATTTGTTTTTCTGTTAATCTATATTATGTCAATTTAATTACTATACCTGTCAAAGAATCTAGAAGTGGCAGGCGGGGGGGAAATGAAAAGTTTTCTTCCCCTACACTATTTAGAGGTGTGCATATGCTAGTCTATGAAGACATAAAGCGATGAAGCCAAGGGCTTCCCAGGAGAGGCTGCTTTAAATAGAATTTCAAAAGAAAATTAGGAATTGTGAGCATATGCAAAGTTATGACAATGTAAAAAAAAAAATTAGCAAGTTCAGGGAAGAGGTCATAGAGAATGCCAAGAAAGTAAGACATGCAGTAAAAGACAGAAGTACAAATTATGGCGAAGCAAGTAAGAATTGTAGAGAAATGAGAAAGCAGGGAACATGTGATGAAGGATCTTGCAAAATATGTGAATAGGATGACATTTTATAATAAAATATTTCTGTCATTCAATTGAAAAATAAAAATAGTAACAGTTTTTGGGGCACCTGGATGGCTCAGTTAGTTAAGCATCCAACTTCAGCTCAGGTCATGATCTCACAGTTCTTGAGTTCGAGCCCTGTATAGGGCTCTCTGCTGTCATCGCAGGGCCTGCTTTGAATCCTCTGTCCCCTCCCCCACACCCCCTCTGCCCCTCCTCTGATCCTTCTCTCTCTCTCTCTCTGTCTCTCAAATTAAATGAATAAACATTAAAAAAAATAGTTTTTCTTGTATGTAAAATGCCTCCATCAAAGATGAATGAATTATACATTCTTTTTTTTTAATTTGGTTTTAATGTTTATTTATTTATTTTTTATTTGAGAGACAGAGAGCAAGTAGGGGAGGGCAGAGAGAGAGGGAGACACAGAATCTGAAGCAGGCTCCAGGCTCCGAGCTGTCAGCACAGAGCCCGACGTGGGGTTTAAACCCACAAACTGTGGGATCATGACCTGAGCTGAAATCGGAAGCTTAACGGACTGAGCCACCCAGGTGCCCCAAATTTTCACTACTTCAGATGAAGCTGAGATGAATCAGTGATTATTTCTTTAGGACAAATTTCCACAAAAGGGATTATTAGATATTTAAGCTTTCAAATTTCTGGTCCTTGCTGTCAAATTACTCCACAGAGAGATGGCACCAGTTTAGAGTAAAACTGCTTGTATCACTTAGTCTTACTTGTACTTAAAAACCAAAGATTATATCACTTAATGGATGCTGAAGTTGCAGGTTAACCTTTGATGAGAAATAGGGTATTTGCAAATTTTCAAATATTTCCCTGAAAATGTATATGTATTTTAAGCCAAAAACAGTGCTTTTACTATTCAAATAATTGAAGTTAACATCGTCAGTAAGGAGATAAAACCACAAGATTCACCAAAAAGAACGCAGCCTCATTTTCATGGTGTTTTTGCCAAAATATACACATACCATAATAGAAGCATAAGGAAACATTAGACCAGTCCAAACTGAGGGACATTCTATAGAATGTAATGTTCCTCTAGTAATATCCCTTAGTAGCCTAAGAGGTTCAAAATGTCAAGATCAAGAAAGATAAAGAGGTAGGGAGGAGGGAAACGAAGGAAGGGAGACAGAGAGAAAGAATAATAAAGTAAATGGAGCACAGTGTAAAGTGCTAAATATGACTAAAGGGTATTTAGTAATTCCTTTTACTATTGCAACTTTTCTGCAAATCCAAAATTACACCAAAATTAAAAATAACGAAAATTGTCAATATGATAGAAACAGACCATAACTTTAAAAAAATCTGGTTAAGTATGTTGTATATTGCAGGCAGTCCTCAATTTGCAGGATATTGTGAGACCATAAAATAATTGTGCCAGCAAAAACATGCAAAGCAATCTTAAAAATCAATGGGAAAAACTGTGATTGTTCCATGTTCTTTAAAAATTTTTGTCACAATGTTAGTCCCTTAATGTTAATCATAAATGCATAGGGAAATGACAAAAGGTAAAACTGGTGTTTATTTCATCACTGTAATTGAAAGTGTTAGAAACACTGAAAATTAAAGTGATCTCTTCATAAAAAGTCGCCAAGATTAGTTTGTAGAGTGTTTGCCTTTCTCTGACTTGGCAAATCATCTTGTCTTCTACGTTTGAATCGGCTCCAACATTCTAGGCCTTGCATTTTCAATGCCATGAAATATTTCCAAATGTTTCTTAAATGTGAAGTTTTTTGCTGGTGTCACTTCCTCTGGAACATCTTCATCATTTCATCAAGATCATTTTCCTCAATTCTGTTGACAATTTCACCTTCATTAAGTTTCACTGGCTATACATCTAACCTTCTGAATGCAGGCAATGTCAACATGGCCACAGTCAGCTATTTTCCCCTATAACTCCTTTCTCATTCAATTCAAATTTCAATTCCATTGTTATTTTGTTCCTTTGCTGCACTTTCATATTTACTGACCAATCTCGTATTTCTATCATTTATTTTTGTAAAATATCAAGTGGGTTTGTCACTGGGAAGAAAGGAGGCAGCACCATTACATGTTTTGCTCTCTGCACATGAACTAAATAAAAGAGATGCACAGTGACCAATCACTGACAGACTTCCAATAAAGTGGTCAGTGATCATAATATACAGCTGCTTGTTATGGATTCTCTACTGAAGAGCTAGTAAAGAAATGTGTACTTTACACATTTACTCACAGTTATTTTATTCCTTGTTCCTATAGGACTGGTGTCATTTAACCAAACAGTAACTGAAATTTGTGCATCTAAGAACCACACAAAACAAAGACTGCCTGTACTTTTCCTTGTGAGGTTAACAGCAAAAACATATTTACTTTAACAATAACAAATTTTTAAGTAGATAAGAATATTTTGAAAAGTCTTTGCTATGATATGTTTGAATTTTTACTACTTTAATATGGTTACTATGGGTTTCCAGAAGCTCAAATGTGGATCAGAAAATCAGGGTTTTACTTTTAGCTCTACCACTAATGTGTCACTTGATAATGACAAATCACATAAATTCCCTTGAACTCCTGAATCATCTTTAAAAAGAAGATTGGAATACATTTATTTTTCTGGAACAGTTTCATCTTACGCCTGCTGTCCTGGCTTTGTTATTTATAGCTACCCTTCCCCTCTCAAAATTGCCCCAATTCTTTCTGTGTCAAAAGTTTTGCCTCCACTTTAAACCAGAAATATTATTTGTGACATAGTAGCATTGATATTGCAATTTTATTGACAATTATAAGAACATCTAATTTGCTAATTAAAAAACAGAAACAACTTCAAAGATGACCTTTAAATACATTCCATGTTGTGGAACTCTTTTCCTTACATTTTCTGTGTCTTGAACATTTTTGCAAGTCACATCAATTTCCGATAAAGATTACAACCTTTTATCAATTCTCAGTGCAAACTCATTTTTATCTCTGAAAAAGGCCCTGTAATTGATCTGATACCACTAAGCATATTATATGAGCAGTGACCTGTCCCATGGCAGCAAGCAGTAAAATGTCATATACAAAAATGATCTGATAATTCTGTACCTTCCTGGTTGTCCCTTTGACAGGCTGAATTCAGAAAGATGATGATACAGCTTCACAAGCTGAATTATATATTTAAAAAAATATATTTAGACATTTTAAAGTGGTTCAAAACAATGGATAAATAAAGGTTACATGAAAGAGGTTTAATTTCATTATAATTATCTCCAACATTTGCTTCCAACAATAGCATTGATAGATTAAGATAGTAATAATCTTCCTACAGATCTCTCAGGTTTCCAGATGGGAACATTGAACACAAACATCCTTAATTATATCTTAATGTTCACTCCAAGCTGCATTCAAACAGAAGAATGTTGCATGCAATTTGATGACAATAAATCATGAATTTAGGCAAGATATGCATTATGCTTTCTTTACTTGAATCCTAAAAAGAACTACCAAAGTGTTTTATCTGAATGTTGTTTCATAACTAGTGTTTGACATATTTGATACCAGACAAATCTTTCTGACCTTTCTAATCAAAAGCAAATTCTTTAAATTTGGGGTTGAAGATCAAGGTCAATGACATATTTTCCTTTATAATTTTTATCTTGACAAAGTGGGGTGGTTTTTTTTTGCCTTTTTTTTTTTTTGCCTTTTCACAAGATTATTTATAGGATGATTTAAAATTTTTAAGTCCTACTTAATTTCATACTTAAAGATTATTTTATTTAGGGCACCAGGGTGGCTCAGTCAATTAAGCATCCAACTCTTGATTTCATCTCAGGTCATAATCTCACAGTTCATGAGACTGAGCCCCAGGTAGGGCTCTATGCTGACAGCACAGAGCCTGCTTAGGACTCTCTTTCTCCCTCTCTCTCTGCCCCCTCCCCCTCCCATACACAGTCTCTTTTGCTCTCTCTCTCTCTCTTTCTCTCTCTCTCTCTCTCTCTCAAAATAAATAAAAATTTTAAAAGATGTTAATTAATTTAAAGAAAAAGTTATATGTACATTAATATATCCTGAAACTTCCAGATGACATATACAACATAATACATAATACTATAATTTAATCCCATATAATTAAATTCCAGGACCAAGATTTCGGTGTATGATATACAAATAATATAATATAGACCCATGCATAGTAATTAGGATTTATTTATTTATTTATTTATTTATTTATTTATGTTTGTCATTTTATTTTATTTGATAATCATGATTTACTTCAGAGATATCCTCTAGTATCCTATTTTAGCCAAACTTCCTTAACAGAGCATATATACTTAAATGTAATATATTATAAATCTCTGCTAATATTCAACTATTCAATCAGCCATTTTAAGATGTGCTGTCTTTAAATATTTGACTTCAATTACAGCATTTCAATTTTAAACATTGGATGTTACAGACAAGAACACTAAACATTTATGTTACCTTGGTTATTCAAACCAAGAAACTTTTCTCGGACTCTCATCTTCCAAGTGTAAAATAGAGGTATCAGATTACATTATTTCCAAGGTTCCCATTTTAGATATTGCAACAGATATACTTTACATATACTGCTTAATGATATTCCATCTTTTCTTAAAATAAAACTGCCTCTGATTCTCAAAACCTGCCATTTAAGCCAGAGTGCTGAACTCTTAAAAGAGCAATATTCATTTCTACTTTTATGCACCCCATCCCCAGCAATGATACTCTTCCTGCTCCATTTAAAAATCTTGTCTCTCTTTCAAATTCACTTCAAGCTTCATGTCTTCCATGAAGCCTCTATTGAACTTGTGATATTTCTTTTGTGGTGTTGTATTATTTAGCTTTCTATGTTCTTTAAAACACTGTATACTATACTATTTAAAATACACATAGTATCTAGTAGGATCTGATGTGTATAATAGATATTCATAAGTATAAAGAAATACGGAGCACTCGTAATACAATGACAATTCTTATATGGCTCAGGAATGCTAGATGCAGTGATAGAAACTTGCTCTAAGTCACTAATTATGTTATTTTTTAAACAATTACATATTTATCTCTAAAAATGAATAGATTGAACAATATAACTTTAATTATTTGAGATCCCCGAACTGTTTAATTCCCCACGTCCCATATCTACAATTGTTTAGAGAGTCAAGTTCGCCCTTTTCATTCATCTGTCCCTACTCGGTCAATACTTTCAACTGCAGAGCTTAGAGCACACGATGTTCCCAGAAGGAAATCTCAATGAGGAAATTAACAAATCAAGGTTCTCTTTATACTTCCTTGGCCAATGCTGATTACTTGCTTGAAATATGCTTTGTGACCTTCTTGTTTAGAGTCAATGATTGTTTTCAGAAGAGGTAATTGAGTCTAATCTGTGCAATAGCTTAGAATTCGATAGCTGAACATTTTGTAACCAAAAGCAATAAAAATACAAATGTTCAAGCTTTTCCTGTATATCAGTATCACAGGTAGAACTTCCATAGATTGTTTTTATTGTTCGGTAATTTTCCAGAGATTCAGAGGCACCAAGTTCTGAAAATCTATTTTCCCATTTAGAAATGTATTGATTTTCCTCTGAGGAGACTATGGATATCAATTTCTTGTTAAGGATCCTGAAACTAGACTTGGAGACTTCATGGAAACAAGAAGCAGAATGACCACAGTGAAGAAGAAAGATGAAATTACAATGGGTTCTCCTAATTTCTGTCTTGAAATGTTCCAGTTGGTGGACAGAGTACAGTGACAACAATGTGAGGAGGAGATACTGAGAAATCAAGGCAGGGATAGATGTCTTGAAAGTCTGTCCATAAATGGCATGAAGGAAAATGAAGGACCTGATACTTATTGAGCATATATCATGTACCAGATGCTATGCCAGGTTCTTTAAAATTATAACAATTTGAAATAGATATTGCCAAATTTTAGATAAAGGAAGCAATCCCAGAGAGGATGAGTACTAACTCAACATCCCACCAGTGGAAGTGTACATGGGATTTTTTAAACGGTGTGGTTTCAAAGCACTGGCCATTCCATCCCACCACACCACCTACATGTCCATTATGTTGGCGTTAGGGATAGGCTTTCCATTCCTGGGTGTGATACAGGCGGGGGAAAAGAAGACATTTGGTGATTAACGAGGTTATTGGAGCTATAATTCTTTATTGAAGTATAAGCCCAGAGAAATTCAGTTGAATAAAAATTTACCCTGATATTTCTTGTATTCATTTGTGAATTTCTGTCTAATCATTTTGTCTAATCACACACATATATATGCATTCCTGTTAATACATCACACACATATATACACACACCTATGTATATATATTCCTATAAATCCTGAAAGATAGAGTGGTAGGAAATGGTCTCTGCTTGTTGAGTTAATACAAATTTTCTTTTGGTTGCCCTAATGATCCTGTTTTAGAAACCCACCACGCATCTCTATATTAACAAAGAACTGAAATAAAGGAGGCATCTACAATTTTTAAGCAGAAATATGTGATTATTATATAGAAATACTAGTACAAAATATTATACTTAATTAAATGAGAAAACTGCATGTACCAAAAAATTTGAATAATTTATTTGAAATTTTAAAAATGAACAACTGTAATTGAGACTGAAATGAAACACAAAGAACATAATCTCCTGCATTGTTTAAGCATTTCATCTTAATTACACTAAAATAGCTACAAGAAAGGAACTAACTTTACCTGGTAAAAAAAAATCTAAAGAGATTCCAAGATTTGTTTTTGTAGGAGGATGAAAAATCATGTAATGAATAACTAGTTCCATGATTTTGTTCATTAGGCATATACTGACAGGAGCTCCCAGGGCAAGGTTGAAATTTTGGGAAATTCATTTTTCCTTTTAATAGATAATCTGAAATATAGGAATGTGAGATATAAGAAAATGAATTGGTATACTCATTCTTGTGTAATTAAAAGAGAATCTGAGGAAGAGTAATAAATCTGGGGTTGCTCTGGGTTACAAACTCATCTGAAGTCTAAGACAATGTGTTTGATACAATGTGTCACAGATGATTCCCATCCACAGACCAATCCCTGAGACAGGAATATACCAGCCAGGAATGAGGACTTCCAGAAGCTATAGGGAAGACTGAGCCACATCTCCATGGCTTCCGGAATTGTTGGGATAGGTCACCAAGAGGACATGACTGCCAGGTGACACAGAGGTTCCTCACTATTTCCCCTGTTCGGAATGTGGGTTCTACTTCCCTTCCTGCTCTCAGAAGCCCCAAGGACACAGCCCTGAGATAACAATCATTGTGTTGAGACCATCTGGATGGTGTACATGACTAAACCCAGTTAAGGCATCCATATAAACTTTTAATACTTGGCAGGCAGATGTAGAGATCTACTCACCTTGTGGCTGCCAAAGACAAGTCTTATAGGTAATTTCCCTTGCTTATTAAAATTGCCCCCTACCACTCTGGAGTGGCTTGGCTCTTTCTTTGGCCTATCCCTGACCTCCACGTTGGAAGACTGGTTTCAGATTATACCTCGGAAGCTCCCAAGGAGGTTGTAAACCAATGGGAAAAAACAATTAATGCCAAAAAAGAATGTCCATATCTACAACAACCAACCAGACAAACAAAATGTTTAAGAAAAAACTGTATCACCACAGTTTCCCCCAATAAAATAGATCATACTGGCTATCAAAGATCTAATATGTACAATGAAAATAGAAGACTAAATAGGGTTTGTATTATAATTTCTAAGGGTAATAAAAACAACTAAGACAATGGTAGTTATAATTTTGTGTGTGTCTATTATAAGTTGGTAAATGTGAAATATTTTTAAAAATATTTTCTTTAGCACAAGTATTTTCTTACCACTTTATGTTTTTATTTATTTTATTTGATAGAGAGACAGACAGAGACAGAGAGAAACAGAGACAGAGAATCTTAAGCAGTATCCATGCTCAGCATGACTCTGATCCATGACTCTGGGATCATCACTGGAGACAAAACCAAGAGTGGGATGCTCAACCCACTGAGCCACCCAGGTGCCCCTACTACCACTCTAAAGATGAGGAAAATGAGCTCAAAGAGATTGAGACTTGCTGAAAGCATAAAAAACACAATCAAAATTTTAATCATGATCTCACTTCAACTACCATGCTTAAGGATCATTCTGTGGGAGAAGTCAAGGGACAATTATGAGAAGATTCCAGGTTTTTTAACACCTCCAATCTTTCCTATTTTTGTAAATCTTTTCCAAAGTAATAATAGACAACATAGCTACTGTAAGTTTTCTATTGCTACTGTAATAAATTATTGCAAATTCATATATATTTATTATCTTATAATAACGTGTCAGAAATTTGACACAGGTTTCACTAGGCTAAACAAAATCAAGTTGTCAGCCAGGTTCTACACACTGTTTTAAGCAGTTAACATGAATTGATTTATTTAGTCCATGCCACAAAAACAAGAAGTTCATATTTTCCCAATGTCTATTTCAGAGAAAAGAAAGCCCAAAGAAAATGTGTTTACCTTTTTTAAGGTCATGATGCAGTTAGTATGTTAGAGCTACGATAACAGCACTTAGCAATAAAAGAAAGGAAGACCAGCCTCTGTTCTAATTTTCTGGGATTAAAAAAAAGTTACTCAGAAAATATATTTGACTTGACTTCATAGTTGAGAAGAGAGAAACCTAGGAGGGGAAAAAAATGAATCGTTTCTACACTGGAAAAAAGAAAACAATAAGCTGAATCTCTATGGTCAATGAGACTTATGGAGAAAGTATCCTGATGCAATAAATTGATCTAGGAGATACGATCTTGCTACCTGCTGCCAGATTTCTTGTATAAAGAACACCAGCCATCTTTATCTTCACTCTACTACTCCAAATTTTCCATTATTGAAATGAGAGTTCTACTTGGCTACTAGAAAACTACCACTTCCTGTCTTTCTGACATATCCCCTACATTCAGACTCTATGAACAGTGGTCACCTGATTCCCTAGATGACATCAACCTTGTTTGCCTGCCTCCACCTGCTCACACTGCATGGAGCAGACTCCCCCTTAGGCAGGGTCATTTGTTCCTCCATCCCAAACCCCCAAGGAAGACAGACATGCATCATGAATAGGGCTAAATTTGGACTTCTCTCCCACCCCCTTTACATATATGCTTCCCTAAAAGCACTGATTCTTGATTTTCTTTAATTGCCAACTGCAAATTAAGCAAACATGGGAATGTTTTTCCTCAAAGATATTCATAAAAATGTTTAAATATTTACCATAAGAAGAAAAAACCAGTAAATTCTTTAGTTAAATAATTTATAAAATTCGACATACATTACTAATGAGGTGGCATACCTCTCTGGTTCACCTATCAATAGTATTAAGTGCAAAATCAATTAAACATTATTTTCTTTGCTTGGCATAATTTCTTCTTAGAATTTATAGTGACACCTCACGGGGTGCCTGGGTGGCTCAGTCAGTTAAGTGTCCGACTTCAGCTCAGGTCATGATCTCAAGGTTACAGAGTTCTAGCCCCACAAAGGGCTCCCTGCTGTCAGAGCAGAGCCCGCTTGGATCCTGTCTCCCTCTCACTCTACCTCTCCCCTACTCGTGCTCTCTCTCTCAAAAATAAACATTTAAAAAAATGCTAAAAAAAAAAAAAAAGAATTTATAGTGACACCTAAGTATGCGGTGTTCATTGCTAAGTGCTCAAAGTTTCTATAACAAGACTAGATTTTGGTCAGAGATTTATCTCATGCTCTTAGTTTACAGTTCTTGAATCTGCTGTTTCTTCTTTAAAAGACAAAGGACAGTAACTTACTTCCATTTTCACAATTGTCTAATTTTTTATAGTTTATCAAAGATAAAAAATGGTGGTTCCATAGTAACACTGAAAACCTCTTTCAGTACCCAGGCATGCAATTCATCTGTATTTCAATGCATAAACAAGTTATAAGAAACTATACTGTCTCCTACATTTATCCCTTAATTAAGCGTATATTACTCTATTGTTTCTATTCTGAAGATAAATTCTGTTACTTCGAAATATAAAGAAAAAAATATGTATAAAGAATCTTCCCATATTCTCTGAAAGAGGAGGGTGGACTCTATAGTCAGACTTCCATGCTTCAAATCTTATTTCTGCCACCAACAAGCTGTATAACTTTCGATCAGTTCCTTACATGCTCTATGCTTTAGTTCTCTCCTCCATAAAAATGAGAATAGTCATGCAACACATCTCAAGGTGTTGCTCAGAATTGAGGGATGTTATATAATGCTTCATATGAAAATGAATTATGGACTTAACCCCAAGCCATTTTTCTATTTCATTTTTACTCAAGCACAGAGTTTTAAACCTCCTTTTACACATTTGGCATTTTTATATAATAAGTTTGTCTTTGTGTTGTGTGTTGACTTCCCACAGAAATAACAGTCATAAAATAGTTTGAAATAATTCTATGCTATCAAACATTTTTCTAACAATTTGGGGCATACCTTTTGGCCTTCACATTGACCTGATTAGAGAGCTAACAAAAAAATCCCTTTTTATTCATCATCAGTATTATAATTTGTATAATCAGAATTGCATCTTTTAATATTATTCTCATGTTCAACGCAGTAACTCTATTCAGAGCTCATTGACTTCTCAATAACAATCTATATAAAATCTATGGTTTGGCATCAGTAAGCATATTTTTTCAGCCTAGGTGAATTCATCTATTTCTCTTACATTGCTTTTTATTAGGATTAAAGCTTCAGATATAATCTCTTAAAATAATTGCGTTGTATACATTTTTATAAGTCAATATTTTGTAAATACCAGGATACCTTTAAAAACTATTTTTAAAGGTAAATTTTGGTATTTTCTCCCCTGTAACCAAGTTCTTCAAAATATCAGAAAATATAGTATAAGTAGAAATGAATTACTAATAATACAAAATAGAAAGAAAGGATGGCTTCATTGAATTCCATTTTGATAAATTCCACAAATATAGAAAACAGAATGGATGAAACTGATGGAGGGATAAATGAATAGAAATCTAGAGCCTAAAATACACATAAAGTTACCGCAAAGGTAAGAGCAGGTCCAGAAATAACCCAAATTCAGAATCATCTCAACATGATGCCAAACAGCTGCTGAGAGGAGCATTTCACCCAAGTAAACAATGCCACAAATACTATCTTCAAAAAGGGAAATATCCTCTGAGAAGGAATCTAGATGGAATGCTAGGGTTGGAGAGAACAGCAGAGCATTTCTCTTGAGAGTCCACAAAGACTTCTAAAAAGAAAAAACTGAAGGGGACCAACTGAGTTTTCCAGAAAGTCAAAGGGGGCCAACTGTCTGTCTCCAGTCTAGAATAAGAGTTTCCCAGAGGCACTCTCCTTTTTCAGTCAAGACTTTATATCTATACCATTCTGCTCTATTCCATGTCACCTATGACCTCCACATTATCAAATCTAATATTCAACTATTCATCTTCACAGCATCATTTGAATAAATTAATCATAATCACTGCCTCCTGTTGGAAACATTTCCTTCACTTGACTTCTGAGATATTAAACTTCTCTGCTTTTCTTACTTCCATAGTGCTCCCATCTTCAACCTTTTCCTTTCTACAACTACAATCATTTGCTAGATGTATAAGTCCATCTCACAACTTTAAATACTAACTAATGATAATAACTTCCAGATTTATATCCACAAGAGACCCTCACCTTGAATTCCACATTTGTATATCTGACAGCCTACAGGACAACTCAACTTAGATGTTTATCAGACATCACACTTAACGACATGCAAAGGGTGTTAATAGTCCCTCAGAAACCTACTTGTTCTTACTTGGGTGTTTCTAACTGTAGTAAATAGTCCCAACTTTAGCATAAATTGCTTAAGCAGGCAACTTGGAATCATCATTAACTTCTTTCTCTTTCATGCTCCCATTCAATAATTAGAGTCCTGTTAGCTCTATCCAAATTTGACTACTCAAAGTTGACCATTTCTAACTATTCTGCTACCACTATTTCACTTAATACATGCAAATAAATAACTCACAAGTATCAATGTATGTTAAAAAGCATGGGATATTCAACAATATAAGATGAATACAGCAAAGATTAGCACAATAAGAACATAAAATCAGACATCAGTATTATTCTTCAAGAGGATCATTGGAAAAAATTGAAAAATAAAATAAATGAAAGCTTATTTTGTAACTATTACTGAACTCTGTCAAGTTTTGATCAATGCAAGTTTTGAACTTTTAATTAATACAAACTTTCAATGAATCATAATATTGTATATAAACATTTAAAAGTTTTTTAATACTACATGTTTAGAATGCTTTATATTAATACTTACAGATCAATGCATTGAGGTTGACTATACAATTGAATACCTAGTTGAACCAAATGATTAAATCATGGGTTACTTATCCGTTTTCCTTACAGGGGGACATTTGTCTCTCTTTTCTTCCCTGGGACAAAGAGTGATAGAAGTTATCTGATAGTATTCATCACCTTGCCCACACGTGCAAGAATTTCTCTCATCAATAACCAGACTTTCTGTGTCACAGAGTATATAAGCTTCAATTTAACTAGGTGTGATCCAATTAATTTCTTAAGTGGTTGTGCCAATTGATTTTCATTCTAGCACTGCTTTGGAGTTCCTGTTCACACTTGCAAGCCAACACTACGTGTTACCAGCCATAATAATTTCTGCAAACCTAATGACTGGGAAGTAGTGTCTCACTACCTTAATATGTATCCCAGTGATTGTTAGGCAGACTGAAAGGCTTTTCAATTTTTGTTTTTCTTTCATTTCTATTGTTGTACATTTATATTTTTAAAGAAATTCTTCTCTAACTCCACTATAATACACATATTTCTAGAGTATTACAAAGATATGTTCCTGTATTTTTGCTTGTGTTTTAATACTCCACCACTTTAAAACTGGCACGACCTTGGAAAAATCACTTATTCCAAGCCTCAATGGTTTCATCTGTAAAATGGGGATAATAAGGGTTGTTGTGACGATTAAATGTGTACTTGGCCTTATTTAACTCACTTTATGATTATAAAATTTACTCATGTTCATTCATGTGGTCCTAGCATATTTACTCTTAATTGCTGAAAAGCAATTCATTATAGAAATGTCCACGATATATTTTTTTTCTTCAGCTCTTAAAGGATAGAAATAAAAGAAATCTTTAAGAAATAGCATTTGACCTGAACTTTGGAGAATAGATGGACTTTTACCACAGAGATACTAGAGAAAAAATAATTGCTCTTGAAAGGCATTTTCTTTCACCTAGGGAATTTCAATTTCAATAGTTTCCTACTCTTAAAAATAATTTATCTTTTAATTTTTTGACTAAAAACATTAAGGTTATTTTCAAATTCTGGTTCATTCAATGTTACAAATGGTTAGAACAATAATTACAGTGGCCATATTTCTTTGCAGATACACCCTTAATTAAACTTAAAAAAAGCCTCTGCATTTTAATGGCTTTGCTTTGTGGAAAATGAATTTTAATGAAACAGTCTAGTGAAGTTCCAATGATTAAGGCTTCTGTCACTTTTGGTTTGGCTGAAAGCAGTTTTAGAAGGGTTGTTAAAGAATCTCCTCTTTGGAATAATTGAGCATTCTTACAAAAATAAATTCACTCTTTTTTTCCTCAGAAAAAAATAGCACGCTATTTCAAAAATACATTCTGATCTTTTGTTACTGCAAACATTATTTTACTAGTGGCCTTTTTGGACTGATATTTTCACATCATGTTTTCTATACCCAAAATGTTTCCCCTTAGATTTTCATTTATTTAACTGTATTTGAAGTCAAGTAAATTTGGTAATGTCAGAAAGCATGTAAAAACAACCACAGTCATTTGTAAAGTTATTCATTTCAAAGTATAATAAAATGTGTTTCTAAAATTCTTGCTATTAAATCGTTAATGTATATCATCTTCGTTCTATAGACCAAAAAGATAATGAGATTCAGTTCACGTTCAAATACTCTTAAGTATAATGAATTACTTTCTTAAATTGCTTTGGATTCTAAACATCCTTTTCCTGGAGATATTTCCCTGTATAAACATATTAATGCTTATTGAAAGAATTCATAGAGCATAAACAACTCTTCCAGGGAAACAGATGAGAAATATAAAAAACCTGTACAAATTTTTGTTGAATTTCTTAAACACTTAATTTTTTGTTTCCTTTTTTTTTCCCTTATCTATCAGTCTGGGTTTGGAAGATGATGTTTCCAAAGATTATTATATAGGAGATTATACTGAATACATCAGTATCTTACTCAGAATATTGATTTGATAAGGAAAATACATTTACTTTCCTGCTTTGCTCTTAGTCTCTTAGACTTAACCTAATTAATGAAGAAACCAAGAAGATGTGATCAGTTTCAAGTATTTTAATAGGTAGAATATTCACAGGCAACATAAAAGGAAAATGTTTGGATAAGATTACTGAATTACATATAAAATTGTTTAATGTACAGCAGTCCATAAGTATTTGGAGTTATCTGTAACATCGGGAAGAAATTATTTGCATCTCTACTGGACAAAAGTCTCCAAGTTAACAAGTAACTCCACTGCATATGAGATTTTTGATCAGTAATAACAATGAAATTAACTTAGTACTTTCTCCAGACTATCCCCGTATAGTCTTTGAGCACATATGATAATTGAAGGCATGTTGCTCACCTTTTTGTGCCTTATTTCTAAATTGTGGGTAATATTTTTTACACTCATAACTCTCCTGGTGCCTAAGACAATTTCAAAACTTAGTTTTGTTGACAAATTGTTAGTGTTTCCATTTTTTCCCCTCTCCCATACTATTATTATTTCTTTCTCTCATTTTCTCAAAGAACAGGGGTTGCTCTAAACAAAGAACAAAGCACAATTACCATTTTTTTCCTTTGTTTTTGTTTTTTCCGAATTTCAGAACTTAACAGAAGACATTTTTCTACTTCAGGAACCCCAATACTTTATTTTACTTTCTTACTTTAAAAGTTTTCTGTGGTAATTTCAAAGCAGCAAGAATTGTCTTTGAATCACAAATCATCAAGCCAAGAGTTTTGTGTTTGTCTGATTGTTTGGCTTGTTTTGCTGTGCTATGCTTTTTAAACAGGGAATAATAACATACCAATTAAAAGTAGAAAATATATCTTATTTCTTTTTCTCTGAAGCTGAACATCCAACAGAATTCTTAAAGAAGTTTCTGCTTAGGTTGAGCCCAGGGACATTACATTTGCAATGATTAGTAAAGGACCATCATGTGGAACCTCTTTAGAAATTGGAGCCTGTACTTTCAAAGTAAGAAATTTGTCCACTCTTCCTTACTGTTCCTTTTCTTCTTCTGACAGCAGTTTCTACAGTTACCTCCTACCTAAATACATTCCCATGTCTGTCCATTTAGAAGATATCACAAAATTTTCATTTCGTAAAAAAGATTCATGGTAGTACGATTACTCAATTAAAAATAATTTCATGTGCTAGATTAACGGGATGTTGAAAGGAAACTGGAAAAGTTACCTGGCAATTAATCAAGGTACTTTATCTTTTTAAGACAATACTCATATAAAAATAGTTCATAAATCTAAAAGGCCGATTACTTTAGCAGTAGTAGGAACATTTTTACAAAAGAAAATTGAATTAAGGAAAGATTTTTAATGATACTGAAATGTGGTATTCCTGAGCTTTACCTCTTAGGTATCATTATGTGGGTCATATGCATATTGCCTTGAATGTGTTTAAAGAAACCAAGAGGAACTCTCCACAGCGTTTTAAAACTAAAGAACTTCAGTAGAGAGACAAGCAATAAATGCCGAAATGGCTTTACGTATTTTGCAATGACGTGCCTTTAATATAAATAACGCTGTTGTGTGTTGACTCTTATTTATCATATGAACATAAATTCAGTTTTATAGCCATTGCAAGTGATTTCACTCTAAGAGTTTCTGTTAGTCTTCTGAGGCATTAGGTGGATACATCTAATAACCAGAATCATGTTGACTATTATCCTATAATAAATGAACCAGTTTAATATAAAAGCATGCATCCAATATATCCAAATTTTGACCTGTTGTAGTTTGACAGCATGATCATACAACTCTGGTGTATACTTCACTCCTTAGAAGATAGACACGTACTCTTCCTTTCAACTAAAACTTACAAAACTTCATACAATAAGAAATATCTTGCATGGCTACAGATAGAACCATCATTGTGACATCAGGTGCTCAGAATCAATACCATTAAAAGGACGTTTTAAGGGCTATCAGTGCTTTTGATCAATGCAAGTAAGTTTTTTTGTGACACTGGCTGATTAGTAAGAAATAATGAGACCTGTGATGATGTGCGTAAATAAGTATTCTCAGACAAATATAATTAATGGACTTGATGCTTTCAGAGAAGGCTTTCCCCCCAAATATGTGTCTACATTACCTAAATCCATATATATCCAATGAAGCTGAAATTGTTCCACAATTGCTAACATTTTGATTTGTCTCATGTCACATGTTTACAGAACTACTCTGTAACACTTCTACAGAAGTAATTTAATAGAATATCATTTACAATCATGCTGGAGACAGTTATGACATACCTCTGTTAGATGAAGTTACATATAAATTTGTGATACAGAAAGGAAAGGACAATATGGACCTGTAAATCAATTCCAAAATTCAGTAACTCAGAAATGTATCTTTATGATAATGTATGAATGATATAAGTCCTTTATAATTTTGTTTGAAGATAACAGAAACACTTGTCATATGGTTGCTGTATTTTAACAAAATAAATTCTAAAATAATAAAATTAGTACTCTTATCAGGATTTACAGCATCACACAAAAGGGGTATAGGGCTTGGGCCAATTTACAGATTATGATCCCAGAATCTACCAATTGAGGTTGGAAACTTTACGGTTACTACCTCTAAGGTTGACAATAATGAGGTTAAAAAAAATCAATAAAATTCCCATGAAAAGTATGTTGGATTTATTGCAAAGGTAAATATAGGCTGGATAGACTATTAATCTAAAACAAAATGTTTATATGCAAAACAAAATCTTTAATTGAGGTCGTAGAAAATATACTGGCATAGATGTGTCTTTAAGATAGTGTTTTCTGTTCCTATCTCCATCCTTAGAGCAGGTTAGGCATGCAAGAATGAAGCTTGCCACAACAAAGATAAACCAATTCCCAGTCTAAAGGAAACATTTATATTAACACAGAGTTCTACAATGAGGAGAGTGGCATAGGTGTGTTCCTTACAGTCTTCTCTTTCTGTATAAAATGACCAAAATAGTTAGTCACTCTCCTTTGTGTTGAAATGTTCCAAGGGCAAATCACTAAGAAAAATACCTATTTATTAATATAACAAAAGGCTCAAGTGTATTTATCTTTTTGATTGCATAGTTTGCATTCTGTTGTGTTTCCCCTATATTATACTGATTTTAATTCTCTTTGCTCTTAATTTATTCCACACAGCCAATCTATTTAATTACAGTTCTGAAAGATGCTTCCTTTTAATGATTTTCTTTGCATATTTCACTTCTTTTGATTACAGTTACCTAAGGAATTATTCCAGAATAGGGGAGATTATAGCGTTAAATTGAGGCTATGTCCAAATTTCAACAGTGGCAGAAATGTGCAGAGAGTTCTTTTCTTGTTTTTAAGCTGATAGTGTTTAGAAAGCAAAAGAAATATTAGCCAAGACAGGCAATGAAAATTTTATATGATTTAAGAGCACAACGCCTTCTCTACAGAATTACTATGGTTTGCAGCAAATTCCACATCAACTATGAAATATAAAAGTAGAGAGGTCTATTATTATTTACTGTTATACTCACATTGTTTCGAAATAGAATATATATTAATTCAGACATCTGACATTGCTTGACAACATAGCATGACCTGCCTTTTGAGTTCTCTGCCTTGATTTCTTTTAACCAAAATAGAAATACATGTTCTGTATTTCCTCAGATGTTAATATCAGGGAATTTGAGAGGAAAAGATGCACACACTGCCAAGTAGTTAATTACCTTACACAAGAAATGTAATGGACATGGGTACTATTTTGTAATACTTTAGTCATAATGTTTAAAACATACAACATTTTTTATAGTCATTGTTGCTTCTATTTTACCTACAAGGTTTCTATATATTCAAGGAGGGGATTTTTAGATTTTAAGCAATCATGGAAATACACAAGAAGTTTGTGTTTGATATAGAGATCAGCATCTTTCAAAACCATACTTTCATTTATTTCATCCAGAAATTCTTTCAATGCAGGTAAAAATCTCTACTCATGCCTATGTAAATTTTAAGTAAATTTGAAGTGTCCCATAAAAATTGTTTGGGTATGTCTTCCAAAAATCCAAGGTGTTTGAAAATTTTCAGATATATATATTATATATATTAATATATACAAATATATACTTATATATATTTGTACATATTAATATATATACATACACACACACATAAATGTGTGTATGTGTGTGTCTTCTTGCATATAGTAAGATGGGTGATTTTTAGTAAAATTGAGCCCAAAATTTATGTAAGTATCGAAAAGAGTTGTCATTAATACAAAAGACCTTACTTCTTGCCACAATATCCTTATGTGCAAAGCATGAATTAAGTTTAAAGTTACTTACTTCTATTTCTAAGGCCAGAGAGAAAACCATATTTTAAAGGGAAGGTATCTTGGTACATAATCTACATTTTTTTTTCCAAAAGATAATATGGCCACATATGGCAACATTCAACAGTAGCATGAGAACTGAAAAACAAATTACAAACATTGTTTTCATTAAAACGTGGCTACACAGGGACTCCTCGGTGACTCAGTTGGTTAAGTGTCCCACTTTGGCTCAGGTTGTGATCCCACTGCTCTTGGGTTTGAGCCCCGTGTCAGACTCTGTGCTGACAGCTCAGAAACCGAAGCCTGCTGTCTCCCTCTCTCTGCCCCTCCCCCACTCACACTCTCTCTCAAAAATGAATACATGTTAAATTTTTTTTTTTAATTTTAATGTAGATACATAAATCATCATTTTAAAACAGGTCATCTTCTCTAATTTTTTTTCCAGAAACTTCATGTCCCTCGGATTTTTAGCAGAAGTGGCATGCTTTGCTCCAAATTCACCATTCCCAGGACTGAGACAAGGAGACGTTCACGATGATGGGCATTTGCAACCGTAATTTGTTTGGGCCTTTATTGATCAGACAGGATATCTTGAGAAGGGACTGACATTTGATTAGTGAAGTGGTGACAGGACAAAAATTGTTTTGTGCGGTATAGTGGTTGCCATTTGGAATATGCTAAAATAAATCTGTGCCCAAGATTCATAATCATCAGAAAACATTTCCGTGAACTAGTTTTTAAATAGCCATCAGGACACATTTCTGAAATGCTCTACTGCAAAGCTTATTTCTGCTCACAAAACTTCTACAAACCCTGTCACCTGATGTGCCAGCAGAGACCTTTTTCATTGTTTTATAATTATTCAAACATTTTCTGTTAAAATACCAGACTTCTATTATGTAAATGAAGTGCCCTGAAGGACAATAAATAAGTATGTATTGAAATGATTAAAATATGTTCTTTCTGTATGATTTAGTAACTTGCTTAACTTTAGAGAAAAATGTCAAAGTAACTTTATTATTCTGCCTGGGAGATATTAGCATAAAGGATACTGAGTACACTTCAGTTGTGCTTTTAATGTGGGAAAGAAGGTGATAACCAGAGTAAGAACCACGATAACAATGGGTTTCATGGCAATGAATGACATTATCTGAATGATGTCAACAGATCAATAAATGACCTCTTTGACCTAATTGACTATAATGTTTTAAATGACCACCCTGATTAAAGATTTCAGGACTGCTGAAAAGTTAATGTCATTTATTTCACCAGGAAAGAGCGTGGCATAGGCAAAAGTCACTTGCTTAAAGTCAAGAATCCTGTTTTCCTGTATCACTCTAGGCACCCACTGGATGATCTTCCTTAAATTCTCTCACACTCAGTCCAGTTGTGTGATATTTCCTCTGGCTAGAGCATACGTAAGTTTTCTTTTACCTTAACTTCTGGGAATATTTTGTCATTTCCCATAGACTGCAGATAAAATATGACTGTACCTTTGGATTTTTATAATTTGGACCAAATTTGTTTTATTAAAAAGGTCCACCTTAAGTGGGAATATAAATAAGTACAATTTTTATGTTTAATAAGCTACATGATTCAAATAGATCATTAATATTTATTATAAATCCTATTAAAAAAAGTTTTGATCATAGGAATGTAGTGAGTTAAAAAGTGGCCATGCACATTCTGCTCCTTGTATTGCTGAATAACTCCTAAAAGAACAACCAAGCAACAAACAATAACTATAAAGTCTGCACGGAACATCTAGAAAACATAACAAAACGCACAACAGCTACCTGAATGCACTAGTGGGTGAACAAATACAAGCAGACTGGAGAGAAGGTGAGACTTGGATGGAGAACAGAGCTTAGAGAATTATTTTTTTTTCATATTTAGCCAAATGGTAGGCCCTCCAGTCTGCACACTGTGAGTTAGCTAAAATTCTGATGGAAAACACAAGGTCATACTGGCGAGCAAAATTAGAGGATAGTGTGCAAAGCACCACAGCCACTAAAAAGTGAAGATGCAAATCCTTGAAAAGAAGATGCCAGAAAAGTGAAGCTCAAATTAGGCTAATAGCCAAATATCTGACTGACCTCTGAACCACACATGCACAGACCAGACTCGAAGCAGACAATTAAATCGGAGATTGCAGTTTCGTTTATCAAAGTTAAATGCTGTTAGAAAAGTATTCTTTGGCAGAACGTAACAATCCAAATTTTCTACAGCATAGAATTTACAATGTCCAAGACAAAATCCAGAATTACCTATCACAGTAACAAGAAAGTAGGGCCCATTCTTAAGAGGAAAAAATAATAATGTAATAGAGACCAATACCAGATGAATCAAGTATTAGAATTATAAAGAAAAACTTTTAAAACATAATTGTAACTGCTTGAGGAAGACAGATTAATAGAGGAATGGAGAGATGGATAGATATGCAACAAACAAGTATAAAATGTTAACTATAGAATCAAGATTATGTTCGCTTCAAATTCCTTTCAACTTTTATGTACATTTGAAGTTTTTTCATAATAAAACGATGAAAAAGTAAATGCTTTACAGGACTGAAAAGTACAATAACCATGAAGAAAAATATTGGTCTAGGTTACTGAAATAAAGTTTAATTTACTAAATTTTCCATATGCATATAAATGTCTCTGCTCAATTGGCCTAGTCACTTCAATCTGTCAGATAATGTTGAGGAGAATACATAAATATAACCAAATTTATGTTTATAAGTGAACTATCTTCAGGAAAAAGAAGAGCTGGGTCATTGAGTAAATATGTAAAAGCTTTTTTGAAAGTTAAACTGTTTTACACAGCTATTATTCTCTTCCCAATTGCCATTGTTCAAGTCAATTTTCTATGAGCTTGTATTTCTTAAGTTTATAAAATGTGGTTCATTTTACATATCCCCTAGGATTACTGTAAGATCAAATGAGAGAATGTATTTTAAAAGCATTATATCAATTCAGAAGCAAGCTTGAAAAATGATTATTGCATAAGTAAAAAATATATCTGGCCAACTTCAAGGGGCCTCTAAGTTAGTAACCTATTATATATTCCTGTATCATTCCTTTTGTTTTAGTTATTAGTTGGTATGAGGATAATATGGGATAAAGTTTTTGAGCACATTTTATAAATCATAAGGTGCTAAAACAATGTGTTATTAACTAACTTAATAACTATTATTGTTTATTATTTTCTACCTTGGTTAGTATAGTTATTTTGGTCATTAACAGGATATATTAAAAATTACATATATAATTACATATATGTGATTACATATATGTATGTAATTGTACATACATATATACATATAATTTTGGTTATATGCTATTAAATATTATCAAAATATCTTTATCAGCCAAATAATGAAGGGGCAGTGCAAGCTATACGAAAAAAAATTACATATATGTGGAAGCGTTTGCTACATAGGTATGATAATTTTTTACATTAAAAATTATTCACAATAGTTAAAAATTTTATTTCTAAGAATCACACTTTACAATATCTGTATATAAGATAATACATATAATAATATACGTAATAGCTCACAGTTAAGTGCAATTAGTTTCAACTAAATAGAAGGCTATATAATCTTACACTGGTTACTGGGGCTAGAAGTTGATCCTGATTGGTCCACCCAACCAGGTCTCTAAACAGCTCAGTAAAAGACAATATACACAATAGAATATAATGTATTCATGAAATCAACCACAATGCTCTCAAGACCAAGACAGGACTACAATTTCAAGAGGCTAAATTATGTGGTTGCTGAGCCTGATGGATCATTAATATCATCTAAGTAAAATTTTAAAAATAGTTCCTAAAAAAAATGGACCTATTAGATCAGAATTTCTGACAATTTCTTAAGCATTTTTTTGATAGCTCTCTATTGATTCATATGACCATCCAAGGGTTGAGAAATACTCAGTACTATATTTATATTTATTGATATTTACATATCTTCTGATTCCCCATGTTACTAAAACAACCTCAGTCACAAAGAATAATATGAAAACTAAGTTTTCAGAAATGGACATTTCTGGGTCTCAAAGTTTAGGTCACAAAAATATAAAAGAGCAGAAGCCTGTTTTGTTTTTGTTTTCTCAGAAAAAAAAGGGCATTAATAATTTTATTTAAAATAGTGATAGTGGTAATAAATAATACTACTTGTTATTTTAAAACATATTGCCTATTATGGAGTATCTGCTATATTCTTGGCATTTTTTTCATTGTTTCAACTTGAGCTTTTCTGCCTTTTAAGGAGGTAAGATAGAAAATGGGAAGACAAGCATGGGTTATATTTCAGATGCAACCTATGCTTAATTATGCAGAAAGTTCTGGAGCATAATTACACTTCACAGTTTGTCCTGCCTTGAGGCAAGAGAATTGAGCTTTCATAATCCTACACTAGATGGTCATTAACTATGCCTATCCCAGTTGGAGGTAGAGGAGATAAAGTAAAATCTCAAGCACCTTCGAGCTCTCATGGGTATGGGTAAAAAGGGCTTCACGTGTAAGGGCAGTTGCACGTGAAGTTGTTAGACGCAAAGCATGCAGAAACTGAATAATAGTTTGGACAGTACCCATGAGCAATTTGAAGATGTCTGAGAGGAGCAATAACATCTAAAATACTGATTAGCAAATATTTATTGCCATTCCAGGTATTAGAGAAATAACAGTGAAAAAACAGACCAAACAACTGTTTTATAGAATATACATGCTAAAGGGTTACCTGATTTTGCAATAAATCAAACTCAGAAACAAAGACTTAGCTAAAAGTCATGTATTTTTATTTTAGGGTGAGTAATACAGGGATTGGAAGCAAATCAAGAACAAAGGAGAGCCTCTATCACTATATGTAATTGAGTTGGCAACTGCTTTAAGGGGTTGCTGAATTCCATAGGTCCTCCTGGGGAAGCCCTATGAAATTCATAACAGAACCACCTGTTAGAGGATGACAGGTGGGGGAGACATTTATCCACAGGTTTCCATACCCCATTGGTGAAAAGTTTGTTCCACAGGGCATTAACTCCCTTGCACTACCAAAACATGCATGTTTGTACCAAGAAGCTTCTCATAGTAGCCACACTGTGGCAGGCACTACTGTGCTGTCCCTTAGTATGACAGCAGTAACAGGCAGAGCGCTAAGAAGTAACGCCCAGGTCTGATGTGACATACTCTCAGAGCACATACAGAACTGATTCACAACAGTCGCGGCTGGAGTAATAAACAAATGCCGATGACCAAATACGAAGTTGTGCATAAGAGTTATCTGATACAAATCACCTCTTGCACCACACTTTTCCATGTTTCCTCCCTTAAATCCAATCCAATACAGAGTTACTATCAAGAGAATGGTCCACTGAAATCCCTGCAAAGTATTAAGGAAAGGTTATTAAAATAAGCCACAATCCATGATCTAGACACTGATCTTTTACATCATATTAAATATTCATTAGATACAACTTTCAACATCTTTCTAGATTTTTCATAGTCTCAGCCATCATTTTACCTATTCTGAGTTTTAAGACCCAAACTCACAAAAGATACGAGATCTTCATTGTTCTGCCCTTGTCAGCCTGTCTTGGCTGTAATATATATTCAAATTTATCACTAGTCTCAAAAAACTCAAGAAACTTTAAAGACAGTATCTTGAATTCCTGCATATTCCTCTTCCATTGTTGAACAGCAATCCTAACTCCTCATTTTAATTGGAGTCAATTACTTCTGACGGTACAGTTATTTCTTTCTTTGCTTGCTGGTCTGCTGGAATGAAAAGGCCAACATCAACAAGTAATAGTGCTAATGTTCTATGGAACAGATAGTGTTTCTAGTGTTTCCCTAAGCACAAGAATCCTCTCCACCACAGAGAATCAGGAGGTTGACTAACAGAATCTAGAGAGGTGGAGATGCCAAGCACAGATTGTGAAAGTGGATCACTGGGAGTACTTCGATCTCTTGGTTCCTTGACCTACATATTTCAGCATTTGAAAACGGAATACCATGTATCCGTGGTTGATTCAGCAAATATACCACATTCTGAATATCAGCCCCCAACTTCACAGGATGGTAATCCCTTTCAGTATTTAGCAGGACATCTCATGTTATGTGAAACCAGCTACCTGTAATTGATGAAATACCTGTTCACATCTGCAAATTCCATGGCCATAAATCCACTCATAGACCTCTTTGGCTGCAAAATAGGGATCTTATTTCAAGGAAATGTTGCATGGGATACCTTACTAAGAGTTTAGGCCATCTATAAGCCCTCAGTGGGTTGCAATGGAGAAGGCATTATAGGTATATCTGCTCCAAATATTTGTACACAAAATGTGTACTCAAATTTGTAACTGTTGTTCCCCATAGGGTAAAATAGTATCTGATGCAATCAAACTGCCATTTAATGGCAGGCTGGTCTTCTGAAGCACTGATTGCCACAAGGGCTCAAAATTGACCTCTTAAAATAAAGTTTGGGCAATCTGCATCGCATTTATTAGCTTGGCTTTGGAGAGAGGGTGGTGGAGCTCTATAGCCCCTCCTACCAACACTATAGTGCCTAAGGAGACAAGCTGAATGCCATCGTTACGATAGTTCATCCTCTCCATCTGGTTATTAAGAGGCTTCACAGTAGGTGATTGTCATTTGTGGTCATTAACTTGATACACAAAGATATGAGCACGTTGTGCCAAGCCTCATAGGTCTGCCCATGTGTTTTTTCCCTGATCCTCTAACGTGATTCTTTCCAGACCTTTGATTAATCTGCCAAGTCATTCGCTTCTATCCACAAGTCTGTGCATATCCATGTAAAATTTAGAACTTTTTCCTCTGTACAAAGTGAAGGACAAAGTATGATCCCCAAAACTCTACCCCATAGGCCTTGCAAGAGAGGGGTTGTGATGCACCATCTGTATAGCATGCTTTCTCATCTGGGAACTAAACTGAGCTCTCCACCACCTGGTTACAGAAAATATCTCAGGAGGTTTTAATTTGATCTGGGAAAGGTCTTTGGTGGGAATCTGGCCTAACTGTACCTAATTTATTTGTTGCTTCTGAACCTTTTGGGGCCCAATCTTGAATGCCCCATTTCTATTGCAAAATGGATTATTGCTATATCTGCCTGATGTTATGAAACAGTGAACCTAAAAATATCAACTCTCATCAAATAGTAATTTTGTATCACATGGTTAGCTACTCAGTCTTCATAATACCCAATAACAATGACAGGAGCTAATTTTTCAAATGATTAGTGCTACAGAAGTTTTAACTTTCCTGAAGAACCCCAAGGTCTGTTAGTTTGTCTCTTTTTTTATGCACTAAGAATTTTATTTATGAAGAATATGTCTAGCAATTCCAGATTATCTGTTACTGTAGCTTGGATCTCCTGCTGTGTTCTTTCTTTCTCTGGGCCCCATTTAAAACTGGGAGCCTTCAGAGTCACTAATAACAGGTTGAATAGTAATAATATATGTTGTATGTTGCCTCCAAAATCCAAAGAAACCCACCAAATACTATGACTTTTTTACAGACGCAACAATTTTCAATTTACTCTAGAGGAGATATTCCAGACTATTGGATTTCTATAAACTTCACAAATATAATGAACAAAAGAGCCCAGGCTCTTTTACACATGCCTTCCTAAGGTTTATAGGCTACTTGCATTTTTAAATTAGGTCCAGTTAGCACAATGTTGAACCAGCATTATGATCTCTGAACTATTCAGTCAATCAAGATCTCTATGGACAGTATTGTGCACAGAGACCCCTGAGGCAAGAGCAGGAATGTGCACTGCAATCCTTTCCATGTAAATGCTAACAGTTTTAGCCTCTCCTTCATGATAGAAATTAGTTTTAAAAAAAAAGCATTGACAAAATAAATATTGGCAAAACAAGTACCAAAAATCGTGTTCATCTAATACAGAAAAAATACTAAAGTGAGCACAGCAGCTGCCATCTAATTAAATGTCCAGTAGTCCAACACAATCCATCCATTTTTACAAGGACCAAACAGGTAGAAATGGAAACATGATGGCCATCTTCCACAATTACTTTAAGTCCTTGATGGAGTGAAGATGCAATATGGCTTCTGATTTACAATCTTGGCTGACTGAGATGCAATGATGTCCACAAACTTTCCTGCTTAATTGCTCTAATTAGCGAAGGTCAAGAAACCTATGTGAGGATTCTGCCAACTGCTAAGTATATTTATCCCAATTATACATCTGGAAACTGTGGAAGTGACCACACAGTTGTTCCACTTTCATAATATTCACCATAAGATGGACTTAGGCCAGAAATACATTTATCACCTGTCTTCCATTAATTCCCTCTCCTTTTTGTGTTCCTTGGTATTAGGATGAACTAAGATCTATACCCAACAGTTCTCATAAAATTTCAGAATTTCCCTTTGCCCAGTGTGCAAGTTCCTTTGGGGTAAGATTGAGGAAATTTTTATCACAAATGCTTACAATGTTAGCATTGGGTCTTCCTTCTCTTTCAATCATTAAGCTCTAGTCTTATGAAATTAGTCATATCTCAAAAAAAGGAAAGCAACTGATTTCCCATTTCAATGGCAGATATCACACCTCTGCTATCCATCTCTCAGTGTTTATTATAATATAAATTAAGTATGTTCTATATTTTGTCACTAAGAATACTACAATTTTTTCATCTCCTCGGATCTTTGTGGGACAAGTTATTCTGATAGTCAAAGCTGCTTAATGCAATAATCAGATCACATTACCTCTGAAATGAAATGCTGCCATTTAGTCTGTGCCTTTCAAAAACTGCATCCTTCCTATTTACATTAGGAATCACAGTGGCATGATAGCATCTCTCAGAGCCAATCCCAGCTTACAGGCGACAGCCACTCTTGAGCTAAAGATGCTATGGCCTATCTCATCAATGTATGGCATTCTGTCTTAGAGAAGGTAGTGTTACCAGGGTCCTAAGAGACAATACGGTCTGGTGATGGTTCTCTAGTCTTCTATAATTAATCTAATCTAAATGTTTGACTTCCTCAGTTTTCTACTTTTATTCACTGGCACAAAATTCCAGCATTTTTGCTTTGTTTACTCAAAGCCATAATCAAGCACGAAAGAGACACACCGCCAGTGTTAAAAACAGCTCCAGATGTCATCCCCAGAGTACTGAATCCTGAGACATGGGTGAGTGCCACCCACTCAAAAATTATCCTCAAAAGAGGTTGATGTTATTCCCCACTCTCTTGGTCTAACCACTTAAGAATCACTCACAAACATTTCACACTCTCCTGCTGATACATAATAGCCAGGTGCTATAATTAATTTGATGTGTAATCATTTTAATACTGTAGTACAAACTGTATTTCCCCATCATTATGCTAAGATATAATTTGGATGACTGGCTTAGAACAATGAGGGGTGACGGGGGTGAAAGTTGAGGAGCTCAAGTATTATCTTTGCAAAGGACAGCTTCAGTTGAGGTATTTAAAGGGTGTCCAGGAAAGAGAATATTTCTCTCTTTTGTGAGGGAACAGGGGACTTCTTTCAACATATATAAAATTGAAAATTTAGTGGTTTCAGTCCCACAGAATCATTCACCACAATATCCCCATCCTGTTCTCAGAATCTCAGTCTTCCTGTCAAAGTCAAACAAGAAACCACAGCAGGAGTAAAAAGTATACCTGCCAAGGATATGGATTAATCGTCTCTGCAATTCTGCCTCCTTTATGCTTAAGTCCTGGCCTGATTTTCAACGTTATCTTGAAACTACAGGATATGAAGCTCTACTTAAACTGCCATAGAGACATGCTGGTCTTCAGTCTGTATTTACATGAACCCATAATTTTCTTGTTTTCAAAGATCCCAATGCCAGCCTCTCTGTAACCTTTATTTATTGTCTCTATACTTCCCAAATATCACAGTCACAATGTAATAAAATGCCTTACCTTTTATTCTTCCCTCATCTGAATCCATGAAGGGTATGAATTATATGAACTGTGAAGCTGGTGTGTATCCCAGGATTTTTCAGCACTCACTTCACACAACAAATTTCTTTCTGCCATATGACTGATTAGTTAGTGATCAACCTCCAAAACTTCAGTTATCTAGGCAACTCTGGGTATGACTGTTTGGGCATGGGTTTCCCAACAAAACAAAGACGAAAATGGAATTCTAAATATAAATAATTTATTGGGAAGTATAATCTAGGAAGCTGAAGTGAGGAGCGGGAGAAAAAAAGACATTTCAGCAAATATGAAGTGGTTCATAACAATGGTTGATGCATGGAAAAAGCCAAAATGAACAAAATAAAATCTACAGTTTCCTAGATTGTGTTAAATGCTATGGAACAAAAAATAAAGCAAGAAAGGGGGATAGTGGTATCAATTTACATGGAATGATCAAGGGAGGGTCAGAGAAGTAAAATGTGACCAAATGTATGGTTTTAAGGGACATTTGAGGAATTTTGCTTAAGACAGGAAGCCTTCAGATGATTTTGAGAGATGTAGCATGTCCTGACTTAAGTTTTACAAAATAGCTTTGTCTGCTGTCTGGAGAACAGACTATATATGGGGGAAGAACTGAAACAGGAAAATATACTGAGGCTATCACAGTAATCTAGTGAGAAAAGATAAAGTTTTGGACCAAGATGGTAGTGATGAAAATAGTAAGAAGTTACCAAATAATGAATATACTTGGAAGGCAGACCCATTATGATTTGCTGAAAGATTTTATGTGGGGTCGGTCTAAGATTACAGGATTGAACATTTTAAAGAATTAAGATGGCACAGAAGGTGTGTTATATTTATTATTTTTAGTTTTATCCTGCACAACTTGGTATTATTACTAGCATTTTCTTGATGAGGAAATGGGTTTATGAGAATTTAAATGGGAAATCCAAGGTCAATTAATAAAGGGAAGAGTTGGCTTGAAAATATGTCTACTCGTCTTTAGGTCAGATGGTTTTCCCTCTTACATTTCCTTTTCAAAGATTATTTATGGAATTATGACAGAGTGACCATTCTGTCTTACAACATTTAATTAGAGCCCCTTATATCCTTCTTGCATAATCACAGAATTTGGGAAGATATGGAATTGCAAAATATAGATTAAGAGACCTCAACTGTCATGGGAGATGGGAAACTTTACATTTATTTTAAAGTTATAAAAATTGAAGCATGAAATTCTAAGAACTGTGAATAAATCACCGTCTTCACAATCCAAATTGTCCAAACCAGTGAGCAGCTCCATGGCTATGGGTGCCCTGGAGAAGCTGTGTAATTGTCAAGGCCTTAATGCTGGTAGTCATATTGATCCATCAATAGAAGAAGAGAATGTCTCATGATTCATACTTTAACCAACAGACATTATACTTTAATGAAGGATGACACCTTAATGAGCAATCATGTTGAAGGAAAGGAGAACTACTCTGGGAGTACCAACACTCAATTTATTGGTTTGGCAGGAGGGTAGGAAAGAAGCAATCTTGTTGTCTGAAAAATAGATCTCTGGGGTCCTTTTCTCATGAAACTCATCTAGACCCAGTGTTCCCACTAACCTCCAAAAGAACACTAACCTTAGACAAACATCCCTAAGGATAAACAATTGTAGGAAAAACTGTGTAGTTCCACAATAGTGAGCATCTGTAGAGATGAAAAATGGTAAATGCCTTTATTCGGGGTTTATAGTTCTCAGTTACCTTAGGAGTCCCACAGATTGACTAGGTAGTAAGACAAGAGTGTAAATATGAAAATGAAATAAAGACAGGTCAACTTTGTTGAAATAATCTCAGCTTAAATTAAACTGTTGGGAGTCAAAAGGGCACTTTGGTTAATGCATTTTAAAAAGAAAATTTGGGGGCGCCTGGGTGGCTTGGTCAGTTGGGCGGCCGACTTCGGCTCAGGTCATGATCTTGCGGTCTGTGAGTTCGAGCCCCGCTCGGGCTCTGGGCTGACAGCTCAGAGCCTGGAGCCTGTTTCGGATTCTGTGTCTCCCTCTTCCTCTGCCCCTCCCCTGTTCATGCTCTGTCTCTCTCTGTCTCAAAAATAAATAAACGTTAAAAAAAAATTATAAAAAAAATAAATAAATAAAAAAGAAAAAGAAAATTTGTATCTCAGTGATTAGTAACTGATTCACAGATTTAACTCCACTGAGTCATTAGAACAAGAGCAAATGGCTTAACTTTTAAAATAAATCCTGGGGTGTTAGATATTTGTTAAGGTAAAAACTTAATTCTAATGCATTATCAAAAGTTCCAACCTTTGATAGAATTTTGAGTCCAGATACACAATATTATCATTTAGCCTCACTTATACTTGTGAAAAAGGAAATTATCAATTATATGAAAATAGGGCTAAATATAAACTGTTGTAATTGGGTAAAATTTGGAAATTTTCAAGTCTGTGAATCTAATATACATTTGCTATATACGTTGTACACAGAAATTTTTGTAAGACTTGGAACAAAGCTACAAAATAAATAATAATATAAGAACTGTACAGTGTAAACTATTTAATGAATATAGAGAATCCCAAGAGGGCTCTGCACAGTGAGCGCAGAGCCTAATGTGGGGTTCAATCCCAAGAACCATGAGATCATGACCTAAGCCGAAATCAAGAGTTGGACGCTTAACCAATTGAGCCACCCAAGCATCCCTAACAATTATTTTTTCTTTCACATAATGCACATAATGTATTAATAAAGCACTATTTAAATATACACATGAACAACAAAAGGATCTTTTCCTTAAGTATCTAATAGTTTAAAATGAAGATGTACATAAATAATTAAAATTCTAAGATTAAATTGACATATGCCATTGAAGAGATGTAGATAAAATGCTCAAGGATTTCAGAGAAGATTCTACTTCCAGCTATAAAAAGGACAGGCACCAATCTAAAGTTAATGACTTAGTATCCGGTGAATAGAAGTGAATTACATAATTAAGTAAAATATAAAGTAAAATCTTGGCAATGCAAGATCCTTCATTAATGTCTCACTTGAGATGCTGAGGAAAAATCATGGTAAAATCCACTATATATTTCCTTTCCTTCCTAAAAGGCATCCAAATAACATAATATAGCTTTTACTTTATGATTCAGTGTCTTCATTATGGTTGTTAGTTATTCTTGGACACTCCAGCAGAACGTTCTATAATGGTTCAGCTAAAAATGGTATTGTACATGAGGTAAAAAGAATAGCAACTACAATGGAAGCTAGAACTTGATCTCTTAAAAATATGTCAACCACTGTTTTAGGGATTTTTTAAATGGTGATTTCAGTCTTCAAAGGTTGATTAGAGAATGTTTACTGGCAGGAAATTTTTTGTAGTATAGTTGTGTGTGTGTGTGTGTGTGTGTGTGTGTGTGTGTAATTACAGGTTTAACTAGAGATTCAAAGGCTAAAGTTGTCTTTTTCCAAATGGCTTTCTCCAATGTTCTTTAACTCTTTAGCAGTATTCAAAATAGGATCTGATTTATATACCACAAAAACAAGCTCCTCATTGAGAACCATGCTCCTTCTTATGAGCCTGAGCCCATCATTCTAGGTTACTTAAAACACATCTGACCATGGGTTATGAATGATAACTGACCATTTCAAGAATCTGTGGTAAATTTTCTTAAAGAAAAATTGATCCAATGTCTAATTTTTTTTTTATCACGAGGAAGATATTTCTGTATACCTGATACTAGGTAATACCTATTCTTTAGTTTTGGTAGTATACTAGTTTTATATTATATCCTACATCAGAGGCTCATAAGTTTTTCCTGTAAATATGAAATAATATTTTAGGCTTTATGGGTCATATATGGCCTGTCTGATCTATTTACTTATTTGTTAGTCCATTCATTCAACAATCTTAAACCGATTTTAACTTGTGGCCCTATAAAAAAGATCACAGGCCAGATTTGGTCTGTGAGCTATAGTTTACAATCCTGTCTTAACCTCACTCTACAGTCTACAAACCAAAAATTATATGTAATGTTCTCAAATCATCACATACTTTCAATAAATAAATCTACCTCTCTTCTATAAGTCCTTCTGTCAGAAATACATTTCTAAGCTTACTGTACCTATAAAGTTCATACTCATCCTACACTACTCAGGCAAAATCTCTTTATTCCTAGGAAAAATTTTCCCAATTTTCCTAAGCAATGTTACTTTTGTTTTCCTCCAAAGAGCTTTGTACATAACTCTATATGATGCCTTATAATAATTAATTCTCTATGCTTATCTTCTTAATTAAATCATGACTTCTGTAAAATCAGCAACATTTTTTGTAATCACATTTATATCCACCCTACCTCTTTCCACAAAGAATCTTAGATAGCTTACAGCAAAAGTATAAACAATGAAATGAAAGAATTAAAATGTAAAAACAAAACCATGGAAAAGTAGGATACCGCATTACTAAACCTCATATCCACACAGTTGATCAGGTGAGTTTCAAATTTGGATCTGTATTTAGGAAGCAAGAAGACAAACACAATTTGCTATATAATTTTGCTCATAAGACAGAATGAATTCCACTATTTTCTTGTGAGAAACATTTAATTTCTCACTACAGAATTCTAAAGGAATCTCAAGAAGAGCTTTATATAGGAGATTTTGGTTGAATTGATATGACAGTGTCCTCCACATTTTCACAGCAAATGCAACAGTAAATCGTCATAGCTATAATGGAAGTTTAAGGAAAATAATCATTTTCAGATGGAATCAGGTGCCTTGAATAATCTTCCTCTACTGCTTAGGAGTGATTTTCTTACACGGATGCTGCATGGCAACAAGACAACTGCAGACATTCCCTGCAAGAGCAGAGCCTGAGCCTGGCTCATTGAGTTTGACAATACAAGGAAAGGAAACCTACAGGCTGCTTTGAAAGAGAAAAGAATGGGAGACTACGTAAGAGGACTCCTATCTTACACTTCTCCAAAGAAAAATCTGTATCAAAAAATGGCAGACTTTGGGGCGCCTGGGTGGCTCAGTCGGTTAAGCGTCCGACTTTGGCTCAGGTCACGATTTCGCAGTATGTGAGTTCGAGCCCCACGTCGGGCTCTGTGCTGACAGCTCAGAGCCTGGAGCCTGTTTCAGATTCTGTCTCCCTCTCTCTCTGACCCTCCCCTGTTCATGCTCTGTCTCTCTCTGTCTCAAAAATAAATAAACGTTAAAAAATATTTTTAAAAAATTTTAAAAAAATGGCAGACTTTGCCAACTTCTTAATCTGATAATCACTGCCATATAGAAGAGTGAGTAAGGAGGAAAAGTAAAGAAAACTGGCTACTATTATTACTTCAATTCTGAGTGGTAGTGGAAGTTTTCTTAAGGAAAGCATGAGAACAAGATAAGAGAGGTCTACCTAACAGCTGTTGCTACAGGAAATAATACCCAAGGACATAAAATTATAGGACAAGTTATAATGAAAGGAATTGCACTGGGAGCCAAGTTAATATGGTTGATACCAATGGGGGCGGGGGAGGGGGGAGATGTAGCCCCCGCCTAGTAGTCACATTGATGCAAGAATTACTCAGAGTATTGAATTGCATGTGTCTACAGAAATCTTGCCCAAATGTGACCTTTCTCAGTTGGAGCTTAGGTACAAACCAGGGAAAGGACAATTTTCTAGTGTTTTTATGAGACAAAAAAGCTGACATTCAATGGCACTTCTGTATTTCTGATTTAAGAGTTCAATGAAGAATTAAAAAATGGATGAAATGTAGTTCACTACATATTTACCATGTCTCTTCTATCATCTGTCCTCTTACAACACTCTCTGTTCTGCCGCCAACACAGCCCTTGTTCACAGCCTCCATCAGTTTTTAATAAATGCTGATGCGCACGCAGCTTCTATTGATGCCATTATGGTCCCACAGCTCCTCAGCTCTTCAATTCTTCATGCCTGCCTCTTCTGCCAGTGTCACTTTTCCCACTCTGGTTTATAGATAAAAAACTTGGGTTCCTTTTATACAATCATCAGAGCTATCAGATGCAAATAAAATCTTTCTAACTAAGCTCAATTACCTCTGGGTGTTCTGGGTGATTGCTGCAGTGACTGTTAAGGCTAGAGGTCTTCCTGTGACCTAAACATCCTAAAAGATTTCAAACAGTTGAGATTTCAAAGCCTATGCTCCTATATGAAATTTGTGGCATTAAAAGTTTTCAGTAACTTTTTTAAGTTTATTTATTTAATTTGAGAGAAAGAGAGCATGAGCACATGAGTGGAGGAGAGGGATGGAGACAGAATCCCAAGCAGGCTCCAGGCTCCGAGCTGTCAATGGAGAGCCCGACGCCAGGCTTGAACTCATGAACCAAGGGATCATGGCCTCAGCCAAAGTGGGATACTTAACCAACTGAGCCACCAAGGCAGCCCAGTTTTGGCATTTTAAATATATCCTGCCACTCCCTTCTGGCCTGCAAAGTTTCTGCTGAAAAATCAGCTAATAGTCTAATGGTGTTTTCCTTGTATGTAACGGTTTTCTTTTGTCTTACTGCTCTTAAAATGCTTTATCAGTACTTTTTGTCATTGTAGTTACTATGTGTCTTGCTGTGGACCTCCGTAGGTTGATTTTACTGGGAGCTCTCTGTGACTCATAAACCCAGTTTTCTGTTTCCTTCCCTAGATTTGGGAAGTTTTCAACTATTATTTCTTCAAATACATTTTCTGTCCCCTTTTCTCTCTCTTCTCCTTCTGGGGTCCCTATAATTCAAATGTTATTACGCTTGATGGTGTCGCTGAATTCTGTTAATCTGTTCTCACTTTCTATTATTCTTTTTTCTCTCTCCTGTTCAGCTTGATTTCTTTCCATTACTCTGTTCTCCAGGTCAGTGATCCATTATTCTGCTTCCTCTACTCTACTATTTATTCCCTCTAGTGTATTTTTTATTTCAGTTATTGAAGGAAGTGATATTCAGTTATTCGAAGACTAAAGTCTTCCACTTGTTTCTCAAGTCGAGTATTTTTATGACAATTACTTTAAATTCTCTATCAAGCATATTACTTATCTCTGTTTCATTCAGATCTCTTGCTGTGATTTTTTCCTGTCCTTTCATTTGGGACATATGTCTCTGTCTCCTTATTTTGTCTCACTCCCTGTGTCTGTTTCTGTGGGTTAGAAAAATCAGCTACATCTCCTGCTCTTGAAAATCATGGCTTACGATGAGATCCTGTGGTGCCCTGCAGTGCAACATCCCCTTTCATGAGAACCTGTCACTTGAGGGGTATCTCCTATGTGTGTTGCAAATACCCTACTCTTGTGGCTGAGCCACAAGAGTTTTTCTTCAGCCCAGTCATCGGCATGGCTCTCTTCACCTGTTGTGGGCAGCGTTTGTTAGTGTTCTTAGTGGGTCAGTCTGTAGCTGCCTTGTGCTTGATATGGGTCAGACTATGTGTTTGTGAGAACTGCAGTTACACGGAATTGCAGGGTGCTCTCCATGTGGCATTTCCTGAGAAGCTTTCATTGGTGGGCAGTCCTGCAGTCAGACCAGATGTCTTCCCCCCCCCCCCACCCCACCAGCCCACTGCTGGGGCCACAGTTCAACTGTTATGTATTATTATCTTCCCCTCTCCCCAGAGCAGGAGTTACTTTTGAGTGGTGCCGATCCCCGTTGGGCTGCTTGCACCCTGCTACACTAGTGGCACTGTTTTGAATGAACTCCTTCAGAGGGCATTTTGGAGGGGGCAGGTCCACAGGAGAATATAAGAGTAGGGTGTCGAAGGTTAGCAAGATTTGAGCAGATGTGCTGTGGGAGAAGACCTGGAGCAGAGGCCTGGCTGGAGGGGATATGGCCACAGGAGAACACAAGGATGGGGAGCACTGCTATCAAGTTAAATGGAGAGTGTTGGCACCACACCGGCTCCTGCAAGTACCCATGTAGCTAGACTGTGTGTGTGTGGGGGGGGGGGTGGAGAATGGAAATGGCGCCTGCCAGATCTTTTGTTCTTGAAGCAGTCTCCCAGAGATCCGTACCCCTTCAGGACACGCTCTGATATTGGTAAACAAATCTCCCTCCCTTTCACCCCAGGTGTCTTTCAAACTGTATGCTGTATCTCAGCAGGACTATTTGTTATGTCTCTTTAAGGGCAGGGACTCTTTCCTATCACCATCCATCTCCTTCAGAACTGAGCCCATTGATTAAAGTTCCAGGTTTACGCCCCACTAATTGTAAGAACTTGTGAAGATAGGCCCCTCTAGTTTTCAATGCCAAATGCTATGGACATTCATCTTCCCAGTGCAGGTCCCTTGTGTTTGGGGGGCCCAATGTGGGGTCCGGTTCTCTCTCTTCTCTGCCTCTACAACATCTCTCCCTCGCATGGGACATCTCATGGGTCAGTTTGGCTCCATTTGTGTCTCTAACTTTTCCTACCCTCTTTGATATGGCCTCTTTTCTACTTTTAACTGTGGAGAATCTTCCGGCCTCTGGGCTGTTTTCTGTGTTATTTACACTAATATGGGTGTTATCTAGGTGTATGTGTGGGATAAGGTGAGTGTAGGATCCTCCTATTCTACCATCCTCCCCCTGCTCCATCTAGCATATTTTAATTTTAGGTATTTTATTTGTTCATCCTTAGAAATTCTACTTGCCCTTTTTATACTTCCCATTTCCTTATTGTATTCAGGAGTTCTTTCACCTTCTAGTACACATGAAGCATGCTTATATCTGTTTTAACATCTTTGTGCGCTACTTCCATTATCCCACTCATTTCTCTTTTCTTTTATTTTATTCATTTTGAGAGAAAGAGAGTAGGGATGGGGAAGAGAGAGAAAGACAGAGAGAATCCCAAGCAGGCTCTGCACTGTTAGACACAAGGCTCCATCTCATGAACCATGAGATCATGACCCAGGCAAAAATCAAGAGTCAGATGCTTAACCGACTGAGCCACCCAGGTGCCTCTCTCTCACTCATTTATGGGCCCATTTCTATTGATTGATTTTTATCCTAGGTGTAGGCCATATTTTTCTGCTTTTTCCATGCTTATTAATATATTATTTGGTTGCCAAATATTACAAATTTAACATTTTGAACACTCAATGTTGTATTTTTTTAAATACTGTTGGGGTTTGTTTTGGGCCATAATTATTCTACTTGGAATCAATTTGGCCTTTTTCAGGATTAATTTTAAGCTTTAATAGGGTATTTCCAGAGAAAACTCATTCAAGGGGTTATTTAGCTCTACTATTAGGGTTAACCCATTCCTGAGGATTCTACATGAGGCCCTGGTATTAAGAGACATTTACACACTGACTAGGAGGAAAAGAAACTATCCCCAGTTTATGACAGCCCTGGGCATTTTTTGGCCCAATGCCTTCTGGTGTTTCTTTACCCATCCTTGATTAGTGTCAATTCACACAGAAAATATTCAGCTCAATAGACCAGTGGACCCTTTTGCAGGTCTCCAGAGCTCACTTGGTCTCTCTCATTCCCAGTCTCCATCCTTCTCTGAGCTGTTTCACAACTTGATCTCTCCAAACCCTGGTTCTGTCTCTTCACTCAGTGAGCCCCAAGACTTGTTTAGGTTCCCCTTTATAAACTACTGACTGGAAACCACCTCTAGAGAGAATGCTGGAGCCATGGTAGGCCTACCTTGCTTGTTTCCCTTCTCTCTGTGAGCAAAGTCCTGAGCTGCCTACTGTCTAGTACCTGAGAACTGTCGATTCATATTTTGTCTAGTTTTCTACTTGTGTAAATAGAAGGGTAAGTTCCAGTTTTCATATCCCATCACGGCCTAAAGCAAAATTCTAATGACAGGGATTTATACAAAATAATACTACAAAATATTTGTGATACTATTTTACTTAAATAATTGGTGACGAAACATGACTAGTGGTATATCTGAATTATTGAACTGACATTGTCTTGCCCTTCATGAACCTAAATGTTTTGGTTTAAATTTCCAGTAGGAGAGGGGCACCTGGGAGGCTCAGTGGATTAAACAGCCGAATCTTGGTTTCAACTCAGGTCATGATCTCCAGTTCATGGGATCCAATACTGACAGTGCAGAGCCTGCTTAGGATTCTTTCCCTTCCTCTTTCTCTCTCCCTCCCCTGCTGGCACTCTCCCTAAATGTATGTATGTATGTATGAATGTTCCTGTGGGAGAGACAAATGCAAGAGCACCTGAAAGGAAAGCTTTAAATGGGGTCATGCAGGAGAAGCTGGAGAGATACATGTCTGAAAATGAGTAAAAAAGAACATTTAGATAGCTATTAATGCTTACCATTTCACAGAATCCTCTGCATGTCCTCATTATTTAATTAGAGTCTTAAGGGGAAAAAAGGGAAAAGAAAGAAGCCTTATGTACTGGAGATAAAAAAACACGAAGTAAATTGCATTTTTCCACTGAGTGTCATAAGAAATTAAAAGTTTGGGCATATGGTTTTGAGGTTTCAAAATCCTATAGATACAACACTTATGAGTCTGCCAAAACAAACAGTGAACAAAGCAAATCCAAAGAAGGTGCTGACCATGCTCTTTCTATTCTTGTTTATAATTTATGAGTATATTTCTTTCTGGTTAAAGCTCTAGATTATAGCCTTATAACTTGTCAGTTCTATTTCATTTTCAAAACCTCAAACATCACAAGACAGAAATAAGCCTAGCGAATAAAGAACATTTTAGAAATGGCACCCAAATACCACAAACTGCTATACTCACTATACATGATGATATGTCACCATATTTAAACATAGTTCAATCTCAAACTAGAGTAGAGCAATAAATACAGATGACCAAATGTTCATATGGGAGGCTATAAAATAAAAAAATATTTATGCCAAGTAATTTTGATATAAATATAATATTGCATGCTATGACTCTATAACATTTCAATATATTATATGTATAATATATAAATACATAAGAAGAGACAGATACTAATGAAGAGTCAGCTTACAATTATTCTGCCAAGAACACTGAAGTCATTCATTGCTTTACCTAAGTTTCAAATAATTTCAAATAATTCCAAGCAGTCTGCATTTTTTTCTAGATATGATAGTATACTGACTTGCACTGCTTAGTCAATATACGTCATTAATAAAAGGACCCTGCATGGGCAGATACAGAGTAAAATCAACAGCTCCACTAAGATTCAAGATCAGGACTTTTGCCAAGAGGTCTATGTTATGATGACCAGTTAAGTTCATCAGGCAGAAAACTGAATTTCAAGAGAATTTCCTTTACGTCTTCCCATAGTATTTTTATTTACTTTTCAGGCAAATGTACAAGCTAGCAACTATTCCCTTAAACATACCCATGAGATATCCCTTTAAATCAATGCAGGAAACAGAGTTATCAATGATCTTTTGTCTGATTACATTCAGTTCAATAAACTTTAATTACTTACTAGTTCCTTTAATTACATCATTTTAAGCAATGACATCTTTAAATATAATGACTATTTTTTAAAAAATAAAAGTAAAACATAATTCTTAAGTATAGGAAATTTCTGTTAGAGTTTATGATACTTGGAATGCAGTTAAACATACCTCTTAAATATATTACTTTCCAAGAACAGAGTGGTAATTTTATTGAGTATTAATATAAATTAAATTCTGTGACTATTGATATGTTACAAAATAATCACATTCTGAGGTTTCTTGAATTTTCTAGCTTGACTCAATAAAGCAATAGACCAATGTACTAACCAATGTAGCTACTTAAAACTAATGTATGTAGTTGGTTAAAATCCTAGTTTCCATCATTGTTTTGGTATGAAGGCATAGTTATATTTAGGTCAAAATTTAAATAACTTATATAAAAATGTGAGATAGATATTACCTGTTTGATTACGTTAACACAATGGTGGACTGACATACTATAAAAGGGACAACCAAGAGAGATCAGCTGAAAATTAAAAATATCTAGTTCCAAACTTGACGTTCTGTTATTTTCAGTAAAAGATGGCAACCTCAGTAGCAGCCATTTTGAAGAACAAGGGAAATAAGTGTTACCTCAAGGCCCCCACCCCACCTGCCCAGACCTGGTAGAAACTTATGGTTCTGGCTTCTGTTGTAAATAAACCACACAAAAAGAAAAAAGAGCTAAACAGAGAACCAGCTGCAACCAGACCAGCCCGCAATATCAGGCCTAACCTAACCCTCAGCAAACCCTAATTAACACATTAAATTCTCCACCCTGCCACACTACACTGCCTTGACCCACTCCTGACCCAGGATGAATGGGACCGAATAAGAACAAGAGTGGAATCCAGATTGTGAAAAAGAGCTGGACACTTTTCAGGAAAGTTTATGCATAATCCTCCCCTCAATTATCCACACAGCATGAAACTATCCCAAATACACCCAAGCTAGAAGTTGATTTGTGAACTTGGCTCTTGCTTCTCCATTCTTTGGCCACTGAATAAAGCTCAGGCTGTCAAACACTCAGTTTAGGTTTTGTTTTTTGTATTTGTGACACCAAAGGGAGAAAAGATGCTCAAACAGAGATAGAGACTCTTGCCAGGGGTCTTAACCCCCTACTGGAAAAGGGAAATTAATGGGTAACAGAAGCATGTGTAACCTTTTACTGATTTAGGGAGATAAACAAGACTCTTAGTACAACCACAAGTCTTCCATGCATATCATGGATATTGAGCAAAACTAGATATGCTTTGGCTTGAAACCTATTTTTTAAATAAAAATAAAATCTGCTTGAAATCAGATGCCTAAAGGTAATAAAAAATGTTGCACATGAATGATGGGGACCATAAGGCAAGCTGAGAACAAAGCACAAGCTAGCACACCCACCCCCTAGATGGGCTATGTGTGATATTCCCAGGCTCTCCTGGCTGCCCAAGAACAAAGGAAAGGAAAGAAAACAAATGACTAACTGAGAGAGATCACAGTCATGCAGTCATGTAAACTGAATCTCCATCAGTTTACAAACACCTTAGTAAATTACAAGAAAAAGGCAACCTTATCAAAAGCCTCATCTCCAGAAACCTAGAGACTGGGTTTCCTGGAGCCCTTCCTATCACCTTCCCCTACACAGTGATGTGGGGAACAAAGGCAAGAAGGAAATGGCAGGTAATATTAAGTTTCCTTATAACCTGCAGCCCATTGACAAATACTTGAGGCAAATTCGGAGTATAACATTTCTCCAGGAACCCCTACTGTCCGAATGTTAATGCCTTACTAGAGGGAAAACAACCTTAGCTTGACAATAGCAAGGCCTCAGGAATCTTAGGAGTCCTCTTTAGCATAACAAGGCCCTCTGGGGGCCTCCCTTTTGTCTTTACTCCCCCCCAGTTCCAAAGTATATAAGCAGTCACTTCACAACCCCAGTGTATCTCTTTCTGCCCAGGTGTCCTGTCCCTGTGCTTTAATAAAATCATCTTTTTGCCCCAAAGACATCTTCAAGAATTCTTTCCTGGCTGTCAGCTCCAAACCCCACAAACCCCACCATCACCCCAAAAGCTCATCATAAAGATGACATATAAATTATTTAAACAAAGGAAAAATGTACTGAAAAAGATAATGGATTTTTCTTTCTCTTTAAAGCTTTGGGAGTTTAACTTCTGGGCATTTATGCCAGCTCATGGCATCATTCAAGCTCTCTCTCAAAAAATGTATATAACAAAATAAATGTATTCCACACCCAAGGCAGTTTCAAATATATGAGTCCTTAAAAATCAATTATAGATAATTTTTTATAAATGATGACTTCTCTTATGAAAGTTTGAATATCAAGATATTTGAAATTTTTAAAAATTAGGTTAGAATCCCCACTGTGTCACTTGGTTCCCATATGACTGTAACTTGGTGTCAGTCATGCACTATTCTGAATCTGTTTCTAGGTGTGTAATACATGTAATTTCTACCAGCTTGTGACAATGATTATGATGAGGGAACTTGAGGCAGACTAAGGGCAAAATACAGACTGGTATCCCACCCCTCGCCACACAAGTGGAATATGTGTGATATTCCTCGGACACTCCTGGCTACCTAAGAACAAAGGAAAGGGGTTTAAGTGCTTGCCATGGTGATGTGGGAAACTAAGGCAAATTAAAAATGAAATTCCCTTACTGACTATAGCCTATTGGCAAGTCCTTGAGACTAGCAGAGTGACCTCCCTCTAGGAGTTCAGCCGCCTCAAGGATGACACTTTGCTGGGGGCAAAACAGAACCTTAGCATCACAACTTGGAGGAACCTGTAAGCCAACTTCCTTTATCTCAACTGCCCCAAGATATATGCTGGCAATCATAGTCCAAGTTTATGGCCCCTGATGTACATCTGAAGGGTCTCATGACCGAGGTTTTATTAAATGGTAATAAATAGGGTTTCCCTGGCAACAGCTAGCCCCTCAAGGTCCTGGAAACTGTGCTTCCAAAATTCCTAAGAGACCTCCCCCCAATCTGAGGGTATAAAATGAGTTACCTGTCAGGACCCCATTAAAGCTCTTCCTGCCCATGGGTCCTTTCCCCATGTTTTAATAAAATCACCTTTTTGCACCAAAGATTTCTTCAAGAATTCTTTCGTGGCCATTGGCTCTGGATCCCACAAACTCCCATCACCCCAAAACTTCATCAATTACATGGGATGAGATCCGTAAGGCACAGATCACTGATGTGGTGATTGGCACTAAGAAGTCCTCAAAAGAAAGTTTTAGCTGGTTACCACCTGCAGCAATCATTTCCGACAAATATTGCTGCATGAGATATTTTATAATTTATCTTCATTATCTTGTCTCTTTTTTGATGCCTATGTTTAGTCCAAATTTACTTAAAAATAAATGCTAGTTGTAAGGGTTTTAAAATGAGAAATCTGTTCAACAGAAAATAGCCTAACAATTTGTAACATTCTCACACATATTGAATCTTTATGAGTTCATAGTTGGAAATACCAAAACATGTGCCAAGAGTCAGTATCCTCTAATCCATGCTCTAAAATTCCTGAGTAATCCTTTGTGGGAGTGGCGGAGGGATCAAGGTCAATCCGTTTTCTGAATTTAATAGTCTGGGAGCCACAGAAAATCAAACCTGGCTTATTGCAGACCAGCAAATCCTAACCTCTGAAGAAACACAAAAGTTACCATTGTGATTGTCTTGTTAACATCTTTTCTGTTACTATTTTCTGCATAATTCAGTCACCAATTCCCCAGGGATGAGTGTTTGGAAAAACACAGTCACTTTCATAAAGCAACATATCTCTTCCTCACTAATTACTAATTTTGTTTGTTAGTCTCACACTACATATCAAAGTGTAATGAGTGTTGTGGGATCATTTCCAATTAACATGAACCTCTATCTTCTGAAAATCAGAGTTTATTTTATTTTTTCATTGAGCTGGCATCCCCCTAAATAGAAAGTACTCCTAATTGGGTCCTTTACTTGTCTTTTACAAGTTTACCTTAGGCAACTGAAGATTTATGAAACAGAAAATCAATCCACACCTTCCCACTACAAAGCAAAAAAGAGGGGCGCCTGGGTGGCTCAGTCAGTTAAGTGTTTGACTTCCCCTCAGGTCATGATCTCAGTTTGTGTGCTCTAGCCCTGCATTTGGCTCTGGGCTGACAGCTCAGAGCCTGGAGCCTGCTTTGGATTCTGTATCTTCCTCTCTCTCTGCCCCTCCCGTGATCATGTTCTCTCTCTCTCCTCTCTCTCAAAAAATGAATAAACGTTAAAAAAAATCTAAAAAAAAAAAAAACAGTAAAGAGAAATACTTCCAGCTTTCTTCAAATTGCATTGAAGTGCTGGTAAAGCTGCTGAGAAATGGGCAATCACATACTTTGCTGGTGGGAGCCTAACCTGATAAAATATATTTGGAAAGCAACCTAGCAATACATTTTAAAAACTCTAAACATGTTTATACCCTTTCACACATTAAATCTACTTTTAATAATTTATTCTAAAATATAAAATGCTAGCAAAGCTTTTCACCCAATATTTTCGTTGAAATATTATTTATAACAATGACAAATTGAAAAAATAGTCTATTCAATAATAAAGTTATGGTTAAGTTGTGGTATACATACAGTAATACATGATAATACACCAAATATTTAGAAATATATCCTCAAACGACTTTAAAAGTTATTTAGGTGGAGGTAATATCATGTAATTTAAATGGCAACTCCACATTTAGGTTCTGGAGTGAGATCCGAACCCCAATTAACCACTGGTTAGCTCAGTTATGTTGGGTGGGCACATTATTTCTCTGTATCTCAAATTCCTTTTTGTAAAATGAGAACAATAATAAGATCTACTTTCTCAGGCTCTTGTGAGCAATGAATACAATATTGCATATAAAGTGATTACAGCATTCCTGACAAAGATATCACTCAATAAAATTAGCTCTTAATGCTGTTTACATAAAATTAGAAACTATAAATTGTGTGTGAAGTGAAAAATATTTAGAAACTGGACGTGTGTGAATTGTACTAATATATTAAAATATAGTTTTTGTTTTGTTTTGAGATGACTTTTGCTAGATTTGCAATACTTTTTTATATGTACTGTTTTTTGTTTTTTACTGAGAATAAATTAATTTTTAATTATCATTTAAAATTAAATTTTAAAATGTCTGAACATTTTTGTGAACAACCTCTACTTTTTTAATGCTTATTTTTTTTAATTTTTAATTTTTTTTTTTGAGAGAAAGAGACAAAGTGCGAGAGGGGGAAGGGCAGAGAGAGAGAGGGAGACACAGAATCTGAAGTTGAACTGTCAGCACAGAGCCCAACTCGGGGCTCAAACCCACAAACCATGAGATCATGACCTGAGCTGAAGTCAGATGCTTAGCCGACTGAGCCACACAGGAGCCCCAACCTCTACTTTTAAATCAGCAACTTTGTGTCATCAGGCAAATATCAATTGTATTGTTCAACCACAAATTTGAGTTATAAATTATATGAATCATAATTTGTTAGATGTTAGCATACTTCTAAGAGAAATGATAGAGATGCAATATTTTCAGATCTTCTCTATTAATTCAATTGATCTCTCTGCTATTTCTCTTTCAATTAAAAATATATAATGTCTACATACTACTCATATAACATTCTGGTTGCTATTATTCAAAGACTACATTTCAAAACTAATCCGCATAAATGGAAGAGGAATTCAATTATAAAATGACTTGTTACATTGAATATATCTATATTATAACATGCCCTTTGCTGTTCCATCTGTCGGTGAATTTCTTCTTTCTGGGTCTTTGTCATTTTATTTCTATTTCAATTTCTAATGTCATTTTTCCAGAGTCTTAATCTCAACTGTATCTAGGGTTTCCAGCTTAATTGGACCACAGCAAGTCTGTTCACTACAATTACCCTAGCTAATGTCAATAAGTAATCATTATAATTTCAGCATCAGTGGCAACTTTAATAGGCATGAGCAGAAACGTTTATAATAGTACTTAATTTTCAGAACGCTGAGTTGTAAAAAAAAAGTGGTTTCACAGAGAGAAAGAAATATTACATATATTACATATTATACATAGTAGGTAATTCTTTTATTTTAAAAATTTTTAATGTTTATTTTTGAGAGAGAGAGAGAGACAGAATGTGAGCGGGGGTGGGGGAGAGCGGGGGGGGGGGGGCAGAGAGAGAGGGAGACACAAATTTTGAAGCAGGCACCAGGCTCTGGGCTGTCAGCCTGATGTGGGGCTCAAACCCACAAACCACGAGATCATAACCTGAGCCAAAGTCGGGCACTCAACTGACTGAGATGCCCAAGGCGCCCCAAGTAAATCTTTGCCCATTTTATGTGGTATTAACAGGGTTCAAGTCATGTAATGACTTGCAATTCTGTGAAACACACACACACGCACACCCACACACACACACACACAATTACACGCACACATATACCAAAGCATTAGGCTACTAAGAATTCAAATTCAAAGTGTCAAGTCCTAAGATCCTAGAAAGGATACTGATGTTGGTACAGTTTGCCCAGTAATCATGAGATGCATTCACTTTCATAGGTCTGCAGTCTCTTGCAGGAAACTACAGCCCCTAATACACTAAATAACAAACACTGTATTCACCTGATAGAACATCTTTCAAAATTGAGGACTGTTTGTGTTGATAAATAAGTAAAGGAGTTTACTCTCTTATACACCTATTTCCCAACATGGACCTGTTTTGAGATAAATTTAGTCAATCTGATTTCAATTTCTAAAGATCTTTATTTGTTTATCTTTTGTACAAGACTATCATCATTGTTGAAGTAAATTCCTGGCATTCTGTGGATAGAAAGGGGGAACAATTTCCAAGAAACCAATAATACCAGCACTGATAAAAGACAGCACTGGGACAAAACCAAGCAAAAAAGTCAAGACAAATCTGGGGTAACAGATTGGGATTTAGTGAGTACCTGGAAGTTCAAGTCGACAGAGAGCATGGACTCCAAACCTGGTGAATTCAAACGAGGAGCACTGCATATAGGAGTTATACGTTGGTAGTGCAGCTTTGCAGAAGCCAGGAGATACCAGGCTGGATGGCATACAGAACACAACAGGCTATGGGAACATTTAAAAATTAAAAAATTTCAAGTTTAAATAAAAACAACAACAACAACAAATGGTACTGGTGCGATAAAGAGCAGCAGGACCATGAAGGTAGGGTGATAATATCAGAAACTAACACTGGAAATCTTAAGTTTATGGGATAAAAACTCAGGCTGGTAATCGGAGTATCCATCATGGGTTCTAGCAGGCAAGAATAACTTGCTTCTGAGGCACCTCAGTGCCTCAGTCAGTTGAGCGTCCGACTCCTGATCTCACGGTTCATGAGACAGAGCCCCACATCATGCTCTGCACTGACAGCGCGGAGCCTGCTTGAGATGCTCGCTCTCTCTCTCTCTCTCTCTATCCCTCCCTCCCCCTCTCTCTCTGTCTCTTTGTCTCTCTCCCTCTCTGTCTCTCTCTCTCTCTCTCTCAAAAACAAATTAACTTGCTTCTTGGTAAGTTTTTAACCTAATGATTTTCTAACACATTATCTGTTTAAGAATTACTCCCTGTTTAGACAATTGATGAACTAAAGGTAAAAGTAGAAATTTCAAAAATAAAACAATAAAAAAGGTAAAAGTAAAAATTAAACACTAAATTTAATGTTAAAAAATTAAAGGCTAAAAAAATTATATTAAGTGAGATTGTGGTCCACATGTGTACTATCAAAGAATATGATCTTCCACGGCAAACATTTGTGAAATCAAATCCTTGCCAGACCATCTGCTATTAGGGTGACCATGGAAATATCATTTCACTGGAACTCCGTTTTCTGATCTCCAAATAAAGATAAGAATTCCTACTTTATATATTATTGCATGACTGGAGATGATAAGTGTAGTACTTGGTACATGAAAGGTGTTTCATAGATGATGGTTGTTTTATTAATATTAAAATCAAAATTTAACCTAAATAACTTAAGCTGTAACATATTGTTTTCTAAAAACTATTAAATTTTACCTTTTATTTAATTTTAGTCTTCTGATACATCATAGGGATTTGATTCCTTTCCTTTTTTTCTATAGATGGATGACCAATTGTTTTTATCTATATTTCTCAAAAAGCTCATTCTTTCTCTATCGACCTTTAAAGCCACTGTTGCCACAAATGAACTTCCCTACTTGTATAGGCTTGTTTCTTAGTGATACATTGTATTCCACTGATCAATTTGCTAATTCTTGTGTTAATACCACAATGTCATAATTTCTTCTGCTTATAATAAATCTTAAAATATAATAGAACAATTATTACTCTTCATACGTGTATTTTTTTCTAAGATAAATCTGGGTGTTCTTATTTTTTGTTTGTTTTTTAATTAGTTTGTTTTATATGTTTAATAAACTGTGGTTTCCAACCAATGGTGTTTTGTCCTCTGGAAGACATTTGGCAGAATCTGAAGACATTTTTGGTTGGTACTACTAGAAAGTTACACTGATATCTAGAGGGTAAAGTCCAGAGATGCTTTTAAATATCTTACAAAGCATAGAATGGCTCCAGATTTCTAAGAACTATCTGGCATCAAATGCCAATGGTGCTGAGTTTAAGAAACCCAGTATAACGGAATTGGTGGCCCCTAGTTTGTGCTCACTTAGCATCTAGTATTTCTGAATTATATTTATCATACTTGTTTTTAATCTCATCAAGGGCTCCAAGAAAGAGCATGACAGTGAGAGATCAAGATGGAACCCAGAATATTTTTGGATCTGGGTCTCCAAAGTGCCCTCCCATCACTTTTACCATGTTCTATTTGTTAGAATCCCGTTACTAGGCTCAGCTCATACATGTAAGAAGAGGATTGCACCAAGCTGTGAATACCAGAAATATAAGATCACTGGGGGCTAGTTTTTATAGGTTGCCTACCACAGTCCTCTCTCTCTCTCTCCTTAAAGGATTCAATCCCTCCCTATTCAAAATACATTCACAGTCCTTATATCCTGTACACCTCATCCTTTTACAGCATCACCTGAAAGTGCAGAATCTCATCATCTAAATCATATTCCAGGGTAGGTAAGGCTCCTTAGGTGGTATTCTTAAGCCTTCAGGTATAATTAAGCATGTCTACACCACACCACTGGGAGAAGACACATATAAGCTTCTACATGGTTTCTCCTGGACCCTGCCTTTTCTTTGCTCCCATGCTTTTTCTCTTTGCTGATTTTTATCTTTTCCTTTCATTGAAATAACTTCTAACAATGAGTATGCCAGCTTTTTCTGAGTCCTGTGAGTCCTCTGAGTAAATCATAAAAGCTGAGGTTAGTCTTCAGAACTGTCAATACTCACCCTCAATACTTTGCTTACAAACCTTCTTAGCTATATCACCCAGTTCTTTAGGCACACTTTCTACTTTTCATATTTTCAAAGTAGACACTATTGCTTAGCTTCTGCCACTCCATAAAAGATATGTCCTTTCCTCTATTCTTTAAATAACATTTTCCTCATTTCGAGTCCTCCCTGCAAAGGTTCTCAATGCCCAGATTTTTACTAAGAGTCTTTTAGTAAGACTATTTAGTATTTCTCTAACACCACCCTGAAACTCTTTCCAGATTTTACTCACTACCAGCTTCCTAAGCCACCCCACCTATTTAGGTATTTATTAGAGCATCACTCCACTCCCAGTACCAGAAAACTGTATTACTTATCTATACAAATTTCTCCAAAACTGAATGGTTTAAAACAACAAACTCTTTTTTTTGTCTTATGACATAGTTTCTTAAGTCTGGAATCCAGGCATAGTTTAAAGGTCATCTGGCTCACAGTTACTTATAAGTTTACAAACTAGGTGTTGAATGAAGCTTTAGGCTTTTTTTTTTAATGTTTATTTATTTTGAAGGAGAGAGAGAGAGAGCATCAGCGGGGGAGGGGCAGAGAGAGAGAGGGAGACACAGAACCTGAAGCAGGCTCCAGGCTCTGAGCTGTCAGCACAGAGCCCAAGGCAGGGCTCGAACTCACATGCTGTGAGATCATGACCTGAGCCAAAGTTGGACGCTTAACAGATTGAGCCACCCAGCCGCCCCTGGAGCTTCAGGCTTCTTTAGGCTTGAGTTGTGTACAGAAAGTGCTTATAAGGTCACTTACATGGCTACTGGCAAGCCTCAGAGCCTCACTGGCTATTGGCCAGAGCCATCAGTTCCTTGCTATGCAGGCCCCTCCATAGGGCTATTCAAATATGGTATCTTGCTTCTCCAGAATGAAGACTGACAGAGAAAGAAAAGGTGAGAAAGAAAAAGTGAGAGAGAAAGAGGGAAAGAAGAGAAACAGAGAAATGGAGAAAAAGGGATAGCTAAAGGCTAGTGTCATTTGTAACCTAATCTTAGAAGTGACATCTCAGCACATTTGCTGTACTCTATTCATTAAAAAGAAGTCATTAGGCTCAGCCCACACTCATTGAGTGAAATGACACAAAGGTGTGTATACCAGGGGTGTAGATCAATAGGGCCATCTACCATGTCTAACTAGACCAGGAAAAATGAGAAAAGACATAGTCATCAATATCAGAAATGAGAAACTATCATGTCTATAGATATAAAATGATAATAAGATATTATCATGAAGAAATTTATGTCAATATATTTAACAACAAAGATACAAACTATCAAAGTTCTCTGTACAGGCTTTCTATTATTGCATAACAAATTACCACAAATTTAGCTACTTATCATTTATTAGCTCATAGTTCTGTAGGTCAGAAGTCTAGGCAAGACCAGCCTGGTTCTCTGACTAGTCACTCACAATGCCAAAATCAAGGAATTGACCTGGCTGAGCTCTTAAATGGAGCTTCCAGGAAAGAATCTTCTGTTGTTGGCATAATACAGTTTCTTGTAGTCGTAAGATTGAGGTTACCATTTTCTCCAGCTGGCAGTTGGGGACAGTTCTCAGCTTCTTCAAACTGCTTTTCTGGTTGTTGTACATGGCCCTCTACATCTTTGATTCAGCAGTGGCACTCTGAATACTATTCATTCTTTATGTAATCTCTCTCATCTTCCCTTCTACTGCCAGCTGGAGAAACTCTCTGCCTTTATAAGGATTATGTGGTTAGTATAGGTCTGCACTGTCTTTTAATTAACTCAAAGTCTTAAGTAACCTTAATTAAGTAACCTTAATTACATCTGCAAACTCTATTTCGCCATGTAACATAGCGTAATCACAGGCATGATATCTCATCATATCAGTATGGGATGGAGGGAGCATTTTAAAATTCTGCCTATCATGCTAACTCTAGATGAAACACATATCATGGATAATTCTTTATCTATTAAATAATTTGAACTTAGAGTCAAAAAACTTCCATAAAGAAAACACAAGTCTCAAATGGCTCCACTGATGAATTTTGCCAAACTTTTAAGAAACTACCAACTCTACCAAACACTTCAAGAAAATTCAATAGGAGGGAATATTTCCAAATTCATTCTTTGAGTCCAGGTATCAAAACCAAAGACAACAAATTGAATCAAGCAATAGATAAAAAAGTATAATATACCTTGACTAAATGGAGTTTGCCCTAGGAATATAGGTTGGTTTAACATTTGAAAACAAATCAATGTAATTCTATTCTATTAACAAACTACAAGGAAACACTCATGATCATTTCAATCAACACAGAAAAAGCATTCAACAAAATTCAACATCCATTCCTAAATTAAAATAAAAACAAAGGAAAACATCCTCCATCTGACAAGGGGAATCTAGGAAAATTTTAGAGCTAACATCATATTTAATGGTGAAAGACTGAATTTTGTCCTCGTAAGATCAAGAATAAATCAGCAATGCCTGCTTTCTCCTTCTGTGCAACATTGTACGGCAGGTTCTAGCCAGTGCTAGTACTTTGCTGGTAAGAGACAAGCCTAGTTCTTACACAAACGTCTATCAACAAATGAATGGATAATCAAAGTGTTTTATCTGTAAGACAGAATAGTATTCAGCAATAAAAGCAATGAACTGTTGAAACATACTACAGCATGCAGAAATTTCAAAATAATTATTCCAAGTGAAAGAAAAACAGAAAAGAAAAAAAAAACACATTCTACGATTCCATTAATATAACACATGAGGATATGCACATTAGTACACAGTGAAGCCTTCAACGGTTGCATGTGAAATTATGGGAAGTCCCTGAAGGGGCTACAAAGGTTCATAAGGAAAATCTGGGGAGTGATGGATATCTTGTTTGGGATGATGGTTTCATGGGTATATATTTAGGTAAAAACTTATCAAATTGCACACTTTAAATATTTGCAGTTTAACATATGTTACTTGTTTGTGAATAAAGCTATTTTTTAATTATTTTAAAACATAAAATATAATACTTTTTTATACCAACTATATTGGCAAAAAGTAAAAGCATAGACAATTCCATAATAACAGAAACTTTTATGTACTACTGTTGGGTAATAGGATATAAGCTCCAACAAGGGCATGGTTTGTTTGTTTGTTTGTTTGTTTGCTTGTTTGTTGTGTTCACCGACTTATTCCTAGGTCCTAGAATAGTGGCTGACACAATGTATGATTACAAATATTAATTTAACACTTGAATACAAATGAAAGAAGCATACATCAGCACATTTTGACATCATATAGACTAGTTGACAGTGCTCATTCCACACAAGCCAGTAATTTCACGTATCTTGCACTTGCAAAAATATACCAGGAGACACTTACAAAATCATTCATTGGCAGTACTGTAATAACAAAAACTTGAAATTATACAAATGTCTATCATAGGTAAATGACAATATGACAACATATTCCTGCGACGGAATATTATAACTCAAAGGACTTATTACAGAACTGTGAAGCAGTATGGATGAATCTCAAAAGTAAAATATTGATGAGTGAAGGAGACAGTAACAAAAGAATACGTGCAGTATGATGCCAGTTACATAAAATTAAGAAAAATCCCTGATACATTTGTTTCACTCTTAAAGTAGGAAAAACAATTGTGAATATATGTAAAACCTCTGAATGTGAGAGATTCTATTTGGGGACTAAAACTTTATACAGTTTTTGTAACAGGAACTATACTGAACTACTCAACTGAGTAAAACCCTATGACAGAACAAAAGGCCTTCTGCATCCACATTCTTAATCAAAACTGAATACCCTGGGAAATATTTTTGTAGTAACTGGTGTAATGTCCTCAGAAAACCAGTGAATGGTAAGATGCAATTGTATCTTCTGATCATAATTTTTAAAAAACAAATTGAGTAAGTTTCCTAACATTTTAACAATTTGCTAATAGAGACCCCTGGCTTTTACTCCTCAGTGGGACACAATTTGGGTTTTTCCCCAAGTCTGTGCCCCCCAAATTGAAATCCTAAGACCTCAAATAAATGCTTTTGTTTTATTTCAGCTCTTCCTCTTTTCTGGGCCTCTTTTGCTTTCTTGGTCAACACAACTGTGAAAAACAGACATGTAAATAGACCCAAATTTGAAACTGTGATTACCCTCAGGGTAGAGGAGGTAGGATGTCAGGGAGAAAAAGCACAGACTGTGACATTCCATGTAACTGTGTGCATTTAGCTTCTGTTATTGTGTTGTCCCTTATTTGTCTGCATTGTATGTATTACTTTGTACATATAAAATATTCCCTTAAAATAAAATAATTTAAAAAATACTATGGAAATAGGAAAACTGGGAGTTCCATGTATCAGAGTGTGGACAGCTGTATTCTGGGGTGTAAGGAGGTGTGGGGGTGTGAAGGGCTAAACTGAGGAGGCTTTAATTGCTCTGCCAACACTCACACTAACTTCCTTCTACTCCCAAGATGCATTCTTGGATGTTTAAGAGAACAGTCTTATTTATTTTTGTCCTGAGGGGAATCATTGGGCTCCTCTGCTCCATGGGCCAGGGATGTGTGAGAGGGATAGAAAAAGCAGGTTATCCTCTGTACAGATCTTTAATTAGTCCCCTTGTATTAATGCACTGCTGGAGTTACAACAGGCAGAAGAACTCAGTCCAAATGAGAATCTCTCTGGTTTTCTCTCTTGAAGATTTTTTTCTCTTGTCTGTTTTCTACCATTGATACTATTTTATCTTGCACATTTTTACTGAAAACTCTTTGCTTTTGAAATATTTGTTCTTACTTTATATAACATTCTTAAACATTCATATCCTATATATTTAAGACAATCACTAGAGGGAGAAGCAATAAACATACATGTCCAGTCTGTCATCTTGAACTGGATTATTATAATTATTTTCCAATGTAAACACACACACAAGAAAAAAAATCAAATCCAAATAGATATCATGATTAGCAGAAATACTCTTTTGAATTACTTAATTTTTCTCTTTACTAGAATAGTAGAAAATTGAGCATTTATAAAGATGCCATTTGTAATTATTGTTTTCTACTATGTAGCTTACCCCAAAATAAGAGAACTAAGAGTATTTTTTTCTGGTTTCTTAAATCAATGATTCAAATCATTTATTTCTTGGCTTCGTATGAAGAGTATCTAAGGACAGCATGCGAAAAAAACTTATTCTTTACCAGTTGAAGGAGAATGAGAAAATATATAAACCAAGTTTACACAAAAACCTAGCAGCTTAAGATTTCTAAATGACCAGAACAATTTCCAGATGACAAAGAGAAGACATTCTATATTCATTTTCAGTGAGGTAGCTACATTTCAGCTGAATTGCTTTGGATATGAGCACTCAACAAATCTCACAACTAAATAAGTTTATACCAAAAGAAAATTTGGTAGGGCACCACACCCTAAGAAAAGTATAATCATGTTGTGGTGGTGATGATGTTGAATAATGTCTGATAAGGGTTAATGTTTAAAATATATAAAGAATTTATACAACTCAACAGCCCCCAAAACCAATAACCTAATTAAAAAATAGGCAGAGGACCTGAATTGACATTTTTCCAAAGAAGACATACATATGGCCAACAGACACATGAAAATATGCTCAACACTGCTAATCATTAAGGAAATGCAAATCAAAACCACAATGAGATAACAGTTTACATTTGTCAAAACGGCTAAAATAAAAAAGACAAGAAATAACAAGTGTTGATGAGAACATGGAGAAAAAATACCCTCACGCACTGTTGATGGTAATGTAAATTGGTACAGCTAAGGAAAACAGTATAGAGGTTCCTCAAAAAATTAAAAATAAAATATCATATGATCCAATAATTTCACTACTGGTTATTTACACAAAGAATGAGAAAACACTAATTGGAAAAGATATGTGCACCACTATGTTTACTGAAGCATTATTTACAATAGCTAAACTATGAAAGCAACCCAAGTGTCCACTGGCAGATGAATGGATAACGCATACAGGAATGTTATGCAGCCATAAAAAAGGATGAGATCATGTTATGTGAAACAACATGAATGGGCCTACAGGGAATTATGTGAAATGAAATAAGACTGAGAAGGACAAATATGATATGACTTTACTTCTATAGATTCTAAAACCACAATAAACAAACAAAAAGCAGAATCAGACCTATAAATACAGAGAATAAACTGATGGCTGCCAGAGGGGAGGGGATTAGCAAAATGGGTGAAGGGGAATGGGAGGCTACCAGTTATGGAATACTTGAGGAACAGGATCAAAGTCACAATATAAAGAACAGAGTCAACGATAGTATCCTAATGCTATATGGTGACAGACACTAACTATACTTATGGTGACCACAGCGTAACATCGATAGAAGTTCAGCCACCAAGCTGTACACCAGAAACTAAGGTAACACTATGAATCAACTGTTCCCAGATTTAAAATTTTTTAATCAAATCACTCAAAATCTGTAGATATCAGAAGGAACTAAAATGTTATTCAATTTCGGCATCTAATTAACATTCACTAACCTACTGTTATATTTGATTATAGTGTCCTTTATTTTTTAGTGTATATTTATTTATTGAGAGAGAGAGAGGTAAAGAGAGAGAATACAGGCATGTGAGTGCACATGAGTGGGGGAGGGACAGAAAGAGAGGGAGAGAGAGAATCCCAAGCAGACTCCATGTTGTCAGTGCAGAGCCTGACACGGGGCCCAGTCCTATGAACTGCAAGATCATGACCTGAGCCAAAATCAAGAGTCAAACATTTAACCCACTGAGCCATGCAGGCGCCCCTATAGCGTCCTTTAAAAGGTATTAGTTGTGGGGTGCCTGGGTGTCTCAGTCGCTTAAGCTCTGACTTCAGCTCAGGTCATGATCTCACAGTTTGTGGGTTTGAGCCCCGCGTCGGGCTCTGTGCTGATAGCTCAGAGACTGGAGGTTGCTCTGGATTCTGTTCCTCTCTATTCCTTCCCCACTTGCACTCTCTGTCTGTCTCTCTCTCCAAAATAAAGATTAAAAAAATAAATAAAAAAATTAAAAGGTATTAGTTGTAACAAAGCTTTATGGTCAGTAGCAATGACGAAGTGTCCATTATGATTATTAAATAATACAAATTTCCAGAAATGGAAAAGTAATGAAGAACTAAAAGTAAAGTTTCTAAGTTAATTTTTTAAACAAAATTTTCCATATCAAACATCATTTCTCTTTGATAGATTTGCTGCCCATGATGGTAGAAGCTAAATGCAAGAGACTAAAATAAAAACTTAAAAAAAGAAAGTTTTAAAAAATGATGTGGTTCATCTTTATTTTCTAAGTTTAAACTGATGTCATTAAAGCATACGTCTATCTATGAAATGGAGACCTTTGATACCCAGGTTATTCATGTATAGGTCTAATCAAATCATTTATTTCCCTGGAAATTGTATGGTCAATAATAAAAGTATCTTCCTTTTTGGGTGTCTGGGTGGCTCAGTCGGTTAAGCAACCGACTTCGGCTTAGGTCATGATCTCGCGGTTTGTGGGTTTGAGCTCTGCGTCGGGCTCTGTGCTGATAACTCGGAGCCTGGAGCCTGCTCAGGATTCTGTGTCACCCTCTCTCTCTCTGCCCCTCCCCTGCTCACACTCTGTCTCTCTCTCTCAATAATAAATAAATGTTAAAATTTTTTTAAATTATCTTCCTTTTTAATTTTTGAATTCACATTAAAATAATAATCTTATATATAGTCCCCTCCACCAACCCCAAGAGTCTCCTCAAGAGTAGTGGCTATAAAATTGCACAATACCATGGTATTTATTAAAATGTATATTTTGAGGGGCACCTGGGTGGCTCAGTTGGTTAAGCGTCCATCTTCAGCTCAGGTCATGATCTCATGGTTTGTGGGTTCGAGCCCAGTGTCAGGCTCTGTGCTGACAGCTCAGAGGCTGGAACCTGCTTCACATTTTGTCTCCTTCTCTCTCTGCCCCTCCCCCCTGAGATATAAAACTTGAATTCAAATTTAAGTTCTTGACTCAGGTTGAGTTACAGGTTCATTTTTATAGCTGTATCACCATGAGAAGTCACTTGAACACTCTGTCTTAATTTTATCATCAGTACAATAAGTCCATAAAGAGAATATCTACTTACTTGTTGTGTGGATCAAAACAGACACCATCTCTTTTCCACAGATCTTTTCTAGTACACATTGATAAATGTTCATTCTAATGGAAAACCTGTTTTTTTTTTTTTTAATTTTTAACATTTATTCAATTTTGAGAGAGAGACACAGAGCATGAGCAGGGGAGGGGCAGTGAGAGGGAGACACAGAATCCAAAGCAGGCTCCAGGCTACGAGCTGTCAGCACAGAGCCTGATGCGGGGCTCGAACCCACAAACTGTGAGATAATGACCTGAGCTGAAGTCAGACACTTAATTGACTGAGCCACTCAGGCACACCCCCCTGGGTTGTTTTACAGTAAAAAAGTTGCCTAAATAAATGGTATTTAATATAATTGCTAGTTACTATAGTATTTCTTAGTAATTCTCTAACAGTTTAATTACATAGCACTGCTGCATTCCTTTGACCTCCCTACTCTTTTGAAAATTTTCTGTATCTACCAGTTGTCCTCAATACTACTTCTCTTCTCTTACCACAACCAAATAACAACAACTATGTAAATATCTTTAAGGACACTTTATAATCTCGATAATCTCTACATTTTATGAAATAGTTCCAGAAAATGTAAGCTTATTTCCATCCACACTCTCCTGGAAACTGCAGAACTCCAACAAAACAAAACAAAACAAAACAAAACAAAACAAAACAAAACAAAACTTACAGTGAAGTGGACAATTGCATTCGTTTTCTATTGATATAGTAACAAATTACCACAAGCTCAATAACTGAATTTATTATCTCTTAGTTCTTTAGGTTAAAATTTCCAAAGGGTCCTACTGGACTAAAATCAAGGTATAGACAGGGCTGCATTCCTTGCTGGAGGCTCTGGGGAATAATTACACCTCTGGATTCATACAGGTTGTCAAGGGAATTTACTGCCAGGCAGTTATAGCATTGAGGTCCCTGTTTCCTTGATGGCTGTGGGCTAGGGACATTCTTGGTTTCTAGAGACTGTCCACGTTTCTTGGCTCATGGCCACCTTAGTCTTCAAAACTAGCAACAGTGGCTTGAGTTCTTGTATCTCCTCTCTCTCACCTTCTACTCTTCTACCACATCTCTCTCTGACTCTTTTGCCTTGTGTTTCATTTTTAAAGACCCATGTGATAATCCAGGATAATCTCTGTTGTAAAGTCAGTTTCTTAGATCTTAATTCCATCTGTAAAAACCCTTGTACCACATATCGCAACATATTCACAGCCATTTAACATGAGCAGGGGAAGACTACAGCTTATGTTAGTCAAAGATAAGACAACCCAATGGATAACCATTTAGAAGATAGGAAAATACAAAAGAAATTTCTAATATCCTACCAAAATATTCATAGACACTTTTATATACTCTAGTTTTAAAGAAGATATTTGCCCTAAGAAAATTTGAAATATGGCCATTTTGAAAAACCAATCAATGTAATTCTGTTAGTCTTAAGCTATATTAAAATAAAACTTTTCAATAGGACATGTATATAGACTTTTTGTAGCCTATCGTTTTGACTCTTTCATTACATTCTAGATGATTTATTTCTACTTAATAGGAATTATATCAAACTTTGACAGAATTCAAAAGATGCTTTAGACCTTATTTTCATTCTCGAACGGTATCTCAACTAGTTTTCCCTCAAAGAAGAAAAAAAATGACTGCTTTCCGCCACTTTAATTCCTGTTAATTACTTCTTTATGCCATAGGAGACCAAGTTCTATTACATTGTGGTGGGAAGGTAGTAACATCAAATCTGAAATTATTGAGCAATTAATATATTGGTGACTTGGTTGGTAAAATTTCACATGATACTGTGCAACTCCAGATTACATTTACAAAAAGAGGCTCATGACTTTCATGACTCAGTCAGATATTTGAGAATGCCTTCCAACTGAGGTAAATAAAAATTTAAGTCATTTGATTATGTTTTTCTTTGTGAAATACCTCCATATCAGATAAAAATTTACCTCTGCCAAAAGGAAAGATTAAATAGTAGAATATCCATATTTTCACAATGGAAACTCTGGTTCTCAGTGTCTACATGGATTAAAAAGTTTTATATTCTGTGTTATACAGATTACTTACATCTGCTTCTTTAAAAAATAAATTGAATCACAATACAATTCATTATTATAGGGAACAGAGGACAGATATGAATATAAGAACATATAAAGTACCATCTGTAGAATGACTGCTTAATATATCTAACCTGGAGGCATGAATTTACCTTTGTGGTAAGTCCAAAGTGAATTCGCTGAGTCACCAAGAGCAGGTAATTTTTCTTTCCACCTGTGCTTACTTTATTCTCTGCTTTACAAAATATTGCTGAGTAACTGATTTATGCTTGACTAATTTGGGGCTAATTGCTCTAATGGCAGCAACATAGCACTTGGTTAAGAGCAACAATTTGTGAGGACTACAGCCTGGTTCAAATCCCAGATCTACCATTTATAAGCTCTGTGATTTTGGATAAGTTATTTAGCCTCCTTATCCCTTAGTTTCCTTATATGTAAAATGCATAAAATTATAGAAAATTAGTATCTAATTCATAGGATGATGTCTGAGATTAAATGGCTACTATTTGTAAAGAACTTAGAAGAGAATTTGGCATATAGGAAGTATTACCAAAGTGTTAAAAAAATTTATGTCATAAAGTTTAAATTTTATGATCAGTAAGCATTTGAATAAATGGAAATTTGCTTTTGGTTTGGTTATTAAATGAAATTTCCTGTATAATCTAATAATCTGGTTTGTAGAAATGTCTTAGATTTTCTCAGTGTCAAAGAACTAGAATGCTAACATAGAAACTAACCTCTACAAGCACATAAACATGACTTAAAATCAGCTGATTTCTTTTTTTTATTTTTATTTTTAAAAATGTTTTAAATGTTTTATTTCTGAGAAGGTGGGGGAAGGGACCAAGAGACAGAAAACGAGAGGGAGAGAGACAGACAGACAGACAGACACAGAATCCAAAGTAGGCTCCAGGCTCCAAGCTGTCAGCACAGAGCCCAACACGGGGCTCAAACCCATGAACCATGAGATCACAACCTGAGTCGAAGTCGGCGCTTAACCGACTGAGCCACCCAGGTGCCCCCCTAAAACCAGCTAATTTTTAAATAACTGGATAAAGGCTTTACAAGTGGTCGTTTTAAGCAGATAATTTTTTAAATGTTATAAATATAAAAATAATCTGCCATATTCAAGGAACTGCTAATATTGTTAGTTATTCATAACAGAAATTCAATTAATTTTTTGAAAATAGAAGGTAATTTCATTGAACCCAAAGTTAACAGTGGAGTTAAATGACAAACCAGAAACTAGAACATATCAGGATTCATCTGGATCTCTGATTTTACTTCCAGCCTTCATTGATCTCCTTTTCTGTAGTCTAGCTTTCTCCACATGACAAGAAAACATGGTCAAATTAAGAATCTGCAAATTTTAATTTCTGTTGTGGCTAACTAGACAAAGCAAAGCTAAGTTCTGTAGATTCTAAAACAAAAATAGTATTAGAAAGTGAATTTGATTCTCAAAGCATGGGACAGATGCCCAAATTTGGACCAGACAACTATGACATGGAGACCAAACCTTAGAGTACACACTCACTAATCATCCAGAACCGTGTGTGTGTGAGTGTCCCTGGTAGGTATGGGTGGAAGAGATTGCAGAGAGGAAAGGAGAAGGAATAACAGGTAGACAGACACCCGTATCTGTTCCATTACAATGTGAATATTCCTCAAAAATAACAGCAGGTACATTATCACACATTTTCACAGTCAAAATATGATGCTTGATTTTTCACTTTATAAATTTTACAAGAGTAGGCTCCCAGAGATATAAAGCAAGTAGATGAATGCTCTTTGAAGGTGGTAAAGTGGAGAAAAGGAGAAGCAGTAGCAGGATGTGGCAGAAGAGTATCAAAGGGAATGATGAGAAAGGCAAAGTAGAAAGAAAGGGAAGAAGGAAAAAGTACAAAGTATAAAGGGAAAAAGTGTAAAGAAGAAATAGGCTAGCGATTGTGAAAGGAGGCTTTAACTGTTTTTAAGAAATTTATGACATTTGGCTCCAGTGTAACAAGGAGAGGGCACACATGATTTCATTTTAGACACTTCTCGGAAAGAGAAGGGAGTTCTTCAGAGGCATATGTATAGTAATCTCTAATTAATTACTAATAGGAATTTGATAATACTATTTAATTGTTCTTTCGTGACAGAAGTACTAAGGAAGTATATACTGCATTGAGTGAAAAAAATGGCTAATTATTAACTAATCATTTTCGGAAGTAACAAAGGAAAGGAAAAACTTTATTTTGTATTGAGGGTGTTAGATCCCAGAATAAAGCTTTCTACCAAGGGCAGAATTCATCTGATAGGTGGTTGAGAGGAGATCACTTAACATTAAGAGTATTAACATGTTTCCATATATGATGCACAATGAAATTTCCAGAAACCCACTCAGTTTCCAATACTTTTGGAGATGGAGATAATTTCTTCACAAAAGTTGTATGACTACACTTTGTACATAGAGAAGAATTATATGCACATGCAGCATTTTGGGACTTTGCCTGATTTCAGGTTCTACTTTGGATATGCACATACTTTTTGCAGTCTCTTCAATTTCCTACTTACCTCTGAGAATATATAAAACCATTTTAATTTCTCTTTTCCTCATTCATCCCTCCCAAAATCCAGTAGGTATTTTATCCACATGATTTCTTCCACCTGTCTTTCCTGTTCATTTATTGCTGTCTCTACCCTAGGCCAGAACTTCCATTTCATACCTCAACTTCTATAATCATTTCTGCATTGAAGCTTCCTCCAACTATTCCGTTCTGTCAGATACTGCCTTTATACTGTTTGAAAATGTTTAATGGGTTCCTATTACCTACAGAATAAGTTCCAAATCTCTTAGTGCACCACCATCCATGATCAATAATTTTATTGTATTCTGTTTTTTAGACTTAATATTCTTTCTGTCAGCCTCTCCGCTCCCATATACGTCTCTATGGGTATAACCTTTTTGACAAACAGGCTTATTTTTCACCTCAAAACACCCTTAAAACATCTGGTTTCTTTTTTAATTATCTACACTACCACCACGGATCACCTTCCTCAATCTTTCTACCAATTCAGTTGTTCTCCACATGCAAGAGTTTCCAAGTTGGTAAACATTTGGATGATTAATTCTATTCCATGTACTATAATAATGATAGTTTATTATTTATAGGAAAATCAATAATACCATATTGACAGTTTCATAAGATGTATAGAAGAACAATTTATGATGATGATAATAGTACAAAAGAATGGAGAAATGGAAATATATACTCTACAAGATTCTTATTATTCTTTTATTTATTTTTAATTTACATACAAGTTATTTAGCATATGGTACAATAATGATTTCTGGAGTATAATCCAGTGATTAATTCCCTACATATAACACCCAATACTCATACCAAGTGTCCTCCTTAATGCCCCTTGCCCACACCCCACCCTAAAACCCCTCCAGCAATTCTCGGTTTGTTCTCTATATTAAGAGTCTCTTATCTTTTGTCCCCTTCCCTGTATTTGTATTATTTTTGCTTCCCTTTCCTTATGTTCATCTGTTTTGCATCTTAAATTCCACATGAGTGAAATCACTCTAAAAGATTCTTTAACATGAAATTGTGTAATGTTTTTTAAAGGCAGATGGCCTTAAGGAGATATATGCATTTATCTATTATCTACCTATCTATCTATCCATCCATCCACCTACTCTAGCAACCATTTAACCATAAAACAAAGAAGTATAGCTAATAAGTCAATAAAGGAAATTTTTCTCAGCCCTTTCATTTTATTTCCCAAGTTCCTTCTACCCAGAATGAACTTTCCTGCTGCTTTCTCTGTTTCCCACCACTTCCATATCTGTAACGCTAGTCTGGAATTTTCGGTCTTATATTACATATGAAATATTTCATATATCATAAACCAATCCCCAGTTATGTAGACCAACACACTTTGGGCACACATCTATCCTAGAGAGTACAACATTATTGCAGCATTTTCTTTGATGAGCTAGACACTAACACAGGTACTGGCGATGTGGCATTGAACAAGTAGAGATAATTTTTGGTCCCACAAACCTTATTTTCCACAGATAAAGACAAATATTGAATGTATGACAATTATAGCTAAAGAGATTTACAATGAAAACAGTTATTTGTCTTTGTTTTCCTATTGTACAGTCCATTTGAATCGTAGAAAATGGTCAACAAGTAATTACTGACTGAATAAAGGACTGTAGTCATGATTTTTTAAAAATACTTATTTATTGTCGGGAGAGAGCATGTGTGAGTGGAAGAGAGACAGGAAGAGAGAAAGAATCCCAAGCAGATTCAGTGCTGTTAGCATGGAACCCCACAAAGGGGCCCACAGGGGGCTCGAATTCATAAACTGTGAGATCATGCCAGAGCCAAAATCAAGAGTCAGATGTTTAACCAACTGAACCACCGAGGCACCCCAAAAGAAGATAGTCATGACTTAAATGCTATTTTCTGATAATGTCTTCTCTTGATTTCCCCAGGAAATATAAGCTTCCAAAGCTCTTTGTTCATATCACTTCTTAATAGCCTGTATCAATGTATTGATAATAATTTATCTGCTTAAATATCCAAGGGCTATTTGAGGGCAAGTTCTTATATTTTCTATGAATAATCTGAATGTCCCCAAATTAATGAAATTTCTGAGGTCATCCTTTCTTTACTATATTCTGAATCACTTTGACTGATTTTTCAAATGGACAACCATACTTCATCACTGCAATAAAGTTCACTTGTTCCTCATGCATTATGCTTTCTATATACTGTAGGATCCCATAATTTGTTATGAATGTTCTTCTCTGTTATATTCTAAGAAAAAGTTTGTGTAAGAATGGTGTTCTTTCTTAAATATTTGTAAGAATTCTCTGGAGAAGAAATAAGCCTGGAATTTCCTTCAAGTGAATGTTTTTGATAAAACTCTCAACTTAATAAATATGAGACTAATCATATTTCTTGTATCAGTTTTGGAAAAATTTGGCTTTTGAAGAATTTGTCCATTTCACTTACACGGTAAAATTTATTGACAAAGTTGTTCATATTATCTCGTAATTAGCATTTTAACAATTGCAGAAATTGTGTTGAGGTTAATTTTTTATTTCTACGAAAATGTCTGCTTTCCCTTTTTACCCGGTCTTACAAGAGTTTATAAATTTATTAATCATTGCAAAGAACATAATTTGCGCTTGGATATATTCTGTATTAGATACTCATTCTCTGTGCCATTGATTTCAGCTCTACTTTTATTATTCCTTTTTCTACTCCTTTGCATTTGATTTACTGTGCTTTTTATACCTTTAGGGAATAAAAATTTATCATTGGGTTTTCACTTTTTTTTCCTCCCTAAAACGTTCAATGTTATTCTTGCATATGTTTTAGCTGTGTGCCAAGGTTTGGATGTATATCTTCATTAACACTGAATTCAAAATATTTTCTAATTTTCATTGTAGTATTTTTTTGACCCGTGGATTATTTATACACATACTGTTTAATTTCCAAGAAGTTCAGAACTCTCTCGTTCATCCTGCTAACATCAGTGAATATACGCTGTACTACCGAGAATTTTTGAATCAGTATATAATCAATTTTGGTAAAAGGTATAAATGCACTTGAAAATACTGTAGCTTTTGTCATTGTTAGATTTAATTTCTAAATATGTCAATTAGGTCAATTTATAAGTTGTGTTGTTAGATTTTGTCATTTTATTCTGTCAATTACTGATAAAGACATTAAGTTCTCCCATTCTGATGATGGTTTTGTCTACTGCTGCTTTAATTCTGTCCATTTTTGCTTTATGTATCTAGAATTGTGTTACTGAGTGATACAGATTTAGAACTGTCTTATCCTCCTGATGGACTGTTTAATTTTAAAAAATCCTTGAATTTATAGTGATGCATCTTGTAATTTGCTTTGTCTGTCTGACAGCAATATATCTACCTGAGCCTTCTGTGGTTAAGATTTGAATGGTAAATTATTTATCCTTTTACTTTCAATTTTTCTGAGTCTTTTTCTGAATTTGGAGATGTAGTTTGATCCAAATTATCTTTTAACATTTTAAAAGTGTCATTTCACTGTCATACGGCTTGTATCTTTGGTGTTGAGAAACGGTATTGTTCCTTTTGAAGTAATTTCCCCCCTTTAGATAATTTTAAGATTCTTCCCTTTGTCTTTCGTTTCCAGCAGTATTATTATGTCGTACTTTAGCTTCACTGAGCTTCCTGAATCTGTTGCCCATCTTCCTTAAGTTTTATATAGTTTTTGTTATTATTTCAATTATTACATTCGCCATAATTTTTTTATTTCCTATCCTTATGGGACTCCAGTAATATATATGTTAGGGATTCCAAAACATGTACGGTTGACTGTGTCCCACATGTCTCTTATGATTTTCCCCCACTCCTTTTATTTTTGTTTTTCTACCCCCAAAAGTATATTTCCTGTGGACTGCCTTTGAATTACTGATGGGTTTTTTGCTGTTTTTGCAGCATTCTGTTAATCCCATCTCATGAAATCCTAATTTTAGATATTGTAATTTTCAAGTTTGAAAATTTGTGTTTGATGTTTTTACAGACTGTATTCTATTAATGAAATTCTGTATCTTTTCATTCATTTTGTCCATATTTTTTTCTCTATTTTAACATATTCATAAAAATCATTTAAAGTTCCTACCTGTTATTTCTAATACTTAATCAGATGCATCTGTTTCTATTACCTATTTTTTCTCTTGGCATTCTTAATAATTTTGCATGAATGTCAGGAATCATGTATACAAACATTCCATATGATGTTATCTTCCATCAGAGTAGAGAGGGTTCACACTTACTCCTGCAAAGCAGATAAATTGATGGGTTGGTTATATCTTAATCTAGAGACAGCTGAGTTGAGTTTAGGGTACAACTTTGCTAAAACTAAAAGTATTCTAAATTTCCCTTGATCTTAGATGATGTTCTTCTTGCTTTCAATTGGTGTTTTTAGTGGATTTCTAGATCTCAGTGCATCTTGGCCCCCCGAGCACCACTAAACTGCAAGTAATTCCACTCTGCTTTTCACAAGTCTTCGGTTTATCTGATTATCCTACTGCCTTGCAGAGCTTCAGAACTGGGCAAATGTCTACCAGGGGAAACCAGCTGTTCACTGATTCTACTTAAAACTCCTATTTTGTCACACCAACTCCATACGACCCAAAGTTCCACTGGTCTCTCTGTTCCAGCAGCATTCCTGTCTAAGCCTAGATTCTTACTACTCAGAATTGGCAAATGCTCCCCCTGGGAAAAAGGGTTATGGGTTATCAACTAGTCTTTATATACAGCTCTTAGATATATCTAATCAGATGGTTTTTTTATATTTTATTAAGCCTTTCCAAGCTTTCTCAGTAGGAGTATTTTTCAGCTACAAGTAGACTTATCCTACATAAAAACTGTTTCTTAATATAAAAAAAATTCACTTAAACTTCACATCAACAAATTTTCAGTGGGTCCGATACTTTTCCCAATATTTCTACATATCCCTAGAAATCAGATGAGATATCGGGTGAAGTTGAGAGGTGAAGTTTTCATTATCATGTGCTTACCTATAATCTCCAAATTCCTACTCTCTTAGCTCAATTTATATCTTCTGTTGTTAGCTGCTCATGATCCTGTATGTTATTTTCTATGATTGACTTTTGCTCCAAAATATTAAGAAAATTACAAACACAAAAAATAATCTTTTTCTACCAAAGCCTCACTAACAAGTGCTGTGTAAAGTAACAAATAATTTATTGATGTTTTGAGTATAACAAAGTGAAATTAAAACATTTAATTTCTTCTTCATATATATATACATAAAATACATATCATGCATATAATTATTATATACATATACGTGTGTGTACATGTGTGTATTTATTTATTTATTTATTTATTTATTTATTTATTTATTTATTTATTTAAAATTATATCCCTTGCTTTACTTCAGTTCATTCACCTACTTCCCAAATAATCCTCCCTTATGTTGGTAATCTCTTAGGCTTTGTCCTTATGACATGTTGCTGGAATACTGTTGCCTAAGGAAAACCATTTTTTTTCCATCTTCTTTCATACTTACATTTATCTCTCTACTCCAATCCCTCATACCCAACTAATATCCTCCTTCTAAACCACTAGGTAAAACCAAACATTCCTATTACTTTTTTGATGTGTTCACTAGTTCTCTTTGAATCTTTCCTCAGATGCCAAATAAGAATAAAACTATCTACCCTGCACAGCTGTTATGGGGTATAAATGCAAAAGCATTCAATCATTTATCTTTCATTTAATGCCTACTTTGAGCACTATGTTAAATGTTGTGGAAAGAGATGGAAAAGATACATTTGTGGATCTGAAAGTGTTTGCTGTCTCGTGAGGAAAATAAAGATGCAGATACACAATTATAATTCAGTGTGATAAATGCCATGGCAGACATAAGCTTAGCATATCATAGAAAGCTAGATGGGTACCTGGCTGGCTCAGTTGGTTAAGCATCCAACTTCAGCTAAGTCATGATCTCACCCTCCTGAGTTCAAGCCCTGTGCTGGACTCAGTGCAGACAGCTCAGAGCCTGGAGCTTGTTTCAGATTCTGTGTCACCCCCCCTCTCTGCCCCCTCTTCCTCTCGCACTCTGTCTCTCTCAAAAATAAATAAACATTAAAAAAAACTTAAAAGAAAGCTAGGAAAGGGCTAGATTCATTCTGAGGGAAATCCGAAGGAAGTAATGAGATGTAAAACTAGAAACAAAAGTTGGGAAAACATATTCAAGGCACAAGGAGCTATCTGTGTAAGGGACTACTGTGAAAGAGTTTGTGGCATTTGGAAACTTTAGTAGTAAATCAATGTAACTAGACTATTTGTACCTAACGACTACAAGAGTTGTTTTTAGAGATTAAGGTTGAGTCCAAATGCTAAAACTTTTGTGTGCTATGCTAAAGAATTTATATTTTTGTCGTGGAGTTAATAGGGAGCCATTAAAGGATTTTCAGAAGGATCAGATTTACATTTTGGAAAGATCTCTACATCTTATTAAATGCTCAATCATGATTATATGAATAATAGTCTCTGCTGAACCTGAATTCATGGAGTTGCATAAGATTAAGGTTAATTAGAGGATGGAGTCATGGTATAGACCACTAGCCTAAAAATATACCATATTTCTGCCATGTCTGACTAACTATGAGGAGACTGGGTTTTGAGCTCTATGAACTTTTGGAGAAAAAAAAATCAAAGACTTTTTATGCCATCCTTCTGGCAAGCTTCAGGATCCATACGAAATTTCAGCAAATTTTATCTTCTTTAAACATTTCCAAAATATCAAGCAATCAGTTTCCTCACAAAAATCTGTATCAAAAGGCTACCATGGGTTGGAGAAAAACTTAGATGTTGGGTGGTTAAAAATAAGTCACATGGTGGATCCATGGATTTATTTTTCTGCAATGAGCCTTATCTAGTTTTCCAAATTGATCATTTTGTCATCCAAGCCCAAATCAAAATCTCTGCTAACTCAAAGTTGTGGTTTTTGTTTGTGAACCTCCTTAATGAGCTCCACTATCTTGTCTTAAGAATTTATTAGTTTTATAAGATTCGTGCTGCACACAACAATGTTCATTATTATCTGATACCTGTGGTCATCAAGCTCTTATAAGAGTTGATTAATGGTGTATTCAAGTATTCTTTCAGATATCAAATAAAAAATGACAGTTCTGTAACCTTAAAATTTTTTTTTGAAAAAAATTTACAAAAGAAAAAAAAGTCATACATTACTGCTGCTTCTTTTTGTTTGGCTATATTTTAGTAATCTTCAATTCATACTCAAAGGTAGTAGCTATAGGGTTTAAGGATCTTGAAATGCATGGAATTGAATCTTTCCATTTATGGGAAGTTTATGTTAGAGAATTATTTTTCTGTGATTAGAAATATCTAACCACAGTCTGGATCAGATCTGATTCTGATTCCAGTTGAACGTTATTTTCTAAAATTAACATTTATAAGTATTAATAGCCCTAGCTTCTGAATATCTTTTGACATGAGCTATTTTCACCAACCACCATCCCTCACCTGAAATTATCTTGATTTTTTTAAAGGGTATGGGTTTAAAACTCTCACAAAATAACTATTTGCTGTTCTCGTTTCTTTGTGCATTTGCTTTTGATTAAATGTTTTAGTTGTAAAAAAAAAAGAGATCTCTGTTCTAAAAAACAAATATCCAAGTATAATAAAATGAGATAAGCCTTTGGGTCACAGTATAACAATCGAACAAAAAATAATTTCAAACCAATATGCTAAGGCTATTAGAAAGTGCTTTAAAAATGCTAGGTATCACTATTTTTTTAAAATGCATTTTAACCTTTTATACCATTACAAAGCACAATTTGATTAAAGTACAGAAACTGCTTTTTTTCTTTTTTCCACTGTATTTATTTGTAATGAAACTAATGCATTAAGAGTTTCCTCACAGTGACCAGACTTTCTACTCGCTTTTCAAGCTCAAACTCATTTAAAAGATCATAAACCCTAGGCAGTGAACACAATTTGCAAATACCAAAGTGGCAAGTAGAGTCCATAAAAGGAAAAAGCTTCTTTTAACTTCTCTATAGAAATATTTGTCTAACTATTAACAGAATGTATGAGATTACCCTTGTCTAGGGACCCCAAATATAAACTTGCAGCACTGAATATAGAAGTCCAATTGATCTGAGTCCAAAACCTGAGGGCAGCACTTGCAAAAAAAATTACAAGTAGAACACTACAAACAAAAGTTGTAAAATTTCTATAACCCAGTCTAATTGATAGAGAAAGAAATGACCAATCCCCCCCCCCTTTTTTTTTGTATTTCAGAATGGTCAATATACTCTCTCTTGAAAAAAACATCTCTAGTTGATCACATGTCAATATTCAGGAGTGTTATGTTCAAATGAAAGAATGCTTATCACGCTGCAGATATAGTTCATCATCCCAAGCACAAACTCTGTACCCATTAAACAATCATGCCCACTCCTCTTTACCCCAGTCTTAGCAACCTCTATTATTATTTTTGTCTCTACAAATTTGCCTATTCTACATACCTCATATACAATATTTGTCCTTCTGTGTCTGGCTTATTTCATTTAGCATGATGTCTTCAAGGTTAATAGATGTTGTAGCATCTATTAGAATTTCAATCTCTTAAGACCGAATAATATTCTACTGTGTTATCCATTCATCTGTTGATAGGCATGTGGGTTGTTTTCATCTGGCTATAATAAATAATGATCCTATGAATATCGGTGTATAAGTGTCTGAGTCCCTGATTTCAGTTGCTTGGGGGATACATCTAGAAGTAGAATTGCTGGGTCACATCGTAATTTCTATATTTAACTTTTTGAGGAACTGTCCTACCGTTTTCCACAGTGGCTGCATCACTTTACATTCTTGCCAGTAATGTACCAGGCTTCCAAATTCTTCATATTTTCATATCTGTAATTTTCTATTTTTTTTTTTCTTATAATAGCCATCCTAGTGCCTGGGAAGTGGTATGCCATAGTGGTTGATTTTCATGTCCTTAATGATTAGTGATGTTTGGCATCTTTTCATGTGTTTATCGACCACTTGTATATCTTCTTTGGAGAAACGTCTATTCAGCTAGTTTGCCCATTTTTAAATTGGGTTGGTTTTTGTTGTTCTTAAGTTATAGCCGTTCTTTGTATATTCTGGATATTAATCTGTCATCAGCCATATGATTTGCAAATATTTTCTCCCATTCTGTGGTTTGCATTTTGACTCTCTTGATAGTGTATTTGGAAGACAAACATTTTAAATGCTGATGAAGTCCAATTTAATTATTTTTTGCTGTAGTTGCCTATACTTCTAGTGTCATTCCCCAAATAGTTTTTCTTACTTAAGGAAAAGCACATAGTAGCCTTGTACAACCACATACTGTCAGAGAAGCAGAGAAAGTTCAGCTTATTGGAATTTGTGTATACTTTATTATGCTTTTTGAAGTTATTGATTGTTCAATTACTCTTGGGTCCTGATGTCTGAGATTCCATGTCCAGTTCATCCAGTAAATAGCTAGAAGTACCCTCGAGGAGTTATTAGGCCCTGCCTCTGGGAGTATTATTTCAGGATCTAATTTTTAAAGTTTAAAAAATTAGTTTTCAAATTACAGGTCAATTAGTATTTAGATTAAGCTTTATAAAGTTAAAAGGCAACTTTCTGATTGCCTTGCAAAAGAATCATAAGAAAGATTTCTAGTCAACCTTCCAGGTTATCATTCCCTTTCATTGTTTTGACTATACTATTTTACAAACCTGGAGAGATAGAAACTAATTTGTAGAAAAATTGATAGCTATGCAAATGATTCTTGTCCACAGAAATGCCAAATCTCTCTGGTAGAAGTTCAATTGATTAGCTTTCCCTACTGTAGAAAAAGTCTGCACCTGTTAAGCAAATTCATTTCAGGATTTCTAATGGCATGTACATGTATCTTGCTCTATGGATTCTCCTTTGAATCAATTATAATTTTTTTTCTGGTTCCCTTATTGATTAATGAGTTAAACAAAATTTTTGGCATATTTTTATTTTACATTTCTATGAGAGCCATGATTTCATATACTTACATAAATATCACTTAGTAGCCGGCACTCCATTAAACTAGTTATGGAAAAATACTCACGGTGAGTTTTTAGACAAAATCAATTGGTCTTTCACCAGAGAGATTTTGCATTTCTATTGACAAGAATTATTTGCTTAGCTATCAATTTTTTTACAAATTAATTTCTATCTCTCCAGGATTGTAAAATAACATAGTCACAACAATGAAAGGAAAAGATAACCTGGAAGGTTGACTAGAAATCTTTCCTATGATTTTTTTTTATAAGGCAACTGGAAAGTTGCCTTTAATTTTATAAAGCTTAATCTCAACAATAACTGACTTGCAGTTTACAAACTGATTTTTTAAACTTTTAAAACTATATCCCGAGGGGCACCTGGGTGACTCACTCAGTTAAGCGTCCAACTTTGGCTCAGGTCATGATCTTGCAATTTGAGACTTAGAGCCCCATGCCAGGCTCTGTGCTGGCAGCTCAGAGCCTGGAGCCTGCTTCAGATTCTGTGTCTCCCTCTCTCTCTGTCTCTCCCCCATTCATATTCTCTCTCTCTCTCTCTCTCTCTCTCTCTCTCTCTCTCTCTCTGAAAAATAAAATGATATCCTGAAATGTATTTTTAAAAATAAGCTTGCTTTAATATATTTCTGTGCCATTTTTAAATTCTTGTCCATAAGATACACATCTTTTAAAGCCTATGTCATGTCTTTTCAAGATCAATTAATTTTTTTAATTTCTCTGAACTCAGAGCCCTTATGAACCAAAAACTTATTCATAATTGATCTTGCACAGCACTGGGGTATATTTGTCTTTGTATGCTATTTAATTTTTCATATTTAAGTCCTGTTTTCTCAACATGAGTCAATAGTTTTTAAATATTGGGACTTTGTATCATCCACAGAATAATGCTTTATACAGAATAGAAATATATTTTTTAAATTTTTGCTTATTTATTTTGAGAGAGAGAGAGAGAGCATGTGCGCATATGCAAGCAGGGGAGGAACAGAGAGAGAGGGAAAGAGAGAATCCCAAGCAGGCTCCACGCTGTCAGTGCAGAGCCCAATGCAGGGATCCATCCCATGAACCATGAGATCATGACCTGAGCTGAAATCAAGAGTCGGACGCTTAACCAACTGAGCCACCCAGGTGCCTCTATACAGAATAGAAATTTAAATATTTGATTTGATGATTTAATTAACTCCCACAATATCTGATGAAGCTTGCAGATACAGTTTATTATGAAAAAAAAAAAAAAAAACAAACCAACAACCTTTCTATTAATTAGTCCAAGAAACATCCAGGGTTCAAATAGTACTAACACTTCTTTATTCTCCCCTTCAAGTTTATGTGGAGTAGAGCTCAAATAGATGACCAACGATGCCTTCTTGACTTGTTTTTTCTTAATCTAGCTTAGTCTTTTTAAAATTCACTTTACCCTTTTTTCTAGTTCCAACTCCACAAAGCCTACAAGACCCTTCAGGTTTTAAGCTTGGCCACAGCTCTATGTTCCTCAACCTTTTCATTTTTGCCTTCCTAAGAGAAAAATTTAAGTTAATTAAGGTATTAATTAATGAATGTAGTTAAGTACTAAGGAATAAGATCTTGTCATGTAAGATTGAGCTTTAGAGCTTTAGCAGTAATACATGATACATTGTATTACCTAATTTTTAATTTTTTTCTTCCTCCCAAAGCCAAATTTTACCTCCTTGGGGCATTATCACCTCCACTGTTAATACATGTTATGTATGTTTTTCAAGGTTACTAGTAGTTCTCATTTCAGAAAGGGGCTTTAACTTCTTTATAAAGTGGAGTGTACATGTAGACAATAAACCTCTATCATATGGCTTAAATTTGGCAGATTATTATGTTACCAAAGCCCTCTCTTCTTTATCTTCTCTATCAAAACCCTCTTTTCAGGGTGCCTGGGTGGCTCAGTTGTTTCAGCATCCAACTCTTGATCTCAGCTCAGGTCATGATCTCAGCGTTCATGAGTTTGTACCCTGCATCTGTGCTGATGGCACAGAGCCTGCTTGGGAATTTGTCTGTGCCTCTCTCTTTCCCTGTCTCTCAAAATAAATAAGTAAACTTAAAAAAAAATTATATATAAAAAAATTCATGCCAACCTGATGGAGGTAAAAGTGGGAGAGAAAGAGCATAAAAAGGGAAAAAACACTCTTTAACATTGTTATCTTTATTCTTTCACTATATATCTTAAACATATTTAAACATTTCTAGATGAATTACTTTGTTTATGAATTTCAATTTTTAAGGAATGTGCACAGTACAGGTAGTCCTGTCTTTGCATAGCTCTATGTGTACAAATTAATTACCATGGTTTAAATAACACTAGTCCAAAAACATGGCTCAAATTTCATTTACTATGTTGTTATACCTCTGGGTAATTACATAAAGTTCCATTTGATTATGACTCTTTAGTCCACAAATCACTACGTACATAAAAGATGTGCATCATGATTAATGACTAATCACATCACTTTTTTTCAAAGTCTATCAATGACTGGTTACTGTCTATCTCCTATTCAATTCTCAGCAAAAAGTGTAATTGTGCTGCCTCCCTTTTTCCAAGTGATAAACTCACATTTTTAAAATGAGTAATCAAAAAAAGGAAATGGCTAGTAGAGCTGAAAGTGTAGCCATGAAGAGTGAAAACACTAGAAGTGAAGTTCAGATCCAAAGTATATCTGATTGTGGCAATGGTGACACCATCATGGTTCAAAATACTTTAGAAAAGCAGCCAAGGGGGGCGACTGAGTGGCTCAGTCCGTTAAGTGTCTGACTTCGGCTCAGGTCATGATCCCGTGGTCCGTGAGTCTGAGCCCCGTGTCAGGCCCTGTGCTGACAGCTCAGAGCCTGGAGTCTGTTTCAGATTCTGTGTCTCCCTCTCTGTCTGATCCTCTCCCGTTCATGCTCTGTCTCTCTCTGTCTCAAAAATAAATAAATGTTAAAAAATACTTTAAAAAAAAAAAAAAGGAAAGAAAAGCAGCCAAGGGAAGTTAGTAAAAGTGAACTTAGGACATCAAGGAAAACAGTGATTGTGATAAAGAGGAAGACTTCCAGTGGAAGTGACAACATCAGAAAACTTCACATTAAAGCAACTCAGAGATATTTTAGGACACTAAATGTGCAAACTACCCCCAGAAATCTTGGAAGACATTTCAAACTTAGAGTACAGCAATCCTACAAAGCATACAAAGGTGCTCACTCTCTACCATGTTATACCAAGAGAAATAGCAGGCACTATTCAAAGTACTCCCAATAACTTTTTTATATGGAGTGCCTGGGCAGCTCACTCAGTTAACCATCCAACTCTTGATTTTGGCTCAGGTCATGATCTCACCGTTCCTGGGATTGGGCACAGCATTAGGCTGTGCACTTACAGTATGGAGTTGCTTGGGATTCTCTTTCTCTGCCCCTCCCTCGCCCATGCTCTCTTTCTCTCAAAATAAATAAATTTAAAAATAATAATGATTTTTATAGAAACAAGACGCTTTAATTTTCAATGTTTTTTTTAAATTTTAGTAAAGTATATATTAGTTTTACTACATTTTTATTTCTCTGCACAGGTACAACCAACAGTAAGAAAGTTTTAATGTTTGACAAAAGTGTTTAGAAGCCACAGGAAAACAATAAATTTCCCCACTGATTATTGGGATTGGTTTGGACAGATTTAGTTTGCCTATCAATTTTACTATTATACTCTCTTCAGCAAAGCAAGAAATGCGTATTCTCTGATGCTGTACCATTCATTCATTCATCAAGCTCCAATGTCTGGTCCTATACACTTATTTGTATTATTAATTTAAATAAATCTCATTGATTGAACATGTTAGCAAACACCAGATGTTCAGTAAACTATGGATTAGGTCCCCCATGCAGATCCCTGAAAGACCTGGGACAGTAACTTGTGGTGTTTGCTCAATTTTTGTCTCCATTTACTTCCTGGTAATGAAGGGGCACTAAAATGTGCTGGTAGCCACCTACAGCACTAAAGAAATTTTTTTTTCCTTCTCTCTCCTTTCTCTTGACCTTCCAGTTGATCCTTGTTATGATTTTCTCTTTCAAGACTTTCTAATCCTTTTCTTGTACTAAGGCTCATTTGAGGAACAGAATTTTTGAAAAGCAAAAATATAGTTGCAAAGAACGAAAGTCAGGTTCTAGAAATACATAATAAGAATTGAATTTCAAAGTGTCTCCTGTTTCATTAGCTCTTTTCCAAGTAGAGCTTCCAACCTATTCTTCATCCCAACACTTGTGAAAAAATATTTGACATAATCTGGTATTTTGTTTCTAAAATATAGATGAAGATGACTTTCATATACGACCTGCATGTAAAAAGACAACCAATTAAAATGGATGTGTAATTTTTTTCTTTCCCCGTAGGATCAAAGAGAAAAAAAAAGAAATCTATTAGCAGGAGAAGGACATATTTTTACTCTGTCTCTGTCTCCTTGGATAATTTATAGTCACGTAACTTAAAAAATTTTCAAAAGAACTTTGTGTGTGTATACACATAGAGGACTTGTAAAAAGCAAAGTAGGATTACATGAAGTTACTGGAACTCAGTTTTATGATAGCACCATTCTATTTGGTATACTTAATAATAATTACTCCTCAAAATACTAATAATATAAATCTGAATTGTAACAATAGTTTCATTAGATATATTGGAACCTTTAGTCAGAATTCGCTTAAATGTTTCTCAATTATTAGTATGCATGTTCAGGATGTAGGAAATTTGTTAAAAAAAAAAAAAAAACAAACAGAGATTCCAAGTCAGAAGGACTTGGATAAAGCTGAGGAATCTGCTCTTTTAAAAAACCTCTTAGATAATTCTGATGCTGATGCATTAAGGAATAAACTATGAAATAGTGAAGAAAGAGACATATGTGTCACTCTTCTAGTACATTGTGAATCTAAGGCAGTCAAATGAAGGTAGAAATGTAGAGTTTATGGAATTAGATTACTTGACTTCAACACTGACTCCTTCAATTACTAAATGTGTGATCACGGTTAAACCAAAAACTTTCTCTGTGGCTCAGATCCCTCATGTGTAAAACGCTAACTAAAACAAAATCTCTTTCAATGGTTTTTGTGAAGATGATGTCAAATAATCCTTCTAAAGGTTTAGCACAATGCCCCAGCATGTAGGAAATGCTTAAAAGCAGCTGATTCATATTGTTGCTGGGTTTTTTTCTTTCTTTTCTCCATAGGTTTAGCAGATCACCATTGTGTTTCCTGATGTTCTAATCCCATGTGAGAATGCATTGTAAGATGTCCCTGTACCATAGTTTAATTTCAAATAATTCTTAATTTCTTCTCTATTTATTCTGTTTGAATTTTAAGAGGCAGAGACCTTAACTACTGCTTCCTTCTAACACCTCCTTCTACATAGACATCCCTGGTTAACTATCATATCAGAAAGTTGTCCTTATCTGATTGCTTATCTGTGCATCTCCTTGTGGCCCTCACTGCTCCCTCTGTTCTACCAAAGGAGTAGCTCTGAAGAGGGGGAAGATTATGGTCTCACTGGAGCCAGGGCTAAAAATGTTATCTTCATTAAGCCAAGTCACTGTAGCACTATTAAACGGTTTGATTACTGCAAAAACTATAATTTTATTGGCACACTGTACAGTCAAGTGCAGAGACTCTATATTTCACCTCAGTTGATCCTTTTGGGGCTTAAGTCTTTAAAGTCTCTGAATTTTTAACAAAATAAATAAACACAAAATTCATAGTATACATATCCATAGTATATATACATATATACATGTAATACATTATACATATACATAAAATGTACACATAATATAAATTTTATATATATACACACACACATATGATATATATCAGATACCAAAGACAAATATCAAAGGCAAAAAAAGAGAGGAAGGGGTTTAAATAATAATGACCAGTGGTATTTCCCAAATTCAGTAATCAGATATTCCCTTCTTCCTTCCATAATGATAAGTGAATGAGGGGAGGCACAAAGAACAGAAATGTTTCTCTAGTAAACTTCTTCCTCATGGAAATGCAAGGAGATGAGAATTAGCAGGACTAATCAATATTCATCCTGGAATGTACCACAAGTACACTGGTAAGGCCCATCAGTTGTTGAAATACTGACATAAAATGCAAATTTGAATATGAAATTACTGGCTCTTAGCTCATGTCCCCTACAGCAGGTTTATATCTGCTATTTTCTAAACCCCAAAATGATGGATACTTTGCAGTTGATTCAACTTTGCAGTTGAAATTTTGGAGCCGTGCTTGTTACAAAATGGCTGGGTTTTATTATTCTTCCTTACAAATTAATCAATAGCTGACCAATTGGTATATATAATGTATAAAGATATAATAATAGTGTATATAAAGCAATTAGTATTTAATAATATAAATATTACATATACAGAGTCATAATTAATAACTGAATATCTTGACAAAAATACATGGATTTCCCTACAAGACACTCCACATATAGGACTGAGTCAGTACTTTCACCTGGACCTCTGTCTTTCCCACCAACTCCTAGGATATCTGCAGGCACCAGTAACTAAAGGTTCAACGTATCTGCAACATACATTTGCTACATACTTTGAATATTCCTTCTGGAAATCAGTTTTTTCCCCTAATCAATGCCATGGTAAGTAAAACACTTAACTAGATGCAATAGTTCATTATAGCGGAATGCCACTCTCCAAAGTCCAGAGGTGCGCCAAAAACAAACAAAAAACCCAAAAGCGATGCCTAAGAAAATAACTAATTAGAAATTCATATCCACAGAAGGTATCACCGTCATATTTTCTGCCACCTTAGTCTACTAGACCTTTACCCCTTCTAACTAATCTTTTGCCTAAAGTAGTTACTGGTTAGTCGTAGACAAAACAAAAAAAAAAGAAAAAAAAAAAGAAAACCCACTTCTTGCTACTTAAAGATCATGGCTAAGATGAAAAAAGGAAGCATCCTCCTTCACACAGCAGCCTGAAAATAGGTCGTCAGAGAATGAAAAAAGATCTTAGAATGCACTTTCCCTAAGGTATTTATTTGCATATGGTGGCTTGTAATGTTATTAGCATAGTACAGTCCTTCTTCAGCAACACTGGATGACCTCAGATTCTAACACATAAAAAATCACTTCTAACTGGAAAACTGGTATGTGTGATGTTTGGAAATTCTAGTCGCCTGAAAGTTAATGACTGCTATATATTTTTCCCAATGGTACTTACAAATTTCACAAGATTATTGTTTAAGAAGATCGTGCCCTAAGGCTCTTGACACTTACCCTTATGTAATACATACAAATTTAATTCTGCTTTCTCCATACATTTACTTTGAAAATGTCAAAAAAAAAAAAAAATACAGAGAAGTCCACATCCAGTATTAATATGTTAATGTATTATAGTTCATAGTTTGTATATGTGTGTAACATACATAAAAGAAATCGAACAGTACTAATCATGTTGAAAATTATATTATTTCCCTCTATTCCCAGGGGCACCAGCAATCATGTCTATATTTATTTTCCAAACCACCTTATTATATTTTTATTTATTAGTGTCTACAAATGATGGTAGTATTATTTTGCATGTTTTATTTATATAAATTGCATCATCTTGACATATAATTTCAACTTTATTTTTATCCTCTTATTATGTTGATGTATTTAAACCAAGTTCATTTATTTTAGAAATGGATATATAATATTTTATTTCTTCTTTTCCTACTGAGAAATATTTAGACAGTTTCTCTAATTTCCCTATTACCATCAGTTCTGCAAAAGGCATCTAAATAGTCCTTAGGCATATGTATGATATGTTCTCTAAAGTATATATAGAGTATTACAAGTTCTGTCTCACAGGCTATGTACCTTTTTAACCTTACATTATTTATTTTCCTATTTATTCTCTAAATTGCTTTCCATTAGCAGAATATGAGCACTACATTTTGACACATGGCAAATAAAACTTAATGTTTTCAGATTCTTACATTTTTTTCCAAATTTAGGAATGTGAAATTTTATCTCATTTTTTAAATTTCATTTTTCTGTTTACTAGTGAAGTTGAACATCTTTTCATATATATTGTATTTTTTTATTTTTTTAAAAATTCTTTTAATGTTTATTTTTGAGAGAGAGAGACAGACAGAGACAGAGCACAAGAAGGGGAGGAGCAGAGAGAGAGGGAGACACAGAATCTGAAACAGGCTCCAGGCTCTGAGCTGTCAGCACAGAGCCCAATGCGGGGCTTGAACTCACAAACTGTGAGATCATGACCTGAGCCGAAGCCAGACGCTCAATTGACTGAGCCACTGAGGTGCCCCTATATATTGTATTTTTCAAGTGCAGGGTATATAATCTAATGAAATGTTTCTGCTGCTGTAGTTATTTTTTAAAAGTAGTCTAATTGGTATTAAGTACTCTAGGAAGAGATTTTATTTTAAGTAATATAAACAAAAAAAAATAAGAAGGTGAGATATTTCTGGATGTGTAACTTGACTGTTCTAAGTCACAGACTACGGAATTTCTCTCCACATATACGTAACCCATATGTTGGGTTTTTCCCTCACACACTCAAAGATTACATTTTGAATTAATTATAATGTAGATTTTTCTGACTGTGTCCATTAATTCAGTTAACCCAATTAATTCATTAACCTAATTAAAGCCAATAAATATTTTGCCTACTCCCCAAAATGAATATAACAGATGTGCTTTATTATTTTTTCAAATTACTGATACATCACTTTATGCCCAAGATTGAAATTTCAATTAACTTACAATTATCCACTTAGCAATCAGGCACACAATTCTTTCAAGTCACCCTTAAATTAAGTTGAAAGAAATAAATACTTAAGTTGGGAATGAGAACCAAAAAAGAGATCACCTTTGTCCAGGGTCTATGATTACTAATAATCCCAGATCATCTTAATACAGTGTCTGGGATGGAGATGAGCAGAAGACTGTTCTATTTTGGGTTTACCCTTACCTATGGGGGTTTTAGTACTTTAACATCTCAGCTCAAACAAAGGACAGGAGCTGGGGATGGGGACAGAGGAAGGCACTACAGGGTAGTACCTTAATGGTAGAATCTGGAATTCCATTTGCATCCCCCCACCAGGTAGCTCCTTCTGAAGGTAGAAGATGCTCTTAATGGAAAACTGGCCATAAATGTGAGGTTTCGTTCTATTTCTTTACTCTCCTAGATCTTGGTCCCATACTTCATCATTGCCATTTTAGTGCTACAAGGCCTTCAAGTAATTGCATTTACATTTTTCCTGGCCCTTCGAGTCATTCTCAGTTACAGAGCTGGACCAAATTACCCAGACTTGCATCACTAGAAGTCCTTGGGAATACCGGTGTTTATTTGTAAATATGTAGATCTTCCTTCATGGATTTTTTTTTTCTTTACCCCTGCTAAATTCTATCAAAATCAAAATCCATCTTCAAAACTCTAGGTCAAACTTATTACTGATTAGTAGGAAAACAATGGAGATTTTAAATGAATATGTAAAATAATCTCTTTTGTTATGTATTTTCAAATATGGATGCCATGAAATTCTCCCCTCCCTGTTAGCACATACTATGTCTTACACTGAGAGATGAAGCCTAATTATCTACCCTTTAAATCTGGGCTGGTTTTAGTTACATGCTCAAACAAAAAAAAAAAAATATGCAGCAAATATGACTCCTGGGACTTTTAATTCTGGGTCATAAAACTCCTTGAAGTTTCTGCCCAAATCTTTTAAAATATGAGCTCTTGACACTCCCTACAATCAAGTACTATGAAAAAAACTGAGAAGAAAAACCTTGAGAGAGGGTGCTGGGGGCCCAGGAAAGGATTTCTAGATGAGATGACCTTTTAAATGTTTATTTTTGAGAAAGAGAGAGACAGAGCGTGAGCTGGGGAGGGGCGGAAAAAGAGGGAGACACAGAATCCAAAACAGGCTCCAGGCTCTGAACTGTCAGCACAGAGACTGACATGGGGCTCTAACTCACCAACCATGACATGATGACCTGGGCCGAAGTCAGACACTTAACCCACTGAGCCACCCAGGCACCCCATAGTTGAAATGACATTTTAAATGAAACTTAAAAGCATTGGGACGCCTGGGTGGCTCAGTTATTTGAGCCTCTGACTTCAGCTCAGGTCATGATCTCACGGTTCATGGGTTTGAGCCCCACATCGCGCTCTGTGCTGACAGCCCAGACCCTGGAGCCTGCTTTGGATTCTGTGTCTTCCTCTCTCTCTGCCCCTCCCCTGCTGACACTCTGTCTCTCTCTCTCAAAAATAAATAAACTTAAAAAAAAAATGCAGAAAAAGAGGGGCACCTGGGTGGCTCAGTTGGTGAAGTGTCCAACTCTTGATTTCAGGTCAGGTCACCATCTAATGGTTCATGAGATGGAGCCCCGCATCAGGTTCCGCACTGACAATGTGGAGCCTGCTTGGAATTCCCTCTCCTCCTCTGCCCCTCCCCTGCTCATTCACACTGTCTCTCTCTCTCTCAAAATAAATAAATATTGTTTCAAAGCAGGGAAAGGATCATTCAAACAAAAGAAAAGCTATTAATGACAGAAGAGACAACACTATCAAGGGACCTACAAGCATTAAAATTTTACTGCATTCAAATTATTAGTAGACAATGGTTAGAACAAAGACTGAAGAGAAAGACTGAAGAGAAAGAGAAGACTGTCATATCATGCAGGGCCCTGGATAAACCAGTTTAAAGAGTCCAGACTTGGTCATGTAGAAGATAGGAAGACATTGAAGGCCTTTAATATGAGAAGTAACTTGATCAAATTAGTCTTTAAATCAACCATCTCAGGTCCTGTGTGGATAATAAATTTTAGGTTGAAAGTAGAAGTAAAGAAATACTGATGATAAGGAAAGGGAAGGAAACCACTATAATAATTTAGAAGATAGAAAATGAGGTCCTGACTTAGGTATGAATCAATAAGTGGTATAAATGTACAGATATTATGGAGGAAAATATGGAGAAAAAATTAACAGAATTTTTGAAGTACTGAGTGCTTGTTGCTTTGCAACATAGAGAAAATTGTGCTACAAGCTAATACGATTCAGGAAAAATACTGATTTGAAATATTGAGTTTGAGGTGCCCAGAAGAAATCAAGTTAGTGACATCTAGCAAAGCTTGGGCATATAAATATTATGCATGAAGGAATTAGGGTCAGAAATTCACTCATTCATTCATTCATTAAATCATTATTGATTAGGTGACTATCAGGTGCCAGGCAGTACTCTAGATGATTAGATTAGAACAGAATATCAAAGACCTTTTATTAAATATATTATAATAAAAGAGACAGTAAATAATCTACCTAATAAAAAATAACAAATAGAGAATGATTGTGGTGTTATTTTAGGTAGGGTAGTTAGGAGAGCCAGAGGATCTGGATGAAAATGGCTTGACAGCAACCAAGAGAGAAAAGTCACCTCAAGAGAGAATAGAAGAGGGCAAACAAAGTGTGGCAGTACTTTTGTAGATCAAATACATTAGAAAAAGAATCAAAGACTATTTCATTTATCTAATAAAGGTGAAAATTTTCTCAAAGTTTTCTATAACCTATTGGATAGTTCTTTGCATTTCTCTAAAAGACCTAAGTCTATCAATGTTAAATAATAGGTTAAAGTCACAATAGGTAACTGCATTTCTTTTAACAAAATGAAGCATCTCTGGAATACTTACGTAGTATAACATATATGGAAGCAGCACACCATACAAGCATATCATACAAAAGAAAACTAATATACAAAAAAGCCAACAATATAACCTATTATATAATTAAAACTTACTTTTGAAATATTGGGTATAAATGTTTAAAATGTTACATTTTTGTTCTAGGTGTTACATATATACACAATTTCATATAAAGCTTATTTTTACACATGCTTCTATAGACAGTACTGGTTAAAATTTCTGTAGTGATTTATAAATTTCAAAGGAATTTTTTACCCATTTTAGGCATAGACGGCGGACTTTAATTAGATACATAAATATCAAATATCTTCTAATGCATGTAGCAAAAGATGTAAAGTTTCTACATCTATGCTATGCCTATTTTATCATTTTGTTCTAAGTTTCGGTTACCAGTTTAAGTTATAGTAACCAACATGAAGTGACTGTGAAGACAAAAGTAGACATACCATTTCCTTTCCATTACAGAACTCTTTTGAATAGCTAATGTAGACACAAGATGTGAAGAGCTTCATGGACTTTGATTTTTCAGGGAGAAATGCTGTGTAAATTGCTATGTGTAGATAAGATATGATATGACCTACAATGTCATCAAATCGATTTTATGAAAATATATTGTAAGGGGGTTTTACTATAAAACACGTGATGAAAAATAATAGTCAGAATTCTTTTGGAAAACTCATTTTAGTTTGTTTTAAAGAGAGAGAGAAGTGCTAGAGTATTGGTGCGTTTGTGCTGGGCATTAGACACAGCTTTTGCTTTTCATTGGCATGTTTAATAAAGTTTTTGTTTTGTTACCAAATTTGATTGTTCTCTACAAATGGCTAAGCTTTTCTTATAGCAAAGTGTGTTGAAAGTATGCTAAGATCATCTGTTTTCATTTGTAACATAATTACCTTTCATTGCTTACTTTGTTACCATCTTCTCTCCTATTTTTTTTCTGACAAAATGTCATAGAATTTGTTTTAACTCCTTGTTATAAATGATCTTCCAGTGCCATGAAATATAGAAAAATTGAGACCTAAAGGGTAAAAAATGTGCCCATTTAAGAGTTTTGGTCCAATCGTTATTAACAGCGTGAACCATGTATGGGATCAAAACAATTTTTATCTTTCGTAAAAAAAATCATCATTAAAAGAATAGATGTTGATCTTATGTTTATGATGATTATGAATTCATATTACTTTTTTATGTGTCTGTTAAACACAGCCCCTCATATTCAAATAAGCATGCTGCACTGTGTGTGAGAGGTGGAGGTGGACAAGATGGTAGAAGACATTCTGAAAAGAGAGAGGAGTATACATAAAAGTAAATAATTATGTTGTATTTAGTATAGGTAATACAAATGCACTAATATAGCCACACATCCACTGTACCTCTGCAAATTCATTTTCAAATTGTGCAATGATCTGAAATGTTTAGAAATGGATACAGAATAAAATTTCCAGCAATTTTTATGTATGAATCATTGAAAAACATAATCTATGCTGATTTATCCCAGATGGATGGATGGATAGATAGAAGATACACATTAGGTTAAGAAACAAGTTTAAAAAGAGAAAAAAAAAGAACCCAAATATGTTCTAGAAAGTTATCCCAAAGGTGTCAGATGTAACTCTACAGTTTTATCTATTCACCTCAAAAGGAAATTTCTGTTTTCTGTTTCTGGTAGGAAATAATGGGAATTTCCAACTGTGATTATGATTGCTAGGGTTATCGTTAAACTAATAGCCCTCGATAATTCTACCTTCTTTCTCTTATTCTTCAATCCCTTTTATATGCATGATCTATCTATTCAAAAGGAGTTTTCAAATTTACATTTCTTCTTGTTATTTATATTTCATAAGGTCAAAAGAAACCTCAAGTAATGACATACACGTGTACCCATATTCATAATATCAGGATAAAAATAGAGGCAATACATGACATAAATCCTTAGGGACTATAACTTTCCAAGACATTTGAATCCTAATTTAGATTTATTGTATTAAAATATGAAGACTTTTCAGTAAAAGATTGATAGAGATTTTGTACACAGTATGTATCCAATATGTCAAACGATTTATCTTATTTTTTTTATTAAGGAAGCAATGGCCATATCAGTTCACATATTTTAATCCTTAGGAAATAACATTTCTAGAAAAATCAACAAAAGACATAACTCAAGGAGGTATAACTGTGTGAGAAGGAGATTTCAAGGTGGTTGCCAACCCCTCCCCACTTTTCATCTTATGGCAAACACTTTTTTCTGGTTTCAAACAAAAGAAGCTGCTTAAGTATAGTTAAACGACAGGAAGTGTATGAGAGAGTTTGTTATTTACCCTTTCTTGCTCTTGTGAGGCAGTTGTTCTGCCCTGTTTCTTGAGCTCAGGGAAACAGAAGTATTTAGAAGCTTAGAAATAATCACTTTCCCCATCCCACTGTCCATCCATCATTGAATTCTTCCTCGGGCATAAACACACGCCAGATTGACAGGGAAATTATATTTCTGGGTATGGCTGTGTGTGAGGAGAAGAGATTTCAGCTGTGTCTTGGAAGCAGAGGTCACTAATGGAATATCCCATGTATGATAAAAAAAGAAAGCTTCTTTATTTATGCACAATATCTTTAGATGACCAAAAGTCCTAGACAGAAAAATACTCATTAATACCTAACTAGATTACTTCAATAGGCTATTTATAAATGACGGTGTAAATATACATATATAATAGCCACAGGCTGGGTGCCTTGAACAGAAAATTCACATTGATAGTCTGCACTGCAAACTTTGTTTAAAGCGCTAAATACGCTATCAAGTCCTCTGACAATGCCAGCAGAAGGTTCCAGACACTATTTGTTTCATAATCCTATCTAGCTGACTCTTTACTTCTTTGCAGCTCAAGTTGCCACCAAATGCTGAACTGGAGCGTGAGATCCTTGTTTGGTTAATAAATTCCCAGCAACATATACCCCCAAGCCCCCAGGAGCTGTAGTGATGTCATATCCGTTGCCCAGGTCTCCACACCTCTCTCAGCAGTTACTCCCTTTATCTTTTTCTTGGGTCAAAACTTTTGAGGTGGGCTGGCTAGACAGCAGCAGGAGAGAGGGTAAACTAGGGCGCGGGTTGGAGGAGCTTCAGCACCTCGGTCAGCGCCCACTGCAGCCCAACCCACCCTCTTGAGCTCGTGCGCGGACTCCCAGCTCTGAGAATGCCTGCGGAATGATCGCCCCCCAGGGCGGCTGCCGCTGCTGCCGCTACTGCTACCGAAGCTACTGCTACCTCTGCTGCTGCTCTTGCTCCTGCTCCTGCCACCGCCTCTGTCTCTACTCTGCTCTGACTGGCAGGCAGAAAGTGCAACTGACGAGGGAAAGGTCTCCGCAGTGAGAGTGGAGTGGCTACATAAAAGAGTAAAGAGAGGGCAAAAACCCAGATCAGAATGCAGGCGACGTCTAACCTACTCAATCTCCTGCTGCTGTCTTTGCTTGCTGGATTAGATCCTTCCAAGGTATGGGCAATATTTAACTTGTTTGAAATAAATGTGCCATATGTAACAAACCGACCAAAAATGCAAATAAATATGCCAAAGGCGGGGGGGGGGGGCAAGAGAGAGTCGAAAGACAGCTCTTCCAGCTATCTTGTGCCTGGCTTATCCCTACTGCTTGTAAGATAACAAGGTGAACTACCGGAGGAATAGCTCCTCAAGGTAGAGTCCAGGCAAGGGGGGGGGGGGGGGAACAGGCGCGGAATATAATGTGTAGGGGTAGAGGGCTATGCGGTTCTCGGGGGGAATTTAGCTTATTCCGTATCCCAGTGCTTAATGTTCTCTTGTGAAGTCGGACGGGCAATGCAAATGAGTTAGCAGTTGAAACAATGCAATTTGTAAACATGTACTAGGAGATGGTGCACTGTTTCTTTGTTGAAAGCAGAAAAGCGTTTTCCAGCTGATCCTGGTCAATAATACTCCCATCGCAGACGTGCTGCGGTTTGTGTCCAAAACATTTAGGATGCTGCTTGTAACACACACGGCAGAGCAGCAGAGCTACACTCTGCCATGGCTGAGAGGCGTTCGTGAAAGGGGCTTGTGTTTATTTGCTTCTTTCTTTTTATTAAGAAAATTACGAAGCATTGAGGAAGTTCTGATTACCAGTGTTAAGAAACAGGAAGTGAGAACCCTACCAAACTAGGGAGGGCAGTAGGAAGGATGAGTTGTCTCACAGATCTTGAACTCCGAAAATTATCCAGTAACTGGTAATTAAAGTGAACGCTAAGCTCTTTTGATAAAAAGGTAGAAAAATATAGAAATATTTTCAGCTGTGTAAGAGAAATGTCTTGACGATAAAGTGAGATAATTTGAGAGCTCAAGCATTCTAAGAAAATCACAATTATCTGGAATAAGAGATAAGGTATCTGGCAAAAAGAGTAAGAGATACAATTTTTTAAATCATTTTTCTTATTTAGCCTGTCAAGAGCACTTTGACTAAACAGAAAAAGTGATACCATGTTACAAAACCATTGAAAGCTGCATTTTGGAATATTGCAAAGTTATTTTTAAAGCTTTACATTATCTGTGCAGTGTATAGAGAAATGAAGTTTCTTTTCATATTTGGATACATACAACTAAGATGTAACCAAGCATGATCTAATACTGTGGTTGACAGAATATTTCTAGGCCTAATATAGTATATAATGAGAACTTAGAATCATATCATACACACTTGTAGTTATTTCTGTGCACTTTTCATATTTAGAGAGATCTGATGAGAATTTTATTTTAAGCTATGGTTGTGCTGATATTGTCACTGTGACATCTTCACACAGTGTTTGAATGCCATCTTAATGATCGTAATAGAGTATTTTACATACTAAGGGGTAGCTTAAAAGCATTTTACATCCAGGTAAAATGGGATGATTTTATTTATTTATTTATTGATTTATTGATTTATAGCCTCTGGATGTATAGTGACTCATTCTACCACTCTCATTCTATTATGTTGGTTACCACTTTTGAACATATTCTGTTGTATATCTCTTTTGGAATATTTTTGGTAAAACATTTTTAAAAAGCAAAGCCAATTCCTGAGTTACTGCAGAAAAAAATCACGTAAAGTGAATTTGTCATTCTTTAAAATGAATTCAGAAATGTAGAGCTGTACTAACAACTACATGTGTGATTTGTCTGATATCTTTAGTGCATAAATATCTTCAATTCTTGAACCCCATCTTACCCAAATTCAATATATAAAAACAATAAAGAGCTATCAAATACAGAGATCAAGTCCCCAAATAAATGACCCATTTTAGTCAATATGATCTTTTCTGGTATTGACAAGTTTATTTGTGTGTATTCAACAGTATAAAACTTTTGCTTTAGACTTAACTGGGGCTATTTGGTACAAGTGAGCTGAGAAATGCAGGGAAAGAAAGGTATACATTAACTTTTCAAATTGTCCTTTTCAGATTCTAGATACTACAATAAAGTGTGCAAAGAACAGATGATACTTTGTTCTACACCACATATGACATTATACAAAATATTAAAAGATTCATAGCAAGTGATTTTAAGGTCTAAATTGCTTTTGGACTAGTAGACAAAATTTGCTTTAAAAAAGTGAATAAAAGCTACTTTTGTATGTTTTAGCAAACTGTTGTTGGTCACCAAACTATAGCATCCCTCCCAACCAAATCACAAATGGTACCACTGAATTCTCAAAATAATTGTCAATTAGATTATGAACCAGTAATTTTCACAAATTTTGCTTATTGCATTTTGTTTATTAACGCTTATTACTTAAGGGTTTAGATAATAAAATTATCATTCATAATATAAATTATGTATGGTGCAATTGAAATAAAACCCAATAATATAGAAGCATATAAGATCACAGTTTTTGGACAATAAGCAATAATTAAGTGGTGACATTTAAATATACACAAATTCAAAACAGCTGTTTTTAACATACTAATTTGCTAGAACTGATATACTTCATAATCACATTTTTAAATAAATGCATTCACATATTCCTCTGTATTACTACACTTTATAGTAAACATCTGTATAATTACCCAGTATGCACAGAAATTGGCAAAATAAGAGAGCTCTTAAAATTGAATACATTTTTTCAGGCACAGGATTGCCACATATACCAAATATTAGAAATGTTTATCTAAAAACAAAAAGGCTTTCTACCAAGAGTGCCAATTCCATTTCATGGAAGACTATATAACATTTAGGTTTATGATCATTTTTCCTGAGATTGAAACTTCCAGACCTTATATGGCATTTTATAAGGTGCTTAAGTATCGCCATCTTATGGCAAGATAAGTTACTTGAAAGTCAATTTTATTTTTAAATAAAAAAAAAAAAAAAGCCCAAACTTCCATATTCATAGAATGGATTAACTTTCAGTATGTACTTTCTTTTCTCTCATTTAATATATCATAATTGGCAAATTTAGTATTTTCTTTCAGCAGAGGAAGTCATTTTACCACTAATTAATTATTTGTATTTTTACATAGATTACCAATTTTCCTCTCAGGAAAATTATGAGAACTATGTTTTCTTAATTAAAATCTTATTAACAAGTTTCTAGTTCCATTTAGAAAAACTCAGAGGTATATTACTTTGCCTATTTTAAGAGAAATTAATTTTATTTGTAATGGAGTGCCTGAATTATAGGCAATGTGACAAACCATCATTCATTTAATAAGTAAATTGAAAATAAGAGTGAAAGCTTGTAGGAATTCAATTACTGTTTAGTTTTATAGAGAAAGGACTATTTCAGTACAGGAAATTCCTGAGAATGGCTGCTAGATGGCATCTCTGTGCTTTTAAACTAAACACATGAGTTCAGTAATGACCTTGATAGTAGGAGAGTGAACCTCTTTTTCTTTTTACAAGAAGATTTTTAGCAGACCGTGATTTGAACACTGTAACAAAATAGTTATTCCTGTGAATCAGAACCATGAATTTCTCTGCTCTGCAATGATGAACCAGGAAGAAAGGAAGGTATAAATGTGGCCGTGCAGGTTTTAAACAGAACATTTTTTACCAAAGTCAGATACTTGGAGAACAGTTAAAAAGAGGTGAAATGGGCATAGGCACACATTGCAGCGACTGTTGAACTTTAAAGCAGTCATACTTGTATGATAAATATACTGGCAAACGTCCTGGCACACTTAGATTGAGAAAACATTCACTATCTTCTTACGTAGAAATACATGAAAGAACTTATCACCATGGTGCTTGCTCACACTACAGACATAAAATGTAACAATGATTCAGCAATAATCTTCAGCACCAAACTGTTCTTTCTGTCCAAGACAAGCCAGCCAATTAGAACTCTTACATTAAATAATACGGTTGCTTTAAAGCCACATAAAGATGATGAATACTAAGATAATTTCAATAATTAAATTTGTAATACTTCATAATGTAATACACCATGGATAAGTGTCTTTGCATTTTGGTACTGCTAAAGAAAATCATAAAAGACCTACATTGGCTAGAGGTGGTTTTGTACATAAATCTAGTGACAGTTCTTGTTCTTTGAACTTTCAAATGATATTAATAAAAAGCAAAAACAAGAGAAATAAGCTGAGATAAATCTGCTGTAAAATCCAACTTAAAAATCTGTCTTCTCCTGTAGTTCCTGTATACCAGACACAGTCTCTATACAAGAGGACCCACTCAAGTTAGCACAGACATTATGGATCAATGGCATTTGGCAAAAACCTGTCATTACACACGGGTAAACCCTGACAAAGTTTTGGTATCCTCAACCCAATTACACTTTTATTTTAAAGAAAGTAAATATTCTTTCTCATTCTCTTGGCAATTTGAAAAGGTTACAGTGGTACTATTTCCTTTTTCTTTTAAAATTCTATCCCATGTAATTTTGCAATTACGCTCTTAAAAAATTATATATATATATATATATATATATATATATATATATATATATGAACAATGTTGAGGGAGCTGTGATCTTAGTGCCCTCACTTGTAAAATGTGAAGCCTACATGTTCTGAAAACTTCTTTGTTAAATTCTAGAATAACTCTATGCTACGCTTTTGGCATGTTTGTGTCTCCATTTCATATATTGAAACCTAATACCCAAGGTGATGATGTTAAGATTTGCAGCTTTTGGGAAGTAATTAGGTCCTGAAGATGGAGTCTTCATAAATGAGATTTATGATATAGGAGGTCCCAGAGAGAGAGCTCTTTCTTTCCACCATGTGAGGATACAAAAAGATGTCTGCATCCTGGAAGAGGGCCCCCACCTGACCATTCTGTCACCCAGATCTTAAACTTCCAGCCTCCAGGGCTGAGAGAAATAAATATGTTTATAAGCTACTCAGTGGAGTACTTTTTGTTATAGCGGCCCAAACAGAATGCAGTATGTTATTTAATAATATTTGATCATTAAAAATTAGCAAATTATTTTGCAGGTTATATCTTCTAAGATCGTAAACTTTGTGAGATCTGGGGACCAGCCTGCCTAGATAGTATCATGAAGTTTTCATCTTCTGGGTTTGGCATTCAAAGCCTTCAGTTTTCTGCTTCTTCTGCACCATCCTCTCCTTCCTTCCTGTCCCACATTCACCATCCCAGCAAAATGGGCTCACCTGTCAAGACTGCTAGTGTCTTTGAAAGCCAACATGTTTCCTGCTTCATCTCTTTTATTTAATGAAGAATTCTCTAGTGGAAAGCAAAGTAAAAACTTATTCTCATATGAAAGGAATTACTCATATAGGGAGGTATTTGGGAAGGCCACTTATAAAAGTTCCCGCATATTCATTGTTGACTTTTCCCAAGCTGGAACATCCTTGAGGATTTTAGGCTGGCAATTATTAGAAAAATCTTGATTTTTGTACTGATAATATATATAAAGAAAAAAATGAGATTGGATAAAGCTAAGACTTGGCATTTGATTTACTAAGGTATTAGTCACATTTTACCTTAAAACAATTGGCATCAAGAAACAGGCAGGCAAACCATAGGAGACTCTTAACTATAGAGAACAAACTGAGGGTTGCTAGATGGGAGGTTGGTGGGAGACGAGCTAAATGAGTGAAGGGCATTAAGGAGGGTACTTGTTGGGATGAGCCCTGGGTGTTGTATGTATGTGATGAACCACTGGATTCTACTTCTGAAACCAATACTACACTGTATGTTAACTAACTTCGATTTAAATAAATTAAAAAAAAACCAAAAAACATTTGGCATCAGTGAGAGTAATAGAGGAGATACAAAACCAGACAGTTGTCTTTGCAGGTTAGTTGATAGGACAGTGAGTTTGGGGGATCATCTGCACATTTGTGTCAATATGTTTGTGTGCATATATGTGAACAGATTATTTCACAGTAGAATTAAAATATTAAAGTAATATCAAAAGCTATTTAAACATTCACTACCTAGATCCCAGGCTTAAATCTACAAAAGGATCTTGAAATTACTCATCCATTTACTCAGTCTATACCACTTACCAATTAAAAACTTTGAAGATTTCCTATGAAACTAATATTTTCATGGTAATTTTCCAGTATAATTTTTTAAGTTGTATACCCAATTAATTCAATATAAAAGGGCAAGCTGGACATGAAATCTTAAGAACTGATTTTAAGGCCTAACTGTGCAACATTTCAGTGAGACACTTATCTTCTCTTAAGCTCAGTTTTCTCAAGTGCAGAAAAGATGGAATTGCAATAGAATTTATACCATTATTAATTATATATATATAATTATATATATATCATTTATATATATAATTATTTATATAGATAAAACTGTAAGTTTCTAAATAAATATTTCATAAAACCAGTCAACCTATAACCAGATCTAAAGACTTTTGTACCATATACTGAGATTGTAATAGAAAAGGACCTCTCCTGGTCCTTCTTTCTTGCTATTCCTTCTCAGCTTTCAGAAAAGTGAATGCCATGTTTTTATATGATCAGAAGAATTTCTCACAACCAGCCCATAATTTTGGTCAAAGCTCCAATTTCAACATATCACCTTAAAAATTTACATCATACTTCTATCCCAAAGGGTGCCTCTTATAAATTTATTAGAAAAAAAATGTAAGACATGGAGAGTGGTTCCATAATATCGGAGCCAAATGACATCCAGAAAAGAGCTTTTAAACTAATCGTGGAGAGTGGATCACAGAGAGGATGACTATTTTTAAACAAAGATCAGCTGATAAACCTGCTTTCTTTCACCAGGATAAAAAGTGTAGGGTTCTTGTGACTTTGCAATTATACCAATGATAAAGTAGTTTATTTTTTTTTATTTAAATTTTTTTTTAACGTTTTATTTATTTTTGTGACAGAGAAAGACAGAGCATGAACGGGGGAGGGGCAGAGAGAGAGGGAGACACAGAATTGGAAGCAGGCTCCAGGCTCTGAGCCATCAGCCCAGAGCCCGACGCAGGGCTCCAACTCACGGACCACAAGATCGTGACCTGAGCTGAAGTTGGCCGCCCAACCGACTGAGCCATCCAGGCGCCCCATGATAAAGTAGTTTAAACCTTCTCTATGATTTGAAAATATTAAAGAAAGAAGGTTTAGAAAGAGACGTTACCAAGTTTCTCAGTCTAAAAATGTTCAGGGCAGAAAGTCATTGTTTTAGTCCTTTCAGGCTACACTAACAAAAGATCACAGACTGGGGAGTTTATTAACAACAGCAATTAGGGAAGTCCAAGACCTAGCTACCAGCATGGTGAAGTTTTGGCAAAGGTCATTTTCCTGGTTCATAGCTGGTGCCTTTTCACTGTCCCCTCAGTGAATCTCTTTTATGAGGGCACTAATCTCATTCATGAAGGCTCCCCCTTGATGACCTGTTCACCTGCCAAAGGTCCTACCTCTTAATACGATCGCACCAGACATTAGGATATCAACAATTTGGGTAGGAAGTACACAAACATTCAGACCATAGCAGTCATGGAGAAATGCCAACTTTTATGAACACAATTTCTCTGCTCTTTTCTCTTGGATGGTTTTCTCGGTCCCTATGTTTATACTTAGTTTCCTGCTCTTCTTAATAGAGACTTTTACCAAGTGCTTGAAAAGACCTGACCCTTAATTAGTCCCTTAATAATACTTCCTCCAATGTTATGCATCCAAATCAAGTCCACATGAGTAACTCATGAACTGATTCTTTCTTTTCTCAGTTCAATTCATGTAGATAATATAAAGGGTAAAACTAGATAAGGATGACTATTTATATTTAGGATAGACCCTAATCATGAAAAACTAATATTTAAGAAATGCATTGTTTCAAAAATATTTGCATACCATTCTATAGTGAGATTTAACTTATTTCTGTTATTACTATGAGAGGTTGCAAACCTTTTTGAGGAGAGAGGATTCCAAAATACAGGAACAACATAAAACCATGTCTATCAAGAGTGCCACTAATTTGAATAGTGCTAATAAAAATACTCAAAAGTATTGTTGGAACAAAAAAAAGAATTTTCCAAGGACTTTATCCTTTATGCTTTAAAAACAAGGTGTTATAAAGCATATATCACAAAGCTATGCCTTCTGTCATTCTTATAACAAGCTCTCGGAAGAATAAAAATAAGTTCAGAAAGAGGATCACAGATGCTGTTGAGTTCCTGCTTTTGCCTCTCCTTGGAAAGCTCTTTCCCTCTTCTCCATATGTCAAAATTTTACCTATATTTTAAGATGCAACTCAAATGTCACGGCTTCCATAAATTCTTCTCTGACACGCCTCATCCCCCAGGAAGAGGTAATCCTGATAAACTAAGACCTCCTATAACACAAGAATCATGTTTTATTCACCTTTGCATCTATAGCCACTCCCACTGTGTCTGACACATAACAGGTGTTCAATGAAAACAGACTGAGCTGGATTTCTTTTCCCCCCAAACTTGTAGAACACTCTACCTAATCACTCTTATTACACTTTCCACCTTCTTTCCCCCCCACCCCAACTGGATATTTATTGTATTGTGTCTCCCCTACTAAATTATAACATAACTGAGAGAAGGCTGTGCTTTGGTCATTACCTTGTCCTTTCTTATCTAGCAACTAGCACAGTGCCTCTTCAGGTGAAATATAAATATATGAAGAAAATAAGAAGTCAAGGAACACCAAAAAACTTAAAATCCTGGGTTAAATAAGCCATGAACATAATATATGTTTAGGATCCATGCTCTCATCAGAAAAGATATTAGGGGCAGGGAAGTAACATAAATTTTAAGAATCTTGTTTTCAAAGGTTCAGAACTCATATCAAGTTATTTACCTTGAACAATACTGCAAGATTATGTCTTTTAAAATTTCTGATTAGTTTCTTGTCCTATCTCACCATCCTCAGTGCTATTTTTGACTTTTGGTAGCTCTTGGGAATGCTACAACCTTAACACTCTTGTGAATTACCTGATGTGTTTCCTAACACTTGGTGGTAATGTTAGCATTTCTTCTTATTCCTTGATATATATATAGGCATCCATTTTATTGGTATAGGCTTATAAGTTGGAAGAGCATATTAACGTGTACTTATTGTTTTGACCATCTTTATTTTATGTAATGTCTTAGCCTTATCTGATAAGTTAGTATATTATTGGTATTTCTCCATCTCTTTTTAGGGACTCCATTATTTTTTTAAGAATCAAAAATATTCCCTTAAAATTATTCTCTTCCTATACATTCTTATCATAGTACCATATAAAGAAAAGGAATATTGGCTCTATATTTGTACTATATTACTAAATAAGCACAATACCATGATACAGAATTATATTAAATGATTCAGAGCAAATACAGAGTGGAATTAGAATCATCTGAATTGTAACTTCTGAAAAGTATCAGATATTCGATATTTTCATAATTAACTTTGTAGGTTAAAAGGCTTTGAAAATAACTGTCAATAATAAAATTGTTCTAACAGCACAAACAGCTATCTAGATAACCCCAAAGGGAGGGCATAAATTGAATAGATGATCCTTTTTATTTTTCCAACTAAGTTGAAGGTGATTAAGAAGCATTATCCCATGATGATTTAAATAGCATTACCAGAGGGACCAATTCCAGATGGCAGGATTTCTTCAAATAGAGAATCAGTATTGGAAATGTTGATTCACTGGCACCAAAATGTCACTGGTGAAATATTAACTTACAAAAGACACCACCACTTCTGGGAATGATCTATGTCTATGGCTACCTAGGGAATTATTTATCTGGAATTAGTACCAATGGTAAGTATTTTTACATCTACATATGTTTTGTGGCATGAAGACTAAATCTTAGTGCCTATCACTGTAGTAATAGACAAACAAATATTTTCTGACTTGGGACCCACTGAAGACTTCTGATTATATTTACCATTTATTATTTACATTGTGCTACAGCTATCTTCTACTTTTTACAACAAGCTGAATGCTAGACAAATTCAGAGAATAAAATGAATAGTTTGATTGCCATATATACCTTAAAGCACTCTAGGGATAAGCAGGTGGAAATATACACTTATGAAGCTCATGCCAAAAAAAAGTAGCTATTGTAATATGACTCAAAACTGGGCATAAGATATGTGAGAGTAAGGAATCAAGTGGACGGAATCAATCAATAATTTACTCATGGTGCCCGTATTAGTTCTGACAGGAATGACTTTCCTGTCAGTCAAAGCAATAAAAGACTCCAAGCCTAAATATTTGTCCTAAATAAAACGGGGTAAAACTCCAAGAAGTGATAAAATCATAAATGAGCTTATATGTAGCATAGAGGTGAATGTTTTCATATATAGCTAAAAGAAAAAGAATTGAGAGGAGATAAGTATCTGTTTACACATTGGGGATAGATTGAGGCTGTTACAGATGATGCATTCATTTGCCAACATGTACTTAAGTATTTCAAGTGGTTTACGGCTCCCCCCACATATACACAGAATGATTGCATTCATTAATCTGAGAACTGGTTATCATTTTATTGCTGTTGGCATTCACTTTTAGAACAAAATCTCTAATTTAGTTCAACTAATCTTTAATATCTGTTAGTAAGAAGAAACAGAAGCAAGCAAAGGCAATGAAAACATCATTAATTTCCTTTTTCTTTCTAGCATCTTAACTTTGCAAATAGAGACACAATAGAAATGTGATTGTATTTTGTCCATTTGTAGTCATTTCTTTTGGAAAAGATACCTCTCAAGGGACTCAACCTAATTAATATTAACTTAACATATAAAATGAAAATAAAGGAAAAGAGAAACCATACCGAATCAAAACAAATTACATAATGATTAGGAAATTAGAAAGTCCATGGTGTTACAGAGTACTAAATTAGGAATTTAAAAATCCAGGGCCTAGTATCAGTTTTGCAACTGTCTAGTTATATGGCCTGAGACAACTCACTAAATTTTTTGGTTTACATTTCCTCATGTGCAAAATGAAGATGTGGAGCCAAATGTTCTTTTTTTTATGGGTAGGTCCTCTTAAAATGGGGAACATTCATCTCTTATAAACCTAGTTCATCATTGTTTCATCCTCCCTTCTGCTCATAGACTTTCAAATTGTTAAAAGTAAAGGGAAAACTTAGGCTTCTTTTACTTTGCTGTTGAAAATCAAAGTTTAATATCATTGAGAAAATCATGGCAACTTTCTCATCTACATAGAGCTAAAAATAAATGTAAAACATATAAGCTAATTTCACATCTCAAGCATTACATAATATTTAATATTTATTTTGTATGTTTCCTTTATATTAGCTTTTGAAGATTTAATGAAAAATGAGAGAAGGACACTGTGCTTCTATTGTCTATCGGACAGTAGTTAAAACAAAAGAGACTCTAAGAGTTACAAGAAATAGGCCATCTATTTTATTTCTGCATAAAGGAAAACTCTCCTCTATAACATAACTAATGGGTGGTTAGGTAACTTTTGTCCATATGTTTCTAATATTGGGGAGTGGGACAGTATTCAAGGAATTGGATTATTTTTAATCAAAAAAATTAGAAAATTTCTTTTTAAATTGAGTTATGATTTCCAATGATATTTTATACTACTGAGCTATGATTCATTATTTGGCTCAATACAATAAGAAAAAAAAATAGTATGGACTGTGGTAGGCAATAACATCCTCACATACTAATCCCCAGAAACTGTGAATATGGTACCTTACTTTTGCCAAAGAGAATTTGTAGATGTGACTAAATTAAAGATTTTGAGATGGGAAGATTGTCCTACTTTTTCTGATGGGCCCAGTGTAATAAAAAAGGCCCGTAAAAGAGGATGGCTAGATGCTTAGAATCAGAAAAAGAAGAGATGATGACAGACATTGGAGGGAGGTACTTTACAGATGGAAGAAGGGCCAAAAGCCAAGAGATAAGGGCCGCTTCTAGAAGCTAGACAGCTAAGAAAATGGATGCTTCTCTAGAGACTCCAGCAAGGAATACAGCCTTGCTAATAACATTTTGATTTTAGCCTCATAAAACTTATTTCATAGTTCTGCCCTTTAGAACTTAAGACACCAAACTTGTGTTGCTTTAAACTACTAAGTTTAGAGTAATTTTTTACAGCAGTAATAGGAAAATAACACATTAGTCTAGATGATAATAATTACTATGTAATTATTTTGACTTAACATAAGTCAGCCAAATAATGCTATAGTCTATGCTTGTGAATATTAAGGTTAGAGAGACAATAGATGTGAAATTACAGTGAGTTCTAAAAATTCAGTTAGATAATATAAAAATTAAAAATGCTTATAAAGAAGCCTAATTAGATTATATATAACCCTAAATTCATTACATGATAGGTAACTGTGTTCCCTGACATTTTTAAGATACAAAGTGAGTCCTTCAGTTGCTGTTGTTAGGTAAAGTCTGCCTATAGACTCTCACTCAAATCTCACTCTCAATCTAAGAATTAAATCGTTGTCATTCCGTTTCTTTGCCAGCCTAGGATTTTAAAAGCATTTGATGCCACATTCTTTTACTGGATTTGTCATCTATAGTGAAAATACAAATAAATTGGCTACTATGATTTAGTAAAATGATACAGACTGCTCCTTCTTTTCATCAGTCCAATTCGATCTACCAAAGGCGCTGGCATGTCTTCAGATGAAAGCAATTTTGTTTAGAGAACCAATGCATGTTACACAATAAAGGCATGGTCAAACACAATGAATGCTTAGTGACATTCCACAAAGTATAAGCAAGATCCATTCCTTTTATATGCAGTTGAAAGAGAAAATTATGTTGTTAAGTTTGCTTATTTAATTTTAAATAACTGGTATTTGTTTTTAGCTCTAAGACCATTTGTGAAGAAAGTAGTCCAGGAATGAATGAATGACTCTCAAAGATCTTAATTTATCACATGTGAAAGAGTAGTCCACTTGCATTCATATCATAATAATTTTTTTCAACAAAATACTCATACCTGGCACTATTGTAGGAGTTAGAGATAAAAGAATTTTTAAGAACATTTTTTAAATGTTTATTTATTCTTTGAGAGACAGAGACAGAGCACAAGTCGGGGAGGGGCAGAGAGAGAGGGAGACACAGAATCCACAATGGGCTCCAGGCTCTGAGCTGTCAGCACAGAACCCTCCGCGGGGCTCAAACTCACAGACCCCGAGATCATGACTGACCAAAGTCGGACGGTTAACTAACTGAGCCACCCACGTGCCCCAGAATTTTTAAACGGTATAGTTACTACTCTCAAAAAGCCCTTAATATTTTCTACTGGAGAACTCAATCAGATATACTAATAATTGTAGTACTATGTGATATGTTCTATAACAGACACTTGCATAGGACACACAAGTAAGAGAGAAGGAACACCTACAGAAGGCAGGGCAAAGGAGAAAATTTCCTGCGGGATGTGATGCTTAAAGGAAGATCACCAAAAAAAAAAAAAAAAAAAAAAAAAAAAAAAAAAAAAAAATGAAGGAAGAAAGGGGTATTCCATTAAAGGCAACAGCTTATATGAAGTCAAAGAGATATAAAAGAGTATGTGAAACACTGAAGATCTTTCAACATGACTTGAGTTCTTTTACTACTAATTTTATGAGAAGTAGGAGAAAAGTTGATGAAAAAAAAGAGCTATTGGTGGCACTAAAATGGTAGAAAAATGATTGCCTAGGGGCGCCTGGGTGGCTCAGTTGGTTAGGCATCCGACTTCGGCTCAGGTCATGATCTCGTGGTCCGTGAGTTTGAGCCCCGCGTCAGGCTCTGTTTTGACAGCTCAGAGCCTGGAGCCTGTTTCGGATTCTGTGTCTCCCTCTTTCTCTGACCCTCCCCCGTTCATGCTGTCTCTCCCTGTCTCAAAAATAAATAAATATGAAAGAAAAAAGAAAAATGATTGCCTAAAGGGTCCAAAATTTGACCTGTACCAGATTTAAAAATATTTCCGAACTGCCTTAACTCAAAACAAATAAAAAGCAATATACTTGTATTAGTGAGAGTTCTCCAGAGAAATAAAACAGGGTGTTTGTGTGTGCGCGCACCTAGATATGGAAATATATATATATATAATGTATATAAATATAAACATTTATATGTATGATACATTATATGTATATCATACATAATATATAAAAAATATTGATTATGAGGAATTGGCTCATGTGATGGATACTTCCCCACATCTGTAGTCAGCAAGTTGGAAACCCAAGAGCCAAAGGTGTAGTTCCGATCTGAAGCCTGTAGGCTCAAGACCTAGAAAAAGCCAGTGTTTCAGTTGGAGTCCAAAGGTAGGGAAAAAATGAATGTCCCAGTTCAAAAGCAGTTAGGCAGAAGACATTTTGTCTTACGCAGCCTTTTATTTCTCTTCAGGACTCCGACTGATTGGGTGAGGCCTACCTACATTAGGGAGAGCAATCTGCTTTACTCAGAATACCAATTCATTTGTTAATGTCATCTAGAAACACTGTCACAGAGACACTCAAGGTAATGCCTGACCAAGTATCTGGGCACATCATGGCTTAGTCAAGTTGACACACAAAATTATCACAATAACAACATTAAAAAGTTTCTATATGATTATATATCTAAGTGTCTCTATTTTATCTCTATCTAATCTCATCTCTAGATAGCTAGTTAGCTAGCTTTGTAACTATCTACCTATTTTAATTATCAAAACATAAATTACTGGGACGCCTGGGGGGCTCAGTCAGTGCACTGTGGATTGCATCACCACCATCATACATGAAAATTATTATCTCTCAATAATTAAAACTATTGTAAATCTTTTGATAACAAGTATGTTGTCAAGATAGTCTCCTCCACACAAATGATCTTCTGCTACATTTTCATCCTGTTATAAGAGTATTCCGGCTTGGTTAAATTGGCTTGCAATTTGACATCACCTAAAACTTTTAGTCAGGTTGCATACTGATTTCAAATTCTATTGACCAGATTTTTTCATTGTGCAAAGATTTTTCATCTTGAAATTTCTTTCACCTTTATTTTTCCTTTTCCTCCCTTCCTTATTTTCTTCCTTTTTTTCTATTCATTAAAAAAAATACAATAAAACCCCATCATAATGTCAAAGTTGGAGGAGACCAAAAGTTCAAATGTGGCAAAACCATTTTCCATGTTGCAACAAAATACCAAAATGACCAGGGTAAGCCTGCCATGGAAGTCTGGAGCCCGTCACCAATTACATGACATCTGTATCACCAGGAACTTATGGTGGAAGATTTTCAATGCATTTTTAGAATGTCCGCCATGCATCCAGCATCAACTAGAATCTAGGATACAGCAGTGACGTCTGAAACAAAAGACTCTGCCCTCATAACGCTTAAACTATAACTAAAATAAATAATAAACAAAACAAATAAGTAAAATGTATATGGAAAGAAAATAGAACAAGAATAAGAGGCAGTGACACGCTGTGAGGTAGAAACAAATAGAATAGGTCCCACAAGAAATCTGATACTTGAGCAGAGACTTGAAGATGAGAGAGTAAGCTATGTACATATCTGGCAGAAGAGGGTTCCAAGGACAGAAAATTTTAATTACAAATTCAGTAAAGTAAGAGCATACATGCCAGGCTTGAGAAAAGGCAAGGAGGCTACTGAACAAGTGAAATGAGCAAAGAGTAAACTTACAGGATATGAAATCAGCAAGTTAGCAGGGGGCCAGATCATATGGATGCCTGCAGGTGGTTTGAAGGATTCTGAATGGGATGGGAAGATACCAGTGTGTTTTGAGCATAGATGTGACATATTATTTTACTTCTGGTGGTCAGGGAAGAAGTAGAAAGACCAGGTGGTATAAAAAATTAAATTAGTGGTGGCGGTAGCTAACAGAATTTGTTCAACGGATTGAAAATTGGCAATGGAAGGTTTTTGGCTTGAGCAACTTGGAAGGAAATATGTCTCTCAAGATGCAAAACACACTGGAAGAGGAGAACAGGAGTTTGATTTTAAAGTTGCTATGTTTGAAATGTCTATTAGACACTCAAATGGAATTGTTGAGTAGGCAGTTGGTATTTAGAGTTCAATGGAGAGGTCTGGACTAAATATCTCATTTTGAGAATCATTAATATGTAGACAGCATTCAAGCCCATAAAACTAGACGGTATCACCAAAAGAAGTAGTCTGAATACTATGCCTCAAATATTTAGAGGTGAAAAGCTGAGGGAAAAGCATTAATAGAGCCTGAGAAGGAACTTAGGAGATAGGAAGAAAAGGAGAAGATAATGTCCTGAAAACAACATGACCTCTACATCAAGATGTCTCAAAGAGAAACATTTATTAAATTATTAAATTATCATATGTTTTATATGGGCCAAGTAATATGAACACTGAAAATGAATGGTCTTTGGAAATGGAATCATTGGTGATATTGAGAAGTAGTTTCAGTAGACTGATGGTGGCAAAAACCTCATCTTAACAGATTCAATAAAGTATAAAGGAAGAACAATTACAGATAACAGATATAAACAAGACAGGAGTTTTGCTGTGAAGAGAAGAGAAACAGGGTAAAGTTAGAGGAGGAAATAGCATCAGACATGTTTAGTTTTGTTGATGTCTAAAATGGAAGAAATAACACCATGTTATAATGCTGACAGGATTATGAATGGTTTTAAATAGGAGCACAGAGAATTCTCTCATGAGAACAGGTGGGAAGACAAGGTATATGTATAGTAATGCTATTTGTAATTTAGATAGGGCAGTGCAGACACATGGAAGCTCTCTTGTAATTGCTTTCATCTTCTCAGTGAGATAGAAAGCACGGCCATCACCTAAGAGTGACAATGGGTTATTGGTGGAAAGAAGAAAAGAATAATGTTCTGGCAACTGCAATTAGGAGCAAAGAGGACAGCTTTTCCACTATCTGGCTTTGATAGAGGAGTGTGGCAAAGGGCTTGAGAGTGACTTAGAGGCAGCGGTCTACTCAGGGGAGAACCAGATTTCAATAAAAGTAAAAAAGGTGAGGAGATTTTCAGAGAAGAGAGTAGACATGAGGGAATGTCACTAATGATTAATTGTGAGTATCTCACATGTTGCTGTCTGTATTAAATCGATGATGAATCTTTCATGTACATTGAAAGACAAGTCTGAGTTTTCCCCCAGGAACAAGTTATTTTTTCACTGACTCTATGAAGAAGTTTAGCCAGCCGAAAACTCTCTTGTGGAAAATGTACAAAGCCATAAACTAGTTGAAGGGCATTCAACACTGAGTATCATAGAAAGTGAAAAGATGTAGCACCTCTTTCCCCCTCACTTTGGGCCAGATTTATCTTTGATGTCACATCGTACTCAAGGGAAGACCCAACCATTGAGTCTTAGAAGCTGATATGATAACTAGGAAAAACGGGCAGAGCTGACAGCCAGTGCGATTGTATATTTAACCATATTGGGCCAAACCTCTACCCTGAAAATTCCCTTGGAACATTTTTAAAGCAATACAATAAAGTTGTATTGGTGGCTGATATGGAGGCTATCAGCTCCAACTAGCAACGTTCCCACATCCATAAAAACATATTGTTACAGCCACATCGAACATACACATGAAAACTGGGTTCACTTTTGTTTCTTCCACAAATCCTGAGACCAAAATAAAATCATACTTCAATGTACTATATTAATGGAAAGAAATTTGTAGTTTGTTGTATTTAGCAATTTATTTCTGCTCTAACATATGTCTAAGGAGACATGGCTCACATAGGTCTTTTAATCTAGTACATGATGTCTTTCTAATTATCCAGAAAACATAAAAGAAGAAAAATGCTAAGTTTAATCTTATGTGACTAAAGCGAGCAAACCAACCCCCCCCAAAAATCTATATGACATGTCCTCTCATTTTCTTGTTACAAGATGATATTATAATAGAGTAAAAGGAATGAGGAATGTTATGGCAATATAATGATGAAATAAGAAACTGGAAACAAAAATTCAAACATATGCCTGTGTATTTGTGCATATGTGTGCTTGTTTGTGACAGAGGGGAAGTTTCATATGGCAACTATTAAAGTAAAACCTCAACAATTGAAACTTATTACATTAATTATAGGGACAACAGAATTAATTACAAAATACTTTTAAATGCAGCTTATTTCCAAATCACATAATAATCTAAGTTAGTCCTACAAATTTTAACTGTTGCCTAATAGAGAGCTTTAGAACTCGTAAAAATAAATGAGGTCACTTCCAAATTATCCTATCAATTAAATGAACATGGGTGATTTAAATTCCCCATGAAAATTCTGCTTATAGTAAAAAAGCTTGTTTCCTTCCTTCCTTGCTTTTTTCCCTTTTATGCCAAGAAAACACCATTTTTTAACCTCTATCATAGTTATTATATGGTCCAAATGATGGGAAATTGTAGTAAATAACATTTCTTGATTGAAATTGTAAGAAATGGTGTGTCTTATTTGAAGCATGTTACTTCTCTCTAAATCACATATTTCTCAGTAATATAATGGGGAAATAATACCTCCTTCATGGGACTACATGAAAGTTAAACATTCTGAAGCACCAAATCTACTGCCAAGCACTTAGTAAGTGCTAAATGAATGGCAGCTTATTTTTCAGTAAATTGGTGTTCAAAAACATGCTTGGGCTATATGTCCTACTGTTTAACTGATATAATAGATCTACATCTTGACATTACTCATTCAGTTCATCTTATCCAGTTTTACATGATTCTCAGCATATCTTATGAAAAAAAAATAAAAAAGATATTTATTCCTTTCAGAATGTTCATGCAGGTCCCCCACATGCTGGGATTTTGGTTTGTTCCAATTTTCTATGCTCTTTTTTCTACTCATGTCCCGTTTGGTATTTATCCAGAATCATAGTAAGCGTTCAAGAAAAAGAGAAATACAAACAGATCTAAATTTCAGTTGACTGTGGTCCAGCTCTTTAGCAAAACAGAGTATCTCAAAGAACTCAGAGATTAATTAAAGATGTCAGAATAGAATAAAATCAGTTACTGGATCATCTGAGAACTTTTCCCAACTGTTATAGTGAAAATGTTCAGAATGAGGAAAAGGTTGATTGAAACCCCCAAGTGAATAGTATTTAATTACTAATCATGTTGGACTCTTCCATTTTAATAACGGATGTTAATTCTACCACTAGCACAGCTGTTAATACACATAGTTCATATAACTACCGTTGGGATTTCCAGAGAGTAAAATTTCTAGTCTACCACTACCTAACTTTTTTTTATCGAAAGCTTTGTTGAGGACAAATAATTTGGGGAAGGTTGTTTGAATACACAGTTTGTTAAATGAGACTGTCCACGAACTAGGGAATGTATATTGCAATAGCTCCTTCTTCTTCATTGTGTGGTTCCTAATAAAGTAGATTTTATATCATGCCAAGTGAATCTATTAACAAATGTGTAAAGAATTTTAAGATCCTCAATAAAGAAGGGAAGGATGAAAAAATTATCCTTCTCTGGAGTCCAGGATATAATGAAGCCTTCAATTTTTTTTTTAATTTAGGGAAGATAGCATAGTAGTTAAAAATTCATGATATAGAATTGAATTTGATCAAGAGTTTCTACTTACTAGCTGTGGAACCTTGACAAATTATTTAACTTCTACAAACCTCATTTTATTTATATATAAATTCAACGTAAAGTGGAACATGTCTCATAAGATTGTTGTAGGGAAGTACAGGAGATAAGATTTCCTGAGAGTATCTGAAACACAATAAAACAAGGACAATAAAGATATTAATACCAGTTACAGCACGATAGCTATATTATTGGTGTTACTATTTTTATATGTGTGTATTGTCTCTTTTTAAGTTACCAATTATGTAAGCCCTCTCCATTTGAGTTTTCTACAAAATGGAAAAGGCGTGGGTGCAGCTAGCAATCAGCAGTAGTCTGTCCACTCCTAGGCATCCATCCAATGACCAGATGGTCATTACAGTCCACCTGGATACATTTAATTCTCCTGCAAATAATACTAGGTCAGAGTTCTGTAAGTGGGGTTTAACCACAAAATAAAGTAATTGGAAATTATTTAATTATATATTGGGTCAATTTATCTTAAAAGACTAATGAAAAAGTAAACAAACACAAATCACTAATTACAAATTGAATTGTATCCTAGTGTTTGGGGAACCTCTATCTCTTAATTGTATGTTCTTTTCTGTCCTTACTACATTTTCAAAGAGTTTAAAATGCCCCATTGGGGGCGCCTGGGTGGCGCAGTCGGTTAAGCGTCCGACTTCAGCCAGGTCACGATCTCGCGGTCTGTGAGTTCGAGCCCCGCGTCGGGCTCTGGGCTGATGGCTCGGAGCCTGGAGCCTGTTTCCGATTCTGTGTTTCCCTCTCTCTCTGCCCCTTCCCCGTTCATGCTCTGTCTCTCTCTGTCCCCCCCCCCAAAAAAAAAAGTTGAAAAAAAAAAAATAAAATGCCCCATTGGAATAATATTCACTAAACTACAGTTACTCTTTTGTTAACTTGTGGCAAACTCTTAAATCTTGCTTCTCTTTCTCCCTGTACTTTCCTTCCTCTCTTTTGTGCTCCGTCATTGTTATATATTGTTTGTCCCTCCTTTATCAATTTTCTCTACATGCATATTCCACTGCTTCTTGTGTTCTCCCAAATATTTTTCAGGAAGAGTATATACCCTCTATGTAATGAACTCCATTCTGATGCCTTTCTCTTACTTTTGCTACCTCTCTTTGATAATTTCCATTTGTATGGAAATAGCAATCACTTATTAAATCATTGTGTTACTTGTGTTGCAAGCATTAATAATAAGTGGTTTCCATGTTCTGTGACAATGGTCATTTGCAGTTCCAAATGACATTCTGCTGGCTGAAATGGGGCTATTTTTATCCCTAAGAAACACTGATAGTTTGGCAAGAAAAAAAAAAAAAAAGACTGGCTAAAAGTCAGAAAGACACACATGCACGCGCGCACACACACACACACACACACACACACACACACACAGAGTTCCTTTAGGAAACAAAGCAAATCATTTCAGTTACTTTGTGACTTCTTCTCCCTATAGCAAAAAGGACATAGATTAAAGGAAAACCAAAAAAAAAAGCTTTTTAAAAAGTGTTTACTATTAATTCTTTAATGTCCAATTCCCTGTGGTTCCATATAGGTAAAAACTTCAGTGCACAAATAATAAGCTTAAGTTTATTTTAAAAATTAAAAGCATATGTGGGATTTAGCCTGATAATTACTTTTTGGCCATGAGACTATAGAGATGCGTTGTTGTGCCACTTTAAATGTTAATCTAAATATTATCTGACAATATCCACACATACACATACTACTGTCCCCAAATACTAACTATGCCTGGGAGAAACCTGGATATGGAGTTAATTTAGATAATTGACATTATTTGCTTCCATGGAACAGGGAGATTCACATGCTTTACTTCAATCTGTAAAACATATCCCTCCATGGAGCATTTATTGATAACTTTATACTGGCTTCCCATTAATTGAGGTGAAATCATAATCAACTCGGTAGACAAGTCCCAGAGTAAGGGTGACCAAGCAAGAGTTTTTCAGATGTTATCAACAGTGGCATCAGCCACATGAACAACAACAAAAACATGAAGCTCTGTTACTGAATTTACTCTTCTTAAAATGGAAAATGAGGGACCATGTAGAACAAATAGAGTTGTTTCTCATTTCCTATTCATCCTCTATCTTATTTCAGAGAACATGTTTCAAGGGCATGAATAGGAGTCCCTGATCCATGGGGCTTACAAGCTAGTTGTGAACAGACTGAATCAAACAGTAGATAAGTAAACAGCAAAACAACATAGCTTTGCAAATTGCCTGTTTCAAAGCATACGCATAAGTAGATGTTAAGAATACGGAGCATTAGTTGACCTTGTCAAGGTTAGATTAAAGCCATACCTTTTCATCAAAAAACCCAACAGAAGCACAAAAATAAAGTGACAGGACATCATAGGTCTTCATCACATGTGTAAGAGGAAGTTTATAACATCTCCACGGTGTGGCATAAAGACAAAATTACAAAAGAACCACTGATGTAATATTCGAAACTAAAGCAAGCAATGGTACCACCACTGAGGCAACTGAGGTGTCAAAACCCTTGAGGCCCAACCTCTATATATCTGAAGTCATTAGATCTGGGGGATGATACCGAAATAGTTACAGTGTCATTACATTTCCTAAAATTAGTTAACTACAAATAGGCTGATTTTAAGTAATATATTTTGTAAGGAAATGCTCACAAACCTAGAAGACTAGTACATGAATGCATGATTTAATAAATCTATTTCACAAACCATTAAGGAGTAAAATACTAGACATTGACAAGGAAGCAGAGGTGAAAATATCTAAGCATTAATTGCTAAATTTGATAAATATTTTTTGAGCACCTGTTCCAGGCACTAAAGTCTTTATTAATGGCATAGACTCTGTACAAGTAACAGAAATGAAAAGCACTATCAGAGTCAAGAAAAATACTGTTGTATACGCGTGACATTAACTGGGTCTTGAAGCTGAGCAGAAAGGAATTTGCAAATGAAAAAAATGACCTTAGACTGTAGTGATCTTTTGTAAGAGGAGAAAGTTTAGGCTGCATGATTTTAAAAACTTTGGGAAAACGTTAAATCAAAGCCAATTTATTTTCCATCTGCTCCTCTTACCAAAACCTTCAATAATCCTACATTTTCTTCAGGGAAAAAAAATGTAGCATTCCATGTAAAATCCTCCACGCTGTCACCTTATCTCTCGTTCTAGTCCCCTGACACTTTCTGCCATAGCCTTATCAAAAGATGCACTATTCCAAAACCATCTATGCTTTGAGAATCCCTATTTCTTTGCTTTATGATATTTATTTTGCTTTCAAGACCAATATTTCTACTCTTCAACTCTTAAAACCTATTGACTCTTTAGAGGTTCACTCTGCCTGGAAAAACTTTCTTTTTCTTCCATGGGAACATAGAACTTTGTTTTTATTTCTGCTATAACATTTAAACAGCCTAATATTTTAGAGTCATTTGTGTTTCTGTCAGACTCCCTCATGAACATCACAAGACCAGAAAGTCAACCTTCTTTATTTTTTACAATTGCCCCAAAAGAGGCACACAGTATCTTCCCAATAAGTGGTGTTGAATCAACTGATATTGACAGATCTATAAATTCACTTTCTGTGATACATACAGTCCAAATTCAGTAAACCAACAGCTTGCTCTCCAAGTGAGAGATCTAACCTTTTCAGCATAGAGATGATTTTAGAAAATAATTAAGCTTATAAAACAAAATGTAGCCCTTCCTATTTCTGACAGTTGTGGATCTTTCTTATCAAGGACTCAACATGGCAAAAGTACTAGATTTTGGTCCAGAGCACTGAAGTTCTAGCCCTGGGTCACCACTGTTGACTAAGAAATATACCCTCAGTGAGCTCTCTGGACTTCAATGACTTCATTTGAAATTGAAGAGGGTGGATTCAGTCATCTCTAAAATGTTTTCCAGACCAACAATTTGACCAACATTAGACTTTAGTCTATCTCAAGAATTAGCCAATAAACATTTTAACCAGAAAAGATAATTCACTGGGAAATATTATTCATCAAATAGCAAGAAGAATGCTTTTTTAAAAATTTATTTATTTATTTTGAAAGAGAGAGAAGAGGCGGGAGGGAGGACAAAGAGAAAGGGAGAGAACCCCAAGCAGCCTCCTCACTGTCAGTGTGGACAGAGCCTGATTCAGGGCTTGAACTCACAAACCATGAGATCATGACCTGAATTGAAGTCAAGATTTGGATGCTTAAATGACTGAGCCACCATCCAGGTGCCCCAGGAATGCATTTTTAATATGAGGATCATTGCATTAATTTTCTGTTTTTGCCACTAAAATGCATGAAGAATAGCAGAACTTATAACATTGTCATAACAATATTTGGCATTTAAAAAGGTAGAATTTCCAACATGAACTGAAGCTTTAAATATCCTCCTGGAAATAGCACAAGACTATCCTCTGCTTGACAGAAACACCCAATCTGCCTAAGGAACAGTAGGTGCTATATCACCATTACTTTCTCAAAGGACTATGAAAGCAGTAAAATTAAATGTCAGGGACTTGAAACAAATTGAACAATAAACTTTAAAAAAAATACTAGTTGTGCTACATTATTATAGATATTCAGAAATAAAAATCCAATTTATTTTTTTAAACATTTATTTTTAAGAGACAGAGAGAGACAGAGTGCGAGTCGGGGAGGGCAGAGAGAGAGGGAGACACAGAATCCGAAGCAGGCTCCCGGCTGTCAGCTCAGAGCCCCACGCAGGGCTTGAACCCACCAACCATGAGATCATGACCTGAGCTGAAGTCAGACACCCAACCGACTGAGCCACCCAGGTGCCCCAAAATAAGAATCTAATTTAAAAAATAATTACTGAACTATGAACTCAAAAGCTGACTTTTCGGAATATACAAACACTTTGTCATGTTTACACACACAAACACACATCTCAAATACTTACAGCAAAACTAGATTATTATCCTATTGGCATATAAACTACATAAAAGAAAGCTATTCTTTTATTTCTCTTTGGAATACTCCCCATGCTCTTTACAAATTGCCTTGTAATAAATGAAAAAAAAATTAAAAACTGATTTGACCAAATTAAGACTCTGTTAGCTCTATTCGTGAACTATAGAATCAGCATGGACATCTCCAGGTCAAGCTAAAGGCTGGTCTGATTGGGCCTCAAAAATAACTTTAATATTGAAAACAATGCCATGTACTCCAATTAAACCATTTATTTAAGTCAGTAAGCATTTAAAATTGAATGCAGAAGAAGTATTTCTTCAAGTTATTTTCAAAACTCCACTTTGGAACTTTTGCATCTTTGTAAACTATTAAGAATGCAGTCTGGTCATCAGAAGTTTATCAACAAGTATAGCTATTCTCTAATTAATAACAAGGAAACAATTTTACCTAAAAAGGTGGGGGGGGGGGAAGACTTGAGAATGAGGTTCTAGCATCAACTGTTTTCAATATAAATTTCCATTTCACATTTGGCTGAATACAACTGAAAAGAAAAGCCTAGGGCCATCCATAAATCCTAATGCACAAGTTATCCCAAATCCCCCTCTCTTTAATCTCACATTCAAGAGATCACCAATCCCTGTCATATATGCACCATTAATCTGACTTAAATCCACCCTTCCATTCCAATTCTTTTGTGGCTGCCCTAGCTCAAGACCTCATTTCCTCTCACCTGGACCAGAAAAATTGATGCCTACTTGTCTCCCATACTATATTTTCTTAGTACATCCTAAGCACTGCTCTCAGCGTAATCTTTCTGGAAATATCTGAAAAAGTAATTATTTCGGAATCTTACTCAAAAGCCTTGAAAACATCTTCATTATCTCAGAACAAAATCTAACTTCCCTTGCATGCATACAACCTTCATAATCATAACCTGGCTATGCACTGCTCATCTCCTATCACTCAGCTACCCCACATATTATGCCCAGTAGTAATGTGCTTTAAAATTCAAAACATGATTTTATGTAATGCCAGCTTATACTTATATGCATAAGCTATTCCTTCTGATGAGAATATTCTCCTCCCCAAATTATTCCACCTTACAGAATCCTATCTGTACTTCTGGTTAAACTATTCCTCTTGTGCAAAGTTTAGCAGGAAATCTGGGGAGTTCCTTTTCTCCCTTTGTGTTTGGAAAAATCATTATGAAAGTTAATGTTATTATAATTTTCCTTTGTTTGTGCTTGTCTTCCCACTAGAATGTGAGAATCTTAAAAGCATTAATCAGTGTCCTGTGTTCATTATTTATATCCCCAGAGCCTGGCAAAATGTCTGACAGGAAGTAGGTACTCGGTAAATGTTTCTGGGAGGAAGGGAGGAAGGAAGGAGGGGCAGAAGGGAGGGAGAGAGAAAGCAGGAAGGCAAGTGGGAGGGACAGATGGAAGAGAGAAAGGAAAAGCATTAATTCTTTACTAGGGAATAGTGATTAGACAAAACACTGTCTTCATTTTCTCTCCATTCTTCCAGTTCCTTACTTCAAATATTTTTATGGTAATACCTTAAGTAAATAAATACCAAGAAAAATCTTAAATGAAAACAAAAAATATGAAGAGTCTGTTGTGACAAAATGGCAACCTATGGCCTGAAAGGTACATTAGGTGACACCTGAGAGAACTCAGGTGTCAACTAATCCCCCAGACCTCCCTTGCCAACTTGCTAATATGGATAAGAAGCTCCCATTTTTATTTAATTCTCCATCTAAATATACCACTTCCTTTATTCTGGTCCTGGTACTTTTTCATGGCTCTGACTCACTTGTTTTCACCATCATTCTAAGACTGACACCCTCCTCCCTGACTTCTATACAGCATATTCCATGTAGAGAAAAAACAACCCAAAGGGGGAAAAAATCAATAAGAAGGCAAATCCAAAAAAGATTTATGCTCAAGGATGACATTACTGATTGCTGGACCTACAAATTTAAAATCCCATCTAAGATGTTAGAATTGGCTGTATATTATTGAACTCTGAATAAGCCAAAAAGAAAATGGATCCTTTAAACAAAGAAAAATGCCTAACTACTTTGACTCAACTATTCTATAACTCTTAATTGGGTTCCTCCTTGAATAGGTCATTGTGCTTGGCCCTTTACAAGTATAGTTAGAAATGTTAAGACCTGGTTTAGCTAGTTTATAAGCCATGTAAGTGAAATAACAATACAACTAGTCCTGCCACGTGAAGGCTGCTCATTCTTGCTCAATAACGGCACTGCCAACAGAGCAACTGAAAACCTAAGAGAATCTGTAAACATTTAAATGGAGACAGGAGAAGCAATAAAAAGGTAGGAAATGCCCCAATGGAACTATCTCAAGCAGGAGTGTTCTGACTTTTAATTTCCTGCCTCTTTGCTTCCTGATTTCACTTGACTTCCTTGTTATTCTTACTATAATTCTACTAATCAAGAGATTCATAACGAAGTCATCATCCTTTAAAAACTACAATGGTCTCCAAGAATGCTACAGAGCTAGTACGTTTTGTTCACACATTAATGGAGTTTATTCATCACATAACATTCTCCCTATCAGACTGAGGTTATTCAGAGATTGGTCCAAGTCGATATAGGAGGACTAGCTGATTTGAAGGCAATGGGAGGACTCACTAGTGGAACAGGAGTTGGTTTCACTTTTGCCTTGTCTAAACAGTAGCCTTAAGACAGCAGGATACATACGTCAGTGGGAAAGGAGTTGTAAACCCATTTTTTTCCCAATGAAAATGGAAAGTAGTTCTAAAGCCATTTTCTTTCCTCTGAAGCGATCAGAGAGGAAGTCTTTTTTCATCTCATTAAGTTCCTTTTACTCAATGGCACCCTATTCCTAAGACCCAGAGTCGAAGTTAGTGCTATATATTAGCTATGTTGTGGATTTAATATAATTCTGTATGTTAGAAAGGAAACCTAAGCTTCTTTTAGATCATCATTTCTATGAAAACTATGTTCTCTGCATTCCAGTCAAATGACTTAGAAATCTCTTGGAACATAATTATTTACAATGTGGTATTTTCCTCTGTATGAATAAGGGAATCGTAAAAAAAATTTCGTAAGATCACTGAAGTTGGTGCCAAATGTATTATGTGGAGAAGGTATGAACTAGAAATAGGAGCTTCTTAAAATATGTGGAAATAACAAAGTTGTATGCCATCCTTTCCAGTATGCAGGCTCATAATAATAACTAGACAGGATAACAACTTATTGTTTGTTCCCTTTTTCCACCTTGTTGAAATCAAGGGCATCATGGAACTACTGTCAAATGAACAAAATAAACCAATTAGCTAGCTGACTTCCTAAAACTAAACACCCAAGTTAGGGCCCTCTGAACATGCTTGATCCAAAAACAACAGGCAACTAACTTTTTTAACGTTTATTTATGATATTATTGAGACAGAGAGAGAGAGAAACAGAGCATGAGTGAGAGAGGGGCAGAGAAAGAGACACAGAATCTGAAGCAGGCTCCTGGCTCTGAGCTGTCAGCACAGAGCACGACGCAGGGCTTGAACTCACAAATCGGGAGATCATGACCTGAAGGGAAGTCAGAGGCTTAACCCACTGAGCCACCTGGGCGTCCCAACAGGCAACTAACATTTAATGAAAAGGATCTACAGTAAAAGGGAAAAGAATGAGAGAAGATCCTGGGAGGCGAAGGAGAAGGGTACTAAGAAGAATGACCGCCAACAGCATCCACCCGAACACCTCTAAAGAAGAAAGAGTCCGGGTTACTTAGATCTTCACTGTTACTCAGGATATATGAGGATGGAAAAACACGGTCTAGGGTGAGAATGAAGTCTGACCTCCCATTAGTGTAACTTTTATAACAGGATTCCCAAGACACCATCTTTTTCTACTAATAAGTTATTCTACTCCTATGCCATGTCCTTAAAATGGATGGTGTGCACTTTCTACTCCTCTTGTCATTTCCCTTTTCCAACTGACTATGTTACAAATGACAAGGCAGGATCTTGAGCAACTACCTTGGATCCAAAGATGAAAGCTGTGTGTAAGTGATTAACAGAACCTTCTATCACTGTAGTCCTGGACAACTGACCTTTGACTGCTACATAAGGGAGAAATAAACTGCTATCTTGCTTAAGCTATTTTTTTTTTTTTTTTTGCCTTTCTGTGTATCAGCTTAGACGGCATTCTAACAAAAGAAAATAGAAGACAAATCAAATACAGCCATAGAGGCCATGATATTTGGGTATTAGTGAAAATGAAATGGCAGACTGTTAGAGACATTTAAATAGGGTAGACATTTATAAGTAGACATCAATAGACAGTTGGATTAGAACTCAGAGATATAAACAAGAAATGCAAATTAATGGGTGGTTTGAAGATAGCTAGTTACTGAAATCTTGCAAGTGTATTAGATCCCAAAAGAAGCAGTACAACAGATAAAAAAGGAACAGATCAACATACAGCCTGGAGAAACCCCAATATGAAAAGCAACTGGTAGAAGTAACAAACAGGACAGAGAAATAAAAGCCAGAGTGGAAGGAGATAAAATGCTAATGAAACTACCATATTTACCTTCATCTCCATGGTAAACATTTAGAATATTTTTCTTTGGGAACTTATATTTTATTTATTTTTATATGTGAATTTCATCCAATCGTCAGATATAAGAAATATATTCAACTAAAATGAGATTAACAATAAAAAAGGAACAGTATTTGAAATATATACAGATGTCTCTAATTTCAGAAACTCATCTTCTAAAATTAAGCCCACATATCAGTGTGTTAACTGAAAGTATGAGACTGGCAAGCCAACCTCAGTAACAAACTGCAAACACTTTGTTAAGTGTAAAACAAAGTGCCAGAACTTCCTCTCTGTTCTCTTGCTCTGACTAATTGGTTTTCTGTCATCTTTTATGTTTTCCCCACACAGATCAGTACACCACATGAAAATATTTTCTCAGAAACTAAGCCTTTTATCTTTTAGTAAATGGATACCTATCAATCAGAATCCTGGAAGGAAACAGGTGACAAATCCAAACAAGGAACTTTAATTAAAGGTTCATTTACCAAAGGATTTGAAAGTTAAGGGAACTGTCAAGAGATGGTTATTGCATTGGGGAGTTAGCAGTTACCTGAACTGGAGAGATAGATAAACACCTATGAGAAAGGTTCACTCAAAATAAACTAGGACTTAGGGTAAAGGTAGAGAGGAATGATTATATCAACTTCACTTTCCTTCTGCCTTCTGAGGTCCTACCAGTACCTCCCACTGGCCAAATCCAACCAGAAGCCAATTGTCAAGCTCCCCTCCTCTGAAACACATTTCAGGAGGAGAAGGTTAGAGAGTGGATCTGGAAGTGCATATTGAAAACAGGTGCCTCTTCAGTATATGCAGACTTTGGACATAGTGGTTACTCTAAATAAATATGTTGCATTATTTGAACTAATGACAGAGTAAATTGAAGCTATGAACAATATGCTAGCTTCTCCCCAGAATGAGATATGTATGGTCTTTAGTATGATACCTAGTGACTCTAAACTCTGCATAAAGACATAGGACAGCTGGGCTTGTACATGTCTGCCAGCTGGTGTGGGATGCTCAAAGATCTGGATAGCTAATTTTACACAATAACTGCTTTTAATAGGAGTTTTATATTGAAACCTCTGACATGCTTTTACCAGCAATTGTACTGCCAAGTCTGGCTATAATAAATGTGCATGATTTAAAAGCTAATTCTCCAGAAATACCACTTTGTTTTTTTTGCCTTCCTTCAACATCTTTGCCCTGTTTGGCAGCTCACACTGTCAATCTATAACCTTCATCCTTCTTTTGATCCTTTCCTGCCCCAGAGTGGCAGTTCCCATTAGCCTGGGCATACCCATTTGCTACTGCGCATTCATTCAGGAGATTTGAAGAACTTTTTGCCACAAATAACAAAGCACTGATTCCTGAGCACTGAGGAAATTCCAATTATTATTTCTGTGTTTTTTAAGGTCCTTTAATGGCCTTTAAACAAATGTTGCCTTTCCCCTAAAAGAGTTGTCTGCACAATTTTCTCAGCTTTTAAACCTCATCACAACTTAAACAGGTTTTGAATGATTTTCCTCTTTTGAACCAGAACATAGATCTGAGTTGCTTGTATGGTCTAATTTGCTGTCTCAGAAATGCTTCTTTATATTTTACCTACATGACAGGATACAACCCTCATACACATGATAGGGGGATACGGCTAAACATCAGTCTCCTTGCACTTTTGTCTTTCATCTTACTCACTTTTTATTTTCCTCCCTTGGCTTCTACTACCTTGTTTAAAATACAGATGCATTTCTCCTGCATACTGGCATGTGATGTCCCTGTCCCTGTACTGAATTTTATTTCCTTTTACTCAGAATCAAATCAGTGCTTATGGAAATGATCAGCTTTCAAGGAGGAAAGAGCAAAATTCCCAGCACTTTCCCTTCATAATTATGAAGTGAAAACAGCAAACACTTCCATATTTTAAGCAAGCGTTTCATTTTTTTTCTAGAACTGAAGATCAAAACGTCACAAAGGCTGATAAATGGGGGAGGTCCATTCAAAGTTTCACATATTTAACCAAAAGAAACACATGGCTTTGATCATGAATGTTGCAAGACATACTGCACTTTTCAATTAATGAATTTTCTGCAGTAAGTCCTTCATTTACAAATTGATGAAAACATATTCTACTCTTAATCAACATGTCTTCCACTGAACATTCTTCAAAAGCCCCTCGAAAGTCCACGTACTGCTGTCTGATCTAACCCCTTGCCTTTCTTATCCTGCCACCCACTCCACCAATATCCAAGGGTCCCAACATGCCCCTCCTCCTCCCACCTCCATGTTTTGGCACTTGCCATCCCCTTGGCCTGCAATGTATACTATGATCCTCCCAAACCTGCTTTCTCACACATCTACCACCACCACTGACAATCTGCTTCAAGACTAATTTAGGAATCTATCAAGGCTAGCTCAATATTAGCTGAACTGATGAAACAATTAATGAGCAGGCTTATATCACTAAAAGTGAAAGCCATACAATGTCACCTTAAATTTTGTTTTTAATACTGTTTTTGAATATCTATACATCCTAGGCACTGTGCTAGTTCCTGGAATTATAAACATGAGTAAGAATGGGGAGCCTAGGTAGCTCAGTTGGTTAGCGTCTGACTCTTGATTTCAGTTCAGGTCATGATCTCAAGGTTTGTGAGATTGAGCCCCATGTCGGGTTCTGTGCTGACAGGGTGGAGCCTGCTTGGGATTCTCTCTCTCTCCGTCTCTCTCTGCCCCTTCTGAGCTCACACTCTCTCTCAAAATGCATTTAAAAACACTCAAAAAGTAAATTAAAAGAAAAAAAAACCATGAGTAAAAGGAGTCCATGGCTATCCTTAGTAGAATATGCTCATTTGTAAATCAATATTTACAACACATTTAATAACTACTGTGATGACAGTGTAAAAAGATACTAGTATGAGTCTTCCTTTCCTCAGTTTCCACTGAGAAACCAGTCAGATGACAAACAGACCTCCAACCCCATATGAGAAATTTACAGAAGAAATGAATTAAAATCTCTTCCCTTCTCTTGGACCCCTCCCTAAGCCCAAGGATTTAAATAGTTTCAGACAGTGGAATTGAAAAAACAACAAAACTCAAAACTGGTGGAGAGACTGTTTCTGAGAGTGATAACGGAATGTGCCTGTACTCCTAGAGTTTGTCAGGAAAAAGGATATATGAAATTTTCCCACACAGAGTGGCAATGGGGAAGACATGCATTATCCAACTTTTGAATCCTGGCCCAGAAGCATGAAGAGACTTCAAAAGAAAGCGTCTGAAGTTGTACTACCAGCTGTCTAGGGCAGAGAAAAGAGCTCCACTCTGCACATGGATATCTACTAATTTCAACTAAACTACAAGAGAGCCAGCCCCCCAGGGAACTTGTAAAGTTTCTGCCAACTTTACAATGAGACAGTCAGCTTTCATCAACTGCATCTCCATAGGGATATCAAATTTAACTGGCAGCCCAATGAGCACAAAAACACCGAGCTAAGAATGGGCTTATTCCCCACTGCTGCTCCCCTCTATGCACAAACCCCCAACTTTGATTTTGGCAGGGAGCAAACTATCCCAGAAGGGTGGAAACAAACAGGTTGAAGGGATGAAGAACTACCAACCACGCTATAAGCTTCCATTTTAAAGCTAGCTAGAAAAAAATAAATGCAATAAAAAATAAAATGAAAAATAAAACAAAATAAAAGCTAGCTAGAGATGGCTGAGAGAATATTTAACATAGAAGTTTCTGTACTTACATTATTACAAAAGACACACTAATTCCTGAATTAGGACTGTTACGTCAAGTAATTTTAGAGCTCTCTGTCACTTTTGTCAAAATGTGAAAACCCTGGAACCTGCTAGAATTTTCATTCTGGAACAGAGAAATTCACTCCACTGAATAAAGTATTGAGGATCAATAAAAGTCAGAAGAAAGTTACAGTTTGATCATAATTCACATATCCTTTATGTTCAACAAAAGCACAATTCATTCTATAAGAGTCATTATAGATGATTAATTTTTTTCCTTTGGTGTTTCTGTATTTGAAAAAAGGAAAAAAAAAAAAACCAAACAGCTCACTCACCAACCATGACATACATTAATTAATCATTTTTCAGTCTCCACCAGAAGGAAGTGCTTTGCTAGGTAATGCAGATCAAAAAAAAAGAGGCAGGGGTTGGGAGGTCAGTTGTATGATATCTAGTCAAAATTACTTGTGTTTTATGGCATTAAATGGTGAAAAGCAGCTAACTAGCTGAACCCTGGCCTTCACAGAACTGCCCACTCTTCTCAATGCATATACTGCTATATGGTTTATTTTTTATTTATTTATTTTTTTAAACATACTAGCTCTAAAGCTGAACTCTTGTGTGAAATTTAATGTACAGTTTCCTGGATCACTTTATAAATTATGTCTTTAAGTCATGAAAATATATTGGTTATTTTACCTTCTGTTACCAGTAGGACAGCTATGTTTTATGAATGGAGATCTCGATTCTTGGATTCCCCACCAAAGATTTACTTGAGAATCCACACTCGAATACAGACAGGCAGAAGGAAAGTAGCAATCACAAAGAAGTTTATTAAGGACAGTACACTCTCAATAAGGGAGAGCTGGCAGGCCCTAGGGGTGGCAACTGCTCTGAAGATAGAGGGGTCTTTTCCTTTTATGTAAGCGGGGTTTTGGGTCATGGACATGGTGGTCTCTAACACAAACTGCTTCCAATCATTTGGGTTCATATTTGTACTGGAATTATCCTGGTAGCCTTTCCCCATGAGGAGGGGCTAAAACCACAATGCAAATGCATTATAAGGAGTCTAGGGGTTACCCCAGGGCAGAGGTAGAGGGGAGAGAGCATATTCTGCACCTGTGGTCCATTAGCCCCAGGGTCTTGGAAGCCACAAAGTTAGGATTGTTGTGCCCAGAGGCCTCTAATGTGTAACCTATTTATCACCATCCTTGCCTCCAACTTTCATTTAACAAACTGCCTACTCTATCATTTCCAGCCTATTATGGGAATTTGCTTTTTACTAATGCATGGTCTCCCCCTGCTATCTGCAGTAAATCTTTATCTCCTCTTTTGTGAAATATTGCAAGATTACAAATTACAACAATATTGGTCACTTTTTATTACATAGTCCTTTAGTCTGTCAGCTCCCAAAGTCATTAGGAAAAGGTTTTTTTCTATTTTGTTTTTGTTTTTTTTGTTTTTTTTTTTGTTTTTTTTTTGTTTTGTTTTTGTTTGTTTGTTTGTTGAGAGAGAGAGAGTGTGTATGTATGTGCAGGAGGAGAGAGGAGCATAGGGAGAGACAAAATCTTAAGTAGGCTCCAAGTTCTGGGAAAAACCCTGAACATGGGGCTCAATCTCACAGATCCCATGACCCTGGGATCAGGACCTGAGCCAAAATCAAGAGTTAGCCATTCAACCGATTGAGCCACCCAGGCACCCCATGGGAAACGTATTTCTATTGTGGTTTTCTTCTATCTCTAACTTAATTTTATTTACTAGAATCAAGTTTTTTAAAAGGATTTCTTTTTCAGAAAAGATGTCAAATATATCTAATAGAGGCCTGTCTAATACAGTATCATCTTAAATGTTAGTCATTTATAAAAGACTTTATAAAAAGTCATTTAGTTTGGCCAACTTAAATTTCTCTATTTACAAATTAGATGTAAAATTATATCTAATAAACTTAGCTTCTCTTTTATATTCTTCATTGAAAAATATCATTAACTGCTTGAGAAGTTTATAAAAATCATTAAATTTATAAAAATACACTTCAGAGACACTTTCATTACCCTCAACTTCTTTTGCCAGATCTATAGATGACCTTCCTGTGATAAACTGTCATATTCAAAAAGATGTCTCCTGAAGTCATTGAGCATTTTTAACCTACATTTAGATAATTATATAATCTACATTTAGATGAGTACATGTATTATCTAAATAAATGTCATAATACCCTAATAATTAGATCAGAATTTTCTTCCTATTCAATTTAAAGACTCTTTTAAATATATACGTCTTCTCCAAACACTCTAACGTTTAGAAACGTCATGAACATATGTTTTTTTTATACATAAATGAAAAAGTGGAGCTCAGAGTCAGTGAACTCCCCAACTCTGTAAGGATTCAAGCAAACACCCTTTAATATGGGCTATGAATGTTGTGATGGGATTTCCTGGGTTGAAGTAGCAGAGACCTATAGTTCTAGGTAACTCTAATCCCCTTCCATCTGTAGAGGGTGATAATGACATACCCGGACAGAAGATATTACACAGGTTAAGAATTTATTAATCAAAATGGAGAACTGCACAGTTATAAAGAAATATAAAAAGAGAATCACGGAGGCAATTTGACAATGTGTCCACCCGAGAACTACCAAGGGGGGTGGGCACAAATACACGCAGACTGTTCTGCTATAACACATCTTCCATAAGACCAAGTAGCTCATAATATGATGGGCAATTATAGGAGTAATGTTAATATAACACAAATATTTTGCTGTGTAAATGAGGTTTTTTCTAGACAGGTAGAGCCAGAATCATGAGAGTAGAATGATAATGAGCACCTGTATCCATGTCAACTTTCCCGTAAGGGGTAGTCCCAGCCTTGCTTTGGGTTGTGGCAGGTTGTGCTTACCACTGTGCCCAGCTAAAAAACAGCAATGACTCTGAGTTATGCTTTCTTATGCATTGCCCCAGGACCACAAGTCAGCATCTACCCTCAGTTTCTTTGGGCATTTATATTATCTCGTGGTACAAATTCCAGCTCTCTCCCCAAGTTATCTAAGCAATTACTCAAGGTACCAATTACCATTTTTGTTACTACTCTGGATATACACTTACACAGGTTTTGGATGGTTTGTCCCAACTCCATTTTCTCCTTAAGCCCTGTTATTTTTGGTATACAGTTTTTAAGAATACAGGGTTTTTCAGGAATCCAACTATCATGTTACAACAGAAACACCTGTAAATGTAGAGAAACTGAAAGGTATCAGATGCCAGTGTCATCTGAATTCTATAACTAAGTCTTTTTACTTTGATTTCCTTTGCTTGAAGCAACTTTTGATAATTATGGGTCAGTCCAATGCAAATATCCAATCCACTTGTCATATTTCTCATGGGAAATTATAAGTGTGCATTTTAATCACATATGTCAATCTTTTGTAAATTTTGGTTAACATGTATCAGCAAACAACAATTTAGTCAAGTTCTGGACACAAATGAGATGAAGTTTCTGAGATTAAAAAAAACTGAAGACCAGATTCTGAACTCAAAGGAACAGAGATTAATTATTACTGCGGTATTAGGTCTTGACCTAGCACTCATCTAGCCTCATCCAAGATTAATCCGCCTTTCTATCTTGCTGTGCAGCTTTTTAAATGTCTAATTTCTGTATTGCAACACAATAGAGACTAATCTTGATTCAAATTTTCACTTCTATGGGGCACCTGGGTGGCTCAGTGGGTTAAGCATCTAACTTGTATCAGGTCACGATCTCATGGTTGGTGGGTTCAAGCCCCACATAGGGCTCCGTGCTGACGGCTCAGAGCCTGGAGCCTGCTTCAGATACTGTGCCTCCCTTTCTCTCTCTGCCCCTCCCCCACTTGTGCTTTGTCTCTCTCACTCTCAAAAGTAAGCAAACATTAAAAATAAATAGGTAGGTAAGTAGATAGGTAGATAGATAGATAGTAAAAGGAGAAAGAAAGAGTAAAGGGAAGGAAGAATGCACTGAGATTCACAAGTATGTTGAGTTATGTGGTTTTGAGGACTGGAACCTATCTAGTTCAGCTTTATATTTCTACCTCCTAGCATATTTAGCACCAAAAAAACAAACAAAAATTTATATAGCATCACTTAAAACGAGAACAGTATAAATGTCTATATACATTATAGCTTCAGATAAATTCTGTTCTTAGGAGTTCCAAAGCATTTCCTAGGGCCATCTTATTGGTAAAAGGGTTATAACTATCTTATCTAAAATCGCATTCTGAAGTCAATTAAAGGACATACATGCTCTAGTTTGGAGTCGGGGCAGGGATCACTTTTCCCTAAGAATCCACTCTCAAGCTCATCCATTTTATCTAGGACATCCTTCCTATGTCTTCTCCATATCCAAACTTCAGTGTTTACTCAAAGAGAGCAAATATGGCCACATTCTAAAATTATGATGACAAAAAGCTTTTACTTATGTCCTGAAAAAAATTTAAGATGCACCTGTCTTTATGCTCTTTGGACCCCAAAATCTACAATGTAGTATTGTAAAAAGGACTCTGAACTAATGAAATAATCTTGACTTTAATGCTAATAAATTGTCTGAGTTAGAAAAACCATTACATCTATCTGAGCCTACTTCCTCTGAGTAAAATGGGACCAATAATGTCAGTCATGCCTATTGCTTGATGGTATAGTAAAGAACCACTAAGAAAAATTTAATCAATTATGATGGGTTCCATAAATGAGTATATCACTTACTAAAATTGCAATGATTTTTAAATGTGAAATTCAATAAAAAATTCCAAGCTAATAAAAACAGTAGATACAATTAACATGTAATTCAAACCGTCAGTATTAAATGAAGCATAAAATCTGTTTCCCCATCATACTTTTAAAAGTTTCAGTGTTGCAGGGAAATTGGGTGGTCTACTGCAGGATCAATATTAGAGGCAGAACAGGTCATATAAACCATTCACTCACCAATGCCATTTCCTGAATGCAACTGCACCTGTAAGTTTCATTCATGCAGCCATATAAATCATTGCTTAATCTGTAGTTGCTGCTTCCCTTCCTGCTGTGCACTCACATTTTGCCCTAGTTATTGGTAAAATGCAAGCACCGTATTACCATCTTTCTCTCCACTGGAATATTTCCTCAGTTAAACGCACTTAAGAAGAAAGTGTTGTCCACAGTTTCTCTAATTCCCATTCTCACTTCCTTACAATGCCTAGATATATGATGCTTGGATGTGGTGATTTGTCAATTTTCATAGTCTCTAGCCTTTTAAGAGCCTACAACCTTAAGAACCACCCTTTCGCTTCCTAATTTTCCAGTTCTTTCCTAGAAAGACCTCATTTCTGTAACATCTGGTGTTTATAATTTTCTTTGTTTTTAAGATTTATGTATTTATTTAGAGAGAGGGGGAGAGAGGGAGAGAGAGAGAGAGAGACAGCGCGCACGAACAAGCAAGCACGCACAACTGAGGGAAGGGCAGACAGAGAGGCGGGGGGACAGAGGATCTGAAGCAGGCTCTGCGCGGGCAGCACAGAGTCTGATGTGGGGCTCGAACTCACGAATTGTGAGATCATGACCTGAGCCAAAGGCAGACTCTTAACCGACTGATCCACCCAGGCACCTCTGGTACAGGTAATTAAGTATTAACTATTATTTAATTTCTGTAGCTGTTCTTTGGTGTAATAGCTAGTCATACGTATAACTTCATTCATATTTGGCAACAAAATAGTAACAATTAGAGTGTTAGATTATGTTCTAATAGAAAATTAGACTGGATTGTTAAAATTTTAATCTATGAATTCTTCTGTGTGGTTTATTGTGAAGGTGAAGATAATTTTCATATGTATTCTGAGTTTGCTGCTAGGTAGCCCTCACACTGTCCCTCTAGTGCTTCTCAATCTACCTGCCTTCTGATCTTCACTGTCTCTGGTACTATAAAGGAGTACACTATATGAGCATTCAGTCTAAGTGTTCTTCAAACATCTTTCACTTTGCAGCAATCAAACACTAACCAAAAGGCTTTCCTTACTATACTTTGAGTAGAAATTCCAGCTGTAAAATGGTCTCATACTCATCAGATGGTAATTAGTTCTGGAATCGTCTTATGAATGCAAACCTGTATGGTTTATATTGTCAGGCATACACCAATTCCCTACTGGAAATCATGCACTATGATAATAAGCCTCTCAAAGCACTACATGGGCACTTTGTATTAGATACAATCAGAATGCTTAAAACCACAGAATATTTACAAAGACCTAAGTGTAGGTATGAAAGGAAATAATTGAGTCTAGAAGTTTATCATCCTTATTTTGTTATGATGAGAGAACTGGTTGAATTGCAAAATATAAGATTATCAGAAAGAGAAAAATTGATGAATGATGCTTTCAAAGGTTCCTCTTCCCAGAAATTAGAGATGCGGGAAAAGCATCACTCATCTGACTATGTCCTTCTCAAAAAGAACGTTTGCTGGTTCTCAAATATGCCATGAGTTTAATGCCTCTGAGAATGCACTTATTCTGTTCACTCAGTTAAGAATGACAATGCTCAATATTCTACCAAGACCCAGATAAAATTATATAATTGCTGTTATATTTTCTCACCCTCATACTCCAGACTCATCGATTCAACACAGTTACTTGCTGATTTCTATATGGCCTCATGGCACTTGGTTTACCCATGATATGGCTAAGTAACTACTTATATATTTTGCTTATATATGCCTGTCTCTCTGAACAGAGTGTCAGCTCTTAGAAAGATGGAATTATTTTAGCCATTATTGAATCCCCAACACTGGTAAGGTCTCACAAATTATCAGTATCAACCACTTATCAGTAAGTTAATTCAAATGCCATAACGTTATTTCTCAGTTTGCTAGGTAATTAACTGGTTGTATTTACTGACCCTACTCTGAGGTCGAACCTAACATTTATAACAGCTACCTGACATCTCCCTGAAGATGTTTCAGAAGTACCTCAAATTGAATATGTCCAAAAAGAAATTAATGGACTTCTAGTACCATTATGGTATGGAATCTATGGAATCTAGTATTTTCTGCCCCATTAAATGTTACCACCTAGCCAGTTGTGCAAGTGAGAAACCTCGAAGTCACTCTTGATACCTCCTCCTTTATCATCTCCTTTTCCATTACATTTCCGTTCCTCTTGATTTTGCCTACTACAGATAGTTGAGCCTCTCCACATTTTGCCATTTTGACCATTCCACCACAATCCAAAACACTAGCACCAAAAGTACCAAAAGTGATTTTAAGAGAGGTAAGCTAGGGGTGCCTGGGTGGCTCAGCTGATTAAGCATCCAACTTCGGCTCAGGTCATGATCTCGCAGTTTGTGGGTTCAAGACTCATGTTGGGCTCTGGGCTGACAGCTCGGAGCCTAGAGCCTGCTTTGGATTCTGTGTCTCCCCCTCTCTTCTGCCCTTCCCCTGCTCGCACTCTGTCTCTCTCAAAACTAGACAAACATTAAAAAAGAGAGAGATGAGCTAAAGGCAATAATTAAAAAGTAAGTAAGATATGAATAGGTTTGTAGGGTTTGGCTGATGAAATCCAACTATCAGGATTAATCTGTAAAGATATGAGATTGTCTTCCAAAAGGGTATTACTTATGATAGCCCCTCCCAAAGAATGTCTTCATAAAGATAGCCATGCATTTGAGTTTATTTGACCTATCAATGAACAATGAGCCCAACTGTGTGGTGGACTGTTGTTTAGGGGCGAAGAGGCAGTCCTATATGCATCATAGTAAAAGTGGTTTTGTAGAATCAAAAAAAATATTGAGACCAGAATTCCTGAACTTTTCCTCCAAATTGTCTTTGATAGTATCAAATTCTCCTACCTGCAATTTAAACTGTAGCCACATTTTCCTTTGTTAGCCAGAGGTTCTAGGGTGGGTAATCTCTGTCTTGCAGGAGCTCAACATCCAATAGAGAAGAGAAAGATAAAGCATTTGCTATAATACAGTATGATAGGATTATGTATGGGCAATGGCTTAAGAAAGTCAAAGACCAAAAAGATGAAGGGCGGGGGGGGGGGGGGGGGGGGGGGAGGGGGGAGCCTTCTCTCTTCCCTCCATTTCCTATAAAGTCTATGGACTGTGCTAGAGGAAATCTATCTGATTGCAGTTAATGCTCTTTTTAATAAATGAGCAAATCAGACGTGAAGAATTGCAAACGGCCATCAAAATATCAGGGCTTTCCATTAATATTAGGCAAAATAAACAAGCTATGCACACTCAAAATTTCCAAAGCCAAATTTATACTAATGTTGAATTGGTTCACTACCCCAAAGAAGGTAGAGCTCTGGCAAGAGTTGCAAGGGAAAAAAAATATATATATTTGACTACTAGAAGGCAAACAGATAATTCCTAAGAAAAGAAGGCAAGGGTAAAGTATTAACAGTAAGAGAAGAATATGGAAAAAGGCATGGGGTTGTAAAACAACTGATGTTTGAGGACCCAGTGGAAAGTGTGGTGTAGCTGCAACTAAAGACAAATATTTCAATGGCTTGAAATGAGTGATAAGATATGAGCCTGGACTAGTTCAGTAGGTTGGGACCAGATTGTAAAGCTTTACATGGCATATGAGAGAATTTTAATTTCATCTTATAATCAAAGAGCTAAAAGAGACTCTAAGAAGATTTTGTTTTAGTAAGACTACCATGGTGGCACCGTAGAATTCAGACTGGACGGGAAAGGACTGGTAACAGAAAATTCCAAGAAAAATTTCCTGAAAAGATATTTTATAAAACTGTATTGTGTTGGATTGAGTGATGGCAGATGTAAGAAAGAACCGTGAAGTGAAAGTGACAGAATTTGGTGACTAGCATGAGAAATATAAAGCCTTAGTAACTCTGTGATTTGTAGCTTAATGGTGGATGGTGATGTCCTTAACTGAGGTAAAGAATAAAAGAACAGGAACAGACTTCAGAGGTGGTGGTAATGGGAAATCATGGCACTTCAGTTTGGTGTCTGTAGTGTTTGAGAAAACTGAGGTATATTCAAGAAACAATTAGATGTATATATATAGGGAACTCAAGACTGAAGACCTAACTTTGAGACACATCAACACAATGAAGGTAGTTGAAAGCATTGGGTAAATGAGATTATCTTGACATACACATACATGTGTATATATATGTATATGTATACATACATATATGTGTGTGTATATATATATATAAACATCTATATGTATGTATGTATACATATATATAAACATCTATATATATGTATGTATACATACATATAATATAGAAATGAAACCTAAAAGGACCAAAACCTGTGGAACTCCAACAGTTAAGGGGAAGTCTCCACCAAGGGGAACATAGCACTAATGGTTGGAGACGTAGGGAAAAAATCATAAACAACTGTCTTAGAAACCAAGGAAGGAAGGGAGGGAGGGAGAAAAAAAAAATTAGGGGACGGTCAAGTAAAAACTGTACAAAGATATCAAATAGTGCTGAAGTTATCAAAGTTGGTGATCATGAGTTTATTAGAAACTTTAGTGTTTCCATAAAGCAGCAGAGGCAGGTTAAATTAAAAAACAGATGTCAAGTAGGTGCAACAAGGAATGAGAGACAGTGTCATAACTTGAACAACAAATACCCCAGGACATGTGGGTTGCACAGTGAGTTGAGCAATGAATTCTTGGTTTCAGCTCAGGTCACAATCTTCCAGCACATAAGTTGAAGCCCTGCATCAGGCTCTGCAGTGACAGTGTGGAGCCTGCTTGGAACTCTCTCTCTGCCCCTCCCCTGCTCGTTCGTTCGTTCTTTTTCTTTCTTTCTTTCTTTCTTTCTTTCTTTCTTTCTTTCTCTCCCTCTCAAAATAAAGAAATAAAAGAGAGACGAGAAGAACAGGAAGGGAAAGGAAAGGAAAGGAAAGGAAAGGAAAGGAAAGGAAAGGAAAGGTAAGGAAAGGAAAGGAAAGGAAAGGAAAGGAAGAGAAAAAAGCAAGAGTGAGCCCAGGATAACAGTGTTTTAGATGAGAGAATTTTTTTATTAACTGGGTTAATCTCCACTTCCCAATTCCAGAATACCTGAAGTAGCATCATGACGATATTCAGCAGACCTAGAAAGGCATGAAGCCTGCCTTGATCCAACCACTTATCTTTCCCTTTAAATCCTCAAAGGAGATATAGGTACCACAGCAGCAAAACAATTTAACATTTTAACATTTTTCTTATAAGATTTCCATCTCAGAAGTTTAGGATTTTAGCATGCCAAAGGAACCCTATAAAGACCTTACTCTGTATAATATTTGGTCTGCTGAAAGAGCCTCATAATGAAGTAGGCTGTATGGTCAGCTCAGTCTTCCTTACCTCTCTCCCAGGTCCTGCATTCCAATGGAGTTTGATACATTGAATGATCGTATGTCACCACAACACAGTGTACTCTATTTCAAAACAGGATGGAGAAAGAGCAATGCCCATAAAGGAACAACCTTAAAAATAGTCATTCTCAGCTACTAGAGATCACCTAAAAATGTACTTAGTAGCAAAGTATCCAATAAGTATTTTAAATTTCACCTAATCCAGATCACCACTCCTTCTCCTTTAGGAAGGGGGGCGGGGGGAAAAGATGGGCTTCCTCACTGACAAGGAGTTAATTATTCTATGGACTAAACTTTAGAAACACTAGTTTTTACCTTTCATTTAGTTTAGCTTCATGTTAGATGACCACATCTAGCTTGAAATGATTAAAGTAGATGTGCTGTTTCTAGGCAAAAGTCATTACTGGGAACTCAAGAACTCAATTTAGGCAAGCTGTAAAGTTATTCAGGCATGTTTTAAACCTAAATTAAAACATTTTCACATACATGTTCTTGACAAGCAAGAAAGAGTATTTCATGTCTCTAGAAATGGAATGAAATTCATTTTGATTTCACGATAGTAATCTATACCCATTTATATTATCAAATTTTGCTCATTTACTTGTTATTCATAAAATAAAAATTACATGTAGAAAAAAATCACACATTCCTACATCTACATTTGAAATAAATCTTTTTACAACCAAAGTGGACAAGTTAACTTATTTTACTTTGTAACCAAAGAGAGAACAGCAATTTGCCATTCGCTACAATTCTATCCAAATGAGTGCTTCTATCCAAGCACTTTGGTCAGCTCTTAATTATAAAAGAAATGGTGGCATCATTAAAATAATTTTAAATGGGTAATCCAAAGGTGATCTTAAATTTATGTTAGAAGATATATTTATACTCAAATCTTATGAATAAACCCCATTTGAAATGAAATATTAACACTATATAATTCATGAAGATCAAAGTAGGAAGATGCCAGAAAGATGAACAATTTCCCCTACTTTCTTATTGCTCGATCAATCCTTCTCTCCTCAAAGCCTTCACTTAAAGCCTTTCTCCCCAGCACCTAGAATATGAGCTAGTTGTTTTTTTTTTTTTTTCTTTTTCCTTTCCTTTTAAGAGACAGAGAGAGAGAGAGCATGAGCACAGGAGAGGGAGAGGGGCAGAGAGAGGGACCGAGAACCTTAAGCAGGCTCCACACTCAGCTAGGAGCCTGACTCGGGGCTCGACCCCATGACCCTACGACCCTGGGATCATGACCTGAGCCAAAATCAAGAGTTGGAGGCTTAAGCTACTGAGTCTCCCAGGCACCTTGAGCTAGTTGTTTTCCTCTTATGTGTATCTAGATTTGTTACTCTCTTACTTATTGTCCACAAGCCATAGTTAAGCAGTCTCTGTTCAGAGTATTGCTGCTCAGTACAAAGGTCATGTCAGTCATACATGTAATATGGCATTTTTTATTAGCCACATTAAAAAGTTACAAAGAACAGGTGAAATTAGATTTATTAATATATCTTATTTAACCTAATGTGCCCCAAATGCTAGCATTTCAATGTCATTAATAAAAAAAATTGAGAAATTTTACATTCTTTTTCAATACTACATCTTAGAAAGCTGGTATCTATTTTATACTTAAAGCAAAGCACCTACCAGTTTAGATGAGGCATTTTAACTAGAACAGCAGAGACTCAATTTAGACTAGACTGGTTCTAAGTGCCTTAACAGGCACCACTGACTAGTGGCCATCATATGGAACTATGTGGCTCTAGACCATGAAAGAGATTATGAGAGAGCCTGTGTCCTGTGATACCCAGAGTCCTTTGTTCTCAAAATTGCCTGGGGCGCCTGGGTGGCTCAGTCGGTTAAGCGTCCGACTTCAGCTCAGGTCATGATCTCGCAGTCTGTGGGTTCGAGCCCCGCATCGGGCTCTGTGCTGACAGCTCAGAGCCTGGAGCCTGCTTCCGATTCTGTGTCTCCCTCTCTCTCTGCCCCTCCCCTGCTCATGCTCTGTCTCTCTCTGTCGCAAAAATAAAAACATTAAAATAAATAAATAAATAAATAAATAAATAAATAAATAATAAAAAAATTAAAAAAAAAAAAAATTGCCTGAGAAGATCTTGTTACTGGCAACCAAAAAGCCTAACCTAAAGTCTGAATAAGTGAATGTACAAATGAACAATGGAACAAAGGCTAACTTCTAAGAGCCTAAATCAACCCCTCCCAGGTATAAATATTTTAATCAGCTTAGTATTTTCGTTATTATTTAGACTGCAATTTTTTTGAGAAGGGGGGGGGGTTGTCCTTCATGTTTGTGATTCAGTAGCTCTTATTTAATTCCACAGACTTTAAAAAAATTTTTTTTAATGTTTATTTATTTTTGAGACAGAACATGGGTGGGGGAGGGGCAGAAAGAGAAAGAGACACAGAATCCAAAATAGGCTCCAGGCTCTGAGCTGTCAGCACAGAACTCCATGCTAGGCTCGAACCCACGAATTGTGAGATCATGACCTGAGCTGAAGTTGAATGCTTAACCAACTGAGCCACCCGGGAGCCCCAGACTGTTTTTTGAGTAAGAATTGAATATGAGAGTAATTATATTTACCATGCCCTCACAAAAATATTTGTGTTGCTTTAAAACAAATTATCTAGCCCTAATAAAGAACTGTATTAAATACTAGTTGACTAAACAAGACAGATGAAGTAAGTCAAGGATTCTATAAATTAGCCAAAAAGTACTGATATGTAAACAAGTGAGTCCAGTAAAGGAGGAAGGAAAGAATCAGACAGTCTTTCTTGACCTAAGTCTTGAAAGCTAAGCAGGTGTTTCTTAGGCAGATCAGCTGTTTCTGTGGGTAAACAATACAGCCAAGTTACTGTTCAGATAATAACTTATGATCAAGAGAACCAGGAAGAAAGTTTAAAAAAAAAGATAGCTAAATGTTGAATATCTAAAATCTTTTTAGGTCATTTGAAGAAAGTTTGACATCTACATATTTTAGTTTCATTTTTTAAAAACTACAATCACCCAAATCAATACCTTTCAATTTACAATATGCTTTCTCTATAGGGATAGAAAAATGGAAAATTATCATCCCTGTACTATTTGGGTATCTATTTCAGCAAACACAATCTTCTTACTACTAGAGACAAAGAAAGTGGAGTTTGAATGGTTTTGCTGACTCAGGCTCAGAACATGCTCTAAGTTTAAGGACTGGAAGATGTCGTAATTTACAATTCTGAATGAACTCTTTATAAATGCAGAGTATTTCAAAATCTATCAAGAACAGAGCATGTTTGTTAAAGAAATGGCACCTCTGAAGTCTTGAATCTGGCTGACCTTTCCTTCTTTTGGCTTGTTCGAGATAAACGGCTGAGGAGAATGACGAAGTGTTGTGGGGGGTGGGGGGGGGAGAAGCTAAGAACCTCCAGAATGCTGAGGCACTTGCAACAGTAGATCATTTCCTTTCATTGCAGGAACCCCTGCCAAAGTCTGATCATTCTGATGATTAGTTTGAACTAATCATGAATGATTCATTAAGTCAGTCTCTAGTGTATTATAAGGTCTAAGCTGCATACACCTGGAATATTAAGATAGGAAAGAAACCATTGTGTTTCATTTAAAAATAATATTTTGCCAAAAAAAGAAATTAATATCTGTGTCTTTCTTGTGTATCCTACTGCATAAATAAACTCCAGTGGGAAATAAGTTATATATTCTCATAGAGCATCCACAATTACTAATTCAAAATTTATTCACCTGTCTCACTTCATCTTCCAAAATGTATGTTGTGGTGGTCATTATTGATTATTCTCAGGTAAAACGGACTCTGAGGCAATTTAGAATTGGAAAATTAAGGTGCTAAAAAGCTATGCTAATCCATATAGTTCCTGGCCAGACTGTTATAGTAATATAACTCATTTATCAAGACTTACTACATGCTATAGTATCCCCATAGCATATACTATTTAACCTAAAATAGAACCTGCAAGTTAGACTATCTATCCTCTTGTTGGGTAAATAAGGAAACTGTCGAACAGAGAACTTTAACATAACTTGTGCAAGTTACAATAAGTGGCAGATCTGGAATTCATTTATTTCCCATCAATAAATATCTACTGAGTTCCTTGTCTGACCCTATTCTAAATTATATGGCAATGAACAAACCAGACAAAGCCCTTGTTCTTATAGAGGACACTCTAGTAGACAGATGCTGTCAGTCAAAGAGAAATACAATTAAATATTTTCACTAACAATAGGGGATAGTAAGGTGAGAAATCCATCTAGGTAAAGATAAAGGGTAAAGGGTTCATCCAGTCTACAATTTTATACACTGAGGCCATAGCAGGCCTCACTGTTAAAATGAAATGTGAACAGAAATGTAAAGGAAGCAAGAGGTTGTGTGTTCCAAGGTAAAGAAAGATAAAGGAGTTTGATGGTCAATCTTACTGATGTGTTCAAAGAGCACCAAAAAGAGCAGTATGTTTAGAGAGGATTGGAAAGTGATTAGAGATGAAATTAGGAAAGTCACTGAGACAAGACCCCAAAGAATCCTAAATATATGGAGATTTTAGATCAAATTCTCAGTAAAACTGCAGTCAACAGAGACTTTCAACACAAGAGTGACTTGATATAAACTTCTAAAAAGATTACTCTTCCTACTTCAGAGAGAATAGAGTGTAAGAGGAATATAGGGGTTAAAAAATAGAAATGTGTGTTAATATGGATCTATCTATATGGATAGCATTCAAAGTGTGAGAAAGGTTCTTATTTCGGAAATGTTTTGAAAGTGGAGCCAATGTCATAACTAAGAATATATAATTAATTGAGTAAAGGAGTGTCACCCATATTAGCTTTGAGAACGTGGACAGTTACCTAACTTTTCAATCTTTCAGTTTCCTCATTTATAAAACTGAGATGATGATAGTATTATTTATATCAAAGAACTGTGGTAAGAATCAAATAACTTAATATACATTAAGCAGTTAAAATTGTGCCCCATACAATAGTATTATTTGTGCCAAGGTCATCAATTCATTTGTTTCCACATGATAGGCATTTGATATATCCCAAATTAAATTGGGTTCTTGCTGACACTCATGCTCCACTTTTCCCTTCTACCTTCCACAATACTTTGGTGATCTGCAAAGCTTGAGAACAGTGCTCACTAAGGTACTATATTAACATTGAATGATATCAGGAGTACACTAGCCTCAGGCAATTTCTGAAAGAAGATGAGTATCGTAAGTGTCACTTTTACAACAATCTTTAGCAGATTCCATTTCAAACAATTTCAGACTTTTGCTGTGTACCTGACTCAACGCTACCAACAGGCAGTGTGTCCCATTTCAATCCATTCCATTATGATCACACTCAATATTTCTTTAGGCTGTTTTTAAAAATTTGTTTGTTGTGTTTATTGGTTTTTGATTTTTAAATAACTTCATTGGTATAACACTGACATAAAATAATACATATTTTAAGTGTACAGTTTCATAAGTTGTAAAGGCTTAGACATATGTAGCCACTTGTGAAACTCACCACAATCAAGGTAAAGAATATGTCATCTTGCAAAATGTCCTTGAGCTCCTTGATAATGGCTTCTTCACATCCCTTCCTGACCCTTCCTTGCAAAAACCACTGAACTGCTTCCTGTAAGTATAATTTGTATTTTCCAGAATCATACATAAATGGAATCATACTGTATGTACTCTCTTGTCTGGCTTTTTTTTTTCCGCTCAGCATTATTATTTTTAGATTCATTCATGTCATTGTATGTATCAATAGTTCATTCCTTCTTATCATTGAGTAGTACTTATGTAAGGAGATACTGCAATTTCTTTATCCACTCACTTTCTGATTAACATTTGAGTTGCTTCCAATGATCGGCCATTGTGAATAAAGCTGTTATGAACATGCACATATAAATCTTTGTACTGTACGTATACTTTCATTACTCTTCAATATATATCTAGAAGTGGAATGAGTAGATAATATGGTATGTGTATGTTTTTTTTTCAAAGTAGTTTTGCCATTTTGGATTTTCACTAGCTGTGCATGAGTGTGTCAGTTCTACATTGTTGCCAATATTTGATATGGTCAACCTTTATAATTTTAGGCATTCTATTAGGTGTGGAGTAGTAGCTCAAAGTTTGATTTTATATTTCTCAGTGATATGATGCTGAGCATCTTCTCTGGCCTCTGACAGTTTCCTCATGTGTGTGTGTTGATCAATATCTGCCACATACATGAAAAGCACACTTGGCAAATCTATAGATCTCTCTCTTTGAAACTCAGTCCTATAAACTCTAGTCTTCCAAGAGTTTCAGTTTCCTCTACTCAGCTCAAGGAGTCCACTGGACTTCACCTGGGTTTCCCCTGCTCTGCTATCTGAAAACCCCTTCATGGAGATAAACTGAGGTGATTTTAGTTTTTATTCCAATTTTTTCCTATCTCTCTGGAATCATCATCCTTTGTTGCCTAGTGTACAATGTTGTTAAAAATCATTATTGTACATATTTTATACAATTTTATATCTTATCAGAAAGGAGAGTAAATCTATTCTGTGTGATTCCAACTTTATCAGAATCTAGAGTCACCCTATATGCTCTTATGGTCCAATTATCTATTGATTAGATCTTATAGCACAACCAGACTTGCATTAATGTATTTGTGTCTTTTCATTATAAGCACTGAATTCACATAAAAGTATAATACCAAGTATTCTATCTATATTACCTTAGGCAAATAACTTCTATGAATCACTACTTTTTAACTGCAAAATTTAGATAATCACATTTAGTATTAAATATGATGTATAATAATATGACGACAATCAGTCATATGGTGAAATTTTAATTTGATAATGCATATATGTGGTTTGTATAGTGACTGAAACATACCTAACAATCCATTATCACATATTATAATACGTGAGATCAATAGAATTTGCCCCAGGTACTATTAATGGTATGCCAGAGTAGCTCATAATGGGGAACAGAGGAAGATGGGCAGATGTACATGTGGAATCAAAATAAAGAGAATTAGATTCCTCTACCTTTAGATTAGAAATGGATTTCTAGGGGTGCCTGGGTGGCTCAGTCGGTTGGGTGTCCAACTTCAGCTCAGGTCATGATCTCACAGTTCGTGGGTTCAAGCCCCGCATCGGGCTCTGTGCTGACATCTCAGAGCCCGGAGCCTGCTTCAGATTCTGTGTCTTCCTCTCTCTCTCTGCCCTTCCCCTGCTTGCGCTCTGTCTCTCAAAAATAATGAATAAACGTTAAAAATTTTTTTTTAAAAAAAGAAATGGATTTCTCTCAGTATCGTCCTTCTTTAAACAATGCTTTAACAGATACTAAGTTTGTGTCTGATTCTTTCCTTTATCTCCTCTAACAACCTCCATCACCCACTCCTTTCAATTTCTGCATCTGTCTTTAGATTATTAATATAATCAAGTTATAGGCAATTCTTACAGAATTAAGAGCCTTTACGTGTAAATGTCTATGTATATGTTTTTATCCATGATGAATTGATATTAATGTTTCTTATTTTTCTAGGCATTGGCAATAATTAAATACAATTCATGTTCAGTAATGAAGTATTAAATAGAAGGGATAGATTCTTTACAGACACCGAAATAACAAAAATGTGGCCATTATTTTATTAATTAGATTAGTAGGGACATAACTTTTAATGAAATATTGTGTCAGGATTACTTGACCATAAACTATTAGGTAATGCTGCAAGAAGCAAAACTTTTATCTTAATCAGGAAATTAGAGTAGTAATATGATGCAAATAAATTTTATTCCTAGAGTTTTATGAACGTAACTAGATATAATGTCATTAAATATACCACAATGCAATAGCTGTGATTCTTCTTTGGCTATCCCTATATAAATACATGTTGAAGGATATTAGATACATAGAGAGAGGTATTTAATAAATGATATATAAATACAGATATGCATATGTAACCTTTATATTTTTTACTTAAGAAAATATTATAGCTAAGTCTGACAGAGTATTTGTTAATTAAGTGAGATTAAGAGAAAAGAGTATATCTACAATAACAGCTCACTGATCCAGACCTGTTCAAGGTTTTGAAAACTACAAAGATATCATTTTTCTGTAACTCAGGGTCATTCTTTATGCTGAGTTTATATATTTTCTGAGGGCTAAGTAGATATCTGAAGTTATTATTCTACTTCAATTGATATTTGTATTTATGTGCCAGTGTCAAAGTTTACCCAGAGAAGCAGAACCAGTAGGAGGTATATAAGAGATTTATTACTAAGAATTCTCTTATACATAATCATTGCTGGTTAGGCAAGTCCAAAATCTGTAGGACAGGCTTTTATGAAGGGCAGGCTGAAATGCACAGCATGGGCTGAAGCAGCTATCCACAAGTGGAATTTCTTCTCTAAGGAAAGCCTCAGCTCTATTTTCTGGTTTTTCAACTGACTGATTCAGGCCCACTAGTTTATCTAGAATAGCATCCCTTTTTATTTAGAGTCAATACTATGAACTATAAGTACATCTACGCAATACTTTCACAAAACACCTAGATTCGTGTCTAATTGAATAACCGGGGACTACAGTCTAACTGAACCAACACATCCAAAATACCATCATAATGCTCCAGTGTCCTGTTAGAGGACATGGGACTAGAAAGCTGAGGGTTCTGTCAGTCCTGTACGTTTCTGAGCTCAGACATCCAGAGATCATTTCCATCCTAAGGTGTTATAAGAATAAGAGTTGTAAACAGCTGCTTACAGCAGTCACTTTATTAACCACAGAGGAAATTATGGTCTAATTGCTGAAAGACTAAAGATCATTCTTAATTCTTTTTCTTCTGTTTTTCTAACAACAAAGCGAGAGTGCAAGTGTATGATCTTCTAATGCAGTGCTATTATTCAAAGATCCCTCTCCAGTAATTTATTCATTGACTGTTGGAAGAAAATAATTTAAGAGTCCTCATGTTGTACCACATGCATCAAAGACCAGTTTACCCTATGGCTACCAATTATGACAGGCAATTGTCTAGTAGTAATTGGAAAATTCATAGCAGGTCCATAAAATAATGGAGCTGTAAATGACTGTTCTATATAGTGACCAGGTGGATTACTGCAAGAGGAGTAGAGAAAGATGAGAGATGTGTCATGAGAATACACAGAAGGGAAACAAGAACTAAATGGGGAGCTTCTTGCCCCCAGTATGAATATATAAATTATATTAGGAGGAAACACTTAGTAATAACTCCCTGGAAGTCTCCCTGAGACTTCAATTTTAAAATTAAATCCCCAGACTTCCGGTGATTGTGGGGGTAGGGGAAGGGATGGAAAAGGTTTTAAATTTTTTTGTTGTTGTTTTGCTTTGCTTTTTCCCATAAACTTTCCACTTATTTAAACTAATTGTTATACCACAACACACCGCTGACTCTTAGCCAGAGTTTCTTATCCTGGGGTGTTTAGATACACAGGGTATTCCTGAATATGTTTCAGAATTGTTTCTGAAAGAATATGTCAATTTTGTATACATGCATGTCTGTGTACTTTCCTGAGGGAGGACTTCTCACCTTCCTTAGCTTCCCAAATATTCTATTATCCTAAAATGATTAAGATACACTCTGGGCATAAGCCCATACTCATAAATAGCAGTTGTACTTGAAACCCAAATACTTAAAATTCCTGTGACCTTGGGTTATTTCATCTCTTTTAACTGTGATTTTCTCATCTATAAAATTGGGGTGAAAATATTTTCTTGAAATGGCTATTGTAAAAAAAATAATAAAAGAAAAGAAATGGCTATTGTGAATAATAAATGAGATGATGAATATGAATATGGTAAATTATCAAGTGCTTTACCCACATAAGTTATTTTTATTAGTATCTTTTTAAGGGTAAGGGAGTATACCTCTGGTCTTCCACTCTAAGAGCTCTTTCTTTTTAATGTTTTAAAATTTATTTTTGAGAGAGAGAGTGTGTGAGCAGTGGAGCGACAGAGAGAGAGAGAGAGGAGACAGAGAATCCCATGCAGGCTCTGTGATGACAGTGGGGCTTAAACCCATGAAGCATGAGATCATGACCTGAGATTAAATCGAGAGTCAAATGCTTAAATGAGTGAGCCACCCAGGCGTCCCTGAGAGTGCTTTCTAACATCCTGAAAATATTACACAGCTGCTTTGAGGAAGCAGCTTACACAAATGCCTGACTTTGAACCGAACTGTCCTTTAGTTTCAGCAAATGTTACTTATGTTTTAACGTAGGCATTTCATTACCCCTTAGTAGATAAGTTCTGAAATATCATATACTGTTTTAAAGTTTTTTAAATGTCTGTAGGATTTTAACTTTTTCATTGTTACTGGATTTTTCCTTCCTTTTATAACCTTGTAGGGAAGAAAAAAAAAAGCCTTTTACCTCTACTTTTCTAAGTTCTAGGTTTGGACTCCTGTAAAAAAAAAAAAAAAAAAAAAAAAAAAAAAAGATTAACAAGAGAAAAGCATATACTTTTTAATAAAATGAATAAAGCATATTCACTTTAATATATGCTTTGTGGTACATGGAAAGGGAATATAAGGGATTGAAGACCTCAAGAAATAGTTCCACCCTTGTGTTTTCCTGCTATGTTTGGTGAATACTAGAGTCTTGAAGAAATGTGATAGGACAAGGAGTAAGCTCAGTGTAGTAAACTGGGAGAAACTTATCAAGGCCTGTTCCTTCATGTTCTTCTCACTGTGTCTCTACCTTCGGAGATAAGGATGCTCCTCTGTTCTGAGTATAGGGAAGGCATGTCTCACAAGAGGGTCACAAGAGGGTTTGATGACCAGCTTCAGGTGAAGGTCAGAAAGTCCTTCCTGCACATGCCATTTCTCAACATCTTCAGCTTAAAATATTAAATATCCTGAGATGCCATATTGTGGGGCAGCATATCCCGAAGGCCATCAATGCCATCATTAGGTAATAGCATAAATAAGTGGGCCACCAGAGATAACTGAAGGTCACTCTGGCCTTACCAGCCTCACTTGTGGACACGAAGGTCACATTTATGACCTTGTTATTGCCAAACAATTTAACTACCAACTTTCAGCTCTTCGTATAAAGTCCTCTTCTCACTGGCATATTTCCAGGAGACTCAAGTGAGATTCTCACAGTCTGTGATTCCATCTGGACAACCACCTGCCCACACCACTCCCTGCTGAGCCACACAGCCTGGGCCACCATTTGCTGCTACCATGCTGCTGCTTTTTACTCTTCCTGCTACAATGCTATGGGTCAGGCTCTGCTTCAAACATCCACAATCACCATTCCATTCCACCAGTAATTCTGCCCTTGCTGTGGCTGATCTCCACGGCCGAGGCAGACTCCCATCAAATCCATGGGATCTAGGCTTTCAACCTGCTGGGGCCTTCTTCTTGCCTTCACAATTTTTTGTGAAGTGAAATGGGAAAAGGCAGACTTCCTTCCATTATGGTGGTCTCACAAGAGGGTTCCTTGGTCCCCACAGTGTTGCAGAATTTAATGAGACAACACCGAGTCTGCCCTACAGCCTACTGTTTTCCAGGGCACAAATGTGCTCCCTGGCACAGATTCAGAACATACATCACACTGTATTGTCACCACCATTTTTGAGTGTCAGTTTCCAAGGCTTGGACAGCCATATAGATGTATTTAGATATATATAAAGTAGATTAGATCTAGGCAAGGATATAGCTATAGCTATACAGATACAGACACACATATACATTATCTAGTACTTAGTGCTATTTGGGGAATGTCAAGGGATGTGTGTCATCAAAAATACCTGTATTTGCCTCCATCATTACTGGGACTTACTGCTACACAAAAATGATACCTACATAAATGAAAAACAAATTTAAAACAAGATGCAGAGTCTTTCAAAGCTCAAGGGAAGAGGAATGTGAGAAGGATCTGAATGCAGAGCTAGAAAATAAAGCTCTTCAAAGACACATCAACACGCTGTGGATGCTGGGGATAGCACAGGTCCATCCTAGTTCTGAAAAATGAGAAAAAGCTAAGAAAGAAAAATAAACCCTCAAGTCCCATGTTTTGTGGTTCATCTGGTCTTTTATCGGCCCAGGTCTCACTGTTTTGTATTAGTCTCTGAAAATGTCTTTATGTAACTTGTTCCAGAGCATGAGAGAGGAGACAGGCACTTGCCTATCACAAGTACATCCAGTGCACTTCTACATTATTTTTGGCCCACATAAATTTCCACACCCGTGTGTATGTGCTTATGAAGTTTAGATCAAACTAAGATGGAAATATAAAGCAGATTATATACTTTTCACTGAGTCGCCTGATTCTAGTTTTACCATATTTTTTTTTATAGATTATTAGTACTCTTTTTATGACTGATTTAAGGACTAGATGAAAACTAACAGAAAGAAATCACTGTAATCACTACAGGGATAGAAACGATGGTAACAACTGGTTATTATAAAGTTTGATCGTCTGAAATATTCTGAAAGTAATTTAAGTGGAACCTCCCACCAATACAAAACAAAACAACAAAAGACGACTTCTTATTACAGCCTTGTTGGAAAATTTCCACTACTGGGAGCTTTCTTATTAAGGAAGCCCATCTTTTGTTTGTTTGTTTCTTTCTTTTTTTGAACACTTTTTTTCTTTTTAAGAGCAGTTTTTAGGTTTACAATAAAGTGGAAAGGAAGGTACAGAGATTTTCTATACTCCCCTGTTCCCACACATGCATAGCCTCCTCCATTATCAAAATCACTCACTACAATGGTACATTTTTTGTGTGTGTGTGTACCAAGGATGACCCTACATTAACACATCATAATCACTTAAAGTCCACAGTTCACCTCAGAGTTCACTCTTGGTATTGTAAATTCTATGGGTTTCAACTAGTGCATTATGACATAGATCCTCGTTCTACAATATACAGTGTTTTCACTGTCTTAAAAGTCCTCTGTGTTCTGCCTATTTATCTCTCTCCAACTCAACACCTGGCAACTGTTGATCTTTTTTTCTTTAGTTTCCATACTTTCCCCCATCTTTTCTTAATAGTCTACTAGATATAAATATCTTTGCAATGGTCCCAAGTCCGCCTCTCTTTAATTTTGCCTTCTGAAGCAACACATGCTGAGTCCACTCATTTATCATGACAGCCTTTCAAAAACTTGGAGACAGATATCCTGTACTTCTTGAGTTTTACCTTCTCCCTCAACTGTTCCAAAGAGCCTGACCAGTATAATTGCCTTCATGAGAATACAAGGTATCCAAGTTTGCAAACAAGGTTCTTAAAGAGTGTGATTTAGATTTATATCTGCAATTGTGAGTCCTGGAGGGCATGGACTGTGTATAATCCTCTCTGTAGGCTCAATGTGTCTTACCACTAAGAAGCAATGAACACATTGGTTGGATGAACAAATGACTAAAAGAAGCTACTTTCAAAACATCCTTCTAATATAAATTACCTTTAACTGTTTACTTCCCTATATGATATGATTTCTTCGTCCAGTTTTAGTTTTGAAGGAATTCTATAAACAAACAAACCACCAAATGAGTTCGTTTCTTGGATTAAAAAAATTCTAGGAAATTTAGATTATGACCTGCTATCTTTCTCTTTACCTGGCTATAGTACCAGATGGTGTTTGTACCAGTTGTGAACTGGCTGAGTTTTTAAAGACAGGGTTTTCAAAGCATCGTAGGGATTTTACAAAATGAGGGGTACCTTAGCATTATAATGTGTAAGAAATACTAAAATTAGGACTATACAACAAAACAAGGAAAAAAAGAACCACCCCTCTCTCCACTACCAGTCTCTCCACAAGGACTCCAGGTGGGTAGGAAATTTACCACAGATAGAGACAAACCATCTGGGATTTATCCTGGCAAAGATGTTGATTCTTAGCATGGGAGGATGATTTGGATGAACACTTGACAGAGACACTCTAATTCTCTCCAGCCCCAGGGGAACTTGTTACAAATACCTTGAGAGAGGCAGCTCTAAGAAACAGAGAGTAAGTATAATAAGAGTTTGCTCTAACATGTTCTAGAGAGCAATATAAAAAACTGAGTCAATGGGAAAACTCAGCAGGGACCCCAATAACCTTTAACACAAGTGGGCCAAAGCCTCTCTTCCTCTTTAGCAAAAGCAGCATGTACTGTGATATGTATAACATAAAGAGTGTTTGTGTTGATCCTGATAGGACTAGCAACAGCCAAGTCACGACTTAGTGGCCAGGTAAAAGCTGAGTCACAAGGCGGACCGCCAGGAAATAGAGCAAAGATAAACAAAATGCATATAGGTATGTGAAAATAAGCATATGAAACTACAAATATGGAGTCCAGAATCAGATTTATTAAGTTCAACTTATCAACTACTTGCAAGCTGGGTAATAACTAGATAATATTTTAATCTCTCTGCCCTTCATTCTCTTTATGTGTAAATTGGGATAATTATAGCACTGACATCATAGTTGTTTGAGTACCAAATAAATTCACTTCAAGTATCTGAACATAGTGAACACTGAATAAACATTACCTACTATTAATATTATTATCATAATGTAAAAACAACCCAAATCTTCTGCCTAAGGGGTTAAGGGGGCACCTGGGTGGCTCAGTTGGTTAAGCGTCCAACTCTCAATTTTGGCTCACAACATGATCTCATGGTTGGTGGGTTTGAGCCCTGCATTGGGCTCTGTGCTGGCAGCACGGCCTGCTTGGGATTCTCTGTCTCCCCCTCTCTTTGCCCCTCCTCTGCTCTAGTTAGCACGTGCTCTCTCTCTCAAAATAAATAAGTAAACTTTAAAAAATAAAGGGGTTAGGCTGAGTAAAAAATGGCGAAGCAATCCATTGTAGTAATAAGCAGCCATTAAATTAAGCATCCAACAGAAAATGAGGAAATGCCCATTCTTCCATCCATGTATGCACTCATTTTTTACATTTGAATAGCTGTTATATATCAAACATTACTTAAAATTTTGTGTCATAATGTTTCTTAAATAATTAAAACTGGAATTTTTCTCTCCAACTCTCCCCCCTATTAGACTAGAATGGAAAGAAAATAAAACAAAGAGGAAGCCTGATCTCTCTATTTAGAAAGGTGACATATATTTAAAGAGTTGTTGTCTGAATCCAAGCAGCATGGGAGAGAAGCTTGAGAAATTATGAGAAGTGATGGTTCTAGAGAGTGAGATCCAAGAAGATAATAGTAATCTGAAACCAAAGAGCATGGAAAACAAATTCTGTCAGGAGAGCATACAGCTGATGGGAGTTTACACAATAATAGCTTATTACTTAACACTCTGTTTTATTTTGTGTTTTGTGCTTTGCAGAACACACACTCCACAAACTTCATCCTTGCCTCTCATCAACACAGCTTTGTGTTAGTGTTGTGTGGGGTCATTGAAAGAGACAGAACTGTGTTCCATGTGTGGATCAGTATGGCACAGAAAGGAGAATACAATGATAGAGATGAAATAGAAGGAGATTCAGATTTTAACAATGGAAAATTGGACTGAACACTACATGCTAGATAATTTGCAGAACCTCTGAAAAGCTATTTGAACTTCTACTCTGAATAACGCAATTGAGACATTTTATTAATACTTACAAGATAGGAATTTCGCACAGAGCTGAAAGAACAGAGGAAAGGGGTCATTTATAAGCATCTAACAAACTGAGTTTGGTGGATATTTTTGGAAGTTCTTACATGGCAGTGGGCATACAGAGGAAATATTCTTAACTTTGAAGGAGGGAGTCTGAGTCTCAGGTAATATGTCCTAAGACACAATGACATCTGGAATGTTTTGGACGATTGGTAGGAATTACTTTGGGGAAAAAATTGTGTATTTATACCGTAAAAATAATATGAAGAGTCAGAAACATGAGTGCATAAAGGCTTTTGAAGATTATGTTTCACAGAAGTAGCTTATCCTAACACATGATTTCTATTTATTTTATGAGAAAATCAGAATATAAGTACACTGTTATTAGAACTTTATGTAGATTACATATAGAAAAATATTTGGAAAATAATGTGCCTGGGAGAATTAGGTTATGTCATTTCTAAATTATTTCCATGCCTACTGAAAGGAAGCTTCTTACACCAAGCCACATGAATAATAGAGCCTTCAGATGACTCCATTCCACTCAGATCTTTGAGTCTTCTAGATGAGATCCCAAATATTATAAAACAAAAACAGTCCATCCTTCCAGTAAGCTGTCTCAATATCTGACCTACACAGCAACCATGAAAGATGTCTGATGTGATTGTTTTAAAGCCATTAAGTTCCAGGGTAATTTGTTATGTAATCAGAGTAACCAGAAGATATTTAAATATTTAGAATCAGTACTAATCAAGAAACCCAGGTACATGGGATCATCATATTTGCAAACTATGTATCCTATTATTATATTCATATAGCACTTAGAGAAGTCACATCTATTTTCCTAAAGTAATAAAATACAGTACAGACAAGCTCCAAATCTGGAATCTGACTACCTCGTTTTAGAATCTAGCTTCCCGTACACCAGCTGTATGATTTTAGAAGAATTAATTAACCACTGTCTATTTCTTCATCTATATAATTGGGATAAATATAGTGCCAACTCAGAGGGTTGTGACAAAAATAAGGTAGATACAACATGTAAAGCCCTTACAACTTGACTGGTACACAGCAAGCAGTTACTAAATCACTGAATGTTAGCTGCTATTATTATGTCCTTTGATTTGCTCAACAACACTGTGAAATTAAGTGTGAATATTATTCCAACTTTATAGGTAAGAAACTGAAGTTCAAGAATGAATATTTTGTCCAGACATGCCCCTGATAGGCAGCAAAGTTGGAAGTCAAATTTGAGTCTTGTCACTCCAGATTCTGGGCACATTCTTGAGTCTCACAACAAACAGTCTTACTGAATCAGAATGCAGGGGTGGGCCACTAACCTAATTTTTAAAAATGTAAATTATTCTAGAAAGTTTTTATGCATAGCAAAGTCTGAACCTTCCCTGCATCTAGTCAATTCAGAAAATAAAAGATTTCCACAGAAGACATTTTAAAAATCAGTTTTTCTTTTTGAAAGCTTTATAGCAGGAAAAGAATAACTCTCTGCACTTCTCATGTAAGTAAAATAATCCATGCCAGGCAGATTTTGCCAGGAGATCCCCAAGTACTTTAATACAATCATGCCCTATAAAAAACAACTGTTCCATGGTTGCCCTTAGTTGATTGACATAAGAACAAGATGAGCTGTCCCCAGGTGACAGGCTGCACTGTTGCTGTTTGGCAAGGATAAACTGTCATTAAGTATTTAAAAAAAATGTTTTCTTCGAGTATAGTTGACACACAATGTTACATTAGTTTCAGGTGTATAACATAGTGACTCAACTTCTCTCTACTATGCTATGTGCACAAGTGCCTTAAGTATTTTGAATCTGTTATCTGCCCACAGAGCTGCAGAAAGTTTCTTGTGCCTCTTTTCCTGAGACAGGCCAAATTCGGGTAACCCCAGTGGACTGAGTTATTATTAGATGATATTGTTGAGCTCCCCACAAGCAATGTTAGGGGCACAAGTCAAAACACCTGTGGATTTGGGCAAGCATGAGCAGCTTTCAATCTTTTCCCACTTCTCATTAAGAGCCAGGCATCTGCTCAATATGGCTACGGGCACCTCTATCTCATTTTCTCCATGAACTCTAACTTCAACTCTATTGCGTAGTCTATTTGTGATTGCTAGTGCAGCAACACAGGAACCATCACTGCATTGACAGAGGAGGCAAGGAGAGGGAGACAAGGACAGAAGCACTCACTGAAGGATACTTTTCAAAACTGTGTGAGAGAAAGAGAAAGGACAGAGACAGAAGAAGGGCAGGGGGGATAGATTTCTTCCCATTGGGACAGTTGATTTATATGAAGGTCCTAAGCAATAAGAAAGCAAAAAAAAAAAGAAGAAAGAAAAAGAAAGAAAGAAAACAAACAAACAAACCCTTTATTGGCCTTATATATCTCTATTAGAGCCCAGTGCCTTTCTGCCAGACAAAAATGTGTATTTGGTGAAGGTCATGAAGAGCTTATTACTGAAACATAGAGACAGTTGATTTCATTTTTGCTGATCTAGTTTGGAGACAAAAAACAAAACAAAACTCCTTGAAAGTGACCTACACCTAGAAGATCCTAAATTTTTCCATATATTATGTAAAAACCTGTTTTTGCATGGCAGTTGATTTAGTGAGACTTACCAATAATTATGGGAAGTAATGACAAAACAAAATATCACTGTATCTGAAATCCTCTGAGATACTGCAATACGCATTCCTATTGACATAAATGATTCCTTTAGGTCCCATTGTTTGGGTAATCCCTTGCAAAGCCAACACAGCTGGCTGCATTGTGTAGAATGCAGAAACCCTCACTCAGCCACTTACACAGCTCTACACTTCGAGGATAATTACTCAAATGTCCCAAGACTTCATTTTCTCATCTGTAAAGTAAGGATTGTATTGGCAGCCTCCTCTATAAAGAGATTCTGGATCTTCCTTTTGTGATATTGACCACATCTTTAAAGCCTTGCTGTAACCTCAAGTCCTTTTTACGATAGCACTTACCATACTTTTTTTTCCACCCACATTATACACTGTACAGCTGTCCAACCAGGCAAATAGTGGACACCCAGAACATATTTATGAATGAACGAATCAATGAATGATGGGAAAAGTCTTGTGCAAAACAGTTATGAAGTACGTTCATATTACCACCATTTTACAGCAAAGGAAGTTGAAGCTTCACATGTTCAATCAGTTGCCTAGGATGCGGAACTAAAAGATGGAAAAGCCAGAATTTAAACCTCAATCCTGTATCTTCTCACTCCACCTTGCAGACTTGAACATGATGTAGTTTCCCTTCAGAGAGCTCACAGAGCATTTTATGCTTTGCTTGTGGTCATTACCACATTCTTCCTTGCGTTGTGAGGTGACCGCACTTGCCTTATCCATTAACTAAATTCAAGTTTCCTTAAGGACAAAACCACACATTACTGATCTTTCTGTTTGAACTCATAATGCCTAGTTTAATAAATATTTGTGGAATTGAGACATTTAGCTTTCTAAAGAGATTCCAGCAATCCTTCTGGGTTGTTTTAACTGTGGCTCTAAGCTGTAGCAAAAAACAAACAAACTTTCAGCAGTAAATTATGCCTCTTTTACAGCAAATTCAAGGTCCCTTCCATTCTCCCACATTCATCACAGAATTTCACGTGTGTCTGTACAAACATGACTCTTTTCCCCTCCATAGTCTATATATGCTATTTTGTAGAATTACTAGAAACTATGAAATAATTTCTCTTAAGTTTTCCTCTTCTGAAAGTCTTTTCTCCATGTACCTTACAATTTGTAAGCAATCTTGAAATATGATCTTAGAACATTTAGAACAAACCAACCAAGAAAGCATTAGTGGGGTTATTTATTTTTCATAAGATATAGAAAAAATTATCTATGCCTTCCAACTTTCTGATAAATTTTTGATATTTCAGATGCATTTCAAATAAACTATTTTGTATGGCAAAAAGTTTGAACTGTACTATTATGACCTTTGCATTTAGTATTTTAAATCTGGTTTTATAGAGCTCTCAATGGTTTCCTAAGTTATTTTTAATTCACGTGAATTACCTGAATTGGAGGTCCATTAACTTTCATTAGGCAGTCTCAGGAGCTGAACGCTGGCAAAGTGCCAAACTCTCAGAACTTGAGGGGTAGAGATACAGGAGAGACTGTCGGAGTGTCGAGACTAGAAATAAAGGTAAGCATCCAAGAGCCCAGTCCACTTACTCACCTGCATTCAAATTAACAAGACCGTAATCCAACTAGTACTTTTAGCCTTACATAATCGGGATCCAAGAAAGCTTAGTTGAACGCGAGAGGTGAGTTTCCCAAGATGCCTCTATGTTTGGACTGTACTTTCAGTAGAGGGTGGTACTACATTAGTCTAATGCTTTCTGATTTTGCTCATCCAAATGTAGCAAAGAAACAAAAAGATGATTACACTGGGAGCGCTCATGACATTTTACAGTGCCAGGATGATGGAATATCTGCTTAGTTAAGAAGTTTTACCTGCGCAGCACTGCCGCGAAGAATCCATCACTAATGAGCTGGGGCCCATATATCATAGCTAGAAAGCATGTGACAGTTTGAGTACAATCCAAGTCCTGGCATTTCAGGACTGTGCACTAATTTCCATCAGAATTTCTCAGGATGTGCATGATCTTTACAGCGAAGGGCAGCTGGCAAGTGAAGACTTAAGAACAATGGACTATAATTAAAATGCAAAACAAAACAATAACAAAAGCAATCATGCAAAGATCCAGGTCTATTCGCATTTCAATCTAAGGTCAGTCATTTCCATACAGGTCTTTTGTGAGTAAATTTAATATCTCTGAGCCTTGATCTTGCCATCTAAAAATGGATACAATAATATCCACGTCTAGGGGTCTTATTAGAAAAACTAAATTAGAAAATGAATATAGTGACAAGCATATAATAGGCCTTCAGAACAGGGTATTATGCTGCTGCCTCTGTAGTTGCAGATACATCTAAACAAAGAGTTACCGATTAATACACCCTTAGAATCCCTGTGCCAGATGAAAACATCAGGAACGGCTGTGAAATTCTAAAACTTAATGGATTTTCTTTCTCCAGTTTTCTGTGTTAAAGAGTGGAAAGTGCTTATTCTAGCCTAACAATGCAAATGCTCCTGTATGAGCAAAGATTTCACGTGGTCTCTAAAGACAGCCTCAAAATTAGTTGTGGCAGCTTCCTTTAATGTTTTCATTCATTTGCTCATTCATTCATTCATTCCAAAATATTTACTAAACATTTATGAACTGCCTTCTGTGAAACAGGTGCTTTGAAATACCATCATGAGTAAGGTAGAAATAGGGGCCTGTCTTTATGGGGTTTCTACCTTCTTCACATCTCTCTCCTTATGTTGGCCTACTATTAATTTTTTGGTGATACCTTTCTCTAATTACTGAAGACATATATTCTCATACAAATTTCATACATAGTCATACAAAATTCAAAAGAATACTATCATTTCATTCTCTCCAAAACCGATACCATCAATAGTCTGGCATGTATTTTTCCACTTTTTCTAATCTCTCTCTCTATATATTTACATATCATTACTTTTTCAAAAAGAGCATTTTATACAATCTATACTATTTAACATAATGACTAAGTCATAGCCATTACTCAGTATATTTCCTTTTAATAAAGTCTGCAGGCTCTGAATTAACTTGAATTTAAAACAAAGGGGATTGGTTACAAGCCTTTAAGGTTTTAAAAACACCAAATAGTCTTTGCAGAGTCAAGAAAGGAAATTTTCCACAGAGCTGCCAGCTTTAACCTGCTTATCCTCTTACCAGATGGTCATTATTCCCCAAATCTTAAAAGATGGACTAACTTTATCAGACGGGGCTTCTTAAAAAAAAATTTCCAGTGATGGGATAAATCTTCTTCCATATTGCCAAGGAATGTTTGAATGGACTATTTTTCAAAAAAGGATTTTTTTTAAACCCGTTCTAGATTAATAGAAAGCTGCTTCCTTTCTGTTTCATTCAAAAAAAAAAAAATTGAATGACAAGTCAAAATCATTTTAGAAAAAAAAAGGCATTTTATATCAGACCACTTCAGGCAGTTTTTGCCTCTTTTCTTACAGTTCCTCTCTGGGCCTTTACAGAATCGGGTTATAGAGGACTGTCATTTTCAGTCCTATCTATTTTTTAAAAAGCAAAAGTGGTTATATGTAAAAAATGAAAGCCATCCTACCTTTGAAATAGGCTAAATAATTTTTAAAAGAATTCAAGCTAAATGTGGTTCTCGAATGCTTTTCAATTCCAAGGAATGCTCTGGCCCTCACTTATCAATAGGCAAGGCTGGAATTAAAAGACTTCTTTTTAAAAATGCAATAAAAACATTAAATTTTCTTTTAAACCAAAGTTGGAAAACTTTGTTCGGTTCTCATTTTTTATGTTCTACCATATTTGAGACACAACCGTCTAGCATATGTGAGATGTCAACAGGTAATTTTAATGCCCATCTTTATCGATTTATATACTCATTAAGGCACCAGAAATGGTTGCAACTAATCCTCCTATTTGAGTAAGTGAAGAAACTCAGGGAGGTGACCAGAGAAAGGACCAATACGTCCAATGTGCCACTTACTCTACTAGGTGCTTAGCTATTTTACTTCTTTTAAATCTGAGAGCCAACTTGAAACCAGAGTTGTTAGGCCCAGTTTATGAAGACTTGTCCAAAGTCACATGGTGATTTAATTGCAGAACTGAGATTTTTGCTGCAGACTTCTCTCTCAAGCATTAATTTTTGAGAGAGAGAGAGAGAGAGAGAAAGCCAGCAAGCACGTGCAACTGGGGGAGGGGCAGAGAGAGGGAGACACAGAATGAGGAGCACACTCCAGGCTCTGAGCTGTCAACAAAGAGCCCGACATGGGTCTCTGACACACAAACCATGAGCTCATGACCTAAGCCAAAGTTGGACGCTTCACCAACTGAGCCACCCAGGTACCCAGACTTCTATCTTAATAGAGAGCTCTCCATGTTAGACCAGGCTGCCTTGTACCATTGACTGATCAAAGGCTTACAGGAATATTGTGACAGACCTAATGGAAACAGTTTGGGCAACTGATTCACGCTATCAAAGATATGAGATTTAAGAGTAGATACTATATGATTTTGTCTGTGATATAGACTACCCTATTAGGTATAGATTAACTATCACCATCTCTATTGCCATAGAGAGGTTTATGACCAAATAGTTCAATGTGCTTGAATATATGGCTTAATTGGCTTAAGCCTATAGCTAGAAAATTCTAACATTTTTATGGTCTAGTTCAATTAAAGTAACCTAAGGCTTTAAATATTGAGCTATTTATCATGAGCAAGAGAGTCGCATATTCACTAGTCTGTACTTTAAAATAATCACTCAGGTTCAAATCTAGATGTTGCCACTTCTTTGACTATCTTGCCTTACTTCTCTACATCTTTGACATTTGGGTCTGAGTTATTCTCTTAAAGAATGTGATTAAATATATTCATCAAACATTTACTAAGCATCCACTATGGTCTAAGCCAAGTGCTGGGTACTCAGAGTATCATAGGGGTTAAGATTTGTCAGAGTCCTCTGGGAGCATACAGTTTAGTTATGTTATTCAGACATATACAAACAACTACAAAACGCTGTGAAAAGGGGAGGGAGAGATAAATAGTTGGAGAACAGGGGATTATGAGAACGATGAAAATCCTCTGTATATACTGTCATGGTGGATGCAGGTCATTATACACCTGTCCAAACCCATAAAATATATCCTAATGTAAACTATGGACTTTGGATGAAAATGTGTCAATATAGGTTCATCAATTGCAACAAGTATACCACATTGACGGGGGATGTTGATAATGGGGGAAGCTATATATGTGTGGGCACAGGAGTATATGCGAAGTCTTTGTACCTTACTGTCAGTTTTGCTGTGAATCTGAAATTGCTCTAAAAAAATAAATTAAAATAATAGTCTTAAAAAATTAAAAGCTAAAAAAACAAAAACTTTCTGTAGCAGGTACTATGGTAGAACTAAACACAACACACTTTGAAATATGGAAATGCATAAGAAGTTACCTAATATAGAGGTGGAGAATAGAGTAGGGCTTCTTATGGAAAGCGATACTTAGTTTTAAACACTCCTACTTAACATAGATTAATGTCCCCCTGTTTCCTACAGGGTAAATGCAGATATTCAAGAAAAAAATAACAAATATTCAGGCCCTTCACTACTTGAGTGAATTCCACCTATGTGACATTATCTCCCACCATTTTCTCTCTTGCAGCCTGTCACCATATATCATCATCACTCTCCTTCCCAAGCAGACCGTGTTCTTCAAAAACCCTTCATACCTTGTCTTACTCATCTGCTCCTCTTCATGCAGCAGAAATGCATCTACTCATCCAGTAAACATCCAAAAACTGAATGTTTCATACTGTGTGTCACATCTCTGCACTTCTTTCTGTCCTAAAATATTTATCCATTCTGCTGTGATCCCCCGGTATTCTGTACACATCTATATAATATGCCTCTCACACTAAAGAACACAAATTTACTTCAAATTTCTTGAGTATCTTACACACTTATAAATTCCCAACTCCTGGCTGCATTACTTGACCTATACCCGGAACTAAATAAATATTCACTGAATCTGAAATAATTGACTCCTGTTCTTAAAGGGCTTTGATCTGATCAGAGATACATTTATAGAACTGTAGGGCTAGAATAAATAAATACAAGAGTTTAAAATAAACTTTTCTAACAATTAGATTTAAAAGCCCAAGAAGTAGCCTTTTGAGTGTGACCTGGAGGGACCAAGTAGAACTACTTCACTTGATTTACTGGGAATGAAAGTGTTACACAGAATTGTCACAGTGACAAATAAGGGTTCATGAGAAAAGCAAATATACTCTGCAAAGATATGTAATATTGTATCATACAAATGCAATCTGATACAATGCAGTTCATTTTCTGGATCTCAAACTGTAGTAATGATGTACTGAATATGCATAACACAGCTTAGATTCATATTAAGCTTCCACATCACTCTTCTTTGTTACTATGAATTCGAGGTGGAAACCACAGTAATATACACTTCACTTCTTATTTGCAGAAAGATAAGCTACCAGAATGTGAATTCCTCTTTGGTTTTTGATAGTGGGCTTTTGCTTCCCTTCGGGTCTACCGAAAGCCAATAAAGGTATTTATAGCCACTACTGTACAAAGACTTTACTATAAATATTTTGATAATCAATGCAAAATTGACTTATCTGGTCCTTTTATGTTTAAATTTAACAAAGCTGGTTGACTTTCTAAGTTAAATATGTGCAATGAAAATATTCTCATCAAAGATTGTATTTTGCCTCTGGTATCATTTCTTAGGTAATGAAAATAATTTTCAATTCCAAACACGGGTGTATTGCACTTGGGACCATGCTCACAGGTACTGTTAACATTAAAGACACGAAGTGGCAAATTTTGATTCTCAATAAATTAAACTCAGTCATCGTTTCTCAAAATTTCTATTAATACAGTTGTATCTTTAGAGGAGAAAACCACATCGTACATTGTTTAAAGTATGTATGAAGGGGCGCCTGGGTGGCTCAGTCGGTTGAGTGTCCGACTTCAGCCCAGGTCACGATCTCGCGGTCCGTAAGTTCGAGCCCCACGTCAGGCTCTGGGCTGATGGCTCAGAGCCTGGAGCCTGCTTCCGATTCTGTGTCTCCCTCTCTCTCTGCCCCTCCCCCGTTCATGCTCTGTCTCTCTCTGTCTCAAAAATAAATAAATGTTAAAAAAAATTTTTTTTTAAAATAAAGTATGTATGAAAATGTTAGGGTAAAATATAATAGAGTAAAACCCCCAGGTAATACAGCCCCAATATTACCTTGAAGGGGACCCACTGTTACCACAGCTGACTAAGTGCTATACTTATGTACATGAACAGAATTAGAACATCAAAGAAACTATCAAGAGAATTGTAAGTAGAGAAGATCCAGATAATTAAGTAAGGAACTTTTAGAGTCTAGATATTTCTGACTATTGGCTCAGTTTTTCTTATAACTTTTGTGCATAACTAAAAAAAAAATACACATTTCATTTGTTAGATTTAAATAGGACTTCTCCCCCAAGCTTTGCTAATTACATAAACTTTAAATAGATTTTACCCATGCTTTAATTACTCCACTCTTAGATGAGGCTAAGAATATATTTCAGACATCCCTAGTTCCAGGTTGTTCAGAATTCAGAAATGATGAAGTGTTTTTGAAATTCCCCTATAGAGTTTAGTGCAAAAACAAGTTAAAAATAAGTAATTTGATTGAGATTATATATACACAGATTTAAAAGGACATGGCTGCAGGAGAATTTTAAAATATTTATAAATTCTGCCAAATCTCCTTATATTATATTCAGGAGCAAATATTCAAAAGCAAAGGAAAAGTCACACAGGAAGGACCATATCCTTGTGTAAATTTTAAAATTAGCATTCACTGGGGCAATCAGGTTAAAGTCAGTCATTCTACAGAAACATGCCTAAGAAATAAAGGGCACTGGCTACTGCACAACACTACCTGACATCCAGAAAATCCGTGGACAGAAGCCTCTGAGTTTCATGGTTAAGCCGTGGGGCCCTGTAGTCAGACTGCCTGTATAATATTTAGGTTTTAGAACTCTACTCGTTTGGGCCAGTTCCTTTCAGAGTTGCAGTTTCATCATCGGTAAATTGGGAGAAATGATAGCAAATACTTTATAGGGTTTCTGTGGGAGCTTGGAAAAGTACCTTCCAAATCACAGACTCCATATGTGTTAGCTATTATTTTATTTCATTTCACAAATTCCTCTTCATGTTTTCACAGGTCCTGATTCAAAAGAATGGCTCACATATCCATAGGCGTATGTGCTATCTCTGAGAGAAAACTGTCCCAGGAAACGACCCATTTTTTTAGAGAGGGGTGGAGCTTTCTGTAACAACTTTAGTGCCTCTTACTCTACAAAAGACAAATACAAGAGATCCCAGACAGACATTCATGGGGAAAATTGATTCTAAAAGGCTCCAGTTCTACCCATAGAAAGGATGAAGAAATGAGGAGATAAAGTCAAGCAGAGAAACATCTTTATAAAGGAAAAGTCTAATGAGTTGGCTTGAACTTCAACCAGCTCTGCTCAGCCAGAATCAGGGAGCTGCTGTTGTTAAAAGTCAACTCATCCCCTTCTCTTCAATCCTTAAGATAAGAAGGAATCTGATCATCATATATGTGTTCTTCAACGCATGGGCTAGAGTAAGATGACCCACAGTTTGTCTCCTAACTTAGTCAACTTTTATTAAGGACCTACTAAGACTGAAGTGCTTTATGTGTATTAACTCATTTAATCCTAGTAAGAACTATATAAAACAGATATGATTATTAGCATTAAGACAAAGTAATAAGCCTGGGAGCCATTAAAGTAGCTTTCCCCAGGAACACAGCTGATCAGAAGTGGAACCTGGATTCACACCCAGGGAATGAACATCAGTGGATATCATGCCCTGTCTTGCAGTAGAATTGTAGGCAAGTTACTTAAATTCTCAGAATGTCAGTTTCTTCAACAGTTCATACAGATTTGTTGCAAGATAAATTATATAATGTCTTTACAGCATTTATCATGCTTAAAAAATGATATTATTCCTAACAAAGGGTTTACCCCACCATCGTTGAATGGTAGAACTCTAAGGCTTAGTGAGTCATTGGTCCCAGACGGAAATGAGCCCAACTGCCCTCTGCTCCAAGCCACTGTGGGGGTTCCAGCATCACTCTACCCCACAAGGGACCAAGTGTCTTCTCAAAAACATCAGTCATAACTACCACCCCTACTGTGGTTCCTCTCTCTTTAGCCCAGTGAAACTTTACACTGGAAGGAGAGAGACACTTTGCAGCAGTCTCTTTTCTTCCAAGTAGGTTTTCTTTGCATCTGGAATTCAGAGGTCGTATCTGAAAGTCGAGCATCTGACACCTTTCGTCTCATTCTCCTATAAGAAAATTGCTCTGAATCAAGAGATCATCAGGCCTACCAGTCTTAACAGAAGCTTATTACTATAAAGATTTTAAATTACTAAAAATATATTATTTGATATTTTAAATTATATATCTAATTTAAGAGTTTATCAAACTTTTTTTTACTATGCTTTATTACCAACATTTATATTTTTCACTCAACACTGAACATCTCTAAATGCTAAGTGTCAGGTTGAGAACCAGAAAAGCAATAAAGGCATTCCTATCGGGGATGTGAAGAATTCTCAATGAGGGCAAAGTAAAGTGAATAGTATGAACAAACTGATTAATAGAATATTATATAGATAACAGAAGTAATAAAAAACAAAGAAGGAACCAATTTTTGAGAAAAAGAACACAACTCTAATGGTCTCAGATGTTTAAGTACACACATAAAACATACAAACACAAAACAGAGTCTGCTAGGTTGATGTGAGCAACAGCCAAACTAACTGACAGCAAGGAAGAAACTGGCAACAGGTCTCTGTTATTTATATTAAAGCACCATAAGCAACTCTAGCGTTGGCTGATGCAAGAACTCTTACAGGAGCAGAAATGCACTTAACCCCATACCTGCATCACCTGGCAAGTAGACACCGGTTGGAATAACACAAGTCACTAACTACCTACCAATGCCCAGATTATAAATTCCTTTGCAATTAAATCCTAAACATAAGCCAAAAAAAACAAACAAACAAACAAAAAAAAAAAACATCTACACACTTGCTTTCATTAGATTTTCTAAGTGCAAGAGTGAGGAGTGAACATATTTTACTTCACATTAAGCTTTGTACTACATTTATTAATCCACTTAACAAACATTTGCTGAATGCCTTCACTGTGCCAGTCTATTCTTGAAACTGGAAATAGAAAGGCAAATATCCCTAACCTCTTGGAATTTATCTTCTGTAGAAAGGAGAGAGATAATGGAAAAAATAAATAAGTGCAGAAGATGTATAATACTATACTGTGTTAATTACTACCAGGAAAACTGAAGAACAGAAGAATAGGAAATACTGGAAATAGGGAAACATTACTATTTTAAATAAGGTAGCCAGGAAAGACTTTCTATTGAGAGTGACATTTGAGAAAGGGCCTTAAAAAATGTTATGGAGCAAGCCATGAAGCTATGTAAGGGAAAAACATTCCAGAAAAGAAAACAGCATGTGAAAAATCTGTGAGTTAACATATCAGAAAGGCCAGTAATACTCAAGTAGAGTAAGCAAGAGTCCTAAGAGTTGAGCTCAGGTAGGTAGCAGAGCAATTGCGGGAGCTTACCGACCACCTTAATGACTTTGTATTTTACTCACCATGAGTCGGAAAATTTTATAAGGTTGTGCAGAGATGAATTAAATTTTTTGACATACATTTTTAAGGGATCGTTCTGTCAGTTGAAAATACACTGTTGGGAAGCAAGTGTGCAAATAAGGGGACCAGTTAGGAAACCATGAAAATAATCTTGAGAGATAAATGGTGGTGATGGATGTGGTGAGCAGTGTTCATATTCCAAAGTCATGGTTAAGGTAGAGTCAGCAGGATTGGCTAATGGGTTGCATGTGGAACAGGACTCAAGGTTGACCACAATGCTTTTGCTTCAAGCATTTATAACAATAGAGTTATGGGGGGCGCCTGAGTGGCTCAGTTGGTTAGGTTACTGACTTTGGCTCAGGTGATGATCTCACAGTTTGTGAGTTTGAGCCTCGCATCCGGCTCTGTGCTGACAGCTCAAAGCCTGGAGCCCACTTCAGATTCTGTGTCTCCCTCTGTCTGCCCCTCTCCCGCTTGCACTCTGTCTCCTGCTCTGTCTCAAAAATAAATATACATTAAAAAAAAAAAAAAAAGAATAGAGTCATGGGACACGTGGTTGCCTCAGTCAGTAGAGCATGCAACTCGATTTCAAGAGTTGTAAGGGGTTAGAAGTTCGAGCCCCACATTGAGTATAGAGATTACTTAAAAATAAAATATTAAAAAAAAAGAATAGAGTTGTCATTTACTGAGATGGGGAAGACTACGTGAGCAATTTTGTTTGGTTTTTGTGAGAGGACAGGACAGAAATCAATGCAATTTAGGAAATGTTGATTATACGATGCCTGTGAAGAGCCAATTGGAGATCTAATATCTATTTAATATAGGGAGTTTATTTAGGTAAATGGAGTCCAGGAGAGAGATCCAGACTGGAAGTAAAATCTTAAGAGCAGACTTCAGGCAGATAATAGCTAAATCTCTGATACTAGATAGTAGCACTTAGGAATGGGCAGCAGAGCTACAAGGAAAGTAAAAATCCAAGGACTGATTCCTCAGACAGTTGACCATCCAAGTTCAGGGGACTGAAGAAGAGACGAAAGGAGGTTGAGAAGAACAGGATGGTAAGAGCATAGGAGAATAAGGAAGAATTCTAGTTGTCAAATGAAGGAAATATTTCATGGAAAAAAAATGAGCATCTATGTCATACATCCCTAAGAGATCAAGTAAGGGAGAGGGGACAGAAATTTACCTCTGCTTTAGCAGTATAGTGCTCAATGACAGACTAGAACAGTTTCTGTGGAGTAGAGGGGAGAGGACATGAGTGGAATAGGTTAAAAGGAGAATGGGGAGGAAGAATTGGAGACAGTTCAGAAAACTCTTTCAAGACATTTTAAAGAGGAACAGAGAAATGGGCTGGTAGAGGGATATGTGGAACCATAAGATAGTTAGAAAGATATTTAAAGATTTATCATTACATAATTTCACATATTAAAATTTCTTTCAAATCTAGTATTTCATTGTTTTACAATTCATCATAAAGAAGTAAATAAGGACTAAATTAAGTTCCATTATCTGGTTGTGCCTGCCCTCTGATAATCAGACTGTATAAGTAAAATCAAGATCAGTTTAGATAGTGGATATGTGACAATGAATTGAAAATACATATGTAAGTCCATTAACTAAATCTACACATTATTAACAAATTTCCTTCTTATTTTTGCCTAACTGAATATGTTAAACTTTTGGTCTTATAATCTTCTGTATTAATATTTAAATATTGTCTGTATGAATAGATTAAGAAAATCTAAACAGTGAATTTTTCGGTGTGTCCATGTCTATATCTAACATATAAGACATAGGTATTAATCTATTTATCATATTACCATTTGTAGTAGGCAGATGTCCACATCCTAATCTCCAGAACCTGTGAGTATGTTACCTCACATGGAAGACGGACTTTTACAGATGTGATTAAGTTAAAAATTTTGAGATGGAAAGATTAGCCTGGATTATCCAGGTGCACTGAATTTAACCATAACAGCCTCTATAAGTGAAAGAAAAGAGAAGTCAGGTAGAGATTGGAGTCATGTGATTGCTGGCTGTGAAGATGTAAAGGAGCCGCAAGCCCAGGAATGCAAGGAGACTTTAGAAGGTAGGAAAGCAGTTTCCTTCCTAGAGCCTCCAGAAGGAACACAGCCCTATTAACACCATAACTTTAGCTCTGTGAAATTCATCCACTGACGTAGAGAACTGTAAGATAATAAATTTCTGTTATCTTAAGTCACTAAGTTTGTGGTAATTTGTTATAGTAGCAATAGATAACTAAAACACCATTAGGGATCTGTATTCATCTATGTCTATGTATTCATCTAAAATGTCTATGAAGGAGTTCCTAAAAGAGAAAATGATAAAATGTGGTATTTATCTTCACTGTTATTTCAAGAAAAAGAGAATTTATCAACATAAATAAAAGACAGATTATAAATTAGATGACCTTTTCCTACTCAGGAGGATGTTACTATAATTGCTAAACATTATTAGAAAAACACTATTTGACTTCCACAAATTTTTAACATAACTGCATTCCAGGATGTGTATATTTTTTTGTATATTTGTAATCATAGAATCAGTATAATTTAGTATTTCTTTAAAATTTCAGCAACAGGGGCGCCTGGGTGGCTCTGTTGGTTAAGCATCTGACTTCAGCTCAGGTCATGATCTCACGATTTGTGAGTTCGAGCACCACATGGGCTCTGTGCTGACAGCTCGGAGCCTGCTTCAGATTCCATGTCTCCCTCTCTGCCCCTCCCCAGCTTGCACTCTCTCAAAAAATAAATAAACTGTTTTTTTTTTCAGCAACAGTGTTATGATTTGTAAACTATGTTTACTGCTTTTATTTTCATTTTTGGCATGATGTCCAAAAAAATAAGCGTTAATAATAATTCATCTTTTTTAAAGAAGTGTTTTCTGAAAACAACTTTCCTATTATACCATACAGTCTGTGATTATCTTTATAAACAATCCTGTGTGCCATTCCAACCCTTCACTGCAATATTGTCACTACAACAGATGATACTGCAATTTAGGAGTAGTATAAAAATCATTGACATCTTAACTCTTGATGTAACTCTGAAACATACTAACCTCTCCTCTCAACACACATAACAGAATACTCTACGATAAAATCATACATAGCATAAATAAAATTGAAAATATAATAAAAATAAAATTGTGTGAAAATAAAACTGGATGATTATATTTAATAAGTAATGTAAGTCTATTGAACTGTTTTCCTGTCTGTGACTCCATTATACTTATTATTCTCTATTATACTGTTCTTAGTTTAGTGAAGCATTTTCCTCAATCTTAACTTAAAATGTATTAAAGATTTCATTTGATCTTTTTCAGAACTCTGTAAGCCCTTGATATTGTAAAAATCTAGTTTATGTGCTTAGTTTGTTCATGTGTCTCCTTTGCTACAGGTACAGTCACTACACTTAGTATACAGGTATGCTTAGTATATATTCAGTAAATAGGGATAAGTAGACTCAGTATATAGTTTAATATCTGGCTCACAGCAGGTGCTTAATAATAAACAAATTACCTAGATCTCTCAGTCATAAAAACCGCTCAACATCGCTGATTTATTTTTAAAAACATTCACTCATATATGTCAGTACAGGTTAGAGCCAATTTGTTTATCTACCTATACAAAAATAATGCAAAATATAAATAAAAGTAATTGTCCTTAGGTACTAAAAGGTAACCATCATCAACAAAACTCCCAATTACTCATTATTTTTAGTAAGGCAGGAAATTTAACTATGTATTTCAAAAAGAAAGTTAACAATCACGCAAACTGACAATTCAGCCCGTCAGAAAGCCAATTCCCCCAACCAATCTCTCCTACATTAATTCTCCTGAGATTATCTCCAGAATTATAAAAAGAGAGAAACACTATATATCTCAGAAGGATAGAGTGAGAATTAAATGAAGTCATAGCTCAGAGGGAAGAGCTTAAACTTGGAAATCAAACAGATCTAAACTTAAAACCTATTATGTCACCTTCCTGGGCCTCTGGTATTCTCACTTGCAGGAAGGGGTAACAATATCTTTGAAAGTTTGTTTTCACTCTTAAAGATAAGGTATGCCAAACACACAACACATGGTAACTATTTTAGGAGGTGAGAATGACCTCCCAGAATAAATGTTTAGTAAATACTTCTACTTTGTAAAGTAGAAATATTCTTAATGAATGAATCACAGTTCCAGTTGTGTGACTGCCTAGGTCAATTCAGTCTTCATGACTCAGTTTCCCATGTATGCAATGAGGATGATAATAACCAGTACCGTGTACCTCTCAGAGTTGCTGAAAGAATCAAATGAGGCAATACAAATGAAAAGCTCTTCGAAAACCACAAAGTGGTGTTATTAATAGCTATGCTAATACTCATAATAATTTTAATAGCACAGATAAATCTGGCATTAATTCACAACAATGGGTTGTCTTACTGAGAACATTACAATGATCTATTTTTAGGATAGAAAGTTCCCAATGAATTGGCAAGTGTATAAGAAATATACTTCTGAAAGGATGCCAAAGCTGGAATATCCTCAACTGTGCAGTTTCCAGCAATAGGAAATGAAACCATTCTACCTTGCAAAGATGATTATTACTTTATTTTAACATTCATCAATTTCTCCATGTTTTGAATATTTGCCAAGTTATTTTCAAGGAGGGGTTTAGAGCTATTTCTAACAGAGGAGAGTTATACTTTTAGCTCTATCAAATGATTATAATCATTATCTTTAAGTTCTTCAAGAGTAGAGAATCAAGCTTTAAAATATAAGCATGAATTTTAAGATAAAGTACTTCACTGCTTCAATGGCATACTTCATCATTTACCTCAAGATAATAGAACCCTCTTTATCAGTGCTTTTTACGTGTTTTAAAGATACTTTTTTTTTTTTTTTTGGACAGTTCAAATCCTAACAGAAACACAATATAAAAATCATTCACAGCAAATTTAAAAAAAAAAAAAACAAAAAACTAAGCTAGACATCATTTAAAAGATAACAATTCGGGGCGCCTGGGTGGCTCAGTCGGTTAAGCATCTGACTTCAGCTCAGATCATGATCTCACAGTCCATGGGTTCGAGCCCCACATCAGGCTCTGTGCTGACAGCTCAGAGCCTGGAGCCTCCTTCAGATTCTGTGTCTCCCTCTCTCTCTGCCCCTCCCCTGCTCATGCTCTGTCTCTGTCTTGAAAGTAAATAAAAACATTTTAAAAAATTAAAAAAAAAAAAAAAGATAATTCCTCCTGGTTAAATAAGGACATCAAAAAAAGTTTTTAAGTACTTTCCATACCCTGATAGCATATTAGCACAATTGTACATAAAATACTAACATTCACTTAAATTTCTTGCCACTTAAAAATCAAATTTATTTTCTTTTATGCAACTTTGTGCTTGGTATTCTAATATATCCTATTAACTCCACAACAACATGTGTCATATACATAAAATGCACAGAGTATACCAAAGTTTTTTGACTTGAAATATATATACTTTAGTAGGCCAAGTGCATAACAAAACTGAGATTAAAAAAAACAAGGGTCTTTCATTGAGTACAGAGTGATGAATAATGCAACCATTACGAAAACTGTTCAAACATTTAAATTATTATTCTACAAATGTCCCACTCTTTTCCTTCTGTTAAATGTGTTTTCACACCTGCATTCCGTGAGTATATGTGTATATATGTAACTTCAATGCTTCTGCTTCAGAACATTTGGAAACATTCTGTTATTATTTTGACCACTACCATCTCTTAAAGGCTGGAAGAGGCCCATGCAGGTTTTCACCCCTCAGCCATACTTACACAGCATTAAATTCTGTCACTTGATCCCTGCTTCAGCTTATTTTCACCCCTGAGTGATTTCTGGCATCACAGCATTATTAGAAGTGATATCTGTGGTAGCACAGGTCACTGGCACAGTGCTCCAAAGCAATGAGCTAACCCAGTTCTATCAAAATAGTATTCTAAAAACTGGGTTGTCAGGGATGGAGAACTGGATGGGTTAAATCCCGAATTTGTAAATCAGTCCAGTTTAACAGTTATTGTTGGATGCCAGACACTGCCATCCACCAAGCAATATGGAGATAGCAGTGTATTACCAAGTCGTATAGAATATGGTCATTACCCTCTATCATGCACCTAGAATACTGGAGGAGACTGAAATTTAAATTCAAAAACATGGGGCACCTGGGTGCCTCGATCAGTTAAGCGTCTGACTTCAGCTCAGGTCATGATCTCGCAGTTTGTGAGTTCGAGCCCCATGTCGGGCTCTGTACTGACAGCTCAGAGCCTGGAGCCTGCTTTGGATTTTGTGTCTCCCTCTCTCTCTGCCCCACCCCCGTTCACTCTGTCTTGTGCTCTCTCTCTCTCTCTTAAAAATAAACAAACATTAAAAAAAAAAGGTTTAAAAAATATGGTAAATCCTAAAAAAAAAAAAAAAAAATGGGGATGGCAGCATGCTACAGGAGGGAGGGAGGGAGCAAGAGACAGAAAACCCAATTCACATAATAGAATCAGAATGACTTCATGATGATGCATCAGTGAGGCTCAGTTGCAGAATGAGTAAGAACTATTCGATTCCAATTCACCACAATGTTTAATAAGCAATGTATTTATTTTGGTATGTCTCAATTTTTTTTTCTGAAGAAGAGATGATATAGGGTAATGTATAGCTCACTTGGAAAATATTGACAAAAAATAATTGAAATTCTTTGTAAGCATCTCACTGTAAATATTTAGTTATATTTATTTTTCAGTTTTGTGCCCCAAGTAGAGCATTAATTCGTGCAATACACAGGGAATATATTTGGAGTTGCACAATGAGTCCCATGATCAATGTCTAGAGTTAGAAATGTTTTGGTATTTCCTAGTCCCTTTTATATTTTTTCATTCAATTCATTTCTTTTCCTGAAGCATTGAAATCATTTTATTCTTGTGCTAAATTATCAGTTGATCTCCACTCCTAATAGTGATGGGAGCTATTGCTTTCTATTGCTACTTCATGGTCTTGGGTATCAGTATTTTAGACAGTTGATTAGTGAGTATTGATTTTTTTTTTTCCTGTAGGATTTTTAAGATTAAAGATTGAACTCTGGATGCCAGGAGCTACTACATGATCATTCTGACATCATATTCTTCACCTAAGTGCCCTAAATGTCAATGTCGATGAAATACAATGTCAGCTGTAAAGTGGCAGTAGGGGGTTTGGCAGTCTGTATCACAATCAGCAAAAACAAATAATGCCAGAATATTCCATTGAAAAACTAAGATTACAATGAGTTCATGTCTTTTATTTCAGTCCAAGCTTTAAATATCTTCCGTTGATTGGTCATAGTAACAGTCCTTTCCCAAGCAGTGAAATTGTTCTTATAAAATTCTTGGCCTCTGGTATGTTGAGGGAATTTAAGTCCCAAATTATTTAATGCAGAATTAGTAACCTCAAACTTTGCTGATCCAGCTTCCTCTTAACCTTTCAATTAAAGTGTCTGATGTGGAAAATCAATAGCTACAGTTACATAATCTGCAGCCTTTCATGAGAGGGAAGATGGTGCAATTATGACTAAGCCAGATATATAATTATTTCTTTATATTCTACCTAAAGTTAGAAAGCTAAACTTGGAGCACTGCTTTAGAAATTGCTTTGCTCCTTAAACACTTTCAGGGCTGTTCGAATCAGAAGGCCTTCATACTAATTAATCTTCAGGTTGGCATTATAGTGTGTTAGGAGGGAGAAAGTAGCACTTTTAAATGAACCTCTGCTTTGAAATTTCATACTCCTTACAGTTACTGGTAGGAAAAACCCTAAAGAAATCTGACTTTCTGGCTCCTTTACCTCTTTTAATTTCAGTTCCTTCTGTGTGTGTTTCGGTATCCTGGTAAATCCACTCTCTCAAAGCTACTGCTCTCGGTTGACTGACAATTAGCTTTTCAGAGTTTAATCTGTAACTTTCCAAAAAGGAATTGTATTTTAACAGATCTTGAAGATCTAACAGTATTTAATGTAGGAAATTTGGATTATCAAGGAAGGTAGCAGATGCAAGATGATGGGCAGAATCTAGCATCTGGATTTTATTTAAATTATACGAAATTGGAACGTATGAGGTTTGATGTACCTTAATTGTATACTTTTCTCTCTCTTACTGTAGGCATCCCCATGGCTTTCTGAACCTCTGCTCTAAATACCTTTAGCAAACAGATACAGTCCTACTGCACTGCTTCATTGAATGAGTGTAATCTGTGAAATCACACCGATAAAGATTCAAATTTCAGATCCTCTGTTAATAAACTCTGCCTGGGCACTTCAGTCAGTTGAACTTCCATCCCTTGAATTTGGTTCAGGTCATGATCCAGGGTTGCAGGATCAAGCCCTGCATCAGACTCTGTGCTGAGCATAGAGCCTGCTTGAGATTCTCTCCCCCTCTCTCCTTTTCTCCCTCTCTCTCTCTCCCTCTCCCTCTCTCTGCTCCTCCCCCACCACATGTACACTTGCACTCATGCACCCCATATATATATAATAAAAAAAATAAGTTAAACAAAAAAACTCTGGCCAGTTTGCTTTATGTCTCTAAACTTCAGTTTCCTCATATTTAAAGTAGGAAGAATAGTAAAACTTACTTCATAGGGCTGTCATAAAGATTAAATGGATGGCAGCTGGGGCTCACACTCGCTGAAGACCCTCTGAGTAGCCATGTCTTGAATGCATCTCAAATTGCTTACACAAAGAATGGAGAGAAGAGTATTTACCCTCTGGCTAAGGTCTTCTATTAGTTAAGATTTGCAGTGTTAAACTACTTGCACTTTCAGATTTGCACATATATGAATGAGTTCAGTGTCTGAGTGGGTTTCCACAGGAATTCCAAAAGATAGGAGTAGAGAAGCCCCAATACAGAGAAACAGAAAAAGCCATTTGATGCAGCCAATAGGTGCATTCAGGTTATACCTGCACAGCTCACTGCCAGAGTAATAACTAGAATAAATATGTGGACCAAAAGAATGTCAGGCAGAACAGAGAGGTGTTTGATAAACACCTTTCTTTCCCTCCTGGCTGAATGTCTGTCATGCCTCGTTGCCAAAATTTCACTACTTGTGATATTTTTGATATGAGTAACTATGCATTTAATATGAAGTTAAAAATACAAGTTGAACTTTTAAATAAAATTTTTGAAATTATCGAGTTAAATAAGGTCAGAGACTCAAAATACAGGAGAGAGTTCAAGGAAGTAATCTGAAATCTTACAATTTTAAGTGTAAGACTCAAATAAAACCCTAGACTCAAGTTAAAATCCTCCCTTAGTAATTCACAGACTGGTGGTTTTTGTGCTGGCTCCTTAATCTGACTTAGATGGGATTTCCTCTTCCCTAGAAATGGGCAATTACCTTTTTGTTTGTTTTGCATTAGCTCCTCAAAATATTAACTGTGTCTATATGGCTCATTACTGCCTCTTCACAATAAGTGCTCAGTATTTGGTGCCCACTTGACAACCCTGGAGGTCGGCTGTGAGGTTCAAACTGGGTAACAAGCATGAGAGTAAAACCCAGAGCCTATTCATTTTGTTTCTTTTCCTTCCACTGTATTATAGTTAAGTAGACATGTCATCAGAGTTCTTAAAGTAAATCCTTTTTCTCTCTACCAACAGCAAGTAATACCTCCACACAATTCCAGACATTTATCTGTTTTATGACAGAGGTCTCTGAATTTGCATGAGGCTTCAACTCACTGTTCCTGATTTGAGTGTTGGTCTTCTAGTATTGACTATCCTGTTTTTAATATTAGTTTTGTTTGGTTAAACTAAAAGTCCCATTCTAATATGCTATCACCCTTTCCCCTTAGCTTCTTTGTCATTCACCAAATATCACCTTATTTATTTTAAGATGCAGGAGATTCTGCCTTTGCTCTGGCATATATTTGCTTCCATTTTGTTAAAAGGATACCCACCGAGCTCCCTAGTAAATCATTAACTGTATTTATAATTCCTCTACTCACAGGGCAGCTATGCATGAAATAATAACGAGGTTCATAAAATATTACCATTATGACTTGCTATGCCATTGTGCTGTTTTCCTTTCAAATATTTTGACACTACAATGACAATAACTCTATAGAGTGAACATCCTTTCTGGATTGTGACAGGGGAAAAAAACCGCTCACTAGAATTCCAAGTTCCTCAAAGGCATCACTGAATCTTAGTTTTTACTAATTACTCCATTTCAGAAGATTTAAATGTAATGGTTATATAATTTGGAAAATAGTGATGATTTCTATCAGGGATTTAGGCATAATTTCACTCTCATCAAAAAGAATTTTAAAGTACTAATTCTGCATTGTGCTACTTCATAGTTCCTACAAAGAGAATTATTTAAATATGGTCCTAAACGCCCAGGACTTCACAATCTAAAAAAATATTAGCCAAAAAAAAAAAAAAATATATATATATATATAGTATACTATATATGTATAGTATATGTATATGTATATATAGTATATATATATGTATATACTATATATACTATATATATATATGTATATACTATATATGTATATATATAATGTATATGTATACTATATATATATATATGTATTAAAAGGACATAAAATACTAACCAGAGAACAAAGCTAGGAAAGTGGCACAGTTGACCATGATTTTAAATCTAGTTCATATACATATGTTTTGCAGCTCATGCTGTTGATAAATTTTTGAGGACAGAAGCCTGAATTTATGCTTTTTACAGTCCATTCAGAATGTATTTTGACATGGTAGTTACACTTAACATCTAGTTATGATGAAGAGGATTATTTAACTGTAGAGTTGAAGTTTCTTCAGAACAAAGGAGAAGGTGGGGGGGAACCTTAATGTTATGCATGAAGATCCTAAGACATGGTCTGGTCTTCCCGAAAAAGTACTATGCTTCTATGGTGCATAGAACCTTACTGGATGACTATGTTTCATCTAGAATCAAATCTGCCTTTAAAGACATATCTAGCTCAGGGGATATTAACTTTTTCCAAACCAACATAAACCCTTTTACTAGAAATATTTCTAATGCCCCCAAATAATTCTTTGAAGGAAAAAAACCTATCAACCTACAACAAAACAACATAACCTACTGGCACTCCAATTTAAAAACTCAATATAACTAATTATAATATAACTGAGATATATAAGACAAGTAACAGTAATGGAAAAATATGTCTTTATATATTAAAATACATAATTAGGTAACAAATGCTTATGCCTATATGTATAATCATAAGTGACAATTACAAACAAAAATTAATCAAACATGTGATATGGACAACTCACATTTTGTTGCCAACAAAACACATTGGATTAGTTAGTGGGAAATTTAAAAAATGGTAAAATAGTCTTGGTAAAATTCCAAACTAAACAAATATGTTTCTCCTTCAGTTTACATGGTGAATATATTCCTGGAAAACTCAGCTTATATTAAAAGCATGTCAAAACATTTTCCATTTATGCAAAAAAATGGTGTTATTTATAGGATCAAATAATTACAAACAGGATTTTTAGGTATGTAAGTGTCTATTTGAATATTTGAATGCCTTGAGGGATCCAAGATTTTTTTTTAATTATCTGGGACCATCCTTCAATCTGTAAGACATGTGGCCTATCTGCTGGTTAGCCACTCAAAGCTGTCAGGTTTTTGGATGAGTTCTCACAGATGTCCCACAAATGGCAGCAGAGAAGCCCCAAGACAGAGAGATATACTGTGCACTGAATGAGAGCAGCCAACCTACAAGAAGAGCTGAAAAAGAAAGGTACAGGCAAAGTGGAAATGGGGCACAAAAATGTCTGACGCACGTCTGTATTAGTTTTTGGTGGCTGCTGTAACATATAACCACAAACTTGGTAGCTTAAAAAACAGAAATGGAAGCCAAGAGTCTGAAATCAAGGTATCAGTGGGGCCACTCAGGGAAACACTATTCCTTCGCTCTTCCAGGTTCTGGTGGCATTGCTCCGATCTGTGCTTCTGTGGTCACATTCCTCCTCTTCTTCTCTGTGTGTCTTTGCTCCTCTGTGGGTCTCTTATAAGGACCCTTGTCATTGGACTTAGGGTTCATCTGGATAATTCAAGATTACCGCATCTAAGATGCTTCACTTAATTCCATCTGCAAAGATCCTTTTTCCAAATAAGGTAGCATTGACAGGTTTCAGGGTTTAAAGCAAGGGCATACCTTTTTGGGAGCCACCATTCAACTCACTACAACCTCCTTCCATTCCAGACCTCAGGTCTATCATGCCTCATTTCATCAACCAAAAATGCCATGAAGTAGGTCCAAAACACATCCATGTATTCGGTATTGGGAACACTGAGAAACTGCACTGAGAAACATCTAGGCTAGTTTTTCCAACAAACGGTATGAAGCTATTCAAGAACCCGGAGCACGTATCATTTACCCTCTCCCACTATTTACTGATTTAGTCCGGACTGCTTTTCACAGTATCTGTCTCCACTGTTTTAGTTACAGATGTTTTTCTGGTGCCCACACATAGCACAGTCAAGAACAGCAAGGCCACTAAGAAAATATTTAGCTCTGCCTACTGAGGTGTTTTACCACTTTCCTGGTCAAATCACTTCAACTAAGGGTCATTTTTTACACCCACAAAATGAGGTTAAAATATTTTCCCTTAGGGGTGCCTGACTGGCTCAGTTGGTGGAAGAATGTCTCTCTTGCTCTCCAGGTTGTGAGTTTGAGCCCCATGTTGGGTGTAGAGGTTATTTAAAAAAATAAAATCTTAAAAAAATAATTCCCTCAAACGCATGTGTGATGATCAAATGGAGTTATACAGATAAATTCATTTTTAATGTGTAGAACACAACGTGAAAATAAATGGTATTTGAATGTTAAATTTTGAGTATCTCCATATTTAATGTGAAAAATAAATTCTAAGTAGATTTTGTAAATAATAAATACTGTATCTCCATGTAACATTTCTTCACTGTTAATATATTTGGAAGCTGCATAGAGGTAAAGTAACAATACATAAGTGGAGGCTGATAGGTGTGTAGAAAGTTTCATTTGACATGGTCCAAAATTTTCAATTATTTAGTTTTTACTTCCAAGGGTCTCTCTGAAGAGAAGGACCCTTCTTCTAAAGATCCCAAAGGCCTTCGTCCTTTTGCAAAAAGAACCTTGTGGGCTCAAAATAGATAACCACAAGATGCCCTAGATTGATCAGAGACTTTTGCCCTTCTTCATTAGAAGTTAGCCTTAGAGCAGACAATGGTGCAAGTTCCAAAAAAAGCTTTGACATTGCAGTAATACCAATAACACATGATGATTTAAAAAAAAAAAAAAAAAAAACACTTTAAAGTGAGTATTTATAAATGTGCTATTTGGAACCCACCTGGAGATCTCCCTTTGCTAGCCTTGCTGGATGGGCTGGGTCCCTTCTGCAATTCTGCTAATTAAAACCACAGAAGCAGCTATCAAAGTCAGAGTAACCTGGGTGATTTTCCTTTATAGTCTGCACAGATAAGATCAAGTAAGGTCAAGCATTAGAAAGAGGTAAGGCAAATTTTGAAACCAGCATTCCATTGTCCACATTTAATACCACGTGGGCAGAGAACAGCATTGTCATTATGATGATTTTGCATTTAGGACATATAGAAGTAGTCCTAATAATTCAATATAATAATTGACGTGTGACTGGCATATGTGTATATGAGCAGGAATATTCTAAGTATATTCTTTGCAGAGATGAAACACTTAAAATTCTTTTGACATTTCCCCTTTTACCATGTTTAAGTGGTTGTCTAAATGTCTCAATCAGCTTATGATTTTATCTGGATACCAGGGCAAAATTTTGAAAAGTACAAAAAAGCTTCAATTGCTATTATAATGGGAACCTAGTTCAAGCTCATATGTCAAATAGTCACGTTTATCTTTTAGCTCAATTTTAATCCTTTTTTTGTCACAGAGAATGGTTAGGAAACTGAACATTTTGATTTATAAAATGAAGAGCTTAAAACATGAAAAAAACTAAATGTGAATAAGAAAAATAATCAATGAGTACCCCAAGACCTCGTTAGTTTAAAAACATACATTTATATGTATGCATGCATATTCTAAACTCATACGTATATATGATCCATATATATATACACACATACATATATATGTATTTGAATATGACATATACACATACATACATGTGTGTATGTGTGTGGGTATGTATGTCATATTCAAATCTGGTCACTGATGGTAGCAAAGATCACTGAAGTCAAGTGAGTGAATCTAGCTGTCAGATTTCCAAATGATTGAAGTAGATATCCATTTCTTCTGTCAAAAGCTTAGCTTCATTCTTGCTCTAGTTTTGTGGGACCTGGAAAGTGTGAGGTTCTCCCATGATATTATCATTTTGTTTTAAAATATGGCAGAAGTTACAAAATTATAGAAAGATTAGGCTAGAATCAAAGGATCCTATATTTCGGACCCAGCTTTCCATTTATTATCTCATCACAAAAAGCTATTTAACTTCATTGGGCCCCAGTTTTCTTATAAGTATAATGAGGGTATTAAAACAAATTACCTCTAAGATGATCTACTTGGTAATATAAAACACATGAGATAAAATATGAGAACACTTACTAGGCAATGCACAGTTGGAAATATTGAAACCTACTATTTGTATTCAGATATTTAAATTATTTCACTATTGCTAGGCTTCAGATTAAACTTAGGTCCATGACATTTATAAATGTATGCATCTTTTAGTTCAATAATTTAGCAATGATAAAGGAAATCAGATGTGTTTTGTAAGTGTATTTAACACCAAAGAATGAAGAGGAACTGTCTCTGTAAGTCATTTCTCCAAGAGAGTCTAGATCTTGGTTTCTGTGAAATTGGCTTGCCAGTCAAGGAAACACCTCTAGTTTTACCAGAGGGTGTGGGAGAGTGTAGCTATTCCTCCCCTGACTCCTCAAGGAGAAGACATTCTAAATTCAGCCCTATTCCTGCTCATTTTAGAAAATGTAAGAGATGTATGAGTTTTCCTCAATCCTTACTGGTTCCTGGTGATTTAACCAGATAGTAAAGGGGAAAAAAGCTCTTACAAAATCAGTATGATGAGAATAGATCCCTGCTGGTGAGAATTGTGGTCCTCTGCTCCAAGTCAGAGGCAGACTATATCTGCTTCTGAATTATTCATTAAGCCTTAAAGGCAATTTTTAGCCAGTTGTTTTGTGTTCTCGTAGATCCTAGCTGCTGCCAGTAACTCTGGTCTTGAAAACACTGACTGCAGCTGTGATTTCAAGCACTGAGGGCCGGTCCCAATTCTGAAAGCCAGTGATCACAATTTTTATAGTGCCGCCTCCTTGTGATGCAGTCAATCGCAGTTTCAGAGGCTTTATTTACTCCCTGGAAACCAACTGTTAGCTTGATGATCAGTCCCCACTGAGAAATTTACTTTACAACTTTCTTAAATGAGCAGGGGAACCCTTACAGAACAAACTGTAGGCTTCCCCCAAGAAGTAAAGAGATCGAAAGTAAAATAACCCATTTGACAATATAACACCTGTATGAGTTAGCAGCTTCCTATACCCAGTCTGGATACTGAGCATTAAATTACATTTGGCCTGAGTCCATCATTGAGTGTATGCTAAGTGATATTCTTATTCAATGACTGTTTTTAATGAGATTTTGATGTTCCAGGAAGTTCAGTTGGAGTCAATTGCAATCCAATGAATATTAGGTTGTCTTGAGATTACTTTCACTGTTTAAAAACTGGGGGAGGTGTTTTCCTCCATGGTTGAGTTGAAGTGTTGCAGTATGGAAGGAGAGTTGGCATGGAGAGTGGAAGAATGTAGGCTAGGAGCAAGAGTAACTGATTGAAGGCTTACTAGTGAAAACAAAACGCTGCAATATGCAAAATATTTTTGACACATGTGCATCCATCAAATCTCTGTTGCCATAACCTCACTACCCAAACCTTGTTTTGGAAATCTTTGGAAAGATTTCTTTTATCTTAGCATAATACAAGAATTTTTAACAAATACTTCTTCCAGCCTTCTAATTCTTTTTTACATTCTTTCGTGTCCAAAGACGACAAATTTTGTCTGTTTTCACTGCATGCTGACAGTAAGTTATTTGATATATTAGCTAGTAGTGGTCACTGGGGAGGTAGAGATAAATAGTTGGAAGGAGAATTGATGTCAGCAGTTTCATTTTTCTGGATGGCTGATTTCCATAATTGTAAGTTATTTTCAATGATAGAAAGTTACTTGCCTTGATTTGTTTGCCATCAATTTTCACCTCCCAAGAAGAAAAATCTCTTTGAAAAAGAATCATTTGTCATTACTGAATTGTAATGCTGGCCACAAGCTTTAGGCAATTCTGTTCACACACAGTTTCCATATATGTATCAACCATTTATTTTAGTGTTAAAACAGATTTAGCCTTCATCCACATATCAAAGAATAAACAATATATCTCGAGTTACTTAAAAATTAGAAATTGCAAAATCATTCTCGTCCACTCTTTTTATAGAACTACAGACCATGTTTCAGTCTAGGACTTGCAGCCAGCAGCTGCATCTTCAGAAATGAAGAATGGGACATCCCTTCTTCCCCTATCCTGCTAAATGTTACAAATAACTGCTGACTGGTTCCTAAAATAAAGTCAAGATTTTTTTCCTCCTACTTGACATGATTAGTTTTGAAGCTCTGTTCCAACTACCCTGACCATATCCTCTCCCATCTTCAATCACTCAAGAATATTACTTTTTCAACTTCTTCCATTTATCTTTTGATGATACTAAATAGTTTCTTCAAGGAAGCATATGATAGTGGACTATATAGTATAAAGAATTATAACCTGGCAAACTATGATAACTGAATCAACAGAAAAAATATTCCTCAACTGCCCATTTCTCTAGTAAAAAGTTGTTATATTTGTTATATACACATAAATATGTGTGTGTGTGTGTGTGTGTATATATATATATATATATATATATATATATATATATATATATATATATAATTGTTATAGTACAGTAAATGGTAAGGTTTGCACAAGTTTGATTTTATGGAAATTGAAGAGATACCTTGTTTTTTATATGCAATGCCCTTTGAACAACACAGAAATGTGTAACCAGAAAAGTGGAATAAAGTATAGATATTTTCAGTAGTATATCAATAAATAAAAGACAATCATATTCCTTTGTTGTAATCAGAGAATCATTTAAAAATAACTAGAAATGATTTATTGTAACACATAATTATTGTAAAAACACTTGTCTCTTAAAAAATATTATATTTTTGTTTCAAAGAGTTTCTCAGATTTCAAATTGCCTTAAGCAGGGCATATATCCAGATACATGAAGCTATAAGCTCACAAAATAGTTTCAAGAATTGTTTTCCTTTGTTAGAACATGAGAGAATTCACAGATTTTAACAGGAACAAGCTGTTCTGAAGCATCAATAATCATAAGGTATAAGATAGCAAAATTAAGAAATCATATTGTGTCTCACTTTTCTAAAGCTAATATTATCAGTTCTCACCAACTCAGTAATTAACATCATGTATTGATGACAATCCTTGCCTATCCTTGGTTTCAAGATCCTTAGCTCCAGGACTACATCACCCCCATTTTCACTCTAATTCAGCCACATGAAACCTTTTTTACTCTCAGGAAGAATTATGTCTAATTAACCTTTGTATACACAGGGCTGATCATGGTGGCACCTATTTGGCACCATATTTATTAAATATGTTTGAAGGAATGAAGCTTCTCTCTTAATGCACCTGTTCATTCTCTCATATGTGTTCACTCTGTCCTTGTCTGTCTTGTGAAACCCAGAACCTTGATTATTCCCTGTGCTTCCAACTCTTTTGACTTCTCTTCCTTTCCTCCCCAGATTGTACTCAAATGTCAGTCGTTTCAAGTAAGTGTCAACTCTCACTTTAGACTTTTCTTCTCTTTTGTCCTTTTGCAGTATTTGTCCTACCACTCCTGAAATTCTCTACTATCTTCTCTTTTCTAACGCTGCCAAATTCTGCTGGAAGAAATCACAAGACCAGACTAAATAATACATTATGAGCCATGCTGTCTGAGTGAATCACCACAGTTGCTGAGAAATCCCCTGTATACTCAAGTTCCTAATCCACCTGCCTAACATGGTGATCAAGGGTAAAGGCTTCAGAGCCATTGAGTCTTGAGTTTGATTCACACACCTCTCTCACTGAGAGCACTGAACAAGTTACATTCACTAAATATTTAGTTTTCTACACTTAAAATGAGAGTATTTATTGCACATACTGCACAGAGCTTTTGGAAAGATCAAATGAGTTAGTGCATGTAAACTATTAAGTATGGCTCTTGGCAAACACTAACCCCTAAACAAATAATAGATACTATTAGGTTTTTGTTTTTTTTTTTACTGAGTATTGTAATTAGGGTCAAACAACTGGGGTTTCCTTAACATATCAATTGTTTCTGGCATTTCCACTTCTAGTTTTGCGTATCTCATGACCATGATTCTCTTTCTTAAAACAATTTCTCTTTTAATCTGGACTCTTGACCTCTGTCTATTCCAAGCTTCCTAGCTCCTTTTAATTTCATTTCCATCTTCAATCTTTCCTCTGTATTTCATAGTTCCTTCCTCTTTGGGTGACAAACATGCTCAATTTCTTCATTTCCTCTTTGTCATGCTACTATTTCAAGTTTCCACACCATCTGTCCCCTTCCTTTGCTGCCAAAACTATGGAAATAGAGCACATCTTGATGCCTCCACTTACTCAGGAATCATTCATTCCTCAATTTTATCCCTTGTAATCAGGATTCAATGTGAACCTGTTCTACTGAATGGATATGTTGAACATTACATTGCAATCATTCTCTCCTAACTACTAACTGAGCTTCTAATCACCAATCATGCCCTCCTTCTTGAAATCTCTCCTCACATGGCTTCCAAGTAATGCTACTATCATCATTCACCACTTCTTTCCAAACATTCCTCCTTTGTCTCTGTTTCTGGCTCCTCTTCCTCTTTCAACCTTCGACAGTAATCTCTCTTGTCAAAGACATGGTGTTTTAGCCCTCTCTGCTCTCTACCAGTTGCCTTCATTCATTCTGAACTTTTTTGGACTCTCATCTCTGTTGAGATGGTTCTTGAACCTGAAACTCTTTATGGCCTCACTCCTCAATTCCCAATTGTGTATGGTATTTTCCCACTTTGATTTACCTGTAACATTTTAAATTAAATCAGGCAAAATCAAACTCATTCTGCCTATTACTTTTCCACTTATTTTCCCATTTCTGTTAAAGTATCACCATTATTTCAGTTCAAATCAAGGAGTTATCTTTAATGTCCAACTCTCCAATTGCCCTCACAACTCAATACTTATCTGGTCTACAGATCATCATCTATTTCTCACATCTATACCTTTCTCCATTCATAATTCCATTATGCTAGTATAGGCGTTTATTTTTCCTTTCTGGAACTATTACAGTAACCCTTTAGTTGATTTTCCTGTTTCTAATCAGCTCCCTTATCCATCTTACATGTTGTTGATTATGCCATTAGCCATCTTGAAAATCTTCAGAGACTCCATTAAGTCCAAATTCTTATTCCTGTAGCCTGATTGTCCACCTGTCTTATCCTTCCAGATCTAGGTCTGTATACCTCATATAAAAGCATCCTATCTCCATGCAGACTGCTCACTTTTTCCACATGCCTGCCACATCCTATTATTTCCACCACCTTCTCTCAGGTATTTGTCTCCTTCTGAAATTCTACTTCATCCTATATGACTGATAAAATTCTATGTATTCTTCAAAATGCTGCTCAAATATAATTTTCCTAAATTCTTCCTTGTTTCTCCTAACTGGTGCTGATATCTGTTTATTTTACATGTCCAAAATAATATAAACCTTATAATGGTGTTTCCCAGTCTTAACTAGTATGAGACTTAACCAGTTTATTAAAAGAAGAGATTTCATTGTATTTGTCTTTATACCTCTCATACTATATAATAAGTAAGTTCTGAAGAACAGTATTAAATTGAATTGTTGACATGGACTTGTATATAGGAATATGGTCAAAGATAACTAGAAGTAAAAGGACACAGAGAATGCAAAAACTTCATGAACACCCATTGCATTTCACCTTATTTTTGAAATATGTTTAGCAATTTGTTTAAATGTAGGCAGCCACTTCTTAAATTTCTAAATTTGCATCACATCTATAAAGGTAATACTTTAGAATGCACTCAAAGTAGATTCCATTCACTTTCAAATCCAACCTACTGTCACTACCCACATGCATGACCCACTGCCTTTTTCACCCCAAATATGCTCCACGTTTCAATCATAATCTCCAAAATGTAACTCCCTTTTTCTTGTTTTTTACTTTACTGAGCTTCCCAATCCACTGACTCTACAATTTTCTTTTCCATTATCAGCCCCTTCCTGGCTTCACTTCCTTCACTATCTAGCTTTGACCCCATGATTTCCCCATCCCAAATACTTCCTTGCCTTAATATCCAATTTGCTTGCTTCCCCATCTTGATTTCCCACAGCCAACTGCAACCCACTGAATGACTTAATGTCACCCAGATCATGAACTACTAGGCAAGATCAAATATATATACAGACTTGTATGACTGTGGATTCAGGACCTTCCCTTCCTTTAACTCCAGCTCAAGTAATATTTCCTATGGGAACACTTTCCTTATCAAACATGCCATGGGCTTACAGGCTGGTTAGGTATTTTATTATATGTTCCAATCCGTGAATGCATTTTGTTTGTTTCTTGAGTAAATATTTCTTAAGTGTATATCCATGGACTTATCTAGATGATTTGTACACAAGAATGAACAAAGCCAACAAACTTCTGGCCATCCTAAACCTTACATTCTAGTGAGGGAAATATCAAACACATAAGTAAATCCATGCATAATATAATGTCAGACTATGATAAGCAATAGGAAAAAAAATAAAGCATAGTAAGGTAATGTCCTATTTCAAATAAGCATTTTAAAATTTCTTGTGACAATTACACTTCTATGATCCAACCTAAGATTCTAGGGCCATAATACGGCAGAGAAGTCCTCTCAACATGAGAACAAAGACTGAAATGAAGTTTAATAAATAATAATGTATATATTAAATGTTAAGTAAAATATAAATTTCCATGTTTAAACTATTTACATATTTAACACATATTAATATGTTGTTCAATCTAAGTGTCATTCAATCTACTTTTACTGAAAACTCAATTTTTGCAATTAAAAATTATTCTTGGGTAAGAATCATTTCTTTTGGGGAGGTTCCTATATATTAAACTCATGAGATAAAAGACATGCTGATCTGTAAGACTTTGAATTCATATGTCAAATGTTAACCAGCAACTAACAAATATTGATTGCTTTGGTAGGGAATTTCTACACTATCCCCAAAGATCCCTGCCTGCTATTCATGCCCTTATGTAACCCTATCAACTTGAGTATGGGTCCCATCTAGTGACTCTCTTCTAATGAACAGAACATGCAAAGTAATAAAACCATACTTTCAACATGAGGCTACAAAGATACTGTGGTTGTAGTCTTGCTTCTGCAGCCTCTTTTTCACCGGTTCTTACTGTATCAAGTCATGAGAAATAGGCCCACATAGCAAAGAACGAAGTGCAGCCTCAAGCTAACAGCCAGTGAGGAAATGCACCATCAGTTCAACAACAATCTATGAGGTTGTCCTGTCAACAACCACAGGTGAACTCAGAAGCAGATCTTCCTCCATTTTAGCCTTCAGATATGATCACACCTGTAGCCTTGATTGTGGCCTTGTGAGAGACCTTGAGGCAGAGCATCCACTGAGCTGTACCCAGATTCTTGACACAGAGAAACTGAGAAAATAAATGTTTGCTGTTTAAAGTAACTAAGTTTTGGGGTACTTTGTTACACAGCAATAGATACCTAATGTAACTGCCTTTTCCTTTTGTACACTCTAGGGTATCCATATAAATGCTTGTGGAATGGATTAAATAAATGTTCAGGATTTTCTACTCTTATCATTGAATTCTGGGTTTTTTCTTTCACCAGAAATTCATACTTGTTGATATAAATTAGTTCCCCAAATCACTCAGTATTAAATATAATCATTTAAACATCAAGAAGTCAGATCAAAACGTGGTTTAGAATTGCATTTAATCACCCACTGTGGTTTCAAAAGTTGTAATCACTTCACAAGTAAAAGTGCTGTTATTTTAAGTGTTTGGAATCTGTCAAAAATCAAACCATGGATCTGCTACTTACTAGTTATATGATCTTGGGTAAGTAGTTTAACCTTATGGAGCTCCTTCAGTTTCCTAATCCGTCAAAAAGAGATATTACCAACCTTAGAAAAATTTTATAAAGATTAAGTAATGAGCTTGACCAACGTAAGCAAAAATGTAGCTGTTCTAATTAGGCTGCAAACAGGACATCCCGAAAAAAAAAAAATCTTTTTTTGCAAAGCTCTGAAACATAGACTGAATGTCCTAACTTAATCTGCACTCTAAAGTACATTTGACCCAGGTCATATTAATCTATTAATCCATTATATGACCTAAGAATCTCTAACTTAGGGTAGAACTTGGAGGTTGAACTGTCATGAAATTTTAAAATCATGAATTTCATTTTATTTGTTTATGGTCGTGGAAGCTTTGCAAAATGGAAAAACATTTGTTTTTGTCTAGTATGCATAAATACCAAAGGACACAGAATTGCCATTAATTTTTCCCAGCTGGAACATCTTTATCCATCAAGTTAAGTTCTTTCCTTAAAGATAATTTTGAAATTGTGATGCAATTTAAAAATGCCAAGAAACTATACTTTAACTTTTCTGTTTTTTTCCCTATATCCTGGCGTAGTCTGAAAATACATTACATAGTTAAGAAATGTTTTTCTCTTGGAATGCAATGTGGTTCAATATTAAAATCTCTGACAAATAAATGATTTATTCTACCCAATATTATTTCCTACACAATACCTGGCTCAAAAGTATTAAAATTTTTAAATCATCCTGTATAAAACAATATATGGAATGACCTCTCTAAAATATTTTTTAGTAAGCTATGGTTCTTTCCAATATGGATAAATATTGGAAAGGTGACTTATTTCCTTTGAAAACTTCTTCTATGCAAAAACTAACAAATAAATACATGCCTAAAAGATACATAAAAGCCATAATACATATACATTATATATATGAAAACACAGCTTTTCAAACTGAGTAGACAATTGAAATGTATTAACTGTGAATATAGTTTATCTCAAAAGAAATTTCAGAAAGTTGTCTTAGAAACACAGGTTTTATTTTTCCTTTTATGATCTTAGAAACTATATTCCTAATTGTAATCTTAAAAGTTGTACTTACTTTAGAAATAATAATTTTCCTGCTTGCATCAAATGGGTTACCTAAATTATGTTAATCTCTTATTAGCTGTAGTACTTACAAAACTGATTGGTTACATATAGAGGCCAATTTTATTTTTAAATGTAGAACAATCATCTTTACCTCTCTAAAGGTTGGTAAATTTATAAGTATTTCTAATATTATATTTAAATTATTAGTGCAGTATTTCCTAGCGTATAATTCACTACACACATGGACTCATGACTAGAAATTGAATTTTTAAAAATACTCATTTTAGTTTCATACAGTTTCCATTGGTTTTCATTTTTATGTTCACTTGAGGACTAGTTACTTGCTAAAAGAATTAATAGAGGTTATTCTAATTTAGGATTCACAAATTAAAACTGAGGAATATACTCAGCATTATAACTTAGTGTTCTGCCATCTAATACTTAAATATTTTACAAAGTTTAACATGTACATATTCAAATACAAATTACTGGAATTCTTATAACTTATACAAAGAACATTATTAGGAGGTCATAACTTACCTTGTGTTGGTAGTGGTATCTTTTAAATATTTTTGTAGTAATTAATATATTTTTAGGATAACTGATAGTGTTAATTTTTAACACAAATTCATACATTATTACCATTTTGTTTCTTTCAATATGTGTATTATCACAGATTATTTTTCTACAGATAACAAGCGCACACACACACCCAGCTGCAGTTTAAAAAGTAGGAGGAATTCTCTAGGGCAAATTTTCACGTTGGGGTCTATACTATGAACTTCTTAAGCTCTGTGAATATATCCAATGAGGCCAAGGAATGATATAAAACAAATACTTTCAGTTCAAATAGAAAAATTCATCAGAGAATGGAGATATAGGTGTACAGAGGGCATAAGCATACTAAATACAAAACAAAAAAACAAAACAAAAAAAAACAAATAACAAAACAAAAAAACAAAAAACCTGAACAGGGGCCCCTGGGTGGGTCAGTCAGTCAAGCATCCAATCTTGATTTTGGTTCAGGTCATAATTCCAGAGTCATAGGATCTAGCCGCATAAGATTCTCTGTCTCTTTCTCTCTCTCTCTTCCTCTGCCCCCCTCTCATGCTCATGCACGCTATTAAAAAATAAAATAAAATTAGAATAAAAAATAAAATGACCTACAGAACTGCAGTAAGTACCTGAGCGTACAAACTGCAGCCACTCTCTCTACAACATACCAAATTACAGGAGTTCATTACCAGTAAGAGTCACAGTAAGTGGGTATAATAACTATAATAACCAGGACAGGGATTCAAGGATGATACAACACTGTCAAAATTACAAGATAATATTAGCAACAAATGAAAAATTTTAAATGCTAATAGATCTTTGTATTATTAAACCTGGCCTGGTCAGATTAAATTCAAGAAAGCAGTTGTGCATACCAAAAAAACGTTATTAATTTAAATTTTGTTATTTTAGCTTTAAATTATTACTCGCAATTATTTAGCTTTTTAGTTATATAGGAGAAAACAAATAATAAATTTATTCCTAACCTTTATACACTGGACTGCATATGTGTTTATAAATATTATATTACAAAAGCCAAACTAAAGAATGTTACCCACAATTTCACTGTTACTATCATCATCATCATCATCATCTATGTATTAAATGGATCCATTTGATGACTCTATCCTGAGAAAACCTGCTCTGTGCTTTAAAACTTTACAAACACATAGTGCCTGGGTGGCTCAGTCAATTAAGCATACAACTCTTAATTTTGGCTCTGGTCATGATCTCATGATCTTGAGATCAAGCCCCACATCAGGCTCTCTGCTGACAGCATGGAGGCTGCTTGGGATTCTCATTCTCCCTCTCTCTCTGCCCCTCCCTTGCTCATGCTCTTTCTCCCCCAAAACAAATAAATAAAATTTTATAAACACAAAGCAGAGTAAGTAATATACATTTGCCACAGTAAGCACACAACACACTGAAAATTACCCAGTTATTACACCTACCTCAGAAATGTAAAAATTGTGAAATTCTTCTGATATTCTATTCTCTTCCATTTCAATTTCAAAAGGTATTTATGACCTATTAAATTAATTTAAATATATAAATACTAACAGTGAAACCATACAATTTGTAAACCACTGTTCCAGGGACCTTGCCAAATAGTTAACATCCTTTCAGGAGGTGTCAGTATGACTCAAAGGGCCAGAATTCAGCCCAATAAGAGGGGACAGATTTTTCAATGGAAGGAAAAAAATCATTAAAAGTTCTTGTTGATATATAATGTTAGTACAAGACTCTCGGAAAATGATGAATGAAGCATGAAATTTAGGTCTACTTTAATACACACACACACACACACAAATCTCCTTGAGGTTTACCAAGGTAGAGTAGCATGTGAGTCTAAGGTCAAAATCATGGCTTAATAAAAAGAAATTTGGTCAGCGTGTACAGATATGCATAATTTATCCCTAGCAACTGAATTGCAGGCTTGGGGGTGTAGCGGAATCCACTAGAAACAAGACAACAGATTGCAAATGAATAGGCCAATAGAGGAATTTAGTTCAGGGCCATGGTGAAATTGATGAAGAAATCAATCCCATTAATTGAGGTTGGAAAAAGGTTAGCAGCATATGCAAGGACATAAAGACTCCTAGGAAAGGGTTTGCAGATAAACATGTTAAAACCCTGAACCCATTCATCTTATTTAGTCACTCCACCCCTAGCTGACCTGAAAGTAAGCAGTGTTTACATCTACTGGTATTCGTATTTATTCTCTCCATGAAAGGTAAACAGCTCAATACTGGGGTCATGACTTCTATATCCTGAGAGTTCTGAATAAAATAAATCTCTGAGGTGCTTCTACATTATATATATATATATGTGTGTATATATATATATATATATATATATATATATATATATGTATATACATATATATATATTTCCATATACTATATATATATATATACATTTCCATATACATTATATATATATATGTGTGTGTGTGTGAATATATATATATATATATATATATATATATATATATATATATATATATTTCCATCTCCACTGGGGGAAAACATTTCCAAATAGGCTAATGGCAAGCTCAAAGAAGGCAACTATCCTTTTAATGCACATGATTTGTGTTAAAGATGCTTAAAATTACACTGTTATGGAACAAAGAGTTTAAGTTGTAGAAATACAGTTATAATTTATATTTATTGTTACATTCACTGGACTCAGCAACATTTAAAATGAATTTTAAAAGGACAATTTAAATAGGACACAGAGGAAAATATTAAATATTAAAATAGTCATTCGTATGCTAGAAACTCTTTCTCTGTTAAAATAGAAAATATTACATGACATTCTGAGAGAATACAGTTCACTTTTCAGTTTCTACAGCATAAAATGAATAAAAATCAATCTACCTAAAAAATTATTCTCAGTGTTTAAATTATTTGGACTAAATATCAACACTGATTTAGTAAACGAGAATTTATATAACTCCCATTTTGTAGGTCTCAGTATATATTAATATCTCAAAAGAGATTGTTTTATAAAATATCAAATTATAATAGAGTAATAATCTCCCTTCTGACATCTCACTAGTACAACACTTGGTTTATATTTCTGATTCTCTGGAATATCTTCTATGAACTGACTCTGGGAACCAAATTTAAACCAACTGATGCACAAGTGAAGATAGCTTTGTTGACTGTGTTCATCCTTGTCAGTAAGACCGCTTTCTTAGTCATCACAAATTGGCTCACACACACATCTTTAATGACCTTCTCACCAATAGGACAAATCAAGCCTTTAGGGATTGAGCTTCATCAGTAGAATGAATGAAGGAATGAACGAACAAATGAATAAATGAACAAATGATCTACCATACAATCTACTTGGAAAAACTGAAGTCTTGCTTCTCTGTTATTCTTTACCAAATATATTAAGAGTGAAAATGATAGCAAATTATGAATATAATTGCCTTCGATTGTAAAGTAATTAGAAGTTGAATATGGAGGATAAATATTTGCTATAAACAGCCTCTCTCTTGTAGGACTCTATCAGCTGTTGTGGTTTCTTTACTGAGGCCAGGATAATGTCAAAGAGCAACTCATGAGTGTCAAGCAAGTAGGTTTGCACATCAAATAGCTACTACACTACGTATGCAATGTAAAATTTTCATCATTTTAAAAACACGAGTGGCAAAATTATTTGGTTTACATTAAATAGTCTTGGACATTAAAAAGGAGAGAGAGAAAAAAAGAAACACACAAAGAGAGAGGCAGATGAGGGCAAGAAAAAGGAAGGGAGGAGGAAAGTTATGTGAACATACTGGAAACTAAATTTTTCCAAGTAAAAAATTTCAATTTTCTAGATTAAAAAGAGACCACTTTTTTCTACAAAGGTTGTATTTTTGGAAAGAAATCAGGGAAAGGGTCATTGTTAGATAATTGTGCAACTTTTCATTTATTTTTCAAAAAATTTTTGACTCTGTTTCAACTGCTGTTCACAAGCTTCTGTAGATGAAATCTTCAAACAGAACAATAAATCTGACCAATTATCTGCTGCAGGCCTCTTATATTAACCAGCATGTTATTAGAAGAGTTGGGGAGGCAGGGAATACAAAAACTTTTACCACCTGCCCAGGTTTCTCCAAGTATTCTGCTGCAGAACAGAGGCCAGAACTAAAGCCTCTCTTGCCTTGCACATTGGTACATTTTAGGTAGGAAAAATAAACTGCAGAATCATTTATTATCAAAAATAGAGTTTCATTCAGTGTAGACTCTTATTCTTGTCCAGCAGAAACAGAAAATGCTTTAGCATTTCTGCTAGAAGGCTTTAGCTAGTATAGACTGTGAGCTTTATATATGTTTAAATATGTCACTCATTAGAAAAAAATAAAAAGTGTTGTCCTAAGTGTGCCTAATTTTACTCTCCAGGGTGTATGTAAAGGCAAATTTGGGAATTTGTGAGAGATAAGTATTATGTTAAACATACAAAGTTGACCGTAGTCAACATTTTTATCTTTAAAAAATGGCAATTTCATATGATTCTAATTATACAGTGAAATATCACTACATTTCATGATTGTCATAGTAAATAATGTCCATGCCAAAACTGAAATGTTAAATACTAGTAATGAATATTAAGGTCTAGATAGCTTTGCATATACTCATCAGAAATTTTGCCACTAACATCTATTTTCTTTAATAGCTAAGCACAATACTTGGCTTTACAAAAATGAAACTGGCATTAATGCAGATGATCTAATGCATATAAATACTGGTCTTTATTATTTATCACGTCATGAAAGTATTAAAAGTACTTGTAGACCGAAGTGAAAAAAGACATCCATTTAAAATGGGAATATTATGTACGAAACTGATCCAAATATAAAAAAAAAAAAACTGTGCTTCCTATGAGTAATAGTGGTCAGTAGATCATCAATATTTTTGTTCCTTTCCACTGGTGCTTAGGTTTTTTTTAATTGCTTTTATTTTAATACATTCATCTAGTAATAATTAGCATGTTATTCATACTGTGTTGAGCTTCCTTGTACGGAATACGTGACAAAGTGTGTTATTATATCTTTCAGAATTAATGACCATTTGAAAATTTCCTCTTTGAATCTCTGAAAAAGATTTAAATTGCCCTGCTTAACCCAAACAACAAAGCACTGCATATTTTACATACTAAGTTACTGGTTCATGGGGTGCGTTATGTGCAAATTTAGAATCTCTGGCTAAATCCTTCTTAACTCTTGAGAGCTGGGTAGAAGTAATAGGATTTCCCACCAAAAACTATCTGCAGGGTTCTGACATTAGTTCAACCACAATCATTAGGAAGATAAATATGCCACATCACTGTGAAAACTAATATATTACTAACACTTCTTGGATGAGAGCTTTTTTTATTTTTTTTAAATCAAATTCTCAGATTATCCAAATATTTGGTTAGATTACAATTATGCTGTATTAAATAAGGTCTGAAAGTCTCAGACTATCAGCTATAAAATGGAAATATTTGCTGTTTGAAGATTAATTTATTTCAATGATAATAACCTATTCTATTGTCTTAGATTTGCTAAGCCACAATCTCTTTTCATTAATACAGAAATCCATGAATTATATTTTTATAATGATTGAAGTATCAAGTGGTTCTTTCTTCACTGAGTTTTAGAAATCAAGATTTTCTGTATATTCAGCACACTGAAAAAAAAACATATTGAGTTTTGTGTGTTCAATTCTGTTTTCTGCATAATAACCACAGTACATAAGCATATGAAATAACTAACTCTTTTATATTGATATCAGAAAACAGTTTTATCTTGATTGGAAGGATAATCAACTCCCATTTAAACAATTCCCAAATGTTCTGACTCGTTCTGCTGTTTTCATGTTAGCTATATTTTCTTTTGAGCAATTAAATAATCACTAAACACTTTTACAAAAATTTCAGAAATTATAGAAAAATATAAAAAGGAAAGTGAAAATAACATCACTCCAAATCCCAGCAAAATATCTCATTGCAATAGTTACTTCCAGATTGTTTTCCTTTTTTGTGTGCATGTACATGTATGGTTGTTTATGAGCATGTGTGTAAGGATGTGTGTGTTTTAAGCAATGAGATTACCTGTGTGCAGTAGTTAGCCTCCTTTTTCCACTTAGTATGTCATAACCATTTTCCAAGATCATTAAAGCTTTTCAAAAGGCACAATTTTAATGGCTATGAATATCATACTTAGAACTGCAATGTGACTTAATCCGTCCTCTTTGATTGGATTTGGGGGATGTTTCCAATTTGCGGTTATTTGTAATATAAATATATTTGCTCTACATTTTTTCCTTGGATTTCCAATTATTTTCTTAGGATTACTTCTGAAAAATGGAATTGTTGGTTCAAATGATACAAAAAGATATTTAAAATTGTAAAACTAATACATTTAAGTATTAGAAATATACAAAGAAAAAAGCATCTTTTACTCCTTCCAATGTTACCCTTTAGTTAATGTTAACAATTTTATGTGTTTTTATATGTTTCCTGTGCTATATCCGTATATTCAAATATTTATATAAATCTATTACATACAGATTTCCTCTTTAACTCTCTTCTTAACCAATAAAAATGAATGATACTATAATTACCCTGCAATTTGATTTTTCTGATTAAAAAATAGAATTTAAGAATCTTTCCAAGTCAATAATTATGTATAAAGCACATTCGTGTTAACAGCTAGCTGCATACTGCTACATAATATAAATATATGATAATTTGTTTAATTACTACCTTATCTATTGACATTCATATTGCTTGAAACAGCACAGCAGTAAGCATGGTACATGTATCTATATAGTGTGAATATACATATACATACTATATATAGTTTAGTATATACAGTATATATGTAAATATATATATACATATATACATGTATGTATGTATATAATAGTCTGAACGGTGGGATTGGTAGAATTTTAATAGACACTGTTTAATTTACAAGAGATTTTAGTAATTCACACGCCTTCTGTCTCTATCCCTGCAAACCAAGCTGGGTAAGAGACTTCCAGCTTCCCACATTAAACTAATTTAAGAGATGTTTTAGATCTTATCATTTTAATAAGGTTAGAAGAAATGTTTTCAAATTTTCTTTTTCCTGTTACTAAAGTTAAATACATTGTTATGTATTTATTTCCTATTTTCATTTCTTATTCCATGAATTGCATTTCCATATCTGATGAGCACTGAGTAATAAATCGAATTGTTAAATTATATTGTACACCTGAAACTAATATAACACTCAACAACTATAATACCAATGGGTAGGTTCAGCCCCATAATGTTTTCTACAAAGAGACACTCCAGATATCTGACAATTTCCTGAAGACTTAATAGTCTACAATCAGTACCCATCTCACCTTCTTGATTTAGAAACCATTTATTCATTCTAAAATGGTAAGACCAGGCATTAGTATTATTTAGACTTTCACCACAGGGCAGATGGTCTTCGGTGTGATCTTTATAGGAATCATTCTCACTGGTGTTACTGTAGAAAGAGTGATCGACTCCTTTATATAGGAAGTTGGACTCTATAAAATCTCCAGATATTTTCCTGGACCTTACCATCTCTGGTCATCATCCCTTCTTTACTGAGATTGATTAGTCCTTCATAAAGTTTCTCACTACAGCACCTGTAACTGATTAGTGACATCCAGCATTGTCCACAGTGCCTACATTATTGGAGGTTTTTTATACAAAGATGCAGATGTCAAACTCATAGTAAGAATCTCATACTCTACCTCCTCATGCCCTTCCAGACTTACATCAGTTTTGTCCCTGCAGCTAAAGTCTCCAAGTTCCAAAAGCTCACGTGGTGCCAGATCAGTATCGTCTTACAGGCAGCCACAGCTGCAGGATTGGGAGGCTGTACTGACTGTTGATGGCACAGACATGAAAGAGGTTTGGTTTAAAGTTTGCTTGAGATTTTTCAGGGTTACCCTAATCCAACATATATGGATATTGAATATATGATTACTTAACAATATCAGAACTAGCAGGAAATACATATGTGTAATAATACCGAGTAGAAATAACATGGTGTTATTTTTGTTGAGTCTGTTTTCATCGATACAACATTTCTGAAAATTCTATTACTTCACAATCAATACTTGTTTAATACAGTTTTCTTCAAAAACACTATTAATGTTGCATCTTATAATCAATGGTACCTTAAAGTCAAATAAATTATATATTTTTTCCTTAAGACTCATTTTCTATGCACTGTACATAAAACTAATGAAACTATTAATTTGTGAAATAATGTCAATAATCTCAACATGTTTTCATCAGAAAGCTAGACACAATACTGAATATTTAAGCAAGAGTACAGAGAAACAGATGGGATTTCTGACAGAAAAGGTCTGAATGTTTATTGTGTCACCTACTCCTTTTACAATCTCAGATTTTAGGGGGTGGAGAGTATTCCCTAAAATGGAGTTTTTTCATTTACTACCAACTATTCTTCCTTACAATAAGGATGTAATTTAGGAAAAACCTGATACTGAAGTAGTTTCGTGTCTTACAAATTTATGCTACTTCTGACTCTGTGAATATTTAAAAAATTCAGGAAATGCATTTACCAAATGGTCTTTGTATCAGTGTTCTATAAATTAAAAGTTCCTGAATTCGGAATAGAAGATATCTGGCCATTTGGTATTCAGAATTCTATTTATCAAAATGGCGTTCAATCAGTCCATAGCTAAATCTAGGTTTCTGTATAAACCTACTTTTATTATGTGAATTAGTAATGTTCCAGCCATGATAAAAGACAGGAGAAAAGGATTTTGGAACCAGACGCAATGTATTGCTTCAAAAAAGCAAAATAGCTCATTAAATCCAAGACAGACATATAAAATATCCAACAAATACCAAACAAAAGTTTTACAAAGAGAAGATGAAATGATATAGAGCACAGCATCAAATAATTTAAGTTACAGCAAACAGCTAAAACATTGAATTGAAAGAAGGTTACTATTTTAAGCAATAGTTTCTCATTTAGGTAAGACAGACATACTATCAAGAAGAGGAAGAAATAGGAATAAACTCTGAAGGTCACCACTCAAACTATGTTGTAGAGTCAGCAGCACACACATAAATACCATGAAAGTACATATTAAAAGGAAAATATAGCAATTAATAGACAAACCCTAACCATACTTTGTGTTTCAGACAAAAATGGATTCCTGTTAGTCATTGACAAAAGAATGCTACCACAGTCTACCAGGATGCATGAGATCCTCTGAAGGAGTTTCAAAGCTCTTTAACTTTGCTAGACCTTCATGGCTGAAGGGATAATTCAGTTCATTCCAACTTACACCTTTACATTTCCTTCCCTTGGTGATATTCCTCAGAACTTTCACAATCACTGCTGGTCAATATGTCAATAAATAGGATTAAACCACACACACACACACACACACACACATTTTGCAGGTGATAAATTTCTGAGGGAAAATGATTACTGATTTAAAATCCACAATAAGGTCTATTCAAATGCTATTTGCAGAAATGCACTCTGCTAAATAAACTACACCTGATCCTAAAAGCACAAATATGCAATTAAGCTAATTCAGAATCAGTTTTCAGGGATCCTGGTTGCCTTTGTTTTCTAAAGTTCCATGTAAGATTTTCTGCTGCCATTATGAGCTTGCTTCCTAGAATTCTGCTGCCCTGTCTCAAAAGATTACCCATAAGATATGTTTCTACTAAGGACACTGATAGCTCACAAGTAATGGCTTTTGGCATGAGCCCAGTTTGATACTGAAATCTTGCCTCTATTATCTCCACCCCTGCTGTTACCTACAATAACCAATCTCAAGCCAGATAAGGGCCTTAATGATGCAGATGTCACCATTATTCATCATTGTAGTTGATGCTGGATACAAATTTATCAGCTTTGGGCAGTCTATTTCCCTCTGGTATAATTCAATGGGCTGACCAACATATATGAATGCCTATGTGCGTTATAGGCTCCTCATAGTAACTGTATATCTGCTTTCTCTGGCACCGATGAGATCCATAGCAGAACAATCTGGGCAGAGGTTAGATCAGGAATGATGTACTACCATTGCATACTGGCCAATATCCCCAAGAAGCATGTAAGCATTGACCCAAAAACTTGGAATAAACAATCCTCCATATTATCCCCTTAAAAATACTGTCTACAGGGGCACCTGAGTGGCTCAATCGGTTGAGCATCCGACTTCAGCTCAGGTCCTGATTTCACTGTTCCTGGGTTCAATCCCCGCATCAGGCTCCCTGCTGTCAGGGCAGAGTCCACTTAGGATCCTTTGTTTCCTTCTTGCTCTGCCCCACCCCTGCTCATGTGCACACACACTCTCAAAAATAAACATTACGATTTTTTTTAAATACTAGTAGGTGTGCCTGGGTGGCTCACTCGGTTAAGCATCTAACTCTTGATCTCCGCTCAGGTCATGATCTCAGAGTTCATGAAATCAAGCCCACATCAGGCTCTGCACTCACAGCTGGGAGCCTGCTTGGGCTTCTCTCTTTCTTTCTTTGCCCCTCCTACACTGTGCTCTCTCTCTCTCTCTCTCTAAAAATAAACTCAAAAAGCTATTATCTAGGCTTCTCTTTCTAGGTAATATTATGTCTCTTTTAAAGTATAAAATCCAGCTTTGAGCCTCTCCAAAGACTTGTCAGCTTCCAGAAGCTTCTGGTCTTGCATTGAAACAAAAGCCTTCCACAGAGGAAGGCACTTAAATTCCCACTGTGCTACACGTGCATGCTCATGAGGTACTCTCTATTCCTTGGCTGCATCTAAAGTGATTCACCTACCATATACATCCTAACCAGTTTCCTAATTACCAAATAGAGAAAACTTATCCAGCAAACTCTGAAGAAATCGGAACAGTCCTAAGCCTTTGCAACAATATTAAAGTCACAACTAAACTTTAATGAAAAAGTGTTGTAAAAATAAAATCTGAAAGCAATGTATTTCATTAAAGTCTAAATATTTAAGCCCATGTAACCAATTTGCTTTGAAATACTTAAACTAAGATCATGTTTTAGTAAGATTGTTCATTTAATAATTTATCCCTTGCTTTTAATAAAAAGAAAAATAAGTTAATATTGAAAGTAGTACTGAAAATTACAAGCCTAGAATACGGCTTAGCTATTTGTCATTGTTTTCTCATATTCCAAAATAATTATACAACACTTTCTCACAAACAATAAAATATACAAAGGTAACTTCAGGTGATTTTTTTTTTTATTTATTAATGCTATTCTGGAAATAGAACTCCTTGAAAAACTAGTTTTTGAGATGTAATAATGGCATCAATGAAATCTGAACGTCTTTAACCAGAACAAAACACATATTCTGTATTTTGATCTACTGGTAGCTCTCCAGCTTCTAAAATGGAGGTCAAGACACCATATCCAATCTCAGGAAGTCTTTCAGGACCAAGGAGGAAAGTGGATGAAAAGAGAGGGAACTAATTTTTGCTAACAAGGTCTGCTTGTGCCACTCTTGCGGTTTATCTTAAATGAACAGAAGGGTTAACATTTCCAAGGTTTTGGCTCAACTCTAGGCTGCTTCAAATTATCAATGAATTTAAAATAATGGCTTATAACATTGATTACTAAATAATGCAATTATCTGCATATTTAATAACTAGTCTTTGCGTAGTACTTTATTGTTCACAAAGAACTTTCACATATAGAGTTGTCTGTTCTTTAAAGTGGTTCAATGAAGGCTCCATCACCAACAAACATGTTTCCAATATCCTGTAATTAAGTCTGTTGACAAACTGAAATTTTAACCTGAGCCACACACCTGAGAGAGTGACAGGACTAGTAGACATGGGATGCTAATATGGTGAGTCCAGCCTGTGTTCATCCGCTATAGGACACTATGACTCACAGGACAATATGAAAACAATGCAATGCAAGGATTTGTACAGCCTATACTGAAACCTTCGACAAACCATGCAGTCTCCTAAAAGATTTTGACATAGAGAATTAAGATAGGATGGTTATTATGGGGGGAAAAAAAGGAAATCAAAATATAAAAAAGCTTAACCAACATGGTAGGTGGCAATATTTCATTTGGAATTTTACCATTATCTTTCACTCTGGTCATACTTAAGCTTGTTTTCATCCTAAAACAAACACAAAGACAACAACAGAGCTAGAGCTATTTAAATTGACTGCTCTGTTCTGAAGGTAACATTTATCTTTTACCCACTCTTCATCCCAGAGGACATACAGGTACTTTAGTAAATTTAAGTCTGCAAAAGCATTTTAGAGAGTATGCCATTATCTAGTGGCCCAGCAGCCAGCATTTCTCTGAGTGTTCACCGCCCAGGTGTCTTGGGAGCTGCCGTATGGAGGAAGGAGAAGCCACGCCACATTTGGCACTACTGGCTTCTGGCATTTGCCAACTCCCTCCAATGCACCGTGCACACGAAGGCTGCTCAGAGCAGGTGGCTTCCGCTGTAGGAAGAGAGATGTGGAAAGATATCCACGAAATGAATATTTATGAACAATCCCAATCTTCATTTTAAGTGTAAGGGAAAACTAAATTTTAAACAGAGTACTGCTGATCTAAGGCATCATCTTTAAATATTTACAACCTCCTTGTGTTACTTCTTAAGTCCTTTAATCTGAAGTGCAGTAAATACACTAGGAGAATAACATTGAATCTGCCAGAGGATTCTGATGGATCCTCTTTAGCAGGAGCAAACCAGTCATTTGTATAAATAGTTTAGTCATTTTTGTACAAATTATTTTTCAAGCAAAGTTAAATTGTTTTGCTTGTCATCTAAAATCTAGTTCGTGATGCTCACTTAAATGATGGTGTTGAAGTCTTCGCTTGTAGTTATTTCAAAATTGGCAAGGCCATTTTTGCTAGATTACTAGAAGGCACATGTAAGAGTGGATGATATTTTCCAATCCCCTTCCATGTGAACATTCTGGGGGTTTTCCACAGCTTCAAAATGGGAACAAGTGGTCCAAACAGAAAAAAAAGGATATTTAAAATAATAATTTTATAAAATTCATCTATAGGGATTATAAACCACCACTCCTAGTATGCACTTTACATTTGTTCACTTAATTCTTCCTGTGTCCTAGAATATGTATTCATTTTTTTAATCAATACTTTATTTTTTAGACCAGTTTTAGGCTTGCAGAAAAACTGAGAATTATGTACAGAGTGTTTCCATATGCACCTTCCTGCCACACACACACACACACACACACACACACACACACATGCACTGACATCTTGCATTAATATATGCTACATACTGAATTGCATCCCCCTCAAATTTAAGATGTTGACGCCCTAACCCTCAATGTCATGGCATTTGAAGATAGGGCCTTTGGGAGATAATCAGGTTTAGATGGATGAGATCAGGAGGGATGGTGCCCTCATGATGGGATTAGTACCTTATAAGAAAAGGAAGAGATACTAGAACTCTTTCTCTGTCATGCAAGGACTCAGTGAGAAGGCAACCATCTGCAAAATGGGAAGAGGGCTCTCATCACAACCTGAATATGCTGGCACTTTCTGGCTTCCAGTTTCTAGAACTGTGAAAAACTATATCTCTGTTATTTACGACACCCAGTCTATGGTATTTTGCTACAACAGCGCAGGCTAACTAATACAATGTAGTACATTTCTTACAAGTGACAAATCAATATTGATACATTATGATTAACTGAAGTCAGTGGTTTACATTATACTTCACTATCTGTTGTATATTCTCTGGGTTTTGACAAATGTGTAACAACATGTATCCACCATTAAGTTATTGTACAGAACAACTTCACCTCCTTAATACAGTACATATTTAAATTGCATTTTCAGGTTGCTCACTAACTTCCACCCCGGTACTTTTCCTCTCAGTCTAGGGGAGATTATTTAAAAATTCTGGTGTATACAGAGTTATCCCATTTTTCTTCATTACTACTGAATTGGATGACTATGTTTCATAAACTAATTTATTTAAGTAGATTTCACCCAGAACTAGGAGTTCAGAAATAATTCTATTTAATGAAATTGTTAGTCATGAGGGGATTCACAGTCATTGGGATTCAGAAAGTCTAATCCACAAATAAGAGGAAGTGGGATTTAGGCCTCTGGAATGACTTTGAGTTAATGTCTGTTCGTTACTTAAATCAGGTTGAAAAAGTTTACATGGTGGTCAGCCAGTTAGAAACTATGTAGGCAGCTGGGTAGGTAAGACCAGATCCCTACCCTTTCCCTATCTCTTCCAGTCCGGCTTGTGGAAAATCTGCCTTCTCTTCCCATTCTTCCCTCATATAGTTTGGCAATGCAGACAGAACAACAGTCTGACACTGGAGATGGAATAGTACCAGTTGTACAGTGTGACTCTGGGTGATGTACTTGGTACTGCAGAGCCTCAAATTCCTTATCTCACAATGACACTTTCCTCACTTGATTTCTTCAATGACCAAATTACTTAGTGTACTCCAAATTCCTAACACAGTGCCTGATATCTGACTGCTGCTCAATTAGTATTTGTCAATAACAATGTTATTATTATAAGTTTTATTATACAGTGGAGATTCAAGAAACAAATTAACCATAGCAATAGCTGTCTGCAGTACAGGCAAAAAATGATCAAGAAATGTATTAGAACTTGCATCCCAGATATGAATAGTGCTGGCTGTACAGCCAGCATAATTTAGCATGTTAGTGGTGGGACAGCATTAAAATCAAGAAATAGTTATTGGAATTTCTCCTGGCATCCTTCTAGGTTAATTAACATGTGTCTATTTACTATCTAATGGTTTACTACAATTAGTTGCAATTCATTTTTAATAATCACATGGTAAACAGGTAGAAAAGAAGGCATTGTCACAAGCAACTACTGATAACAAAACTCTGTTTTAAAAGTTCCGAATCTTTTTTTTTCTCCAACTTTAAGAAATAGAAAATTACAAAGTTGTGATGATCGTCCCTCTTTTTAGGATAGCCTACACTATCAAGGTAGTTGAGAAGAAGAAATGAAAAACCGAAGAGTGGAGAAGACATATTACATTTCAAAAGTCAAAATACTCTATTTTCTAGATCATTAATTTGGAGACACACTTACTTTGATAAGTAAATTTAAATTATTTTTGGAATAGTTAATGTTTACAGGTTAATTGGTCTGACCAAATTAAACTGCTGAACAAGTATTACATCATTTAACCAAAACACAGTAACTTTGTGAGTACCATTATTTTCTTCATTCTGTATCAGAGAAAACACAAAAAGACCTTCTAGTAACTTACTAAGCTAGTTAACGGTGCAAACAGAATTTGAACCCAGGGCATGAGGTTACAAAGATCCTGCACTCGCCTATACCATCATACTAGGGAAGAAAAATATATTAGGAATCAGAAGAATTAAATGCAATCTCAAGAGCTAGCACATACGATTCATGTGGCATGAAAAGTGGCAACCCTCCTGAAACCCTTTTCTTTCAAGTGGGATCCTACCAATATCGTAGAATTGTTCTGAGAATCAAATAAGAGGACTTTGAAAGCTGCAACAGGAAATATGTCATCAGCATTACACACACACACACACACACACACACACACACACACACACACACACATCTATCTCAAAGAACCACATGTGGTACTGTAGAACTTTTCCTGGTTTCCTTCTGGGTAGTCTGACATGTATCTAGTTTTTAGTGTATAACAGGCCAGAAAATTATTGTGATATGCATCTGTGTACATGTACATGTGTGTGTGCATGTGTGTGTGTGTACATAATTGCCTCTAGGAATTAATCCTTTTGAACATATAAATATATTCTAGCAAAGTTTTTAATGTGACATTCAGCAGTAAAATCTCTTGCTGTGTAAAGGACATTCCACAAATGACTTACATGATAATATTTGTATTTTTATTTTAATATAAAAGCTTATGATTTTATTCGCCTATCATCTTGCAAACCTGAACTTGATATATCAAAGACAATTTCCCCCATACAAGATAAATTGTGATAAACAACAGGAATAAAATGTTAAGTTACCTCAGGGATTTTCTCGAAGCTGATGTTTCCCCCTCACACCCCCGTAAATGAACACATGGTCTCAGGAGGAAAAGCATCTGAAGGGGAGCTTGCAGATGTGAAAAGACACTGGACACCTTTCTTGCTAATATTTCTTTTATCACACTTGCCTTATTTGGTCCCACTTCAAGTTTATTCATACTGAAATAAATCTATTTTATAGTGATATTTTGAGAGACAATCTTATTTTAGCAATTCTCTTTGTTTATGAAAATCTAAAAAATTCCCCAATATTCACTGAACCATAATTTTTCATCTATCAGCTTCTGAGTGTCCTACAACCTTATAACCCATATAAATTAGCCTTTCTGGAAACAAAAAGATTCTGAAAATCACTCATTTTCCAAATCTTCTGGAATTTCTTTATTTCTCACAATGTACTCAATGTGCTCAGTAGGATACAGAGTGAGAGACAATCTTCAACAGAACTGATACAAATGCAAAAATGATAAAACACTTCTGAATTCTGAAAAGTATCTAAGTGCTAATCTTAATCACTAAAATACAGTAATCAGATACAACAATTTAATCCACATCCTATGCTGCCTAACTTATTGATGACACATTAACAATTATCATTCATCATCATTTAATTTGGAAAATATAACTTCTGAGGAAAATGAGATTAAACCAGAACAAGTGAGATCTTTCCAGGGAAGAGAGACAAACAGCTTTTGCAGATACTTACTATTTTTAAAAGGTGAAAAGCTCAAGTTTTATTTTTAAAACCAAATCCTAAGAATAAGTACAGCACTGAATTCAAGAAGATATATACTTACTATAGCTGAATAAACTGCATACAGGATAAGAAACTGTTGAAAACCTCAAATTTCAGAATCATTCAAAATTTTATTTAGCAAAAAAAATATTCCCACATATAATTTAACTTTATTCTGCAAAAAGGACTGGATATTGTTTGTGTTCTGATGCTCCCACCTGCTCTTTAATCTGCACCATTTAGATGGCTGGCTCTACTAATCCCCTGAAAGGCTAGCCCACTAATAAGTGGCTTCTATACTGATGGAGTAACAGTTCCCCATACTGTTTTCCTGCACTATGTGACACTGTTGATGCTGTGACCCTCTCTCCGTGGCAAACAGTATAAAACTCTCCTATTACTCTTCCGACCTTTCACAACATTGCTTCTTTTGGCATTGGCTCATCCTATTTTCTCTAATCAATCTAAAGTAATGCCATCTCAGAGCTCTGTCTGTAATCATCTTTTTTTGTTTAAATTCTGTATGTTCTTGTTCGGCAGAACAACCCATCAACTTCCATAATCAAGTTGCCCATCAACTTCCATAATCAAGAGTGATGAAATCTGAATCACTTGCTCCAACAAATTCCTAAATCTCCAGGTCAGGTTTCTGTTTACGAAACACTTTCACTTGGATGTCCCATTGGTATTTCATTTATGTTTAACACAAAGGTGCCCACATTTCTCTCTGCCAAAACCTATACGCCTCATCTTGATTTTCTTACCTCCTTTAGAGGGTCATCCTCAGTAGTTCCAACCATCTCTTAATTTTCCCCACTCCAGTCAATCCTAAGTAACTTTTCTAGTACATCATTTCTCTTTAGGCCTTTTTATGTCTTAAAAACAAATAAATAAACAATAAACAAAAAACAAAAAAACTCTTCCTGAACTCTTGCCAATGACCACGTAACCAGCTACTCCACCAAAGTCACTCTTCATTCATTCAAGTTCCCTGAATAAAACCAACTATCAGGACACCTAGGTGGCTCGGTTGAGCATCCAACTCTTGATTTCAGCTCAGGTCATGATCCCAGGGTTGTGGGATCGAGCCCCACATCAGACTTCACACAGCATGGAGCCTGCTTGAGATTCATTCATTCATTCACCATTCATTCATTCATTCATTCTCTCTCTCCCCCTCTCCCCCCTCACCCTCTCCCCTCTCTCCCTCTCCCCCTTCTCCTGCACTCTGTCTCTCTCTCAAAAAACAAAACAAACAAAACTGTCAAAATCCAGAAGCTATCAAAAATAAGACCAGATCAACAAAACCATATTTAGCAAGAGTTTACTGTTCATTGAAGAAAAGTTCAGGAACTGGGAGTTTTCAAACCAACGGCAGAATGAAGCTGCTGTTACAGGAAAGGTTAGAGAGTGAGAATGCAGAGCTGTTTCTTCTACACTGTAATGAATGCTTGTAGCATTGGAGTTTCTACAAATGGGAGGGGATTGGTTAAAAGCGGTTGTCTTATGCTGGTTTGGGAAAACAATTTAGGTTTTGTTGATCATTATTATCAGAGGCTTTGACCAGAAGTGAGCTAAGTCAAGTTTCACTTGTGTTACAGGATAAGCTAAATTAGGTTTTCCTTATGTGGCTTACCTGGTTTTGTCTGTTCAGGAAATTTTCAAATCTGGTCTCCATTTTGTATTTAATTTTAACAAACCAAAGAAATAAATCTAATCACATCTTCACCTTGTTAACTATCTTTGCTACCTCCCCATGACTATTACTGTTGATTCAGACCTCGTCAGGATGGTCTATGAGTCTTTCCGTGTATTTTCCACTTCTCCTAGGTCATCTCTAATCCTCACCTAAGATTCAGCTACACTGCTTCTTACCTTCTCTATACAATCAAGGCTCTCCTTTTGAGCTTCTGACTTCACCCCTGTGAAATGCTATCCAGAAAGCTACCCATTCTTAAAGATCCAGTTTAACTATCATCTGTCTAATGCATTTTATAACTCTTCAACTCAAAGTGAGTAACTCCTTTTGTGATCCCACAGTAACAAATTCTTCTATGGCAACATTTATCACATTATGTGATGCACCCACATCTTCCTCACTTCTGTGTGCTACATAGGTTCTAAGACAGAGAGCTAAGACACATACTGTTTCTCATTTTAATATAAATTCTATTTTGGGGGCATCTGGGTGGCTCAGTCTGTTGTTTCCAACTTTGGCTCAGGTCATGATCTCAGTTTGAGTTCGAGCCCTGTGTCAGGCTCAGAGCCTGGAGCCTGTTTCAGATTCTATGTCTGTCTGTCTGTCTGTCTGTCTGTCTCTCTCTCTCTCTCTCTCTCTCTGCCCTCCCTCCCTTTTTCACACTCGTGCTCTAACATTAAAAAAAAATAAATGAAAAAAATAAATAATTCTATTTTCAATGTATTATAAACCATTTCATATTTTAATACAACTTAGAGTGTTTATATACGTGCATATGTTTTGTTTTTGTCATTCTTGAGTGACATATCTATTGAATGCTTGTTGAATTAGAACACACAAACCTTTTCAGCTATTTTAAGGTGTCTATTTTAGGGTTTGTCTCTTCAGAGTCTGTGAGACTATGAATTCTTGCTGCTATCGGTGCATCTTTTTGCAAAATACTTCAACCAAATCCATTCAAAAATTTTATTCAATTTACCGTGAGCTACCATACTAGCAAACTAACCTTATTATAATGCCATATACAATAAAAGTAGATGATGGTGTGGGAGCTTTTTTATGAAACAAAGCGTTTGCACTTTAATTCTCAGACTTTTTTTCTCTATTTGGATCTAAGATATCTATCTATCTATATCTATCTATCTATCTATCTATATATATATGTGTATCTACTATATATAGATATACATAGACTATAAATATATGTGTATATATACATATATATGTACATATACTTAGGTGATAATGATAAATACATTATATGGTCCATTTTAAAATATATCCAGAATAACTGTCTACTTATTAATTTCCATCAGGTGATTAGAACTATACTTTCTTGGAATAAAAAAGGTGAAAAGTCTTCAAAAAGTTTGGTAGGGTGACAAATATAGAAATAAGATAGTATATAATGAGGTGACTGCACCCTAGCCAGGTATATAAGAGGCATAAAATTGGGGCATCTGGGTGGCTCAGGTCAGTTAAGCGTCCGACTTCAGCTCAGGTCATGATCTCGCAGTTGGTGAGTTTGAGCCCTACGTCAGGCTCTATGCTGACAGCCTAGAGCCTGGAGCCTGCTTCGGATTCTGTGTCTCCCTTTTTCTCTGCCCCTCTCCCACTCATGCTCTCTCTCCCTCTCAAAAATAAACAAAAAAGTCATAACATCAAGAATCAGTCTTTCTCTGTAGGGCAACAGGAAGATTAAGTAGTGGATGCTTTATTAGAAGTACCTGGGGGGCGCCTGGGTGGCTCAGTCAGTTAAGCGTCCGACTTCGGCTCAGGTCATGATCTCGTGGTCCGTGAGTTCCAGCCCCGCGCTGGGCTCTGTGCTGACAGCTCAGAGCCTGGAGTCCGTTTCAGATTCTGTGTCTCCCTCTCTCTGACCCTCCCCTGTTCATGCTCTGTCTCTCTCTGTCTCAAAAATAAAATAAACGTTAAAAAAAATTTAAAAAAAGAAGTACCCGGGAAATTTTTTATACATTATTTTTAATGTTTATTTTTGAAAGAAAATGGGTGCAAGTGGGGGAGCAGCAGAGAGAGAGGACGACAGAAGATCTGAAGCAAATTCCACGCTGACAGCAGAGAGCCTGATGTGGGGCTCAAACTCGCAAACCAAACTTGAAAACCAGGAGTTCATGACCTGAACTGAAGCTGGATGCTTAACCTACTGAGCCACCCAGGAGTCCCTTTATATTACAAATTCTTGTGCCCATAATCACAGCATTTGAGGGAAGACAAGCCCCCAGTCTATGAATACAAAAGTCAAACAAAACAAAAAGCCCCCTCCATAGTCCCTGGGTAATTCTGACTTTTACTACTTCTGCTGGGAATCATTGTGTGTGTTTGTGGGGGGTGGGGGGGGAGTGGGAGGAGATCCCCCCCCCCCCCACCGCAAGCTCTGCTCTAAGTTTACTGAAGGGCAGGAGTTGAGAAAAACTTTAAAGATGAAACAAATTTTGAGTTGAATTTTTAAGGGTAAGAAGTTTACTAGCATTCTGGAAGAAGGAAATTGCATTAAGGGCACAGATGAACCAAAAACTTAGTAATTGGGGCAAGCCTTAATGCTGGATGTGTGAGGTCAAAGTAGACCATACAATTAGAAAACTAGGCAGGCATTTGTAACAACATGGATAGAACTAGAATGTATTATGCTAAGCAAAATAAGTCAGAGAAAGGTAAATATATGATTTCACTCATGTGCAGAATTTAGGAAACAAAACAGATAAACATAGAGAAAAGGAAGGAAAACATAAGATAAAATCAGAGAGGGAGGAAGCAAACCATAATAGACTCTTAAATACAAAGAGCAAACTGAGGGTTGCTGAAGGGGCATTTGGTGGGAGGAAAGGTTAAATGTGTGACGGGCCTAAGGAGGGCAATTGTTAGGATGAGCACTAGGTATTATAGGCAAGTAATAAATCACTAAATTCTACTCCTGAAACCAATACTACACTATATGTTAACTAACTTGGATTTGAATGAAAAAAAAAAAAAAAAAAAAAAAGATAGGCAGAAAGGGGAACCTGGGTGGTTCAGTCAGTTAAGCAACTGACTCTTCATTGCGGCTTAGGTAATGATCCCAGGGTCATGGGTTTGAACCCTGTGTTGGACTCCGCTCTGAGCATGGAACCTGTTTAAGATTCTCTCCCTCTCCCTCTACCCCTCTCCCCCCTCCCCCTCTCCCCTACTCTCTCTCTCTCTCTCTCAAAAATTAAAAAATCAAATAAAAAAGCTAGGCAGGGACTACAGATACTTTATGAACAATTAGAAATCCCACACTGGTACAACTGTGTTGTCTGTGGATAATTCAAGCAGAGATAATTCATATTCGCTATTCTCAGTGATATCAATGGGGGGAAACCAATGAGGTCACTGTTGTGCAGTATGGCTGAAACCTGATGTCAGTGAAGACTGGGAAAGGCAAAAGTGAGCCTAATGTTCTTGATAAATTATAGAAGACTTTTAAGGCAGTGAGCAACATCCCTAGAGCTAGAATGTCCAGGTTCAAAGAGATAATATCTCTATTATGCGGGGAAGGTGAAGCAATCGTTCTGTAACTGAGTAAAATTTCATACGTATTCACTGACTAGATGCTATTTATTGTAAATATTTTTCCAAAGACATAATGCAAATATTAAGTTTTTATTTTAATTCCAGTTAGTTAACATACAGTGTTATATTAGTTTCAGGTGTGCGATATAGTGATTCAACACTTCCATACATCACCCAGTTTTCATCAGGATAAGTATACTTCTTAATCTACATCACCTATTTAACCCTTGCCCCCCACAACTCTCCCCTCTGAAAGCCATCAGTTTCTTCTCTATAATCAAGAGTCTATTTCTTTCTCTTATTTTTTTTTCCCTTTGCTTGTGTCCTCAACTCCACATGAGTGAAATCATATGGTATTTGTCTTTCTCCAACCGACCTATTTCACTTTGCATAATATTCTCTAGCCATCCATATCATTGCAAATGGCAAGATTTCATTCTTTTTTTTTATAGTTGAGTAATATTCCATTGCATATATATATACACCACATCTTCTGTATTCATTCATTAATCGATGGACACTTGGGCTGCTTCCATACCTTGCTATTGGGAATAATGCTGCTATAAACATAAGGGTGCATGTATCCCTTTGAATTAATTTTCTTATATTCTTTGGGTAAATGCCCAGTAGTTTAACTGCTAGATCATAAGGTAGTTCTATTTTGCCTTTTTGAGGCACCTCCATACCGTTTTTCAGAGTGGCTTTGCGGTCCCACCAACAGTGTAAGAGGGTTCCCCTTTCTCCACATCCTCACCAACATCTGTTGTTGTCTGAGATGTTCATTTTAGTCATTCTGACAGGTGTTAAGTGGTATCTCATTGTGGTTTTGATTTGTATTTCCCTGATGATGAGTGTTGAGCATCTTTTCATGGGTCTGTTGGTCATCCGGATGTTATCTTTGGGGAAATGTCTGCTTATGTCCTCTGCCCATCTTTAAACTGGATTATTTGTTTTTGAGTGTTGAGTTTAATTAAACTTTTATAGATTTTGGATACTAACGCTTTATCAGATATGTCATTTACAAATATCTTCTCCCATTCCATAGGCTGCCTTTTAGTTTTGTTGGTTTTTTTTCCACTGTGCATAAGGTTTTTATTTTGATGCAGTCCCAATAAGTTTATCCTTGCTTTTGTTTCCCTTGCCTCAGAAAACATGTCTAGAAAAAATGTTTTTACAGCTGGTGTCAAAGAGGTTACTGCCTGTGTTTTTCTCTAGGATTGTTATGGTTTCAGGTCTCACACTTAGGTCTTTAATCCATTTTAAGTTTATTTTTGTGTATGGTGTAAGAAAGTGGTCCAGTTTCTTTTTTTGCATGTTGCTGTCCAGTTTTCCCAACACCTTTGTTGGAGAGACTGTCTTTTCCCATTGGATATTCTTTCCTGCTTGGTCCAAGATTAAATGAACATATAGTTGTGGGTTCATATCTCGGTTTTCTGTTCTGTTCTACTGATCTATGTGTCTATTTTTGTGCAGTACCATGCTGTTTTGATTACTACAGTCTTGCAGTATAAGTCGAGGTCTGGAATTGTGACTCCTCCAGCTTTGTTTTTTGTTTGTTTCCTTCGGGATTGCTTTGTCTAATCAGGGTCTTTTGTGATGCTATACAAAGTTTAAAATTGTTCTAGTTGTGTGAAAAACACTGTTGGTATTTTAATAGGGATTGTGTTAAATGTGTATGTTGCTTTGGCGAGTATAGACATTTTAACAATATTTGGCCTTCCAACCCATGAGCATAGAATGTTTTTCCATTTCTTTGTGTCCTCTTCAATTTCTTTCATCAGTGTTCTATAATTTTCAGAGTACAGGTCTTTCACCTCTTTGGTTAGGGTTATTCCTAGGTATCTTACTGTTTTTGGTGCAGGTGCAAATGGGATTTTCTTAATTTCTCTTTCCACTGCTTCATTATTGGTGTATAGAAATGAACAGACTTGATTTTGTGTCCTGTGACTTTACTGAATTTGTTTATCAGTTCTAGCAGTTTTTTGGTAGAGCCTTTTGGGTTTTTTACAGAGTATTACATCATCTGCAGATAGTGAAAGTTTTACTCTTCACTACTGATCTGGATGTCTTCTTTCATTTATTTTTTTTCTCTGATTGCTGTGGCTAGGACTTCCAGTACTATGTTAAATAGAAGCAGTGAGAATGCACATCCTTGTCTTGTTCCTAACCTTAGGGGAAAAGCTGTATTTTTCCCCAGTGAGGATGATGTTAGTGTGGGTTTTTCATATATGGCCTTTATTATATTGAGGAATGTTCCCTCTAACCCTACTTTATCGAGGGTCTTTATCATAAATGGATATTGTCCTTTGTCAAATGTTTTTTTCTGTGTCTACTGAAATGATTATACGGTTCTCAACCTTACTTTTATTGATGTGGTGTATCATGTTGATTGATCTGAGAATACTGAACCACCCTTGCAACCTAGGAATAAATCCCACTAGGTTATGGTGAATTATTTTTTAATGTATTATATTTGATTTGCTAATATTTTATTGAGAATTTTTGCATCTATGTTCATCAGGGATATGTGTCTTTTTCTCTTTTATAGTGGTATCTTTATCTGGTTTTGGAATTAGGATAATGCTGGCCTCATGGAATGAATTTGGGAGTTTTCCTCCCTTTTCTATTGTTTGGACTAGTTTAAGAAGAATAGGTATTAATTCTTTAAATATTTCATAGAATTCACCTGTGAAACCCTCTAGTCCTGGATTTTTTTTTGGTAGGAGTTTTTGTTTTGTTTTGTTATTTATCACTGATTCAATTTCTTTGCTGGTTACTGATCCACTCAAATTTTCTATCTCTTCCTGTTTCGGTCTTGGTAGTTTATATGTTTCTAGGAATTTATCCATTTCTTCGAGGTTGTACATTTGTTGGCATATAATTTTTCAGACTATTCTAATTGTCTGCATTTCTGTGGTGTTGGTTATTTCTCCTCTTTTATTTGTGATTTTATTTGAGTCCTTTCTCTGTTTTTTTCTGGATAAACCTAGCTAAGGGTTTATCAATTTTACTGATTTTTCAAAGAATCTGCACCTGGTTTCATTGATCTGTTCTATGGTTTTGGTTTTTTTGTTTTTGTTTTTAGTTTCTGTATCATTTATTTTTGTTCTAATCTTTATTGTTCCCTTCCTTCTACTGGTTTGAAGTTTTCTTTGTTGTTCTTCTTCTCGCTCCTTTAGGTGTAAGGTTGGGTTGTTTGAGATTTTTCTTGCTTCTTGAGATAGGCCTGTATTGCTATAAACTTCCCTCTCATAATGCTTTTGCTGCATCCCAAAGGTTTTGGACCATTGTGTTTTCATTTTCATTTGTTTCCACATATTTTTTTATATTTCTTCTTTTAGTTCCTCATTGACCCATTCATTGTTTAGTACCATGTTATTTAACCTCCATATATTTATGGTCTTTCCATATTGTTTCTTGTGGTTGACTTTTAGTTTCATAATGTTGTGGTCAGAGAGTTGCATGGTATGACTTCAATCTTCTTGAATTTGTTGAGGCTGGTTTGTGGGCTGATATGTCATCTATTCTGGAGAATTTTCTGTGTACACCTGAAAAGAATGTGTATTCTCTTTCAGGATATAGGATGTTCTGAATATATCTGTTAAATTCAAGTGTTCCAGTGCGTCATTCAAAGCCACTGTTTCCATGTTGATTTTCTGTTTAGATCATTTGTCCATTGATGTAAGGGGGGTGTTAAAGTCCCTTACGATTACCATATTATTGATTAGTTACTTCATGTTTGTTATTAACTGTTTTATGTATTTGGGTGCTATGGTGGGTGCATAAATATTTGTTATTGTTGTATCTTCTTGTTGGATTATCCCCTTTATTATTATATATTGTGCTTCTTTGTCTCTTGCTACAGTCTTTGCTTTAAGTCTGTTTTGTCCAAGTATTGCTACTCCAGCTTTTGACATCCGTTTCCATGATAGATGTTTCTCCATCCCCTGTCAATCTGCAGGTGTCTTTAGATCTAAAATGAGTCTCTTGTAGGAAGCATATTCTTGGATCTTATCTATCCATTCTGTCACCTTGTGTCTTTTGATTGGAACATTTAGTCCAATTACATCCAAAGTAATTATTGATAGATATGCACTTATTGCCATTTTATTACTTGTTTTCTCGTTATTTGTGAAGATTTTTTTCTGATCCTTTTTTGTCTTTCTCTTTCATGTGGGTAATAGCTATTATTTTTAATGTTAATATATTTCAGACACTACACTCAGCATTTTAGCTGGTCATTTATTCCACAATAATCTTCACAGTAACTTTATCAGCTAAGTACTAGTAACTATTCCTATTACAAAGATAAGGTGGCTGAGTAATTTCTAAGTTAATTAACTTCTTTAGAGTACACAGTTGTTAGGTAACAGAGCCAGAGTTCACACCCAGGTGTAGGTGACACTAGACTACACGCACTTTATCACTGAGATATACTGATATGATTGGAAAAAATAATTATGAACTTCACTCTTCTTAAAAGAACAAAATACCACCTATCATGAAAACAACTTAGTTTGGAGTAATATTTTAGTCTAGATTCCCTTTATAAGAACTGTGTAGCTGCCAGAGTATCACGATCCTTCAGTGGCACTCTCCATGGAATTTAAGAACATCAGTGCCTTAGGAAGATTGAAATGGCAGCTGTCATTTTTAGGTTAGTGACAATGTTCTGATAAAAAAAAAAAACTTTAGTCATAGAAGATCACAAAGAATAAAATTACTAATACCTATAACCTCCGCATCTAAGAACCAGAGGTTTGATTTTTGTCTGCTACCTTGCTCTGTAACAGTGTCTTTAACCTCTGTGGGTTCATTATTAAAACAGATTTAACAATACAAAGCAACCACAAAAGTATCAGAAATGCAACTTCTAGTGAGGCATTTGAACATGCTACTTGCAATGTATTGTCATACCCCTATCCCCATGACTGCAGGAGAGGCAGACCTGTAAGTCACTGCTACCCATGTCAGCAAAGAGTCAAGTACTTCAATTTGAAAGAATGGTATCATCCTCCAACATCAGCAAAATATAATGCCCTTGCTTGCTTTCTCTCTGGCACAACATATAGTAAAGCGAAATAAGTATTTTAAATTATACACAACAACAAAATCTAATATTAGTGAAGCTATCTATATTCCGGTACTGAGCCATGCTTACTATTAAAAAACACTTCAAATATTTGAATAAATGATAAGTGATTATTACATATTGCATCTCAATGATTACCTAACTTGCAATTTTTTATGTAGAATGCATATATAAAAACATTAATATGAATAGCTGAATGTTTATTTGCATAATTTACTGAATTTACATTAAGTACTACTAAATGTTCTTTAATTCCCCACATTCTTTTTTAGCTATTTTTTAAATTAACATTAACCAGATTTTGGAATGCAGACTGCATTCCTAAATACTATGACATTTAACCACTACTTACAATTTTATGAAGCCAAGCATTTAAATTAAGGTACTCATCACTGTAAGCTAAAAAGATATGGCATTATGTTTTAAAATTTTATTATCTATTGATTCAACAAGCAAATTACAATATTTGAACAATGATACTGAAAGTATTTAATTTTGATAAAGTAGAAATAGAATATATATTGTTAAAGAAGTTTTATTAAATTTAATACCAGCACAAAAATACATTTTAATCCAAATGAATGATTCTATTGACTAAAACAGAAAAAGTACTGAGCCTCTACTTTCAAAAGAGCAATTACATTTTCAAAGTTGAGATAATTGTATTATATTCATTTATATTTACCAAACATAAATAATGTTTCTTTAAATACATTTGACTGTTGAAACAATTTTGGGGGAATCAGAGACATTTTATTTCATCTGTCTATATCTTAAATACACAAATGAATCGTCATTAGTGTTCTACGTATTGATAGATTCCTTCAGCTGATGAAATATGATTGCTATTTTCTCTGTGTTCATTTAGAAATGCAAAAGGCTTTGTTATGTCTAATGGCATATGACTCGAGTTTCTCTTTAAGATTCTGACCAAACAAATGAACATTCAACCAAGTTGAAATGTGCAAATTCTTTAAGATTTCAATAAAAACTCCTTATCTTCTTTTTAAGAGTAAATCTAGGAGAGATAAATGCTTTAAAGTTTCATGTTTTCATCTAGTAGTCCTTGAACTTGCCAACTCTTGAGTTAATGTGAACATTACTTACCCTGGACTGATGGCAGCACAGTCAGTGTCTCCCAGGATTTGTCTAGGCTGTGACTTTATAGGGCTGTTAGATATGCTAGGATAAATACTAATGATTTTAGATTAAGAAGTTGTTATATGGTGCATTGGCACAAAACACTGCTGAATGACCTGCCACTGATCTAAATTAATTAATATCCCTTCTATACAAATTTCCTCCCAAAAGTAGAATATCATGTACTCAGTCTACCAGAATGTAAAGTAACTTTTAAAAACACTATGAAAGAAAAATGAAAGGCAGTTTAGACTGAATTCCACTTTGGCCTTGCACTAAATACATTACTTTTGCAGATATGAAGACCAAAAAGGCATAGTTTTATTGGAAAGTAATAGTGACTGTGAAAGTAAGCATGCAGGATCAAAAATATCAAAAATGTCATCATGCACTCCCATGACACTCCTTCTAAATCAACTTCCTCTTAAGGATCGGTTCGAGTTGTTCCAACCAGAGACACTGCGGAAAACTCAGCTTGGTTGATCTGGCTCCATAGTGCTTAGAACTGGAGCAAGGATGACAGAATAAACATGAAACCTTGCAGAAAGTCCATAATGAAAATACATGAAGAAAGGCAAGGTGAATTCCACATACAGAGGGAACAGAGATACTGATCAACTATGGGAGTCTGAGACAAGAAATTGAAGCCAAGGAGTAAAGATAAAGCACAATTATATTGGATAAGACTAAGTAGAATGGGCTAGAGTTCATTGAAATGGAAAACAAATGTGGGAATTCTGAGAAATTGTTTTTAAGAGCCAGCCTCTATATGTAGTGGTATGAGGTAGCTTAAAATTCCTGAGAGAAAAAAAGTGTCATCTTTTCAGCTATTCATATTTCTCATTTACCAAGGCATATTAGCACTGATGTCAAGTTAGAGGAGAGATAGACATTAAGGCATATTAGCACAATGCTTGAGTTAGAGGAGGGATAGGCATTAAGTTGGGTCAAGTTATAAGGACCCCAGGCACATAAAACCCTTCAAACCACATAGTTTCTCAACCAGTTCTGTTTGGGAGACACCTGATCAATCTGCAAATAAAATGCAAAATATACATTCCTGAAGAAAACATGTTTCCTGAAGGCATGTATTAAAAACAAGAAGGGTTATGGAGTAAATAGATTATATCAGACCACTCAAACCTATATAATTTTGTTAGAGAGCAAAAATAATAACAGTGTTAGCATACTAGCACAGTTAAAAAATAGCTTCTAATAAATAAGGAAGTATTTCAGTCAATATAGGATTTAACTTTCAAGAAAATTTGAAACCAACTTGATGGAAGAAGATGTAAGGATCTACTGAGGCTGCAAAGCTACAGAGACAAGAGCAAGATGCACAATCTAGAAATACCACTAACAGAAGAGACAAAGTGTATGTCCACCTCAAGTCAGGAAAATGGACATCAGATCAAGTATCATCATGTACAGAACTATAGAACTCTGCAGCTTGCTATGTTCACCTGTTTTACTATAGTTTGCTTCTGTTATTTCTCGTGCAAAATATTAATGAGTTGGAAAAAATATGTATGAACTAACAAATTCACATTATACTAACATCATTCTGAATTAATCAGTTGTGTATCAGCTAACCCAGTATGTTTGCGTTTGTTAGGAGAGTAAGGAAATGGGGGAGAGTATTGAGTTTGAGTATCAAGTTCAAAGCCATAAAACAGAAGAGGCACTGGTGGCCTTTGGGCTGGTCTGAGTCTCAATCCACTTCTAAATCCACAAAACGCTTGGAGATCTAAAATGTAGGACTCTGAAATTCTCTGTAGATGTAAACAGCTATTTGGGAAACCCTAATCTACTGACTCCTTAATGGGATTTAAAGATGAAATATATTTTAAATCATCCTGTGGACTGATGAGAAAATTTTAACCTAATTCATCAGTAAGCTATGTATTATCCTAAGTACAAAATTACCATGTTCTCTGAAACTGGACTTGACTTTTAACATACAGCAGTTGTTAGAGTTAAAAATGTTTCTTTATAATTCTTATAATCATAATCACAATGCTTTAAGGAGAAGATATATTTACATTGTGATACACTTCATTAATCCTATAAAGGAAAAATGTATCATCATAAATAAGCCTTTTTACTTTTCTCCAATCTAGGCTGATCAGACCAACCTGGAGTATTTCAAAGAATTTCATTCTGTTCTTAGCATAGTAATATTGACCAACAAGAGTGTACTCAGATGAGAAAAACCAGGAAGGTAGAAGCCCTGAAAGTGTGTCATAAGAGGAACAATCAAGAAATCTGGGCATATTCTTCTTGGAAAAAGACCTGTTTAAAAAAAACCTGAGGGCGCCTGGGTGGCGCAGTCGGTTAAGCGTCCGACTTCAGCCAGGTCACCATCTCGCGGTCCGTGAGTTCGAGCCCCGCGTCGGGCTCCGGGCTGATGGCTCGGAGCCTGGAGCCTGCTTCCAATTCTGTGTCTCCCTCTCCCTCTGCCCCTCCCCCGTTCATGCTCTGTCTCTCTCTGTCCCAAAAATAAATAAAAAAAAAAACGTTGAAAAAAAAAATTTAAAAAAAAAAAAAATAAAAAAATAAAAAAAACCTGATATTTTAAAGGGCCATTATGCAACAGTGAGAAGTAGACCTTTCAGTTGGTACTGAGAAGGCAGAACTAAGTAATGAACGGAATGAGTGGTAACAAGGACTTATTCGTGATTAGAAATGTCTGATATCAAAGCATCTAGTTGCACAGAATCGATTTAACACTGAAAGTATACAAGTTGAAAAATCAATGGCTCAGGGATGCCGCAAAATCCATTTCAAGATTGAGTGAAAACTGGACTAGATGATCTTTTTCAACCACATTCTTTGATGTTGTAAACCTTTACTCTTAACCATTTGGGAGTGACATACATACTGTGATGATCCTTCCCCATGCTCATTTGGTTACATGAATGTTTCTGAAATTTGGCTGTACATCATAATCAGAAGCTTTTGAAAAGTGCAAATACATGTTCCATTTCAAGCCCTTTGAATAGCATTTCTGGAGAAGTGGGGCCAGAAATCTGTATTTTCAAAGGCAACAGGCAATTGTGCTGAATCCAGATCACTGTTTGAAGCACAGGGCTCCTAAGGTCTAGGCAATGGAGTCCTTCCTTTTACTGGTTGGTTAGGTTTTCAAAATTGTGCTTTTTAGTGACTAACGTGCCACTTTAACTCAACAGCCAATTCTATTATGGGGAGGTATATTCATCAAAGGACAGCTAAGCACTAGTACTCCTACTACTAATAATAATAGCAGTAATTGCTTATAAAACAGGCACTGTGCTCAGTCGGCACTTCGTATGCATGATCTAATTTTACTAGTACAAGCCTGTTAGGTCAACTTCTAAATACAGTTTTTGTTACTTTGCTGAAGGATGTAGCGCTGAGACACTTTGTTCTCTAAAATCATAGGCTCAGAAACTTGGCTGTTTAAAATCAGATCAGTTACAATGGAGCAGTCCACTCTTGTCTGGAAGATTTGAGTCACTGTGACACTGAGAAGCAGCCTTAATTTTCAACCCAGGTGCAAAACTTCAGATAAGAGCTTTTCGGACACAACGTTCAACATTTACCTTAACTTTTCCAAGGAAACAGAATCCAGAGTTCCCCCACTCAAATCCAAGCTTCATATTAATTATTTTACACTATAGCCTTGCTCTTTTTAGCATAAATTCTACTTTATTTAATTATTAAATATTGTCTAAACTCTAATCTTTCCCAAGACTTATTTTTAACCATGCATCTTCCTTTGCTTACTGAAATGTTCCATGTTTCCTCAGATGTGCAATCTTTCTTGATGCAATAAGTTAATAAGCCCAATTTTATTGGGTTGTATGCACATCCTTAGTATTATTTGTCAGATGGGCTTCATCAGTAACTGCTGTAGTCCTTAATTTACTACAGAAATGGTAAAATAACATTCAGAAAAGAACTTACTCAGGATCACATGGTAAGTGACAGAACTGGGATTCCAACCCAGGTCCAATTAATTTCAAACTCTTCATGCTCTTAATACAAAGTGCATAAAGTCCTAGAATGTCAGAGCTGAAAAGGTAATGAAGGCATGCCATCCTGGTAACTTTAAACAAAGAATTAAGACTGGAATCTAAGTATTCTAACCTCCCAACCCTCATCACATAGGTAGTTTTGTTTTTACTCATTTGCCAGTCAGGAACTTTTCAGGCTTTCCTGTTTGTCTGCACCTTCTATGGACCCAGTATTTTCACGGGGCTTTTGGAACAGTAGGAGCCTTCTCTAAGACTCAAATGCTTGTAACTTGAGGCAGTACCCAGAATTCCCAGTATTTCCTGATTATCCCCTGACAGTTAAGAGTATAACCAAATCAAACTAATGCCTTTCAAAGTGTCCACAGGTGCTGAAACCCAATGCATCAACCTCCTAGGTATAGCTAATAGACTAAATTCCCAAAATAAGTGAACTGTGTGAAATTATCATCTTTTTCCTTCCTTTCCACCCAATCCCCAAATCAGAGTACAATGGCTGACTGCCTATTCTGCCTAAGTCTCTGGTCAACCCTGAGTTATGGTTATCCAAGGATAATTACCCCAAGTCCTGCCATTCTGAAGCTCTGTAAGGCAACGACAGCCATCAAAATTCAAAAATAGTCACTAATTAGTGAACCCCTTCAAATCTCACTACAACATCTCTCACTGCCTTACAGTAGCATCTATCCTGAGTCACTGATTTTGGGATGTTGCATCTATCTAATGCTATTAAATACAAATACGATAAATAGTCAAAATCATACCAAAAAAATACATGCTTTCATGAAACTGATGGAAGCGCTAAAAGGCAACTGCTCTGTTTAAATGCAAAGGGATTATTAAAGAGCAACTGGCAGATTTATATCATTTAACAATTGAAGAGAGAAATTTTAGGCTCTTCAAAAGATGATAATTTCAATATCAAAGGAATAAGAGGCGCCCTGGAAAAAAAATGGAAGTTCTTGAAGAGTTTTGCAAAACCAAATCTCTTTTATAATTGTACTGTGAAACCAAATGAGATTGTTTTAAATCACATCAACACACACACACACACACACACACACACACACACACACTTTAACATTTCATGTATTCTTTGCTCATGCTGAGTTAATGTATACTTGTAAACACATCCTCTCAACTATATGGTTATTTATTTTGTGTTCATCTTCATTGTTTTCAAGATGAAATTTCAAATACAACTTTTCTTCACTTCTAAGAAATTTTAGTACTCATTTAAAGTGGATTAATTTTAAATTTCTGTTTCCCGGTAGTGATAGTCTCTGAATGGTAAGAACTTTTGAACCTCTTCCTTGGTTAGAAACATGTTTGTTTTGGAGATTCTCACTCTCATTTCTCTAGCAGAACTGAACTTGTCCTTGCCTTTTCCTTCCCCTTCCTCCTTTCTTCTGTTGAGTTTCCTTAATGTTGTCCATACACATTAGCCTTCACTTAGTTCTACCCTCTGTGAGTGGGCTTCCTTGGCCCCTTCTACTCAAAGTATTGTCTGTAGACCAGCACTTCTCTATCACCTGGGAGCTTGTTAAAAATGCAGAATCTCAGGCCCTGCCCCCTACTTTTGAAGCAACATCCACATTTTAATAAAATCCCCAAATGATTCATATGTACCTTAATGTTTAAGAAGCACTATTCTAGAAGATTCCCAAGCACATTTTCTGCAATTTTGTGAAATTTAGAGGACAGTCTTGTCTCTGCATCTAAATTCACAAAGCTCTTTATCAAGTGCCCCCTCCTCTATCTTTCCACTAATTCTTATGGGGACACCAAAATATCCTTCTCTCCCAGCTGTCATTTTCCTTCTCACCCCTCTCCTCGATATTTATTGCATCTTTTCTGAGTGATCTCCCTCTAAATATTAAAGAGGCCTGGCATCATTCCACTTTCTGCAATTCTTCAAAGGCTAGTTGTAGTATGATCTGACCTCCTTGGAGAACCACAATCATCTGCTGGTTCCTGCTCCCTCCCCCAATCCCATCTTCTCCCTCTTCCACCCTATCATGTACTCTACACTGCCCCACTCCAAGCTAGAGTTCCCTAAATGATATGTGACTTTAGTGGTACATTTTCACATTCTCTCCCCAGAGCAGAATGGCCTTTCCTTCCTGATCAATGTGAGAAATTCTACTGAGTCCACCTAACCCTATTTTCCCCTGAAGCCTTTTCTGTCCCACCCGGAATTCTATCCCACCACAGAATTAATAGCTAACCTGCTTTGTGTCCCATTGCATTTTGTACATACTATACATCACACTATATTGAAATAATGTTTATAGATATATTTCTCCCTTGTTCTTATCAGTACCCAACCAGAACATGAGATCTTGAATGAGAGTTAATTCTATTAATCTTTCATCTCTAGCATTTAGTGTCTAACATGTAGAGGATGATCAATGAATCCCTGTTGGATGCATTAATGATTCACAATGAAACAAATCCTGCTCCTGAAATAATTTTAAATGTAAGTTTATAGAAAACTTTGACTAACTTGTATATGTTTTTTGATAGGTACTAATAAATATATTATTAAAGGCAAAAATATATAGGAGAAAAAACTTAGTTTTAATCACTGATGTATATATTCATCACTCTTGGAAGAAAATTAATGAGGTTCAGATGGATGATGTACCACCATTCTTGAATAAAATTAGGAGTTGTTCCCAGTTTTAAACTCAGTAACTTCTTAAAAACCATATGGACTGTAATCAGAGGTCGATTATAGCCCAAGCATGCCTAAGCTATAGCCTAAGCTTGAATGTTACAGGAAATTTTGTTTAATTTTGTTTCAAAAACTGCTGAAGGTGTACAGAGGTAAAACATAAAACTTCATATGTGAAGTACAAAATATTAGAATTAACCAAGCTTAAGTTGCAGACCTACAACCTAAGCAATAGTTAAAAATTGACAACACATCCGGGTGCCTGGGTAGGTCAGTCAGGTAAGCGTCGAACTCTATTTCGGCTCAGGTCAGGATCTCACAGTGGTAATATTGAGCTCCATATTGAGCTCCACAATGGGCTGTGCACTGAACGTGAAGTATGCTTAAGATGTTCTCTCTCCTTCTCCCTCTAACTCTCCATCCCTCCAGCACTCCCTTTTTCTCTTTCTTAAAAAAAAAAAAAAAGGAACACCTCAGTATCTCCTAGGGAGCTTTTGCAAACCATACTCAGATCCTACTTCAGTGCAGGACACCTAGAAAGGCTCAATCAAGTTCAATGAAAGTGAAAGAGAAAAATAGCACAAGAAAAAAGAAAAAAAAAAGGAAAGGGGTAAGAAAGAAAAGAGGACAGGTGGAGGGGGAGAAAAGAAGGGCACAGAAAGAGAGAAAATGCATTACAAGGACAATCTACTTCCAATAATGGCAAATATTCAACATTTCCTCAAGTCAGGTCTCTGCAGAAAGCTATGCAGATACATAACAAGAAGACTCTACCCTAGAATTAAATTTTTAGCTGTATACTTTACCACTCAGATTATGTGTAAGTATTAGAATTCAAACTACTCCTTGTTGTTGTGTGCATAAAATTTTGAATACTATTTTCTTGATGATGCAAGGTCCTTCAGAAGCTCTGATATTTCTATTTGTCTCCCTTCTCAAGAAAAATGCTGTTTTCATAATAACATCCATTTTCTCTTCATAGTCTCTTTACACTCAGTAACCCTATATTATAGTTTGGGTAAATATCATGATTTTATTTTATTAATCCAAAGAGAGGTCAAAATGTATTAAAATACTATGACAAAAGATACATACTGACAAAGGGAGGGCTAAAGTACATAAATCTCTACTATTTGAAGCACAGAACCAAATTCCTTGCGGCTTAAATTTTATATTATTAAAAGATGCATAATAAATTACAGTCCATTTCCCTGAGGGAATAAAAAATTAAGAAATTAAGAACTAGACTTTTAAAATTAGCTCAAGCACTATTTTTTTCCAATGAAGTTTTTCCTGACCATTGTATCACATGGTACTAACCCTTTCCTTCTTTTTACTGCACCACATGTTCATACTTACATGACTGGAGCTATTCAGCTCAAATGTGCATAACTGTTTATGTACTATTATAGTCCCAGATTGATAACTTACTCAAAAGATGAGGCTATATCATACTCATCTTTCATTTTTCAGTGTAGTCCAGTTCTTGGCCCAAAGAATGAACTTAATAAACATTTAATGTATCCAAACCTTTAAGAGTCAATGAAAGTAATAACCTACTGCTGCTTATGTTTTTCTAATGACAGAAAATAATACATAATTAAACTGGAAAACGTGCAGAGTATTACAAAGCTGAAAAAAAATCCATTCACTTTCAGTAACAAGAGATAACATTTGTCAACACTGTTTTCCTTTACTTATCTATTGTGAAGTTCATATTTTATATGTGTCACTTAGGCACTTTTAGATGAGTGTTTACAAAGGGAGCTATTTCTAAGTTACTATTTATGCCTCCTCCTAAAACCATTTTTAAGGCCAATAGTTCTTAATTGCATCGAGACAAAAAAAGGACAAGGCAATGAGGTAATAATGAGTTTGTACAGCTTTCATCTATGTGGTGATTGTTTCAGTGACCTGCCCTCTTCTGTTTTTCTGACCCCCTTTTATATAACTGTGTAACTCTCACAACACCTTCAATGACAAAGCACGCCTGACTTGTTTCAAGTCCAGATCTTTAGACATTTACGTTTACGTTTGTCTGCCAGAGATTTCAAATCACAGAACAACCTTGACCACACATACTGATGAGGGGGCAATGCTGACAAATAGTATGGCTAATGCTGCTACATGAGAATTAGCTCTGCAGAACTCCTGCTATTGAGGAATTTGACGTGAATTTGTTAAAAACCAGGCTACACACATAATCTTTCATACTTTGATGTTTGGGGTTATTTACCACCACCAGATTTTTGGTTCCTGCCAAACGTACATTTCAAATTTCACAGCAGAGATAAGCTTTATCAACTTATGACAACTTTTCAGAAAATTGCACATTTAAGGACCGAATTTCATTCTTTCATGCTACCCCTGAAATCAGTGTTCTTTCTGATAACCAGGCATTTTTCTAACCTCTTTGAGATTTCTCTACCTGGACTATTTCTTCCAGAAAAGGTTTTGGCAATAATTTAACATTTCAGTCTGCCCTGGTGATTTAAGTAAAATTTAAAAAAACCCTGAAAACAGATTCCAGTGAAAATGAGCAAAGGCTGAACTTACCTGACAGTCAGCGTCTTCAAAAATAAACTCCACAAGTGGAGATGTGTTATTTTCCATTTTTGTGCTCAGCTTTAAGGATTCATTTACCAAGAGAATGTCACTGACTAAACTGTAATGCTTCCCCCAAATAATACCAATTCTTTTTTTTTTAAGAGACAGAATTGCAATCAGCCTTTGCTACAATACAGTGTGTTTGTGTGTGTGCACAACAGTCAAGATCATACTTAGAATGTGACTGTTGGGGTTCAAATAATGGCCTTGCCATTTATTAGCTGTGTGACCTCAGCTAGCTTAACTTCCCAATGCCTCAGTTCCTCATCTGGTTTTAGTAAAAATACACATTAAACAAGTTCATATAAGTCAAGTTCTTAGAACAGTGCCATCAGGCAGGCTTACATAGGCAGCTCAAGGCTGCCTATAGGACGGGTACGTTTTAGACCCTTCCTAGAATACCATTAGCAGTCACTCTCTATGAACCAACCACATTATAATCAAGAGTATTTTGCATTTTTAAAACTCTTAAAGACAAGCCTTTATATCGGTAGTTCACCACAAAGTTTGATGATCTTCACCATTTTATCACTAACAATTTTTATCTTTCTTCCACAAAGATGGAGAAAAGACAAACATCTTTTGCACTGGAATAATGATGATTAACATAGATTGGAAGCTCTTGGTTTACCAGGTCCTATAAGTGCTTTATATGTAGAAGTTTATTTCATCCTTACAAATGCCTAAGAAATCAGGTTTTCTTATTATCACCAATTTACACACAGGGAAACCAAGACTCAGAGATCACAGAGCCAGTAGTAACAGAGCAGAGACTGAGCTGTCTGTGTGACTACAGAGACAGAAGCTGAATTCTTAAGAATGGCACTTAATTACGGAAGGGACTGCATGGGAAATTCAGTTTAATACCCTCATTTCCCAGGTGAAGAATCTACAGCAAGACAGTGACTAAGCTTGTGTAAAATCAGTCTGGGGGACTTAGTCCAAGGGCCTGTCACACCACTCTGCATCCTTCTTTCCTCTAGTCTAATCCTGGATTTGTATTTCCCCACTTCTTCAATATTGAGTAGAAAGTCAGGGGGGAAAAAAAACACGTTTGCCCTGAACATATTCCTCCCCCACACATCCATTTTTTTCTCCTTTGAAGTAGCAACAACAGCTGCCAACCACGATCCCCCGGGCTTATAGAGCATCAGTCGGCTTCACAGATGAAGGCAAAGATGAAAAGACAGAAATCCCTCCTTTAAAGAACTTTGCTAATGTTTTTCACTCTAAATTCATTCTTTCATTAGTGAACACTTTTAAGACAACTCTGAAAGCTCAAGGCAAGAGTAGCAAAACACTGAATTTTAGGAGCTACAGGTGGTCCCTAACTGATTGCCAAGGGCCAGATGAAGGGGAATTAGGTGAATGGACACTCAGGTCTCCATCTTCTGTAACTCATTTTATTTAAACACATCCTTTCCAAACTTACGATCTCTTCCACCTTCCCTAGGTTATTAAAGACAAACTTCATTAGCGAAAGGCAAGAGGAAAAGAAGACCACTTCCACATTTATTTAGGGTTCCAGTGATTTGAGCCCTTTAGCAAGAGGAGACCTAACAGGAGTTAGAGACTCTATTTCTTGGCTTAGACCCAAAGTGTGTGCATTCTAAATCTGAAATTGGGAAAGAAAAAGCATTCCTAACTATAAGCATAAAGTTTCAGTATTTTACAAAATTGTTTTAGTCACATAGACATCCATCACTCACATAAAAACACATGCAAAATGTGTGTATTACACAGATTTGTTTTGCAATAAAATAGGCTCTATTTTAACTTCACACTGAAAATGATCTTTTAAAACCAAGGGCAAGTCAGGAAGAAAACAGTAACATTTTCATTTAGTCATTCATTTAATAAATACTTATTGAGAACCTACTATATTCTGTACTGTCCTAAGCACTGAGAATGCCCCAGTGAACAAAATGGGCAATGTTCCTTCCTTCCCGAATCTTCATTTCTAGTGGAGAATACAAATAATAAAGAAGATGAATATAAATAAAATATATTGGGAATCTAACTTGTAGTAAGTTCTAACAAGGAAAAAAAAAATAATCAAAAGACATTAGAAGTAACCAGATAAAAAGAATAGAAACTTGAGATGGCGTGGTCAGCAAAGACCTTATGAAAAGGTGATCTTTGAAATGAAACAAAAAGGGCTAGAGAGATTGGATTTCACCAGAGAAGAGCAAGTCCAAAGGTCTTGAGTTGGAGGATTATCTTGTATCTCAGAGAAAAACACCCAGAAGAGCAGAGTAGCTCCAGTAAAGTTAACAAAGGGAAGAGTTGTGGAAACAAAATCAGAGAGATAAGAGGAAACCAGATTATGTACAACCTTACAGTTCAAGCTAAACATTTTGACTTTTACCATGAGCTAGATAGGAATCTATCAAAGAGTTTTAAGCAGAGGGATAACATAATCAGACATATTTTAATAGAATCACTCTGGTTCGGGGAGTTAAAAATGGACTGATGTAGTACAAGGTCAATAACCAGTGGCTTCTATAATCAACTAAATGAGAGATAATGGGGACTTGGAGCAGTATGGTGGCAGTGAGCATGGTGTAAAATGCTGGATATATTTTGAAAGTAGAGCCTAGATGATTTGTTGATGGAACTGGTAAGAGATGTAGGGGAAAAAAAATAAGGTTAAGTTTGAAACCTTTCTGGTCTGACCAACTGAACCACAGAGTTCAAATGGGAAGACTATAGGAATATCAGCATGCATCTGCTTTGTTTTGCTGTTTTGCTTTGTTTTTTAGTTTTTTTGGCTTTTTTTTTTTTTTTGGCTTTGTTTTGTTTGCTGGAGATGGGGAAGGAGCTCATTTTTTAACATGTTCAATTTAAGATGTCTATTAAACATCCCGGTGGAGATGTCAAGTAGATAATTGGATATACAGGTCTGAATTGATAGAAGAGGTCTGCTAGGAAGAAATGAATTTGGGAGTCATTAGCATATAGATGAGGAAGAATCAACAAAGAGATTGAGAAAGATAGGTCAGAGAGTAGGAGGAAAACTAGGCGAGTGTGGTATCCTTGAAGCCAAGTGAAGAAATTACTTCAAGAAAGAGAAAGTACGAGTCTAATGAATGCTGCTCATCGGTCAAGAAAGTTGAGGTCTAAGACTTGACGGCTAGATGTGGGATCATTTAGCAATATGGGATTATTGGTAGCCTTGATAAAAGTAGTATCAGTGGAATGCAGAAGTACAGACAAAAATTTGATTAAAATGAAAGAAACTGAATGGTGATTATAGACAACTCTTTCAAGGGGTATGCTGGTAAAGATGTGAGAAACAGGAATAAATGGATAGAAGTAGGATCAAGAAAGTACTGTTTGTATATAAAATAAGGGATATAAGGAAGTGGTCCATTAAAGAGGGAAGACTTCTTGATGTCAGAAAGAATTAAGAAAGCTGTCTTTGAGTAGGCCAGATGAATGTGATCTAGGGCAGTCTACTCAAAGGGTAGTCCAAAAATGGCAGCATGAGCATCAACTGGTAGACCATTAGAAATGCCAATTATTTGGTCCTATGCTAGAGCCAAATAAGTAAGTATCTCAGAGAAAAACACCCAGGGTCTCAGGTGGGACCTAAGGACCTGTCTTCACAAGCTTTCCAGGTTATTCTCACACGTGACAGTATGAAAGGTATTGATCTAGTGCAAAGGGGAGGGATCAATCTTACCTAGGAACACGGACAATTTATCTCTAACAGGAGGAAAGGTGGTGTATGTGGGCACAGGTGAGGTAGCTAAGCAGATATGGTAGTGGGACCTTATGGAAATTCTAATTACTCTGACTTCTCCATGAAGGAGGAAGCAAGATTATTGGTCCCTTTTTTCCTTCTTTGAGTTGGACTATTAGTTCCAGAGACACAGGGTGACTTTGTGTTGCATAGCAGAGTTGTATTAATCTCCTCATACACTCCAAGTCCAAATCAGCTAATCCTTGCAAAGATATGCTTCCCACCTTTTCAGGGCCTGATGTTCCTTAAACTGATCCACACTTTCTGCCCCTGCCTCAATCATGCCGTTTCTCACCAAAAATAAGGTTGCCATTTACAGAGCATCTGCCATGCTACAGGCACTTTCAAATATATTCTCTCCTTTAGTCTTTCAATATATTCTCATTCTCTCATTCAGTCCTTCCACATAGGTTCATTTATCCATTATTTTACACATGAGAAGGTGTAGACTCATAAATGAAACTGTTTACTTACCTAAACACTTACATACCATGACATCTGGGGCATATAGCATCACCAAAGTGATTTCAACACAAGCACTCTATTTTCCTCAATTTTATGCCACTCTTCCTACTTTTCCTACTTAGGTTGCTAACAGGAATCCATTTTGTTTTTTCCAGAGGTCACTTTGGTTTAAGTGTTCTTTTAACCAACCAATGCATCTTTCAGTATTCTACTCAATTGTTACTCTCTTCCCCTCCCTCACCTCCCCCTGCCATTTCCCTTCTCTTTTCCCCTTCCTCCTCCTCCTTCATCAATTTCTCTACTCACTACTGTATCTTTACAACTGCATCTAATATGTCATTTTCCTCTCTTAAACCATCCACAAAGTTTAAATATTTTAAACTACAAAAATAAAGTACAAGTAGTCTATTGTTTCTTAAAATTTCTACTGTTAAACATGTAATATCAGCCACTTTCTCATTTTGCCTAAAGTCAAACTTTTTGGTTTTCTATCATGTTTTATGTGGCCATCGGGTCTTTTCACGTGTTTACTTTCTCAGGTCTGCCTAAGCTGGGTTCCCCAAAAACCCACACACAACCACCAAATAGCCCCCAAAGTAGAAAGCGTGTTGAGCATTAAAGCACTGTTAAACATTTGTGCTCCAAATCAAGGAAAAAAATTCTAATGACAGAATATGCCAATATTATTTAAGCTTACCTATAAATCTTCCTTGGTCAATATTTGCTTTTTAATTATTATATAAGTTTATCATGAAATATCCTCTAGGTAATAAAAAGACAGGGTAACATAAAAAATCTAATGAATAAATATATTAATCAATATTTAGCAGCAGTCCATGAGCAGTAATGCACTGTTGTAGGTTTTATCATTATTGACCTGCACTGAAACTCTGAAAGGAAAGTAGGTGTGTAGTCAGGTCACATTTTCTGTTAGGTTACTACATTTAGAAATATCTTCACCATTTACTAGTGACAGAACTTTTTTTTATTACTTTTCAAGAAAAGTATATAGGATATCATATATAGGTAATTAAATCTAGACATTATCTAAATGTCTAAATAAAATTGTTGGTAGTTTAGGACAACGTGTTCCTAAATTAACCATTTTTATCATCTACGTAGGACACGTTATTTTTACTAGGCCCTTGTGGTCTAGTGAAATTAACTCTTTTCTGAACTCCATGTGTAGGTATATTACCAACCAGGGATTCTCTCTACCATAGGCAACTCATATCCAGTATGTGACAATGAACTCTATCTTCTCCCCAAGTCATACTTCTGCTGTATTTCTTTTTTACATTTATTTGAGAGACAGAGAGAGAGCACAAGCGCAGGAGGGACAGAGAGAAAGGGTGACACAGGATCTGAAGCAGGCTCCAGGCTCTGAGCTGTCAGCACAGAGCCCGACATGAGGCTCAAACTCACAAACCTTGAGATCATGACCTGAGCCAAGGACGCTTAACAGACTGAGCCGCCCAGGCACCCCTACTTGTATTTCTTATCCTGCTGAAGAGTATTCACCGCCTAAACCCCAATTCTGAATGAAATTCCTCCAGGTAAATTCCTCTCCCTCTTCCATCTAATCAATCTCTAAGTGGTGTCAATTCTACCTTGAATCTTTACAAAATCCATCCTTTTGAACTCCACTAAATTTCTTATTCCAGGACCTCATCCTCTTGCCTAAAATATGAGAATATGCCCCTAAGTGACCTTCCTGTCTCTGATATGCTTTGCTGTTCCTGCAACACCCATTTGTCTATCGTGCATCATAAAAATGTCAAAGCAATAATAATTTGAGATGGAAATCTCAATGACTAATGACTTCACTGCTTTGCTTAAAATTCTTGAAGTACAGAGAAGATAACTCACAAACATCTTTGGACGACCCTGAAGGTCTGGGAGCTGGTCACTGCTAACATTTCCAGACTCACTCTTGCTACTTGTTCCATCACCCCTTTCACACTATTCTTATGGAACTTCTGTAACTGTGGAGTCTCTTTCCCTTAAAATAGGTTGTGACATGGAAAAATCATTTCCCCCATCTGCAAACTAGAACTCAACTTCCAAAATGGAAATTATAATGATAATCACTTGACTAGATTATGAGAGCATAGCAAACTATTTAGTTCTTTACAAAGAGTAGCTATTTTTATTTCCCACAACTAATAATCACTGTAACTTAAGCATTTTTATTTCAATGTGTGCCATTTAAACCTGTTCTAAAAACAACACATTATAGATTTGATGTTGTCGATAAACACCATTGAATCATAAATTTTCACTATTGTTCTGTTTCCATTCCTTAATTACTTGCATCTATGGGGAATTACAAGAAGCATTCCATTTGTTTTGTGTTTTCTTTATTCCTTTTTGAAAAAAAATGTTTGAGAGAGAGCGCACGCGTGCACTGGTGTGCAAACAGGGAAGAACCAGAGAGAGAGGGAGAGAGAGAGTCTCGAGCAGGCTCCACTCTGTCAGCGCCCGACACAGGGCACAATCTCATGAACTGTGAGATCATGACCTGAGCAGCAATCAAGAGTCAAATGCTTAACCAATTGAGCTACCCAGGTGCCCCTCTTCCTTTCTTAAAAATTTGCAAATAAGAGCACTGGTTCCCCCAATATTCAATCCTATATTCTTCTAAAGATGCTATTATTTTGTTGACTCATAGTTCATTAATAACTGTAATTATCATCTGCTATGTTGCATCTTAAGTTACCCAGCAATCGCATGTATTAGTTTTCAATTTTGGAAATTAAGCTCTTGAAAAGACACTTCCTCTCCTAAATCAGGTAGGGTTCCAGGTGTATTTTTCTAATAATTACATTTGTAAGTCCACTTTGCTTTTTGTTATTGCCACATTCTAATACTAATGTAAAATTTCAGTCCTCTGTATGAATACCCTATTCAAGGCTTAGTGTAATATATAAACTAATTTACTTTTATCCTTGTTGATTTCTCATATGATAGGATTTTTGAACAACACAAGTAACTAATATTTGGTTTTCTAGGCCTGTGGTTAAAAAAATATGAGTCAACTAATATCATTTGGATATATTTTGAAGGAAAAAAAAGAGCCTAGATTCCTAGTAATAGAAGCAAGGAAGATTTGAAAAGTGTCTCAGTATTCATCTTAGTTTAAAGCTCTTTTTGAGAATAAAGGGCATACACATCTGTGTAAATATGTATCTCTTTCAATTTTATTAGACATTTTCTTTATTTCTCCTGCCAAAACTGCTTATGAAAAATATATATCTTTGGCTGAGAATTCCAGCTACAAACAATTCCAGAATTCTCCTAAGGAATCAAAATAATATGTTTCCTTCTTATAACAGGTTCCTTTTCATTTAATTTTCATTCATTTTTCCCTTCATGCCTCTCTCTACATTTTTTATTTTAAAACACATACAAGACAAAGGCCTCTGATTTATTCCATTCAGGACCTGAGATTTATATATGGGCAATTCGTAGTATTTGTAAAATAATAATAATAATAATAATAATAATAATAATAATAAAACTACCCCTAAGGCCCAAATTTAATATACACATTTGCCAATGGAACTCTAATAAACAGATCATTGAATTTTAAAGCTGGAATGGGCCTTGGAGAGCACGGAGTCCAAACTCAAAAACTGTAAGCCAAAGAATCTAAGTCACTGGCCAGTCACTCAACTAACCAGAGGAGAATAGGACTAGACCCGCAGACTCTGAATCCATGCTCGGTGATCTTTTTTAATAAGTCACATGTTCTCTCATGACACAGACTTCTGGTATCTGTCTTTCATTCCTCATAAGGTAAAAATAGAGTTAACTGGGTTTGTCCTGTGTCTGAGCAACTAGGAAGCACTCATTCTTAAAAGCAAAACTGGGAACATATGAAATTTCCCTAACAGAAGCTTTCCTCTAAGTCTGCATTTTCTGTCTATTCACAAGTAAGCTGCCTAGGGTAATGTTCTCTATAGGCAGTAGCTATTAATCTTTGACTTTTTTTTTTTAATTAAGAGGCAACAAAGCTAATTTTAGGTTACTGCTAAAAACAAAACCAAAAAAAAACCAAAAAAAACAAAACCTCTTACTCTCAATAACTGATCATCTTGGAAATTGCAGACTTTGTTTTCATGCTCTGCCTAAAAGTACTCTGTCTATGCTGGGAGAAATCTGTAGATACCAAGTTTGATATTTGAAATGTGCACTTTGGCAGACCTCCATCTAAAGGTGTATTTTTTATGAAGGATAAAGAGCAGCTGATTATACTCACAAAAACCCCAGAGGAAACAGACTCTGTTGATGGTAACTGCCTACAGTGGAGCAGGAAGAGCTCAAGTTTCCCTCTCCCTCCAACCTTTGCTCTGATAATTACCAACCAAGCCCTACCAACAATATTTCATTTGATGAACCAGCAAAGTGCCCGGAAAGAAAGGAAAAGGAAGCGCAGGGCACTTCCCACGAGGGTGGGGGAAAGAGGTTCTGTGAGCTTTCCCTACTGATTAGAGCTGGGAAAGTTGATCTCTTTTCAAGCTGTAGATGAGGCGTGCTGCAGTCACGCCTCCCGCTGCCAGCCCAGCACCGGGATCTTAATCAGTCACTATGAAAACTCATTAGCTCCACAGCAATGAGTCCTCCACTGCTGAAGCTTGGCGCTGTGCTTAGTACCATGGCAATGATCTCAAACTGGATGTCCCAAACTCTCCCATCCTTGGTAGGACTGAACACCACGAGGATGTCGACGCCAGATACCTTAGTAAGTCACTCCAGTGGGTTTGGCCATCTTGGGAAGTAAGTGCATTAAATCAGTGGGCTTGATTCTGTAAACTGCAAAGGCTGAGATTATGCTTCTCTATTTACAGGGCAGCTTCAATGATACAATATTTATGTGCTAACTTTAGTCATGGATATTTCTTTGTGAACACTTTAAAGTTACACCAAAAAAATAAATGGACTGAGAAATTAGCTGTGAAAGGAAATATTAGACTCATTAAATTCTCAAGAATGATAAGCTTTAATTTAACTATATTAATCTGAAGTTTGGAAGGATTCTTTAAGAAATATGTTTTGTTTTTTATTATTTTACTTCTTTTAATGTCTGTAAAATTCCCCTAATAGAATACATTCTATCTAATCTAATTTTACTATAGCAGTCTCTTTCCTTGGAATTCAATTCTTGTGACTGTTTGCAATGCCTTTAGTCTGAGAAATCAACTTCTTTTAAACACGAATAAAAAACCTCAGCAATTTAAAGCCTGCCAAAAAGACTTTAAGAGAGCTAAGAAACACAAGGAATATATAACTCACTTGATAAGATCATCTCCCTTTATTTTTTTTTTTATAAAGACCTCCTATCATAAGTCAAGCTCCTATAGTCTTTGTTTACCTAAAATTAATGTCTTTTTAACCCTTCCCACAATATAACAAAGTCTTTTCTGGTAATTTGAACCATGGTTTACTTAGCAATACTCTAAAACCTTTCCAACAAAAGGTTTTTCAGACGGAAGTTACAAATTCAAACAGAAGGAATATCCTTGGAAAAAAATTTCCCTGCTATCAAATAAAGGATGCAGAAAATAGTATTTGGAGCTCTTTCTCTTTTTATTTTTATCTATTTTTACTACTGGATTATTAGTCAGTACTAAAAACTCAGATACTAAAATAATGGTAACCCTACATTTTCAAGAGTTATTTGCAATTATTACTAATAACTAATCTATCAATGTGCAATTAACTGAGGAGAGTCAAATCAAATTAATTATATAATTTACTAGATTCACCCAGTGCTTAGGGTACCAGCAGAGCACATATGAGGCACACTTTGACCCACTTTTATGTTTACCTCCCTTAGGTCACTTATGTCACCTCAGCACCTCTATGGTTGAGTTTCCCCTCCTTACCTGTATGATGTATGTATGGCAGGAGGAATGTAAAAAGATTTCTAGTTACAAAGAAAGCATGATAGGTCATCAATAAACAATTATAAAATCAATTTACATTATATAATATATACTGTGCCCAATTTTCTCAATGTTCAAGAACCTTACAGTTCTCAGCACCTTAGTTGAATTAATTCTTTCAGAAAATGAATCTAAGAAATTCATAAATGAGTCATATTCCAAACTTGGTACCTTGGTTCTGATATGTATATTTTTTTGTGTATAATGGACACTGGTTTTGTTATTTCCTATTGTTGTTAATGGGGGAGAATCAAATTTCTAACAATATGCATGATTCTTTTAGGACTTCTAGTTATCATGTAAGGTTACAGTAATTCAGTTTCTTTACTTCCTGATTAGTAATCTGTTGTTTGAAAAATGTAAAGCATTGCTATAGTCTGGTTCTGATACAATCAAATTTTCCTTTGAGTGCCAAAAAAAGAAAAAAAAAATCAGGAAAGTTTATACTCTTCACTAAAAATAAGAAACCAGCTTGCAAACTTTTTTTTAAATGCTTTATAGCAGTAGCATACTTTATAGAACAATGGTCTATGACATTTCCTTACCTTAATTATTGAAGATAATTGCTCATACCTTACAATTCCCATGGTGAAAAATGAATGAATCTGTATTTCCTAGATTAAGATCATAAAATGTTAATGCTGGAAAGGATTTCTGAAACCATCCAGGCCAGTTATCATCACATTATTTTTGGCAGCAGTGTCTTTTTTCCCCCCAGAATTAAATGTAATATATGCTGAACAAGTATTTGTTGAGCAAACCTGAAGTGGAAATCCAATTTGTAAAGCAGGTCATGGGTCAAATAATAAAGGATGGGGGGAGGCATTTATTGGGCTTCTACCATTGGCTCCTTCCCCACACAATCAATCCCTTGCCCTAGATGAGATTCCTCCAGAGAAATCTTATAGCACTCAAAAGCTGAACTGGAAGTATAAATGAGCTAATCCAACAGCCTCATGCCGCAAGTAGGAAGAATGACCCAAAATGTGGGACTGAACAGATTTCCCCCAGCTGGTGAATGACAGAGGCATGGGTGGACGCAAGTCACCTGGCCACAGTCCTGTTCAGAGAAATGGTCTCCTTCTTCATGAGTCCCTGCCCCTCCTGGCCCTGGTGTCACAGTAGGCTCTTTCTGCTCTGCTCAGGTGGTTTCCCATAATCCTGGACTCCACCTCCCTTAGACAGAATGGTTAACCGTACCCTTCATCGTAGGTTTGGTTAGGATGTCCTGCACCTTTAAACATTCTTGATCTATGTTCTCACTTTATACAGTCTGAATGGGATGAGCCTGCAATTGTGTAAACATAAAAAAAAAAAGATGTCTTAAAATTTGTTTTGTGGGTGCTTATGGGATGTGGAGATGGTAAAAAGTAGAGATTTACACAAATATCAAATCTTTAGAAGGGTAGTTTCAAAAAAGCTGGAAAAAAAAGTGGGTTTTAATAATTAAATGCAATTAAATCTGTTTATAGCACGTGTCTCTGAAATAGTGTCCATTTGATGGTCTCAAAAGCTCAGAGGTTTTTAAATTTCCAGGATGTTTTTGTTAATAAGTAGTTAAATACAGCTCCTTATTAAAGGAATATGCTCCCTCTTGTTTTTGTTAGAATCTTGAAACATTTCTTTATTCTCCTCTGTAGTCCCGTTTGCTTTCTTCTTTCCTTTCTTTTTTCCTTCCAATTTATCACTGGGCCCATCAGCCTTTGGAGAAGCTGGTGTCTGCAGAGGTGAGAAAGCTCAGGCTCCCTCTGGCACTTCTCTCTGATGCAGAGAACTGGCCCTTGAGGCTGAGCTTCTGAGAAATCCACCTCCCCCCCACTGCTGTGGACTCCACACCACGAAGAACCTGGAAAAGAGCAATTAGGCCAGCAGAGGACATTCAGCAGACACCAGCTGTCCCCAGTCAGCTGTGCTCCTGTGGTGACAAGAGGCCTCAAAGGGAACCTGTGGGCAGAAGTGATTTGTTTTGCCACAGTTTCAAACGTCCAGCTGACTTTTCTTCATAAATAACCACTTTAATGAGTTAGTCAGTTTTAAGTTCTTTAAAATGAGTAGAATACCCTGATGCAAACTCCCTATACTTTTCTAAATATCTTATTCTCAGCTCACTGTCCTTTTTCAGTCTGAAGACCCCAGACTTCTGTATTTTACAGACTGCTTTTCTTCCTCAAATCCTTAGGCAATATCCCTTTTGTGAAAGGACAACTAAACAAATTAAAGAGTGGGAGATGGATGAGAGAACAGAACTGCAAATCTTGAGAGCCACAGAGAAAGAGATAATTGCCTTTTTGGACAAGAACTGTGACATGGGCTTATTTACTGAGTAGATTTATTCTTGTTTAAGTACTTAAAGCACAAATAGGGCCAAGAGGGGAAAATTACAAAGATAGACATTTAGGTCAAGCCCCTCGGGTTTCCCCCAGTAGAAGGGGCTGCCTAGAGAGCAGCAAAATTCTTACCATGCAGAGCTCGAATGGAACTACGGTAACAGACAGAAGCATGAGAGTGGAAAGACACAGGACCAGATACAACCTCTGAGTCTTTCCCAGCTCTAAGTCTCTTTATTCCAGAACATGAGGTGTCCAACCAACCTAAACTTTTATCTTTGTTTTTTGTTTGTCGAGTTTTTGTTGTTGTTGCTTTAATGGTTACTTTTCTTAGAGGCTTGAGGTTTCTTTGAGTGAAGAATATGCATTTATTTTTAAGAAAATACCACTTTATTGGGGAGCACTGATACTGTTTCAGATTGAAGTTTGCCTGAAAATAGACCAGTCATGCAGACAAATAATGTTAGCTAAGACTTGGTTTTGCCAATGGGCCAGGCACTATTTCAAGTGATTTACAAGTATTAACGCATTTAATCTTTATAACAGCCCCACCAGATAGTAATAAAACCTATCTTCATTTCCCTAAGGGACGCTGAAGCACAGGAAGTTTGAGTGGTGGAGCCATGAACCGAACTCAGGTAGTCCTGCACCAAAGAAAACTGGGCACAGCCCTGGGGACAGCCTCTAGGACAAGCCCCAGAAGGAGGGGCAGCATGCTGAGTGACCTTTCACTGGTCACCACCTCTTAACCAGCTTGCTCTCCAGGATTACCAGACCATTAGTGGTTTTCCAAGGGTTCAGGGAGGAGTCTTCCCATTTTTTATTCTATTTTGTTATACTTCTTGTTATAAAGACAGCTTTTAAAGAGGTGAAAATCACGACTCTCCTACAGAAGAATCTGCATTTCTGATTTCAGTTCCAACTAGTCTCAGATGAGAAATAGGAAGAAAACTGCTGCTATGCAGTGACATCTTTATTAACACATCCTCCAGAGCACAGCTTCTTTCAGCGTGGTCTGTCAACATCTCTCACTCCTTTCCTCACATTTCTCCTCTCTTCACAACGAAAGCCATTAGCATGCTAAGCCACATTTCACTCGGAGACCAAACCTATCCTCAGACAAAAATTTATAAGGGGTTTCATCACTTAGGCATCTCCACTCTAAATTGAATAGCGTCTAACAAATGGATTTTTTTGCTGCTTTATTTTCCTTACCTTACACACCACTCTCAATAAGTAGATTCCTTATTCTTTTTTTTTTTTTTGCCTCAGTCTGTACTTTTATGAAATGTCTAGAAACTCAAGATAAAACATAAGACTAGCAATGTTCCACTAGCTGATTTGGTTCTCTTAAAAGGATCAGAATTCTGTCCCTTGCCTGCCTCTCCACCTGGACCCTAAGAAATGATTGCAGCGTCCGCCACAGGAATATCCAGTTGGGTTTTGCTGAGCTGTTACTGCTAACAACTCCTCCAGGTGCTAATTGCTACTTATTTCCATACTGTTTAGATAATGCCCTTCACCTGCCAGGGTGCATTTCCTCCAAAGCAAATTTTCTGGCTATGGGTAAATGGACATAGACTATCTGACTCATTCATCTGTACAGGATGAGAGTAAAGAGCTCTGGGCTGAAAGTGGAAGAAAACTGGTTTGAGTCCTATACATGACATTTACTAAATGGAGGACTTGAAAAAAATTGCTTATGTTGAGTTTCAGCTTCCTCATAAGATAGTGTGTATATCTAAGAGTAGTTGATTGAAAAAAAAAAAAAAAAAAGTGAGACTAATACAAAGGGAAGGATTTTAAAAACATAAAAACAAGTTGAAATGCAAGATGTTTGTATTTATTTGTACATTTACCTCAGTCCTTAGGATCTTTCTTTTCTGCTACAAAGACCCAGGAGTTTTGGGAGAACTCTCACCCAGTAGCTTTATATTTATAAAGCATGGCTTGGTAATTAAATTATAAGCAAAGAATCCAGACTTGAAATCCAATTGTTAAAATTATCATTTTAATTCTCCTATTTAGAACATTCTTAAATATTTCATGAGTTCTGCAATATTAAAAACTGCTAAATAGTTCATTTAGTTCTTCTAATTAACACAAAAGGTTCAAAGAGAGCTGCATCAGTAACCACTGTGATTAGCAATGCTTTGGATAGCAATAAACCACATGCACCCTCCAGGTCCAAGTACTGGTCTTCATAGCAGTTCAGAAAATGCTTCCAGGGTTATCTTTATCATTTATAAAAGGTAATTTCAGACCACTGGTGGGCAGGGTGGTGGTTAAACTTTCAGTCTCTGACATCGAAGTACAAATCCCAGCTCTGATTATCCCCTGCATGACCTTGAACAAGTTCCTTACTGTCTCGGTTTCCTCAACTCTAAAATGGGCAGTATAGCATAACCTCATCCATAAAGTTGTAATATTCAAAGGCAACAGTACATGCAAACTTCCAAGTAATGGCTCGAGCTCCATAAATGTTTGCTATTACTATTACGGGAGTTTTACAGACACTGGAATAATTGCTATTACAAGTTAAAATGGGAGGTCTTTTTCCATTGGTATCCAAAAGCTGTCCAAATATTTCCTTCCACCTGAGGTCTTGGTTGGTTTTATTTTGAGCCTCTTTTCAATGCCAGTATGGATGCCCGAAAAGAGAGCACCAGAGATACTCATAAAACTTCCTTTATTTATCACTGACCCTGACACAGAGGTCTCTATCAAAACCCATAGGACTGTCAGGCACTCATCTTTTATATTAGCTTTTTTCTCTTTTGAGTTACCTTTGTCTTGCCAAAGAGGTAACTTGTTATAGTTGCGATCATTCAAACTAACTCTGTAGTAGATAAGGTCAGGGCTCTTTTCACTGATTCTTACAAGAAGACAATTGGAAGTACAAACAAGGCTGGAGTCCACTTTTATTAAGCTGACACTTCAGGGAGAATGCTAAATGAACATCAAACCCTCTTCACCTTTCCTGTTTCCCTCATTCCAGAAAGCAACTGACACCTTGCCCTGTCATGATAAGCTCCTCACTAGTTAGCCAAACACTTGGCAAGTGAACACCAATATTAATGCTGCCAGGTTTAATAATCAGTGTTTGCACTGCTGTTAAAGAGATAATATTATAATTGGGTGACCCCTAGTCCTTTATCCAAAAGCTAAATTTATCCTGGTAACAAGACTTAATTTTCTTACATGTTGGAGATTTGTGTCCAATGTTAGGTGAAACCTAGGTGAAACTATAGGACCCATGTCTAGATATATTAATCCCATACCATTATGTAGCTTAAACCTTTCATTTTATCACTGAAACTACTCTGCTAAACTATTCCCATCTCCATTCTGTAATCTCTGCATTTTTCTTCCTTAATATGAAAAGGATAATATGATAATCTTTAAGATGCTTTCTGATTCTGATAATAACTCTAGGTACCTATTTCTATCCTAACTGGATATTCAGGCATAAATGTTAGAAGGAGTAGGAGAATGAAAAAGAAATGGTCATGAATCCAATGCTTCAGAAATAAAAGGCAGCATAGGACACTTCCATGAATTATATGAAAAGGGAGATTAAAAAGAGCACTGGCACCAACTGCTTCTCATTATAGATCAAGGACAAGGACTATGACACCTTTATGAGTTTCCTGAGTTTATAACATATAGCTTCCCCAGTATTTGTTCATGATTGTTGTTGGAAGGCGTATCAGCACCCTGTAGTGATTATTGCCAAAGCCCTTGAAAAGAAAAAGAGCTGTGTGTTGGTGGATGGTATGCAATGACCTGGGACAGAATAAGTTGGAGATTATATCTGTTCTGGTGTGAACTCCAGAGACAGAAGATCTCACAGACCATAGCAGATCTATGGAGAGGGAAGTCAGCTTGGTTTAGTCCTTTAAAGGGTTTGCTTTAACCTGGTAAAACACTCCAGTCTATGGGCAAATATCCAAGCCCAGTACACTGAGCATTTTCCAAGACAGTCCTCTGCTGGCCTCCCTTCACCTCTTGGTTCCTAGCCTCATCTCAGCTCCCAGCCCTCAGGCTTTCTCTCACCCTCCTCAGCCTCACACCTCCAACCTGATTCATGAAATACCTTATTTTCTAAACTAAATTCATCTCTTTCTTCTCCTGATCATACAAGAAATACCTATCTGCTGAATCCCTGGAAAACATAGAAGGACAGAGAGAAAGGCTGACAAATTTCAGATCCCAGCTGTAGAAGCAAGCCAGAGCTTAGCTAGGAAAAGGCCCATTGATTTATCTGATTATTTCCACAGGAAAAACAAATTTGGATCAAACTGGATGGTTTGTCTACAACATCTGTTAGGTAGTTTTTTCAATATCCATGATTGACCCTTGAAAACAGTTATCTGGATGTTCAGCATCATACTGATATGGCCATAGCATAATTAAAAGCAAGACTCTAGAGCTGCACCGTCCAATGAAGAGGCTACATGTAGCTATTGAGCATTTAAGATGTGGCTAATTCAAATTGAAGTCATAAGTATAAAATGCACAATTTCGAAGATAGTAATTTTAACTTTTCTAATAGGCTTAAAAAAGTAAAAATTACTTTATTTCCATTGGACAGTCCTTCTCTGGAACATACTGCCTGGCTTCATACAAGCTAACTGTTCCCAAGCATGTTAACCCATTTCCTCTTCTGTGAAATGGAAATAATAATTCCTGCTTCTTAGGGTGCTTCACTGTACTGCTGCATCATCAAGTCAATGCATGTGAGTTGTCCCTTGGACTAGAGCCTGATCTTGAATAAGCAACATTCTTCAGCCTAGGCAATCCCCAAAGAGAAACTTAACTGAAAGCCAAGCCACTAATAATCTTAGCAGCTGGAGGAATGAATGAGTGCCTCTCTGGGCAGTACATCATGGCATCCACAATGACTTCTCCTTATACAATGGAGAGTGTATGTTTAGCAGCACCTGCGTGGCTCAATCGGTTAAGCATCTGACTCTTGATTTCAGCTCAGGTCATGATCTCATGGTTCATGACATCAAGCTGACAGCACAGAGTCTGCTTGAAATTCTCTCTCTTCCTCTCTCTCTCTCTCTGTTCCTCCCCATCTCTCTCTCTCAAAATAAACACTTAAACTCTTCCTGAAAAGTAACTAGATAAAAAACAGGAAACTTATCTTTGTACCTGATAAAATATACTTAATATGATAGAAAATATCTAATATGTCTAGCAGATGAATATAAACTAAGCGTTGAGGGGCGCCTGGGTGGCGCAGTCGGTTAAGCGTCCGACTTCAGCCAGGTCACGATCTCACGGTCCGTGAGTTCGAGCCCCGCGTCAGGCTCTGGGCTGATGGCTCGGAGCCTGGAGCCTGTTTCCGATTCTGTGTCTCCCTCTCTCTCTGCCCCTCCCCCATTCATGCTCTGTCTCTCTCTGTCCCAAAAATAAATAAAAAAAAAAAAAAAAAAAAAAAAAAAAAAAAAAAACCTAAGCGTTGAAATAAGACATACGAAAGGCAAATAGCAATACTAGACAATACACATGAAATGCCTAATGAATAACACAGAATAGGTAGAAACCATAAGGGTTTAGTAAGCTGAATGTTTATGAAAGAGGTATTCCAATAAGGAGAAACAAAATGAGTAGCATATAAAGAAATGAATCAAGGTAACATACTTTCAGGACACACATGGACCAATTTGTTGGAAAGAAGTTTCCTATATAGGAAGATACAGGAGGTAAAACTAGAAATGTAAATAGGAGGCAGACTTTAAGCCGCCTCATTCCTAGATGGGAAGGCCACTTTAAGCTACAGTTCTAGGGAGGTAGGGTGATAAGTACACAGAAGTAATTTGGGAAGATGGATTTTGCAGACCATGTCAAAATACTCTTTAACCTCTCTGGGACTCTGCATCCTTTGCAAAACCATGCTGATCTAATCATTTTACCCTGTATTCTTACATGCTACTTTTCCAACTTTATTAATAATTGGCTCTTCAACGCATGGGAAGTGCCCTGGGATAGGGCTTTGCTTCAGAATATCACAAGTGAATAATCAGAAATGTGTATGTATGTGTATATACATATATGTGTATATATATATATATACACATATATATCTGTATATACAGATATATACATACATACACACACACACACTACTATTATTTACTGTTGAGAAAGACAAGCTAACAGATCTTATGTAGAGAGACTGGTGATATGTGATTAAGTGGTTATCAGATGCTTCTAAATTGCACTGCCATGTCCAAATACGACAAAAAGCATTAGGAAATGTTGTAGGGTCAATAAATAGTTACTAATATAGCCCATTAAAAGAAAAATTGGGGGTGCCTGGGTAGCTCAGTGGGTTAACTCTTGATTTCAGCTCAGGTCATGAACTCATCGTTGTGAGACTGAGCCCTACATCAGGCTCCGTGATGAGTGTGGAGTCTGCTTGGGATATTCTCATTCTCTCTCTCTCTCTCTCTCTCTCTCTCTCTCTCTCTCTCTCTTCCCTCTCTTCCTCATGCACACACGCTCTCTCTCAAAAAGAAATATTTTAAAGAAAAGAAAAACTCTCCTGGGGACAGATAAGGAAGGTGTAACTGAATGAAGTTATGCTGCCTATAGAAGTTGTAGAAGTTGTTTAATCTTTCTTTTTAAAGAATAAAAACAGAAACTTTATCAAAGAGGATCCTTTGTTTAAAATGTTACAAACCCACATTCTCTTTATCCTGTAATGGGGGTCTGTGTTGTGTGTTTGCTATTGGTTTCCTCAGACCCAGATTAGTCCCAAAGAAGGGTGGCAAGTGTACAGTTCAGCACAAGACCCTGATGGACGATGCATTTGCACAGTGGTGGCTCCAGAACAAAACCTGTGTTCCAGGGATGCCAAAAGCAGGCAGCTTCGCCAACTTCTGGAAAAGGTACGTGTCCTGTCCTCCATTTTTTTTTTTTTTTTAATCTACCGTTCCTTGAAAAGGAAATGCAGGAAAGCAGGCAATAATGAGGAAGGTCCTTCCAATTTTTGTCCCCCTTTCTCAAACTTTTTTTTCCTTCCTTGAAAGGAGTACCTCAAGATTCCTGCTCTACTGTTTATTTTTATTACTTTTTATTTTTCTGTCTTACCTTCTTAAGACTGGATATCTATCATATGCCTTAATATCCAGTTGGTCTCTTCTTAAGGGGAAAAAAAGGCAAAAAGTCTTATTCCTATGCCAGAAATTTATCCTCAATTCCCAGGATCACACTAGGCTGTTTGAGCTCATGCATTTGAATCACATTAACAACCTTGCAAGGAAGTTAAAATAATGGAATGCAATATGCAAGCTATCTGAACAGATAATGAATAATTTCAAGTATTTATCATCATTCTCTAAGTCATTCCTTTGAACATTAAGCTCTTCAATTTCATTCAACAGCAATCTCTCCATATAATTTACTTAAGCCGATCCATAACAATCAAATGCAGAATGCCCTTGATTTATTCTTTTTTACAGATAAAAGTCAGCTCATGAAACATTATTTATGTTTAGTTTGAGGAGGAAAAAAAAAACAATGAATGGTTCTTTCAATTATTCTCATTCAGAATTTCAGTGTGTTGGGCTCTGAATATAGTAGGACAGCTGGGTGGCCAGACTGATGGTAAGACGGCAACATGTGGGAATTTTAAGTACCTTCAGGGATAATAAGATAAATTAGGTAGTATGTGCTTTTAGAGAACATCATGCTCAACCATTCACTCACTGCAATATCATTTCTATGATCATTCATACAATGATGGCATTGAATAAAAACTTTTTAAGGAAAGTTAAGAGAAGCCAGAAAAATGAAAGCATCAAATTTGTTAATATAGACATGCCTACTTTATGCAATTTCAAGCTTAGCAACAATAACTTTCTTCTACTACCATATAATGAAAATAAATTTCCTCCATGTACATTATTTGGAAGTCTATTGATGCTCTAAAATTTTAAAAAAGCTTTTTTCTTGTTTTTATAAAATGATTAGTCCTGTTTTCCCTCCCCCTCTCCTCAGAGCTATCATCAATCTATCGATTCTCTCTTCTTATGGCTCTTTTTATAAGATCCTATCTTCCCTGCTCCTTCAATATCTGTCCCCCAGACAAAAGCAAATGTCATTTTCATTCAAGTTAACGACTCTAGCTAATATGCCTCTCAGCTATTAGAAATCATGACAAATGAACTGTGATTTTTCTTGGGTATACCTTACCAATCTTGGTTTTCTTTATTTCTATGAAAAAAACTCCAAATATATAGTTTAATATTGTTTGGTTACTAGGGATATTACATTAGTAAAAAGATTTAATCTTTTAAATCCAATTTTGCTTTTCTATTAAATTTGCTTTTCTATTAAATATTTCCCCTCAAATTATAGACTTTCTGATCCTATATTCTTTTTCTGTGCAAAAGCACCTTTTTTCTATATCAACTATGGTGAGGAACATTCTTAGATACTCTATCCTTATTTTTGTTATTGTTTTTCAATATAGCATTACATATCCATACCTCCCCCCATACAGATTCAGACATCTCTTCTGAACCTGTTGGGAAAAAAAAAAAAACAACACAGATTTCTTCTGAAATCATCTGAGAAAGTTCAAATAAAGCGTTAGAAGGTGGATAATACCCTCTACAGGTCCAAAGTGAAATGTACTCCAGAACTATGATAAAACCGGGAATTAGTGTAGGATGAAGAAGGCAAAAAATTACAACCAAGGAGGTTGACCACAAGCCATCACTGATACGACCACCCCATCTAATATGCAACGTGTTTAATGATTTAAAGAAATTCTAGAAAAATCACACCTTTAAAAAGTCATTGTATGTAATTAACAAAAAACCCCACAAAATTTATTAACAAAATCTAGGTCTCTACAAGTTATGTTTATTAAATTTACCATTTGAGAGTATTATAGGAGGGAATAGTAAAGGGAATAGTATATAGGAGGGAATAGTAATAGTAAATTATGTACATTACTTGGAGTGGGCTGAAGAAGGGAGTAGCACTGATTTGCTGCAATGATCCAAAAAAAAAAAAAAACCCATCTGAAATAAGCACTCCTTATTCAGACTGAGCCAGTTTTTCTTATTGACTTCTCTATAGTTTCACAAATATCCAAGGCACCGGATGGAAAACCGGAGCAGGAGTTTAGGCCGCCCACTCACCATTAACCAAAGAACTAATTTAGGCACATAATAAGGAAATGTTTTTAAAGATTTATTTATTTATTTATTTTGAGAGAAAGCATGCACATGAGAGAAAGAGAATCCCAAGCCGACTCTGCACTGTCAGCGCAGAGCCCAATGCAGGGCTTGAACTCACAAACTGAACCGTGAGATCATGACCTGAGCTGAAATCGAGTCGGACACTTAACCAACTGAACCACCCAGGTGCCCCTAAGGAAATGTTTTTAACAATATTGATAACAGTATTTCCCATATCTATATCCACTCCATTCAATCCTCACAGCTGAGGAACCTGCCCTTGTAAGTTTACGTAAAAAGAAACTGCTTTTTGAGGTTAAAGAACCTACCAGTGTCACTCAACCAGTGTATTATGGGGCTTTACCAGATCAGTTCTGTGTTTTCTCAACACCATGCTAGTGTCATCCAGACTGTCACAGGTGGTACCCATACTAATTTAAGCAATGTTCTGTCAAATATTTTTAACCATATCTACATTACTTAATATTTAAAGAATTACAATTGTTTTCCCAATATTTCAGGTCTTAATATGCCCAAACTACAACTGTTCATTTAAAAAAATGTTTGTTAGCAGGGCACAGGTGGCTCCATCGGTTAAGCATCTGACTCTCGATTTCTGCTCAGGTCATGATCTCACATTTCATGATTTCAAGCCCCATGTGTGGCTCTGTGCTGTCAGCTTGGGATTCTTTCTCTGCCCCTCCTCTGTGCTCTCACTCTCTCTCTCTCAAAACAAATTAACATTTTTTTTAAAAGCCTGTTAGTTGGGGCACCTAGGTGGCTCAGTCGGTTAAGCATCCAACTTTGGCTGAGGTCCTGCTCTCGTGGTTCACGGGTTCGAGGCCCGCACTGGGCTCTGTGCTGACAGCTCAGAGCCTGGAGCCTGCTTTGGATTCTGTGTCTCCCTCTCTCTCTGCCCCTCCCCCACTCATGCTGGGTGTGTCTGTCTGTCTTTCTCTCTCTCTCTCTCTCAAAAATAAATAAAAACATTAAATGAATTTTTTTTTAAATAATTAAAAAGTTTGTTAGCTGTGTAGCTTCTCTGTACAGTTGAAGATGTCCTGCATGTCTAGGACAGTATCTCCCAAAGTGTGATTTTTGGAATAGGATACCAGTGACACCCTCCTAGTAAAATGATTTTAAGAAACTCTATTCATGATACTTCACTCTTGAAGATTTCTACCACACAGTTTAATACTAAAGGTTCTGTGAAGACCTACAGCAAAGAATTTCTATTTAGTTTTGTTAACGTCAAGGCTATCCAAACATACTGAACCATAGTCTTTTTTTTTCCCCCCGAGTAACCGCAACCTTAATTATGAATTAGAGTGAAAATTTAAGTTAATTTGTTAAGTTCAGAGAGGCCTCAAACATTTTATTTATACAAAGATCCAAGATAATTAGTTTAAAAAATTATTAATGAAGGGAGACAATGAGCTTGCTGAACGATGTAGAGAAGGGTCTAAGCACAGGGACACATAGGAAAAACTAAACTGTAAAACATCAGAGATAAACAGAGTCAAAGAGGAACCACAGCAGATGGGTGTCCTTTCTACAAGTGCAACTATAGGGATCTAGTATCGGGTATCATCAGGAAATTGATCCTGGGGGTGGGAGGGTCTCTGTAAACAGTGGAAAACTAAACATTCCTAGGTATAGTCATCAGACAAAGCAAAAGACAGCCCAGACCCAAATCCTCTCCAATTAGACAGCTCCATCTCTATCCATTATCCCAAACGCAGCTCTTACAATTATGCATATTTCTACAATATAGAAGGCCACAATTCTCCCAGTGCGTTTGCCCCAACACAAATAAGTTGAAAATTAATAGGGCAGAGGCAAGATAAGAGAGGCTGTTTTAATTTTATACAGAATATTTCACTTGCCTATCATTTTCTACTTGTATGGACTCTGCCCAACCCACGGCATTCCTAGGAAAGTATCAGTCATGCCAGTGATGGGCAGCTTCAGAGATGAATGCCATATTCAAATGTGTAGATGGTTTCTTTAATACAAATGGCTTTTCTTCATTCATACTTAACTGTAATGAAGTTCAAAATTATTTTGAAAGCATTACATTTATCCAAGATGCAGTTACATCTCCAGGTTTCAATGCTGTCTCAGTAATTTTGTGCTCCACTGAAGATTTAAAAGAATGAAGCTTTCTAAGTACGAATGATAGCAAATTAAGAAATATTTGGGAGTCACGTACTGCTACAGTGTCACAGTGACAGAAGGAAGGAACTTTCCTTAAAATACTAGTAACTGGGGTGCCTGGGTGGCTCAGTTGGTTAAGTGCCCAACTCTTGGTTTGGGCTCAGGTCATGATCTCATGGATCGTGAGTTCGAGTTCTGGCATCGGGTTCTACACTCAGAGTGTGGTACCTGCGTGGGATTCTCCCTCTCTCTCCACCCCAACCCCCACTCATGAGCTCTCACGCACTGTGCATGCTCTTTCTCTCAAATAAATTTAAAAAATACTAATTACTTATTACAAGTATTGGAAGCATAAGATAATTTTAACCAACAGGTATTTATTGAACAATTATTCTGTGCCTGGTTCTGTGTAGGGTGTTGGGAATAAAAAGTATGAATAAGATGCAGCTTGTAACCTTTGGAGCTCACAGAAGGGCAGTCACTTCTGTGCTCCCACCCAACATATATTACACAATTAATTTTAATATAAGCTAGACTATCATATGTCTTGAGAAGACAGGATTTATAAAGGGCAGGACTATGGATCAAAACAGCAGAAAAAAAAAACAGGAAAAGATAACCTTCTTTAAAAAGAAAAATAGAGGAAGTATGCAAGCCACGGCAGCAGAATGCTCTGCCTTCTTGGAATGTTCCAAGCTGAGGAATGTACCAACAATGGGCTCTTCATAGCTAGCTAGTCCACTGAGCTTTGTGACATACCTGATGACAAAAATTTGTGTCTGAATAAATCACTCCTTCCTTATTTTCAACTCACAATTGTTGCAATGAAAAAAATTTTTTACTTATTGCATAATACATATTTAAAAATAAACAGAATAGAATAATGCATAAAAATCTATGAAACAAAGTAAAATTCATCTCAAAGTCCACCACAATTTTTTTTGGTGCTTTCATGTTTCCATTTCATGAAAATAAAACATATAATTCTAGGCAGATTTATATATATTCTGTTTAACAGGGACTCCTTTCTACAATATTTATTACTTCTCCTCTTACCCACATTTCACAGAAAATTAACAACCCAGGGGTGCCTGGGTGACTCAGTCAGTTAAGCATTCAACTCTTGATTTCAGCGCAGGTCATGATCTCACGGTTCATGAGATCTAACCCTGCATTGGGCTCTGCACCGTAACAGTGTGGAGATTCTTTCTGTGTGCCTTCCCTGCTCACTCACTCTCTAACTAAATAACATTAAAAAAGGAAAACAACCCAGTATGTATTCTTCTAATCTTTAATACCTTTCTCCACCATGATTTTTTGCTTATATGCCCCATTTTCTTTTTTTTATTATATGAATTTTTTTGTCAAATTAGTTTCCATACAACACACAGTGCTCATCCCAAAAGATGCCCTCTTCAATACCCATCACTTACCGCCCCATTTTCTTTTATGTGTATGTTACACACACATACACACACACACACACACACACACACACACACACACACACAAGCTCTTCTCACTTTTCTCATGGAAATTTCTCCATGTTGAGCAAAATTTAATAAACACAGGAATCACTTGGGGATTCTGATAAAATGCAGATTCTGACTCAGTAGCTGTGGCATAGGCCCCAAAATTGTATATTTTTAAGTTTCCCAAGTGATGTCAAACTTGCTCTGTACACATACTTTGAGTACCAAGATATAAAAATCTAGCCTATCCTTTAAAATAGCGTATTTATACTCCATTCCACAATTCATCTAACAGCTCTCCAACTATTAGAGGTTTTCACTTTGTTTTGAGGTTTTTGCTGACACAAAAATTAGAGCATGTTTCTTTCCTCATTTTTATAGGTCATCCATTTCCTACTTCTACATAGCCTAGGGCCCAATAAACCTAACAAGGTACCATCAGCTTAATCTGTGTTTACTGCCTACCTACCAACCATTTGACCGAGCTGCTATTTTCCAGGTCTCTTAAACAGTACGCTCTCCAAGCTTGGAGGCGTCCCAGCATTGCCACCATGTTTCTCGGTCAATTCAATCTCACCGTTGGGAGAACTTAGGATGTCAAAGAAACCATACAGGAATGAATGTGTTCTAATTCTGTTGGACATGTCACTATCATCCACAGTTGCTAAACATCCCACATCTTGAAGAAATCAGAGTTAGTACTTATAGAAACAAATTATTTTAACATTTAATGGCTTGGGACATCATAAGCTTGCAAAGTCCTAGAATGAAAATTCCGTATTTCAAATTTACTTTTCTGATTAAATTCTTATTTGAAGTTATTTATTTCTCTCTAATCCTAGGATGTCAATTTTATTATTATTTCTTGCCTCAGTTTAATTTTCCCTTGCTGCATTTTTTGAATGTTTATCATAAAGAATTGTCTTGAAAACCTATCGTGTGGGGATACAAATACGGATTTGGCACTTACAGTTCTTTGTCATTTTTGCTACTTCAGTAGTGATTGCATATACTTGTAAATAGACAATAATGTATAGCCAAATGTTCTTGTTTAACAGGTTCAGAACATGTCCCAGTCTATTGAAGTCTTAAACTTGAGAACTCAGAGAGATTTCCAATATGTTCTAAAAATGGAAACCCAAATGAAAGGGCTGAAGGCCAAGTTTCGGCAGATTGAAGATGATAGGAAGACACTAATGACCAAGCATTTTCAGGTAGGTTTGACTTCTGCAATCTTGTCAATCCAAATCAGACACTGAGTGCAATGGACAGCCAGCATGGCCATCAGCTAGAAATAACTGTGCATCTGCCCATATGTGCAAGGTTAAAGACTCACTGGGGACATCAATCATCTCTCCACTGAAACTGACCATTAGCTGGTAGGAATGCATAGAAGTCTTGCTATAAAAAGAGCATAATCCTCCTAGAGTTTGGTGGAGTCTCTGGATAGATTTACAGGCCATTCAATATCTAAGACAAGGGGAAATCTCAAAGAAAATTAATAACTAAATTTATCAAAGTTTTTTTCTGATGACTTAATGCCCTGCTAATATGAGGAGACAGAGAATATAAATTATTAACAGAGGCAACAATACCATTATTAATATCATACAAAAAAAAAGAGGGCTGTTTCCTAATTTTATACAAAGTCTTCTCTTAGACTTTAATTTTTGGCAATTATCCAGAAACACTGAAAATAGAGGAATAGTGTTTTTAAGCATGCTATGTGGACTTTTCATACCTATGTGTGACAGTGCCATAGATTTTAAGAATCTGACTATGATACTACCATTTGAATCTCTATTAAAATAAATTATCTGCCTACAAAGGGATAGCACATCATTTATAGGACATCCTGTGGTTTTACAAACATAATGGTTTGTTTTCCCTCCCTTCTGTCATGAGTGAGATTCACTGCTGATGGTGAGGGAGTGGGCCTGAGTTTAAGCATCAGAAGTGCTTTTCACACAGAATTGTGAGGGCAGGGAGCTAGGATGTAACAGGATCTCTGCACAGCACATTTTGTTATGGCAGATGTTTTCATGGCTGTGTAATTATCTTCATTGGTGCTCAGGAGACTGAGTAGGGATGTACAGGAAGCAGTTTCTTCACTGAATCAGTTTTAAAGTTATACTAGAGAGGGGTGCCTGGGTGGCTCAGTCAGTTAAACGTCCAACTTGGGCTCAGGTCATGATCTCGTGGTTCCTGAGTTCGAGCCCTGGTTCAGGTTCTGTGCTGACAGCTCGGAGCCTGCAGCCTGCTTCGGATTCTGTGTCTCCCTCTCTCTCTACCCATCACCTGCTCACTCTGTCTGTCTCTCTCTCAAAAAATAATAAACATACATAAATACATAAAGTTTTACCAGAGAGGTACAACAGAACAGAGGAGTAAGAAAGTTGAGGGTACTAACAGGAGATGAGGCTCAAGTGATGAATCATGAAGTTTAAATTGAAAAACAAAGCTATTAGGTTAAGAAATTAGAATTAGAGCAAGACTTAGAAGATACGATAAATGTAAACACAATTGGAAATGAGAGAATGAGTGAACTGGATGAGTCCAGAATTTATGGGGGAATGGTAAACAGCAAAAAATAAAAAAATAAAACAAAAAATAAGGCTGAGGAGCAAATGAGTTAATGCTAACCAATATTTATTGAGCATGCACTGTGTACAAGGCAGTGCTGGGCCCTCTGCTGGATATATAAGGATCTCTCTTCTATAAAAGACAACTAAAACAAGGCACATGAAATTGACAGCAAATAGAAGCATAAATATTATTTAGCAGCACAAAGAGTAATTTTATTTAATTTCATTTAGAGAACATCGGGGAAAAGTTATAAAATTTGGCAATTTTTAAGAAGGCAGTTTGGACCAGTCCCCCCCAACACACACACCAAACAAACAACCACCTGAATCACAGAGGATATGAGAAAAACAGAAGATTAGAAGATTCTCAGTGTTCAGGGTTAGGGTGTAGACTGTGGAGGGGTAACATGAGCCCAATGCCAAGGCCATCAACAAAGCAGGAAATGGTAAGCTGGCACTGACAGCATAGGGGGAGCACTCCCAGAAAGGAAGAAGGACCCAAGGAGAGGTGCTCAGGGTGTCGGGCGCGGAGTAAAAATTATTCAAGCTCAGATGGACAGTGCCGAACTCTGCGATGCCAAGGGACAGTTTTAGGATGCCAGGCCTGGCAGGGTTGGAAGCGGGATGAAACATGTGCATCTGTGGGAACTCTTGAAAGAACATTGAAACAGAAAGATACAAAGCTGAGACAAAGTCAAGGCAATAATTGGCCTTTTCTAGAAGTTTGCCTAGTAGCAGGCAGGCTGCCAGTAAGAAAACTTAATTTTCAGGCAGCACCATATGAAGTAATGATTTTGATTTTACATGTAATCCAAGTAGATACTTGAGTTATACGCAAAAATCCAAATAGCAATCTTATTATTTTTCTGAAGAATTATATTCAACAGTTTTGACAAACCTAAATACATAGTAATTAATTTAATCCTCTCAACAATACTATAAAGTAGGTTCTATATTTATCTCCATCATTCAGATGAAGAAACTGATGTAGTTTTTTCAGCCTTGTATATCTAACATGCATCAGAACCACAAAGTCCAGCTCTAGAGGTAAACCTCCTAATGCCAGTGCTGTATTGCATCTGAGTAGATTACGATGAAGTTTAACGATAGTAATGACATGCTCAGTGTGTTTGCTGAATTTATGTATTCCCTGAGCCTGACGGCTCAGTCAGATTTATATATCCAGTCAGATTTGGCACTATGTCCTGAGGTGCCATATTTGAGAAGAACTAGAACATTCCAAAAGTCACTTTAACATCAAAGAATCCTTTTAGACTGAAGAAAATCTTCCTCTGGTAAACTATTTTCAACTTATCAAAAATACTGAGATTTTTGTCTTCTATACTCCTTTGAGAGAGAGCATGAGTGGGGTAGAGATGTGGAAGGAGAATGCATGAGTGAGTGAGTGAGTGAGTGAGAGAGAGAGAGAGAGAGAGAGAATGAGAATATCTTAAGCAGGCTCCACAGTCAGCACAGAGCCCAATGCGGGGCTCAATCCCACCACTCTGGAATCATAACCTGAGCTGAGCTTAAATCAAGTGTCTGACACTCAACTGACGAAGCCACCCAGCCACCCTCTTCTACACTGTTTAAGACGGAAATCTTGTTGTAGGTATCATACTTGAGACTATCATTCTTGTATGAAGAGATCACGGTTGGGGAAAATAGTCTAGCTACAACCTTTGCTACTGTAAGAACAACACAGCAGAAGGTGAAATTCTAGAAGAAATTAATAAGTAAAGATCTATGCTATTCTCCTTTAAGCTTTTAAGTATTTGACATGTATATTGGTCAAACTTTCCACTGTTCCCTGACTAGCATCCAGGGTTTCAAAACTCGTTACCAATAATCCAATTATGAATTTTTGAAAAGATCCAAAAAATACAATTACCTAGTTTTATTTTGTTTGTTTTTTTGGTTCAGGGGGAAGAAAAAGTCACCAAAATTGTGACACTGAATTGCTCTCTTTTCAGTATTCCCACAGTGTAACATTAAACTCTTCATAGTAACTGTTGCTATAATATGCAGCAAAGGCTACCAACAGAACTCTTATTAAAATCATAATGAAGCAATTGTGTTTTTCTTTTGGAATGCCACAGAATGCTCAAACTACTAAGTTTATTTCAAAATGAGCCACCAAAATGAGTAAAGCTATGCAATTCCACCTTTTCATTGTGATATTTATGAAATCTTTCTCATTATTAAGACTTTGTCCCTCCCACTCAACAATGGGCATATATACAAATTCAAAAAATTCTGAGCTTACAGAACGAGTGGAAACTTCCCCACAAGAAACCTAAGCCCATAAATCAGGGCAGCAATGGGAGCTCCTGCCATTTTAATGCGTTTATAGTAATAACATCTTCCAAATGTAATTTTAAAATGCAATTTTCAGCTCCTTAAATTAGTTAGTGTGCAACATGGTTCCTGACAGCACGTATGGATTATTCTCAAATGATCTGCACAGTGACAGCTCTTTCCACAAATGAGACCATCTGTAAAAAAAACTCACAACTGAATCTCACTCATGAAATATTTTCACTGACCACCACCACCAAATTAAAGGAAAAGAAGAAAAGGTGACACACCTAGAACTTGAAAGTAAAAACTGCAGGTGGGGCTCAGTTCCATGATGCTAGGAATGAGAGACACCATGTTGCCAAATATGCTTCTTGTTCTCCAGATGAAAATCAACTTTGCAGTTTCGAACAACTCTGTACGACTAGGTCCTGTGTTACATAAACTGTGAGCACTTTGGTCCCTGAAAGAGTTAAGAGAGTTAATTCACTCCCTGGGTAAGCAACTCTGCCTTCCTTAAAGAGCTCTAAATTATCTATGCTAAGGCAAATGGAGTCAGAGTGTGGGTAATATTTCAAAATGGTAAACAGCAACATGCATTTCTTCGAGATTTGAGAAGCTTTTCATGATTTATTATGCTTGCTGAACTTACCTTCCTAATGATACTGTGGTAAGATGGATATTAAGAAGCGTGAGGAATACCTGAGCACTCTGGAAGGACAGAAATGGAAACATTCTAAGTGTTACAGAAAAGCTGTTGTTCTAGGATCCAAAATTTCTTCTAAGTACCCCCATAACAGAGACAATTAGTCATTGGGTAATTAGAGTTGACATAGGATATTTGACCTATTTCTAGTAATTCATAATTGAAGATGGATCCTGATTTTATTTGCTAAATAAATACTCCATTGTTCGCTTTATAAAATGCTCCTAGAAAGTGAAATAACACAAACTATTAAATGCTACTGTAAGAAGTTTTTGTAATTATGATAAGGATCAATTTAATAGAAAAGCACCTAACCATTTAAAGAGAGGTTCTAGTACTGAGATAAATGGATTTACTACTAATGATCACAGTAGCCACTTACATTTTCACAGTACTTAATTTCAACCAAAAATCAGTACGATTTTGATCTACTTTGATATACAAATATTGAATCATTATGTTGTATACCTGAAACTAATGTAACGTTACATCCTGATTATACATCAGTAAAATTTTTCTTCTAGTTTAAAAAAAAAAAGGAATTTTAAATCTGTTTTAATAATCCCCTTTAGGTATCATATTAAAAAGAACGTAGCTGCTTGATCTGTTTAAATGACTCTCAAAAACAGCTGCCTGCTTTTTGCAGGAGTTGAAAGAGAAGATGGATGAACTCCTGCCCTTGATCCCAGTGCTAGAACAGTACAAAACAGATGCCAAGTTAATCACCCAATTTAAAGAGGAAATCCGGAATCTGTCTGCCGTCCTCACTGGGATTCAAGAGGAAATCGGTGCCTATGACTATGAGGAACTGCACCAGAGGGTGCTTAGCCTAGAGACCAGGCTTCGCGACTGCATGAAAAAGCTGAGTGAGTACACCAACATGTTGTGTTTTTAAGTGGTTTCAATGAAAACTGCATTCCTACGCTCTGCAAATAGTCATGAATACCTATTACAGGGAAACCGATGCCTGCTTTCTAAGTGTAAAGTAAGTATTCCTCAATGAGTTAAGCATGCCTGTGTAATCAGTATTATTTAAAGGTTGCCTAATTTTCAGAGCACCCTGTTACCATTTGGTGACTTGAAATAACACAATTCTATTGGCTATATGATAATATGGGATGGTCAATCATTGCTTGCCTAGAGGGGAGGAGAGGCAGTTTTGGTAGTGGAGAAAGAGGCTAGGAAAAAAGTTACCCTGGGACCAAATATGAAACAGCAGTGATTAAATCAAACAAACGCAATTCCTGTATTATAGACAGAGGCCATGATTTGGCTGTTCTGATCCACACAAGAAATAAAAGGGAGACACTTACTCAAATACTTATTCACTACTTTGCAAAGGGCCAAGCATGTAACATGAGATATGGACTCTAGCTCTTGACTCCTAATGGTTCAACCTGGTCTAAATTCACAAACTCTTCTATTTTATTCATGAGGTAGTAATTTTTCAGATGAAATCATCCTGGGACTAGTCTCTAACTTAATGCAAAATAAATATGTGGACACAAATTGAATAAAGAGGAATTATTAAATTCATTTAGGAATATTATTTTAGTTGCCGACATGAAGTAACACGACAAAGAGGGCAAGTCAATGACCACAGGAAAGTATTCTCCAAAAGGAAAGAAAAACTTTTCTCGAATAGAAAATAAACTAAAAAGAGGAGTAAAGAATTTGGAAAAGATCATCAATTTCTATTAAAGACAACTCCAGAGAATAAATGTAAACATTTGAAATTTGAATGGCTGACAAATATTTTAAAGACTATTTTACAAATGCAATTCAAATGAAAAAAAGAGTGAAGATATAAAAAGTTGCATTCAGTACAGTTAAAAATGTGGGGAATCACCACATTAGAGGCCCCACTACCATTATCCCAGGGTTTCCAAGAGATTCCAACAAAATTACTCAGAAGGCAATTAATGTAAGCCCTAAAGCTTAACACAGGAACCCTCAGATCTTTATTCCTCATCAGTCAAGGCCCACACTTTTTCACCTTAACTAGTCTGCTAGCAATCATGACTCCAGTGGATTCCATGACTCCCATTCTTGCACCCCTTCACACATTGTTCACATTATTGCCAAAAGGATTTTTTGAAGCCTCAATCTGAAATTACCTTGCACTGCGGAAAATCTCCTAGACTCCCTTACATCCTGTGATACAGTCCATAGCTTATGCGGCCCTCCCTACTTCTTGCACCTTACGTCCTGCCACTCCTCCCCTCACACGCTACATCCCAGTCATGTGTGTTCTCTACTTTCTCATTGCAGGGAGGTGTTGAGATGCTGTCCCTTCTCCTGACAAATTTTATCCCCTGCTTATCCTTTCTGTGTCAACACGCTTGCCATATGAGACAAACTTCCATTCATTCTTCAGGTCTCAGTTTAAATATCATGTCTTGCCACACTCCCTCACTGCTCTCCCGATGTATACTATGTGCCAGCTAGGTGCTCCCAGACCCTGATAGGTCACCAATGATTGCACTTTTCATGCTTCATTATCATTGCATGTGTAACTGGATGGCTATCTTCCTAGATTTTTGTTCCATGGGAACAAGAACAATGTCTATGATACTCACCTAAATCTCATATTCCCCAATGCCTAGAAAACTGCCTAACAAAGAAAAATTACTCAGTGAGTATTTGCTGAATAAATTCTACAACGAGTCATATAGTAACAATTTATAAATTTCAAAGAATAGATATTAGCTATTTCAAGTCTTATTTGAAAAAAAAAAAAAGTTTTCTTAGCCACATATTTCAATCAGGTGGTATAGGACTTAAGACTAAGCTAAGCAAAAGTTATTTATTTGACATATCACTTAAATATTTCCTTATATGTTCTTCTTTTATAATTGTTATCAAGTTTACTGCTAATATACAGTAGGTAAATATTACTGACCTAAGTGAATTCTGTTATATATTTTTTAATGTTTATTTATTTATTTTGGGAAGGGGGAAGGGAAGAAAGAGGGATAGAATCCCAAGCAGGCTCCACACTGTCAGCACAGAGACTGAGGTGGGGCTCAAACTCATAAACCCTGAGATAATTACCTGAGCCAAAATCAAGTCAGACACTTAACCAACTGAGCCACCCAAGTGCCCCAAGTTGTATTTTATTTTTAAATCATGAAATACCTTTGGCTCACTGTACATGTTACATAGTTTGCCAGATGAAGTCTCCACCAAACTAGATAAGAAAATCTCAAGGCAAGACTTGTTTGAGTGCCCTCAATATCTAAGTTACTTTGGGAGTTACAAAAAAAAAATATCCAGATGAATTTTTATTAGCTCAGAAAATATTTGATTAAAGATTCTCTGGGGGCACTGGGTGGCTCAGTTGGTTAAGCGTCCGACTTTGGCTCAGGTCATGATCTCACAATTCGTGGGTTGGAACCCCACGCCAGGCTCTATGTTGACAGCTCAGAGCCTGTTTAAGATTCTGTGTCTCCCTCTCTCTCTGCCCCTCCCCTGTTCATGCTGTGTCTCTGTCTTAAAAATAAACATTTTAAAAAAATTTTTAATTAAAAAAATATATATTTTCTGTAAATGACAGTGCATAGGATTGGTCTGTGTAGGGCTTTGACTTGCTTTGGAAGAGGACTGGTTGTTCCAGATGAATCGCTCTAGAGCCTGAGAATCAATTCACTTGGTTGTTCCTAGAATCTCACAATAAACCAAAGCCATCAACTTTGTATACTGACACCAGTTATCTGCTAAGTATACATGCAGTCAACTAAAAGAAGGACAGGTAATAGAATAGTTCTAGCTAGTAAACACCTTGAACCTTAAAGGGTGCCAGTCAGGTTTTTGAGGGACTGGCATGGAATATTCTTGGAATTTATTCAATTTTAGAAATGAATTTCACTTCTAACATACATTCTGAGTTGACTCAGCTGGAAATAATGTCTACCACAGTTAGGAAATGAAATCTACACAACTCTCAGCTCTTTCATAATTCTGCTTGTTTTTTAGTCTACACATAACTCCTACACACAGCCTCCTTCAATATTGAAAATGATATTTGGGAAAAATGGTTTTAATTTAAGTGGACACAAATTCATCCTATTCCTCCTTACTGAACCATGGATAATGTTTCTATGGTGTCCTTAAACCTTAGGACTGCAATCCACAATATATAGATTTTTTTTTAACAACAAAGGTTCTTTTTATTAGTTTTCCTTCATAAACAACAAAGTTGAAAGAATGTGACTGTCAAATTAACTGCATTAACTAGTTAATATTTTATTTTAACTAATCAAAAACAAAATCTAGCAACTAATACAAATATTAGACACCAGTAAACAGTATTCAACTTTCTTAATGAGATGGTTGCTGTTTGAATTAATTGATATGACCTTACAAGAGACTGGAAGTAATTTTCAGATGTTATAAACTCTTTCCTGGATTATTAGCAGCCCTCAGATCCCTACTTACCTAGTAGAGAGACCAGTGGCTCAAACAATGACTGTAAGTCATTTATGCTTTTTGTCCCAAGAACTGGGTACTTTTCTATGTCACACCATTTTTATGTCCAATAGCAAACCTACCTACTGAGAGTATCCTAAGCAATGAGGATATTTATGATATTTATCAACTGGATCATAATCGTTAATTACAAAGTAAAAAACATGTTCAGGTAGAGACAGACAGCCCTAATGCTGAGGTATGAAGTCACATGGTCCCTGAAAAATTAAGTAATCTTCATATTGTCCATTTAAAAATTATTCCAGTTTGAAAGGAAGTATCTCATACATATGTTTCCAGAAGAAAAACAAACATGATTGTGAGTGGTGTCTTAAGATCTAGTTTGATTAATACTACTTAGTATTTATACTTGCTGGAAATTAATAAAGATCGGATCAAATGATCTTTTAACACCATGCCTACTATCAACTCATAACTAAATGCCCAATTATCAACATCTCAGATCACATTGACTCAGAAAACAGGTATTAATCAACATCAGGACCATTAACAGGACATGTAAAGAAAAAACAAACACCAGGGGTTCAGTGTTCCAAAAGCACCTAAAATCCAGTTGCTTTTGGATCTGCAGTGGGACATTGGATAATTATAGTATCCTCAATATAGTAAGAAGAGTAGGAAGGCTCATCCATCAGCGGCATCTTTATTCTTCACAAAAGCCTTTCAACACAAACAACCAATTAGCAGAGGGCAGAAATGGATTGGGGAAACAGAATAAAATTTCAACAATGATGAATGCATTTCCACTCACCTTTTCAATGAATTTGCTTTTAGGGAAAATGTCACACTGTATATCACATAAATTTTAAGATACTAAAAGACAAACTAGCTTCATTGCCTGCAAGGTCTAAGTTACTCTTAAATAGTAAATAAGGTGCTGAAGGAATCACAAGTCATTGAGAGCACTAGGATACCATTCAGCTTATCACTACTAGAGAGTTAAAGTTTTGGAGAAAGTAGAAATTACGGGGGGAGGGGAGGGCTTCAACAGTAATGCACTCTAGGGGCCTGAATGAAGTAATGTTCTTTCTTAAGCGCTTAATTTTCTCCTATGAGAGACTAAGTAAAGTCCCCTGTGCTTAATCTTATAAGTATCCCATTCTTAGACATGCAAAATATAATTATACGCATGTGAGAATCTGATGGAAAAAGCACAGCTAAAGCTCACACACACACCCTGAGATCATCAACAGGTGTTTAATGTGGATTATAATCAGTTCTCTGCCCCCCTACTCCCTCAAGTTAGTTCTACTTTAGGGCAATGGTGTGGTGCCATCTAGTGAAGCACAGGATGCCATCTTTCTATTAACACTAAGTTTTGAGGCTTCACGTTCAACAGAAATATCCATAGCACTCAAAACTTTAGGTCACAAATAATGACATTTGGTTACTGTCTTTGCCATGTTTATGCCAAATTAAATTTTAAAAGGGAAACCAAATTGTCTATGTGTCAACAGTCTTATTTGCTCATTCAGCAAGTATCTATTGACTCTCCGATATGTGCTGCTACTTTGGTAGGTATTTGGTGATATAAAGATGAGAGGCAGACTGTCTCCCTCTACAGTCAAGAAGCCTGAATTTCAGTGGCGACAAGGAGCACAAAAGTAGCTCACTACAGCAGTACTGAGAGATACTGCTTGACTAGCAGTATGGCCAGCTGTTCTAAATGTTTTAAGTCTAACTGCTGCAAGAACTCTGGGTTAGGCAATATTACTGGCAATTTATACTCAGTTTAAATTATTTTACCAAAAGTGCATGTTAGAGGCAACATATTTAAATCCAAGCCCTTCTGAGTTCAAAGGCAGATTTCTTCCCCAGCTTTCTTTCTTGATGTAGAAAGCAAGGAGCCAGAGCGTCCTTTTTCATTCTTCCCTAAACCTCACCTACATACACTCACACATCATTCCTCTCTCCAACCAATCTCTCAAAAACACCTCTTTCCTGCTTCCTCACTTCTACCACCCTAATCCAGACAGGCCTTCCTCATGCTCTCAGTTGCATTGCCACAATGGCGTCCTACCCACTCCCCTTTACCTGAAGTTATTCCCTCTCCACCACAGTAGGTGTTCAGAGTAGTCTTTTCCAAATGCAAATCTCGTCATATTACACCTATGTTTAAATTATTTTCTTTAAAAATTAAATCCAAATAGCTTTTCATGGTCTGTCTTGATGACATGGCTTCTGCCTAACTCTCTAGCCCTTTTCTCACAAGTTTTCCCCATGTATTCACTGTAAGTTTTAACCATCCCAATCTTTCAGTTCCTCAGTCATGCGTGCTTTCTTATCCGGACACTGACCTTCTTCTCCCCTTTCATGGAATGCTCTTCCACTTTACCTATCAAAATTCTAATGATTTTGCGTTTTACACGAGACACCAACTTTTCTGTGGAGCCCTCTCCGACTGCTCCTTTATGTGGCTGGATTCTCCTGGCATAGTCTTCCACATTCCCCTGTCCCACTTCTCATGAAACTTGGAAATTTTCTGAAAAAATGTGCCATTTTTTTAAATTTTTTAAATCTTTACTGCCTTAAAGACAAGTTGTCCTTTCTCTGACAGGTCAGGGGCCATCTAGGTCTTATTCCAGCTGAATAAAGTATCATAAAACACCCATAACATAATGGGTAAAAATTAGTGTCTACAGAGAGTTTGAGAGCAAATATTTTCAAAGCAAAAAGCTTTATGTTACTTTCGACAAACAAATGAGGATATGTCAAATATATAAAACATCTGTATCTTTTACAAAACCAAAAATCTTTTGGGGAAAAAAAGACAACAAAAGCACATCCTTTTTTCACCTTTGTTTCTGTTGCCATCTGTTCTTTCTTCATGGCAATGCAACATTTCACTATAAAACACATGAAACTGTGTTCTACCTAGCACTTAAAACAAGTGACATTGAAAATCTCAGTGAAAGCAGGAATTAACAGAAAAGTCAAACTGTGAGATTTAACTTGGAAATTTAATAGGGGAAATTAACAAAAATAACCCCATGGATTAAATTGAGATCTTCAAATGAGTCATTCACCAAGGACAGCCCTACACTCCCTAAAATTCTAGATTGTAACACAGAATGCAATTGCTCCTACCCATGTACTTGGTGATGACACATTCTTCCAGAATCCCAGAACCTAGTTATTTTAGCACATTTTTGGGTAATAGGTATATTTTACCATAAACTTATTTATTATTTATCTTCCTTTTTATGTCCTACATTGCCCTAAATTATAACTAGATTATAAGACGTTCAGGGATATAAAAATTGTGCTTTCAGAGGCAAGCATCAACTGCCAATTTATTTGGGATTTCATAATACAATTAGTTCTTCATTCAATCTGGATGTTACATAGGCTTCTCCTTAAACCTATGTTCATAGTATAAGCTCTCTTCCACAAAAAGTTGACACAATTTTAAAAATATTCATGAAACAAATCAAGACAAATAAAATGGTCACTTTCCTCAACTACATATTGAGTATATTTATCATTATACAGAATCATACACATGCATAAACATCAATTATAATTAGTTTAAAACTGTTAATTTTGGAAAAGTGAAAGTACTTAGAAATATATTACTCTTGATCTTTTTTACTAGACACCACTGAAAATTCATTCTAGTGCCGTCTCCGATACTACATCGATTATATCCATCATGATCGCCACCTTTCTCTCAGCAGTATAACGGTAGGATTAAATATGCAAATAAAAGTTTAAGTAATACACACAGATTTTACTATACTTTACTGAATTCACTATGTAAAGTAGGGACAAACTTATTTTAAGTAGCTTTAATAGACTTTAAAGATCAAATCATATCTACTACTTGCTAAATGAGTTCCCCAATGGCCTTACGTAAAAAGAAACAACATAATGTCATAAATATATTCACTACTCCATTTAATTTATTTACATGGGCATAGCCTTAGGATTTAAATCCAGAAACTGTTAGTCCAGGATATTAAAAATACAATTATATATTAAAGAAATAAACAAAAGACAGATGGTTTTTATGCTTCGTTGATCCAAACAACAGATCTGCTGAATCCCAAATGATAGCTTTCCCCAAGCCACTGATTGATAAATACGGATCGCAACTGATTATAAAAAGTTTAAGATCTACAAGTCATCAGAAAATAAAACAGTCACTTTCCTCAGTTATTTGCATATTTTGTGAACATACATAACCATACACATGCAATATATTACAAAATGCTAATATTTTCATGTGTCTCACTGTAGACAGAGAAGCACAGCAGGATAAAAATCAGTGAAGCAAAACTCTTAACTTCCTTCTTTGCCATCCACTTTTGCAGGAACATTTGTCTTCCAGGCATTTGGGGAAATTATCCTTTCTGTCTGGCTTTGTCCTCATAAAAAAGTGAGAATGAAATAAGAAAGATAATGATTTATTTGAACAAAAACTAGTCTATGGGAGCCAAGAACTAGAAATGACTTCTATTGTTTATTTTACTTTTACAATTTCTGCACTCCATCAGAATCTGAAAATACCTTTGTTTACTTAACACTAAGATCCATAAAATTATATCTAAAAAACCAGCCATTGTTTATAAATTCCTGAACCTTAATTTTTGGATGAATTTTAGCTTGGAATCAAGTAACTATTTGGAAGATAAACTTCAACTGGAAAGAAATCAACAGTGAGAGCCCTGCTTTTTTTGCTTCCCAAGAGTAGATGATGATGGCAACAACCATGATCACCCTGACGGTGTGTATGTGTTTTACCACAACCACAAATACCACCTTCTTCTCAGCAACATGTAAAAAAACGTCTGTTGATTCCATGTCCAAAGTTCCCTTAATTAGAATAACAAAATGGCAAGCCTCAGAACTTCCATTTTGGAGATGAGGAAACTCCACTCCACAGAGTAAGTGCATTATCCAATTTTACATGAGATTAAACGCTGCAGCTTGGATTAGGAACCAGATTTCCTAACACCCACTTCAGCATTCTAAGCTGAATGGAATATACTACACAAACAACATTTCCTTGGAAATTTTCTGGGAATTTGTGGAAGTAATAACACAGACACCTCCCCCAACCAAAAAAAAAAAAAAAAAGTATAGAAGGACAGAGCATGGTTACTCATGGTCCCTAAATAGATTAAACTACCATCCACTCATGGGGTTCATTTGTTTATTCTCTTTTCCATCTCAGTTTCTCCCTCTCTACTAGATTAAGAAAAGTTTGTTTGCCTTTAGGAATAAACAGTAGCACCAGCACAATAAAAAGTCCCCATGGCCCGATATTTCTCCACCCCCATCTCCCTGTTGCTTCTCCTTTGAAAGAATCTTCAATAGTGCAGCTTTGATTTACAGTCTTCAAAACCAATTGTGATCCAGCTTCTGTTCTTAACACTGTCTTCATTTGATTCTTGTGATCACCAGTGACTTCTTGTTACTAACTTCCATGGTCATTTTTGTTATCTTATTTTTATTAGATATCTCAGTGGTATTCCCCCCAAGTCAGAACTTCATCCTTCTTAAAAGGTTGTCTTTTCTTCCCTTAACACGACACTATTTTTAAGTCCCATTTGTAGCTTCTTTGGGGCTCTTTTGCTGGGTTGCAATGCCCCAGAGCTCTGTTCTAAATGTTTTTTGTCTTTTCTGTATATACCCTCCAAGGCAGTATTTAGCCTCTGCCTTTCACTAGACTGTCCAAACTGTGTCTCAAAGGGTGTCTCTGCTCCCTAGATTTTTATATTATCTTCTTTACACCTCCACTGGCATGCATACTAATCATGAACAACTTAATCTGAATTCTTGATCTTCTCTCTCAAACCCATTTCTTCTTTAATCACTTCATGTGAGTAAACGGCACTACAATCTTCCCAGCTGAACAAGCCAAAATTTGGATGTTATCTTGGACTATCTTTTTAATTTAAGGTTTTCTTCAGTTTCTCTTTTCACTTTACATCCTAGCATCTCTTCTGAAGCCAGTCCTATCAACTTTATCCCAAAAAAACCATAACCCAAGCCATCTGCTATTTTCTATCCCCGTCACCACTTCCATCATCTCTCACCTGGACAAATGAGCCAATCTCTTAATTGGTCTTTTCTGCCTATACTGTATTCCCTGTATAATTAATTTCCATCATACTAGCTAGAGTGATCTTTTTAAAATGTAGCTCACATACCCTCACTCCCCCCATCTTCTTACAACTCTGATAGCTTCCCATCATAGCTTGAATGAAATACAAATATTCTGATTTTACAAAAGTTTATTTTTTGGAACACCTCTCCAACCTCTTCTACTTTTCCAAGTGTGCCCTAGACACACTGGCCTTTTTTTTTTTTTTTAATTTCTGCTTCTCTTGCTCACCAAGTATGCCCAGATATAGACCCTCTGCAAAAACAGTAAGAATAACATTTTTTAAAGTTGTACACACACACACACACGTATGTATCTTCACGTGTGTGTGTGTGTGTGTGTATAATTTAAACTTACCAATGACCCTGTGAAATAGATATTATTACTGTTGTTATCCATTTGACACTAGGATGTTAAAAACTGTAAAAGATCCCTGGAGTGTAAGTGATAGAATCAGGATCCAAATCTAGACAGTCAGACTCCTTAATTCATACCCCCAGCTTTAAGATGCTGCCTTCTCCTAGCTGATCCACTGTCTGAATGGCCTTTCCTTCAACTTATGGTTTCAGGGCTTCTTGTCAATTAGATCTCAGATTAAGTATCACCCTTTCTGAAAGGTCCTCCCTACTCATCCAATCTAAAACAGCCCCAGAGTCACTATCAAATTATTCTATTTAAATATCTGCACTAAAATTTTTCCTACCTGATATATTCCTTATTTGCTTCTTTCTTTTGTCCCCTCTTTCTTCCCATCAAAATGGAAGCTTCACCAGAAAAAAAAGGTGTCCTTTCTTTCTTACCATTGAAATTCTAGTACATAGGAACAGTGCTCCATGATCATTAAATCTCAGCTTGATAAATGAATGACTAATGAAATGAATGAGTAAATAAATGACTCATTTAAGCTATTATTTTAAAATGTTTATAACTTTAGGATTTTAATTTTTCGCTTGAAGTGTGCTTTGTAGATTAATGCTATAAAATTTCATTTACTCAAAGAATGTCACTGTGCGATGGGAAGTTACAGTGGACCCAGGTCAAACGCAGGTGGCACCAGGAATATAGAGGCTGGCACTGCACACTGTGAGTCACTGGGCAGATGGGAGATAGCTAATAGGTGACCGACATGGAGGAAAATGATGGAGAGAGGAGTCACAGAGAAGAATCAAAGAATGTAAAACACAAAGTTCATAAATGTTCACAGGAATATCTCTGGCCAGCGACTTATATATAAAATATCTTTATTTGGAACCAGAGCCTACATGGTTTCACATGCATATTTTTAAAATGGTTTATATCTGAGAGCACATGGGTGGCTCAGCCAGTTAAGCATCCGGCTTTGGCTCAGGTCATGATCTCACAGTTCATGGGTTCGAACCCTGAGTTGGGCTTTGTGCTGACAGCTCAGAGTCTGAAGCCTGCTTTGAATTCTGTGTCTCCCTCTCTCTCTGCCCCTCCCCTGCTTATGTTCTGTCTCTCTCTCTCAAAAACAAACATTAGAACATTAAAAAAAAAAAAAAAAAAACAGTTTATCTCTAACTTAAAAACCATTCACTGAAATCTCAAAGTTTACAAAATTGTATTGATTTACTAAATAATAGAGATAAGTTTCCTTCACACAGACAACTACCAATAAGACACATATGTAAGACCAAATAGGTCTAATCAATACAATTGCTAAATGTGTCCTTTTAGACCCTCACATTTTTTTATAGAAAATTAAACATGGGAAACTAACTGAACTTGCTTGTTTCTATGTTTGACAGTTAACAAGTATGTTTTGTAGGGAACTAAAGGTAAATGTGGTTTAAAATGAGATAAATTTTAAGGAGAATTATCTTAATGGAAACAGTGCCATTATAAATTTTAGTACTCAGGGCTGGCTTTCTAGAATTTTTATTTAATATCAACAGATATTCAGTGCACTTGATGCTACATCCTTTTCCTCTCCATGTAGTTTTAGTCTAAAATAACTTCTTTAACTTTCCTTGTCTGTTGATTCAAAAAAGAAAAAGAATAAAATAAGAAATGGGAAGGATAAGCAATGGTATTTTGAGAAGCTACAACATATGGCCCTATTTTGTCTCCCTATTCCCCATATATCCCCAGCACCTAGCACAGTATTGGTACTTAAGCTCTCAGGAAATGGTTGTTAAATGAATAATTATTTTACATTTAAATATTAAATATTGGGGGTGCCTGCATGGCTCAGTCGTTGAGCATTTTACTCTTGATTTCAGCTCAGGTCATGATCCCAGGGTTGTGGGATGGAGATTCTATTCGATCTCTCTCTGCCCCTCTCGCCCACTCTTGCTCTCTCTCTCTCTCAAATAAATAAATAAATATTAAATATTTATTTTATTCTCTAATGTATTTAGATAAAATGTCCATTGCTACAAGAAGAAAGCCAAATCATTTTTAGTTTATGTGTCAGAAGCTTTTAAGTCCTGGTGTAAATTCTATCTTAATTCCTCGTCTAAGTGATCTAGGCTCAGCAGTATCCCTCTGCCATATGGATACAATGCTGGGTAAATCCAGACACCAGAGAGGCCAAGACACCCCAAGTGCTGTCAGTTTTGGGAAAGGTTGATTATATCAGATTCTTGGCATGATTCCTAGTCCCAAATATAGTTCTTATACAGGTTTTATCTATCCAACTCAATTCATATTAAAGCTATGTTACATAAACTGAGTCCAGAGGCTCATTCACACCCATAAAATCAATCAGCATATGAAATACACACATATCTGAGGCATATATTGACTGTCCTGCTTTGTCCAAACTGTGCTTCAGTCATCAGGCAGTAGACCTATGTTAGGGGAGGTGACTTTGCTGATAAAGGTTAAAAATCTCACTCTGAGTTTTAATGATATAGTCTGGCCATCTAAAATGTTAAGTCAGGGGCGCCTGGATGGCGCAGTCGGTTAAGCGTCCGACTTCAGCCAGGTCACGATCTCGCGGTCCGTGAGTTCGAGCCCCGCGTCAGGCTCTGGGCTGATGGCTCGGAGCCTGGAGCCTGTTTCCGATTCTGTGTCTCCCTCTCTCTCTGCCCCTCCCCCGTTCATGGTCTGTCTCTCTCTGTCCCAAAAATAAAAATAAAAAACGTTGAAAAAAAAATTAAAAAAAAAAAAAATAAAATGTTAAGTCAAACTCCATAACTATAAATTCTCCATTCACTTTCAGTATTAATACAATTTGAGATCAGTATAACTTCTTACTGTGTTTTCACTTGGCCATTTCCTCTGGATATAAGGTGTTATGGAAATGAACATTCCATTATGTTCATGTTTCATACTGAGACATTACACTGATCTATATCCAGATAAGTTTTAACTGACTTCTGAGATTTCAGGTATTTTTTTTTCAAAAGTTCATTCATCTTTAAAAGATACTTTTCACTCTTCCCTTTTGTGGCCATCACCGAATGCCAGTGGCCAAAATGAAATTGAATCCCTTTGTGACTTCTGACTACAGCAGGAACTGTAAAAGGCATTTCAGTGCACCTTCACACATCAGCAGGAAGACGATGTCTTCCCCTCTTTCCAAAAGCTCAGACAGAAGTACAATATTCAACCTATGCCCTTACAAAGAGATGATAAGGTGCAGGCTGTATGAAGACACTACATAAGGTCAGCAAATTGGCAAAGTAGTGCAGATTCACAAGAAGAAATATATAACCTACACTGAATGAGTACAGTGGGAGAGGCAAATGGCACAACTATCCATGTGGGCACTCACACTAGCAAGGTGCTTATCGGTAGACTAAAAGTGGATAAAGATTCTCGAACATAATAAATCTAAATCTTACCAAGTAAGAAAGGAAGAGGGCAAATATAAGGAAGAAACAATTGAGAGGTACAGGAAAAAGTAATCTTATATACAACTTCCAATAAAAACTGTTAAAAAATAAAACTAAGATATTTTCCAAGAAATTTTAGATGCCTGTGCAAAGTGGGTCATGTTTTTCCTAGGTCATAGTCATTAGTTTGAAATAAAATGCACACCATTTCTCCTTGAATTACATGCATAATACCTCTTAGTACAGCTCCTACACATGTACTAACAAATGTAATCACCTATTAACTTTTAACCTCTCTACGAAATAACTGATGGATGTAATTCCTGGTAAGGATCCTAATTTTTTAGGATTGAAATAATTAGAGGGAAAGGTTGCCATGTCCATTGTGAGAAGGAGATACAAGTTTAAAAAACACAATTTCAATCTGGTCCTTACAGGACTAAAGCCTAATTAAAAATCAGAATAATAACAGGCTTCATTTCTGGAGACTATTTCTATCTTCAATTTCCATCTACTTCCTAAACTTGCATGGAAGCAAGGCATTTAAAAACCTGGAAATTATTTTTCAATAGAACATATATAGATGTGATTTTTACTTTTTTAAATTTAATGACTAATATTAAGTTTTTGCAACTGTTTTAACTTTTAAAATTATAATTTAATTACTGTATGGACATGACTAGAAAATTATATGCTTAGAATAAAAAGCAAGCCTCCTTTCTCCAGGAGCAACCACATTTCAGTTTAACTTTAGGGCTTCAGGTGGTGAAATCCAGACCTCTAATGCTATGTTTATTTTTCCTTTTTTTTTTTTTTTTTTTTTTTTTAATCAATTTTGGACAACATTTACTGACTTTTGCTCTGCAAAATGCAGACTTAAGTCACTTAGCCAAAGCCACTTCCTTGTCTCCTCATTATATGCTTTTAGGACTATTCACAGTTCAACCCTTAGCAACTTTGTAACTTCAAGCCTCCTATTTAAAACTTTATTGTTTTTTCAACAACTACAGGAAAGCTCTTAACACCCTATTTTTAAGTATGAGGTGAATTACATCTCCATTCTTTCTTTCATCTCTTTTCCTAATTTTCGGTTCTTTCATAGTGTGAAGTTTATTCTTCTAGGTTATCATGGTTGGAAACATTTTGTCGTTTCTATAATCACAGAATAGATGAAATATTTATTAAGTATTCTGTAATTAGTTCATGGGCTGATTCTACAAGCCAAACATGAGTTTTATTATTTGTTATTTATGTCATTATTATGACCATGCTCATGTTGTTCTTCTGGAGCTCAGTGGGGGACTCTGATATATTCCTTTTCTCTAAAAGTCCAAGGTCATATCCGTGCCATTCAAAAGTGAAAATTACTACAGTTAAGTTCAAATAAATTTTCTTTTTACGTATGTACTTCAGTAATTACCTTCACTATACCCACCTTTTCTTAGAGGATCTCACCCAATATTTCTGTATCAATTCCTCTTCTGAGACCTCCTTCCTGCAGATGTTTGTTCTGGACTAATCTCTCTCCAGATCTACGCACAGTTGTCCTCCTTGGGCAAGAAGTTACTGTTTTCCTGATCTCATGCCTTTCCCTGTCTTGGCTTACTGTTTATTTTGTTACAGTATATCCTCAGGTAACTTCTTAAGAAAAAGTACATTGTAGGTAACTTTTGGAAAGTTTTCATGTGAGACCAGATCCTTATTCTATTTTCCTCTGATTTTTTTGTCCTTGAATATACTGATTATTGTCTTCCAGCATCCAGTATCACTAAGCCTAATGCCAGTCTAATTCCCATCTGTTTGCACGTGACCAATTCCCATTCTTTCTCTGAAAAAGTTCCAATGTCTTCTCTATTATTAATCTAAAATTTCAGTAATTTTTTTAAGAGTAAATCTTTTTTCATTCATTAGGGCATGACCTTTTTTTAAAAAAATTTTTTAAGGTTTATTTTTAAGAAAGAGACAGACAGAGCATGTGGTGGGGAGGGACAGAGAGAAAGAGAGAGAGAGAGAGAGACACCCAGAATCTGAAGCAGGCTCCAGGCTCCAAGGTGTCAGCACAGAGCCCGACGCGGGGCTCGAACCCACAAATATAGGTATCATGACCTGAGTGAAGTCAGATGCTTAACTGACTGAGCCACCCAGGCGCCCCCCGTATGGCATGACCTTTTAATCTGAACAAAGGTTTCCCCCACTATCTCAGATTACTACAGAATTCCTATGAAAACTTTCCAAAGCCAAAATGGTAGAAAGTAAAGAAGCAATTACTATTAATGTATATGGAAATTTCTAAGCATTTCCAGACCCAAAAAATAATCTCTCAGGCTTTTCTGATCCCTTAGGGCACATCTGCTAACAGATGCTCAAAATAAATCCAGATAAAGCACGGATGCTCTTAGACATAGTTCAAAGCTATGGCAGCTTGATGGTAAGATGCCAAGTGTGGTTCCCAGGGAACCATATGGTAGTATGAACTCCCAGGGAGTTTGGTGATGCCATTCTCACTTCTAGGGGTAACACAAACTTTTGAAGGGCAGAGGATACCTGTTTTTAGGTTTGGTAACTAGGGAAATATCCTGTATAATTTCTTTGATAATTTACTTTTTCTCTCTCCTTTCATTCTAAAAACTTGGCCTTCAGATGTAGGAGCTTCTAGGTTGATTCTACACGCATCCATATTTTTTCTGTATTGTCTATCTTTTTGATTTGAGACCGATGTTTATCTTCCAACCTATTTTTTTAAATGTACTATTTTTTAATTGCCAGTAGCTCTTTTGTGTTTTCCTTTTACAGTGAACAGTTTACAGTATGCAAAACTCTACAGATACTAGGATCTCTTCTCTCTGTATTATCTCTCTTCTTATGGGGTCTGTTTTGTCTGCACTTTTAGTCATTCTTGTTGTAAGCTTTTTGAAAACGCGTGCTTACCTTTGCTTATCCATTCATTTTTAAAGATCTGAACAATAAATCTACTTGGAAACTGTATTTAGGTAGGGCTTGTCACTCTATTCCCTAGTGAGTAAGGTAGGAGACTACCAATGTCAGAATGCAAGAGCCTTCATTCTGGAGCTCCAATGCCTACATCAGTTGCCCTAATCCTTTTCAAGTATTTAACACAGATTTGTAGATTTTTTAAAACTGCCTCCTGGGGTCCTGGATCTAGGGATGAAGACAGGATCAACTGCTCTTCAGGCATGCTTTCAGTGGTGGCCTGCTTTCAGGGCCCTATATCACCAATACCCTCACAGGAACCGTTTCTGAGTCCTTTCTCTTCTTCAAAGCAAAGCAGCTCCCTTCTTAGCACTTGCCTCCTCTGCCTGGACACTAATGCATCTTATCTTATCCTACATCTTTAATTACCACTCTCCATCACCTTCTGCCTTTTAGAAATTGGTTGAAGTTTCTTCTCCACTGTCTCTTATACCATTCTCTCTGCTTTGGGCTTTTTTCCACCCGTGTGTTTCTCCTTTATTATCATTTTAATTAGATCTTAAGAAAGGAGATGAAAACATTTATTAGTCCATCATATTTAAGCCAGAGTTACTTTCATATTTTACCTAATTTATCTACTTCTATTTTGTTTAATAAGAATTCATTATTCATGCCTAAGGGAGCAAATATGTTCTGTGGTGTTTTTCAGTAGATGGGATATCTTCCGATTTCAATTCACTTGAGATTTTCATGCACTTATCATCCATGAACTTAGAAATATTTACATAGGACATCATTAAAGATCATATTACTTTCATTTACTGTGCTTTCAGAGAACATACTCAACAAGATTCATTCAGAATGTATTTGTTTTTGTCTAGTTCAAACTGATACCACTTACCCACATACTGTTCCTATGTTTACATCGAGTTGATAGTCTAAACAGGTTTAACCCAACAATTTGCTATTCAATATAGATAATGTCATAAAATCTGTTTAATTATCTGCCTAGTTTATCAGGTATAAGGAAACTAAATTCATTTATATAAAGTATATAAAAATGCCATCATATCTAATTTCTTTCACAAAAGGAGAAAAAAATGTATTCCATTCAGGTTTCATGAAGTGTTAGATATTATTAAATTTGCAGTTATCACTGAAATAATACAAAATATAATGTTATCACTCATCATCTTCCTACCTGAACAGCTTAGTATTCTGCCAGTTACTAATTATTCTTACCAGAAGCACATATAGAGAAAATGAGTCAAAATAAACTCCAAGCTAGAGAGTTAGTTATGTCCTTGATTTGCTTTAGGAATCTTTTTTTTTTCCTTGAAGTTTGTTTATTTTTGAGGGAGAAAGAGAGAGAGCTGGGGAGGGGCAGAGAAAGAGAATCCCAGACAGGTCCCACACAGTCAGCACAGAGCCCAACAAGGGGCTGGATCTCATGAATTGTGAGATCAGGACCTGAGTGGAGATCAAGAGTCAGTCATTAACTGACTGAGCCACCTAGGGGCCCCAGGAATCTGTTATCTTCCAAATACATGGGAATAGGAACTAACTAGAAATTTATAAATTCCAAGGATAGGCAGAGAAGGGTGGAAGAAACACTGAACAAACAGAACAACAAAGAAAAAGTAGGTAAAAAAAAAACATAAAGGGGGGAAAAGGGGGTGTAAATGGACAGGATATTCTTTTACACTAAAGGTCAACATTGATAGGCATTCATATTGCCCTTCACAATGTGTAAAGGTCACTTTTAATTTTTGCTATTTAAAGTCTTTTAAAATGCCTGGGTTTCTGTTTGGCTTATGTTTTGGCATTTATGAAGTCTGAAGCTTTCCTAAAATCTAACACTTAGGGTGATAAAAACATAATTTTTCAAGAAAGTCATTAATTTTTCATGTGTATTGCATTGATTGATACTCTATATCTTTCACTGCATGTGCCTACAGGGTCTGGAGGGCTTGAGTTTTTTGTGATTTTGTGTTTGTTTGCACCTTCAATGGCTGCTGTATCAGGCCCTGCCATCTGCACAAGGCATACCCTTCAAAACTCTACCTCTTTCAGGTAGACTGAATTTTTATTGTATATTCTATAAATGTATCTTTCAAAGGAGCTGCTCATTCATCAACACAAACTTTAAATCAGCTTACAGAGTTCTTTCTGGCCTGCATAAATTGTCCAAAATCTCAAGGCATGGGGTGGAGGAGGGATAGGAGAGCAGGTGATCAGGTAAACAGGCCCGTGGTTAATTTGTTTATTTTTTCTGACTTCTTTATTAAGATGAAGCAGCTGCTAAAGTGGTATAAAGACAATGGCTTTCCTCACTATCTCTTTCCAGATTGTACAAATCATTTCCCATTTTAAAACACCCATTCTTGAGATTTAGAGCCCTGAAAAAGCCAAGTACTCATGGTTCAAATTATAGTTAAATGCACAGTACCCTACATAAATGATCATTAATTCAGAATATGTGATATTAATCTCATGGTTTTGCTTTATTTCAGGATCCCTTTCTTACTCTTGAAAATCGTATGAGTGTGGTAGGAGTTTGACTGTGGTTTAAGTATGTGTGTTGCAATCATTGGTCATGTTCACCCAACATGTTTATGTTTTTCTAATTTCAGCATGTGGCAAATTGATGAAAATCACAGGCCCAATTACAGTCAAGACATCTGGAACCCGATTTGGTGCTTGGATGACAGATCCTTTAGCATCTGAAAAAAATAACCGAGTATGTTGCTTCCACAAATGTCTTTGTTTAGGATTATGTTTTATTTGCACTTTATATCGATTGAACTATTTGTTTTCTTCAGGAATATTAGTTTCAACTTGAAAAGTGTTACACTGTTTGCAAGTATTCTTAGTTTGATAACATTAGCATATCTACAGCAACCTTATTTTGGTAAAATGTTCCATCTTACAATTCACAAGTAAGTCTAATTGCTCTAATAGTCTGTTTTACGCTAGGAAAAAATGCTTATTACAAGTATACAAAATTTTCTATATACTCCTTCTAAAACCTGTTCCTTAGCGTAAGAAAAAAAAAAAAAAACACTAAATGACAAACTCAAGAGCTAACCAATTTGCTAAACAAGGTGAAGCGTCTCTGGAATCTAAAGGTAATTTTAAAGTAAATAGCACTGAAACTTTTGGGGTGCATTTTCATAAGCTCACAATGCCTGTATTAGGCAAATCAACATACTGGAAACCTACCACAGCTCTACTTACAGTCTATTACAGAATTCAGTTTACATTAACATTCTCAAGGGTTACATCCAAATGAGATTAGTAGCTAAATTAGTAAAATAGTTTCACTAAAGAGTAGTTGTACTTATAAGGCGATCCGGTGAACAAGCATTACTAGAAGTTTCTATGGTATCAATAAAGGAGAAATAAATTAAATGTGTAAAACTAGGCCATATATTTTTCAGAGCAAAAGATGGAATAAATTTGCTGCAGGTGATATTTTTTGCAGTTATCACATTGCACTGATTGTAAAACTGGACAAAGTGATGTGATTTGCATTGACACGTGTTTAGTTCACTCAGTCATATGCACTGAATGGTCAAATAAATAAAAAGGGCAAAAAGAAAATCAACTTCAAAGCAGTAAAGTCAGTTGTTTACTTTCCACATGGAAAATGCCACTATTTTTGCCTGTAGTACTATCACATTGTAAGAGGTCACCAGTAAGATGATGTGGTTTCCAGATCCTGAGAACAGGGATATTAATATATGCTGACTCTGTCTTTATTTTGGAATTCTCAGAAAATTACAGAGTTTAGTCACTCCTTTTATTTTTTCCCCCCTTTTCCTCAGGTCTGGTACATGGACAGTTATACTAACAATAAAATTGTTCGTGAGTACAAATCAATTGCAGACTTTGTCAGTGGGGCTGAATCAAGGACATACAACCTCCCTTTCAAATGGGCGGGAACTAACCACGTTGTCTACAACGGCTCACTCTATTTTAACAAGTATCAGAGTAACATCATCATCAAATACAGCTTTGATATGGGGAGAGTGCTTGCCCAACGAAGTCTGGAGTATGCTGGTTTTCACAATGTTTACCCCTATACATGGGGTGGATTCTCTGATATCGACCTAATGGCTGATGAAATTGGGTTGTGGGCTGTGTATGCAACTAACCAGAATGCAGGCAATATTGTCATCAGTCAACTTAACCAAGATACCCTGGAGGTGATGAAGAGCTGGAGCACTGGCTATCCTAAAAGAAGTGCAGGGGAATCTTTTATGATTTGTGGGACACTATATGTCACCAACTCCCACTTAACTGGAGCCAAGGTGTATTATTCATATTCCACCAAAACCTCTACATATGAGTACACGGACATTCCTTTTCATAACCAATACTTTCACATATCCATGCTTGACTACAATGCAAGAGATAGAGCTCTTTATGCCTGGAACAACGGTCACCAGGTCCTGTTCAATGTCACACTTTTCCACATCATTAAGACTGAGGATGACACATAAGCAAATGTAATTTGTTTTCATTTATCTAAACAGTGTCATTTGTGATAAACTCTTTAGAATCCCTTCTGTTGTTCCTTTATTAGAACTCCTCATCATTTCTCCAAAGCATTTTTTTATTATCAAGTTGGTTTTTCAAAAATACAGCTGAGCCTGTCTAAATCAGCCTGTTGGAAACACATCTTAACTCCTAAATTTACAGGGCCTATCATGTCCTTGTCATGAAAAGCACTAAAAAGAGTTTAAATGGCTAAAGTCATAGTTTTGCAAAAGATTAATGATCTGCCTTATATTAGAGTCAGAGACTAATGATGGCTTAAATGCATGAATGTCTTTTTTTTTTTTTATCGTCATTTTTTTACTGTCTTTTGCTCTACATCAGGAAATATTTTGGTAGGAATTAGGGGAAAAAAAGCACTTTCCTCCCATTTCTAAAAAAGATTTAAGGATTTTATTTATATGGAAAAATTATAGTACTCATTTTGCTGTTCTAGAATTCTCTGATGCGGTGCTGTACAGTCATTTTTAAATCTCTTGCTAACATTTTATTGGCAATATGTATTTCTACCATTGCAACCACCATTGTGCAATTGTATCTCTTCACTTCTGTGAAAGTAAGTAATATTTTTTATAAAATACACTGAAGTTTAATCTCAGTAATTATTATGGGCCAATTTTCAAGTGTGGTCAAGAAGGAAACATCTTCAACTTAACCCTTTATTTAAAACTATAAACCAGAAGAAAAAAAAAATCAAACTAAATCCCTTACATAGAATATTTATATTACCCCAGGTTTATCAGATCACTAACACTGAACGCTAAAACTGATTCCGTAAGGATGAGTTACTCTGTTCACTGCACTGAAAGCAACCCTTATTGTCGCTCGCAAAAAATGCAACAGAGTCAGAAAATTTGGATTTGACTGGATTTTACTCATTTATTATTCAACTAAACAAATTTTGTTCTTCCTAATATATAGTGTTGTAACTTAAGTTTTTACACACAACTTGCAACTTGTGTCAGGAATCTGAAAGTACATGAAGCACATAAAAAAGACTCTTAGAAAGAATCTTCCTGTGATGTCATCTAGATTTACATTATGAGCTGTAGAGGGTTACTGGCAATATCAGTGTGAAAGAAAATAGCAAGACTTGGAAGTTGTCTGTGTGGTTTAAATGTACAAAAAAACAATTCAGAAAACAAGATGAGAAAGCAACCCTTTGTTACCCTGATTCGCTATGTGTGCAAAATAATGTAACTAAAAAAGAAAGCTTTAGTAATATTTTATGTTTATAACTCCAAAAACATAATCAGTATTTATCACACATTTCACTGAGTTTGGACGTACTTTTCATATATTAAGAATACTTACCTAAGGCAGTTTTGCAGAAACTAGTGTGGGTTGGTTTCATAACTTAAAAAGTATATTCTATAACAAATAATGTATAACTTAAATTGTGGTAAATGTTTAGTTTCACACATACATACTAACAACTTCCTTTTAAAGTAAGGATATAATAATTCAGATAAAGCATTGTGTAAAAAAAAAAATGCTAACACTTAAGAGTAATTCATTTCAAATGTCACAAGTAAAAACATACTTCTCAAATATCTCACTGTCAGTCATAGGATTAAATAACTCACTCTCGAGACTGTGAAAGTTTAGCAAAGATTTCTTTTCCTTTTTGCCTACAAAAAGTTAGCATGACTTAGTGACCACTCGGGTCCTTTTGCAAGGTTGTCTTCTCTTTCAAAATGTTTTATATGAGTTCTCCTCTGTTTTTGAGAGTTAGAAAATTTAGGGGATTCACTTGCCATTGTATACACATCACAAATATAATCAGCCAGTACTTTGTATATCAAGAGTTTGTATGAAGAAAGTCAATTTCAAAAATGAATGAATTTTTAAGGAGATGGCCTCTGATGGATATCTGGGTCTTCATTACTTGTTTTTGTTTTTTTTTTTAATGATGTAATATAGTATCACACACATTGGAAACCTGGATGATCACAGCTTTTTTGTGAGATGTGCAGCTTGTAAAGCACTCTATTGTTTTCTATGTAAGGTTTCATCACCATATCCAATTTACAGTGTATGTGCTGCTAGGGCAAGCACAGATTTTATTATTGTCATAGAGTTTAAAGTGTGATTTGCATTAAACATTTACAGTTCAAAAGCATTTTTCTTAATAAATTATCAGTTTTGTGCCTGAAATAAGAAATTACTCTAATCACTTTTTTTTAATCTCAAATTTTATGAGGGAAATATTTTTAAATCACCTACATAATCCAATCAGTAAAAAAATCCGAGCTCAGAAAGTCTTAATCCTAAATGAACTGTGCAACTGGTATTTTCTGAATTAATCAGATCATTAACAAACTGCCATGTCATTCAAGTAACAACAGAATCATGGTCTGATTGAGTTTACGTGACATCTGGATTTGTGGCACTTGAATCACAACACTTATTATCTAAACTTACATCTATTAGTTCATAAAATGATAGTGTTTTAGTATATTATCAATATGTAGGATAAAAGAGAAAATAATGGTAGATACCTAAATATAACATTATAATTGGATAAGATTTACCGTAAACTCACAATCTTTGGATTTTATCACCATACTCAGTCATTTCATTTTTGCAATCCATAGTACTCCTTCTAATGCAACACTGTCTTCAGAAATAATTTATTCCTAAGAAAATGGTCTTTATACCGGAAAATATCTACCAAACTTACAAGTATAAATTTTTCCAACAGAAGATTTATTTTTTAATGTAACTATATAAAGTTTTTCTTATGTTCTCCTAAAAATAAAAGGTATTTTCCTACTAAGGTAAGTGTTACATATTATAATCCTTTATTTTCCTTTTTTTCCCCAAAAAACAAATTAAAAATAAAATCCTACTGGTCTCCTTACCACTCAGGATTACCAAATCATTTCTGCAAATGCTAAATTTGAATGTAATTGATAGCAAAATTTAAAGTATCCCTTTGAGTTAGAATCAATATGGAAAATATAGACATTTCAGAGTTTCTAAAAGCTATGCCTTCTAAAAATATATATCAGATACTTTTGTAAGCAGAATTTTAAAATGGCATCTTGCTGACTTGACCAGGAAGGTATGATTATATCCTTTATGTACACCTTGAGTTCCTAAGGCACTATAAAACAATGGGCATTTACAGATAGTTACTTTGCCGTCTTCATCACCACATGGTAAGTCGACCACAAGAACTACTATAAAGTGGTCTACCTCTCACTATAGGCAGGGAGCATTAAATTAAAATTTAGCTGTTATAGGATGACACCAAGCCTTAATCTCTGACTTCTCATAGCTAGAAATAGTCATTTCTCAAAAGGCTCAGAGGCACTAAATATCACTCAATTCAGTAGGCTGTATCCATACTGAAATTAAGATCATGGAATGGTTTCTGGTTCTACAATTAAGCAAGCTCAGCATAAATAAATCTCTTAACTAAAATTTTTTCATAATGAGTGACTCTCCAGAGAAGGTCTGGGGGCTTTATAAAATATATTCTTTTGAATTGAGCTTACACTGGAAAAAATACAATGAAAACATTAGCTTATGGGAGAAAAACTAACTTCAAATTCTTTTAGCTATTTTTCTATAAAATAATGAATTCAACTGATGACAGTCTATTGAATAGAAAATTGTTCTACCCTTTAACCAATCAGAAAGAAAGCCTCCCAAAATGACTTTACCAAGCTGATTTATCTGATTCCCATCTTAAAATTATGTTATACAGTTTATCCCTTTGGGTTGAACAATTCCATTACGCTTAGAGGAATTTTAATCCTGTTTAGAGCCTGCTTTGTCTCCAAAATGTCAAACCAGATGGCAGAAAACTTATCCCCTTTGAAGCTCAGTTTATTGATTGCCATATAAGCTTTACAAGTATAAATTATTATTAAACACAACTTGGAAATGATATAACGACATAGAATTGTACCTTGCCAAAAGTACACAGTACCTTTCATAACTACAACCATCTTAAAACATTAATCCTAGTTACAGATGTGAAACAGCATGGTAAATGTGGAGAAGTTATCAGGAATACCTTAGTGCTGCAAGAAGTTTCTTGATAAACCATACACACAAAAGCAGTTCAATACTAATTTGCATCCCTACCAGTGCCATAGTCTGCCTAGAAGAGCTTGCACCCATTTTCTTAAAGAATATAAACTAAAATATTGCCATAATATATCATTCCCTACTGCAGCCAGACCTGGAAGTATCACATTATCAGCAGACATTTCCAAAAAATGAATATTTATGACAAAGGTCTTGAAGAGATCTCAAGAAACAGACTGACTAAAAGAAACATTAGCCATTTTAAATTTAAGCAGGTCAGAGAAATTTATCATATTGAGCTTGGTAAGACACACCCAGCTAAGTTCTTTGTATCACTCTTTTTTTATTTTTTTAAGGTTATTTTCAGAGACAGAGCGAGACAGAAATGTGAGCGGGGGAGGGGCAGAGAGAGAGGGACACACAGAATCCCAAGCAGGCTCCAGGCTCTGAGCTGTCAGCACAGAGCCCGACGCTGGGCCCAAACTCACAGATGGCGAGATCATGACCTGAGCCAAAGTCGGATGCCCAACTGACTGAGCCACCCAGGTGCCCCTGTATCACTCTTAACTTCACATGAATTCATATATATTACCAATATATAGTTTTATGGGCTTTCCAACTAGTTAATACTGCATTATTCATTTATTTGAAAAATAATTCCTGAACAAAACTATGTGCTAGACAATACAGTTGTCAACAAAGTCTTCATGTGCTTAAATTTTTGTTAGAACAGGCTGCAATGAAAAATAAGTTCTGATTGTACTAGTTGTTGTGAAGGAAATAAATACTTTAAGTCATAAAAGTGAGTGGATGTTTACTAGGGCAGAGGTGGGTAGGAAGTGATGTAATGAGGAATAGTGAAGAGATATCTCTCTTAGAAGCAGCCTACCATGGTAAATTCAGTCAAAGAATGGAATGTCACAATCCCATCCCCATACAAAATGTAACCTCTTCCTTATGTTCCTATATATCCGTAGATTAAATATTTCTTAATATTTCTCTATTACAGAAGGTTTTTTTGTTTTTTTTTTTAACTCAGAGTTTAAGGATACACTTCTGGGGATGGATGAACCCTGAAAACATGTGTTAAATTTAGTGTTTATATGTGGCTATACATTCTTTCATGTAGAGGATTTACAACTTTCATCATATTCTCAAAGAACCATGACCCAAAAGATCACCACTATGTCAATGCAATCTAATTTAATCCCAAATTTATTAACGTCTTTATGACAAGCACTGAATGTCTGTTATCTGTCTTGTAATCCAAGAATTTCAGCAGAGAGGAAAACTTGCTTCTATCAACATCCTAATATCAGTATTTTTTTTCCTCAGAACTCAAGATTCAGTTGTTCTCTATAAGAACTCTAAAGGGATTTAATATTTTACAAATCTTACTATTTTTCTACAATCCAGTCTTTAGGGCACCTTCTTGCCAGATTCAGTGACCCAGAGTGTCTATTATAAGGCTCCTGTAACTATTTGAGTCAGGAAAACATTCTTTTTAATTCTAACGCAGCCTCTTGGCAGCCCCATTAGAATCTGACTGAAATTGAGCAGATGTGGTGTGCTTCATCAAATTTAACTGCAAACTCCTCTTCTGAAATTAGCAACTGCGGCAACACAGAAATAGCAAAAAAGAAAGGTTCTAACACTTGCCTTGGTTCAGACGTTATTGTAATTGATATGCATGCAATCTACAGCTATAAAAAATAAAAAGATTTTTTATTAAAAAAAAATTCCAGTCACATTTATAAAGTCATGACAAATAGAGTCAGTGCCACTTCTGTCAGTGAAGTTTCTCTTCCCCCCCCTACCCAAGAGCTTAAGACATTCATTAGCTTCAACTTCAATGTGAACCAAAATAATAAAAAAGTATTTTTATTCTCTCTCCAGTGTCTTTATTAAACTCCATTAGAAACTACTCTTGGAATACGAAGTATGCGCTGAAAAAGAAACCAAACATGTCTCTAGATAAGTAATGAGTTCTTATATTTATATGATATTTCTGCCCTTCAGGTAAAGTTTGGCCCAGCAAAGTGGCTAAAATGTGTAATTAATTTGCAATTAGCTTTTCTTGCCCTTCTTTAAAAATGTTCACTAAAAAATTAAAAAATTAATAAAAAACCATAACCAAAAGAACCCTTTCCATTGTCCATTGCTCTGCTTTCTGTTTTTCAAGGCAATTTCATTTCTATTTTTCATGTAAGGCTTTATAACATCCTTATAGAAAAGGGAGGGCTAACGTTATTATCCTTATTTTACAAGTAACAAAGCAGAGCATTTACGTTTCAATGTTTATGTTTCTCCACAGATATTCCACTTTACACTAAATATGTTCCAAACCAAAATACTTAGCTTTCCTTTGCCTGCCCCCTCAACTCTGCTTTTCCTTCTTAACCTCAGTTAACAAAAATATCATCCCATCCTCAGCCTCCCTTCTTATATCTTTGGCTCTTTACATGTACCTTCACTCATATAACATTTCCATAAATAAAATACGATAAAACTTAAACATGTTTAAAATCTAAATCAATGCCTATTTCAGTTTTGTTCTCAACGATTACCTCCCAATTTGTTCTGTTCACTCATTGTTTCCTAGCTCTCTTCAATCCACCCTCTCATCTCCATTTCTAGACTCAGAATTGAGTACCCTGTTTGGAAATGCTTCTTTTGAATACTGACCTCTGATTCCTCTCCAGTTTTACTTTTTGCTTTGGCCAAGGGCACTACCAATCAGCTATGGCTTTATGAAATGCTCCATGACCAAGCAAGCCCCTCACCTTCTAACTCAGACTAAAGAGTAAAGTTTATACCTTCTTTCATAATCCACATTCAAGACTGACCTCTTACTCTTTCATTAAATTCTTATTTATCATTCACAATTCACTTAAAATATTACTTTATATCTGAAGTCTATAAAAAAATTCATTCTTTTGTGCTCCCAAAGTATTAATCTTGTATTATTGAAATTATAGCATAACATTATTTGTTTCCTCCAAGTTAGTGTGGTCTTCTCAAGTGTAGGGGCAATTATTTCCCTTATACATCTTCACAGTGTCTAACACCGAATAATCCCACAATAAATGTTAACAACCAAAGAAGATGGAATATCTTCTCATACCTAAAAACACTAACCACTTGGTTCCATTCTAAGAACATCATGAGAAATTAACTTTTCCAAATGTACTGTATTGGAAATAAATTACCATCTCTTACTAAATTAAGCTTTTAAACACAGGAAGTACAAAAAAGGTAAAAATAGCTTCATTTACTCTCAGGTGAATTGTTCTCTCCATGATATAGAATTTTATTATAGGACAAAATACCTTAAAAGGGCTACCATAGTTATGTGCATTATTTCTCTCCTTCACATTCATTTTTTAAAGGAAAAAGCATTTACATTTTCACCTACCCAACTTTTGATTTATTTTGCCTTTATTTCCTCTGTAAGTAAAGACTTCTCCTAGAAGTATACTTTGTCTTCAGCAAAACAAGATTTTCTCAAAAGAGTAAATGCTACCAGGCCAGGGAAAAGTAAAGGAGACATTCCTCCCTTCTCAATGCTACCCCCCCTCTTCCTTATCCTATGTTTTCAAAGGATGCACCAACAAGAAACCTGATGTGCATTAATGTGCCTGTGATTCTAAGTAACGTTAGTAAAGATGAGTTATTCTCTCTTTGAGAGGCAGAATATTAGTTCTAAAGTAGGTCTAAATGTACGCCTTTGAGAAAATTTTTTGGTTTCTGTACGTGAAAACACTGGGCTCTGTCAGAAGTTTTCAAATGCTGTCCTTTAGAGCTGGAGGTTCCTATGGACTCCTTTGGAGTCTACCACAAAAAAAAAAAAAAAACCAGACAACCTTAATTGAGGTGGGAAAATGAACCACATTCCCTACCACTTCCAATAAAAGCAACTTCACTTTTACCATTTAAAATGTTCCTATGTTATTAGCTTTACTGTAAGAAAATGTTTTCTGATGTTTAAAAAAAAAAAAAAAAGTATGAAAACCACTTAACTGGATGGTCCCCAAGGTTCCTTTTAGCTCTAACTTTCCCCTAATCTGTTATTCTAAATTATCCATAAAGGCTGTGTAGGAACTGGGACTCAGATCCTTGTATAGCTCAAACTCAAAGGGAAAATACAAGAAGGAAAAGAGATAGAAATGAAAAGTTTACTAACTCAGTTTCCAAAACTAAAATTCGCTACCTATCTAGGGATATCCCCCTTCTACAAATCACTTAAAAACCCATGGTTCTTTCCTCTTTACACTCCTTTTTAGAACTTACCTTCTCACATGGTTTCAGCTATTACTGAATGACTTCCAAATTCATTTCATGTTTCCAAGTTGAGGATCTCAAGCTATCTATGTGATACCCATACACAAATGCTCCATTACCTTAAAGACAACATATCCGGGGCGCCTGGGTGGCTCAGTCGGTTAAGCGTCCGACTTCAGCTCAGGTCACGATCTCGCGGTCCATGAGTTTGAGCCCCGCGTCGGGCTCTGGGCTGATGGCTCAGAGCCTGGAGCCTGCTTCCGATTCTGTGTCTCCCTCTCTCTCTGCCCCTCCCCCGTTCATGCTCTGTCTCTCTCTGTCTCAAAAATTAAAAAAAAAGTTAAAAAAATTTAAAAAAAAAAGACAACATATCCATAAGTGAGCTAATCTTTCATACAATAGCTTCCCTGATGGATAAAGTCTACTCTCCTTAACACAACAATACAACTACCTATAATGCTCAACATAGAAACACTTAGGTTTCACTTCTCATCATTCCTCTCCTGCTATTCCTGCTTCTTACAGCACTACCTGTAGTGTCTTTCTAATGTGATTAATTCCTGCCTGTGTTTCAAAGATAAGCTTAAGAGTTTGTTTCTCCTAGAAAGTTTTCCTAATTATTCCCTAAGCTATGCTATCTGATCTCTTTCTATACTGTCATTATTACCTTGTACTTGCCTTGATTATAGCACATTTCCTACAAATAAATTATTCATTTCCTTGTCTGCTTCCCACCCTGGACTGTAAGTTTCTTGAGGTCATACATCACATCTATATTAGCCTACTATTCCCTGGTAAATTTTAGGTTCTCTATGTTGCTGGTTTTACCAATCAAACCATTACATTTCACCAATATATCACTGTTTTAGACATTAATTCTTCCATCACTTTCAGTCCCTATGTTCAAACTCACTAAAATACAAAAATCAGTTGTTTCTTCTTTAAAAAGACTTTTTCCTCCATCTTACTGACTCACCCCAGTGCCACAGTGATACAAGGTCTCATCTTCTATCTATAAAATGTACTGCAAAATTCTACTGTCAGATAGCTCTATCTCCAACCTGTCTTCACAAAATCTAATCTGCATTCTTCTGTCAGGCTCATCTTGACAAAGTATTATGACACTCCCTGTTCATTAGCACACCAGTTTTCTGCTTCCCATTACATCAATTTCAGGCTGTTCTGACTGAATACACCCGACATTTCTGACTTTATTTTCTATTGTTACCTAACATACTTCTCTAGTCCAGTCATAAAGCCCCCCTCCTTAACCACATACATAACTTTTCTTTCCTCTAAGCTTATATCCACATTATGAATTTACTTATGTTTCTCAGCCCAAGATAAAGCCCACTCAGCCCAAATAATTCCATAAGGAGCATCAATATCAGATAGTAGGAGAGAACACACATTTCAAGCCATACTACAAAGCTATAATAATCAAAACAGTATGGCACTGGCACAAAAACAGACACATAGATCAGTGGCATAAGACAGAAAGCCCAGAGATAAAACCACACTTATGCAGTCAATTGATCTACAACAAAGAGACAAGAATATACAATAGAAAAAAGTCTCTTCAATAAATGGTGCTGGGAAAACTAGACAGCTATATGCAAAAGAATGAAACTGGACCACTTTCTTATACCATAAACAAAAATAAACTCAAAATAGATTAAAGACCTAAATATGAGACATGAAACCATAAAACTCCTAGAAGAAAACATAGGCAATAATTTCTTTGTAATTGGCCACAGAAGCACTTTTCTGAGGCAAGGGAAACAAAAGCAAAAATAAACTATTGGGACTGTATCAAAATTAAATGCTTTTCCACAGCAATGGAAACTATCACCAAAATGAAAGGTACTATTTGCAAATGATATATCTGATAAGGGGTTAATGTCCAAAATATATAAAGAACTTACACAACACCAAAAAAAAAAAAATTTGTTGAAAAAAAGGGAAAGACCTGAAAAGGCATTTCTCCAAAGAAGACATAGATGGCCAACAGACATGTGAAACGATGCTCAGCATCACTAAACATCAGCAAAAAGCAAATTAAAACCACAATGAGATATCACTCTACCTATCAGAATGGATAAAATCAAAAAGATAAGTAGTAACAAGTGGGAAAAAAAAAGGAACCCTCATGTACTCATTGTTTAGGGGAATGTAAATTATTGCACCCACTGTAAAAAAAAAATAGCATGGGGCGCCTGGGTGGCTCAGTCGGTTAAGCGTCCGACTTCAGCCAGGTCACAATCTCGCGGTCCGTGAGTTCGAGCCCCGCGTCAGGCTCTGGGCTGATGGCTCGGAGCCTGGAGCCTGGAGCCTGTTTCCGATTCTGTGTCTCCCTCTCTCTCTGCCCCTCCCCAGTTCATGCTCTGTCTCTCTCTGTCCCAAAAATAAAATAAAAAACGTTGAAAAAAAATTAAAAAAAAAATAGCATGGAGGCTCCTTGAAATATTAAAAATAGAAATACCATATAATCCAGTAATTCCACTACTGGGCATATGGCCAAAGAAAATGAAAACACTAATTCAAAAACATATATGCTCCTCTATGTATACTGCAGCATAATTTACAATAGCCAAGATATGGAAGCAATCAAGTGTCCATTCATAGACTAATAAACGAAGAAGATAGGGGGTGAACATAAACAATGAAACATTACTCAGTAATAAAAAATAAGATCTTGCCATTTGCAATAACATAGATGGACCTAGAGGGTATAATGAAATGCTAAGTGAAATGAGACAGAGAAAAACAGATACCACATGATTTCACTTATATGTAAAATCTAAGAAACAAAAACCAAGAGGAAAAAAAAAACAGCAGAAACAGACCCATAAATACAGAAAGCTGGTAGCTGCCAGAGAATGAGTAGAGGGGCTGGCAAAATTGGTGATGTAAAGTGGGAGCTACATGCTTCCAATTATGGAAAAAGCCACAGTGATAAAAGATACAGCATAGGGAATATAGTCAGTGCTATTATAATAGTGTTGTAGGGTGACAGATGTTAACTACACTTGTGATGAGCACAGCATAACGTATGGACTTGTCAAATCACTATATTGTACACCTGAAAGTAATGTAATATTGTGTACCAACTATACTTCAACTAAAAAAAGAAAAAAAATAGAAAATAGGCATCAAAAATTTGCAAGGAAACATGTGGTTTTTGTCTCTGCAGAAGTATATTGTGGTATTGGTGAAATAAATTTAAGGGAAGGACTAGCTTATATGTTTATAAAACAAACAGACTTAAGACCTTGCCCTTGACCCTACAGTCCAATTAATTACTTTCCCAAATACGTTTGAGCTGTTTTGTTAGACCAAATCTCTGCAGAAGCTGAGTAATGATGCTATCAACTCTCCTCCAATAAACCCTATAGTTGAACCAACATGTCACTGAATTAATTCCCACTGGGTATGTTACCCTGGAGGAAGGATATAATTTCTAGTGCTCCTGAGAAATATAAGGAAAGGAAATTTGAGTATTTATTATAGCATAAATTGGTTTGAACTGTGTTGAAATTCCTCTTTGGGAGCCTTAACCTCCCTGGGATGTCGTTTAGACTGATTTTTAAACTTATACCCAATGAAAGCTTCTTGGAACCTGAGTATTTCAACTCCCCCCAAACAAGGGAGTTTAAATCCGAATGTGTAATGAAGGAAGGAAAGAAAGCAGGCAATAGGGTAAGATAAAAAATAAAGCACTTTTTTTAGTGTTTATTTTGAGAGAGAGCGTGCACACACATGCATGAGAGTGGAAGCAGGGCAGAGAAAGAAGGAGAGAGAATCCAAGCAGGCTCCTCACTGTCCACGAGAAACTTGACGCGTGGCTCAATCTCATTAACAGGGAGATCATGACATCAGCCGAAAGCAAGGAGTCAGATGTTTAAACAACTGAGCCACCCAGGCACCCCTAAAAAAAGCTTTTAATAATAAAACAAGAAGTTTAGGTTATACACAAGTTTATTCTCAGCTAACTAGGTAACTAGGTACTACTTACCGTGGATGCAGAAATTAAAGGCCAACTTAGGCCCTATTATGAACTTTGCAGTCCATAGTACTTGGCTAGGTGCGCTCTGAATTTCTTAAGAACAGGAAGTAGACATTCCTCACTTCATTAAATGCTGTGCTTCTGACTCAGCTGCAAGATTCAATTTCATGCCCTGTATCTGCTTATTTTCTCTAATTTTCATATAGTGTCAAACAGCAAGTAAACTCCATCACGGCTGGGATTATGGTTGCCTTATACCTGTTTTTATCTGCAGTGCTTAAATCAGTACCTGGAATAAAGTGGTTTCCCATTAAGTAACTGTTGAATGAACGAAACAACCAATTGTCTAAAAATATCAACAATTATCTCACTCAGAACTTCAGATTGTATATTTCAACATCTGATAGTAGCTGCTTATTTCCTCAATAACTTGTGAATTGCTTTCAATTTTTTTATATTTATATCCATAAGATCAAATATTTGTTGGTTTAAACACAGTGATTAACTGGTTAAGAGAAATTCCAAGTCTCGAGTCTGCAATAACACAAGCCAAATACCCCATGTTTTTACCTATGAGGTAACAGTAGAACAGTATGCTTATTAGACTTTCTGTAACAACTCCTACTACAACAATTGCTACTACTAATAACACTAGACTAACAACAGCAGGGAAGATCATGTCTGTCTGCACTTCTACAACCAGCCTTTATATTTAGTTTTGTTTTAAATAATAGGGACAAGTATTTTGAATTACGGGTTAAATTTCTACCTCTTTCTTTAATCATGAAGCCGTTCGTGGAGCCATTACCAAATTAATGAACTACTGAGAGAGAAATTTGCTTCCTAATAAGCATTAAGATGTCTTCATTTTTTTTTCCTTGCAGAATTTTAGTGTTCCATTTTTATAGCTAGGCTGTTTAGCCCTTCTGTTCTTACAGCTAGCAGGCCATTGGAAATTCCTCATTTTTTCCTAAGAGAGATAGAGACTCACAATATAACAGCAACATCTGTTGCAGTCAAAAGTAACTTGCCTTTAGAGTCTCCCCAGACCTCCTTCAGAGCTCTGCCTACACCCACTGCTTCAACAAGAAAAGATAAATGCCTTGTGAGAGTGATGTAATGGTCTAAAGGAAGAGAATACAGTCAGGTAAAGAAGGCATAACATTTGCAGTGGTGTATATGACATAGGTTTTGTTCCGATTAAACTAGATATACTGGGACATTTCCTGATTCTCATTCTGTGTAAGTTCTGTTTTCCCTAAATGCCACGAAAGTACTGTAGTGTAAAAAGGAGATAAGAAAATTTAAGTCCCATAAAATTATCCTCTACATATAAATGGTATGTTCACTTTATTGACTTCCCAAATTCTTAAGTCAAACATAGAGAGTCTTCAGTTCATGTAGATGTAGATTTTTCTTTCTGTAACTTACTCTCTCCACCAAGACACAGGAGTCGTAAAGTCTCATTTTACCAGCAACTTACAGATATTCAAGTGGCCAGACTGCAGAAATTAAGCCTCAGAAGAATCCTATTGTTTTAGTCCCCCACAGAGAGGCCTGCTTCTACCTTTCTGTCATTAACAGGCAGGCTGTGTCAAGATGATTTCACTTTTATTGAATGTCATCTATATACTAGCCACTACTGACTCCTCATTCATCAAAGCCTAAGGTACTCACCTGCATGAGACACAGGTTTTCTAAGCATAAAAAATGACCATGCAACAAAAATTCACAATTTTTATAAGGTATATTAATAATGCTAATTTTAAAAAAAGCATAACAAGACTGATATTTGGGTATCAAAACATATTGGAAATAAAGCAAAATCAATAAAAGGGTAGTCTGGACTCTGTTTGTACTCATCACCAGTCCCACTGGCAGCCAAGAGGGCTTTTCTTGCTAAGAACAAAGTTTTTCCCTCCCCTATCCTCCTTGTGTTTAATGGTGAAGAGAGAAAGGGGGGCCAGAGAACTCTACACACCCCTGGGGAGGACTCCCTGCCTACCCCCCACCCCACTATGCAATGTTCACAACTGTGGTCATCAAGTCTAACCTCTATATGGTTCAGAAAACTCAGAATTTTAAGACTTCTCACTCCCACTAAGTGTCCTCTAGCATTCAAAACCCATCTAAGCAAAACCTCCTACCTTTCTAACCTCTGCTCTCAATGTTCCCTTTGCCTTCTTGTTCTAACTGAAACCTGCCTGCAGTCCTAGTTCTTGGGAACTAAGTGCCCAAGTGGGAATTGGTGCCACGACTCAGTTTTAAATCTCTTATCACACCTCACTACTCATTACACCTCTTTATAAAATCATCTGTAGACCCTCAGGTCCCACTCCTTGTTTTCAGAATTTTGTGCCCTGGCTCATCATCACTGTCTCCAACACTACCACTCTAGATAATCTTCCAATACTGGTGCCTCTCAATTCCTTGACTTCTTTTCCATCAGTGAGCCACTTGCCCACATGGCCATACCCCAGACAAGACTATATATACACAAATAGTTTCCTGTTGGAAATTTCCTCTCCTCAAAGAGTTGGCATCCTTTTTTCTTAAACACCACCATTTCTTTGTTTAAACCACGAAGCAAAAATTAATCAATTCACCAGAAAAAGAGCTGGCAAATTCAACCAATCCAAATAGTGGTATGGGAGACACAAACAACACATTTCTAGACTAGACTATAAGCCAGATTCCACTGCTACCACCTCAAAGTGTAAAATTTTTTTACCTATTAAATGATTTTTGAAGTAACTGTTTTGACACAGATTAGATTTTTTATGGTTAAATTGAGAATTAGATTATGATCCAATTTATTATAAAGAAGTATGACCTATTGTCACATGTATTACATGCCATGAGGGAAGGTTCCTTTAGGCAATTAGTCAATTTTCCAATTAAAATAAATGTGTTTCAATCATCATGTTCCACACAAGAAAAGGGAAAAAAAAATGACTTCAATAATTGCACTTTGCATTTCTATAGCAACTTTCATTTAAGAAGCTGAAAGCACTAATTTAATTAAACTTCCGAATACTCCCATGAAGTAGGTGTTATTATTTCCATTTGACAAAGGCACAAATGAAGTCACAGAAAGATTAACTCACTTGCCTGGGGTTATGTGGTGAGTTAGCAGTGGAGGTGGGAACAAACCCCCAATTATTCTGTATAGTCTGGAGCCAGAGTCTCTAAGTCTCTGCACTCTTGCCTAAATCTTAGCAGCTCAACCCCTACCTGCTGCAAGAGCACTGGGGATTTTAATTCTTCAGGAGTTAGAAGAACCACAGATTACTCAAAAATGCTTCTGGTTGTCATTCCTGCATCACACTTTCTTGAACGGCATTCATTTGGGGCAAATTTTGGTTATGTTTTCATTTTTACCCAAACACTCCTTTATCAACATATTCCCTCTTTTTTCTTACATAATTTGGTGGTCTAATCCCAGAAAGCAACACTGTTTGCTTTTAATTAAGGAATGAATCATGCAAAGTTTCATGGGAAATTTTCAGAATCTCCACCTAATCTTCTATTAATGAAATGGATCTGATGGCTGCTCTGTTTGCATTAGTCACAGTACATGCCACACATGAATTTAAGAAGCGTATTGAGCAAACAAAGTTAAAATATACCAGGAAGTAATCTATAGATTTAAATGAATATTTAGACATCTTCAAGGGCAAACAGTCCATCATCGTATTAAATTAGGATATAGAATCACTCCATCTTTGTCACAAGGCATTTTCTGACCATTGCTTTCTAACTTTTCAGACAATGAGCTTATACATCCTTTCAAAAGTAATATTTTAGAACAATCCATTTGGAAAAATGTAACTTCCAGTTTCATCTTGTTACATGATGTATAGATTTTGAGACCAATAAGGTCAAAGGGATAGAATCAAGATATGCGATTTCTTACTGTTAAGTAAGGTATTAGCTCCAGCTGCCATAATAAAATAGCACAGACTGGGTCAATAACAGAAATTTATTTTCCCACAGTTCTGGAGGCCAGACATCCTAGAACAAGGTGACAATAGGGCTGTCTTTTGCTGATGCCTCTCTCCTTGGCTTGCAAATGGCTGCTATCTTGCTGTGTTCTCACGTGGCCTTTTCTCTGTGTGCAGAGATATCTGAGGTCTCTTCCTGTCTTTGCAAGGATACCAGTCTTATCAGATTAGGGCCCAAACCTTAGAACCTCATTTAACCTTCAAGACCCCATCTCCAAATACAGTTACATTGGAGGTGAAGGCTTCAGCTATGAGTTTTGAGGAGATACAATTCAGCCAATAACAAGTAATTTCCATCTTAGTCAATAAAACAGAAAAGACCCTACTGCTATGTCCAGGAAACCACAGACACAGGGATGACTCTTATCAGGAAGGACATAACATATATACACACGTGTAACATATTTTTTAAAATCTTTATTCCCTTAAAAGGAAGTTAATTCTGGGGTTCACTGTTTAACTTAAATTCCACTTTTCCATGTACCCCTACACCCAGACCCACTCACCGACACAATTGCCACTCCAAGCTGAGGAAACTCCTCACCTGAAGCTTACTCCTCCTTCAGTAAGTTCAAAACACAGCTCAATTTCAGCTTTCAAAAGGAAGCAATATCATGTAACAGAAATGTCGCTCATATTAAGAGATCTGAAACGGAGTCCCAGCTCTCACATTCGGTGACACTATAACCTCTTTCTCTTCCAACCTCAATATTTTATTAAATCCAGATTCAAAAATATCTATGATTAAAAGAAAACAAGCACTTTGATATATGTATTTGAGGAACAGTAGTAAAACATAATAGTAAATGATTACCAGCCTCAGGATATCCTTTTACTCATCAGCAAATGATCATTATTTCAAATACAGTGAACCATTTAGAACCATTCAGAATATGTAAGGATGTATGGAAAGATAATAGAATATGAGTATACTTATTTGGGTCTGAATAGTATGTAAAGCAAGAATCTTAGAAATTTCTGGCAGTTTATTTCTACTAATTAGCTCTATTGTAGATATAGTTTTTATGGTTTTAAACAGCTAAACAGTTTTAGAAGCTTCTTTGGTAACTTATGAGGCATTTTTTTTTCTAGAAACAGTTTCCCATTCATACTCTATTGTTTACTCCCTTTTATCTGTTCTCATACTTTTTTGTATGTATTCCTATTGCAGCAGTTTTCACTTTGTATTTATTATACATAATTAGTTATTTGTAAGTTGTCTTCTTCATACATTGTAAGCTTCTTAAAAACTAGAATCAATTATTCATTTAAGTGTGTTTCCCCAGCAACTGGCACAGTGCCTAGAACATAGCATGACTCAATATGTTTGTTTAAACATGTAGGAATTCTTCCTAATTTGTGAATAATAATTTAATTTCCCAGATGTCTGAAGTGTCTCTTCTTGTTTATGTAACTACATAAAGGATGGAGGAGAAGATTACAAATAACTCAAATCACCATTACGTCTTAATTAATAACATATTTGTCTTCTGGAAATCCATATAATTCAGGTTAGCTACTCTCTCTCAATTAGGGGTCTCCGTGGGTCATTTGTAAAGGGAGCTTATAAGTTACTATATTAGTATAAAACTTAACACTATATAGAGGGATAGCAATTGCTAGTGCTATCTAGAATTCTAGAATTTTGAGAAGTTGAAAATGGATTATCAATAGTCTGTGGAAGGGTTATTTCCATATTCTGTCTGTTACAAAAGTGTTTCCCATTTTCTGTCAAAAGTAATCAGGAAGCAAAGGCAAACATAGCCAGAGGTGTGCTATCTTAAAAGGTCTGAGAGCCAATATTCTGTTCCCCCAAAAATAAATTTAAATCCATTTTGGGGGGTCCCTGGGTGGCTCAGTGGTTACATGTTGGACTCTTGATTTGGGCTCAGGTCATAACTTCATGATTTGTGAGACAGAGCCCCACGTAAGGCTCTGCACTCACAGCAAGGATCCTGCTTGGGATTCTCCCTCTCAACCTCTGTCTCTGCCCCTCCCCTCCTTGCACACATGCCTCTCTCTCAAAATTAATTAAAACTTTAAAAAATAAAATTATCACTGCTAGGCTTGGTGTGCTAGAATAATCTGATTATGTTCCCACTAAAATAAGTCAAACAAGTGGAATAGTCCTAGATTGCAGCTGAAGGAATTTTATTTTTAATTTATACTTTTAAAAGACTTCCCCACACAGAAATATTGTGGTGGTAGATAGTCTTCAGTCACATTCTATGTGCAAGGAGAACAACGTTTGTGTAGGTCCAATGACGACCTAAGCCCAGGATTGGAAAAGTATGGCCTTCTTGTCATCTGCTTCACAGGAGAGTTGTCATAAAGTCAAATCCTGTGTCATCACCCCAGACCTATTGAATCAGAAACTCTGGGTTGAAGCCTGGTGATCTGTTTATACAAGCCCTCCATATAATTCATGTTAAGCTAAAATCTGAGAACCATTGGTCTAAGTTCATAAAGTTATACGTCATGATGGCAAAGCCTTGGTTTGAACGCTTTGAGTTCCATCTTTGCTTTAACTACCTTGATTTTGGTGTTGATGTAATAAATGTTTTATTGATAATGTTAATAACTGTGGAAATAATAAACCTGTCGAATCATGTTCTGTCACTGCCTACTTTCTTAGTTAAAATCTGTCTTGAGTGTCTTTAGCTTCACAGTGATGCATATAAACAGATCTGATTTTAAAAACGGAAAGCTCTCTCCTTTTAACCAAATTCTTCATATAAATCATTTTCATGCGTTCATTTTCATGGTATCCTCCAACTCTCTCTTCAGCTTCCTCATTCCATGTCTGTTGTTCCCACTTTCTCTTTCTCTCTGGCCTCTTTATATGAATCGTGATCATTGCTTACACCTGCTGTAGCCCAGCTTATCATAATGAATGAATTTTAATGCCAAGTTGTTTAGATAGAATTTGAAACTGCAAAGGAGATTTATAGTTCAGGGAGCATCATCTGGAGAAGCCCTAATTTATTTTCACAGTTATGTAAAATTTAGATCTCTTGTGTCTGTACAACCCACCTGGAAGAGGCAGCAATTGTATTTCACAGGTTGGTCTGCACAAATGATTTAGACCAAACTCTAGACAGCGGGCGCTCTTTTTTTCTTACCTTACTCCCTCCCCCAGGAAAGATTTGAATATTTTGTTCTCTAAGAGAAAGGAAAGGAAATTAGACTACCATAAATACAAACAATCAGAATGTCCTTCCATATCAACAAGCTGGGTCCATCATCAAGAAAACTTAAGTAAGCTATTCTTCCCATCTCTCTAAACAAGACAGACACTTTGTTTCTGGGGATACTCCCAAAGGGGACATTCTGTCTACTTTACTTATACTACAGGGCAACAATCACTGTGGCTATTTTTATTCTTGCCCAAGATGACCCTGAGAATGGAAACCTAGCTGAAGAGTTGCTATATGGTCCCTACACCAGAAAGACCCACCTCAGCCAGGTGGCCTTTGAATGCTACTAAACTCTACCTGCTTCAATCGAATTTACCTTTATGCTGTGTACAATCATTTAAGTCAGAAGGGCATAGGATTCAGTCAAAACCCCTTCCAAGTTCAAGTCGTGGCTCTATAGATCACTAGCCAAAGGATACTGCATAAGCCACTTAAACACTAAAATTTAGTTTGCTTAGCTGTACACTAGAAACCTAATAATGATCATCACTCCCATAAGAAAGCTTGAGGATAAAATGACAATCAGTGGTTCTCAAATGAAGGTAATTTTGACCCCCAGAGGAGGTTTCATAAAGTCTGCATTTATTTTTGGTTATCATAGTTGAGGTGAAGTGGAAGAATAAATCTAGTGGGCAGAGACCAGAGATTTTACCAAACTTCCTATAAGCACAGAACAGCCCTCCACAACAAAGAACTATCTGGCCGAGAAGAGTCAATAGTTCCAAGCTTGAGAAACTCTTGATGAGATGTTATATGTGAACCTACTTTGTAAATTAAAATGATAGTTACTCAACAAATGTTTACTATGTGTCAGGCACTGTCTTAGAAACCAGATGTTATGTTAAACCTAGATGCACAGAAATGTGACCCTAAGATTCAAGGTGCTTCAAATCATCCAAAAAGGACTCAACTTATTTGACCTTCCAATGCCTTGCTCAGTGCCTTCAATATAGATAGCATCAAGTGCTATACATGTTTTGCTTGCTTGTTAACTGATCCAGTCAAAACAAATTGCAAAGGTCTCTCGAAAGCTGCCAATGTTTATTCTTTGTCACACACATGCTTATGTCAGACATCACCACAGATATTCAAGAACTAATGGTCAATAAGTATTTCAGAATCAATTTTGCAATACCATTATTTTTTCTGGGTAAGCCAAAAAAGAAAAAAGGGTTGAGTAAAGTATCAACGTTTAGAGGTGCCTAGGTGGCTCAGTCGGTTGAGCATCCAACTCTTGATTTTGGCTCAGGTCATGATCCCAATGTCATCGGATCAAGCCCCATTTCGGGCTCTGTGCTGACAGGATCCTGCTTGGAATTCTCTCTCTCTCTCCCTCACTCTACCCTTCTCCCCCACTAGTGTGCACACTCTCTCTTAGTAAAACAAACAAAAAAGGATCATGATCATAATTTAAAGTAATAATTATACTGACAGAATGCTTACAATATGCCAGGCACTTAACCTATGTTAATTTATTTAATCCTCACAGCCAAACTTTGCCCCTATTTTACACGTAGGAAACAGGGGCACAGGGAAGTTAGGTAAGTTTCCCAAAGTCCTACAGCTAACTAATGACAGACCAGGACTTGAGCCTCACGACAGTCAGGCTCCAGAGTCCACGTGCTTCATTTACCGTATTTTTTAGAAGCAGGTAAATCGATGTTATCTAGCAAAGCCACAGCTATGGAAGACATTCAGCACAGGTATAATCAGTGGATCAGTTCAATTCGGAAAAATATTGAAGTAGTGTCCACCTGATTGCCAGCCTAAAAAAGGTGCTGACATATTTGGGCCGAGTCATAATACCTCCAATAAAGTTGTAGCCCTTCCAAAAACCCATGACTCTTTTGTTTCAATCAAACTGTTTAAATGGCCAAGTACATGACCTTTTTGTTGCCAAACATATGCTCACTGCAGGTGACATTTCAGTAGCTTTCTGAAGGAGAAATTGCTGCTTTCACTTTGCTCCTATCAACTGTGCAAAATGGCCCATTACTTCTGGTCCCTACAATAGGAAACTTCTAAGGCAAGTTGAGAGGAGAAGGAGAAACACGAATCTGAATGACAAGCTGCCAGTAAGCCGACAATGTAAACTGACACACCGTGTCCCTTCAGGTAAGGAGGGGGCTTGGTGGCCTGGAGACCCCTCTGAGCAACAGCTTTGTGTGTTTTCCTATTTCTCCTCTTTCTTCTGCCAAATGTGATTGGATGTGATGCAAATTTTCCACTATGAAGGTTTTCTTTCACAGAAACATACCGCATCTCTCTCCATTGGCCCCAAATTCACAGAAACTCAGTTTATTGTCCAGAACTGAAAATAACAAAAATCAAAGAGAATAGTCCCCTCTTAAAGAAGCACTGGACTTCACTAAATCAGACTTTTTATCTGCTGAAATTATTTCAAGTCAGTTGTTTTATTCTGGTTACAAAATTCATTTAAAAACAGGGCTCTTTAAAAAATCTGCTGAGAATATAGAAAAGAACTTGATTTATTCATCCACCAAAATCCCATTTTAACAGTGTTTATGATATGGCTCGTTGACCAATCCTTCAAAACATAGCTATGAACAACAAAAAGCCTTCCACATCACATAATTAGCTATAAAACAGATGTTCATTTCTTCACACAATGTGAACATTCTTGAAAAATATTTTATTTAACTCCAACATTCTCAGTGGATGTGCATTTTATATCAAAGTAAAACTGAACCCAAAATATTAGCAAAAAAATTGAAACCATATATTGTAGTGACTGGTATGAATGTCTTAATCTTTGAAAACTTCTGCACAAAAGCAGACACACAGCTTAGTTTGCCAGTCACTGGAGATTAAAACTTCTCTAGCTCTCAAGTCATAATCATAGCTAAGTAATAACTATGCACTATGGTGATTAGAAACTTTGGAACATTCTTATATAAATTAGCCGACTTTTCCCCTCACAAATAGAATATGAGGTAGCTATACAGAAATCACTTGCTCACGTTAAAAACTGAGGGGTAAAGATAAAGATAATTTAAGTAACTCCCTGATAAAATATAATACTTACTCACAGAAGTGAAACTTAACCCTGCTCTCGAGTCTCAGATCTGTTACCATCCTAATGGACCAGCCATTCCTAGGTGTGCTGTGGTGAGATGTTCACTTGCCTTCTCTCTCTCTCTCAGCACCCCTCTGCACCCTACTTGCATGCTTTCTAGAAAGTAAAATAAATAAAATTTATTTTAAAAATTTAAATGACTGTGATAAAAATGGTAGCTGTTTGTATATCGAAATGGTCTTTCTTGCTATATCTGTCTAAACTCCCTCTGTTGCACATATGTAAAACCTCACTCTAACTAGTTTAAGCTAAACAGAATTTATTGGCACATAGAAAAAATATATAATATATATATATATATATATATATATATATATATATATATTTTGTGTTTACATATAACATTCTATATTTTATATATATACAAATATATAAATATAAATATATATAAATATAAATTTTATACATATATACATATATATGTATACATATATATGTATATATGTATAAAATCATTTTAACAATGGTCCGTTTGCTCATAAACCCAAAGACAGAGTCAGACCCTCTGAACAAAATGGAGTAGTCATGAGGAAGAGGTGACCCTCTAAGAAAATCAGGGTACATGTTACCAGAGAGAAGGTAAATAATTTTGAGTTAAACAGAAACATCAGCTATCCACTAGTCTTGCCAAAAAGATGCCTTGATAATGCTGTATCAGTTTTTTAACTTTCATAAAAAGTTATAATTCCCTTAAATCCTCAAAGCTAGAAATTGCTGTATTAGACTACATGCCCTAAGATTGAGTAAAATTTCATGATTCCTACTAAGCAGTAGTAAAAATCTTTGGAAATCTAAGCAAAGTTAATTAACTGTCTAAGCAAAATAAACAGTGTGATACTGCCTGCTCTTTTTCTCATTTATACATCAAAAGCCAACTTTTCTTCACTAATATCCAAACATGTCCATGAAACTCCCCCTGCCAAAATTTTAAAATACAAAGGCAGACCAGATGTTAAAAATGTGGTCTCTGATCTGAATTTTAATTTACTCCTATCAAAAATGAGAGAATAAAGGAAAAAGGAACTTTCAGCCATCATGCCAGCTCTGCTCCTAAATCAGATTATGCTTGAAGTAAGGAAAGAGGCCCCAGTTATAGACCTGATATTATCCGAAACCTGCATGTTCTCTGTGTTTGGTAAGTAAATGAGTGTTAAAGTTATGATATTCTTTAAGAATTGAGAACACTTTTATTAAAAATGGTATTTGTAACTTAAAATTGGTACAAAGAACTCTTTGGTATATGAACCCATGAAAAAGGAGCCAAGACTGGCCTTCAAAATAATCCTATTTCTTCTAGGTTTTCTATGGACTGCTTCAAGCTCTTGCATATCCCCAAAGATAGTTGCTTTTGGATTATTAAAATGATTTGAAAGGTCCATTAGGGTTCATTTCCTTAAAAATATACTCTGTCTGTTGACCATAGTGACTTCACAGTATCAAAATAAGAAATTTTTCAAATGCTGATGTTTCGTGTAGGTACACTAATATAAACAGAGCAAAGGATCCTCCTAGGGATAATGCAGGTAACTAATGGCAACTCTGAAGTCTGGACATCACAAGCGTCTATTGTTCCTAAAGCTACTACGGGCTACTTCCATTCACTGTTAACTACTTAAATGACTACATGGTAGAATCTGCTTACTTGTTTCCTCTGTAATTACTAGACATCTGTCTTCTATTACTACTAATCTGCTAAAAATGCTTTCTTGAAGATCTCTTTCTTGACAAATTAAAGGGTCTTTTTCTCAGTCTTCACTCTTTTTCATCCTTTCAATGTCTTTTTTTAACCATATTTTTAATTCTAGTAGCTTTCCTTTCTCTTATGCAAATACTCCATCTACATTTGGAAAAGCTTCTCCATATGTGCTTATTCCTGTTTCCCTTAACATGAACAAGCTTAAAAAAAAAAACTCAATTTTTTTAGCGTGTATTCTACTTAATAGTACCTTGGAAAGCATTCAAGTAATAAGTGAAAGGTAAGATTTGAATGAAAAGATCAAAATATATAGTATCATTGCTCTGATTCTCTAGTTAACTATTTGAGGGTACAACATAGGTCTTTATAAACTCAACTGGAAGAAATGGAGGCTGATAAAGTCTAGAAATAGCTATTTCCCCAGTGATACAGTAAGCTTCTCAAAAGTGAAAAGTAATTTTTATTTTTTTGTGTTCGAAGTACCTAAGCAGTGTCTGGCCCAATGGAGAAAATAAAAAGCTTTTTAAAAATACCAAGTCTTGCTATTGTCTGGGGCATATGGTAGATGCAAGAGAGTAATAAAAATACTAAAAACGTGGATGAATATTAACCTACATGGTAAGGATTTGGGGTTTATTCTGTATGTAATGAAGAGACTTGAGGGGTTTTGTACAGAACTTAATACAGCAATATATATGAAAGCACTTAGAACTGTCTGACATACAATACTTATTACAATACTTACAATACCTTATACTTATTATTGTATCTTTATCAGACCCATATTTATGGTTTAAGAATTTCTATTTCAGTTTTTTTCTGATTTACTCACATTCATATTCAAATGTCTAAACCACTGAGATTGCCTTTAGTATTTAAGGCATTTTCTTTGCAAAAACAGATTTCAAGGAAATTGCTCCCACTTTTGGTCTCCTACTCTAAGATAAGTCTGGTTTCCAAAGTCAAACCACTTCCTTTAATCCACAGAACTCACTCGAAGCTAAAAATCACTCAACTCCAAACATGAAAAGTTTCAGCTTGAAAGGAGCTACAGCATGCATCTGCCTCCACACCAGGGACCACAAAGCCCGAGTGAGCCATTGTGGCTGCGTGCGTGTGTGCATGAAAGAGGAATCTGAGCATGTTTGCTGTGTGATCTTTGCAAAAATGAAGAAATAACCACAGAGGAGACTCAGCTCAGGGAATTAGATAAATGAGCAGGCAGCTCTATGCAGACCACAAAAAATTAATCAAGGTTTGGAACAATTTTATTCTAGTTTGTATTCTTTGGCGATAACTTCCTTAGCAGCTAAATGGGGTTCCCTAAAGCCTGCCAAATATCCCCATTTAAATTAGCATAGATTTGCATATATTGACATGCACAAAAACGCACTGCCAGACTACCAAAGGTGTCCTTCCACACATTCAGGTAGGTCGTCTTCCTCTGTGACTATCTGGGCAACCAAGGTAAGAATGATGCAGGAGCAGGGACCTGAAAGACTAGGATTTTCCTTCTTTATTTTTGTGACTGAATACCTATGCTGTCCTAGGCAACTCAGTCCTTCTTTGTAGGCCTTAGTTGTCTCATTTAAAAATAAGTAACAAATGGCAGAAAACATCTAAAATTTCTTGTTTCTCAAGTTCTCTTTTCTATTAACCACATCTTTCCAGTAGATTAGCTGTTGATCTAAGGACGGGAAAATTACAATCAGAAGCCAGATGCTCCCGCAATTTGGTTTTATAAATAAAGTTTTATTGAAACATGACTCACTCATTTGTTTATGTCTTGTCTATGGCTGCCTCTACCCAGTGAGAGTCCATAGACCAGCCATGGGGAAGTGAAAAGCATTTACTATGTGGCCGTTTACAAGACAAGTTTGCTGTTTTCTGATCTAAGTGAAAGTAAATGGAATTTTTTCATTTTGTTATTTCTTACACTAATAAATAGGTCTTTAAATAGGAGTAAATTGAGAGCACGTGCGTAAAACTTATTGCTGAGGCAGTGTTCACAACGATTCTTTCTACTCTTAAAGAAGTAACAGCAAACAAATGACAGATTTGTGGTAAATCATGATGTTTAAACCATCAGAAAAGCACCATGTGAGTTGTTATTGTCACAATCAAACCAATTCCCAGCACATACATGGACACAGTCTTAGTTGAAATGCCAAACTGTCATCATATTCTAAATAATTTTATTGCAGAACTTAAAGTAGGTTACTGTTTGCTTTATGGGTGATTCTGATGATCTTTACAAAAAGAGAAATGACTTGGCATCAAGATTTCACCATTCTGACTTGAATGATTTAATTAATAGCTGAAGGTGGTAGCTGTATGAGCTCCACAGTGAATCCTATATTAATTATGTAAAAAAGAACAATGCTAAATCATGAGTATGAAATAATGAATTTTAAGTGGGCAATATATATATAAAACAAGTACAAACAGATTCATATCTGACTTGACACTTGATTTTAAGTGGGTCTCTTCTTAGAACAAAGTAGAAAATGAAAGCAGCTATTCGGATTTTCTGCATTTTTAAAATGAAGCCTAGCAGAAAATGTGAAATGTGTCTGTTTCTTTACAAAATAGCCTTCACCCTGAGCCTCAAAAGGATCCCGTGGTGAAGCCTTCCTGGTTTACCTTACCCTTGTAGAAGTTATTCCTTTAATCTCCATGGTTCTGTTCATCAAGTAACAATCCTCACTCTTTTTCAGATTAAAATCTATTGCTTCATTTTCCAAACAGTGTTGAACTGAGTGTCAGTTTGAAGCCATGCAGACCTGTATTCGATTTCTAGCACAAGGACTTCAGGGAAGGTATTTAACCTCTCCCAATAAGTCCAGGATTCTACATCTGTCAAAAAATAAAAATAAAAATAACAGTCTCTACTTCATGGTGTTGTTGTGAGAATTCTACTTGCTAAATGTATATTCCTGGTATGTAGCACAGCCTTACAAACATCATTAGTTAATTCACTTTCTACACAAAAGCAATGAGATTCTTTCTCCCCTCCTACACCTATTGGTTTTCCAAAACTGTAGTATCCTAGCAATTATTCGCTTCTTAGCGTTCAGTCACACGTAGCTCTCAAACCCTACTTTTGTTGAAATTTGTTCCTATTAGGTTAAATTTATAAGACATCATGTATCCCTTTCATAAAGTAGAAGGCTCATCTCAAAGATGCTGTACTAGAGGTAATACTGACGAGATCCCCAAGATTTAAAATGTTGTGAAGCCAGTAGTCTATGAAAGCCTTGTGATCTGTTACTTCATCATTCTTGACAGTAACCTAAGTAGTGGTTAATTATTTTCTACTTTCCTGAGTACATCACGTATAAATCCGCAGAATAGATTAACCGAAGTCAATAAGCAGGGAAGAACGAAACACTTAAAAGCCTTATATCTAGACAGGAAAGCCACTCTGACGATATGCATTTAATCATGTGTGTTACTTTAAAGGTCAGCATTACAGTTCAATTAGTAATTTTACTTATTAGATACATTTTTTCCTAGGAGAATTATTCATCTCAGCTTTTAAAACATGTTTAAATCCCAATTAAATAGATCTCTTGGAAGGAATTCCCATCAGATCTCTTGGTCTGTCCTGAGGCTCCTCATTGAAATTGTCACTTAATACCATTACATTTTGTTTTCTCTCAATCATCTCTAACTCTCTGCCTAAACATATAGGACAGACAGAATCTTTGCATGAACTGATAGAGAAGACCAAAGGGATTGTATTTAATACAAGTAATTCATGCCCTTTGGCTTGCTTTGCTAACAAACACAAACACACACACGCGCACACACACACACACACACACACACACACACACACACACAAATTGCTGACTCTCAAGAAGTTAGTCCCAAGTGAGTCTAAAATAGTACTGAAGACCTCACTCTAAAACATTTCTTTCTACAAAATTTTAACACTATATAGTCATGTGAGATTTGGTTTACAATTATTATATAACTGCAATAGATGAACATGTGAAAAATGAGGATTATACAAGCAACATCTTAAGTAGTAGTAGTGGAGGGGCACCTGGCTGGCTTAATCAGTAGAGCATGTGACTCTTGATCTTGGATCATGAGTTCAAGCTCCACATTGGGGATCGAGCCTACTTAAAAAAAGTGGGGGGGGGGGGGCACCCGGGTAGCTAATTCAGTTAAGCATTCAACTTCAGCTCAGGTCATTATCTCACGGTTTGTGAGTTCAAGCCCCACATCAGGTTCTGTGCTGACAAGCTCAGAGCCTGGAGCCTGCCTGAGATTCTGTGTGTCTCTCTCTCTTCCCCTCCCCCACTCACACTGTCTCTCAAAAATAAATAAATACATTTATTTATATTAAGTATATATATTATTATATAAAAAACAACATAAAAAAGAAAAAAGTAGAATATAATTTAAGGCATTAAATAAACAAAAATAAATTTGAAAAGGGATGATATGGGGTGAGTAATAACATTTGTCATCATTTTCACCTTACATATATAAACAAAGCACAGGGCTTCAAGTAAGAAAAGCTTGTTTCTAGCAATCCTAAAATTCATATGGAACCACAAAAGGCCCCGAATAGCCAAAGTAATTTTGAAGAAGAAGACCAAAGCAGGAGGCATCACAATCCCAGACTTTAGCCTCTACTACAAAGCTGTCATCATCAAGACAGCATGGTATTGGCATAAAAACAGACACATAGACCAATGGAATAGAATAGAAACCCCAGAACTAGACCCACAAACGTATGGCCAACTCATCTTTGACAAAGCAGGAAAGAACATCCAATGGAAAAAAGACAGTCTCTTTAACAAATGGTGCTGGGAGAACTGGACAGCAACATGCAGAAGGTTGAAACTAGACCACTTTCTCACACCATTCACAAAAATAAACTCAAAATGGATAAAGGACCTGAATGTGAGACAGGAAACCATCAAAACCTTAGAGGAGAAAGCAGGAAAAGACCTCTCTGACCTCAGCCGTAGCAATCTCTTACTCGGCACATCCCCAAAGGCAAGGGAACTAAAAGCAAAAGTGAATTACTGGGACCTTATGAAGATAAAAAGCTTCTGCACAGCAAAGGAAACAACCAACAAAACTAAAAGGCAACCAACGGAATGGGAAAAGATATTTGCAAATGACATATCGGACAAAGGGCTAGTATCCAAAATCTATAAAGAGCTCATCAAACTCCACACCCGAAAAACAAATAACCCAGTGAAGAAATGGGCAGAAAACATGAATAGACACTTCTCTAAAGAAGACATCCGGATGGCCAACAGGCACATGAAAAGATGTTCAACGTCGCTCCTTATCAGGGAAATACAAATCAAAACCACACTCAGATACCACCTCACACCAGTCAGAGTGGCCAAAATGAAGAAATCAGGAGACTATAGATGCTGGAGAGGATGTGGAGAAACAGGAACCCTCTTGCACTGTTGGTGGGAATGCAAATTGGTGCAGCCGCTCTGGAAAGCAGTGTGGAGGTTCCTCAGAAAATTAAAAATAGACCTACCCTATGACCCAGCAATAGCACTGCTAGGAATTTATCCAAGGGATACAGGAGTACTGATGCATAGGGGCACCTGTACCCCAATGTTTATAGCGGCACTCTCAACAATAGCCAAATTATGGAAAGAGCCTAAATGTCCATCAACTGATGAATGGATAAAGAAACTGTGGTTTATATACACAATGGAATACTACGTGGCAATGAGAAAAAATGAAATATGGCCTTTTGTAGCAACATGGATGGAACTGGAGAGTGTGATGCTAAGTGAAATAAGCCATACAGAGAAAGACAGATACCATATGGTTTCACTCTTATGTGGATCCTGAGAAACATAACAGAAACCCATGGGGGAGGGGAAGAAAAAAAAAAAAAAAAAAAAAAAGAGGTTAGAGTGGGAGAGAGCCAAAGCATTAGAGACTGTTAAAAACTGAGAACAAACTGAGGGTTGATGGGGGGTGGGAGGGAGGGCAGGGTGGGTGATGGGTATTGAGGAGAGCACCTTTTGGGATGAGCACTGGGTGTTGTATGGAAACCAATTTGACAGTAAATTTCATATATTAAAAAATAAAAAAAAATAAATAAATAAATAAAAAATAAAAAAAAAAAATTAAAAAAAAAAAAAAAAGAAAAGCTTGTTTCTCTCAATTTACATTTGCAAAAGACTCAACATCTAAATTTTTTTTTGCATTTATAAAACACACAGTAAAACTAAAAACTAATGCCAAATAAATTATTTTTTTGCTATTCAATGGTCTCTTGCTGTACATAAATGCTGAAGCAATGCAAGGTATTCATTTTCATAACAAGAGAAACTGGTTGAATAACATACCGTTATAAAAACTGTACTTCTATTACTTGAAATTATTAACCATTGGTGTTACTGAAGTTAAGACCATGAAATAAGAGCCATTCCTTAAGCCATTATCTTTAGAAGGCCCTAGAATATGATTACAACTTGATGCATCAAAGGTCATGTATTTTCGTTAAAGCTAAGTTTAAGTGGGGTCTATAAAGATTTCTATTAATTCAAAATTGATATGCTCTTATGTGAAAGATTAGGAGGAAACTGGAAATGGCACCATAGAAATTGATATAAAATTCCTGCTTTTATCTCTTTTAATGGAACAAAATTGGTTTAAATTTTAAATATTATGTCAGTTAAAGACAACTAATGTGTTTAAAACTTGGCTTACCTGCACTAATTCTCTCTTGACAATAGAGACAACACTATAAAATCAATGTTTTGTGAGCATGTGAATTGAATATGTGCAGGGACATAAGAATCTATGGTTAAGAATACCCACGTAACCACAGAAAAGATACAAGAGTTCGAAGAGCAAGAGAATTCATCACATCTCTGAAAATATTCTATTTTGTGAGTTTTCCTAAAATAAGCAAATGCAATATTCAGATCAATTTTTAAAACTACTGATATCCAGACATGTCCCTTAGAATTATTTCCTCTAAAGTCTTTTGAGCACACTATTGTGGTTTAAACCAATCACTTCTCAGTAACCATTCTCATTGGTCCAGTTATAGGATTGGTTGACAGTGATTTTCCTTGGTTAATTGGAAAAATTAGCCCTGCCACACTGAAAGAATTGGTGATAATGAAACCAAACTACCTGCCTAATGACACAATTTAGATCTCATTAGAAACCTGTAGAGCTCAATGTATAATGGTTGTTACAAGGAGATGAAGGGTTAGATTCTCATCACAGGCCTCCTCTTTTAAGCTTAAACTTTCTCTATCCCAAATAGAGATGTCAGAAGTGTTCTGGCTTTACTGAGTTGTACGGCAGAAAATAAATTAGGCAGGATATTGGCTAATTAATCATCAGAAACATGACAGGCACTTCCTTCTTATAGCATTTAAACCTGTATTCACATTCTGCTATCTGCAATATTTTTTAAATTGTGTTTTCATTATTTAACAATCTTTATCTCTCCTCCTGGCCACGAATAAGGTATGAGTTCCTGAACAGTAGGGACTCTATTTAACTGGTCTTTAAATCTACTTCAGAAGAATAGGCATTCATTAAAAGTAAACTGAAGAAATGACTGAATGAATAATTGAAACATACTAACACCTAAAAAGTACATTGGAGGAAAAAAAAAATCACATAAGAACTAGGATACATGACCAGGGTTAAACAAGTGCACAAACTAGAGACCTTTCCAAATTATGTCCACAGCAGAGAGGTCCTTGGAAGAGATGGATTGTCTATGAGCCAAGCAGTCGAGGTTGGTTGCCACCTGGTGGCCTCAGGGAGTAACTTAAGTTTCTGAGTCCAGTTCTATACTGCTGAAAAACTGAACTCCTAATTGCAATGGCACAGGTATATTGGAGGTTTATTTCCTGCTTATAGGGATGCAGAAAACACATCCATTCTCTGAAGAGCTCCAGGGTGTAGTGGCATACATTGCTTCTCTTAGAAGACATTGGAGAGAACTGGCCATACAGCCAAATCTCAATGTAAGAGTCAAAGAAATGTGATCTAGCCATGTGCCCACTAAAATTCTATTTTTAATGGAAGGAGAAAAGGATATGGAAGGTGAAAAGAAGTCTCTGCCATACTTAGTTTCTTCATTTGTAAAAATAACATCCAACTCAGACTGTGATCTCGAAAATTAAACGATAAAAATTAATACATACGTTAATTATCAACAATAACAAATAGAAGTTAGCTAGCATATCTACAAGAGCCCTTAATTTTTAGAAGAAATTAATAAGGGATAGTCTCCACTAATGTAAGTAGGAATACCTGCATGGTATTTTATTCTATCCTAGGTAGAATCCTGGAGTTCTAGATGATTCATAGAGAAACTTCATGTATTCACATAGTTACTAAATGGTCATTGCACACCCACTCTGTGCCAGGCACTTTGTTACAGTCCTAAAACACAGCAATAAACAAAATCCTGCCTAACACATTACATAGGAATAACAGAGGAAACTTTAGAGCACATTTATAATCTATTACACATTCTAAGAGAGTCAATTATATTTTTACACTACCCAGCTCTAAGAAATAGGATACAAGGAAAACAAAATGTGTTTTACCTGAGTTACGCTGGTAATTTCTCCAATAGTTAAAAACTATTGTGATATAGACTATCAAAAAAAAAAAAAAAAAAAAGCAAACACAGTATGCTGTGAGAGCAGCTAACAGAGGGATCTGACCTAATTTAGAGTGATCAAAAAATGCCTCCCTTATAAAATGACATGTAAAGCACAGCCTAAAGAACAAGTCAATGTTTGCCAGGTGACAGGACGGGGGTGACAAAGCATTCCGAGCACAGGAATTTTCATATATAGGTTTCCAATGCTGGAAGACGCATGGGCATTGGCTAAACTGAAATAAGGCCAATGTGACTAAAAATCATACAATGAGAGAAGAATAGTATATTAGGCTCAGTAAATTAGATCATACAGAGACTCAAAGCTTACATCAAAGTCTTTGAACTTTATTCAAAGAATTAGAATCCACACACTGTTTTAAGCAAATGTATAAACTTTTTACATTGCAAATTAGAGCATGTTAATCTAGCTGTCAGAGAACGGGTTAGAAGGAATAAAAAGTACATTCGATAGAACCAATTCAAATATATTTGTTACATTATAGGCAAAGTACCATTCTGGCTTGGACTCATGTAGTGAAAAGGAAACAGAAGAAAACTAAAGAAAGACGTACAAAGTAGAAGAAACTGATCCCATTCACAATTGCACCAAGAAGCATAAAATACCTAGGAATAAATCTAACCAAAGATGTAAAAGATCTGTATGCTGAAAACTATAGGAAGCTTATGCAGGTAATTGAAGAAGATATAAAGAAATGGAAAGACATTCCCTGCTCATGGATTGGAAGAATAAATATTGTCAAAATGTCAATACTACCCAAAGCTATCTACACATTCAATGCAATCCCAATCAAAATTGCACCAGCATTCTTCTCGAAACTAGAACAAGCAATCCTAAAATTCATATGGAACCACAAAAGGCCCCGAATAGCCAAAGTAATTTTGAAGAAGAAGACCAAAGCAGGAGGCATCACAATCCCAGACTTTAGCCTCTACTACAAAGCTGTCATCATCAAGACAGCATGGTATTGGCATAAAAACAGACACATAGACCAATGGAATAGAATAGAAACCCCAGAACTAGACCCACAAACGTATGGCCAACTCATCTTTGACAAAGCAGGAAAGAACATCCAATGGAAAAAAGACAGTCTCTTTAACAAATGGTGCTGGGAGAACTGGACAGCAACATGCAGAAGGTTGAAACTAGACCACTTTCTCACACCATTCACAAAAATAAACTCAAAATGGATAAAGGACCTGAATGTGAGACAGGAAACCATCAAAACCTTAGAGGAGAAAGCAGGAAAAGACCTCTCTGACCTCAGCCGTAGCAATCTCTTACTCGGCACATCCCCAAAGGCAAGGGAATTAAAAGCAAAAGTGAATTACTGGGACCTTATGAAGATAAAAAGCTTCTGCACAGCAAAGGAAACAACCAACAAAACTAAAAGGCAACCAACGGAATGGGAAAAGATATTTGCAAATGACACATCGGACAAAGGGCTAGTATCCAAAATCTATAAAGAGCTCACCAAACTCCACACCCGAAAAACAAATAACCCAGTGAAGAAATGGGCAGAAAACATGAATAGACACTTCTCTAAAGAAGACATCCGGATGGCCAACAGGCACATGAAAAGATGTTCAACGTCGCTCCTTATCAGGGAAATACAAATCAAAACCACACTCAGATACCACCTCACACCAGTCAGAGTGGCCAAAATGAAGAAATCAGGAGACTATAGATGCTGGAGAGGATGTGGAGAAACAGGAACCCTCTTGCACTGTTGGTGGGAATGCAAATTGGTGCAGCCGCTCTGGAAAGCAGTGTGGAGGTTCCTCAGAAAATTAAAAATAGACCTACCCTATGACCCAGCAATAGCACTGCTAGGAATTTATCCAAGGGATACAGGAGTACTGATGCATAGGGGCACCTGTACCCCAATGTTTATAGCGGCACTCTCAACAATAGCCAAATTATGGAAAGAGCCTAAATGTCCATCAACTGATGAATGGATAAAGAAACTGTGGTTTATATACACAATGGAATACTACGTGGCAATGAGAAAAAATGAAATATGGCCTTTTGTAGCAACATGGATGGAACTGGAGAGTGTGATGCTAAGTGAAATAAGCCATACAGAGAAAGACAGATACCATATGGTTTCACTCTTATGTGGATCCTGAGAAACATAACAGAAACCCATGGGGGAGGGGAAGGAAAAAAAAAAAAAGAGGTTAGAGTGGGAGAGAGCCAAAGCATTAGAGACTGTTAAAAACTGAGAACAAACTGAGGGTTGATGGGGGGTGGGAGGGAGGGCAGGGTGGGAGGGAGGACAGGGTGGGTGATGGGTATTGAGGAGGGCACCTTTTGGGATGAGCACTGGGTGTTGTATGGAAACCAATTTGACAGTAAATTTCATATATTAAAAAAAAAAAAAAAAAAAAAAAACAAAGTAGAAGAGCAGGATATGACAAATGACTGAATGGAATGAGGACTGAAAGTAGCGATGAGGGAGAGAAAAAGAATAATCCCAATGGCTCTAGTCTGAGTAAGAGGGAAGATATTTGATGGAACATCCTGATTTAAGAAACATATAGTAAGAAATGCCTCAGGGGAGGATTTTAAGGGAAACTATAGCATCCCTTACAGATTTTTTCTCACTTTTTCCCCCCCTCTTCCCTGGTGTAATACTCTATCTGAGAATAGATAACTGGAATCCTTTTTTTTTTTTTCCTTTTAATCAGACATGTGTAAATATGCTCAAAGTAATCTTCACCTTAGAATAATGCTTGCTAAAGTATGGGAAAAGTAAATAACTCCACGACTAGCAAGAATATACTCTTGCATTTAGAGATTCCCCCCCCCCCTTATAAGGGCCACTTAAAGATTTTATTTATTTTTTTTAAGAGGGTGGGGAGAGATAGAGTTTGAGCAGGGGAGGGGCAGAGATAGAAAGGGAGACACAGAACCTCTGAGCTGTCAGCACAGAGCGCGACATGGCCCGAACTCAGGAAGACAATGAATGACCTGAGCCAAAGTCGGACACTTAACCAACTGAGCCACTCAGGCGTCCCTACAATGACCACTTAAAAAAAAAGCATAAAATTATTTTAAATCTGTTAAAAAAAAAAAAAAAACAAAATCCAACTAAGTAAGTTAGAAGATCTAATTGGCTTTATTAAACAATTCACAAATTGTTTGATCATCTAGCAAGTAGAGGGAAACTCCTAGGAGTTACAAAATGGAAGGTTTTTATCCAAGTATGGTGGGGCAAGAAAGTTGTCAGCAAAAGCAAAGAATTGTTCCAGGCAAGGTTACTTTCCCTTAGGAGAAAAAGCAACAGAGTCTCTTCCTACAGATTATTTCATCTTCATTTGGAAGATGGAGAAGGCCCACGTGGTAGACACTGGTGCGGACCAAAAAATTCCTGAACTCGTTGGTTATGACTACATTTCTGGGGGAGGTTGAAACTGCAATTAAATTAGGTTTTAAGCTAAGTGACACCATCTCAGGCCTGTGGTCTTCTTTTCAACAGATGCTACAGTTTGGCAATAGTGTGGAGTAACCTTATTTAGTGAACTATAATACTCAGCTTCCTTAGGGAATGGCTATCATTCCTACTGTACAGATTTGTAATAAATAAGGTAATTCATAGGAGTTCTAGCACATTGTACACATGTAAACGTTCAGCTAGTATTATGGTAATTCTAGTATTCATTAAGATTTATTCATTCTTGAGAGAATCCTAAGCAGGCTCTGCACTGTCAGCACAGAGCTCGATACAGGGATCAAACCCACAAACTGTGAGATCATGACTTGAGGCGAAATCAAGTCGGACGCTTTACCAACCAAGCGACCCAGGTGCCCCAGTAATGCTAGTGTAAGTATTGATAGGAATTTTTATCCAGTAAAATTCACATTATCTTCTACACAAAGATACTTTCTTCTATTTCATGATTAGAGCAAAACTAGTACATTTGCCTATTCATAATACTTTACACTTTCACAGCAACTATATATTTCAAAGTACTTTCATGCGCATTGGTTCATTTGAGCCTCACCATATCTGTCAGATAATCATGGCAAGTATTGTTCGCGTTTACGATTAAGAAAACTGAGCCACAAAAGCAAATTTCATATGTTATATAGCTAACATGTACAAAAGCCAGAACTAGAAACCAACAGCAAAATAGAACTTCATATAGAGTCCACTAAGGAAATAAAGCTGCCTTCCTCAGAGAAAAAAATAACTCCTACAAAAATTCACTTTTAATGACTCATTTATTAGTTTAATCTATACCTTTGCATTTCAAAAGCACGGTCTGTGGTGGAGTCTGAAATATATATGCTAATTTTGGAAAGCACCTGGGATTCTGTTTCAGAATTTACAACTTCATGTAAATCTGAATCTTCTCAGTGAGCTGACAAATGACAAAAGAAACATTACTAATACTTGTATAAGTAATATATTTAATTGTAGGTCATGAGAATTACAGTAACTCGGTACTTACTGAGTTCCTATTCAGCAATAAACATACAATGATATTTAGGTTAAACTCCAAATATACAAAATAAATTAGACAAGGCCCATGAACTCAAGAAGTTCAAAATTCAAAGGTAAAGAAAACATACACAAATTATTGTGACAGTTTCTACATTTTTCTATATTAGAATACTCTTATCGCTCTCTCATTCTCGACTAAGAGCATCTTAAGTTATTATTTCCTAAGAAAGTCAGGAATCCAAAAGGATGAGTAAAAGACATAAAGGGGCCCAGGAGGAGACCTGTATTCCAGGCAAAGACAGAGTGTGAAGAGGTAGTGAGGTATGAAGTTGTGCATCCTGTAGAAGGAACAGCAAGTAGATCAGCATGGAGACAAGGTTAAGATCTATGATGGAGGAAGAAAGCAGAAAGGATTTAGTAGGTGTTGTAGGTGGAAGTGTGTCCAACTTTGAAATATTTATCCAATATGGGAAGAGAAGAAGAGTTTGGGAAAAGACAAGGAATTCAAGGAATGTTACATCCCCTGTGTAACATTTGGATGAAAACAGGTCATTGTATACACAGGTGTGCAGTTCCAAAATTAAAAATTTTTAGGGGCACTTGGGTGGCTCAGTTAAGTGACCAACTCCTTTTTTAAGTTTTTTTTTTTTTTAAGTTTACTTATTTTGAGAGAGAAAGATTGCATAAGAGGGGTAAGGGGCAGAGACAGAGGGAGAATTCCAAGCAGGCTCCGCACAGTCAGCACAGAGCCCCATCTGGGGCTCAAGTCCATGAACTGCAAGATCACAACCTGAGCCAAGAACAAGAGTCCAATGCTTAACCAACTGAATCACCCAGGCACCTCAGTGACCAACTCTTGATTTCGGCTCAGGTCATGATCTCAAGGTCATGAGTTCAGGCTCCCCCCGCAACCCCACTCTCCTCCAGCACTGAATGTAAAGCCTACTTAAGATGGTCTCTAGAGGTACCTGGGTGGCTCAGTCAGTTAAGGGTGGGACTTCAGCTCAAGTCACGACCTCATGGTCTGCGAGTTCAAGCCCCGTCAACAGGCTCTGTGCTGACAGCTCAGATCCTGGAGCCTGCTTCAGATTCTGTGTCTCCCTCTCTCTCTGTCCCTCCCCTGCTCATGCTTTCTCATGCACAGGCAAAAATAAACATTGAAAGAAAAAACATTAAAAAAAAAAGATGGTCTCTCTCCTTCTGTCCCTCTCCCTCATTTGTGCTCTCTTCAAAATAAATATATACATGCATACATAAACAAATTCAAATCATTCATGAGTCAATGGTAACCAATGGGACTTCTCAAAAAGAAGAAAAGATGGGTACAACTAGAGATGTACTCCTTGAAGAAAAAAATCTTTTCTTAACACCCCAAAAGTGTTGCTAATCCTTGAAAATTCATAATATTGTACCAGGAAAAGAAACTTTTGAATTGCTGATGTAAAAACTTAGATTCTCTCCATGTGCTCAAATTGTCAGAAAAGTGGCAGGCTTCATCTCTGCTGCGATGGTTAAGTAGAGAGCTTACAGTTCAAAAGAGCCAAGCTTCATCTGAGAATGCCCATTTCAAACACAATAAGTGAAAATGAGACATATTTTCCATTCAAAATTTTGAAGGAGGAAAAGGAAAAGGAAGTTGTCATATGAGTGCTCTTATACTTCTTTAGGGCTTCTAGAGTTCTGGTATGTCTTGTCTTCCTTTATAATAATTCTCATCAGAAATGTATCTTACAACAAATTAACATCATTCTTGAAGCTTCACTTAGAGGCATTCAGCTTGAATAGCTTTTTTCATAATTGTTCATGGAGACAATTTCCCTGATTATTTTATGAGGGTTTTAAAACTATGCCAGAAGCAGAGAAATAAAATAGAATCTATACTCCTCATTCTCATATGTTCAAGCAAAGCAGTGAAAATGCCATGGTAGGGGAAAACAACGACAAGCAAAAACATTAGTTGTTATAACTGGCCTAAACTTATCAGATTTAAACTACACCAGTGTTGCTGTGTTAGCCTAGCAAGGATAGAAGTCAATAAAACATGTCATATCTATGACCTTAATCCCAAAGGATATTTAATCCTGGTCTCTACATTAAATCAAAAAAGAATCTTAAGTGAATCAACAGAAACACTCTTGAGCATACTTTCTTCTTGTTTGACCTTTTATAAGCACATGAGCTGCAGACATATAGTCTCACTGGATCTAGAAACTATTCTGAGCTGCTTCCTGAAACAGTCCAAAGACAAAGGAGACCAACATGTTCACTGTGTATTTCTTCACTGAGCTCTCTTCTCCCTTTTCCTAGGGAATGATGTGTCAATTAGACACAATGGGTAATATTAGAAATGGGTAATATTAGAAATCACATCCTTTTGTTTTATATATGGCTCATTACCTTAGTGTATCATTTCCATAAGCCAGATACAGAAAGATAGGTAATAGATTATAGGAGATAACTACAAACCAAACACATTCCTTGAGTTCCACATCCATGGATGTCTTAAGACAGATTGTATGGTAATCTAACATTATTATAAAAGGTTGGAATTTGGAACAGAGGACATTTTTGATAACTGTAAACTCTGAAAAAGGCAAATAAATGTTGGCAACATGGATTGAAGCACTCATGAAAGGTGTGGCATAGAAAAGCTATCAATATACTCATAAACATAGTAATTATCATCAATCAATATAATAATTGAATATTTGAAAACCAACCTCTTCAAAGGGTCAATAGTAATGGTACAGACAGTACCATCTAACTTAGTAGGTAGGTGTCTGGTAATATTCAAAGAATTTCACATATACCATTAGACCCTTAAAACATTGGGAATAGACAATATATTTTATCAATAAAAAAAAAAACAGCAAAGTAGAAAAAAGTTATGTAACTTCCCCACAATCATACAGTTAATTACTGGAGGAGCTACCCAATAAAATAGTATATTCAATGAGACATAAGAAAACCTTTATTTCTGGATGGCAAAATAGATACCTATACAAACTCTCAACACAAAAAAATTAGAAATGTATAAATTTATTAAAGTATAATAAATGTCATTTTAAAGACATGGTTTAATTCTTAAACTAAGAGGGCAAAAGCAGGAAGCACTGGAAACAAGAATACACACTCCAAAGTCATGATTAAAGAGGATTTATTCATCTCAGTAAAACAGAATCTTTGGTTTTTAGGCCATATATGGTCCAAGTAGCAGAATCTTGGGTCTCATAAGGTGAGGTGTTAGAAATGAGATCATTCCATAAAGACGGAAGCCTCACAAGTGTATAGTCTTAGTCAAACTGTACCTGAGGGGAATACAATACCGCCAGGGAAAAAAAAAAAGAACAAAAATGTTAGCTTTTATAGAGAATCTACATGCAAAACAACAACAACAACAACAAAAAAAAAAAAAAAAAGAAAAAAAAAAAAGAAAAGAAAAGAAAAAAAAAACAAGCTTACATGTGATTGAAAAGATGTAACTCTGTTTCATTCTACCTTCAAGGTCTAAGAGAAAATTAAACCAGTAGCATTCTTAAGACTCAAAGGCAAATCTTCTCAGGAGAGAAGCACAAAAATGCCAAGAACCCTGGACATTCTTAGAGACAAACTATTCATGCAACATATGAATATCTTAAGACTACATACACCTTAAGAAAATAAGATGCCATCAGTAAGTCAGCAGAAATAGCCAATAGCAGAATTAAATATCCTACTATGTCATACAATGTAATTATTAGATGTAGAATGTAAAAGTATTTTAAAATATTTAAATAGATTAAAATGGAATAATTGAGAGCAATAAGATATTTAAAAGGCATGTTTTAAAATAAGTGAATATTAATTCTAGAAATAAAAATGTTAAGCTAAAATTAAAGATCTAGATTAAAACAAATGTTCACATTAAACAGGTAATAAATAGCTCAAGGGAAAATAAATTAAAAAGTACATATGAAGACATTACTGATAATACAGGCTAGAAATAGAATGAGTTTTAAGATAGAATATATGGAAGCCAAAATAAGAAAGTCTAACACATGTGTAATTGGGTTTTCATAAGAAAATAAGAATATTTGAAAAGACAGTGACTGGATTTGCATAGTGGACTTCCACTCATTAATAAAAATAAATATTGGGCAAAATTAAGTCATACATAAAAGAATATGTACTGTGAAATTCCATTTATGTAAAGTTCAAAAACTGGCTATACTGTAAGTTATAGAATTCTAGACAATGGCAATACTTTAGAATAAATGGTGACTGGTAGGGACTTGATGGTGACTGGTAGGGACTTGATAGTGACTGGTAGGGACTTGATAGTGACTGGTAGGGACTTGATAGTGACTGGTAGGGACTTGAAGGGGTCATGTAGAGTTCTATAAATAGTGTATTTCTTGATTTGTGGGCTGATAGAGACCAATAAACATGGTTTGTAAAAAGTCATTAAATTGTACACCCAAAAGCGCTTTTCTGCTTGATTATACTTCAGTAAAATGTTTTAAAAGGTTTAGACTTTTCCAGAATAAATGAATATCCATCATCAAGCACAGAAAGTAAAATTTTCATCTAGAAACCTCATATCAAGACTTAAGAAGAAAAAGATAAAGAGAAGGTCTTAAAAATACCCAGAGAGAAACAAAAACAGATTATATGTAAAGGAATGCCCAACTAGATTAAAAGAATACTCAACAACAAGGGAAGACAGGAAACGGTAAAATAATATTTTCAAAGTCCTGAGAGAAGATAATTGCCAATATTTAATTTTATACCAAACATAATCATTTGAGAATGAAGGCAAATTTTAAAATATTTTTCAATAGACAAAAACTGTAAAAATACACCTTAAAAAAATTATTAAATGTATGTGAAAACTTTGCTTCATGAAAAAAAGAAAATGATCTCAAAAGGAAAGTCTGATAAAAAAAAAAGCAGTGATAAAACATTATTTTTTAGTATTTTTTGAGAGAGAGAGAGAGAGAGAGAGAGAGACAGACAGACCCACACAGAGTGCAAGTGGGGGAAGGGCAGAGAGAGAGGGAGACACAGAATCCAAAGCAGGCTCCAGGCTCTGAACTGTCAGCACAGAGCCCGATGCAGGGCTCGAACCCACAAACTGTGAGATCATGACCTGAGCCAAAGTTGGATGCTTAACAACTGAGCCACCCAGGTGCCCCATCAGTGTTAAGGCTTTAAACAGATCTTAATAGCAGATAATCAAAATAAAAGTATATATTAAAAAATGAAAAATTGAGACGAAACATAGGAGATGTACAATGTGGCCAAATAGCTAGAATAAAATTACTAAGAGATACAAAGAGCAATCAGGAAAAAGAAAAAAAAAAATGAGAAGCCAAATTTGAAAAGAAAATGGGTGAGAATTTTCCAGAACGTAGGAAAGATAGCAATCCACACATTTCAAGAAGCACTTCAAAATTTAAGCACAATAAAAACGATTTTTCTATAGATGAAGCCAAATGGGAAAATCTGAAACTAAGATTTTACAGGTTTCTCAATAGAAATGATGGAACCCAATTGACAACTGAACAAGATCTTTTAAGTACTAAAATAAATATTTGCCCATTTACATTTCTGCACACATACGAAATATCCTTCAAATATGAAGATGAAATAAAGAAATTTTCAAATGTAACAAAACAAAGGAAACAATGTCACCAGGCAAAACTGCACAGAAAAAAAATATTAGAGGGAGGTTACTAGAAAAGTATCAAAATAATCCAAGATGGAAACCTGGGGACATCAGAAGGAATAGAGTAACAGAATGAGTAAATTTGTAGTTAATATGAAGTGATATTGACAATACAAACCAACCCAACAAAGATAGCCAGTCCACTTGATTGGAGTCCAGGATGTCTGATTAGTTGTTGATGGCTCACATTGTGGAGATAATGAACCATATCCTAACCATCTACAAAAGTCCTATGCCAAAACAGTATAAAAACCAGAGTTTGCCAAAACGAATATAGTCATCGCCTGGATCTCCTGCTGCCATCCCCTTCAACTAGGTAAATCCCTTAAATTGTTCTTCATGGCTTCAATCAAGCCCAGTTTCACTATAAAAGGACTTTAGATTTTGCCATTTTGTATCTGAATTTGTTATAGGACTCTATCCTTCAGATAAAACCCCATCCCACTAGCACCAGCAAAGCACAAATGTTTCATCATGACTTGTACAGAATGCCATTCAAATTTGACACTCTGAACTTAGTTCCAGGATAATGATTCTACCAATGCCCAGGTGATTTATGGATTTCACTTTTCAATATAACTAAAATCTAGATTTCAGGGAAGATATTAAGGCCAAATTTAAACAGTACTAGAACATGGAAGAATTTTTTATTTTCCTTTACCTTTACAAACCGTTTATGAATACAGAAAAGCTGTATCTGTACTAAGATATACATTTAGATATACAGTTATGTTTTCTGTGACAATTTAATAATGTGTAACTAGATTATTTTAATGGTTATCACAGTCCTAAAAAGTTGATATAAAACACATCCAAATTGCTCTACTTGAGAAAACAATTCAGAGTAGGTAGGAATATAATACCTACTGTATATTTTTCTATAAATTTGTGAGGTAAATATACACATATAAAAGGTATTTGGAATAAAAGTTTCATACCAAAATAAGGGTCTCATAAAATTATTAATCCCAACTAATTTTTAAGAGGTTAAAAATAAGTAATGCCATTTTAAAAAACAATAAAATATACATTCATAAAACTAATTAGTGGTCATTTCTCCTTAAAATTTTTTTCCCTCTGACATCATTTAACACTATTGAGACATTAACCCTCTTGCTCCTAGGCAGCATTGACTACTGTGTGGATAAGAGAGAAGTAGAGTCTTCCTCTAGGTAATGGAGAGGGAAACGTAAAACAGGTTATATGTTTTAGGACTCACTATCCACTGGAGGTGGCTGCCAGGCCTTCTGGCATTTCATCTGATGTCTCATTACAATCCTTTCTCTTGCCAATGGGAACACCAACATGACCATGGCCACTTGCTTGGCTGATACAGGCTGCCAGGTTTTAATTCCTGGTGCACCAGATCAAAAGAATGGCTATTTAATAATGTTGATTCTATTTGTCCACAAGCAAGTTCTTCTTCAAGCCCACTTCTAATTCACATACTTTTAAATGGCCCTTATTTGTATTTATCACAGTTATATGATACCTTAGTCTTTTAAATTTGTCATATTGCCAAAAAAGCGATTATGACCAATGAATATGGGCAAATAGAATAAGTAACTTAGTGAAAATGTGAAAAATGTGAAAAATGTGAAAAATGGTGGTCTGTGAGATATAGGAAACATATAGCATATAGATAGGAATTCTTGTATAATGAGGAGAAAGCTTAAGCAGCATCTGAAATGAAGAAATTTAATAAATAAGGACTTTCAGCCTTCCATATATATTTTTGGAGATTAAAATTTTATATATATATAAACTATATATATGTATGTATACACACACATACATTATATATATACATACATTTATACATATATACTTTATATATATATAAATAAATATATATATATATATATATGTGTGTGTGTGTGTGTGTGTGTTTTGTGTGTACGTATCCTCACTGCTTACCAAAATTCTTTAACCTCCGAGAATGTTAGTAAAATGCTAATAAAGGGAGATCTGTGGGATGAGCTCTTCCACTTTAAGGGACTAAGGTAAAGGAATGTCTGACTTCAGAAACATAGGAAGACTCCACACACACAGATTACTGGCCAGAGATTATTCCAGAAAATGTTATTCATTTCCTCCTCTTCCATTAATCAATTCATCCATCCACGTATTCATCTACTCAACAAACTCTCGTTAAGTATACTAGTCCAGTAACTCTGTGTACTGCAATTTATAAAAAATAAATAACACATGATGCCAATTTTTGAGGAAGTCGCAAAAGAAACTCTCCTTATAAACAAGTGATATGACAAAACTTAAGCAAAATTATAGATGTAAACACAAAGTACTATTAAAATTAAGGTGAAAAATATTTCTACAGAAGACATGGAATAACAATGCTGTTCCATCACAGAGTGTTATTATCACTATTCTCGGTCTCTTTCTACTAGAAATAAAGTAAGCTTGAAGAATTTTGTCTTTCCCAGGATCTAAAACAGTGCCTGGCACATAGTAACATTTACTAATCACCTGTTTTTTTAACTAATGAGTAAGTGAAATTCTAGTACAATTTCCTTGTTTCACACATAATGAAATATAAAAAACTCAATTATGTATACAGCAGAACTAAAACCAAGTCTCTCTGTTCTCAGAGTGTCCTTATTTGGGAAGTAAACGCAGTGTGATTTTACACACTATTATCACTCCTGCTGGCTATTTGGGAGTATGAAAAATTTGCTAGGAAATACTTGGGAGTTAACTATTAATGGGCTGACTGGCCAACACAAATATGGTAAGTAAAGAATTTGTGCCTTGAAGAAAGCTCTAAACTATACACTTATAACTTAAAAATAGAAAGCAGTCTTCATGCAATAAGTTAACATTTTAATACTTTTCCTCCATTCTTTTTATTTCCCATAAGGTTTCACACAGAAAGCAATTTAGTGCCTAACAAGTAAATTTAATGTAGTATTCTATGCAGTCTAAGAAAAGATGCCCCACTATTTAAAGTATCTTCTGCAATAGTTGAAAATGACCACAGGTCATTTGTCTCTTTTATCCCAAATAGTTTTGCAAAATGAATGAGTAATTATTTCTAATTTAATGAAATATCTCAATACATGTAAGAGAAACCTGTTTATGATATGCCAACAGTTCTGATTTTTGAGCCTGTGAACATATTTAAAATTTAATTTTATAGGCCTCAAGGGTATAAAAATAATTTATCGACTCTCTGCAGTTATCTCACATGGTAAGAATGTAAAACAGCATTTCCCTCTAGCCATACAGCATTAAAGAGTAGTGAAAACTAAATATGCAATGTCAAATATGCCAAAATTCTCACAAGTGAAAATTGAATAGCAATGGATCATTGTAAAAGAGGGCATAAAAGAAAAAGTTTTAGTCAAGAAACTTTTAGAAATTTAGAACAAATTCACCTACATAGTATGATACTAGCCATAATATAGCATAACTAATCCCCGTATTATAATAAAATGTACTTTTAACCAGATTATACAGATATAATTATCTGCAACCAAATTCTGATATACATTATGAGCGTTTCTCATAAATATTTCATCTGATCCTAACAACATTGTTAGCTAATATTAAATAATATATGTAACATGTGGGGTATCTGGTGGCTCAGTCGGTTAAGCATCCTACTCTTGATTTTGGCTCAAGTCATGATCTTATGGTTTGTGAGATTGAGCCCCATCTCAGGCTCTGCACTATCAGTGCACGGATATCCACTCCTTTGGATTCTCTTTCCCTCTCTCTCTCCCCCTCTTGAAATAAACAACTTTTTAAAAACTTGTACAGAACATGCTTAAAATAGTGCTGAGCACACAGTACTATATGAATATTAGATGCCACTTTTTTATATTAATATGTAGCTCATAGGGACTCTAAGGATGAAGTGAGATGATGCCTTTACATCATTCAATCTGGTGTGTGCTACATATACTAAATTTTCATAGAGGTTAGCCTCTTATTGCATTATTGTTATTCTTTCCATTTTAAAGATATTAAGGCAGAATCTTGCTTAAAGTGGTACAAGTAAATTGAAGATTCAATGCCAAAACCTGCATCACCTGACCTACAACCCATTCATTTTTTTCTTTTTAGTACTTTCTTCCAATGCTTCTATTTTTTCATGTGCTTTGGCCAAAAAGGGATAGTTGGAATTTACACTTACTATTCTATAAACAAGAATAGAATCTCAAGTGTTCTCAATGAATGCATTCAGTCACTCATTCAAATACTTCTGCTGTCTACTTTGTGCTTAGTCGTGAAGTTTGACAGTAATAAGAAATCGAACAGTGTTCCTATTCTTCTGGACCCTAACCCTAAAATTTTAATTTCCAACTAGAGAGAAACTTTCTCAAGGACTCAAATTGCATAACTGTTGGTTGACAATAGCCACCAGTCCAAGACAGGGGTGTACATCGTACTTAATAGGGACAACTGATCTGGCTAAGGTGGTCAAGAACAACTTTTCTAAAGAACCACCAAGAAGAACCAAAGATAGAAAGCTAGGCTAAGGTTGAGTAGGGTGAGCCAAGTATACCAGGCAGAAGGAATAGCATATACAAGAAAATCTGCACATAGAAAAAATAAAAAAAAAAATTAAGGCTAAGGTAACTGTCCCAAATACAATAGGAGGAAGTATGGCACCAAAATGGTCTGGAGAAATATTTAAATGACATACCATGCAAGGCTGTACAGAAAATTTTAAGTATTGTGTTCTTCATCCTGGCAGCTATGGAAAGTTTAAAAAATGAGGTGATGAGACATGAGAAGAAATCAGATTCGCACTTGAAACATTACTCTGGCTTCCGGGTTTTGAATTGGAAAAAGAACAAGAGTAAGTGTAGAAGACCAATCCAAAACCTACTGCATGATCCATGTGAGAGTTTATAGTAACTCAGATAACCACGGTGGGGCTGGAATTGGAAAGAAGCAAACAAATCCATCAGTGAAGAGAAGAAGATATCATAGCACATAAGAAATAGGAGATTTGTATTTCTAACTCTCCTGCCTATTATAACTAAAGTCAAACACATGAATGAGATTTCCCAAGGCAAGGTTCGGTGTGAAAGAAGAGAGCCGAGGACAGAAACTAGGAAAACTGTAATATTTCACGGTTGGCTGTATTATAGATGTCATATTTGATAGGATGTGTTTGCAAATAAAAACAAAGTAGCTAGAAAGGGAAGAAAAACCCCAAGCCTGGGAAAGATATTATTTCAAGAAAGAGAGAACATTTAACAATGCCAAATCCATCAGATTTAATGGTATAAAATTCATAGAAAGGGCTGGTTTAGTGATATGATGTGGAGAGAATGGGATGAGAGATGAAGACAGCACAGTTGATCAAAGGAAAAAACAAATTCTGTGAAGATTTGAATAACTCAAGACTGCTGTAACTCAAGAGCGCTTCTGACAAACCACGTTAGACATTTATGTATTGGTAAAAGTGGTATTGACACGTGACTTAACAGGAAATTTTTTCCCAGTTTTGAGATGTAATTGACATAAAACCTTGCCTTAAAGTGTACATCATAATGATTTGATATATGCATATATTGCGAAAAAAATTCCATTTCCTGTGATTAAAACTCTTTAAGATCTGCTCTCTTAGCAACACAAAACTTTAAAACTCCACATGCCAACTTTTGATTAAAGCGATTTCTGGCTAAGATTTTATTTGTAGTGATTCGCATCACTTCAAATTTTGTACACATAGGTATGTTAGTAGGGAGTCATACCGCACCATTAAAATTTGCCTGTTTTGAATTTACATAATTCCAACACAACTGTAGAGGCATCGCTTTTGGAAAAGTGGGTGATAAAGGGGATGGAGAAGGCAGCATATTTTTTTTAAACTCAATGTGAGTCAACATCAAATTTATGTTACAGACTCAACATCACTCTATTAGAGACGTTTCAGTTCATCTGGCTTCCTAGTTCTCCCTTCGTTCAATGTTTATCAGCATATAAGATTGTCTTTCTGATAAGAAATTAGTGCCAACTTTTTTACTATCAACAATTCTAGGCACATTGCAAATGATGCCTCAATGTTAGTAGTAACTAGGTGATTGCTAGGTAGGGGGAGAAAGGCCAGGTCTTAAAAAAAAAAAAAAAAAAAAAAAAAAAAAAAAAAAAAAAAAAAAATTAATCGAGAGAAGAATGCTCCATAACAGCTTTTTAAAAATAAAACAAGCTGGGCTTACCACATAATCCAATCAGAAATGTTTCCTTAAAAATTATGATTAAAAAGAGGGGAGTAAAAAAAAAAATCCCACATCCTTAAATTCCATCCTTTGTGGATTTTTCTACAGTTAGTAAATAAGCTGGTTTTCAGTGTACAAGCTTTTATCCAATTTTCGTTTTCAATCCTATTTTAACCTTAGTACCATTTTTTGCATATCTACACACACACACACAAATTTAAATTCTCATACAACACTGAAGTGGGCATTATTTCTATTAAAGAGGAGAAAACAAAGTCAACAAAATGAAGTAAAATGTCCAAAAGCCATGTGGTTTGAAAATGGCAAAGCTATAATTTAACCCAAACTATCTCATGACAAAGCGTCTTCCTGCAGTGCCAGTCTAGAGCTCTAAGCTGTGGTACAGGACTAGATCATTTAGGATGACAGTGGAGGTAGAAGGAGAAACAGCCAAACAAAGAAGATCTAAAATGTAAGTAGAATCCACATTCTTAATGATACCACCCCTGCCCATGATGCCTGCATTCATTTCCAGCAAAATTTTCACAAACACAGCCCCAGGAACTCACTGTATATGCATGAAAACAAGCTCATGTTCAAAAAGACTTCTTCGGGCTTCCCAGGGGGCAAGGAATGAACCACCACACCTGAATCTATGAATCAAAACTAGGCATATCTTTGCAACATTAATATGTATAAAGACTTCCAGGGCAGAAGAAATTGTTGAGCACCAATAATGAGAAATGTGATGGCAAGTTATTCAAGAAACTTCAAAGTGGCTTTATCTCAGGAGAACAAGTTATTGAAATCCATTCTATTTTAGCAAGACATCATCTCTAATGGAAACAGAAAGCGTCTACTTCCAGATCTAAGTCCCAGTATGCAAAACAAGCATAAGAACTTTACAAGGATTAGAGATTAGGAAAGTTACCATTGTTGGAACAGTCTAATAATATGGAAATGCAGAACCACAGAGAGAGCTTAATTTTCTGAAAGTGATTCATCCAAAATAGATTGTCAGTTATAAACTGAAGATAAATATTACAGAAAAAGAAAAATGATCTTTGTTCCCATGTGACTATTAACTCAGAGGCATAATTTCCTTTTATTTTTATATATGTAATCATTACCTGAATTTTTGAAGGTAAAAAACTTTTGACAAATTAGGTTGATTATCAACTCTAAAGTAAGACATGTAAAGAATTAAAATAAGATGTATGCAGTCCTGGTATCCAAACATTTTTAAAAGTCTAATTACAGGATAACTTATGTTTACCTAAGCAAAGTAGAGACCATTAATGAATCTGGAGAATTATCATCTCCTCAAAAAAACCCCATATACACCTTTATAACAAATTACATGAATTTACTATTTATGTGTCTCTACGAGACAGGCACTGTTTTTAGGTTACATCTAGGCTTCTTAGGAGATAAGGATAAACAGAACAGTCACATATCCCTATACTCATGGAGCAGATATTTCTAACTAGGAGATAAATATAATGAAAGAAATTATATAGTAGGTTAGCAGATGATGAGTACTACGAACAAAAAAAGGGGAAAATAGGAAAATGTCCAGTTCATCTTCCCACCCAAAGCCCATCATCAGATCCTTTTCTATGGATCCCAGAGGAAATAGCCACACAGAGGCAATCATTTTCCATAGACTTTTCCATGAACAACCCCTTCAGGTTCCCTCCACTGGCTGGGAGTGCTTAGCTTCTTAGATTGCCTTGCAAAGCTCCCTTTCCAGTTATTTTGTTCCTGGTCCTCCCACATTTGTATAAGGCACATTTCCTATAGCCAATCTCTAATCCTATAAAATCATCATAGCACAGCTTCCCCAATTACACTCTGACCAATATGAAAAGCATTCTTCACAGCACAATCAAAATGTTCTTTCGGAGGACATAGTGTGTCCTCTACCTGTTAAAATCAGTCAGTGATGCCCCATTTCCTTCAGGATAAAGCCCTCTTTTTGAAAAATGGGCTTATCAGTCCTTCAAGATAAGCCCATTAAAAGGTTGGGGTCCTCTCTTTCAATTCCAAAGGTAGAGAATTTCTACCCTTTCCTCAAACTCTCATCTCTAGGTACCTTCCTCTTCCCTGAGGCATTCCCTTCATATTTCAGTTGATGGATTTATTTTTCAGACCTCAAATGAAAGGTCACTTTCTTAGACAAACCCTCCCAATACCAACATTACTAGTCAGTTTTTTTTCTGCCATATAGACACAAAATGTCCCATAATCCCCATTCTGTACCACTACTGTATCATACTTGAGAGTGTATCTTCTTCAATTAAAAATCAGCTCCAAAAAGACAATAACCATGTTTTCTTTGTTCACTGTTAAATCCTCAGTGCCAACACAGTTGCTAGCATATAAAAAATACTCCATCAACATTTGTGGAATGAACGAACAGACGGTTGAGTGAATAAATCAGAGGTATTTTAGTTAACCATAGAGGATTAAAACAACACACATTTATTATCTCATGGTTTCTGTGGGTCAGGAGCCCAGGCACAGCTTCACTGGGTCTGCTCCTTCAGGATCTCTCCCTCCCACAGGGACAGTCAAGGCAGCAGCCAGGGCTGTCATCTCATCTGAAAGTCGGACTGGGGACTATCTGCTTCTAAGATCATGTGGTTGTTGGCAACACTTAATTTCTTGCAGGCCGTTGGACTGTCAGACTCACTCTCCATATAGCTTACCTCATCAAAGCCAGCAAAGGAGTCTGCTACCAAGACCAAAGTGAGAATCTTCTGAAATCTAATAGAAGTGGCATCCCCTCAATGTTGAGGCAGAGTGCTTAGAAGCAAATTACTACAGGAAATGGAATTATACAAGGCCATGAATATCAGGAGATAAGAATCATGGGAGATCCATTTTTGGGTCTGTCCACCATAACAGATGTGTACCAAGCATTGTACTGGAACATCTATGACAAGCTTCTATTGGCCGTCAAATGCATCTGTATGGATGGTACAGGCTAACCAAAAGTTCAATGGCCAACTGGTTAGAAGACATACTTAATGAACTGAAGTTGCTTCACACAGATCCTAAGCTCATCTTATCTAAATGTATGCAAAATACCTGAGCAGTAATAATTAGCACTAGAGAGATTCTAGTGAACGCTAGTACTATTACAAAAATATAGAGAAAAAAGTACAATTTAAGGAATCCAATAGTTTATAATAACAAGTGCTTAATAATCATAATATATGTAGGGCTTCAGGTCAGCTATGCTCTAATTCAAGCTCTAGCTCTGCTCCACGTGTCTTTTATACCAGCATCCAGACAAGCAGCTGCACCGATTTCAAACATTCCATTTGTGAGACCAAAAGCTTAATGGAAATTTAGGATCCCTGTTAAAGCATCTGCACAAAATCGAAACTTTGTTACTTCCACTGGCATCTTGCACAAGGGTGGAAAGTACATACACCTCACCTTCAGGAAAAGCCGGGAGTTAACTGGCACTGACCTGGGATGTATACTCTGCTTCTAGGGGTGGGGAGGAGGCATAACTACCTAGGAACAATGATAGCATATACCAAAAGGATAAGTTTATTTCAATGCCACCATGTTATAGGCAAAGGAACTGTGGCTTAAATAGGGTAATGACCTGCCTATGTTTATACAATAAATTAATGGCAGAATTGAACCTAAAATTCAAGTCTTCCATCTATTTGCTCCTCCTTTCAGCAAAGCTTTATTTTACTTTTATATACATTGCTAGAAGTTAAACTGGGATCTGGTATATTAGAAATGAATAAGGTGATCATTAGAGATCACAGTCTATTGAGGAGATAGGTATGTGGACAGAAAGAAACTACATTACATTTTTCCTGGGGAAAGCTTTATATTGAAGATCATTTGAGTGAGGTACTGACTGATGAATAAAAACGTGCTAAGTGTGAAGTGTGGGCATTCCAGGAAGGGAGCACAGCAAAAGCATAGAGGCAGTGACCAGCATGAGATGTTTATGGTTTTACAGCACATTGAACACAGTTGGAGTCAGTGGAGTATAGGAGGTGTCCTCACAATAGCTTTCCCAATTACATATATGTATACAAAATTTTTAATATTGCTGGATTTCAGAGGATAAGACTTCTGACTTTTTAAAAGTAAATGTATGTGTAGAGCCAAAAAAAAAAAAAATAGATGTTTAAAGAATGATAAAGTCCATTGGCTTTTAGTGATAAAAGCTTAAACTCCATTTTTAGTTCTTAAAGATTTCTAATGATGTGCAAAAGGCATGTGCCTTAAAGTCCATGATCAACAAAACTATGTGGAAAAAATATCCACAAATTTCAAAAATGCAAATGTGACCAAGTATCATTAAGGGTCACAAAGCACATGTATTTTTGTTTTCTATACCAGAATGGTGCTATATTTTTAGACTTCGGGAGTCTAGTTCACTCCTGGAAAATGGAGGCGGATGGAAGGGAGATAAAATGGTTTGTCTTTATTGAAATGTGCCATATGTATCCCAGAACTGTTCTATAAATTCATCCTAGAGTTACCAGATGTACCACTTTGACAAAACTTAGATGTTTAAAAAAAAAAAAAAAAAAAAAAAAAAAAAAAATCAAGAAAACAGTAAGTGACTTTTTTCTACTGGGAATTTAAGGAGTAGTTAACTTTTTCCTACTGGGCTAACCAGATCAAAGTTATCTAATGCTATGCAAACAACTTCACTGGAAAAAATGTCCACCTAATATAATACAGTCTCACAGGCCATTGGTCAGATATATTCAAGAACTGTAAAATAACTCTCAAAAAGAAGACTATTTCTTCTTCCCAATATTAAGGACTAGAGTGGCTCAGTATTACATAAATTTGGATTTACACGATTTACATGTCTTTTGTTAAAAAAAAAGAAGGGAGGGGGCTCTTACAGCTGCAAGGGTCACATCACTTGTCAAAAACGAGAGAAAGTTCACATTTAGTGCTTTCTGTGTATTAAGCTTTTCCCAAGGGTTGGCTCCTTTAATCCTGTGAAATAAACTTTATCATCCTCATTTTACATATCTAAAGACTGAGGGTCACTAACTTTTACTATCTCAGTTAGTCACAAAGTAAGCAGTAACTTGCTGATCTTAAAGGATCTCTTCATTCCACTGTGCTACCATGGCTACCATAGCTCTACGCTGGTGGGAAAGGGAGTTAAGGTCAAAGAATATTTAGTTGCTTACTAACTATGGTGGCCAGCTTGCCCCAGACTATCCTGGTTTAACACCCAGGTTTCCTGCATTCCAGAAATTCTTCAAGGCTGGGCAAAGAGAGAAGGCGAGTCACCTTAACATGCCATCTTCTGACACTCATGTTGGGTTGCACAGAAAGCAGCACAGAGCTCAAGAACTCCTATAAATACAGTGGCATAAATGGTAGCCAAAGACACAAGGGGGAGATAATTGGTAAGTACAGTTACTTTTCCTGCTGGGCCTTTTTCTGACAAAGTTATCTTCACATCCTGGGTTCCTCCTACCTCCTTTCACCATTCACCTTTACTTCACTTAGCAGCCCACCTTACGAGGCTAATACAATGCATGTGGAACACCTCAAATAGCTAATTTATTTTATTAGATTAAAGCACAAATGAAACTATCACTAGCATAAGAATTACTTGAATAGTAAGGCTGCTGCCAAAATGGTGCTTGTAGACCATCCATTTAAATGGCCATCCATTTAAAGTGGGCTAAACACCCACCTTGTTCAGTCCCACCTCACAATAAACTGAAAAGGTACTGATGTTCAGAACACTGGTCAGATCTCCAGCTCCCAAGTATCTCCATCCCTGCCTTTTAATGTTCCAAAAATGCTACCATTGGTTAGGGTTCTGAGAGAATCAGAGGACACAAGGAGGAGGCACACTAACATGGAAGAGAAGAAGCTTCACTTGCAATGTGGCAGAGTGGAGCTCCATCCTTATTGCAGATGCAGCAAATGTGCATTTCCAGAAGTTTCTGAAAAGGCGAGCTATTAGCCATTGAGTCGAAAGTATTACAAATTCAATTGTTTTATAAGGTTTTGGGTCTAAGCTCACGTAAAATTTTAAGTACTTGTTAGAAAACATCATTTCAATAAAAAAAAATTAGGCTTTTTATTTTAAAACAAGTTTACAGAGTGGGTCAATTAACTGAAGACATTATAACTGTTCTCACTGTGGAAGTCAAAGGTCTCCATTCCCACAGGAACTATTTTATCAACTTCAGAGGACCTCTGATGGCCTGGTATAATACTATAAAAGAGTTATCTTGATCTTTGGTAATGTTTATTGCCTCTTTCTACAACTGAAAGAATAGTTACATCCTAGCATAATGAAGACATTTTCCAAATCTCAAGTTGAATGCTTGGCCTTAAGGAAAGAATGAAGCCAAACCAGTAAGAGAATTAAAAAGACAGCTATGTAGCAATATTTCGTACCACACAGTTCATTACTAGAACACTTTAAAATGGAAAAATCTATTGCTAACAGTGTGGTTTGTAGCGCTTAAACCACAGATAGGCAAACTTTGCTTTTGTCAATAGGTGGGATCATGAATTCTTTATTTTCAATGCCTTGGAAATTGTAGTTGAGAAAATGTGCTATGTATACAGCCACCCTACTGCCCACATCATAAGTCGAATATTTATAGACCTCCCAAGTGGATTATCATAATTAAAAAATAAAAGATCTACAGTCAAATAAATAAGGCTTGGAGAATCACAATATACATGAACATAATAAAGTTCTCAAATTCCTGAGTAAATAGTCACACAATGAAAAACAACAAAATTATTTGACCTCCGAATCCCATTTAATATTACGTCAGAACACATTTGGAATATATTTGTAAGAATCCAATATTTGCAATCATCCCTGTCTCATAAAACCAGACATAAAGTCACTACGGTTATTGATATGGACTTCTGTTCATTCCACGAGTGTGTCAGGAATCCCTGGAAAGAGGTAGAATTAAGACCTGCAATCATTATTATATCAAGTTCTAGGACACAGACCTTAAAGTGCTGAACCAACTCCCCAGGCTCCTAAAGCTGGCTTACTTTGGGCATCATAGTGACTTACTATGGAGCCTCATTAATTCTTTCAGATAAATAGAATCCGTTTTCTTTTACTCTGTATTTTTTTTCTTTAGAGAGAGAGAGAGAGAGACCATTAGAGAGGAAGAGGGGAAGGGACAGAGGGACAGAGAGAGAATCTCAAGCAGGCTCCATGCTCATCACGGAGCCCAGAGCTCAACATGGGGCTTGATTCCATGACCCAGGTATCATGATCTGAGCCAAAAATCAAGAGTCTGACACTCAACCCACTGTACCAACTAAGTACCCCTCTTCTACTCCATTAAAATGAGTTAGTATAGGGGCGCCTGGGTGGCTCAGTCTGTTGAGCATCCAACTTCAGCTCAGGTCATGATCTCAAGGTCTGTGGGTTCAAGCCCTATGTCAGGCTCTGTGCTGACAGCTCAGAGCCTGGAGCCTGCTTCCAATCCTGTGTCTCCCTCTCTCTCTGCCTCTCCCCTTCTCACTTTGTCTCACTCGGTCTCTCAAAAATAAATTTAAAAAAAAATTAAAAAATAAAATAAGTTAGTATAATACACTCGTGGGGTGTTGGGAAATTATCAAAATAATCAATGATGGTTGGTTAATTTGGGGCCACAAGGCAAAGAAGCTGTGCCTCAAAGAGAATTAGGCCCCATCGGGGCTGGTAATGGGTACTCTCTGAAGGTCATCAGGCATCTTTCCTGAGAACCTGATGGAGAAAATACCATCAGTCATATTATCAGTCTTTTCTACTTACCTCCCATACCAGAGCACCATCTTGAAAAAAATGGCTATGGAGGAAGATTAATATTCACTTCATAATCCACCTGTGATTTCTATGGGCTTTTACTAAACCTTGTTTTAACACTATGTTTTAGTGGATGTAATCCTGTCTGTAATCCATCAGAAGATGTACAATAAGACAAACAAGACTAAGGTCCAAATCTGTATTTTCTAAGTGTTGAGAAACTCTGTAGTACTGAGAAAAGAGGCACCACAAAAATCACCAAGCAGAAAAAATAAATGCTATAAATACATTTTACTCATGATTTTTTAAACTCCTTTGTCAAACACAGCAGAATTCTTATATATACTAATGGCCCTCTAAGGAAATACTCTCCTATAAACTTTATTAAAATTATAAAATTCTAAAACTCACTACAGGAGAACATAAGAGGAAACGACTCACAGGAGGTACTTCCTCATCACAAAGGGGCTCAGCTTCCTTAAAAATATACTTTCTGTGTATGTTGGCACAGTCTTGAAAATAAAGAGCAGTACAATAACTTCAGTCATCAATCAGCTAGAACATTCCACTATCAGTGAGATCCACTTGGTGACAAATACTCTACTTACAGTTCTAGGGTTAGAGGTAACCATTTTTAAATCTTTATTTCAGTACATGGGAGAAAAAAAGGTGCCCAATAATTATTTGTCTGTGTAACTTTAATGAATCCACAGTCAATAACTTCCTAATAGGTAATTTTTTTAATTTGCAAATAAAGCTCAAGAAAATTTTACTATGGTCCTAATTTTATATTTAACATATGACTAGATGTCTAAAGTCAGAAAGCTTTCAAGTTTGTCCAATTTGATGCAAATTTACTGAAAACTTACTACATAGTTAGAACTACACTAGACAAAGCTTACTACTACAGTTAAGAAACAAAATACCTTAAGGAAATTTTCCAGACACAGCAAACTATTTCAAATATTATAAAACATATTTGATGCAGGAGAAATTTTTACAAGTATTGGATGTATAAAGAGAAAATGAGCATAATAGTGATGGAAAACACGTTTATCTAACTTTACTAGTTTTTAACTTTTTTTTCTACACTGCATGATATAAAATATATAAACGTATCATAAAACTAGAGGGTTGTTTTGAAATCCACAAAAGACAACACTCTGGCCTCATGTTTTGGACTTAATATCAATTTTATGACTTTCTATAAGCTCTGTTTTCTGAAATTGGGGGGAAAAAAAGCTTTATGTTTCAATTCATTCAAGTAACACCCGGTATAAAATGGACTGTTGGTAGTTTTTAAAGCCAATAACCTTCTTTCTTTCCTTGTGGTTCTTCTTGCATATAGCCCAATCTTGTTTCAGCTATCGTGAGCAGCCAAAAAAGCAATATGTTGGTGAGAACACTGCTGGGAACAGTAATTGAATGAATCAAGCCTGAATCCTTACCCAGTTCAGGTCCAGCAAATAGAGGACATTTAAGAATAACTGTTTCTCCTTTGTAGCTATATTAGCTGCAGTACTTTCTTTCAGCAACATATAAAAGTATTCTGAAGACAGTCTCTTGAATTTTCAAGCAGCATCTGGCTGAAAAAATGTTGCTAAGGATGACTGTTTTGGTTTTGTTTTTTCTTCCTCTTTTTCGATTACAATTTTTATACAGGAATTGGACCACTTCATTCAAGCCTGTCTAAAGTATGGCAAGCAAGTCTTCACATACATGTTTGTTTCTGTCATTGGTAAGACTAAGAATAGAAATGATTCTAGTTTAGAGAATTCATAACTAAGTAAAACTCAAACTACAACCAAACTTTCAGTTTATAAACCCAATCTATATTCTCTAATAGGACCCGGGGACTCAATTCTCTATTGAGAACAACACTATATTGAAAATTTACACAATATGTGCAATGGGAAATGGTATTGTTTCCTTTTATATCCCATTCTAATTTATCTTTATTAAAATGTATCTAATGTCTTACAAAAGGAAACCAAAGTAAATACATTCAAAGTTCTGACAAATTATCCTTGCCATGAAAATCCAGTATACTGTCCTGTCTATGAAGCTGCTCCTATACAAAAAGATTAATCTCAGTCATCTTAGAGAGTAAGTAAGTAGGAAGAAGCTACATATTTTGTCTGGAGGAGAAATGAATAAACTGGACCACGCATGAGGTTTAAGGGTAGGGTGCATACCTCACTCCCTTCTGAGTTATACATATGAAGTGTAAGTTTGCCTAGGCACCAGGTATGGTACAATAAAAACACCTCTACAATTCTTAAACTAAAATTTTATTTTGGAAATTTCAAAAGTCAGTTAATATCAGTTCTAAGAGGAATTAAATCTATAAAAGACATTACCTCCCTGTTTTAATATAGAAATATTTGCTAAAAAAGAAAAGATCTGGTCCAGTGGGAAGAATTTTATTTCCTTTAAATAAGAAGTCTTAAAAAAAACATTTCTAGGTTAAAGATATAGTTAATAGTTCCTTTAATTAATGTATGATTACTCTTCAATCTCCAAGATTTCTTAGTTAATACACCCCATAGTTGATATTGAAATGTACAGTCACCATATACATCATCCCACATATATCACTTAGCTTAGAGGACAATTTAAGCTAAGACATAAGTAGCTTTCCATTTATTTCTTTGCTTTCTATTGTGATAGGCTGAAAAGTTATGATCTTAACCAAATGACATGGTATAGCTACTGGCAGGTAAGAGACTGTAGACTTAGGGCAAGCACAGAAGCCTGCTTCAGGATTTAGGTCTTCAGAAGGACAAACGCCCTCCCTGCCAGGTGCAGGAATAATCCACTCTTTAGCATGGGCATTCCTTATTGATTTTTAAAAGCACTATGTATACCAAGAAATTTAGATGTTTATCTGTTATTTGCACATGGCTTTATGTTTTTTTGCTGAACAAAATTTTATGGAAAGTATTTATGTGGTTAAGGTTTTGCAATTTTTTTTAGTCTTCTGAATTTTGTGTCTAGAGGAGAAAGCCTTCTTCACTAAAATAGTACATAGTTCTAACGTGTGTCCGTACTTGTTGCCTCCATCTTTACTACTGGCCTAATTAAGACTCTCCCTTAAAAAAAAAAAAAAAAGAAAAGAAAAGAAAAATCATGGTGCCTGGGTGGCTCAATTGGTTAAGCATCCAAACTCTTGATTTCAGCTCAGGTAATGATCTCACAGTTTCATGAGTTTGAGCCATGCATCCGGCTCTGTGTTGACAGCTTAGAGCCAGCTTGGGATTCTCCCTCTGCCTCTGCTCCTCCCCTGCACACACTCTCTCTCCAAATAAATAAATACACTTAAAAGAAGAAGATTCTCTTCCTCCCACCAGGAATTCACCAAGCCTTGCCTTTTATGCTCTAACAACACTGAAAGGCTACAAGTTTCCTAGCTTTGGGGGCCACCTCTAAACTATAGGACTTTATTCTTACCTTAACTTCATTCTACCTTAATTAAGAGCATCATTCCCTCCTCTCCACCATTCTACTTGGCTGACCCTGCATTTCCTTAAAGATTCCACTAAAGTGTCATTTCCTCCAGAAAGACTTTCTTACCCCTCAACAGTATTAGCCCTTACTCTGTATTACAGAATACCAAGTGCTTAGTAATCCACAGCATATCGGCCTCTCCCATGTGACTGTTAATTGCTTATCATACAGAACTGTTCCTTGGTCAATCTTGTATCTGAGCCCTTTACACAGTATCTGGAGCCAAAAAGGAGATTGAGAGATATTTGACAAATCAATGAATAAATTAACCTAATGACAAGTTCAAAGGATTACCATAACAGCTTGGACAGAGCTTTAGAATTTCTGGGGCAAATGAGGTTACCAGTTCCAACCCCTAGAAGATCATTTTGAAAGCAAATTCCAGTTTCATGTATCTATGGCTCTCATGCTTTCCCTTTATTCTAATTTTCTTCTGCAGTACTGTGCAAGAATTGGAGCTTGACTCCATCAAGACTTCAGTGGATCTCTCCTATTACTCTGAAAAAGACTGCTTTGTGCTTTATGCTTACATATAAAAACTGCTTTCCCCCACCCCTCCTCACGAAGGTCCCAAAAGCACTTCTAGAAAAACCTAGATAAACTCAATTTATCAAAGATACCAAAGGGAGTTTTACCATACTAAAAGCACAAGTGAAGATTTCTTAAGCATATACTATTGGAGGAATTATATCAGAAATATAAGGCATTGTAGAAAAGTGTTTTTCTAGAAATTCATATTTTTATATATCCAAAATAATTTTTAAGACCAAAAAGAACATAGTGTCTTCTAGTGCAGTGACTCTGACTTACATTATAGTGTTTAACCTTTCTTCCTGGCTTTATTATCTGTACCCCTAAGTCTCTAAGAAATAATTTCACCCTAAACGCACATGTCATAGAATAGAAATAGTATTATTGGCAGACACTTACCTAGGACCTGACATATACCCAAAATTGTACATATGCACAACAGGCATGACACACACATATTTAAACTTCAAAAACCAACTTTATAAGGTAAGTACCGTTATTGTCTCCCCCCCGCCCCCGAAATCGAAGAGAAAAGGAGACACACAGTGTTTAAGTATCTTGTTTCGGGGCACATGGCTGAAAACTGGCAGAGGCAGGATATGAAGCCAGGCACGCAGGCTCAGGGCCCACTAACCCCCACCCCTCAAACTCTTGCGTTCATTGATCCAAGTGTGTGAATTAGAAACACGGACAGATCCACTACCTTAATTATGTAACTTTGTTATTCATAAGAATTTGACAATTTAATGAAGCTGGACCACAGGCAGATGTATCTGTAAAATGGAATTCTTAGGTTTCATGATGTTGGGGGGATAAAAGGAAACAATATGTGTCAATTTACCGCACAGTGCCGGGTGCACATTAAGTGGTTAGTAAACATTAAAACCCTTTTCCCCTCTGGCTATCCCTCAGAAACCTCCAATTTTAAGTGTCACAAAACCAATCTCCAGATCCTTGCTGCTCCTTCCACACGTCTTGATGTCATAAGGAATTAACACATGCCTAGGAACCTCAGTATAGTCCTCTACTGTTCTTTCTCTTACCACATCAAATCTATCATCTGTTCTAGAACTTAAGTATTTCTCAAATCTGCCTCCTCCTCTGTCCTCCAACCTCCATGTCACTGCCATCTTACCGTGGGCTCTCATTCACTTTCACCTAAGTTATAATAGTTCCCAAGCTGGTATCTCTGCCTGTGGTCCCTCTACTTCCCAGCTCATCTGTGGCTACCTCAGTTATTGACTTCCTAAAATACAAATCTGAATCCAGTCACGCTGGTGACTGATGACCTTCATTGCTTCTACGCCTGCAACAGGGTGAAGTCTTTCAAACACTCATCTGGTTTCATCCAGAGCCTTACCAAAGGTAGCTCTCCCAGTATTCCCATTTTCCATGCTCAAAGCAACATCCAACATTCCCAGTATGATGTGCTGGATGGTTTCCCAGTCCTTTGCACATGCTCTTCCTCTCAACTTAAAAGGCTATTGAAATTTCAGATTTAGAGGACATATTGTTAAATAGATAAACTGATGAACAACAGATTTGTTCACTCCAGATATCCAATCGTTCTCCAAACACAGTCTCTCATGCTTCAGATCTTACATCCTCTAAGAAGGTAGTCTAAATATATATAGCATCAGGCTGGGAATTAAATCTCCCAGGTGAGCAGGATATCAGACTAGAAGCAAGGCACTGCACTAACAATCTATAAAGATACATGAGAAGACAGAAGTCTATAATGGCAATATACATCAAAGCTTTAGAAACAGCACTTTTGGGGTGCCTGGGTGGCTCAGTGGGTTAAGCATCCGACTTCAGCTCAGGTCATGAGGTCATGGTTTGTCAGTTCCATCCCCCCATCAGGCTCTGTGCTGACATACCAAATCCTGTTTCAGATCCTCTATCTTCCATTCTTTCTGCCCCTCCCCCACTTGCTCTCTCTCCCGCTCAAAAATAAACATTAAAAATAAAAAAATAGAAATATCACTTTTCCCAAACCACATTTTTACTAATGGTAACATTCGATGGATACTGATTAGAAACCAAGATCTTCAATATATTCCATAAACCGCACCAGAATATAGAAGGTTCAAAAACCATTAGAAAAAAATGTTCTGAGTGACTCCAGCCAAGCATCACTAATTATGGGATGCAGGGGATAAATTTGCTATAAAAAAAAGGACCTGGTTCAACTGAATTAGAATTCTAACCCATTCACCCCAGAACCTCGTCCTCCTCTCAGCTACTCCCCCATCACATTGTTTACTTTCAAAGCCACACAGAACAAAAACTCTCAGTATACATTGCAACAGTAGGCAGAACTATACATTTTATGTGCTGCAGAAGGAACTGTGAAAATAAGTAAAGGAAACCTCATTTAAAATGTAGTCGGGAAGCACCAAAGAGGGAGCTCTAAAGTAAGTACCACTCATTGCAGCCAACATAACAGCCAGGCAAAAGGAAGATAAGCATTTGGACAAGGAAAGGCACTTTTCACTTAAGAAAGTATCTCCTGCCTTTAAAAAAAAGGAAGAACCCTCCCAGCCCAGCAACCATGCACTAACCACCACCTGCAGCCAATGAGAAGCCGCCGCAACCTCCAACCCTTGTTCTTCTCCAATGAGCTCCTGTTCAGAACAACCTTCTCCAATTTCCTCCTACAACTTTTAAACAAAAGTTGACTTTCCCTTTGAATTTGCAGAGGATTACCTATAGCTGGCTAACCTGAATTGCAATTCCTCTGCTATTCCCAAATAAACTCACTTTCTTAAATAAAATTGTTCTTTGCTCTGTTTAAAGTTAACAGAATGTCAAACTGCGCAAAAAGTATTAGAAGCAAAAAGAGAAGCACCAGTAACTTACCTTTTCTTCGACAGAGGATGCCGGTGGGCCGGTGCCTGGTCCTGGTGGTGGAATGTGGTGTTGCCCAGAAGGCCAACAGGGTCAGCTGGAGCCCACAGGGTGTGTGGCAAATAGAAGCACCAGTAACTTACCTTTTCTTTGACAGAGGATGCCGGTGGGCCAGTGCCTGGTCCTGGTGGTGGAGTGTGGTGTTGCCCAGAAGGCCAACAGGGTGCAGCTGGAGTCCACAGGGTGTGTGGTGAGGAGTAAGTGCAGGTCTGAGGCAGGTCCAAGTAAAGGAGCGGAGCAGAGAGGAGTTGAAATGCTCTGAGCATCAGGAGCAACTCAGAGAATGGCTGGAATCAGAGTGGAGAGATGGAAGATCTGACCACCCTTCTTAAAGGAAGTCCGATCTCATGGGATCTCGGGAATTCTACAGGTGCTGGCTTGGGAGTCCGGGGATGAGAAACACCTGTGTGCCCCAGCAGCTTAGAGACTCCTTTTCCCAGACTCATTTTAAAGAAGCCTGGCTCAGGTCACCTAGCAAGGCAATCCCAGTTCTCGCTGATGCTTCCCACCATGCCCCAAAGTCAAAGTGCTGCCTTGTCCCCCGCATCCAGCCAGCTGTGGGGGCCCTGGCTCTGGCCAAAATTCTGTACTGGGGCAGGAACGCCCTAGGCCAGAATGGGGGCAGTAGACTACAAGTGCACAGGTCACAAAGTCTTTCATCCTGGTAGGAGGCATCCTGTCACAGCAGTGACACGAAATTCTGATATGGGCCATGAGGCAATCCAATGTCTGCTGAGTTCCAGAGCCACAGCAACCAGCATGCTCCATTCTGTTATCCTCCTTGGGCCTGTTGTTCCTCCCAGCAGCAGTGAGCTATTCTAGAATTGTCCCAGGAAACCATGGCTGTCTGCTCCTGGAGCCATCCCCTTTAGGAATCACCTCAGGGCATTAGTCTCTCTTTCTGACTTCCCTTGACTGCCAGCAGCCTGCGAACGGGGTGCAAGCCTCTTCATCCAAGCCCTTCCATCAGGTAATGTTCTCCTCTTTTGAACTAAGGAGGATGCTTGCTCCCCAGAGGCAGGGCCTAGCTGGTGGGTGGAGTGTGGTGTTTCCCAGGAAGGCAAATAGGAAGCACCTGGAGACCACAAGGTATGCTTAGTGGCTCTGGGTGTGTGGGGGGCTGTAGGGCAGGGCAGGGAGTAAGGGCAGGTCCAGGTGGAAGATCAGGGAGATGATGGGCTAGGATGCTCTGAGCAGCAGGGGCAGCTTTTACATCCCACACTTATAATGAAAGACGGCCAGTGGAATACGACTCAACAACACAAAGCTACCAACAGCTGAAAGCTGAAGTGGGCCCTCCCACAGAGCCTCAGTGGATGTGTGTCCATGCTGGACGGAGCCTAAGGACTGAGAACACAAAAATGCCTTTCAGGGCTAGATGCCCTGAAGTGGACACTGACAAAGGTTAGGACACTACTTCCGTCACCTATCCACCTGCTGGAAAATAAAAAATTTCTCTTCCAGAGTGAGTAGATACGGCAAAGGTCATGAGATTTCTGAAAAGATGTCTACAATCAAGGAAAAGGAGCCATTGTTTTGACGGATTAGATGAAAAACATCACTGAAAAAGGTGTTCTCCAAAAGACAGAAAAAAAATTTGGAAGATGCTCAAGAGTACATGGTCTGTATGTAACAAAAAGGGATGGCCCACCATGAGAGCAGAAATACAAAATTATCTGTCTATACTTAGAAAAACATCTCAAAAAATCTCAACCACAAAACATAATTAAAGCCCACCAAGATGGCTAAGAAAGCAGAGGAGCCACCACAGATTACCAAGTGAGTCCTATGGAGGAAAATTTGGGGAAACCCTCTCAGAAAGTAAAGACAAAGAACAAAGATAATAAAATGAATGAGAACTGGACATACATAGGAACTGAGAGAGCTAACCTAACAAATATAGAGGATCTCAAAGAAAAAGCAAGAAAAATAGAAACAGAATCAAAGATATACAAAATAACTTTTCTGGGCTTAAAAAAAATACCCAAGGCTGCAAACCAAAACATTTCACCAAATCATAGGCAAAAATAATGGAAAAAACACATAGACACAAAAACTCCATGGCAGTGAAACACACCAATTAAAAATCAAAATCCTGATCTTGGGTTTTAAACAAAATAAAGCTATATGTTTCTTACAACAAATAAAACAAACTGACAGAGAAAATTGGAAAATTTTTTAAATGAACACAAACACTTCAGACAAAAGCATACCCAAAGAAACTAGAATGATCACATTAAAGAATGATAATATTTTACAAAATATTACCTGTTCTTTCATAAATCATGTCTGCTATCATATGAAGTGTAATTGCTCATGGAAATAGAGCGAAGTTAAAACCTATGTCAAAGAAGTCAGTGATCAGCTTGGAAGGCACGTCAAAAAAACTGGTCCGAGGAGACAGTTGCTGCTAATTCTTCCCCTACCATCACTCACACAAGCAGAATAAAAGGGTCGCACACAGGGCTTCTTTCTGGACCAACCTGTGAGACAAAATCTCAAATGGGGAAAATTCCCTTTTACAATCCAGAGACACCTTGAGGAGTAGGGCAAAAGGGAGAAAATCTAAAACACTAACCTTTTAAGCCAAAAGACATTGCAGTATTAAAAACGCTAATTAAGTTATTACCTAAGAATGATTTTATCAGATTAGGTTAAGTTTAGTTATCTGTATGCACTCTGTGTGTGTGTACACGTGCGCATACCTGGAAGAGAAAGAGAGTTTTCAGTGTGTAAATTCTATCGGAGGAGTCTACACTGTTTTTGAGCATTACAAACCGGAGTATAGTACGTAATCTTAAAGAACAGAGATTCTGGAGCCAGACTGCCTGGTTTGGGATCAAATTTAACCTCTCTGTGTCACTGTACCTTCATATATTAAATAGAATAACAATAATAATACCTATTACATGGGGTTGTGGTCATGACTAAAAGGTTATATGCACGTAAAGTGTTTAATGTTTGTTAGGTTTGTTTTTTGAATAAACATGTGGCTCTGTTATGTTAATATCCAGGAAATAAATGTATTCCTCAAGATTCTTTAGTTTGATTCTTGGAAATAATTTATAAATTAGACTAGCAGAGGCAAAAGGAAGATTTGGCTCACCTGACAGAGCCACAAGAACACAACCCACAGAAGCATGAATAATGCAATAAATGTAAGGAACAATTGGAACCAGGGTTTTAAGCCCCACAAGAGCTCTCCCTCTTCACCCCTCCTATTAGTTTATCCTTCCAGGTTAGCAACTACTTAAAACAAGTTCCCATGCCTAAACCAGTCACTATGATCCATGTAAAGATGGTAGCTGTTAATTGAAATCACATGGATAAAAATGATTAAACTTATCCAGTGTTTACTTTGTGGCTGGCACTCTCCCAAGCATTTTACATATGTTAGTTCATTTATTGCTCACAGTAATCCAATGAGATGTTATTTCCACCGTAGAGAAAAGAAACAGGGGTACCTGGGTGACTCAGTAAGTTAACGCACCTGATCCTTGACTTTGGCTAGGGTCATGATGTCACGCTTTGTGATCCAAGCCCTGCATAGGGCTCTGTGCTGGCGGTGCAGAGCCTGCTTGGGATTCTCTCCCTCCCCCTCTCTCTCCCTCTTCTGCTGGCACACTCTCACTCTCACTCAAAATAAATAAATAAAATTTTAAAAAAGAGACAGAGAGAGAAGAAACAGACAAGAAGAAACAGACCAGAAGAACAGACCCAAGGCCACACACCTAGTTATCGGTGACGCTAAGATTTTAAACCAGTCAATCCACATGTCAACACATTCAGAATCTAAGCTGTGCCTCACCTCAGATACTATAGAGATATGAGAGAAATACACAAATATCAATAATATCCCTAGGTTATAATATTGTGGGTAGATTTTAAATTTTTCTCCATATTCCCAATCTACTTAAATATACATTATTATTTTAAAATCAGATAAAACCAATAAAATTTTATTTTCAATATTCAGACTCCAAGACTCCAAAAAAAGGAAATGTATTTAGCTTTATTAAAACACCAAATTACAAAAAAGTAATCAACCTATTAGAGTGAAGAGAAGAAAATTGACAGAAATCAGGAGATAGAAATATACTTACAGATGAAAGAGGTTGAAGGAAATTATAATCCAGAGGTGGTATGAAGCAACTGCAGTGGAAGAGGGAGTCATTCTACCCATCAGAGTCTAGGAAAATCTCTGAGCTCAGACTCTCTAGGGACAAAGGAAGAACAGCTGAAAACAAGGGGAATTCCTTCAAACTCTGCACACAGAATAACTGCATTACTCAATCCACTACCAACTTGCCTGATTATGGAGAACAGAGAATAGCCCAGCATTTACTCAAAGAGAAAAGTAATTTTTAGACTCTACTCCAAAAATAATAAAGTACATTTCCTTGAAACCAAAAGTTCCAGTATGGATACTGTTCCAGTGTTGGTGCCTAGTCCTACTATGATACCTTCCCTAAAGAGAACAAACATGCTAAAAATATCTAGGGTAACCACTTTGAGAAAAGAAATGGACATGGTCTCTAAATTGATCCAAGGGGAGCCTGAGTGGCTCAGTCAGTTAAGCGGCCGACTTCGGCCCAGGTCATGATCTCACAGTCCGTGCGTTCAAGCCCCGCGTCAGGCTCTGTGCTGACAGCTTGGAACCTGGAGCCTGTTTCGGATTCTGTGTCTCCCTCTCTCTGACCCTCCCCTGTTCATGCTCTGTCTCTCCCTGTCTCAAAAATAAATAAAAGTTAAAAAAAAATTGAAATTGATCCAAGATGAAATAGAAAATCTGATTGGCCTTATAAACATTAAATAATCTATCTAAATAGCCAAAATCCTTTCTATAATTAGAGAAGAATAAAAAGAAAAAACAGTTTCAATACAAATAAAGAAGTGAAATAAAAATATATAGTGGGGAAATATAAATTAAAAAGTGGGAAAAATAGAAAGCACAAAATAAGAGGGTAAAAAGGAATCCAAATATTTAATAATTACAGCAACTATAAAGGGACTAAAATTTCCAATTAAAGGCCTGAGACTTTTTTTTTCAATTGTTATTTTACACATCAACCAAAAGCTGTTTATAAAGGACATACTTAAATATAAGAATATAGGAAAGCAGAATATAAGAAACATTCATATATGTGAATCAAAAGAAAGCTGAAATAGTATAATTAAAATCAAATATAAGAACTGTAAGGCAAACATTACTATAAATTAAAAGGACTAGTATCCTCTTATTTTTAAGAAGTTAAATTCACTAAGAAGGCATCATAATTCTAAAGTTATATGAACAAAATAAAAGTTTCAAACAATTTTCATTATTCATGAATTCTATGTTTGCAAATTTACCTACAGGCAAACCTAATTTGTAATCCCAAAAGCAATACAGTACTTTTGTGGTCATCTACAGACATGCGTGGAGAGAAAAAAATTTGAGTAGCCCCAGATGCACATTTCTAACTAAAGATGAACAAGGTGATAGCCTTATCTAAAAGTTTCAGTTTTCATACAGTAAGCAGGTGTCTTTTTCATGAACTGTTTAATGCCTTATTTTTAGCATTTTTGTGCTTTTTCTTTGGTGATTTTCCTGCTTAACGTGGCCCCCATCTGTACTACTATAGTTTCGTAGTTTCCATAAGCACTAGAAGAGTGTGATTTGCTCACAGAGGAAACCTATGTGTTAGATGAGCTTTGTCCAGGCATGAATTACAGCACTGTTGGTGTGAAATCATTGTTAATGAGTCAACAGTATGTATTAAATAAAGTATCTTTAAACAGAAACATATATAAAACAAAATTATGTACTGGTCAGTTGACAAAAATAGTGTTATCAGAGGCTCACAGGAACCTAACCTTGTATTTCCCCTAGGAGTAATGGTTCAATATTCACTATTTCAGTATTCATGGTAATTTTATACAATGTAATTATCAAAAACAGTGGGAACTGACTACATATAAAGCAAAAACTGACAGAATTACAAGTAGAAACTGATAAATTCACTATCAAAATGAAAGATTTAATATACTTCTTCCAGTATCCGGAAGATCAAACATATAAAAATAAGTCAGTAGGAATATAGAAAATTTTAACAACACAATTAACATATTTTATCTACAGACAAATCAACACCAAGCCACTTTGATAGGATGTGATGACAAGAATGCAGTGTCACTTCTGTGCTATTCCTATAAAGTTGTATAATCTGGTTCTAATCATGAGGAAGCATCTGACAGGACCGAACTGAGATATATTCTACAAAATAATGAGCCTGCATTCTTCAAAACTGTCAAGGTCATGAAAGAAAAAGACTGAGGAAATATTGTAAATTAAAAAAGACTAATAGACATGCTGGAAAAGGCAATGCATGATCCTGAGTTAGAACTTATAAAATCATATAAAATATAGCTATAGTAGACATTACTGACAGAACTGACAAAATTTTAAATATAGATTTTAGACTATAGATACTATTGGGGAAATTGATAATCTTTGATTATGGACTATGGATTAGACAATAGCATAGTATCGATGTTAAATTTCCTGATAATAATGGCACTGATAATAATTATTATTAATTTTTTAAGTAATATACACCGAAGTATTTAGGGGTCATGAGTATGATGTCCACAACTTACTCCCAAATGGTTTAAAGTGAAATATAATAGAGAAAGAGGAGAGAGAGAGACAGAGAGAGAGAGGAAATCCTGAATTAAATGAGACAAGAATAAGTAAATGGTGAACCCTAGTAAAGGATATACAGGAGTTCTTTGTACTACTCTTGAAACTTTTCTAAGATTAAAATTAAACATGTACTATTTAAATGTTTTGCTGTTGTAAATAACAAATTAATTAATTAATTGATTAAATAAAACCCGAAGTCCAGAAATGAGGCTAGCATAATTGGAAAAGTGTGTTACCAGATGTTGTATAAAAATAGTTTGCACTCCTAGTAAGCAAATTCATTAATGAAAGATCATTGTAAAGTTAGTAAGGAAGACCAAAATAAAGCATATGAAGAACAGCAACAAGGAGTATGGAACAGACAAAACGCAGGTTAGAAACGGATATTAGGGAGAATGATCAAGTGCTAGTGGTGGCCATCAGGCTTTGGTAAAGAAGTTTTTGTTCATTCAAAGCAATTAACTGAGTACGCCCATTTATCAGGTACTGCAGCCAGGCACTGCAGATACTAGAAATCACACATACACTTGAGAGAGTATCTTGACATCAGATGAGCAGTTTTCCAAGGCAGACAGACAAGAGCAAGGCAGAAAGCAAAGCCCCATTTGGAGAGCATTATTAAGAGGAATGGTTCAATATTCACTATTTCAGTACTCATGGTAAATTGATAGAACATAATTATCAAGACGGATGAGAACTGACTGTATATAAGGGAAAAACTAACACAACTACAAGTAGAAACTGAATAATCTATTATTAAATATAGGGCTTAGATCCAAGGAGGCCTAAATGGAAGCCTAGTTATAAAAATCAAGACATGCAAGATAGGTTACCTTAAAAATAAAGTGCTTTTGTGAAAGGGCTTAAGTGTGAATAACAGGGGTCAGCCAGAATAAATGGATCAGTTGGTAATGCCTGTTTGGAAGGGCAAGGATCACAGTTTCCCTGATATTAGGGAATAATCAGAAAGCGGATGTATAATAATAATCCAATAAGTTAAATTAAATAAAATTTAGCACGTAGTGAGTTTAACACTCAGCTCAAGGTTTAACACAGTTGTGACATTATTCCTCAAAATCATCCTCCCACCTAATTTGGTTCTTTTCACCCCGTACACAATCCCAAAGACACAGGATCAGAGTATGCACTACATTATGAAAAACATTGGCATGTATATTTATCTCCTCACCAAATATTCTCAGGGCAAACTTATTTCTTGTTCAGCTCTCTTTTCCAACATCATGCGCAGTGCTGGGCACAGAATAAGTTCTAAATTAATGTTTGGTGAATGAATGAATGAATGAATGAATGAACAAATGAATGAATATTAATTCAAAAGGCATCAAAATTATAGCAGCAGTTACAAAAAAGAGAAAATGGAAAGTAAGAAAGAAACAACCACACACACCATTATCTGCTAGTGTGCATTTTTAAATAAAATGATAAAAAGTTTTAAATGGTGAGAATCCAGAAGAAAAATGCATTAGATATGAGAGTGATGTTTTCCCTTTGTGGCAAGATCCTTCATCTTCTTCCCTCACTTTAAAACATCTCACAAAAGAATTGAAATCCAAAAAGCCATGTTTTTGGAAAAGATGAGAGTTCCTTTAGCAAAGAAACTTCTTTAGCGCATTAATATTAAGCTCATGGTTGAATATATAATGTAATTCCCTTTGATGGTAGCCACAAATTGGTTACCACTCTTGGTATCTTGAATGTGACATAAATAGCCACAATCCTTTCAGCTGAAATAAAACTTAGATCTAAAATTTCAGAACTGAAATTGACTAAATATGGACAGAGTCCAAGATCTTGCAGCTTGGCTTACTCCCTCTGGAAAGATCATCATCACTTGTTATTTTGGCATTGTGTTCAACATGCTTTCATCTCCAGAAGCCCTGAATTCTTTGCTACAGACCAAATATTCAATTTTGATTCTCCTTGCTTCCTTACACAGATTTAAAAAACCAACTGACTTATGATGAAGTAGTAGCCTAATTTTGGAGACAAGTTCTCAGAATGACCAGAATACAGAATACTTTGCCCAATGCCAACATTGAGGATCAGAGTAGGGTAGCAGAGACATGAGAACTGGAAGCATGAAGAAATTTTTAATCTGTATTTGTTCTCTTTTCTATCATTTATCGTCCAACATGGGAGTCATTTCTTGCTTGAAGAAACAAAAATCTATTTCAAATACTTCCATCCTCTTATGCAGAATCATGCAATCTTACAGTTGGATATGACTTTTAAGCAACGTTCTTCCAACTTTTGCCACAGCATCATGGTTTACACTGAACAGTTTAGTGGGAGGTGGAGATAGCATTTCCCCCACCACCAGAAATATGGTGGAAAGAGCTCCAGCCAGTTGTCTCCAGCCTTAATCAGCTCATTCTTTTGCGCCTAGATGTAGAAGAGGCTGGGATTCACTACCTTGGAGATCACATAGTCTAACTTACTCACAAAGAAATGCTTGCTACAACGATTATTTGAGGTCTGTTTGCATGATTTCCATGACAGATTTCTCAATACTTCATGAAACAACTCTTTCTGAAAGATCTTCCAGAGAAAGAGGTTAAAAAATCTCCATCTAACTTCTGTAAATTGATGCAAATCTTGGCATTTGGACCTATAGTGGATACAACTACACATGATAGTTTTGAATCTCAGATTGCAAATATTGTATTTTTTTAGTTATTCTTTAGGATATACATTTTTAATTCTCTCAAATGTTTCTAAAATGACAAGCCTCAAGAACCTTTCACAATTTAGCAATGATCTCATTTACATGAAAATGTTTCTTTTTAAAATGCAGGGTCTAATATCTGAATACAAGATGTAATTAGATCAAAGCTTATTAAAATGTGTCTATTATTTCCTCAATTTTTATTTAATCAAGAAGAGAAAAGGAAGTTTTTTTCTTAGAAACTTCATAATTTTTGTTTGCATTGACCTTGTGGTCAACGAAAAATCTCAAGATTTTTTATGTGAACGACTATCGAATCCAGTCATAGATCTTTCATTGTGTACTTATTTTTTTTTAATTAATGAGCTTTATATTTTGTACATCTTTTAGCTTCACAGAAAAATTGAGCAGAAAGTACAACATTCCCATATGCCCTCTCTCTAAACACACAAACAGCTTCCCATACCAGATATTCCACACCAGAGTGGTAGATTTGTTACAGTGATGCACCTACATCAACCCCTTAACCCCCAAAGTCCATAGTTTATGTTAGGGTTCACTCTTGATGTTTGACAGATGTATTATGACGTGTATCCACCATGACAGTATTATATGAAATCATTGCAGTGACCTAAAAATCCTCTGTGCTCTACCTAATCACCCCTCCGGCAACCACTAATCTGTTTATTGTCTCCATAGTTTTACCTTTTCCGGAATGCCAGGCAGTTGCAATCATACAGTATGCAGACTTTGCAGGTTGGATTCTTTCACTTAGGAGTCTGCATTTAAGGTTCCACCATGTATTTTTTTTCTCATGACCAAGTAGATTTATTTCAGGGATGTAAGACTGATTCAATATTTGAAAAATCACTGGAATCTACCATATTAACAGGCTAAGAACCAAAATTCACATGATCATATCCATCAGTACATAAAAAGCATTTGACAAAATTCAATGCTCATTCATGATAAAAACCCCAAGAAAAATTGGAATAGAGGAGATCTTCCGCAACTTTATAATAAAGAACATGTGCAAAACAACCTTAAGCTAACATACTTAAGAGTAAAAAACTGACCTCTTTACCCAAAGACTGGTAGAAGACAAGGACGTCCTTTCTTGCCACTTCTTTTCAGCACTTTACTGGAGCTTTTAACCAGGGAAATTACCCAACTTAACTTCTTCCACCAGTTTTACTGACATATGTTAACAAATAAACTTGTATGTATTTAAGGTGTACAACATGATGATTTCACATTGAGATGTGCATACATTATGAAATGATTACCACAATCAAGTTAAATAACACATTCCTCGCATAGCTACACTAGTGTGTGTGGAGGTGAGGTGAGGGAAGAACACTTAAGATCTAGTCTCTCAGCAAATTTCAAGTATACAATGTAGTGCTACCAACTATAATCATCATATGTGCATTAGGTCTTCATAACTTATTCACCTTACAATTGAAAGTTTATATACCCTTTAACCAACATCATCCCATTGCCCCATCCCCCAGCCCCGGGCAACCACCATTCTACTCTCTATTTCTATGAGTTTGATGGGGTATTTTTGTTTTCATTTATTTATTTGTTTGTTTATTTATTTACTTATTTTTATTTTTTACGAAATTTATTGTCGAATTGGTTTCCATACAACACCCAGTGCTCATCCCAACAGGTGTCCTCCTCAATGCCCATCACTCACTTTCCCCTCCCCCCCACTCCCATCAACCCTCAGTTTATTCTCAGTATTTAAGAGTCTCGTATGGTTTGCCTACTTCCCTCTCTGTAACATTTTTCCCCCCTTCTCCTCCCCACTGGTCTTCTGTTGAGTTTCTCAGGATCGACATATGAGTGAAAACATATGGCATCTGTCTTTCTCTGCCTGACTTATTTCACTTAGCATAATACTCTCCAGTTCCATCCATGTTGCTACAAATGGCCAGATTTCATTCTTTCTCATTGCCAAGTAGTATTCCGTTGTATATATAAACCACATCTTCTTTATCCATTCGTCAGTTGACGGACATTTAGGCTCTTTCCATAATTTGGCTATTGTTGAAAGTGCTGCTATAAACATTGGGGTACAAGTGCCCCTATGCATCAGCACTCCTGTATCCCTTGGGTAAATTCCTAGCAGTGCTATTGCTGGGTCATAGGGTGGATCTATTTTTAATTTTTTGAAGAACCTCCACACTGTTTTCCAGAGTGGCTGCACCAGTTTGCATTCCCACCAACAGTGCAAGAGGGTTCCCATTTCTCCACATCCTCGCCAGCATCTATAGTCTCCTGATTTGTTCATTTTACCCAGTCTGACCGGTGTGAGGTGGCATCTCAGTGTGGTTTTGATTTGTATTTCCCTGATGAGGAGTGACACTGAGCATCTTTCCATGTGCCTGTTGGCCATCTGTATGTCTTCTTTAGAGAAGTGTCCATTCATGTCTTCTGCCCATTTCTTCACTAGATTATTTGTTTTTCGAGTGTGGAGTTTGGTGAGTTCTTTATAGATTTTGGATACCAGCCCTTTATCCGATATGTCATTTGCGAATATCTTTTCCCATTCCGTTGGTTGCCTTTTAGTTTTGTTGGTTGTTTCCTTTGCAATGAAGAAGAGTTTGACGTTTTTAAAACTCATCTTATTAAATATAAATACAGTGATATCCTTTCTTTAATTACATATTACGTATTTAATTACATTTACTTCTCACCTGAAAATAAAATTTTTATCCCTGTTTTATAAACAGTTAATTTTAATGGTTGATAACCATTTAATTTTGAACATGCCATTTATGTAGTTCATCTGTGAAGTGATTAAACTGCAAAGTGTTGCAAAGCATGTCATACCAGATAGGACACTATCATATGGCATACCACTAGGAACTTCTCTTCAACTTGGCATCTCACCACTGAAATATCACCAAAGTATTTCTTATCTGCAATCCTTCTCCTTATCTCTTTCTTTATTGTAGTATAATCAAAAACAAAGTCATACAAAGCCATACTCAGTTTATTAGTTAAGTAATGCTAGCTCACTGTAACAAACCAACCTAAAAACAGGTCAACTACATTAAAATTTTATTTCTTCCTCCTATAAAGACTAAAATGTATTCCTGATTTACTATAACTGTCCTTCAGGCAGTAATTCAGGGACAGAGACTCCTATCTTATGGCTCCACAATCTTCAATATGTGCCTTCAAAAGTTGTCATGCTCCCCTGTATGAAGATGTTGAGAAATATAAAAAAGCAAGTGAAGAAGGCATACTATATTGTTAAAAATCCTGGCCTAAAAAGTGAACCTAAAATTGATGAAAGTAATTTCTAACTGGGAAACCACATCCCAGTGACAACTCCACATTATGGAAGAAGGGACACAATTTAGAAGGAGACTACTATTTTTCTTTAAAACAGTCCACCCTTTTGGCCATCTTTTTCTTCAAGTCAGGCTCTCCCTAAGGGAGACCATCCAAAGTCCATCCAGAAACCATCCACATCAAAGTTCAAAACATCCCAGTAAAATGCAACTGTCCTCATCAAGTCCAAATGTACCTCCTTATGGTCCTATAAGTTAATAAATTATCTTCTACTTACCACACATACATTCTCTCCCTCCATCTCTCTCCCCCTCCTTCCCTCCCTCTTTTTTTTTCTCTCTCTTACCCAGAAAATAGAGAAGCATGGACAGGAAAACTATAATAAAAACTCCCAATAGGAAAAAAGTCACAGCAGTAATTAGCTATTGATGGAAAGGCATTATTAACATCTGCCTCTTACCTGATGGTGGAGAATGTTCCTACATTAGACTACCATCCGCCTCTCTGGCAGGAACTCTCTTGCCCATTGTTGTCTATTGACACTGGCTTCAGCCTTAGAAGGTTTGTCCTGGCCTCTTATCCTCTATAAATATTGAGGTATAAGCACTCTTTGGGGTCTTGCAGAGCCTACCCCCTGCTGATGAAAGTTTGGGGGTCCAAAAACTGTTTTACAATTACAGGCCTTTCAGGCCAGGTCCACGGAGAAGTTGGCAATAAAAAAACCTTTAACATCTTAGTAGATTCTGATCCACTTCCACTCAGTTCCATGTGATGGAAAACATGGCCAAATTTATTGGTATAATTTTCAAACCTACCTGATTTCTTTAGTTCTTCCTCTCATGCCATTCTCTTGAACTCAGTGTTGTCTACCATGAAGCCTTATGATACTTTATGCATGAGTGAGAATATAGTCTGATCTTTGTCCCACTGTTGTTTACCTGGAAAAGTCTTAATAACTCTCTGTTGCTCAAAGGTTTTTCGGTTTCATTTCTTACTGTTCAAATACATAGGAGCAGACAGCTTTTCCAACTCTGCAAGACACAACATTTCTAGAAGCTTTCTATCCCCTTTTATTTCTGCTTTCAAACTTATAATTCTTCCTATACTTGTTTTTTTTATAATACCTTGCCAAATACAGTAAGAATCAACCAGCACACAATCAGGTGTCTGCACCCCTAGAGCTATCAATTTTGTAAGTGATTGATCTGTTTCCAACTGATTACAGTTTTGCCAAATGTTTGTCCCTTACATATAGATCTCCATCTTTCTGGTCTTCAATGTGCATTTTTTTTGCTATCTTGTGACTATTAAGCCAATGCCACATATTTTAATTGTTGTTAGAGAAGTACCCTTTTTCAAGGTTCCAATTTTCATATTAATTAAAGACAAGCCAGTTGACATAACAAATAAACCACAAATTTTAAATGGTCCAAACACATTAGAAGTTTATCATTCACTCCTATAAAGCCCAAAATAAATGTTTCTGAATCCGTAGAAGACTCCCCTCCCAATGGTAATTCAGAGAACTAGGCTGCTTCTACCTATGGCATCACCGTCTTCCAAGGTCACCATATTGACCTGCAATGTTATTAGAAAGAGAAGACCCAGTGGATAAACCATATCTTAAAAACTCATATCCCTTCTATTCACATTTAATGGAGAGTATGGAAAGGGCCACATCTGTTTGCAGAAAGGGCTTGGTAGCCTTCTCTGCCTTCATCATCAATGGGGAGTTTGAGAGGCAAGTAAATTCCAATTCCTGAATTAGCCTGAGAGAATATGCATAGAACATTCATTCTAAATTAGCGTATACTCCACAATCCCAAAACTTTACTATGAAATTTTCAGCAGATCAATATCATACCAAAAGAAACAGGACAAATTGTTTGCACAGTAATTCAAAATTGGTATATATATTATTATAAACACACAATTAAGGAACAACAATAACAGGCAGTAATCAGTTACTGAAATTAGACTTAAAAAATATAAGTGGGATGGGGCGCCTGGGTGGCTCAGTCAGTTGAGTGTCCCACTTCAGCTCAGGTCATACAGTTCATGGGTTTGAGCCCCACAACAGGCTCTGTGCTGACAGCTCAGAGCCTAGAGCCTGCTTCAGATTCTGTGTCTCTCTCTTTCTCTGCCCCTACCCCACTTGTGCTCTGTCTCTGTCTTTCAAAATGAATAAACGTTAAAAAAATTAATATATATAATATATATACATATATATACGTATACATATGTATATACGTATACATATGTATATACATATATACATATATATACATACATATTTATATATAGATATATATACATACATATGTTATATAATACATATATTATATACATATACATATATATACATACATACATATGGGAAAAACAGGGAAACAAACACACTGTTAGAATCATGAGATATCATGGGGTGCATCGGTGGCTCAGTTGGTTAAGTGTCTGACTTCGACTCAGGTCATGATCTTACAGTTCATGAGTTCGAGCCCTGCATGGGGCTCTGTGCTGACTGCTCAGAGCCTGGAGCCTGCTTCAGATTCTGTGTTCCCCTCTCTCTCTGCCCCTCCACCACTTGTAATCTCTCTCTCTCTCTCAAATAAACATTTAATTTTTTTTTAAAAAAAAGAATCATGAGATATCATTAATACTAAACCATAATGTATTATAGTGAGAAGAGGAGGGTGAGGGGATGGCAGCTGAGGTAGCAATAAAATATTACCACACACCCACCAGAATGGCTGAAATTTTATCAATCTATCCATCAGTCAACCTGGCAATACCAACTAGTAGGATATGGAACATCTAAAACTCTCATACTGTTAGTTAAGTGAAAATTATTTGGCAGAATCTACCAAATTGGACCACATGCCTTCCTATTGCTTAACAAGCTCACTCCTAATTATATACTCAACCAAAATGTGTACAGATATGCAACAGATGTATATGAGAATGCTAATGGCAGCATTATCAGTAATAGCCATGAGTCAGCATCAGCCCACATGTCCATCAACAAGAGAACACATTTTTAAAGTGTATTTTCAAACAATGAGGTGTTATAAAACAAAGATTTAAGACACACTACTACTATTGGGGTGCCTGGGTAGCTCAGTGGGTTAAATGTCCAACTCAGTGGGTTAAATGTCCACAAGGTCATGATCTTGTGGTTTGTGGGATCAGGTGCCACAGAGGGCTCTGTGCTGACAGCATGGAGCCTGCTTGGAATTTTTTCTCTCCTCTCTCTCTGCCCCTTCCGCTCTCATGTGTGCACATGTGTGCACTCTCTTTCTCTCAAAAATAAATGGATAAACATGAAAAAAAAGACTATTACTATATGCTGTCAAATGGATAAATACTGAATCATAAAATGGGGTATAAAAAGCCAGATACAAAAATACATGAGATACTATTTGATTTCATAAAGTACACAAAGAGGTAAATCTAATCTGTAATATTAAAGTCAGAATAATAGTTATCTTTGGTCTGGGGTTCGGGGCAGGTGGGGGGGTGGCGGGCAATAGGTAACAGGAGAAGCACGAGAGGTTTCTGAGATGCTGGTAATGTTCAATATATTTATTTGGGTGCTTACACCATGGTGTGTTCACTCAGTAAAAGTAAATTCACTGTGTCCTTAAGATTACGCACTTTTGTAAGGAGCTAACATTTGCATCAGTACATTTTGCTTTTATTGCTTATTTTCAACTGTAGACACCACAATCTGAAAGGATTAGTCTACTAACAAAACTACACTCATTAGTTGTTGGCACTATTTTTCTTCTTACACTCTTTCAAATTTTAGCTAGTGATTGTATTTCTGAGTTCACAATATTATTTACAATATTACATAAGTCAGGATAGCAGCTGTGATACTCATAAGTAATAAAATTAAGTCCACAGACACTTAGCACTTTTCAATGCTACCAGTTACTCATTTCAATGTCACTCAGCACTTGTATGCAAGGGTGATCACCCACAGGACGATCATTTCATTAAAGTAACCATCTGACTGATTGTTCTAGTCACAGTATCTGATCCACTACCTGTTCCAATGATCTCCAGGAAGTCAACAGGACATCATCAATTCTTAACTTAAAGAAGTCATCACTTCTTAACTTAAAAATGTGCTTCTTTAGGGGCACCTGTGTGGTTCAGTCAGTTGACTGACTACTGATTTTGGCTCTGGCCCTGATTCCAGGGTTGTGGGATAGAGCCCCATGCTGAGCTAAGCAAGGATCCTGCTTGGGATTCCCTCTCTCTCTTCCTCTGCCCCTCTCTCCCTCCCCACTGCTCTTGTTCTCTCTAAAATAAAATAAAATAAAATAAAATAAAATAAAATAAAATAAAATAAAATAAAATAATGTGCTTCCTTTCAGCCCACATTTTAATTCCAATGAATTGAACAATCTCCAAAAGATTACTGAAATATTGAAAATGCCCCAGATTCCCATATCCATAGTCTTGGACCCTTAGAGATCTAGGGTCTAGCACATTCTTTCTATTGCAGGCTTACATTAAGAAGGGAAGAGCCTGTTCCTTAATTATCTTCAATAAATGGTTTGTTGTCGAATGACTTGAAAGGGCTACTTAAAGAGATGCCCAACAGGAAGGAGTATTTAAACAATTTATATTTGAATCGAGATTCTGATCTTCTGTTTTACTTCTTTTCTCAAATTCTTCTCTTTGGAGTTTACTCTCTGCTACCTTTACTACCTTTGAAGGTGAATGAGACATCTTTCTATATTTAAATACCATTCATGCTAATGGATTAGTTTCAACGCAAACTTTTTATTTTTCTCTTTTGGAGGCAGACAGTGTTCAATTTACTCTGTTGGGCATATTTCTCAGTGCTGCATATATAGTAACAATGGAGACATAATCTTGCCCCCCCCCCAACCAAAACTCACAGTATGTGGAGAAAAAATTTTAAAGTAAATACATTTAACTCTGAGATATGCACCAAGTGCAATGAATGCACTGAGGAAGTAAGAATCAATTCAACTTGGTAAATCAAGAAAACTTTAGAAAATAGATATCATCAGGGCCTTGAAGGATCTGTAATAATAACTTACATCTGTGTAGCACTAATTTGCAAGTACTTTAATATGTATTTAGTTTTTCCTTAAAGAAGAAATACCTCTGAATTTTATATTGTCATTATTGTTATTATACCTAACCTAGGTGATTTGACAAGGCCATTAGGGACATGAAATACTAGGATTAAGTTCAAATCTCTGAAGAGGCAGTAAGCTTTGGTAGGAGAGAGCACTTTGTAATCAGAATAACCTGTCTTTGAAATACTGCTTTGACACTGCTATGTGAGAAAATTATTTATCCCTTCTGAGCCTTGGTTTCTTGATCTATAACACAAGGTTATCTTCACATCTGGATTACTGTGCACTTTATATGAGATAAATATATAAGCACTCAACTAACATATGTTTTGTTTTTTGATTAGATGCTGAGGATAGGGTGATGATAGAGTAAATTAATGTTCTAGAAAAGTAACTGGGGCAGCAATGTGGAGAATGGATTGAAATATCAAGAAGCACAAGAAATGTAGGATAGTCAGGAATGTTTTGCAATAGTGTAGCCAAAAGATGATGAATTGGGAACAGAGGCAATATCAGTTCAACAGAAAAGAGAAAAGACTTATGAGAAACATTCAAATGTAGAATTGCTTTGATGATTGGTTGACTGTCAGAAGTGGGGAAGAGGGACAGGATAAATTAATAAGTATATAATAATGTAATATTAAATTAATAATATTAATTGTATGATAATTAGTATTTGGGAAACTGACTAATGGTGCTGCCGGGACTAGAGACAGGGAATACAGATGGATAAGATGATCTGAAGGTAGATACTCTACTATTTTGGACACATTGATTTAGGCATGCTTGTTGAAGAGAGGTCTAAGTAGGTGATTAAAGACATAAGTCTAGAGCTCAAGAAAGATGTCAGAATTGCTTCTCTAAAGTCAAGGCATAGATGAGAGTTGAAGGAATGCTAAAAAGGAGATCAACCAGGTAGAACTTGTAGGCCAGTACAAAAAAAAGACAAAAACTAAAAACCTGAGAAATAATAACATTTAAGGGCAAGGGCAGAGATGGGGTAGCAGGAACCCAGGAAAAACCCAAACATGATTAATCAGATATTGATTAATCAGATATTTAGAAGAAAAGTAGAGGAAGTCATATGACATAGAAACCAGGATAAGAGAGACTTAAGAAGAAGAGTCAACAAATAAATTACCACAGAAAAGATTAAAAACATGAGGACCAGTGGGAGGCCACTAGTAAAGTTTGACAGCTTCAGTGGATTAGATGAAAAGAAACTTATAGAGCATAAAAAGACGTAAGGGGGGCGCCTGGGTGGCGCAGTCGGTTAAGCGTCCGACTTCAGCCAGGTCACGATCTCGCGGTCTGTGAGTTCGAGCCCCGCGTCAGGCTCTGAGCTGATGGCTCGGAGCCTGGAGCCTGTTTCCAATTCTGTGTCTCCATCTCTCTCTGCCCCTCCCCCGTTCATGCTCTGTCTCTCTCTGTCCCAAAAATAAAAATAAAAAATGTTGAAAAAAAAAATTTAAAAAAAAAAAAAAAAAAAAAAAAAAAAAAGACGTAAGGAATCTACAGAAGATAAGCATGAACAAAGACACAGTTACAGGAAATAGTAAGATGTTCTTGGTGAATATTGAGTTAACAGGGTCATCTCTGGCTTATCTCATTTTTGTACAAATTAGGAAAAGACACTCCTTTGAGCAGGCACAGCCCCAAATATGTTCAGCTAGGCAAGAGTGCAGGCTGAATTTCAGCTTCCTTATCTCTACGCTTTTGTGCAATACACAGACGGTGCGGTCATTTGCAACATCTCTGGGTGAATGGTCCCATATAGGTGAAATGCAAAGTATAGGAAGGATAGCCCTAGGATATAAATATGGAAAGACATATTAAATATCACCCTGTGGAGAATCTTGAATGACGGTTGAGACGTGTGTACTCAATTCAGGGGTCAATGGGGAACCATCCATGTCTGTGAAGTTCACTTAAGGAAGATGAGTTTGGCAGCAAAATGTAGGATGTTTGGGAGGAGGGTTGTGCAGGCAATCAGAAAACTACTTAGAAAGCTATTGCAATTCTATAGCTTAATGCACAGGTTCATTTTCCCTTTGATCTGATTTAAGAAATTTTTAATTAAGTCTGGAAAAAAAGGTGGCGAGGGGCAGGGGGGAATCCAGAAAAAGCATTGTGTTTTTTCCATGAAGCTTTGGTTCCCAAGTATAAAAAGAATTAGTTCTTCCAAGAGCAAATTAGGCAGATATAGAGAAAGGTAGTTTCTATTCAACTGGCAATATGATTTAGTGACCTGCTTTTTCCATTTCTGTGAGAACCTTCAATGTTTTGAACTACTATTGGGGCCTTTCCTAGGGTCTTCCTCACATATTCTGCTACTGCATGAAAAGTTGAGTCCTAGAAGGCCAGAACTTTGAACACTAAAAAGTTCAGTCAAACCAATAACTACTTGACCTTACATGGATTGTCTCTCCTGCTCATACCATAAAAAACTCACAAAATGAGGGGCACCTGGGTGGCTCAGTCAGTTGAGCATCCGACCTCAGCTCAGGTCCTGATCTCACAGTCTGTGAGTCCAAGCCCCATGTCGGGCTCTGTGCTGACAGCTCGGAGCTCGGAGCCTGGAGCCTGTTTCGGATTCTGTGTCTCCCTCTCTCTCTGCCCCTCCCCTGCTCATGCTCTGTCTCTCTCTCTCTGTCAAAAGTAAATAAACATTTTTTAAAAACTCACAAAATGACTATTGTCTGACTTGTAATTACTTACTTGACTATTTTAACAAACAAGTTAAGCTGGCTTGATGAATCCAAAAGACATAAAAGAGTTAAAAGAGAAAAAAGAGAAAAGAGGAGAAGAATGAGAAGATAATGGGGAAGAGAAAAACATGGTAGAATGAGCTAGGAATTACTGGGTGCCTATTGTGTGCCTTGCTTCGTGTGAACAACATTGAGACACATTATATAAATCACATAACAATCCTGCTATTGCTATCAATATTTTATAGATAAGAAATCTGAATTACTTAGAAAATTGACTTACCCAATTATACTAATGGCAACTGATTAAAAAATGATGCCAAGTCATTAATAAAGAAATGAATATTATCATGACATTCCTACGACACAACAGTTAAAACAAATATGCTAATTCTACGTGACTCAGCAGGAGTAAACACTGACACATACTGTTGAGTAGAAAAAGTAAGTTTCTAAAGAATACACACAGAATGAAAACATATGTAACATTCTTTAATTAAAAAAGAAAAATAGGGGCATGTGGGTGGCTCAGTAGGTTGAAGTTCTGACTCTTGATTTTGGCTCAGGTGATGATACCAAGGTCCTGAAATTGAGCCCTGAACTGGGCTCCACACTGAGTGTGGAACCTGCTTAAGATTGTCTCTCTCTCCTTCTTGCATACTCTTTCTCCCTCTAAAATAAAATAAATAAATAAATAAAAATTTTAAATTAAAAAAAAAAAAGAAAAAGAATATGCAGTTCATTCACTCCCAGCCAAGATGGAGTAACATTGATCAGATCTACCCTTTAACTTATCTCCTAAAACAATTAGAAATTTTCAAAAAAAATCAAAAAAAGGATACAAATGAAGTGAGCCACAGCTTATTGCCTTAAAAGAGGTTTCACTCTGTGATCGTGAAGGAACTAAGGGGTCTCCATGAGTTGAGGAGAGAGTGTTGAGATTCCTGGGAGATTACGGTGGCCAGATTTCATAGGACGAAGTACCAGCAAGGATAGAGTTGCACAGAGAAAAGAACCTGAAAATCTACAGAGGACAATTTTCTACCATCCCATCCCATCCCATCCCCATGAGCACTCAGCCGAGCATTGATCAGGGCAGATATATGAGAAAATTATCCAAGCCTAGGAAAAGCTATTGAAAATTATTAGAGGTAATAATGCCCAGCACCCATGCAAGGTGAAGATCAGCATCTGTTCTGACCAGCCAGATTGCAAAACCTAATTCACAGGGGAGAGCGCCCAGGAAAGCATTACCTCATTGGTGGGGAATAATTAATTCTAGCTGAGCAGGGATCCAAACTTACCCAACAAACCTTTTTTTTATGATTTGCCAGATGCAAAAGAAAACAAAGCATTTCCAAGTAACTAAAAACAAAGCTGAAAAATATTTATAGAAATACAAAATTGTCTAGTACCAAACAGGGTAAAATTCACAATATCTGGCATCTAATCAAAGAGCACCAGGCATGTAAAGAGGCAGAAAAGCACAATCCATAATTAGGAAAACAAAAAATCAATCGAAATTGATCCAGAATTGACATAGATGCTAGAATTAGCAGACTAGGACACTGAAACATTTTTTATAACTATAATCTATGTGTTCAAAAGATTAAATAGAAACATAGAAGGTATAAAAGAAAGGCTCAAGGTGAACTTCTGGAGATTAAAACTACTATATCTGATTCACTAGCCAGGGTTAATGGCATATTAGACATTGTGGAAGATAAATGAACTTGAAAGGAAAGCAACAGAAACTATCCAAAATGAAGCACACAGAGGAAAAAGAATTTTTTAAAAATGAAAAGAGCATCATAGTGCTGTGTGACAACTTCAGTTAGAGTCTTCAAAGGAGGAAACAAAATAATAATAGAATAAATGGTCAAAATTTTTCTAAACTTTAGAACAATATTCACCCACATATCCAAAAAGCTCAATGAATCCCAAGACCAAGAAACATGAAGAGAACTGCACAAATGCATATCATAATCAAATTTCTGCAAACCAGTGATAAAAATGAAATCCTTAAAGCAACAGAGAAAAAGGATATGTGACATAGAGAGGAACAGATCTAAGGATTGTGTCAGACTTCTCATCTGAAACAATCCAAGTGAAAAGACAGTAACGCAACATTTTAAAGTACTGGAGAAAACAAAACAAAAAACAAACAAACAAAAAGTGTCATTCCAGAATTCTATACCCAGTGAATATACCTGAAAAAAAAGGCAAAATGAAAATATTTTCAGATGTACCAACGTTGAAAGAATTCACCACCAGTAAGACCTGAACTACAAAAAATATTAAAGACAGCATTTTAGGGGGAAAAATCCATGATTTTATGAATGAGTAATATTAATATATTGATTAAGACCATAGGATCTGGGGACAGACTCCTTCCCTTCCTGCGTGACTTCAGGCAAGTAATATCTTTATGTTTCAGTTTTCGCATAAGTTGGAGATAATGACAGAATCTACCTTAAAGGGTTGTTGTGAAGATTAAATTGTGTGATGTGTGTGATATGTGTGTGCATGTGCCTACATGTACACATATGCCACTGCAACAATAAAGGCAAAATGTTTTCTATTATTAAAATTACATATGTCTGTAGTAAGAGTAGAAAAACATGGATGAGAAGGATATATACAGAACAACCCCACTAATAAACAGAGTTAGGGAAAAAGAGCAAGACAGCCAGAGAAGATATGCCCCAATGACTAAGTACATGATGAGTAAGGGAATGGAGCAATCCTCATCTTCCCCGGCCTCATGAAAAAAAAAGGAATTCTGACAAGCAAAAGTGAGGAGATTATCTTCCAACTCCAACTACATATGAGAAAGTAAAGCAAAAAACCCACTCAACTATGCTTAATCTTTCAATCACTATGGAAGTTCAACTCCCAGAGACTGTGAACCCATAAAGATGAATATTCCTCCTCTTTGGGGATGGTTAGGCATGAAATCTAAGCATTGCTTAGAGATTTAGGTACAAAATACTTCCAGAAAGAAATTCTTAATTTTCAAATCTGTGAATGAGCTTCAGAGTCCCAGGATCCCTTTGAAATTGTATACAAATCAGAGTATATAAGAAAATGGTATGTGGGTGTGTGTGCATATGTGTGTGTTTAGAGAGATCTCATAATCTTCATCAGATTTTCAAAGACCTTCACCCCCCCCCCAAAAAAAAAAGATACAAACTACTCAACAAAGAGAAAGCCAACTGAATCTAGGGAGCACATTAATTAGGATATCTGATTTAAAAAACAAGTTCTCTTCTCTTAAAGTCCCTGGAATTTTTGTCAGTCCTGATATTATCAAGCCAACTGAAATGCATTAAAAATGGAAGCAGACACCAGAATGCAATTTATTAACTTACCATGAGAAACACAATAGCTATACAATCTAAACTTTAGAGAATGCATCCACAGCATTCCTTCTCTTATAACCCAATTGAAAGGGGAAGTTATCATAACCCCAAGGTGACACAAATAGAATTAGGACTGAAAGCACACAGATGATTTTGTTAAAAATCCTCCAAATAAGACAGTTTATAATTTTAATGTAATGTATGTTTATTTTTGAGAGACAGAGCATGAGTAGGGGAGGGGCAGAGAGAGAGGGAGACACAGAATCTGAAGCAGGCTCCAGGCTCTGAGCTGTCAGCACAGAGACCGACGCAGGGCTCGAACCCACAAACTGCAAGATCACAACCTGAGTTGAGTCAGACACTTAACCAACTGAGCCACCCAGGCACCCCCAAATAAGATAACTTAGATGAGAACAGAAGACACTAAATATTTTGATCCTAGGAACATGCTCTTCTCTTTGAGCATAACTGGATGCTACTGGAGCAAGCTGCTTATAAGTTCCATGGTTTGTTTGTTTGTTTGTTTGTTTTTAATACTGTCTAGACTGTCTTCCATTACTGATTTTTTTTCTTTATATCTGTTAATAATATTGTTTATGCTACTGCTCTAAATTGTTAATACAGTCTGGAAAGGGGAAAAAAAACCTCTTGGTTTTTTAATGCAACTCTAAAAATGCAATGCTATTGCTTTTACCTTCAAGGTCTAAAAGAATTCTCACATAAATTCAAGTGCCAATAATAACACGAACTTTATTATTACCAAACAAAAATATGCCCCAATTGTCACCACTGAGTATTTCAATAGTGCATAATACTTATTGACTAAATTCTCAACAATCTGATCCATCTAATGTCCCTCCCTCCACATACATCTCATCCCATACTTCACCATGTGCTCCAGGGGAAACAGAAATTAGTTGTGCTCAAAGAAATAGGCTCAAGTGGAAGGTCTTTGAGGTCAAGATTAATACTATCTCGCCAATTACTCCTGGGACTACATATACCTATAAGAGACAATCAGTGACTCTTACCACTAACTTATGGTTGATCTCAGGCAAAGAGGAAAAACTTCTTCATTAAATGGGAATAGTATTTAGTGTGGAGATGCTGATTTTCCTTGCAAGGATAATTTGAATAGCATACTAATGATGATACATCTTTAAGAAACAAAAATCCTAACCATGTTGAAACCTTTCAATGCACTATTTCTATATATGTGCTCATTAAAATAAATTTCTGGACATTTTCTATCAAAAATTATTTTAAAGTCTATTTAAATATTAAACATTTCTTATAGCCACTCATTCAATGCAGAGTTGTGGAACCATTCTTGTTATTCCTTGCTATTTCTCTTTTCCCACTGGTATGGGAAAGGTCTATGAATAGGACCTGTGCCATTTCTTAATTATTTGGGGGAGAAAGGTTAGGGATGGGAGAAGAGGAATCAAATACTACTCATAAAGTAGCACTGCCATCCTTTTAAATTCTGTACTAGTGTAATCAGGGCTTACAAAGCCCTCATTTTAGAAGAGTCAGAAACTCTGCCTAGATAGCAAACAAAAATGATTCCAAGATAGGCACAATCCCCATAATATTTATGCTGGATAGAAATGGAAAATATTGAACTTGAAGAAAATAAGAGATAGAAAAAAGGCATACAAACAAATGACTATTATAACCATTGAGAGAAAGAGAAAGGGGGAGAGAGAAGCTTTTCAATATATGCCTCAAGATGTTCAAATGTAAAAATTATAACAAACTGAAATGGGAAATTGGTTTGGGAAATAAAAAGGGGAATAAATAACTCAGGTAATCCGCCTCTGAACCCTCACTCACACTCTACCACACCTGCCCCCATCATCCCTTTATCAGAATAAACACGCTTCTACTTTTTAAAGGTTGATAGCATAATGCAGAATCAAATCTCAGTGCAGCTCTGTCACTAGTCAATAATTAATCAAACATAGATTTATTGAGGACTTTCTAGGAACAAAAGTCAGGGTTCCTGTCCTAAGAAAGCTCACTGTGCATTCATTTAACAAACACTTACAGTTACAGTACACCAGGTGCTTAAAGATATATTTGCTAACAAAGTAGACATTGTCCCTGATCTCAAGGAGGTTGCATTTTAACCCAGAAAACAGACTTTAAACCATTTACTCATTGTTCATTACAACTGTGATGAGACTTAAGAACATACACACTGACTGCCTTGACCTAATTTTGAGAAACAGAATTTTTTCCTAAAAATGGTGTAAGCTTTGAACTGTTTTCCCTCAAGTTCAAATTCAAGCTCCATTGCTTCCAGCTTTGTAATCTTGAACAAGTCACTTCTCTAACTGCCCCGCACTTCAGTTTCTTAACTGATAAAGTGGAGATAACAATAGAACATTCTCTGTAGGTTCGAGGTAAGACTTAAGTAAGTTAATATATGTAAAGTGCATAGGATAGTGTCTGGCACATAAAAAAGCTCAACAAATGCCAGCTAAAATTACATTTATCAAAAACATGTGGAGTCAGGGAGAAGGGTGGGAATAAGAGGGAAAGGGAGACGGTAAGGTAATTCCATATAATGAGAACAGCACATGCAAAAGTCATGAAAAAGGAAACAATACATTTGAGGAATGAAGGGAATTGAAATAGAAAATAATGCAAGATTGAACCAGAGAGACAGGCAGGGCCCAGATTCAACAAGGCCTTTTGGGCTCTCAAGGACTTTCGGCATTAATCCAATTAGATGTTATTAAGAGTTTTAAGTGGGAGACTTCTAAGTGAAAACCTTACTTTTAATTTTTCATGGTCAAATTGTTTTAATTCTTATTTTTTATGGTTAAATTTTCCTTTCAAATAAAATAATCTTCAGTGCAAAGGATGTTTTATAAGGGCAAAATGGAGGAAGGGAGCTTAAGAAGCTATAGTTGCAATATCAGTGAGAGATGATGATGGCTTCAAACTGAGCGGCAGTGGTAGAGATAAAGAGATATCTAGGATGAAAAGCAACCAAAGGTTGAATGAGTCAATCTATATTAACTACTCTGTTAAATCAGATTTCAAACTTCTACAACAGGATGCAAGTGGTGCCATCCACTGAAATAAGGAAGATAAGAACTGTTTTGGAGGAAAATAAATGATTCAAAATTTGGACATGTGTATTAGTTTCCTAGGGCTGCCAAACAAAATACCACAGACTGGGTATCTTAAACAACAGAAGTTAAGTTTTCTGGCAGCTCTGCAGACTAGAAATCCAAGCTCAAGGTATCAGCAGGTTCAGATTCTTTCAAGGTCTCTCTCCTTGGCTGCCAAATGGCTGCCTTCTCTCTGTGTCCTCATATAGTTATCCTTCAATTTGTGTTCTGTGTCCCCTCATCTCCTCTTCATATAAAGACACCACTCATATTGGATTAGGCCCATCCCAATGACTCCATCTTACTTTAATCGCCTCTTTAAAGGCCCAGTCTCCAAAACAGCCACATTCTGAAACACTGGAGGTTAGGGCTTAAACATATGAATGGAGGTGGAGGGAATAATTAAGCCTAAAACAGTATGTTAGGCTTGAGGATACCTGTGAGAAAAATGCATGAAAATGCTATAAAAGCAGGATATGTAATCTGGAGTTCACAGGAAAGGTCTTGGCCAGAACTGTAAACTGATTTTATCTATATATTATTGACAAGTGAAGTCAGGAGTGTGGATGATTTCACCAAAACTACAGAGAGATGGAGAATGGAAGAAAGAGATGGAGAACTGGTTGTCCAGAGTTTAGAAGAAGGACGAGGAGAAAGATGTGGAGATGGAGGTAGGGAAATATTTTACAAATGGAAAAACCTTCAAAGGAGACAAAGAAGCAGCAGCCAAAAACATGATAGGAAGAGAAAAGTATGAGGTCAAGGAAGCCATAGAAAGTGAGTGTTTCAAAAAGGATCAATGGCCAACTGTATTAGATGCCTTAGAAATGGCAAAAATCATAAATCTAATAGGAGATACCAATAGGTAAGGAGGTAAATAATAATACAAAGCAGTATTAAGAGAAATAGGACCATGGGGGCCTATGTTTATTCATTTAATACATACTTACGGAGCAGGCAGTATAATCAGTATTTGGAGCATAATAGTAAAAAGACAAAAAATGTACCTGCCCTGATGAACTTAACAGTCTAATCAGATTTAGAATAAAATAATTAGGCAGAGCATAAGTGCAATAATAGGTTATTTGACTTCTGAAGAATTAGAAAGAGTTTTTTTATAATAAGGGGACAGAGGGCTGAGCCAGAGACTAAGGCATTCCTAATAAAAGGAACAACTATTCCCCCAAGCACTGAGTCATGAAAGAGCCCAGTGTTCTGGTGAACAGAGATATATTCAATACTGAGAGAGTTGTAACATGAAGAGCAAAGAAATACATGTGTAAATTTGCATGCTGAAGCTACATTACAAAAGAATTTCCATGCCAAACTAAGAAATTTGCATTTTTCAATATCAATTGTGCCCAAAAGTTTTCCAACAGGAATAAAATAGTCAATTTTGTGTTATTGAAACATCGTTGACAGTAAGCTGGAGGATGGGTTGGAGTGAACAGAAATTACTAACAGGCACACCTATTAAGATTCTGTTGCAGTAACCCAAAAGAGAGGTAATGCAAGCTTTACTGAACTGGTTGCAAAAGGATATAGAAGGAAGGACCAACCAGAGCAACATTTCTTATACAGAATTGTCGCATTTTATTCCCCAAAAAAGTAGGAGGCAGAAAAATGGAGTCGAGAAACAGAAGTCAATAAAACAATAAAATTAGGCAAATGAGATGCTTTTATTGAAGAACACAGGAGACTGAAATGGTCTGGATGTTTAAGAATGCAATTGGGGTGAGATAATATTTTGAAACAATAATCATGCTTCTCTCCAGCATTCATGCCACAGGGAGGGCATTCTACACTACCCCCCTCACAGTTGGATTGTTACAGCAAAAATGCAAAGAAGAAAAGGGAGAGTACATGTTAGCTTCTTACTCCAAAACAGAATTTGGAAATACACAGTACAAAGTTTTTGATGGAAAGCTTTTAAAATTGTGAGATCTTGATTTTGCAGATCAAAAGCCCTGTGAAGGACATCAATTTTGAGCTTTAATTAATAAAACAGAAAAATCTGAGCTTAGTCAGAGCCAACCTTTTCCACCTATCGGAGAGAAACTAAACTTTCCTTGGGCTGGGGAAGAAGAAAAGAGTCAGAGAAGAAAATAATATTTATATACTAATATGACAAGAAATAAATATTTATATTTACATGAGACTCCAAGAAGTAGAGCCCTGTCTCTGCCTTTGATTAAAATGTTTGAGTGGGTGGGCAAGGGTGAAGTAAGGACAATAAATCACCAAGATTGGGGATTCAAGAGCAGCGAAGACCGAAAGACCTATGCCAGCTTGGCTCAGGTTTAACAGAGTACAACGAAGCCATCAATCTCCCATGTCTCCAAATTGGCATGAAAGAGCATCAGAAAATTTCCATGTCTACATTGGGAAGGTCTCAGCAGTAAATGACAAAGCACCAAGAGATTCATTTTGTGTTATAAATGACTGGAGTGTGACCTATCTGGGTGGGTAGTGGAGACCAGATAGAAATACAGCCATCTCAGCAGATGCCCCCCAGGACAAATTCTGACGACCAGGAACCAACATGAGCGAGGCTGCAAAGCAAGCATCAGCAAGTACGGGTGTAAACCAGGCAAAGCCCTACCTTTCCCTACCACCCACCATGCCCATTTATGCCTCTGGAACTTAAATGCAATCTCAGAAAGAAGTAGCAGAGGGAGAGATTCTGAACCAAAGGAAACTAATCTGAAATTTTCTGCCATGAAACAGTGGTTTGGTTATAGAAAAATAAGAATATATTTTTGCTTGTAGAATTTCAGTAAGTGATGGAAATGTAGATCTAAACCTAAGAAGAAAAGGCTGGACCAGAGATCCCAGTTTGGGGACCATTAGCAGGCAGATGATAAACTGAAGCCATAGGAGTCAATGAGATAAAGAGTAAGGAGGACAGAGCCCTCAGTGCTGTAGCATTCAGGGGACAAGCAGAGAAGGATATAAAAACAGAGGCAAAACCCCCTTTTACTGCCCATTCCATTCAGAGATAAACAGAAAAGAGTACTGGTAGAAGAGAGAACAAAAAGTCCAAGGTCAACAAAATAAAAACTTACTTGGGATGCATGTTCCATACAGGCAGGCTACTAGTTGACCTGATCAACAGAGTTTCATGGGAACTATAAAGACAGAAGCCAGACTCAATACATTCAGAAGAGAATGGGGAATTTGACAAAGTATAGACAGCAGGTACAGGCTGTGTTTTTAGGGAAATGGTATAGAAAGGAAGGAGAGAGACAGGGGAGAACTTTGAAGATGATATTCAGTCTCAGGAATGGTTTGAGTTTTTAGTCAGTCTTTATTTCCATTCTGAAGGTTTGTTTTCATTTTGTTTTAGGGGTGAGGAAAGGAAGTATTATTGAAGATGAAAAGGGAGAGGAAAAACAGATAGAAAGGGATGATGAGTGATTTATGAGAGTAGCTGCGAGACTGTCAGTGCCAAGTAAGAGATGTGGCCTTGGAATGGGACATTAGGAAGGAACAAGTGAGTGAAATCAGAATGAATACTGAAATAAGGAGAGAAAAACTGAATTAATTGAATTCCATTATATTTTCCCCAGGAAGATGGCAATGAGTAGTCAGCTGGGGGTGAAGAGGATGGAATGAAAGGAGGAGTGTCCAGAAACTTGATAATCCTAGCATAAACAGGAATGGATAAAGCCCTGCTGAGCTGTTCTGAGGACCTCGCTGAAAGTGAAACCCTAAAACTTTAGTGTCAACACAGTATTTTCCACAACAAAATTGATGGATCACTACGAATACAAAGAAAACTGAGACACAGGTTGCTCCGTTGGAGTAAACAAGTAAATAAACAATTGGAGTTAAATGTGATAATTCCTTTACAAGATAATTCCTTTACAATTCCTTACATGAGATGCTATGTATGTAACACCTATGTGTATTTGTTCAGGAACACTTCATAGAGGATGTGCCATTATATTTAGGATTTGAGGAGGAAGTTTCATAAGGGAACAAGGGAAGGAGGATTTCTGATTAAAAATATGTACCAACATATGGAAGTCATAAAAGATGTTGGTAATTTCAGAATATGGTGTAAATTTGACATGATTTAGGATGGGGTGAGGAGAAGGGATGGTTAGAGACTGTTCCTCTAGAAAGGTAAAACTAGTGACCACAATAAATTACTTCTAAAGTTCCTTATAGTTTTTCTTCAATGATTTTGTTGTTTTATTATGTAGGAGAGTCATAGGAAAGGAGGATTCAGGGCTATCATGAAATAGTGTTTTTGAGGCTTAATAGTAGGACATGTTCAAAGGGAGAGGTAGAAAGGATACTCTACTATCATGGTTGCACATAACCAATTAATTCTTCAGGATCAATAGCTACAGAGATATAGATAGCTGATGATGGAGAGAGAAAGTGAGAGGGAGAGATTGATAGATACTGTATCTCTCTTGAAACTTCTGTGATTTCTTGGTTTCCTCTTTGGAAATCATACTTAAGACCATATGGCAGAGTCATCAGTTGAAAAGAAAAAGGAAATGTTTCCTTTGGCTACAAATGGGGAGATATTTATGTTGATCCAGAAAAGACTAATTTGTGGATAGCGGCACACCAGATAGCAGCAAGTGGTTTGCGCAACAGTCTATTATAGTTTGATGATCACAATGTACTAAGTGATGCTCTTTCCATAGTGCATCATTGGAGTGATCGAATGAAAGAAACACCATGCCTAGGAAGAGTGCAGTGGATTTCAGCCCTATAGATCTAGAAATAGAAAATACTCAAGAAAAGAGTATTTTGAACCACTTTTGTTAACCTGTCTAACAAAGAGTCTTCACTGTCTGGAAATTGCACTGTAATCCTAATCTGACCGATCTCTTTTACAACAAGAGATGATTTTGCTCTGTTCTATTCAGAACAAGTAAAAATTGCCACCTCTACATTTGCTTTCATTTCTTTTTACTTCAGAAATATGAACAAATTTCCTAAATCACCAGATTTATAAAAATAAAACTGGCTAATCTCAGATCCTCTCATGCTTTCTTAGGATTCCTAGTTTTTTTTTTTTTAATTTTCCTTGCCAAATGCAGAATTTATTTTAATAGTCTACTAGTTACTATTGTTGTATTAAAAAAAAAACCTCAAAAACTAAGCAGCTTAAAACAACCATTGTATTTAGCTCAACAAGGACTCAGGATCAGAAATTTAGGAAGGATACAGAATGGCTGGCTCTCTTCTGCTCTACAATATCTGGGCATCGGCTTGGAGATAACTGAATGACTAGGCATATCTAGGGAGCTTGGGGCTGGTGTCAGCTAATGGTGTCTTCACTCCCTCATCTGAGACTTGAGTTGCAGCTACTGACAGGAGCATATACATATGGCCTCTCCTTGTGGCCTGGGCTTCCTCACAACTTGGCCATCTCGGTGCATTCACACTTCTTACAGGTGAACATGGAAAAAGCTCCAGCTTCTTTTATGACCTGGCCTCCAAAATCACACAGCATCATTTCCACTGAATTTTTTAGTTGTGAATGAGTCTCTAAGGCCAGCCTCATGTTTCCATGAGAGGAAAGTCCAGGAATTTACAGATATGTTTTAAAAACACCACAAAGAAGTAAAGAATTAAGCCTGTCCTCCCATAATTGTTCAATCAGAATAAAGTTTCAGTTACACTAGATAAATAAGTTCTGGAGCTCTGTTGGTCAACATAGTGATAGGACAGTTAACAATAGGATATCATACATTTCAAAATTTGTTAAGAGGGTAGATCTCATATTAAATGTTCTTTTTTTTTTTCAAGTTTTTATTTGTTTTCTTGAGAGAGAGAGTGCAAGTGAGGTGGGGCAGAGACAGAAGGAGAGAGAGAATCCCAAGCAGGCTCCACAATGTCACCACAGAGCCTGACATGGGGTTCAAACTCACAAACCGCAAGATCATGACCTGAGCCAAAATCAAGAGTTGGATGCTTAACTGACTGAGCCACCCAGGTGCCCCTCATGTTAAACACACACACACACACACACACACACACACACACACAAAGAACAAAGGCACACATGGAACTTTGGGAGGTGTTGGGAGGTGTATTAGCTTGATGTGGTAAGGGTTACACAAGTGTTTGCATATATCCAAACTCATCAAATTGTATACATCAAATATGTATACAATTAAATGTATACATTAAAGATAATTTTAAAAAATAAGAATGAGTTCATAATTTAAACCAGATTTTTCAAAGTAAGGAAATATATCTACTGTACAAAGAAATTTCAAACTTTTTCAAGGCAATGTGGGCTTTACATATCAAATTCTTATTTGTTCTAAATTAATAGGTACTGGTGTTCTGAATTTACCTGTGTCCATTAAAAATTTTCAGAGAATTCAAACCTAATAAAATGTACTCAGTCCTGCATATAATGTGAAATCCCCTACCATAATTGTTGAAATATTTTCTGAGAACAACGTCCATAAGGTCATTTAGAGTCACTTATATAAAAGTTCATGTTAAAATTCCTTTAAGAATTCAGTATCGGGGCACCTGGGTAGCTCAGTCGGTTGAGCGTCCGACTTCGGCTCAGGTAACGATCTCACAGTCCCTGAGTTCGAACCCCGTGTTGGGGCTCTGTGCTGACAGCTCAGAGCCTGGAGCCTGTTTCAGATTCTGTGTCTCCCTCTTCCTCTCTCCTTCCCCACTCATGCTCTGTCTCTCTCTTCTCAAAAATAAATAAACATTAAAAAAGAATTCAGTATCAAGGGGGGGCCCCTGGGTGGCTCATTTGGGTAAGCATAGACTCTTGGTTTCAGCTCAAGTCAGGATCTCACAGTTGATGAGTTCCAGCCCCACAGCGGGCTCCACGCTGACAGCACAAAGCGTGCCTAGGATTCTCTCTCCCCTCTCTCTCTGCCCCTCCTCTACTCTCTCTGTCTCTCAAAATAAATAAACTTAAAAAAAAAAAAAGAATTCAGTATCAAGGGAAAGACTGTATACCTTTTTGATAAGGGTAGTAAAACTGCTTTTCGTTGACAGTTTGGAATCTCAGAGCCAATTTTTACTCTCCAATACAAGATTTATATTCATGCATTAAAACTTAGCATATCAACTTCCTTCATTTTACCTTTCTCTGATTTTTCTGATTTCCATCTATCCCTACTTTATTAGCTTTACAGTTTATGTCCTATTTTCTAAAATATATCAAATCCTTTTAGAAAAGCAACAGAGTATACTAAAAGGGAAATAAAGAAATTCTTAACATTAAGGTTCTTCTGAATATAATGTAAACTTCCTTTAATAATACCAAAGATTTTAACATCGTAAATATCTTGGGATCAATGTGATTAACATCTATATTTTTTTAAGTAAATCAAAAAGCTAGAAAGGATTAGGTGCTTCATTTTAAAATATCTTTATAGCTATTCTGTTTTCTATCTGTTTTTCTCATAAAAACAACTGGAAGGCTGGAAGTCTGATTTCTAGGAGTTCCTCTCTACCACTCAACAGAGGACTGATCCGTTGACTTCTCTGAAACTTAGTTATTTCATGTGCAAAGGTAGAGACTGGAAAATTGGGCATTTTTGACCTTTTAAAACTTTTGGATTTCAGGTAAGTGAGATTTGGATACGATGGAGGGATGGGAGGCATTTATTTATATCTGGTAAGTTTTTATCCATATGTTTAGTACCCACAACTCATACTTCGAGGTATTAAAATAGGGTTAGATTTTCAAATTACAAAGAAATAATCATGGTTAAAAATATACTTTGTGCATTATAATTTTTAGAATCCAAATTCACTGTTACTAGTGCCTAGTAGAAAATGCAAGAATTACACTTCCTTGTTTAAAGTTATATTATATACAAACATATCAAATATCTTCATAAACTCATTTTGTTTACAATTGAAAGATGGGATTAAAAACCTCAAGGTGAATATAAAAGCTTTTAGTATTTTAAAATAAATGTTGGAGTTCCTTTAACACTAAACCAAGTTAACTGATACACTTTTTATAATTTTTATGTCACTCAGCAATATGAAATGTATCTTTTTTTGTCTTATGTGTATACTATAGTTATATGTATTCTATATAGCTATATATTTCCATCTTTATTCTCTTGGATATGTAGTAGAAAAGGAATAGTTATATTCTTATTTTAAGCAGAGCCCTTGTCTAATTAAACTGTACATATTAACTCATTTAGTATTTTAGCATTTATATACATTAGTTCCCTAATGTTCCCTAATGTTCTCTTGATCCTGAAGTGTTACAGTGAGAAAGAGACTAAACATCATGAGCAATTATGAATCAAAGATCCATTTCACTGTAGAAGCACTGAACAAACAGATCCACCAATTTTGATTTCACCAGTCATATTCGTGTCAGAATTTTAGGAAACAAGGATGGTAACTTGTTTATTGGCTTTCAAAGCAAAAGTCTTCCATTAGCACCAAAGAGATTTGCAGTATAAGATGAAATATATAAGAGCACAAGATCTGATTGGACATAGACAGGCCTGGTGTGAATCCTGGCTCTGCCTGTAGACAGAGTGGGTGGCCATGGTCCTGATATTTAATCTCTGTCATCTCAGTTTTTCACAGTGAAATTAAAGAATAAATTCTGCTTCATAGGGTGGTTTTGAGGAACAAGTGAGAAAATTTATGAAAGTGTTTAGAACCATGCTTGGCATATAGGATTGTATCCCATAAAGAATTTCCATAGATATTGATAAATATAGCATAAAGCTGTTAAATTGTTTCCTGCTCTCCATCTCCATATCACATGTAGAAAAAATTATGTGCATGCTATTATGTGATAAAATATCATTTAATATCTCCAGGAATGAGATTGAGAATATATGTTACTTAATTTGCATAGACCCTAAAAGTCTTAAAAAGAAAAGAAATACCATAGCAGCTTTCACTCTTGGCTCACTCTTTTCTCTTAAACCATCTTACAGAGGTTATCTCTGAAATCTAGTGGCCCTTTGGTAGCACTCTAGTTGCAAATAAGTAATATAAACCATTGCCCACTCAAAATTTGCAGCAGCCATAACATAAAATACCAGCACCTTGACAGTTTGGGCTGCAGTGGCCAATTACTCCTTGAAATTTTAAAGCAAGCTCAGCTGACCCTCAGGGTAAGAACTGACTAAATCCTATGGTTTCAGGACCAGCATGGAAGGGGCCCAGCCCCGAAGATTATCTGCTCAGTTCCTACTGTGCTTTCCATTTCATTAACTCATTTAACCAAAACCACAAATCCTTGCCGTAGAAACTGCTATTATTTCATTTTACACACAAGGAAACAGGCACGGGGAGGTTAAGTTACAAGCACATCATTGTAACACTGTAGGTGGTGGATACAGGATTTGAATCCAAGCAGTCTGGCTCTTGAATCTCTGTTTTTAATTACTATGCAAAATTAGGGGCAAAAGATTAACACAGAGTTGTTGTTGTTGTTGTTTTTTCTAAGATTTTACTGATGGACAGGAGGGAAGATACTGAGAAGAGAGGGAAGAGACACAAATGGCTCAACAAAGAGTAGCAAATGCCAAAGAAGGGAGAAAATGGCCGAGTAAATATTGGCAAGCAAACACCTCAGGGGGTTCAGTTTTGTCAAGGTACTATCCTAGGGACTTCTTGGAGTCATTTTGGTAGACTTCTTCCATTCCCCAGGGACTTATTCATGAAGGCAGATGTCTGGAAGACACCACCTGGAATCTTTCCTCAAGGTTTCATCCCCATCAGCACTGAGCTAGTGCTATACTTAAAACTGTATTTTGAAGTATAAGCTAACTAATAGCATCCTTTACAGATAATTTATTAGCCTATAACACAATCCATTTTAAGAAAGCACCTATAACAAAGTATAATCAATTTTTATAAATTTTCTGTTATCACTGCTAAAGACTGGTTAGAGCTAATTAACATTTATTATACTCTGACATCTTCACACATGTAAATTTTAAGTGCTACCCAAATGTTCTATTTTTTTTTCCTAAGGTAAATGCCAGGTTGTTGACAAATGCTTTATTAGAAATAAGCTATGCATGAAATTAAAGAACACTCTATTTTCATTTCAGCAAATAAGAGCTATTTAAAGCTGAACTCTGATGGGCAGCATAGCTTTCCTAAGTGGCTTACAAACCTTAGAGTTATATAAACCAACATCAGAAACTTGCCAGGCTACATTCCTATGACCCAAGAAGCTTCTTAGAAAACAGAGAAGAAGGTTATCAGGAATGACACAGGAGTCAACTACATTCTTGGCAGGTGTTTAATCCTAGTAAAGATAACACAGGTCATGTTGGTCTTATACCCTGATATGAGCCAGTGTTGAGAAAATCTTATTATTATTCTTCACTGATAATATTTTCTATGATCAGATGAGGTGACCAGAAATACAAAGATAGAGTATTAACTGTCCCACCAAATTTGCCAATTTTGGGTTCACTAATCAGTGACTGATCCTTTGAGTAGAGAACGGTAAGTGTGATGCAAGATCCATGGGCTACATTCCCATCTGGGTCAACTTTCTTACTTCCCAAATTTACATTGGGCTGAAACACTAACCAAACCATTTTGAAATGACAACAAAAGTTACTGTTGTTGTAACTGTTTCTTGATGATTCCATCTTACACATGTCATAATAACTCACAATCAGTGAAGTGACATTATGGTGATATGACATGAGCATCATTTCTTATTAATGCATTCATTCAACAATTACCTAACTGATGCAAAGCACAGTTCTAAAGTACTTACAGAAGTGAGCAGGATAAAGTCCCTGAATTCATGAGTTTTATATTCTAGGAGAAGGCAGACAGTAATCATATATACATAAACAATAAAACTTCAGAGGGAAACAAAATAAGGTCATAAGAAAATGTTGAATGTTGCTGATACTTTAAGTAGGGTTGTCAAAGAGTCCTCTCTAAGGAGCTGACAATTCAACTGAGACCTAAATGGTGAAATAAAGTCTGACACATCAGAGAAAAGAAGGTTCCAGGCATGGAAAACTGCAGTTGCAAAGGCTCTGAGAAGTGTACGTGCCTTGCCTGTCAGGAGCAGTGACAAGGACAGTGCAGCTGACACAGAATGAGAGAAGCAAAGATCCATTTGAAATGCTTCCTCCATTGTGTGTAGAGCTTTGAAGGACATATAATGAATTAGGGATTGTGTCCCAATTTCATAGGAAGACTTAGGAGGGTTTTACAAAAAGGAATAATAGGACTTGACAAACATTTAAGAAAATACCTTTGGCTGCTGATTGGAGAATGGCCTTGAGGTTTGGGGATGGGAACAATTGTGGCAGTTGAAAGATCTGTTAGGAAACTTTTGATGTAGTAAAAGTGAGGGAGGATGTTGACTTCACCAGTGCAGTAAAGATGCTGAGAAGCAATCAGATTTGGGAAGTCACTGGAGACAGCACCAAGACGACTTCTAGACGGATTATAAATGGGATGTAAGTGAAACTGCATCATACAGCGTTAGCAGCTGCCCTAAGCTATAAAGTTCTCACTGAGCTACTTATAGCAATGAAAAAAAAAAAGAAAAGGAAAGAAAAAATTTGACTTCTAGAAGAAGAAGGGGAAGAGGAGGGGAGAAGGAAGCAGCAGGAGGAGAGGGAGGAGGAGGAAAAGGAGAAGAAGAAAGTCCATAACCATGGGTATAATAGAGAAATGTAGTGGTGTGTTTTCTCTTTGTTCTGTATTGCTAAAAAAAAAAAAAAAAAAAAAGAAAGAAAGAAAAAAAATGTAGGTTAATCTGTTTAAGAGAGCTTTCAAACTTTTCTGAAATGAAATATACTGGAAGTTTTCATCTGCTTCACTCCTATGGCATTAAATGAAAATGCAAAACTCTCAGAACATATGTGGGAACATATTGGATTCTCAATGTCTAACTCTTCACTGGTTTCATCATAAAACCTAATCTCTAGATTCTTGGCCAATTAAAATGTTCTATCTTCATTTTCTCCCGAGCCTTTTGCTCTATCAGTTGAATTCCTATTCTTTGTACACAATGCGTACAACTGTTAAAAATGGATTTTAAAATTGGCCATTTTCAGAGAAGCATTTGATTTACATCAAGGTATGAGAAGGTCAAAGCTTGTCAAACATGCCAACTACTACTAATATTATATTGATTCCAGTGAAAATCATTTTCAACTGTTCTAAACATATATCTTATTGTGTATTCCAAATTCAAACAGACCAGCTCAGAGCAGGGTACCATCAACCTGGTCCCCAACAGAATTTCTTTCATGTAATTGTACTTTGCTGTATGGCCATCAATCCACACTGAAGGTTATTAAAAGAAACAGTTCGCTGAAATTCATAGTTACATTCATTTTCAGGATTTGTAAAAAAGTTTCTTTATTACATCACAAACTGTCCTTTTATGAAGTTCTTCCCCAGAGATAATCCTGTCTGACCAGAATATTAAAATTGGCTGCTAATTGCACTTTTGCAAAATAAATGATTTTTTTTTCTTACAATTGCTATGAAGGCTGTGACTCAATTTTCCTTTTTGTACAAGTTGTTTTAAAAAATTCCAAGATATTTTGGGTTACATAGAAAATACTTAAATAGGTCATTACAGAATGCATGTTGGTATTTTTTCTGTTTTCCTTTTTTTCTCCCCCTAGGTTTTACAGATTCCCTGTTATGTTTATTTTATGTAACTTTATGTAAACTTCCGGAAAAAATTCAAGATTGGACAAACTACTTAGCCCTTCTGGATTTCAGTTTCCTCATTCTAAAACTTGAAAACTGGATTACAAGACTCTTTCCTTCTGTAATTGTGAATATTCAGAAGATGAAATATGTACTTCAGTTCCAGAGATAGGGAAAAAATTTTAGTACTCCTCAAATCCCAATACAGAAGCAGCTGCTTACTCTGCCTACATATAAAACCAGCACTGCCTTCAGGAAATGGAAAATCCAATTCCTTATCCTATCCTGTTAAGATGCAAAGTCACACTCATTAGGCCTGTACACTTCAAGCAACATCTTTGAGTTCTTAAGAACACATGGGGTTATTTCGGGTGGCTATAGCTCTCTGGCAGTTTTAAACTACACTAAATAGGTCAGTTTATAATTGAACCCCCAAAATGGATAAAGAAACAATTTTTTTTATCTGTCATCAATTTCAGGGGAGTATTTTATTTTGGCTTGAACTATTGTCAATTACCTCTGCACTCTCCTTTGTGAATCCAGAAAATCATAAAGTGAAATTGCTCCCCAGACCAGATACTGGCTCTCATCACGCCAAGCTAATACAAACACAAAAACAAACAAACAGGAGATGTAAATGAGCAAAAATCTGAAGGCAGTGCCACTCTGTAAATCAACAAGGAGTTACAAAGTAATGCAGTATTTTTTAAAACTACTTTATGCTGTGCCTATGCCAAGAGCATGAATCGCGACTGGCTCCAAGCGCTAACTCTATTTCACTATCATATATCTTCCACTTGGGATTTTTAAAGTGATTTGCAGACTGAAAAACGTGGGGGATGATGGCTTTTGAGTCTCCCATAGTACTGCAGTCAGCGTGGGAACTGAAAACTGCAGGCTGACTGCCTCAAGGAGTGCGTCTTCTGCTCCATGGTCTTGTCTGGAGACTAATTATTGTTTTAGACATCCCTAGGCTTTCCCGTGCACCTTGTATGAGAAGAACCTATTAAATTTTATGCCTTGGGATTTCTGCCCAACTTGTGAACTCTGCCATTAAACTAAATCTTTTCTCTACCTGTTTTGTCCCTGCCTCCTTCCAAGAAAACAGTTTACGTCAAAGTAAATGCCACAGTGACCAGTAAAAAGATTTAAAAAAACAAAAAAACAAAAACTATTCTTTTCCTTCAGACATCAATAAGATAGACATGCAAATTTTCAATTCTTGTTCCATATTCTTTATTTGCCATCTTTCTTGCTGATTTTCCCATATTCAAGCCCGATGTTTTCAGTTCTTTCAACGCAAGAGCAATGCCAAGTAACACACTGAAAAACTCCAACACAGATGCCTAATCATTGACTCTACTCTAATTTCTTTTGATTGCACTCTTTTGGTTAGATTCCCATGTAGAAACCAATAAAGAAAAGATTGTCCATATTTTAGAAGGCCTGTAAATGTGAGCAGATTGTGTATATGAGCATGTGTGTGTGCATATACATGTGCATGTGTGTGGATAAAACAGCTCATTAATCCTGACTTCCAGAACTGCTCCTATTTTCAAGTTGGATTGATAATAAAGTTTCCCATCCATTCTTTCTACATGAGAACCTAGAGAGGGAAAAAAACCTTAGGAAAAACCTAGGCTCAAGTAAACTAAATTCAGGGAGGTTGTTTTTAACTATCCCCATCTGAAACTGCAGAGTTTCTATCACACAGAATATTCTACAACTTAGAACAGTGATACTTTATATCACTAATATATATGTAATTAATAATTAAGTGTAAGATTAAGAAATTGATCAAACCATTATTACTGTAAATAACCCAGGCTTCTGAACAACTGAACATTCATTAAGCTTATAAAATGTGCCCAAAAGAACTCTACTTGGGAACTTGCATCACTCTTACTTCCTAAATTTGAGATAATTTGGAGATAGAGAACAAAGTATTTTAAATTGCAGATCACACAGTTTTCTCACCCAAGGTGACTGGAAGATTCCTATTTTCTTCCATTTTACCGTCCTTCTAGAAAACTAAACTTTCAAGATTTATATTTTAACTTCACTGAGTAACAAATTTTTTTTAAATCTCCCTTAGAAATCAGGGGCAGCTGGATGGCTCAGTTAAGAGTCAAGGGTCCAATTCTTGATTTCCACTCATAATCTCACGGGTTCACGAGATTGAGCCCTGCATGGGGTTTTGTGCTGAAAGTGTGAAGCCTGCTTGAGATTCTCTTTCCCTCTCTCTCTCTCTCTCTCTCTCTCTCAAAATAAATAAATGATCTTTAAAAACAAAAATTAAAAAATACATAAATTTACCTTGGTAATCAAATACCTGTGTTGAACCCTGAATCAGGATCAACAAGGCGATTTTATTTTTTTAAATACAGATTTATAGGGTTGCCTGAGTGGTTCAGTTGGTTAAACGTCCAACTTCGACTCAGGTCATGATCTCCAAATTCAGCTCAGGTCATGATCCTGCAGTTTGTGAGTTTGAGCCCCACTCTGTTGGGCTCTGTGCTGACAGCTCAGAGCCTGGAGCCTGCTTTGGATTCTGTGTCTCCCTCTCTCTGCCCCTCCCTCACTCGTTCTCTATCTCTCTCTCTCAAAAATAAATAAGTATTAAAAATTGTTTTTAAAGAATACTGATTTATAAAACTAACTCCAAGAAATATGATCCAGTAGGTCTGAGAAGAGTACAGAAATCTGTTTTGTTCTGTTAATTACATATTTTATAATACATTAGGCTAATTACATAATTAATATATAATATATTATACATTAATTTTTACATTCTATATATTAATATATATTAATATCAGATACAGTAAACTTTAAGATAAAGAATATTAGCTGAGGTAAGATGTTCATAATGATATAATAATGACAAAGGGTTAATTCATATCAAAACCTTAACAATCATAAATATGTGTATACCTCATAAGAGCTTCAAAATACATGAAGCAAAAATGACAGAATTAAAGAGAGAAATACATGAAGCTATGTAATTGGCAGTTGTAACACCTTTCTCTCACCAACTACTAGAACTAATGTTAAACATTCAGCAAAGAAGTGCTGAACAACGCTATGAACCATCTTCATTTAATTGACATTTATAAAACATCACATCCAACAACTGCAGAATACATTTTCTTTTCAAGGGCACATGGTATGTTCAACATAGTAGAAAATACTCTAGGACAAAAACAAGTGTCAATAAACTTAAAAGAACTGAAATCAAGCAGCATACGTTTGTTCTCTGACCAAAACAGGATTAATTTACATCCTGTTTACCCTAATTTACATCTAGAAAAACCCATTACTTTGGAGGGAAAACATAATTTGAAATAAGCCAAGGGTCAAAGAAGAAATTACAAGGAAAATTAGAAAACATTTCAAACTGTATAATAAAAAGACTAATATTAAAATTTAAAGGAAGAGCTAGAGTAGTATTTACAGAAAAATGTATCTCTTAATGCTTGTATTAGAAACTAAGTAGAAAGGTGTAGAATCAATAACATTAAATTCCATCTTAAAAAGCTAGAAAAAGAAGTATAAACAAAGCCCAAACTAAGCAAAAACAGTGAACCAGAAAATAGGCAAATAGGGAAAATTTACAAAGGCAATACTTTACTCTTGAAAAGATCAACAAAACTGACAAATCCCTAGGAATAATGAAAAGAAAAAAGGAAGAACACAAACTTTGTGCACAAACTTTGTGCACAAACTTTGTTTATGCATGACTGAGGAGACCACAGGTTTGCATGGTAAGGAATCAACATAAGAACTTTGCTAATATAATATGTCCACTTTTTTTTTTGATACACCAATTAACTCTTCATATTCATTTCTGAATAAGAAGCACTCTGGTAGGGGCGCCTGGGTGGCTCAGTCGGTTAAGCATCTGACTTTGGCTCATGTCATGATCTCACCCTTCATGAGTTCAAGCCCCACATCAGGCTCTGTGCTGACAGCTCAGAGTCTGGAGCCTGCTTCAGATTCCGTCTCTCCCTCTCTCTCTGCTCATCCCCCACTCACGCTCTTCTGTGTCTCTATCTCTCAAAAATAAATGAACATAAAAAAATTGTTTAAAAAAAAAAAGCACTCTGGTTGTAACTTAAAGTAAAGTTACCTCATAAGCCTCAAATTTCTGAAATTCTATCAGGCGGTTGAAATATAAGCACATTTATGTTTGCATGAGAGAACAGCTCCAACGATTAAATGATGGTGACAGCTATTAATTTTATGTACAAAATAATTATTAAGAACTTCCAAATAGTTAAATTGTGAAATAGACTGACAGTTAGTACAAATATTAAGAGTTCATTATCCAGACAACTTTAAAAATAAGCATGTCATTTTGAGCCTAAAAATATGCATGAAAATACAAAGAAGAAAAACAGAGATTAGATCATACCTAAATCTAATATTTGTAGAAAATTATGTGGTGTGCTACTATCTTTAACACTAAACAAAATAACACATATGAACTCAATTGATATTTAGTTGTTTAATTCAATTTATGCTCCAAGTAGTCTAAGAAAAACTCCTATTAGAGAATTTTTCACATCTTTTGAGATAAAATTCAAAGTAGATTGCACCCTCAAAATTTTCTAGGCAGAAAAAACCTTCCAAAATCATGCATAAGAGTAATCATAAAAAATCCCTTAAATCACACATAATAATGAATATAAGGGGTGTGAAATAGAAAGAAATTAAGGCACTCCAAATATCTTCATTAATTAAACTTCAGAACAAGAGACTAGCAAAATGTTGTAAAAAAAAAAAAGGCATCCCTGCCCCTGTCACCTCACCCCCACCCCCTGCCCCCTCCCCACCCCACCCACCAGCCAATAAAAGGCATTCCTGAAAGTTTTGAGTATAGGAAATCTCTAACAACATTTTACAAAAGCTGTTTAGAAGACTATTATAGATTGCCATTTATTTTCAGTAGATGAAGATAAAAGTTTTTTATGACCTGCTAGCATTATAAATTCTGCTAGAAAATATGTTACTTCCCAGGTGGAGCTGATCAGGACAGCCTTCCTACTACCCTCAACTACCAGCCCTTAAAATTTACAACATAGAAAAGGCAAGAGAAACAGAGAAACAGAGAGAGAGAGGAGCTAATCAGCAGCCCAGATTCTCTTTCCAAACCCCCTCCACTCCCAAGGGATACAGCTTTTAAAAAGACAGAGAGAGGCCAGGAGTGTTGCAATAATTGAAGGAAACAAGAGGTGTAGGAAAGTAGCTTTCCTCCAAAGTGGCCCTAAGGCCTTCTTTGTGCCAGGGCTTGCATTGGATACTGAGGATATGGAGAAGAATCAGGTGAGGTTTCTGCTCAGAAGGACCACACAATGTAGTGAAGAAGGTATTTCTCTCAACAGCCATCTCTGGCTTTACTTCACTTCTACTCCATCTTGCACTTAGAGAGACTCCATTCTGCCCCAACCACAGCACTGTAATGGCTCTCACTGATCTGTATTAAACAAATCCAATAAGCATTGGTCTCCCCACTCTGTCCTCCTCTCCCAGCTCTGTGAAGCCACATTTTCTTGAATTTTCTTCTACTTCTCTGGCCATTCCTTTCTCTTTTCTCCTGCTCAGTGTTGGTGATTCTCAGGGCTCTTTCCTCCACCCTCTTGCTAGGTGGTATCAGTTCAACAAAGCTGCACTCACAGTATTTCCATATGTGGCCCAAAATGAGAGAATTATTCCAAGACCAAGAATGGAGGTACAATGTAAAGAGACTGGACTAGGTCCCTAAGTTAAACATTTACTGATTCTTCAAAATACACGTACTCAATCAGATATCATTTATACTTGCTCAGACATTAGCCATTCTCATTTATTTTTTTAAGTTTTTATTCATTTATTCTTTGTGTGATCTCTACACCCAACATGGGGCTCGAACTCATGAACCCAAGATCAAGCGTCACATGCTCTTCCAACCAAGTCAGCCAGGCACCCCAGCCATTCTCATTTATTATCAAGCATTACTCAGATTTTAATCAGTATTGACTCTGTATTGAAATTTTAAAAAATCAGACTCCTATTACCCACCTGGATAGAGAAGGCCTCAGTAACAATTGTTTCATTCTTATATGTGAATTAATTAACAAGTGAATTATTATGGTAACAACTCTTTAATTGGTTTAGGGAAACCATACAAGGTCTCTGTGACTGTGCATTTACCATCCATCTGCAAAATACATTTTATGTATATGTTGGGTCTTCAATTTCTAGTCTGATTAATCAGAGACAATTTTCCAGGAATCTGAAGTATCACGGTTTCATGAACCCCCTTCCAAGGTAACTTCTAGGTAGTTAGACATGGGGTAGAGTAGACACGGCTCTGAGTTTACAGTACAACTGGGTCTACATATCAACGGGACTTACCTGAAAGTTTCCAATTTATGGAGAAGAGAGTGGGATGGCTTCTGCTAATAGGTCCTGAAGATCAGGCAGCACATATTACATCCCGGAGGCTTCTAGCTGAAAAGACCTGGAAAGAGGGCAGGAAGACAGAGTATATCATGGAAGGTTAGGAGGAACCCAGACTGAGGATATGGGATCAAGGGGAAGACAAAGAGGCCCTAGGTTGAAGGACTTCTCCCACTGTCTCTTTTCAGAGAAACCTGTAGAAGATAGACAGGGATGGGTCAGAAAAATTGGTCAGATCCTTCAAGATCTTTGAGTTTGCTTCCTCATTTCATATATGGGGATACTGAGGCCAAAAAGGGGCAGGAAACTTCTTGAAACCAGAGTTTGAAAAACAAAATAAATTTTTAAAGGTAGTCATGTTTTTAAACAACATTTTTTCTAAGTTATAATAAACTGTAATAAACAATATTTCTTGAATATTGAAATAATTTCTTACAATAAGAAATAATGATTTACTGAAAATCATTAACAAAAATCGTGTGTAATGTCATTGACAATGTGACAAAAGTTGTGAGTGATTTAGAAATTACCCAAATAGATGTCTTGTTCATAATCTTTGATTGTAGTTCAAAAATTAATTATAATAGAGAATAATATAACAGAATTACTAGCTATATGCTGAAAAATGCTGGGCCACTTTTATCATTCTTCTTGAGTCAGATGCAAAAATCAAGACTTACAAGGGATTCTGGAATTGCCATTCAAAACAGACAGAGAAATAGCTATCACATATTAAAATCTGCTTGAATAAAAGAAAGCCTTAACACTATATGTTGCAGATAAGAACACCAACATAGCAGGTCTTACTTAATAACAACTGGTTGTTTGCACAGAATGTTGTTCATAAACCAGATCAGGCAAACTAGATGCCTTGAGATTACAACCATCTCTTAAATAACTGCTGCTAAAAAACATTCTCCCATCATTCTATCAGGAGAAAATACTAAGATCACAGTGTAGATGCTAAAAGTTGGAATGCAGGCAGAAATTCAAACAAAATTTTGTTAGTTTCAAAGACAATCACATTGCTCCATTGCTGCATTTCTAATTTCAAGGTTTAAGGACAAATTTTCCCAAGACATAATGTGAAGCAGGAAGTGCCTAAAAATATATTTGAATAAAAACATATAAATAAAGCAACCATAAGCCTGCTTCCGAAATATTCAGAAACTGGTTCCCCCAATAATGCACAAAACTTCTGTGTACAGAACTGGATCACTTGGATCAGCAGCAACAGCACTGATCAAATCTGAGTCCAGCACTGAAGAGGAGTTAACCATTCATTATAGTCAGTTATCATTAGAGAGGAAGAATGGCTTAATTACTTGGTGGCAATATCACAACCCAAAAGTATCCCATTCTGGAAGAACTGGTTGAAACTGACTTTGCCCCAACACCGACCTCAAATAAAAGTATTTACTATTGCAAACTGCACAGTATAATGAACTCAAGAAAAATCAATAGCTAACAGTGCTAAAAAGTTATAAATCCTGGATTTTAATATCAAACTTTCAAAATAGATCTAGTAAAAATTTTAGTAATGAAATTGTAATAATGGTAAACATTTTAAATAGAACATCAGATTTTCTCTGATCATCTTTGGCCAAAAGGCAAATTTGGGGTACCTCTAGCTATCAATTTCATATTTTTAATTATCCAATACTTTATTTTTTCAGTTGATAAAAAATGTCATCCATCTCACTGTGGATTTCTGATCATGCAACTGAAATTGTTAGTGACAAATTGCACTGCTTTGAGAATACACTGGTTATGTATACTCCTTCTTACATGATGGGTGGGAATTTTTATTTTGTGACAACCAAAAATACGTAACGTCTGCATTCATCCTAATTATCTGCAAAGAAATACCTAAAGCCAAGCCAGCATTGCCCGGTAAATTCTATTTTCCTCAACACACTCTACTCACCAGTCATTCTCAATACTTCCACTTCTGATCACCAAATGTGTGGATTTTTTCTCACACCAACCAATTTTCTAATTCTCTGCTGATACTAGATGGGTATTCTGCAATGTAACACAATTCTGACACTCTCTATCTGGAGGTAGCTTCAGATTGCACAGGTTAAGGTCTCAGACCCACAAGACTGCCCCTGTCCACTTCAGACAATTGCAAGTCCAGGTTTTCACCTGTGCTTCCTCCTAAGGTTCAATAATTTACTAGGATAGCTCAAGAAATCAGAAAAGCACTTTACTAACTATTAACCATTTATTATGAAGTTGAAACAACTCAGAAATAACCAGATGAAAGAGATGCTTAGGGCAAGGTATGGGGATTAGGGGAACTGAGTTTCCAAGCCCTCTCAGGGTACTCCACCTACCAGCACCTCCTGGTGTAAGAGTTTTCTGGAGGCTTCATTACATAGGCATGATTGCTTAAATGTTTGGCTGTTGATTACTTTGATCTTCTTCCTCTCTTCTCTGTCAAGGAAGAGGAAACTGGCAGTGGCTGAAAGTTCAAACTGTCAAATCACATGGTTGGTTCCCAAGGCAATGAGCCCCCATTCCGAGGCTTCTGAGTAGCCTCCAACCATCTGTCTTCTTATTAACATACAAAAAGTCACTTAGCACTTCAGACATTCCAAAGGTTGTGCTCCAGGAAACACCTTAGCTGAAGACCAAAATACTGAGGTCTTCTTAGATCACATTACACCTTAGCTTTTTAAAACTTATAACACTGTTGACTTTATATCTACTAATAACCCATTCTGCATGTGGAAACATAGGAAATTATGTTTGTCTAAATCTAACTGGCTCTAGACTTTACCCATTTAAAGAAAGTTAACGTCAGAGGCCAAAGAATACTGGCTTTCAGGAAGGGATTTATTTGTGGGTAATGGTGTCATGGCCAAGTTAAGAAAAATAATTTCTTGTATTTATAAAATGGCCATAAATACTGAGGACTCAGAGGAACAAGCATTTCCCTCAAAAACTGAATTAAACTAATTGGATATTTATGCTTACATCAGAGTCTAACATTAAATTAAACTTACTATAGTTTCAAAAATCCCCTGTAACACACTTTGCAAACATATAAATGTTTTATATCACACATATGGTTAAAAGAAATCACAGATAAAACTTGTCCAAAAAAATATAAAATTTCTCTAGGACTTTTAGAAAAGTCTAACTAACTTTTAATGCTAAAGTAGGGTTTCTTTTGATTTTCCCTGAAATCTACTTAACAAAGGGAAAGAAAACTAGAAAACAGACTCAAAGGAACATATGCAGGGACATGAGGGTATTCTCTCTAAGTGATAAGTAAACTTTCATGATTCTAAAATGCTCTCAGTTTATCCTTACTGTAATGGGTGTAATTGTTCTAATTACCTCTAGTTTAAAATTGAACATCTTGCTGCGTTTGACCTCAGTTGGACTGCCAACTGTTTCAAAAGACTATAGAGAAAAATAAGCTTTTTAAATATTTTAATAGTTTCACATCTATTTAAATGATTAAGATAGAATAGACATGAGTCTTTAAACTAGACTCAGATTGGGGCGCCCGGGTGGCTCAGTCGGTTGAGCATCCGACTTTGGCTCAGGTCATGATCTCACAGTTTGTGGGTTTGAGCCCCACGTCGGGCTCTGTGCTGACAGCTCAGAGCCTGGAGCCTGCTTCAGATTCTGTGTCTCCCTCTCTCTGCCCCTCCCCTGCTCATGCTCTGTCTCTCTCTGTCTCCCAATAGTAAATAAACGTTAAAAAAATAAAAAATAAATAAACTAGACTCAGATTGAAATTTCAAAGAGTGAACAATGCTTTCTTTTTCTAAATAAGCACGTGAAAATGGCAGAGTCCTTAAAATGGCTTCAGAACTAATAGATGTGGTTTTAGAACTTCAAAGAGGACCTCAGAATAAAAGTTCTACTTTTATATTTTAGTCTAGTTTAGTTATTTTTGCTGACAGAACAAGTGTGGGAGGCACATACAAAGATGACAGAAAGTGGACTACTGAAACTTCTGAAATGACTCTCCTATATAAAAAAGTCAGTTGAGTTTAAAATGGAAAAGTCATTAAGTCATGTGAAATTATGGTGACAGGCATCATATGGTTCATCAGCAAACCTCCCAGTCATGTGCATAAATATATTGCTGAGTTAGACTAAAATTCCTCTCAGCACAGATTCTGCCAGGACACTGAATGGTGAAGGACAGGTCACTGTGTCATGAAGTTAGGAAATGTTCTCTTCAGACCTCCCTTTTCAGGACTCTACTAAACCAGGACCCCAACCCACTCTGCCCTTGGGCTCTCAGTGACTTTGATCTGGCCTTCCACCACTCTGTTTTATGAAACAGCAAAGTCCCTCTTATTAATGGCTTACACTTGCTGATATGAGATTAACTACATTTTATTGCAAAAGAGCATTTACTTGATATGTATATGGTTTGCATTTTACATCAGGATATTTATATTTTTCCCCTGTTGAAGTAATTTCAAGGCTTCAGCAATTACTATATCTAATTTAATCCTTCTGTGATAACTATGGGAAGGACGGAATATGGAGGAAAATCACTGAGGTCTCCAAAATACATGAGTTCCTGATCACCTGGCTATTAGCGCTAAAGACCTATCAGGAGGTAAAAAGTGGTATTATCCTCCAATATCAATTCTCCCAAGACCTAGAGCTCTCTCTACCCTCCATCCAGACTCCCATCTCTTTCTGGAGAATTCTGCTCTCCTCCAACCACCCTTTATCACCAACACATGCATATTTTCTTTTCTGGTCCATTTGACATTACTGTAGTTTAGTTAGCCTTTAATTATATTTTCTACCATAATCCCTCTATTATGGTGACTTGGAACACAGCCCTGTGCCTCTGATATTTGTAGTTCCCATTTAGTTCTGCCTTTCCGGGAGAGCCCCAGTTTAAAATATTCTGCCCTATTGTCCTCATAAATGCACTCATACTTATCAAACCATCTGTCCTTGATTTTAGTTTCTAAAATAATGCCTTGGCACTCTTGGTTGGAATTTGAAATGTTTTTTTTCTCATGGAAACATTATAAATGTTGGTAAGACTCCCAGGCAAGGCCCAAAGCTCATTTAGCCCATAGTTGAATATAATACAGATATCATTAATTATTAATGAATTATTTCTCAATTAATCCACAAGCCTGAATTAATTTCATGTGGACAAGGGGTTAGAGAGTATCTCAATATTATGGGCTAAGTGATGGGCTAACACCAAAGGACAGCAGGGCACTGACACAGAACAGGTAATATTCAAGAAATTACAAATAACTGTTATTAGTTGTATTGTATATATGTGAGTTAAACTTTTACAGATTGTAAGGAACAAAGATATAGCCAGTTCCTCTCAAGTAATGAAAATTTAATATATAGATTACCAGAGATGTACACAAGAACAAGAAAGAATTGCAGGCTCAGGAGAGCTGAAGTCCTGGGGAAAATCCGAAGTGAACCTGAGAAGACAACAGCCCGGGAGTCTCTCGAGACACAGCAACAGCTGCAGAGATCTGGTGCTGTCTTCATGCCCTCTGCAGCACTGCTCCACTTTCAGGTGACTCAGCTGTTTTCAAGTTTGCTTCTTTGAACTTCTCTGATCACTACTTGGCTCATGCTATTTTGCACTAAAAATGCCCAAGTAAGAGATGTTATTGCTTTAGACAGTCTCTAGCTAATGCACTGACACAGCCACATCAGGACTGCTATCCACTCAAGAGACAACTGCTTTGGAGAATCCCACCAGTTGTTAATCTAGTCAGTTGTGGTGACGGTGCTGAAGTAGGGTGGCCATAAATCCTGGTTTGTCCCAAACAGTTCCTCCTTACACCTGTCATCCTGGTGTCATTAATGGCACCCTTTTCATTCTCAAAAGTGTTTGGTTTGTATTACATTTTATATGGTTACTCTCTGCAGAATCACACTGAACCAAAGCATGAGATTTGTAGGTTGGAAAATGCCTGCAGGAGGCAGGTACTGGCATTCACCCCAACCATCTGTCCAGTTCAGTAGGCTACTGCCTGCGCAAGGGCCAGTGCATTAAGTTGCTAGATTATGGGCCTAATTCTGATAACATGCAACTTACCAGTTCTAGATGTACACAATATCCCATTCATTCATTCAGTATATTTTTCACGGAGTGCTGCAGCGTCTCAGGCACTACTCTAAGAACCGCAGATCCACTAGTGAACATAACATACAAAAATCCCTGCTCTTGTGGTATTCACATACTAGTTACCTATTTTCATAATGATAGCAAATATTTATCGAATACCTCTGCATGCTGGGAACTGTAGTTGTCATATTACATATATTATTTCATTAAGTCCTCCATGTAACTTCATGGAGTGAGTCCTGTTACAACTGTCATCACCATCATTACCATCATCAAGGACTGCACCACAGAGTGTAGAAATGTCAAGATGGGACAGGTGGTGAGTGGCAGACCTAGGTAGGATTTCAACCCAAACAATCTAACTCATGACCACTATATATTATACCACTTCCCTATTTGCAGGAAGTGTGGTCTCTCTCTTGAGAACATCCAAGAATCGTAAAAGAATCTCAGGTTGTAAAAGTCCAAGGGAGGCCAGCCCTACTTAAAATGTCAAAGATAATTTGTACTGGGATATGAACAAGCTACTACAACCCTCGCCCTCTCCTGTCAATTTTCAGCACTAGCATGGCACAATGTAACACATTTTTGTCCATTTCTTGGGGAAGCTCCTGCAGACCCATTGCCCAAAGGTACCACATGCTCAAAGGTTACATTTCTCTTAGATCACATGGACGTGCTTAGTCATTGTTTTCCAAATCAATATCCCACTGGCATAGCTGAGTACTAAAGTATTTTCAGACTTTGCTACACTTTGCTAAATCTAACTTTCCAGGCTGTGAACACTTAGGTTCTTGTTTTCCAACCAGGTCATTAGCTTAGATGCCACCTTTCCTGAAAACATAATTAATTAAAAAATACATATATATACTTATTTTCCATCCTGAGTATAATTTTCAGTATTTACAAGAAGATCATCTCCAAGCACTGGAGGGTTTTACACCAGGAATGCAAGATTAAATTAATATTTAAAAGTTAATTAATCCAAATCATCACATTAACAAGTTAAGGAGAACAATTTTAAGATCCTCTCAATAATTACAGGAAAAAAAAGTGGATAAACTTCAACATGCACAATAAAACTCTGAGCAAACTAGGAATAGAAGGAAGTCTCAACTTGATAAAAGATATCTATGAAAAACCTTTAGCTAACTTCTGTATTGATAAATTAATGAATTTGTCTGCCCTAAAATCAGGAACATGTTAAGAATACCTGCTCTTTCCCTTATTTTCAACATTGTAATGGAGGTTCTAGAAATGCAAGAAGAAAAAGAAACAGGCATAACAATTTATAAAGAAAAAAGTAAAAATGCCTCTATTCCAAGAGGATATGATTATTTAGGCAGAAGATTTTGAAGAGTTTATAAAATCATTATAATTAGTTTTAAATTTAACATGATTGTAGGATACCAGGTCAAAAATATATATAATATCAAGTCAATAAAAAAATTAATTGTATTTCTGTAAACTGCCTATCAAAATTAGGAAATAGATTCACAAAAAAATAGTGTTTAAAATAGTAACAAAACCTACAAAATATGTAGGAATTTTAATTAATATGCAAGATCTCTACACTGAATGCTATAAAAAGTGGAGAAACATTAAAGAAGGCTTACATAAATGAAAAGATAAACTATGTTAACGGATTGAAAGATTTAATATTGTTAAGATATCAATTATCTCTGCACTACCAGTGGCAGTTAGGCAGGGTTTAGTTGTTAAAGAAGACTTATAGGACTCAAAATGACAAATACTTCCATATCTACAGTTTATTGCAGGAAAAGAATGTGATATAACAACATTTTCAGGGGTTTTAAGACACATTACATATTCTAGAGTGGCCAAGAGCAAATTCCAATTGTCTTCCCTCTGTAAGGTTCACAAAGAAACAGACTTTCTCTCTGGGATCAAAAACCACCAAAATGTGTAGAGACTACCTCAGAACCAGGAAGTCTGAAATGGAAACTCAGCTGGGATTTTTTTATAGTGTGTTGGACGCATAGGCATTTCTGCTATGTAACCAATGCCAACAGCTGAGCCCTCCAAGGGTCTCACTGAGACTAGAGGCAAATCATCTAGCCAACTATTATCAATAAATAATGCTAAAAAGCTGATACACCTGACCCTGAAATTCCTTAGGCCACGACTACAAAGCAAAATATTAATTGGCATGTTATATGCTTTAACAGAAGTCAGTATAGTACAGGTACCTTAGCAAAACATCTCGGACGAAACTTGGAGCTGCTGGAATTAACCTTAATGGCAAAATCCCTCAAAAGAGCTAGAATCAACACCATCTTTATCAAAATCCTAGCAGAAATTTTTTGTTGAAATTGAGACACATTCAAAAATATATACAGAAATTCGAACAATCTAAAATAAAACGTTGAAAAAGAAAAAATGAAGTTAGAGCACTCACATTGCCTGACTTCAAAACTTTCTCTAAAAGTACGATAATCAAAACAGTACGGAATTGACATAAGTATGGATGACTAGATCAGAGAAATAAAATCAGGTCCAGAAATAGGTCCTCACAAATACTACTAAGTGATTCCTGACAAAGACATCAAGCTAATTCACACTTCTCCTTACTTCTCCCACAAAGTACAGATAAAAATATCAAAAACAACAACACAAAACATTAGAACCTTGGGAACAACACACTGGTGAATTCTACAGGCTTTATTTTGTCTAATATATCCCACACTGGGTGGTAGATAACCCAGCAAACCTGGAATGCCAACAGAGACCAAAAATGCCCCCTAAAAACTGTCTGCTCTCTCTAGTCAAAAGACTATGATAGGGTAGACTAACCTCTGCTATTTATTTATTTATTCATTCATTCATTCATTCATTCATTATTTTTTTTATTGTATTTAATTATCTATTTATTTATTGGCAGCCTGTTTTCCCTGGGCTTTTCAGGTTGGATAATTTTCTACTGTTGCCTTGTTACAATGAGGCACTCATACACTGTATCTAGGCCACTGGGGTAGCTCAGAGAAGGGTAAGTGCTGGCACTTTTATTTTTTTAATTTTGTTTATTTATTTTTTACATACAATTCATCTATACTGCAATTTAAAAAGCTCCATAGTGAACAGAACAAATACTAAAGCATAACTTATTCTATAATTTTATAAATGGAGAATTCATAGTTGCAGAGGAATGAAATATACATGCCAAGTCCCAATATTCAACAAATACTAATAAAACACATAATGTAAGGAGGCACCAAGGTGTACAGGATAGCCCAGGCTTCAAGAAATCTACACTATAGCAAAGAAGATACGTAGAAAAAGGCTTTTGTAATAGTTTTTGCTAATATTTTCTGAGTCCTTACTTAGTGCCTTCTGTGTTAAACATTTTTCCTATATTGTTTAATCCTCAGAGCAATCTAGTAGGTAGTTACTATCATCACTCTCATTTTACAGATGAGTAAACTAACGTTCGGAGGCTCAATAACTTATTCAAGATCACATAGCTAATAACCTCACATCATTACAACATGTGAGCCAATGTTGGTCTTAATATTTTTAATCTTTGAAATCTTTTTATTTTTTAAATTTTTTACTAAATATTTAAAAATGTTTCTGTCTTCAGCATATAGTGTCCAGAACATAACAAATTCTTGATATATGCTTTCTGATGTGCACTAAGCTATTTATCAATAAATGAAAATGAAAATTTATTCTATATCTGCTTTGTGGCAGGATCTATGCTATCTACTTCATGTATAGTAGGCAGTTTAATCTTCACAGCAGCCTATGAAGTAATTACTATTATACCATTATTGCAATGGAGAAGCTGGTCAAATTAAGAAACGCATCCAAGCACTACTCAACTAGCCCCAGGTGGGGCTGATATTTATACACAGGCTGACATCAAGATTCAGGTGTTTCCTTTCCGCCACACTAATAGTTTCAAAGACATTAGCACATTGATAAAGTATTCATATCCCAAAGAAGAACTCATTCTTATTATATTGTCTGGAGTTGAGCCAGTACTAACAACATAAAGTGTCCCTGTGTCTGATTTGTGTGAGGTCACTTGTACCTGATGGATCTCCTTCCATAGTGCTAACATTGCCCTGGAGGAACTCGTCCAGGAAGTGCCAGAAGGGCTTCTTCTCCAGCATCTGATCTTGTTATCTTCACCAGATCAGAAAGATACAAGGCAGTTCACTTGCACTGCACTCTCAAGTCTCCTGCCTCAGCTATATTTTCCTGCCTGAAAATAAAGCTGCCACAAATATCTTGTTGGGAATTGAGAGACAAATCCCACTTCGCTTCCCCAAAGCTAAGTCCAAGTAGAGCAACTCTTCCCCTAACTGAGGTATTTTCACTTAATTAAGTGGGAAATTAAAGCTTGTCACTTCTCAGCTAATAGTCCTAACTCTAACTTGTTAGTTATTCATTAAAAACCAGCCAGAAACTGTATTCATTTTAACTCTCTGGAACCTTTTCCTCCTCTGCCTCAAAATAGAAAAATATAAATACCTTAAACTAATGATTGTCTTTGGCCCAGCAGTAGGAGTGGGAGATAGCTAGTCCCTCCATGGTTTTTATTCTGGACCCTAGCTTCATCAAGAGAAACAAGGCTGGCAGAACTAGCCTCAAAATCCAGCACCGTCACTCATTCTTCATGTGATGTTAGGCCAAACATTCTTGAGACTTACTATCTTCATCTACAAAAGGAAAACAATATAACTTAATCCTTACCTCATAAAACTGTAGTAGGGCTTCTAAGAGCTAATGTACAGACAGTGCTTAGCATAAGTTACTGCATAAAATGTATGTATTCAAAAATAATAGTACCTCTTCCCTATTCACCCTTTTATTCATGCACAGTCAACATAAATTCCTTGTGTTTCCAGTTCAATGTTATCATTTAATCTGACCTGAGCTTTTTTTTTTTTCAGTCAATATTCTTCTGGAAGCCTTTAAACATTAATAGAATCTGTAAACATATATGGCTTCCTTTCCAATCCAAACCAATGTGTGATAGCATGGAAATCAAATTGGTGGGTAACATGAAACTAGAGAGAAAGCTAATATGCTGAATGCTAAATTTAGGAACCAAAAAGGATTTCATCAAATGTAATTATGGGCTGAATTCAACTAGCATTTAGCATGGGCAAAAAAAATCTAGAGCACAAATCCAAAAATATAGCGACATATACATAACCTTTTGAAGATCTAGTTTTCTACAAGATGAATAAGAACCAACGATCTATGGGTATATTTATGCCAACTAAAAAGGAACATGTTATTACATGTATGGTCTACCTGAAGTCATCTCTAAAACATGGAGGTTGCCCCAAATCATTCTATTTTATCTACACTACCAGGTATAAAGTACCAGAACAAGGAAGATTATCCCATTTTACCCTGAGCACAATTAGAATAGATATAGTCTGGGGTATTAGAATGAATGAGATTTGGGAATGCTAGAATGAGTGCTAAAAAAAAGCATCTGAGAGAACAAGAAGGTTCGATACAATGGCATATGAGCTTTAGTCAGAGTCCCAAAGGAGAAGAAATTAGACATTTTTTTCCTATGTGCCCCATAGGAACAACACAAAGAGCAATGAGTATAAGTTTCAGGGAGCCAGATTTCATTTCAATATAAAGAAAAACTTCTTAACAATTATATCTACTATTAAATTGAACAGACTATCTTATAAAAAAATTCAAATCATTGATGGTTATAAAATAAAAGCGTTAGAGTTTTCTCTAATCAGGAAATGACCTCCAATGTGCCTTCCAATTAGAAGTCTCTTATTTTAGGGTATGGGGTTCTGTTTCAACATCTGAGATCTTCTACAAACATATAGACCCTGGAAATAAGTCTAGGGTAAGAAGAGGGTGTGGAATTGTGTGGCAGGTTCTAAATGAGACCCTACACATTATATATTTTGTTTAAAATTATTTCTGATTTTTTAAATCAATTCAATCACCTAGTAAATGATAATGTTCACAAAGACTAACATGTATTGAGTCCTTGCAAACCCAATGCAAATACTTTTTTTTATAATTTTCTTTAATGTTTATTTATTTTTGAGAGAGACAGAGCACAAGCAGGGGAGGGGCAGAGAGAGCAGGAGACACAGAATCTGAAGCAAGCTCCAAGCTCTGAGCTGTCAACACAGAGGCCAATGCAGGGCTCGAACTCACAAACCACGAGATCTTTACCTGAGCCGAAGTCAGAGGCTCAACCAACTGAGCCACCCAGGTGCCCCTCAATGCAAATATTCTTCATGGATTATTCCCCTTAATCCTCCATACATCTCTAGTGCTTTAACATACGCATACTTCTAACTTTACTCAATGCTACTCTTATACTCATTTTACAGGTGAGGAAACAAAGAAATGAAGAAACATTATTGTAATACTCATTTTTGTATGCTGCTCCTTGGACACATAGAATAAAAGTCTAATGTTTCTTTGGCAGAATATATGAGGTCAATGGCATTGTCCCACAATTCAGTAACATTAGTACTAACTGGAGATGTCAAGACTCACATTCAGGACACTCAAACTCTCAGGTTTGATTGATGAACGTGTAAAACCCAGAAATGTGTTTATTTTCAGGATAGAGTGAGCTAATACATATTATATCCCTCACAGGCAAAACTTCTTCTTTACCAAAACCCATACTTCTTTTTCCTCCTTTTATTCGCCACTCCCTGCATTTCCTCCATCATTCCATTTGTCTCCTCCCACAGCCTCAGCCTCACCTACTCTGATGTGGTAACAAGCTCAGGGCTGCATCACAATGGCGGCAACTCGGGCTTCTCTTCCTTGCAGAGTTTAGCAGTTTCTCTCAGTTTTCTTTCTACCATCCTATCTTAGCACAAAATCCACCAAGTGTGTCAATCTGTCCGACATCCTCTCCTTTGAAATCTATTTATCATTTTATCCCAAGAATTGCCTGGGAAGGGTATCTTTCTCGAGGCATCTACAGAGCCTGGGCATATTACAAAATGAATGGAACCAGTGGGGAAATTAATTTGTTTCAGCTGCCTTAGAAATCCACATTTGTGTTTTGTGTATCCTTTCAAGCTCGCCTCCTTCTACCTTATAATTAATATTCCAGAGTCTTGATCGCAGAGTGTATACCCATCACAGGAAAACTGTGTCATTCTTTCTTTTGATATTTTTTTGTTCACATGCCAAACACTGCTGTGCAGCCTTCCCAGGGGAATTCTATTTCAACTCCAAAAGTTGTTAACATAAGGCTGAGCCTGTACTGTGACCTTATTATGACAGCTTGTTCAAAACTACAAAAGACAAAGGACAGGAAAAAGTTTAGAAATCGTGTCTGCTACATACACACATGGTCTCCACAATATGCTAACTTTGGAAGTGGTGGAAGCTACAGTCCTAGAAGGAAAACAAAAGCAGTGAACCATTCCTGATTCCTTTCAGCCATTTCAATAGTCAGCAGCTCTGCAAAATAAATCTGTTAAAATGCAGGGTGGCAACTATTCAGATAGGCTTTTGTGCCAATTATTCAGAAGGATCTTTTAAAAATATTTTACCATTATATTCAAATTATTCAACATCTTAAGTTAATCCTAAGTGTTAGCATAGATTTCTCTCCACCTAAGAAGGTAAGAAGAAAAAAAAACAAGTGTGAATTCATTTTGCAGAATGTCTTGAAACATTCAATGTAGGCATAGAATAAGTACATAATGCAGTATTAGATAAGAAAACAGAATTCAAAATGACATGAAAACATTTATTAAAATGACATACATTACATAAATGCCATTTGGGGCTGCCTGGCTGGCTCAGTCAATGGAGCATGTGACTGTTAATCTCGGGGTTGTGAGTTCAAGTCCCATGTTGGGTATAGAGATAACTTAAAAATTAAAAAATCTTAAAAAAAAACAGTGGTGACAAGTTAGAAGTAACAAAAATATCAAACAATGGGAAGATGATTATGCAAGCTGTGGTATGTTCATCTCGTGGAATGTTACACAGTTGCTCAAAATCACATTAATAAGAGTTTATAATATATGGATGCATTTATTATACAATGAAAAAGTAGGACCAAAATTTACACATACAATATAATTGCAATTTTATAAATAAAAGGCATAGAAGAAAAGTTTTACATAGGACACAGATATTTTTAGTCTTCTTTTTTTCTTTTCCAATGTTTACAGGTATTCTTTAATGGTTATGCATTTTTATAATGTAAAATTATAAAATGTTTGTAAAATATTTGAAGAGCAAATTGTTGAAATCTGTTAATGAGGAAGATCCCCACCTCCAGGAGACACCTGGTGCTCAGACCGTTAAGAATCTGACTCTTGATTTCAGCTCAGGTCATGATCTCACAGTTGGTGAGATTGAGCCCCTAGTCCAGCTCTGTGCGGACAATGCAGAGCCTGCTTGAGATTCACTCTCTCTCCCTCCCTCTCTGCCCCTGCCCTGCTCACTTGCACTCACTCACTCTCTCTCTCTCTCAAGATAAATCAACACTAAAATAAATAAATAAAAAAATAATGATAATAATAATAAAATTGCCCCATGTCCTACATCCCAACAATTCCATTCCTCAGTATGTGGTAGCCAAAAGAAATGTTCACACCTGTACACAAGAAAACAAGTGCAAACATGTTCATTATAGCATCAACTAGCCGCAAGAGAATAGAGAATAAACTTTTTTTTAGACAACAGTAAAATTGAATTAACCAGGGCTGCATGTATCAACATAGGTAAATCTCAAGAGTATAATGTTGACCCAGAGAGAAAAAAATCAAGTTGCAGAAAATACATATAGCATGACATTTTTATAAAGCTTGAAACATCCCAGAGAGTACTGTCTATTGTTTATGCATGCTTATATATCTGTAGTAAAAGTAAACAATAAAATAAATTCATGAATGGAGTAGATACCAAATTTAAGATGGTATAAACCTCTAGAAGGAAGGAGAAGAGATTAAATCAGAGAGAGAGATATAGACTTCTCCTGTTTCTATGTTTCAATATATATATATTTTTTTAATATTTAAAACAGGGGCACCTTGGTGGCTCAGTCCGTTAAGTGTCCAACTTCGGTTCAGGTCGTGATCTCACAGTCCATGAGTTCAAGCCCTGCGTCAGGCTCTGCGCTGACAGCTCAGAGCCTGGAGCCTGCTTCAGATTCTGTGTGTGTCTCTCTCTCTGCCCCTCCCCTGCTCATGCTCTGTCTCTTTCTGTCTCAAAAATAAATAAAAACATTAAAAAAATTTTTTTAAGATTTAAAACAAATTAGGTAAAAATGGTAAGATTTGGCAAAGCCAGGTAGTGGGAATCTGGGCCTTTGTTATATGATTATTCTTTTTAGTATGCTTGAAATACTTCATAATGTCAGGTAAAATAAACTATCTTTTAATATATGTGAGTGAGAAAGTTAATTCAATTGGAAAAAAGTAGCAAATTTTTGTATTATCTTATACATGATAAAGTTATCTTTATATATCAAAATTTGTTGAGCATGAGAGGGTAAAAGTAGTTCAGTTAAAATATGTGTTTAAATGATCAGAAATGGGAGGAAACAAAGATATTTGCAGACTGATAGAAAACCAAATAGTAAATTGCAAATTACCAAATGAAAAAAATAACCTAACCAATTGGTAGTCCAAGCAGCTTTTTTGATCTGAGTCATGTTTAATTACCCAGACGGCTGTATGGGATGTGTTTTGTGGGTATGGGTTCTATACTGCAGTCAGACTATCAGGGTTTGAGTCTTAGCTCTACCACTTAGTAGCTATTTACCAAGGCAAGTTATACATTTTGATTAGGTCATCATGCTTTTGTTTCCTCACTTAATAACTATAGAAAATATGAATAATTACTTCATAAGCTAAAGGTCAGGGAGGAAAATGAGTTAATACACATAAAATGCTTGTAACTGTGCATAACTCCTTTATGGTTTAGATGTTAGCTCAAAAATCACTGCCTCAGAAAAGAATTCACTAAAATCCCAATCTAAAAACCCATTCATTCAATCACATCACATCACATTTTATCATCTTCATAGCACTTAATATTTTCCCATATTATTTTAAGTACTGATTTCTTTACTTGGTATTTCCCACCTCTTACCAGTATAAAGTAAGCTCCATGAAAGCAAATCCCTTCCCTGTTTCCTCCAACACAGTATTCCCAGGATCTAAGTCAGTGCCTGGCAAAAATATGTATTAAATGGAGAATAAAAGGCACATCTCTAGGAGTGAGGGAGTCTCGATAAACTTGAATGATTATTCTGGGATATTCTTCCAGATATTATAAAAATCACATTTGGTTGGATTTGGTAAAAGATATAACTCAGCTATAATCAATGTCAAACCACTCAATGGCCCCTGTTAACAGCATCCCCTTCAACAGAAATTGCACCCACCTACAGCCCCTACTGAAACAGCAGAACTAAACAGCCTTGTTATATTATATGGACCTGCCTTCCAGCCAAAACGGATTCAATTAGGGATGAACACAGAGAGCTACAGACATTAGCTGTACTTAGCCATTCATAGCCTCTCAAAAGAATCTGAATAAAGAACACAGAGAGAATTGTCAATTAATGGAGGTTGATAAAGCTAAGAGTCCATGATGTAGTGATAGATGGAATTGGAGGCCATGTTGAACCAGATACATAGTGAGTAAGCAGAAAAAAAAAGAGAGAGAGAGAAAGATGAATAGAACACCAGGCAAAGCAAACATAAGACCACAGGGCTGCAAAGAGATAATAAGAATGAATTCATTTCCTGGCTTTCTGGTTCCCAATTCTACTACAAAATACAATGTGAACCTTACTTTGGGATCACTGAGATCCCCTACATATCATGATCAAAACCCCTATTTTGCTAGTGTAGAAGGGTGACTATTCTTTGTAGCTAAAAGAAACTTTGATTGGAACTGTATTGAAATTCAAATATTTTCATTCAAGAGCCAAAGTATCCAAACTTGTAGAAAAGAGACAATCCCTAGAGAAACATTCAATGAATAGTGAGTGGCCAAGTGTATAAACCAAATTCAATCAAAATGTAACTCTTACACTATTAATATCCTTAAAGAAGGAGGATTTGGCTGTAAAGCCAAACGGCATTAAGGTCCTTACAAATAGGTACCATGCCATAAACTTCTCTAGACTCTTCACATTACTCAACAAAGTTCTAAGAACATAATGGTTCTTCAATAAACATTTTTTGATTGATTTCCATACACTGAATTTCTTGTATTTTTTTTCAAATGCATGCCTATTTTTCTACTGATGAGATTTTCTTTGATATTTTTCACACCAGATCCTAACCCAAATGTCACTAGCACAGCACAATTATTACCCAGGATATTTTCATTCTGTTGTTTTTTTCCACCAACAAAATTTAATACCTAGAACCAAGGGGCATATAGCATCAAAGTCATTATGAGAACTTAAAGAAAAAAATTCAACCAATTTCTCTGAATATGAAGAGTAAAAGAAGCCTGAAAAGTCATTTCCTCAGAAGGTGACAAAGTAATTCTGGAAAGTCACAGTATACTTTCCAAGAGGGAGAAAACAGAGAAAAACAATAGGTTTAGCATAAAGATAGAAATGGAGTGCCAAAGGCTATTTATTTTAAAGATACAGAGTATTATAGAATAGTCAATAAAATATGAATGCAAATTGTCTGAGTTTCCCTGTGAAATATGCCAATAAAAACTTGGCTGACTGAACAGTATCTTCTATCATCCAGATGTGAAAATTTGGAAAATACACGATAATTTTTTTTAAATATATAATGTTTCATGTTAACCTAGACTCTGACTTCCCAGGAACATCAGAATCCTTCCCCAACTCAGGGTTATCTCAATTCTTCATAACTCTATATTAACCAGAGGACGTTCATAATTACCCATTGTTAAGAAAGCAACATTTCTTAAAAGATTGTCATTATGCAATGGAAAACATTGATTCTTTTAAAAATTCTAAAAAATGTAAACATACCAGTAAAAGTTGCCTTTTTTTCCAAAAGTTTATTTTATTATAACCTAAGTCTTCATAGAAACATAGCTTGTTTGAATAAAAAAAAAAACCATGACATACCAACATATTATGGTTTCCCATAATATGGGAATTTCCCATGCCTATTTTGACCGGGTTGATTACATACAGTGAATTGAAACCCCAGGATGTATATTGCTTTGTCTAGGATTCAAAAGTCTATCCCTAGATAGACTAGATCTAGAACACAATAGGTTAAAAAGGCAAAATGCTTGATATATCAGCACTTAAAACCTGAACAAAATATATGTAAAACCCTCTGGAGAAGTGAGGTTGGGCAATTCCAAGTATGATTAGTACTCAAGGTTAGTAGAGTAGTGAGACTTTAAAGGTTTGTCTTTTACTAAATCTTTGCCCATAAATAGAAGGAGCCCTACCTCATAGAAGATAGCTAAAGCAAAGAGAAGCTTTATTTAGGTAGAGTGCAGTAGCTATAGCTTGCTTCAGCAAGTTTTAAAGACTTTCTTTTCCTTTCCATCAAATAACCCCTAAAGTGTCATATTCTTGTTAGTTTCCCAAGCAAAAGCAAGAAATACTCTATTAAAAATTTTATAGCTGAGTAAACCAAGTCCCAAAGCACAATAAAAAATACAGCAAAAGGAACAATAAGTTTTCACACTGTTACTTTATAAAATAAGTTTATTTCATGTTATTTTCAGGCTTTCTTTGGAGTAAAAATTGATTTATGACCAGAATTGACCCAAATTAGGCTCCCAATCTTTCTCTGTTCAAGCTATAACACTGCTTCATAGGTTGCCTTCAATAGAAGTCACAGTTATTTCTCTAAAAATCCAAGACTTAATTAGATTTGAAGGGCTTTCTTGTTTGTAACCAGATCTATAGGATTTTATTCATAATAAAAATATGAATTTGTTGTGTTTTAAATTCCTTCAGAATATCCTTTGATGGAGGTTATCATGTAGGAAAGATTCAACTCCTCAAAGCCTCCCAGGAACCAAATAAAGATTGGCACATTTATTTATGCTGCCCCTTATATATATTGGCTTTTGTTAAAAACCAGTTAAATCAAATAACATAACTCCTTAGTTAGAGAACACCATCAATTGGAAAAAGCACATATGCTTTCAAACTTTGGGGGTAATTTACATATCAATAGAAGACACACTTAATTTCAGAAGTGCTAAAACATGTGCATCAAAGCCAGGAGGCAGATTTCAGTTCCCAGAGTCTTTATAGCAAAAATAAAACCTGGAATAATATTTTGAACTTGGTGTCCCTGTTGGCATCTGATTGATCTTCAAGTATAGACAATTCTAAGTATAGAGAACAGAAAAAAAGTAGGGATATTATCAACTGCTGGCTCTCTGAAAATATTACCAAAGGAACTTTTGGTAAGACAAAACTGAGTTTATTCTTATCATGCTAAGGGAGGGCACAATAAGGATTTTTATGAGATTTAGATTCTGGTTTAACCTGGGCCTTTCAATTTATGGGCATGGCTACAATTCAGTAAGAATCATGATAATGCTAGGCTAGTGTTGATGGATATCGATGAGGCAAGGATTTTCAGGCATATTCAAATACTCTTGAGAGTAAACAGTCACTAGAAGTTAGCTACTGAATAGTTAGAGTTTAAGGTTAATTTAAATGATTTTTCAGAAAGTTCTGAACAAACAGGAACATTATTTACAACTTCTATCTTCTTGGGCAAGACTCCTGGAAACTAGAAACAGTGGAATGGTGGTCTCGATGATGTAGACAGCAAGCTTTGTGGGTGCAGATGGTTTGATTCTAGGGTTCTTGATGGTGAAAACCACATAACTGAAGATTAATGTCCAAAACTCTGAGATTAAAAATGGCCTCTGTTAATAATTACAATGGGGCAACAGATAAAAGCTGAAATACTCCTGAGCAAAGCAGGTTGTATGGTTCACCTCTCTGTGACACTAAGACTCCACACTTTCCAGGTACAAAATCCCATTTCTTTCCTACTTTAAACCAGAGAACAACTTTCAGTAAAGCGACTTGCTCCGTAGATGAGCCACCATTCCAGACACACTGAAAACAAAGCACACCTTTGACTTTTAGCACACCGAAATGAAGATAAACAGAGTTCCATGTGCCAAATGACCGTTGGAGACAGGAATTTTGAGATTCTGTTCTTCCTTAGCTTTACTTCTCACATGGTCCCAGAAGTATCAGTGAAGGGAAGTTTTGCTTTTATTTAGCGTACTTCTATTCAAGTCAGAAACAAAATGGTATATTAGTTGAGCACACAGATGAGCTAGACAATGCATTCAAATCATGGCTTTGTGATTTACCAGTTAAGTGAATGTGGATAAGTTGTTTAACCAATCGGTACCTCAGTTTTCTCATCTGTAATGTGGAAATAATGGTAGTAACTATACAATATGTCATTATGAGGATAAGATGAACTAATAAACAGGAAGTAGTTTGAACAGTGGTATAGCAAAGTGTCTGCAAACTACAGCCAAGGTCTATTGCCCATATTTATACAATCTGCAAACTAAAAAAGGTTTCTACATTTTTAAATGGTTGGAGGGAAAAGTCAAAGCAAGAATAGTATTTTACAACATGTGAAAATCTTTTGAAATTAAAATTTCACTGTCCATCATGAAGTTTTATTAGAATACAGACATGCTCATTTGTTTTCATACTGTCTATGGCTGCTTTTGCAATATGAGGGCAGAGTTGAACAGTTGCAGTGGAGACCATATGGCCCAAAATACCTAAGATATTTACTATTTGGCCCTTTACAGAAAAGTTTGCTATAGTAAATACTGTTAGTGCTCTACTCCGATTCTCTTCCTTTACCAATTCCTGTTGTGTTCTTCCACTGGCTTTGGCCTGTTTTTATTTCTAACTGCTTCCCTGTGATACTCTTTGGAGAACCATCTTGGAGCTACTAGAATCACTTTGCTTGCCAACACAGAGGCCTAGAAATACCAGGAAGGTTACATTTTCCCCATCCCACCATAGCTGTCAGCCGATTTTTTTGACTGGCATGGGATTACGAAAGCAGCTCCCTTGTCTCAAGTTGGAATAAATTCTGAGAGGTAATTTATACTTCTTACATACCTATATACTTCAGATACTTGTCTATTGGGAAATGGCTTATCTTTCTGCCTACTATTTCAGTATATTCTGTAATGCTATAGAGATGGCAAGGTTGAGTTTTTTCCAACGTCACTATCTTCCTTCTTTAAAAAAAAATTTACAAGAAGGCAAATGATGAATTGGTATAATCTGAAAAAGAAAATGTCCCATTGCTTAGAAAACAGGATGCCACACTAGAACAACTCCTCCTCCTCCACTCCCTCCCCCTCTTCCTCCTCCTCCTCCTCCTCCTCCTCCTAGTGCAGATGCTCAGAGTTTGCTGATGAACCACTCAAGGGCCATGATTGGGTGATCTAGAGGTGTCATTTCTCCGGGTTGAGTGACTCAGCAGTTTTTGACCCTCCAATATATACCAGGCCCTAGCTAACTGCTGAGAACACTGAATGTAAGATGTCCCAGCCCCTGAAAGTTTCACACTTTGTGAGGTACTCAGTTTCATATGCCACTAGAGCAGGAACTGGATCTTCCATTATTTTTCAAATTTTCTGAGTGTGAAGCACAGTGATGTGCTAAATAAATACTTGTTAAATGTAATGGCACTTTACCAATTCCCAAGAATGGAAATCTATCCAGCCTGAGCAGCAGCTTCATTCCATGTAATTCTGTACAATTCGTAGTAAAGGAATAAATGAAATGTAACCTAGCATGATACAGTGTCACCAGGAATGGGCTCCAGGCTGAGCCCTTAAAGTCCTGACTCCTGGTTCCCACTCTATTAACAATTTCCTAGGTAACTGTAGACAATTCATTTCATTCTCTAAGCCTCAATATCTTCACCTATAAAGAAGCCAGATTAGATTATCCACAAGGTTCACCGCAGGTGCAAAATTCTGATTCCTTTGAACTTTCCAATTATTTAGCAATGCATGACTACTCATGAACTACTAATAAATTTAATTCAGGACTCAAACTAATATCATTACAGGCAATGGACTACAGAGTTTTTAAATGTGGTAAACTTTATTTTTGAGGGAGAACCTGCAATGTCCCATGATTTATTCTGTCTAGTCTCAGGCATGAAAATGATATTTTCCCATCATACCATTCATAGTTTGCAGTCTTTTATAAAAAGAGGCTTACAATAAGTCCTGAAAAATTATTTGCTACTTTTCTTCTGGCTCACATTTCTGGGCAGAATCAAATTCCAATCAATGCCATCTTTTTTTTCATGTAGAGAATTGCCTCATTTCACCATTTTGATTTATTTGTCAGATTTAAAACTTTTTAACACACAGGCTTGTTACCTTTTTTCCAACTACTCCACATCTTTCTTAGGTCCCCAGACCTCAGCATGAGTCTTAAAATTTGTAGGAAATCAAATCAAAAACAATTCCTGTTCCAAAAATGAATATAAAATCCTGATCTAGAAAGCAAAAATAATTGATATTCATTATTTGGATGCAAATAATTTAAAAATTTTTATAATGTTTATTCTTGCTGGGGGAGGGGGCGAAGGGGCAGAGAGAGAGAAAGACACAGAATCTGAAGCAGGCTCCAGGCTCTGAGCTGTCAGCCCAGAGCCCAGTGTGGGGATTGAACTCAACAAACTGCAAGATCATGACCTGAGCTGAAGTCAGACACTTAACTGACTGAGCCACCCAGCACGCCTTGGTGCAAATAATTTATTTGGTCACTCTGACACAATTATAGGTATGCAGTTAAATATTCACCTTGTTATAATTTTTTTTACCAAAAACTCAATTTTTATGTGATTCTAAAAATAAATTCATGTATAAAAAATTTTATATTCTTAAAAAAAAGAATTTTATATTCTTTATATTTCCCTTCTTATTCCTCACCTCTGAAACTGTGTCTACTCCCATGGCCTTTCTCCAATGCAAAGGAAGAGACTTTTCTCAATACAAGTATTGATCCCTATATCATTTATCTATTGTTTCAAAATTTATTGGATACCTAGTACTTGGCCTGATGCTATTCAGTGAGAATATAAAGTGAGAAGACAGGGAAGTTTTCCCAGAAAAGTTGTTAAATTGCATTTTGAAGAACAAGTAAAGTTATAAGAAAGAGGATGGATGCTTAAAAATAAGAAAAGACTGCACATTCAAGAGTCTGCAAGTGCCCTAGGATGGCTAAAGTCTAGGGTCCTCTATGAAACATAGTAGAACTAGTCAAATATTAGTATAATATGCGTGATTTTTCAGCATGACTATCACTGTCTTCTATTCCCAAACCAGCCCTGATGCAAAACTATTTAGTCTGATGAAAGAAAATTAATTCCATTTTTAATTAATTGAATTAAATTTCTTTTAATTTTAGAAGTTTAAAATAATTTAAAATTAATTTTCAAATTGTCACCATTATCCAGATTCTTTTTTCTTCACAGTTTTTAATTTGTCACCTAAGCGTATCATTCAGCCCTCCCATCTCCTTGGGTTTTATTTCAGTTGTCACTGAACCAATTGTAACCCAGGCCTACGGTCGATTCTACATTAAAAATCTGGCATTCAGCATTTCTGGATTTAGAAAGACTAAAAGCTGAGCTAAAGAGATGAAAAATTGGCTTTAAACCCAAATCTAAATCTCACAATCATGTGTGTGCTATGAAATCCTGGGTATACAAATCCCTTAAGACCACTGTTAAAGGAAAATATATGATTTTAAAAAAAAGGTTTTACTTACTCTGTAAGGAAAAAAAAAAGCAAATAGCATATTTGATACAAGCAAAAGTAAGGGAAAATTGCTTTTTTAAAAGTAGAGTGCCTAATTTACTTCCACCTCCCGCCCAAGAGGTCTTTAATTAGCCAGAAGTAAATGCAAATGTAAATAATTCATCTGAATGACATCTGAATGACACTACAAACACGTTTGCCTACAGACTCACTCAAGCATGCATGCACCCCAGATCCTTGACTTTCACCAGATTAACAAAACCCATGAAATGGAATCAAGTTCAAGGGCCAGACTTAGATAGGCGACCACTGGTAGTCAAACTAAACAGATTGCCTACAATTATCTCTCACCCAAGTGCTGAGGAAGGGGGCACCATTCATCATTCCCACACCTTTCCAGTGTGTATGTTCAATACAACCAAGCCCATATTCCCTTGTTTCATACTCATGATTTCATTGCCTGACCATGTGAATCAGAAAACAACTATGGGCCAAGTGAGTGTAGCTTAATTGGATCTAGATTTTAGTGTAATAATTTCTGGTTTAGTTCTTTATTCTTTTGCCCAGCTCTGAATGGGACCATTTTTAGCTAACAGAGAATTTCTCACCTGCCATTGGTATCATTTTGGTCACTTTAAGTTTTTTAAAATTTTTTTAATGTTTATTTTTCAGAGACAGACAAAGAGAGTGTGAGCAGGGGAAGGGCAGAGAGAGAGGGAGACACAGAATCTGAAGCAGACTCCAGGCTCTGAACTGTTGGCACAGAGCCTGATGTGGGGCTTGAACCCACAGACCATGAGATCATGACCTGAGCTGAAGTCAGACACCCAACTGACTGAGCCACCCAGGTGCCCCTGGTCATTTTAAGTTTATTCTATAAAGACAGATATTCACAGTCATTCTCTTACCAGTATGATGCTTTGTAAGCCAAAAGCAAAGGAGGAAAAGATGGCCATTCTTGTACTGGTGGCATAAACCAAGGCCCAGGACCCACAGGTTTCCTGAAGGGCATCTAGAAAGGCTCAGCAGGACAAAAAAGGATTCCTCTCTATGTAAACGATGCCATACATCAAAAGGAAGCAGTCTGTTAAATAGGTGTTTGACATAGAAACACCAAAATGTCAAGGTGACCAACTCATGGTAATGGGATGACAAATTACATTTTTTATCATCTTTATGCTTTTCTATATTTTAACTCATGAAACATAAACAATTATTATATTATTAGACAGAAAACCTTAAATGTCAGAGCACAGTTTCAAAAACTCAAAACCAAAAAGAGACATTAGTGCAGAGCAAAGCAAGAAAAAGCACTTTTCTCTGGGCCAACCAAACCAAAGTTCAAATTTTAGTTCCATCTATTATATGATCTTGGGAAGATTATTTAGTTTCTCTGAATCTCAGTTTACTTAAAAATCAGCAAGGTAATTCCTAACTCATAGGGATGTAATGGAGATGAAATAAAACAAATGCACCTAAATTTAAAAGAATTTCCATTTACAAATTTATTTATCAAGATGAACCTTCACCTTTTCAAAGTTTAAGGCTGTCCTGAGGCCACTCTGGTGCTGCCATCTTATCCATTAATTCATGGAGACACCTGTGATTTATGACCCCCAACACTCATCCTGTGGACTTTTAAAGACTTAATAAATTATAGGGAAAAATTGCATGCATTTCACATAGTATACTCTGCATATATATATATGTACATATATATACATATATATATGTATATATATACATATAATGGTTATATTAGCAACAATAGTAATATGATAATAATAATAATAACGAATAATTCCTGTGGCTTTATTCTGTGTCAGGTTCTGGATTAATCATTTTATATGCATTGTCTCACACTATCTTCACAGCAACCTAAAAACGTAATCATTATTGTTAGACAGTAATAACTTGCCCAGTATCATGGAGGCAAAAACTGGTAGCTTGAGTAACAAGTCCCAAATTTGTAAGGCTTCAAGAACAGTCCCTAAACTACTTGATCATCTAAAGAAATAAAGAAGAATTCTGGCCCAAGACATAGCTCCAATTTCTTTTTTATTCACACTCTTGTTCTTAGATACAAAGTATATTAAACTCTACAATGTGCCATCCTTTCCCTGAGGCGTGACAAGAACAGCAAAAACCTAAACCCTACAGACAAGTCTGGTCACGGGAGCTGAAGAAGGTGGCAAAGCTGTGACTGAATCACAATTCCGATACATGCCAAAGTTTCTGCTTCTCAGTCTCCAAGGTCAGAACAAAACTTGTTACAGTGTTGTGATTCTGTTTTCACAGACTCTGAAGTGCAATCAAACCAGACCAAACTGAACCTGCTGCAAAATAAATCATTACTCTTCTCAACTCTTTAACCATGTAATCCTGCTTAGTCAGAATGGAGATTAATTCTTCACTGTCCAAAAACAATAGTTCTTCCTGTGTCCTTGGTATTTGATGATCTTATTTCCTAAAGAGGATGCCTTCTCTTTTATTAAAAAAAAATAATAATAATAACATCCTAAAATGTCAAATTAAGGAATCTGAGGATTGCAGAAACAGATACTATGCCTTCATGAAGTCTAAGCTGTGCAATATTTTTAAAGTGTGTTGGATTTTTAAGAAGGGTGGTTTTTAGTTTTTAAATTAGAGAAATCATGCACACATTTGTTTCTTCTGTCCTTGGAGATTATAAACACCCAGAGGCAACTCATTTTTGCAGAGTATTTGCTGTCAAGAAGCAATGAAGTGCGAATGGTAGCCAATTGAACTTAGCAATTTGTTTACTCAGAAGGAAAACAGCTGGAAAAAAAATGGAGTATTTTAATAATTAGCCAGTCATATTAGATAAGGAACATTCAAGTATATGATCTAGCATTATAATAAGGAAGCTGCCACTTTGGGTGATAAAGAATTAGCAATTAACCTTCTAACTCAAGAAAAAAGTCGTCAAAGTGGGAGAAAACAAGTAGAGAAACAGGCTTCAGTTTTGAATCTTATTCACAATGTTTCCGAACTCGAAATAATTTTTCAAAAGTTTTACAAGGGAATATGCTTTAAGGACTTCACATATGAAGTTTCATGAGCCAATACTAAAGACAGCATTATGGGGTGCCTGGGTGGCTCAGTCAGTTGAGCATCCGACTTCGGCTCAGGTCATGATCTCACAGCTCATGAGTTCGAGACCCGCATCAGGCTCTGTGGTGACAGCTCATAGCCTGGAGCCTACTTCAGATTCTTTCTCTCTTTCTCTCTCTCTCTCTCTCTCTCTCTCTCTCTCTCTCTCTGCCCCACCCCTGCTCACACTCTGTCTCTGTGCCTCTCAAGAATGAATAAACATTAAAGAAAAATTAAAGATAGTATTCTTGAGGAATTTTAAACCATTATACCTGTCACAAGGAACTTTTCTCCACTAACTGATGAGAATTCAAATTCTGTTACTCTTTTGTCTATAATGTGTGTACCTACTGAAAATTATAAAAAGAAAAGAGTTAACCTCTGATGCATAGCCTAATTATTAGCTACCTGCTGGCACAGGATGCAAAGTTAATCGTAAGCAGCATTTTCCTTTACTACAGATCTTTGATTAACCACAAAGTCCTTTCACCATGCACCTGGCTGGAGCATTTAAAAAAAAAAACATAGAAGAAACATTCACAGAATAGATATTACCATAAATTGCTGAGATGTGAGGTTGTAACTATGGTCCAACCAAGACCGTAGCAATAGGAACCAGGAATAATGACTTTCTCCAATGTTCGCCTCTTCACCTTTCTGCCCTCTGCCAACAAATGGAGAACTTGAGCGCTTTCATTCCAGAGAAACATCCTTTCATTTCAAAAGGAGAATTGACCTGGACTTCAAATACTCTGCTCTTGTGTAGCAATATCCAAACAGGTAAATTGGCCTATGGAGTCCCAATGGACAACAAGAAAACTAAGCTAAGTAACAGTTGTACCATGAAGATTGTAAGGAGTATGAAAAGTGGTCATTGTGTCAGGTCTTTTTGTTTTTGTTGTTGTCATTTTTAAAGTTTATTTATTTACTTAGGGAGAGAGAGAGACAGACAGACAGAAAGCATGAGCAGGGGGAGGGCAAAGAGAGAGGGAGAGAAGGAGAATCCCAAGCAGGCTCCACGCCATTAACACGGAGCCTGACGCAGGGCTTGAACTCACGAACCACAAGATTGTGACCTGAGCTGAAACCAAGAATCAGACACTTAACCTACTGAGCCACCCAGGCGTTCCTGAAGTTGCTTTTGGCAGCTGAAGGGGAGAAAGGAAAGGAAGGGAAATACAGACAGCAGAAGAACTAAAAAGAGGGTTGAAGAGAAATAAAGATGTTTTATGGTCTCACTGGAAGTTCCTAAAAGTTGGTTGTGAATCAAAAGAACTCAGAATAGTAGATGCACTGAACCAGATAAACCCAACAGCTAAGGCCCAGAAAATGCCGCCGCTGTTTTCATTGTGTGGTTGTTGTTCTTGCTGGTGCTGGTGCTAATGCTGCTGTTATCCAAGAAGTTGTGATACATTTGAAGAACAACATTTGAAAGAGGGTAGACTTTGGAACCCAACATTACAGTGTAGCTGAGTTGTCCAACATCCAGAAGAATAAGACCATGAACACCAACACTTCTTCCTCATAAAAATACGCTCTTTTTCTCCTCCTTTGATCCCATAGATGTGAATATAATGAGATTTTATCAAAACCACTTTATCCTACTGTTACCTCTGCCAGACAGAGAGTGCATTACATCCTCCTGGCTTTGATGCAGACAATGAAACTTTCTAATAGATTGCCAATTGCTTTGACACAAAAGCTAGAGAAAATGTAACTTATCCTAGAACCTTGTTCCCAATCTGTCTCCAGCACTGCAGCTGTCAAATTTGGCCCCTAAAATGCCCTTGATTAAAGGAGTGAGCCAAAGAAAGAGTAATAGTCTGCCAAGTTAGGTAGCTATAATCCTCAATATTGGTAATTACACTTCAAATACATTGAGCTTTGTTGTTGAAGCTCAGAAAGTAAAACTCTGATTCTTCTAAACAAAAGATCATTCAGATCTTGCAAGACCCCTGCAGCTAAATTACCTTCATTTGTGATTTTGTCAGACCTCCCTAGACAGCTTTTGCCTAGTCTGGTCATCTGAGGAAGTCTTAGCCAACTCTATAAAGTACTGAATGTGGCTTACTTTTCTGAGGAAGAACATCCGAGTCTGAAGCTAGGCTTTATTTGATAGAATGTAAATCTGGTAAATCTGAGGACTCTTCCACTTTTAGTCAACAGCTCTGGGATTCATCAAGAAAAGTTCACCGGCTCTTCATCTCTAAACAGCCAGAATTAGCTCACCTTCCAAAATCTCTACCGTTTGCATCACAATCATGATAAAAGCCTTCTTTAACATGATGATGCAGTTCTCATATCTCAGTCAATAAAAATGTATTTTCACTTTCAGTATGTCACAGACTCAAGAGTTAGAAATATTTGCAGAAAAAAACATCAGTAACACAGGGAAAACTCGTCTCCTGCTGGCTAGCATCTGGGTTCTGCATCATTATTTATGGATTTCTTGATACAAAACATAAAAATCCTTATGTTTAACCACCCCCACTCCAAAATCAGCCAACCAAATAAAGCTAGCTTACCCCAGACAAAAATTAAATTATGATTATGTTTTTAAAAAGTTCTAATAGAAGTTGTCTCTATATTTTCAACTTCATGCTTTTGGAACCTCCTCCACAATCTATTTTAAAATGATCTTGAAATTCAATCTCCCTTTTCAAAAAGCTACATTTAGAAATCCTTCATTCCTCATTGCAATCTCCAGGAATTCCCAAAATAATTTCGGGATGTGGATAGGTTGAAATCCCCAGCTTAGAATGTCATTTCAGAAATTAATCCCAGAAAGTAAGGTTTCATATATTATCACAGCTGTGGCCAAATTATCTTTCAGGCACTGAGGACTAAGCTGACACACACTTAGTTGTAAACAGTGTGTTCTAAAAGAGGGCTTCTCTAACCTTGAGTGCCCAGTCAAACCAGAACCAGAGGACTGCCTGTAAATTGGCACCAGAATGCCACCCCAGCCCAGTAGAGCAGGAAAGAAATATCCAGACCTTGTGTTTGGAAGCTTAATATTTTAGGAGTCAGTAGTAATAGAAGTAGTGGTAGAAAGAGTAGTAGTATCAGGAAGAGTGGTAATAGTGGGAATCGTTATCATTTGTTGAGTACTCACCATAAGCCAGACACCATGTTAAATGCTACACACACATTGTCCATGCACTTAATAACTGAATACTTAGGGAAATATAAACTTTAATATCGGGAATCTCAGATATCTGAATATTCAAAAGAACACTTGGTTTTCTCTGTAGATTTTTTTCTTAAGATAGCAGTGAAGAACTTGCCTAACTGCAGTCTTCAGCCTTTGGGAAGAGGTAAAATAGATGAGTGTTTCTGGGTATTAAGTCCTGGTTACTTCCAATTGAGAAAAGAGAACTGAATGGAAGTCCAAGGGAAAATGGATGAAAAAAACAGAAAATTTTCAAGAATAAGTCTTCAAGAAGAGTAACAATATCAAAGACCCAGTAAGATATAGATAGCACAGTGCAGAGGTTGAAAGAAGATGAACAGAGAGAGATTATATTAATGAGTGATTATATTAATGGCTGGACAAGAGAGATTATATTAATGGCTGGACAAGAAAGGTTGTCTACTACATTCCTGTCAAACATGAAGATGACTGAAGCAAACTACATAGACAGTTTGGGAAACGTATAGTTTATGGCTTTGTAGTCATTAATGAGCTTGATATTTAAATTCTAGAATGCCTTCAAGTGGAAATATTTCATCCACATTAAAATGTGTTTTAAGGGGACTAAAACCCATTTCTCTTTTTCTTTTATTTTCTTTTTTCTTTTCTTTATCTTAGAGAAATAGCACGCAGGGAGCAGGGGAAGGGCAGGGAGAAAAGGAGAGAGACAATACCAAGCAGGCTCCACTCTCAACATGGAGCCCAACACGGGTCTTGATCCCATGACCCTGGGATCATGACCTGAGCTGAAATCAAGAGTCGGAGGCCCAACTGACTGAGCCGTCCAGGTGCCCCTAGAAACCCATTTTTCAATCAAATTTCTTTATCAGCAATTGTTGGAAGTTAAGTAATAACATTTCTGACATTCAGTTTCATCAACTGTATAATGGAAATTAATAAAACCACCCTGCCTACATCACACTTTTTGATATACTGTATAGGGTAAGATAATGGATATGAAAGCATGTTGAAATAATATAAATCTCTAAACAATGATAAAAGGTATTATTATCATTTTGTGACTGAATGCAATCAACTCCAAACTGATGGCTGGATCCTCTAATCCTCCAAGAGGAACAAAGGACAACATAAAAAAAAATAATAATAATAATAAAAATTAAATGAACTACCGGGGTCTCTATCTCATTTACTTACAAATGGAAAGAGTACAACAAGAATGAACTGAAAAGATCCACTGAGAGTGGTACCTAAAGGAAGAAATACATGAACATTTTCCTGTGTCTCCACTAATTGATTTAGTCATTCATTCATTAAATGTACAATTTTCTGCCTCAGGAAATTTCAAGCTTATTTTCTTTTATTCCTTGTTGTGTAGTTATAAGAATAGAATATTGGTCCTTCGTATATTAACTATAATAAAATCAACACCTAGATTTTTCTTCTTTAAGAAAAATAACTAGTGGGGGCTCCTGGGTGGCTCAGTCAGTTGAGCCTTGAACTCTTGATTTTGCCTCAGGTCATGATCCCAAAGTTGTGGGATTGAGCCCCATGTCAGGCTCTGTGCTGGGAACCGAGCCTGCTTAAGATCTTCTCTCTCTCTCCCTCTGCTCTTCTTCTATGCTTGCTCACTCTTTCTCTCTCTCTAAAAAAAAAAAAAAAAAACAAAAACAAAAACAAAAAACTAGTAATAACTCCAGTGTTTTTCATTCTTACTCAATGAAAAATGATTTCAACTACTTAATCACCCTCACTGAATTTGTCTGGACTCTAATACTTTAACAATACGGAAACCTGAGGTATCTGTCAAATTGTCAGAATGGAGAAAGGTCTCTTTGTCAGACAGGAGTCATCTGAACCTGAATTTAATTAAGGTCAACTGTGATTGCTAATGCTGCTACATATCTCACAAAGCAAATGAAAATCCTCTTTACAGGAAGGTAACATGATGCTCTGTCTTGAATTATTTCAATAATTAATTTTTCAAATACAATGTCTATCATACAAGCTAAGATAATTAAAAACATGTTGGGACAAAAACCCTGAAAAAGTACCAACAAAAATAATAGACAGCAAATTCCAAAGTCAAGTTTGAAAATGTCGGCAAAGAGCTAGAACCTATAAACAGTGATACGGGTATTTTTAAAAACAATCAAGTAAAAATGCTAAGATATAATAACAGCATTTAAGAACTGCATGCATACAACTGAAGACAGAATAAAGAGAAAGTGATGTAGGAAGGAACAAAGAGCAGTGAAAGTGAATAAATATGTGAGAGGCTCTAAATGAGCAGTGAATGAATAAAACAATAACAATGTTTTAAAACATACATTGTATAAATATACATCTTCCATACCATCATTCATTGTTTTAGTCACTGATAATTTGGACTTACTCATATTTGGATGTATGTATATATACATACATATACATATATATATACATACACATATATACGTATATATATATACATATGCATATATAGTGGGTATGTAAGACAAAATAAGAAAACAATAGCATATAAATCAATGTGAGTTAAGATATTCTACCAACCTGGTGCGCCCAGGTGGCTCAGTCGATTAAGCTTCCAACTCTTGGTTTTGGCTCAGGTCATGATCTCAGTTTGCAGGATCAAACCCCACATCAGGCTCTGTGTTGACAGCATGGAGCTTGATTGGGATTCTCTCTCTCCCCCCCAAAAATAAATAAACATTTAAAAAATATATGTATTCTACTGACCTTGAAACATCCAGGGAAAGTCAAAAGTGTATGCTGCAATTTTTTGAGTAAACACACACACACACACACACACACACACACATACACACACAGGATATACCATTATGACCAGAGAATGAAAGGTAAAAGTTATCACCCTGGATAATGAGAAAGGAAAGATAGTCAGAGCTGAATCTTTGAATTAGAAAGAGACATATAAGGAAGGGTGAAGTGCTAATATCATCATTTTTACATGAAAGGAGTCAAGAGATATAGTAGAAAACTGGTCAGGGAAATGAAAGCTTAAGGACAATAAAGAAACAAAATTGACCAAACAGAATTGAGAGAAATATTATAGCTTTCAAAATTGGGAGACATGGAAAGGTGATAGGAAGTTTTATAAATGAGGCAAATGTTCATCTTCCATCATAAGGAGTCAAGTTGATAAATTAGAAAACAGTAATATAAGGATATCATTTTGATTTGAGGGTAATTACCTGAAAAACTAAAATAAAAAATAGTTTGGTGATATTCTCTTAAAAATGGGACTAGGGAGAGGCACCTGGGTGGCTCAGTCAGCTGAGTGTCCGACTTCGGCTCAGGTCATGATCTCGCTGTTCGTAAGTTCAAGCCCCACACCAGGCTCACTGCTGTCAGCGCAAAGCCCTCTTCAGATCTTCTGTCCCTCTCTCTCTGCCCCTCCCCCACTTCCACTCTCTTAAAAATAAATAAAACAATAAAATAAAATCGGACTAAGGAGGGTAAAGGATGAGGCAAGGGACTGCTGCTTTGTATTTCCAGTACTTTTGTTTATTTTATACTCCAGACATATAAGCATTTTTAAGTGTATTTTTTTAGTAATCTCCACATCCAACATGGGGCTCAAACTCACAACCCCAAGATCAAGAGTCACATTCTTGACACTCTGGAAAACAGTATGGAGGTTCCTTAAAAAGTTAAAAATAGAACTATCCTACAACCCAGCAATTACACTACTAGGTATATACCCAAAGGATATGAAAATATAGATTCAAAGGGGTACATGCACCCCAATGTTTATAGCAGTATTATCAACAATAGCCAAATTATGGAAAGTGCCCAAATGTCCACTGACAGATGAATGGATAAAGATGTGGTATACGTGTATGTTTACACACACACACACACACACACACACACACACACACACACACACAGGAATATTACGCAGTCATCAAAAAGAATGAAATCTTGCCATTTGCAATGACATGGATGGATCTAGAGTGAACTAAGCGAAATGAGTCAGTCAGAGAAAGACAAATACCATATGATTTCACTCATATGTGGAATTTAAGAAACAAAAGGGATGAACATATAGGAAGGGAAAAAAGATAGAGGAAAACAAATCATAAGAAACTCTTAATGATAGAGAACAAACTTGAGGGTTAATGGAGCGAAATGGGTGGGGAATGGGCTAAATGGGTGATGGGTATTAAGGAGGGCACTTGTTATGATGAGCACTGGGTGTTATATGTAAGTGATGAATCACTAAATCCTACTCCTGAAACCAATTATACTATATGTTAACTATCTAGAATTTAAACAAAAATTTTTTTAAAAACCCACAGGCTCTTCCAACCAAGCCAGCCAGGCACCTCTGGAAATATAAGCATTTAGATTATGTATATTTGTATATAATTTTATGGTTTTACATTATATTAACATACAGCTATATTAAAGTATGTTTATACTTAATATATGCTATATTACTAACAGTATATAGTTTACATTAAATAATACCTACATACTTTTATGTATTATATATTTACCATATATAATATCCATATTTTATGTTATGTTTACATTTATAGGTTAAGACTGTGAAATTAAAGTATAATCATTTTTATAAACTAATCTTATTCCTGCTGGTCTATTTAATATATAAGGCTGTTAAAACCCAGGTCATGCTCTTACAAGTTTAGAATTAGACAGATTAGGTTTTAAATCTCTTTCCTATCATAACCTAGCTATGTGACATATGAAAATTAACTTAACCTCTTTGTACCTCTATTTCCTTATCTATAAAGTAAGAAAATTGCAGTTACTGTCAGAAGTGTTATAATAATTGAAGATAATATATTTAAAATTCTTAGCCGGTGCCTGACATAAAGTATTAAGTAAATGGAAATAATCATTATTATTCTACAATATTACTATTCCTTTATTTAATAAACATTTGTTGGAACATTTATTTAATAAACATTTTCCTAAGACTTCCCACAAAAAGTTTACAGTATGGTGGGATACTCTGAATGCAGAACTTCAGAGAAGGCTTCACTGAGTCACTGATACTTGAACTGAACTGTAACAAATAATCTGAGTTAAGGAAAGGAAATTGCAAACAGAGGGACAGCAAGGGCAAATATCATTGCTATAAAGTAAGATGACATGTGTCCTAGACAAGGAGTATGAATTTGTCCGACTCTACAGAAAGCCACCGAAGAATTTTAAACAGGACAATTCCTATAATTGATATTAGAAAGCCACTCTGTTGACAATAATAAGGATAAGCCAGAAAAACACTAGAAAAGAGAAAAGTTGTAAGCAATTAAGAAGAGGGACCTTGTTAGAATAATATCATAGTAATCTGGGAGGAAAGTGACAAAGACCTGAATTAAATCAATAAGAATGGAAAGGACAGGTCAGAAATTAGAAATTAAAAAGGTAGATATCAGAGACATGGACTAAGCATAAAAGGTGACTGAAAAGTAAGAATTTAGAATGGCTTTGGAAGCTGGGTGAATAGCAGCATATTAACTGAGATAAAAATGGTGACAGGAAGGGCGCCTGGGTGGCTCAGTTGGTTAAGCATCTGACTTCAGCTCAGGTCATAAACTCACGATTTGTGAGTTCAAGCCCCACATTGGGCTCTGTGCTGAGGGCTCAGAGTCTAGAGCCTGCTTTGGATTCTGTGTCTCCCTCCCTCTCTGTTCCTCCCTATTTGCACTCTCTCTCTCTCACACGCGCTCTCGTTCTCACTCTCTCTCTCACTCTCAAAATAAATAAAGGCTAAAAAGAAAATGGTGACGGGCACCTGGGTGGCTCTGTTGGTTAAGTGTCCAACTCTTGATCTCCATTTGGGTCATGATCTTACTGTTCTTGAGATGGAGTGAGCCCCACAGCAGGCTCTGAGCTGACAACATGGAGCCTGCTTGGGATTCTCTCTTTCCCTCTCACTCTCCTTCTCTCTCTGCCCCTCCCTTGCTAGTACACCCACATGCACGTCACCCCCCCCTTTCAAAAAGAAATAAACTTTTAAATAAATAAAATAAAAAATACTTTAAAAAATATAGAAAAGGAAATGGTGACAAAGGAAAGCAGGTTGGGACTGAGTTTGGGTGGTCTATAGGACATCAAGTGCAAATGTCCAGTGGGTATTTAGCTGGGTGGATCTGGAGTCCAGCAGGAACTGTGTAAGATTCTAAATAAGGCTAGTATGTAAATAGTGACTGACGATACGAATTGAAACTAATTAGCCAGAGGAAATTATAGGAAGTGAGAAGAGCACTTGCTCCTTATAGGAGAAACAGTCCTCGAGACTCACTCATTACATGAGTACAAAACTTCATTCCTTCACTCACCATAAATTTTCCAATTGAATGCCTATTGTCCAAAAGCAGAGATTTTTTTGCATGTCACATACTAAATATATGTTTCTACATTCCTAGACTAGACTAAACTTTTCTGGGATAGAGACTACGTCATGTCTATATCACCTTCATCACTGGCATAATTTCTGGCACAAAGAATGACCTAAACACATGTTTACTGAGTTAATTCCTCATGCTTCTGGTAGCCTTGTAATTCTATTCCTTATCCTGTGTTCGAATCACAGCTGTTTCCAAAACTGTAATTCAAGTTGTTTCTCTGTTTCTCTAGCTCCCATTTTATACCATACTGCATGATACCGCTCAGGTTTCTTTTAATAAATATATGTTAGTAAAGCCACCCAGTCAACCACAGGGAGCTCAAACAACCATGACACAAGTCACAAGAAAACAAGTGGAACCTGAAAGAAGCTGAAGGTTGATACTTGCACTCCCAAATTACTACTGACCAATAACCCCTGGGCCAGAAATAGAGAAGACGAGAGCATGGTCTCATCGACATCGTAATTTGTGGGTAACGTCAATACTCTCATGTTGGGGATAAGATGATGCCCCTTTTTTAAAAAAAAAAACTGTTTATTTTTAGAGAGAGAGAGGGCAGAGGAGGGTCAGGAGAGAAGAAGAGAGAGAATCCTAAGCAGGCTCTGTGCAGACACCACAGAGTCTGACTCAGGCCTTAATCCCACAAGCTGTGAGATCATGACCTGAGCCAAAATCGAGAGTCAGACGCTTAACTGACTGAGCCACCCAGGTGCCCCTGATACCCCTTTTAATTGGAACCACACCCAGTAGAGAAATGCCTTTGGTATATGGGAGGCTCTTATCCTACTCCAGGTTTACCCACCACATAAAGATTTAACCTGCAGATTTAGCAAAAATGACAATATTCCTCTTAGATGAAAATTCTGAAAAAAAAGCAACACTCAGTTGGACATGAGAAGTACGTTCTTTAAAAAGTTTCATTCCAAAATAAGACTTTTTTTTAAAATGTTGAAAACATTTGGAAAGAGAAGGTCACATTAAAAGTCAGCTCCACATAAACATTTGCTCACAAAAGCACTGGCAACAAATGAATAACATTTGGGAAGCAAGTGTCTTGCCCTGACTATATACAAAGGAAGAAAAAGTCTTCAAATGCTTCAATACCTTCATTCTGAAACGACTGTCAACCTGAAGCGGTTCCTGGGAATACATTACTGACAACACCAGCACCTCCCTGTTTTCAGAGCTATTAACCAAATGTGACATTATAAGAGTGCTATTTGAAAAAATATCTATCTGAGATGCATTTATTTTGCAATTGGTTATATAAGGTTAGCACAACTAGTTAATAGAACAGAAGAATACTGGAACAAAAACGATTTTTTTACCAAAAAAGTGAAAGTTTCAAAAAGCGAGCTTATTAAAAAATAAGTGACTTAGAGTAAAAAAAAAAAAAAACTTAAGAGTATGACGTATTAAGGGAGTGAAGGAGAGAAACATCTTAAATTTGATAGCACACTGAACACAAGCAACATTGGCCTCTGTTCTTGTCTTCTTTGTTGCCCTCATTAATTAAGAATTGCCTTTTAAAAGTCAAGCTATCACCCTAAGGATCACCTGGGGAGAGTGGTGAATTCTAGTCTTTTGCCAAAATAAGCATAGGCAGTATTTATAAAGGTCAAAAACATAGTTCATTAGTTTTAAAAAAAATGCAATCAGCACATGGAAAAAAATGGCAAGGCTAGCCCTTCCTTCTCACCAATAATTAGCAGCACAAACCCCCAAGTATCTACTTACAAGTGATCATTGTCCATTCAATTTCAAGGTCTTTGGGAACAAGCCTCCTTTGTTATTAGCCACAATGCCTACTCTTCTGCCCAAAATTCCCTTTAGTTTTTCTGATTGACAAAAGGTGTCAGTGTATATATTCACATAGAATATTTTCTTTAGATACAATTCTGAAATGCTATGGCCACTGCTGTCTTCAATGATAAAGGTAGAGGCATATGAGAAAGGAAAGGAATAAATATAAAGGAAAAGCAATTTCCCCAACTCCCCATTAACCCAGCTAATAAATAATAACATAGTTACCATATTGCATAGCATTTTACTGTACATCAATAATGCAGTCATCTGATGAACAGACTGCTAGTGCTGTATTTGCCATGCACCCAGAAAAATTAAAAGACAAACAAGCAAATAAGACTTCCAACTTTGGCAATGTGCCTATTGAATATCTTTGTGCTAATTGAATATTACTGAAATAAAGAGGACAGTAGCCATTCCTCAAAGGATCTGTTTCAGGGAGGGACCAAAACAAGGACCCAAGAGCTCTTTGTCTCCATTTTTTAGAACAAGGCAAAGAGTTAATGAAATACTATATGCTAAGGTTAATTAGCCCAGTTTCTCCTTCATGCAAGAAAGGGTCAGGTTGGGGACCGCTATGACCTCATGTGGTTATCTAAACACACAAGAGATGCCTCCTCTCCATTCCAGGGCACAGAGCACAGCCACAAAGAATGACACCCTTACAAGGATACAGCAGTGGATTTGGAAATCAAGCTTCCTTAAACTGAATCCCTATCTAGCCATTTACTAACCACAGAACCTCCTGGTAAGTTACTCAACCCCTTTGTGTTTTGGGGCCCTTATCTGCAGTGCACATAGATGTAATAATAACTACTTCACAAGGTTATTGTAAAGACTGAAGGAGACAGACCAAATACAAAGCCAATAAATGCCTGGCACATGCAAAGAGCTCAAGAAAAGTGGATGTTTTATCATGATTCCTGGGCCTTCAATCTGCACAGCTTACATGTGAAATATCATCTCACGTAAGGGGGCCAGACAGAATCAAAGTTGAGATATAGCTAGTGTGTCAGCTGGACGATGCCCTTCCTCCAAACTTCTAAGTGTGTCTATGGATTTTCCTGGTGGCTGAAGAGCCCTCTGGAACAGAAATTTGAGCCATAACCACAATTAGGGTTCAGACCTATACAGGAATGTGTAAGGACCTGGAGAGGGGGATGTTGTAGCCATGACAGGAAGAGGGTTCTGTCATATCTGCATAGGGGACAAAGGGGCCCTGAGATAGAAATCACTTGAAGGAAGAAGGGCCTGGGCCAAGGAGCCAGGGGCAGGAAAAAAATTAGAGGAAACAGTAATTCTAGATACAGATGGTAGTCATTATTTGAAACTATCCCATCTCAGCTGTTCCAATGCAATTTAAAAAAATTATTAACCTCTGTAGTTATTCAGAACCCAGGTGACAATACAGTGATGCTCCTTGTCCCTGACCTGATTAGAAGGTAGAAGTGGCACCAACACACAAGGTGCATCAGCAGAGATCTGACCCTCAGCAGGTCAAGACAGCTGAGGGCAAAGCCGCACTGTTCAGCTGTTCAAGGCAGCAGCTGCCAGAATCCATGACCAACTAACAGCAGGGTCAGCAGATCTTCAGGGCAACCAGCACTGAGGTGCTGGAAGGAATTAAAAAAGAATGGTCAAGCTGGTGGCACAGCACAGAGCAGCAGAAATCAGCCACAAGGCTGGCTAAGTGCCAGCCCAGAAGCCCTCAGGAGAGTGGGCTCCACCAGGGGCCGTCATAATTTGAGTATGAACGTTAATAGGACTTCTTATGTGTTCTTTGGCTGATGAATCCTACGACAGTTGGCTTTTGTTTATGTCATGTCTGTTGCCTTTCTCAGGAAAGCCCGTGTTCGTTTTTGAGGCAGCTGTCTGCATTCAGAGTAAGGAGCCTGGCTTTGACAGGTTGGTGTGCAGATTTTTCTGGTGATAACTGAAACACAAAACTCAGATATGAGAGAGGTTCTTCTATCCTCCGAATCCCAGAAGCCAGGTCATAGTGCTACCGTACGTTCAGATGTGCAGGTGAGCTGAAAGCAAGTTCTATGTTCCTGTTTTGGAGACAGGAGTGTTGGGAGCAGACAGAGGGAAGCAAGAAACACACTCTGTGGATTTCTTTTTCCATTTCTAACATTTTTCCTCAAGTGAAATATAGTCAAAATGAATAACAACTTAAAAAGCAGGTGAGGAAAGGAAATTAGAAAATCATGACTGTATCACAGATACAGTTTACAAACTTGGATATGCAAGAAACATATTTTTTTTTAATTTTCTTAAACTAAAATAAAACTCAGACTCTGAGCCCCCAACCCATCAGATTTAGCAGAAAATTCAGCCTTGGACCTTCTTGGAGTTTCCCATTTTCCTGTTCCTCACCCTGTCTCCCCTTTGGATTGAGTAAAGGTTAAGCATCTTAGAGAAGAATCAAGGTATTGGGAATGCCGTTCTGGTCAAGACCCATCAGGCCCACTGTCTACCTCGGAGACATGCAGTCCTTTAGAGACTGCATCTTTGCCACTGCAATGCCACCCGTGTCGGGACATCTTTAAAGAGGGTCAGAGGCTCCAGATTGGGCACTCAGGCTCCCCAGGGACTCCATTCAGCCTTTCCTTTGCCAACTGGTATCTCCACAGTGTGGAATTAGAGCAGAACAAGGGCCCCATGCTTTTTTTGTAAGTTAGTTTATTTTAAGAGAGAGTGCAAATAGGCATGAGCAGGGGAGCAGCAGAGAGAGAGAATCGCACGTGGGCTCTGTGTTGTCAGCACAGAGCCCGATGCAGGGCTTGATTGCACAAACCATAAGACCATGACCTCAGCTGAAATCAAGAGTCAGACACTTAGCCAAATGAGCCACCCAGGCACCCTAAATGTCCCAATGCATTAAGAAGAGAAGTCCCTCTACAACATTTCTCCCTCCTCTGGTTGCCCTTAGCAGTTTTAAAAGTAAAACATAAAATACATATACAGAAAAAATATAGAGAGAATAAAATCTCCTGAACCTAAAAAGCTCTGGGTCTAACTTCCTGCTTGAATAAAGGAAGAAAAAAGCAGGAAATACATGGAGAAAATCATAAATTCAGGTGTCAAAAAATTATCCTGCTTTAAGTGAAAATCCGTGATGACAATTTGGATATTAAGTTATCAAGCCCTTACTTAGTGCAGCCACTGTTCTAAGCACTTTATAAACATTAACATATTCAATCCTTATAACAACCCTACATTATCCTCATTTTATGTTGAAGAAACTCATGCACACAGATTAACATGTCCCAGTTCACACAGCAAATAAGTGGCACCCTATATTCAAAGCCAGGCTGTCGAGTTCCTGAGACTCTGCTTTTGTCCTCTGCTACACATGCCTTCTAGAAGGCGCAGGTGGGTCTGCAGAGTATTAAACACTTTAGTTCCGTTGGGCTTTCTTCTGCCACCCTCTCGGCCTGAGTCACTGCAGCTCCCACTACTTTATCCATGATTGGCTGGTCCCAGGTTTATGTTCTGAAGTTTAGACCTTCCACTGGGCCCATATCTCTTCACCTCCCACCCCAACATCTCCTCTTTCTCCCTTCTCTCTTCTTATATCTTCACCATCCTCCTTGACCCTCAAACTTTAGCAAAGCTTTGGTTTTTGGCTTCCACCCTCAGAATCCGCTGACAGTTCCTCTTTGGGTTTTTGGAGTGACCTTCTTGACCAAGTTCCAGTACTTTGCACCTAACTTTGACATGAGGCCACCTGACCCATGTCCCTGCTGAACTTGCCCTGGCTTCCCTCAGGGGGGATTGGTGCCAAGAAGAACTTTAAGAAAATATGACATGTTCTATATCCCTTAAATTCAGGGATTGCAAAACTCTAAAAAGTAACTTTTTTGTAATAAAATATAGCTCACATTTCTATTTTTAAAGTACTTAATACTTTGAGGGGCTCCTGGGTGGCTCAGTCAGTTGGGTGTCCAACTCTTGATTTCAGCTTAGGTCATGATCTCATGGTTCACAGGATCGAGCCCCGAGTCGGGCTCTATGCTAATAGTACAGAGACTGCTTGGGATTTTCTCTCTCTCTCTCTCTCTCTCCTTCTCTCTCTCCCTCTCTCTCTTCCCTTTTTCATATTTTTTATCACAAAATAACACTATTCTATTATAGAAAATACAAAAATAAAGCACTAAATTTATTACCAAGTATTTCTTATATTAGAGGTTATTTTCACATTGTGTACATTTACATATGAACCTTGTCATAACTCTTTGGGGTAAACTGCTTAAGACATTTAAGTTGCTTTAAGCCAATGACTCCAACATTTTTAACTGCAAAATACAGTAAAAAAATAAAATAAAATAAAATAAAATAAAATAAAATAAAATGGTACAAACCATATGTACCAAAACAAAACTCTCCTGTAATACAACTTACTTTCCCTATGTTTAGCACACTCTGATTTACTATATATTATGCTATTTCATTTTTATAATAAACTTAATAAGTTATGTTTCAATTTGAAAAATCAGATAATATCTGATAACGTGAGGGGAGGGAGGGACAAAGGGAGAGGGAGAGAGAGAATCTTAAGCAGGCTCCATGCTATTGGTGATGTGGGGCCTGGTCTCATGTGAGACTATGACCTGAACCGAAATCAAGAGTCAGAAACTCAACTGACTGAGCCACCCAGATGGCCCTGGCTTACTATTTTTCAATAAGCCCACCTTCTCCTTGCTTCTTACACACACACACACACACACACTCACACACACACACTGCACAGAAAATATACATCTCAGAAATATACACTGGAGATAGGACACTCTCTTAGAACCTGGATGTTTTCACAATCCTAATGACCATCAGGATAGTGTGTGGGCACATAGATTTCCTGTCCCTCAGGTCCAAGGGATCAATTGATCAAATACTGGTAGGCTTTGTGTAAGAGTCTATCCTAAAGCAAATGACACTGGTAGAGCTTGCTTCCTCTGTCTGAAAGAGGTAGTATTGACTGTGAAACACACATTACTTGTCAAAGGAGTGTTAAGTGATACTTAAGGTTCAGAAGCAGGTATTTATATGTTGACAAGAAAACAAACTATAGTTTTTCTCTAGAATATGTTACTTCCTGAATTTATAAATCATGCTGGATTAAGAATATGGGATTTCATCCTAAAAGTTCACCTTACTAAGCGTTTTTTTTCTATCTCTGTGATATAAAAATAGATGTTACTTCATTAAAGTCATCACAAGACTTAGGGAAGAGCCTAGGATAACTTAAAGAATGTTCCAATAATTTCCTTCACTCAAATCCATCAAACTTTACTCTTAACAAGACTGGTAACCAAGACTGTTATGGACTGAATGTCTGTGTCACACCCACCCTAAAATTCATGTGTTGAAATCCTAACCTCCAAGATATTATTAGGAGTGGGGCCTTGGGAGGTGATTAAGTCATGAGGAAGGAGCCCTCCTGAATGTAATCTGTGCCATACAAAAAACACCCCAGAAAGCTCTCTTGCCCCCTCTGCCATGTGAGGCACAGTGAGAAGACAGCTGCCTATGAACCAGGAAGCAGGTCCTCACCAGACACCAAGTTGGTCAGTGCCTTGATCTGGACTTCCTGGCCTCTGGAACTGTAAAAAATATTGTTGTTTAAGACATCCAGGCTATGGCATTTTTTTTATAGCAGCCTAAACTAAGACAATGACCCTTTAAGACAATGTTTTCAGCCTCCAGATTCAGCTCAAAAAATGTATTTCCACTGTGTAAACAGAGCTCCCATTCGAGAGAAAGTCAACTAGTAACAAGGACCAAAGAACGTAAGAGACCCTTCGTGATTACCTCACCACTCTTCAGAGGACTGTTATGAAGAAGGGTAAGCACTCCATGTTTGCAAAAGCTAGGTGTTGTTGGAAATAAGGGAACAGTTAACTATTTTCATTACTTGGACTTGATTCTGTTACCTTCTTAATTCTGAGGGTATAAAATAATGATAGGATGAAAGCCAAGAAGCAAAATGTAACAAAAAGTGGTGGGACAGAGGTTGCTGAGAACACTGGTTTTGCTTCACAAGAGAAAGGTAATATGAAATTGAAAAGAAAGGAGGAACTAAAACACTCCCCATTAAGTAAGTAACAATAGACAAACTTACCAGGTCTCTTGGGGGTGGACAATTTCATAGTTACGGCATTTATAAATGTTTCAAAACTCTAAGCTTGTCATTGCCTAGCACATTGCTTAAATTATTTATGTCATTCATTTTAAAGATACATAATCTGTCTCCTCTGGATTCAGTCATTCTTCTCTTTCAAATGTTCATTCAAAACTCAGCCACAAGGTAAAAGCCCTCCCACCAGTCACCTCAAATGTGCAGTCACTGTCTGCACAGCTTATTTTTGTACCTGGTCACACAGACAACTCTGATTTGCTTCACCCTGACACCTGTACAGGCAAACATGGCTACAGGAAGCCCCACAACCATGTAGGTAGACACTTTGAATTAATAGCCATGGTTCAAGGTGAGCCTTTAATGCAGTCCATAAACTTCCCTAGTCCAGTTACTTTCTCTCTCCCCTAAATAATCCACGTTTTCCTTTTCCTCATACCTCAAATACCATCTATCCTATCTTCACTCCCAATAGGAAGCTGGTGACCTTGCTTTCTGCCACACTAAGAAAATTAGAGCAATCAGAAGTTTCCATAAACTCCACCATCAGCTAACACTTGCATTCACACACTCAGCTCTTCTTCTGTTGCCATTGATGAATTATTGATTTAACTACCTGAAGCCTAAGCTTTCATTTTTGCACTAGATTTTCTTGCCTCTCTCCTATACCATCAAAGTTTTGCCCTCTACTGAGTCATTCCCATCAGTATTCCAAAAATGTCTTCTTGACCCTACTACCCTTGCCACATCTTTGTTCATGTCTTTGACTCCCTTTTCAGGGGATCTATATTCTCTGCCTACAGCTCCTCTCACCCTAATTTTGTAAACCCATTGTGCCGGGATTTTGCTCCATTGATCCACTAAAAATTCTCAGCTTAATGTCACAAATGAACTCCATGTTGCTAAATCCTGTGGTCCATTTTCATTCCTCACCTTATTGCATACAGTTGATCACTCTATACTCCTTGATACAGTTTACAAAGACTATATTTCTCACAAGTGTCTTCCCACTGCACTCACTGATCACTCCCAAACCTTTTCCTCCTACTTAGTGGTCCCCAAACTCTTCCTATTTGGAGGGTTTCAGGATTCAGTCTTTAATGTTCTCCCAAAGAAGGTTTTAGAGTAAAGCTAATGAAGTTTAATCTTTGCTTTGGGGACTCTCCTTTTCATGGGCCCATTTCACAGCTATAAGAGGGCTCCCAGAACCTTCTCACATATTTTAACTGCAATTGGTTAAGAGTTTTTCTCCATTTACACTTCCTCTCTATCACATTCCCATGCATGTCAGGAGCTATTAAAGTGGTGGCAGTCATTTTGGGGATGTGGCCAAACCAAGTAGGATTTAGTAAGGTACTTTTATGCTGTTTACAGTCATGTCCATTTTTAGTTAAGCTAATGCTAGCTACCTCATCAGGAGTGGCTTCAAAAAGTAATCCACAATATCCCACGTGCCAGAGGGCATGCTGCCATAAGACTGCATTCCAAGGCAGCTGACACTGTAGGTTATGGAAGAGAAACAAGGTTTAAAACATGTGGATCCAGAAACTAGTCCATGGAAAATTCCTGGGACATTTAAAATTAATACCTAATCAAAATAAAAGTTCTCTCCTGTTCACTGCAGGGAAGCACTCAGTAGTGAAGCATGCCAATGATAAATATACTATTTTTCTTTTTTATGGGAATAATATGCAATCACATATATTAGATTTATTGTGTTTGTAGGGTATAACCTATATCAATATTTCAGTATGTTTGAATAAAGTCTTGTGTGTTAGGCAATCAAAAGCAAATTTTGATCCCAGCAATCAAAAACAAATTTTGGTAAGCCATTTCTATTTTCTATGGAAACGTTTTTAAATTACGGCCATAAGAAATGGTTTTAATGGGCATTGAGGAGGGCACCTGTTGGGATGAGCACTGGGTGTTGTACAGAAACCAATTTGACAACAAATTTCATATAAAGAAAAGAGTAGACAACCAAAAAATGCAGGAAAAAAGGCGTGAATTCCTAATTAAAAAAAGTTAACTTTTTAAAAAAATGTGTAATCTGTTTTTTATTCTGAAGAATGCTTACTATTGTAGCTAATTTTGTATTCTGTTTCTTTAAAGGATTTCCCACCTGTATGTGAGTCAGACCCTGGAAACCTGGATCCTCTTCCCTGTCTAATTCATTCCCTTGGGGATCTCATCCAGTCTCACAGCTTTAATCTCACCTCAATATTAAAGACACAGACTTCTATATCCAGCCAAATGCATTTCTTGAATTCTAGATCCTAATGGATGTCTAATACACATCCTATATTCAGTATGTCTAAAACCACACTCTTTTCCAAAACCAAACTGCTTCCTCTGCCAGTCTTTCCCAAGTCAATCATCGGCAACTCTACTGTTCCTGTTGCTCAGGCCAAAACTTTTGAGCTGTCTTTGACTTCTTTCTCTGAAAGCCCACAGCCAATTCCGTTAGCTCTATTTTCAACTATCTCTAGAATCTATATTCGAACTATATCCAGATCACTTTTCTCCACCTTCACTGCTTCCACTCGGGTTCAAGCTACCATCATTTCTTGTCTGGATTACAATGGTTCCACAGGATTGCCCTCTTTCTACTGTTGTCCAATCCATTCTCCCCAGCCCTCCCATATACACATAAGTCATGTTTATATTCCTCTTCTGGCTTTCCATTCCAATCAGAATAAAGAAAAAGTTCCTACAACTAAAGACAGGAAAAAAGTATAGTAACCAAAGAAAAAAAAAGTTGATTAGAATAATATTAATACCAGGGGTGCCTGGGTGGCTCAGTCAGTTCAGCATCTGACTTTGGCTCAGGTCATGATCTCGTGGTTCACGAGTTTGACCCCCACATCGAGCTCTGTGCTGACAGCTCAGAGCCTGGATCCTGTTTCAGATTCTGTGTCTCCCTCTCTCTCTCTCTCTCTGCCTCTCCCCTGCTCAGGCTCTGTCTTTTTCTCTCTCTCTCAAAATTAAATAAACATTAAAAATTTTTTAAGTAAAGAAAGAAATATCAATACCAGAAAAAATAGAATTTAGAGAAAACAAGAATCAAAAGGGAGGAGTGACCACTACTTTTACTTTAAATTGAGAAGAACCAAATATTTATTCATGAAATCAACAAATATTTGTTGGCAATATACAATATGTGAGGCACTACTGTAGGCTAGGGACACATCACTGAAAAAAACAGAAACAAAGAGAATACATAATAGAAGAAAAATGCCACTTATCCTGCATCAAAAACAATGACATACTTCAAAACAAATACAACAAAGTATTTAAGATCTTAGGATTAAATCATAGCATGGCAACATATTATTCAAAAATTATAGTCATTATGTCAAGGTGCCTGGGTAGCTCAGTCAGTTAGTTAAGGATCTGACCTTTGGTTTCAGCTCTGGTCATGATCTCACAGTTTGTAAGTTTGAGCCCTGTATCAGGCTCTGCATTGACAGCATGGAGCCTGCTTGGGATTCTTTCTCTGTCTCTCTCTCTCTCTCTCTCTCTCTCCCCTCCAGTTCTCTCTCTCTCTCTCAAAATAAATAAGTAAATAAACTTTTAAAAATATTATAGTCATTATAATTTTATTAGTTATTCTTTGTAATTATAAAATAATAAAATTGTATTAGAGACAGAGAAGACCTGAATAAATTGAAAAACATACCATGTTAATGAATTCAATCTTGGAAAAATACAAGCTATTTACAAAATAATCTGTTAATTCAACACAATTCCATCAAAATCCCTGTTTTTTGTGGGAAAGATAGGAGAGAGTAGGTGTTGAATTCAAAATACAATTCTGAAATTCATATGGAATATTAAAGGTGCATAAAAACATTAAGAAAATTTAATAAAGAATAATTAGGGTAAAGAACTTGTCCTCATAAATTAACAACATATTTCAAAGCTACATTAATTTAAAACATGATGGTTTAAATTTTTCTTAGGAAGAAAAAATATCTCAAAGGAACTGAACAGGGGCAGCTGGGTGGTTCAGTCAGTTAAGCATCCAACTTTGGCTCAGGTCATGATCTCATGGTTCATGGGTTTGAGCCCCACATGGGGCTCTGTTCTGACAGCTCAGAGCCTAGAGCCTGCTTCAGATTCTATGTGTGTCTCTCTCTCTGCCCTTCCCCTCCTCATGCTCTTTCTGTCTCTCTCTCTCAAGAATAAATGAACATTAAAAAAAAGGAACTGAATAAAGAGTACAACAACAGACCCATGTATAGATGGAATCTTGTAATGATAGATGGCATTGCAAATGAATAGCAGAGAAAGGGCTATCAAGCAAATTGTCTTAGGACAACTGGATCTCCACATTATAAAAAAAAAAATGACATTTCTATTTTATACCACAAATATGGTATGGATTAAAGACCTAAATTAAAGATAAAATTGAATTAAAAATGCAAAACTATTAGAAGAAAATAAAGGAAATTATCTCTGCCATGTCAAAATAGGAAACCTGCCTTATATGAGACACTTAAAGCATATACTTTAAAGAAAGAAACACATACATTTGACTTCACCAAAACTTAAGACCATCATATGATGGAAAGAGGGAGAGATACCAGCATGAGGCAAGTCAATTTACTTCACAGAATCTTAGGGAGTCCCAGGAAATGGAGTGTTTCATGCCTCTGAAGGCAGGTTTTGACCTGAGACTTAAAAAAGGAGTGGGTTGAACATCTATATAAAAAGCAACAGCCCCGATATTTTCCTCTCTCATTGTAAAGAGTGAAGGAACAACCCAATTCCATTCCAACTGTACTCTCCAGCAGAAGACAGATGGTATACTCTCTGGAAAAATTTCACCAGAGAGAATCTGGCTAAAAGGGACACTAGGCATAGTTGACGGAAGAAATGAGTCACTGTACTGAAAACCAAGGGATAAATATGAAACTCTGCAAACCAAATAATGAGATGCTCAGGTCATTTACATTGTTAGTCCTCAGAGCTATACCAGCTGGGCTTCTGGCCATCCATTTCCACACTGCCAGTGAGTGATTAAAAGATTCTCTGGAGAGACTAGAGATTAAGCGGGTGGGGGTAGGAAGAGACCTATCGGCCTATTCATAAGTATCCTGCCATAAAATGTCAAGGTCCTCACCCCATAGCCCAACAAAGCCTACCACCATGCTGTACACACACAGCTGCGACCAGGTTGAGAGAATCTGCCTTATTAAGTACGGATGGATGACAAAAGGTCACCAAGCAGTTGAGGAGATCCTCCTTCAGGAAAAAAGAGAAACCAAAATAAGCAAACGTTTTCTAAAGGAACTTAAAGTAAATAAGAGCAATGTATGCAGCAATAGCAAAAATTTTTTTTAAAAAAACTGTTAATCTATAAATGAAAACAGCAAAGAAAAAGACTATTGAATAAAGAAACAAGAACCGAATACTACTTGGCACAATAGTATTCTAGACAAAAACTATCTGGAAAAAATAAACAGAAAGGGTTCTTGGAAATTAAACATATATATAAGATACATACACACACACATATAAATACATATATGCCCATATATAATATAAAAATATTTTAGCCCAGAGGCTCCTGGATGGCTCAGTCAGTTAAGTTTCTGACTCTTGATTTCAGTTCAGGTCATGATCTCACAGTCAGAGATCGAGCCCTGTGTCAGGCTCTGCACTAGGTATGGAGCCTGCTTAAGAGTCTCTTAACTCCCTCTCCCTCTGCCTCTCCTCTGCTTGCTCTCTCTCTCTCTCTCTCTCTCTTTCTTTACCTCAAAAAAAAATTATCCCAAATTAAAAATTTAATCACAAACTTGGGCAATAAGATTGAGACAATTTAACAGAATGCAGAAAAAAAGATAGTAAGAGATGGCAAATAGGAAGAAAGAAAGAAAGAAAGAAAGAAAGAAAGAAAGAAAGGAAAGGATGAAGCCAAAAGGTCTCTAATCCAAATAATTAGTGTTGTAGAAGACAAGAAAAAGGTAAATGGAGGAGTAAAAAGTAAAAAGAAATAATACAAGAAAATTCCATACAGCTAAAGAACATGTGTTTCCAAAATAAAAGGGCCATTAAGGAGTCCACACAATGAACAAAAGGAAATAAAATAATTCTTTCAGGCACCCAATCATAAAATTTGAGAACCATGGAAATAAACAGAAAAAATTCTAAAAGTTTTCAGAAAGGGGGATAAAAGCATGCCATACAACAAAAAACAGGAATCACAATTCTTTAACCACAACACTGGAAGCTAGATGACATTAGAGCAGGGACTTTGCAATTATGAGGGTTAATTATTTATTACCTATAATTCTATGGGCAAACAAGTGTGGACACAAAATAACAGTATATTCAGATTCACACTGTTTCTCCTGAAAGCTCTTGGAAGATGTGTACCATCAAAATAAGAGAATCAATCCAAAAAAAGGGAAGAAATTGGATCTAGGAGAAAAGAGATCCAATATTGGACAGAGACAAAGAAAATTCATGGCATAAATATTAGGCAAAATGAGTAGCAAGCCTTGAGAGCCACAACTCCATCCCCAACAACTAGTTAGTACAAATTCTGTTCAATTGCCTGTGGATTATTTATAAAATTTAACCATGCATTTGGTCATAAAACAAATATTAAAGAGCTGGATTATGTAGATCACATTTTTACAATAGTTTCAGTTGGAAATGAAAATCAAAAGAAATGGCTAAAATTTTGTACAGATTTTAAATATACTACTAAATAACTTGTAAATTAAAACCTACTACTAAATAATTCAAAATTACAATGGGAATTCTAACAAACAGAACAGTTAGAAGTTAGACAAAGAATAAGAAAACTAAAAAGCTTTGAAGGGTTAAAATAATACAGATGCATCAGAAATAAAGAGAAAAAGATGCAATAAAAACATAAACATGATTCCTCTTAAAATAATCAAGACAAAAATGTCTGCTCTCACCGCTTCCATTCAATATTTTAATGGACATTCTAGCCAGTGCATTCAGGGAAAGAAGAAAGGAAGGAAAGGAAGGAAAGGAAGAAAGGGAAGGAAGGCAAGGAAGGGAGGGAAGGAAGGAAGGAAGGAAGGGAAAAGGAGGAAGGGAGGGAGAGAGGGGAAGGGAAGGGAAGGGAAGGGAAGGGAAGGGAAGGGAGGGGAGGGGAGGGGAAGGGAAGAAAGAAAGAAAGAAAGAAAGAAAGAAAGAAAGAAAGAAAGAAAGAAAACAAACATGTAGGTAGTCTCCTCTTTTCAAAAATTGGTGTTACACTGTTCTGCTTTTATTAAAGACTTAACATTAGTACCTGTTTTCACTAAGGTTAAGAAATCTGAAGATTTTTTCTTTTATGAAAAAAAAGCAAAAAGTGATAATAGCGTTCAGTGGGGTTTTTTAAGTTTATTTATCTATTTTGAGAAAGAGAGAGAGACAGAGGGAGAAAGAGAGAGATAATCTCTATCAGGCTCCACACTGCAGAGCCAGATGCAGGGCTCGAATCCACAAACTGTGAAATCATGACCTGAGCCGAAATCAAGAGTGGGACACTTAACTGACTTAGCCACCCAAGCACCCCAGGGTTCAGTGTTTGTTTTGCAGTGTGCACATCCAGAAGCAGAGTGGCATCACCATACCTCTTCCCCAAGCTACACGCAGCATCTCAGCATCAAACTGCCAACTTTGAATTGTGTCTTTGAGCATCTGTGCTTCATCTCCATTTATTTTGTGCATCTGTTAGCAAGATGTGTTCCAAGGCATCAGAAAAGTCTAAGAGGGGGTGTGTTTTTGCTCATAATATAAATGTGTACTGAGAAAAATAAAAGAATGACAGATAAGCTTTGAGAATTAATAAGAATTTAGAAAGTTTACTGGCTGTAGAAATACAATTGACTTTTTATAGTGGCCTAATGTCTAGTAAAATAGAATGCAAAATGTTTTATAAAATTCTATTCCTACTAGCATTTACAATAGCAAAGTTATAATGAGAATGAGGTGCTAAGGAATAAATCTAATGAAAGCTCTATTTTTTATAGAAAAAAATTTAAAGTGTATTGAAAAAATATTAATGAGGATCTAAATTAAAGGATAGGCATACCATTATGAAAAATACTGTCATAAAGATGTCAATTTTCCTTAAATTGATATATAGATTCAATACAATTCTAATCAATATCCTAACAGACTTTGTTCAAGAAACTCAAAAGATTCATTTCTTATTTTTTTCTTTAATTTGAGACAGTTTTAGATTCTTGTACAATTGTAAGAAAGAATACAGAGACTCCACATACCTTTTCCTCAGTTTCCTCCAGCAGTAGCATCTTATAAAACTCTAGTACATCAGAACCAAGGCATTACCACTGACAAAACAAAGATACAGAGCAATTCCATAGCCACAATGATCCCTCATGTTATTCCTTCATCTCCACACATCCCCACTCTCTCATTCTTACCACTTGGCAACCACTAATCTGTTCTCTATTTCTATCATTTTGTCATTTGAGGATGTTATATAAAGGGAATCACAGAGAATGTAACCTTTTGGGATTGGCTCTTTTGCTCAACACAATGCCCTCAAGATCCATCCAAGTTATAGTATATATCAATAGTAACTTTCTTTTTATTGCTGTGGCATAGATGTACCACAGTTCTTTTAATCATTCATCTGCTAAAGGATATCTGTTTATCCTACTTTGAGGCTACTATAAATAAAGTTTCCATGAATAATCTTGTCAGATTATTGTATAAAAGTTTTAATTCCTCTGGATAAGTGCTCAATGGTACAATTGCTGGGTTATGTGATAGTTGCATGTTTAATTTGTAATAAATTGCCAAACTGTTACCCAGCATGGCTGAACCATTTTATATTCCCACCAACAATGGATGAGGGATCAAGTTTCTCTGAATTCTTTATAGCATTTAGTGTTGTTACTGGTTTTTATTTTAGCCATTCTAAGAGATATGTAGGGACTTCTTGTAACTGTAATTTGTGTTTCCCTAAAAACTGATGATGTTGAAACCTTTTCACATGTTTATTTGTCATCTGTATATGCTCTTCATTGCAATATCTGTTCACGTCTTTTGCCAATTTTTCTAATTGGATTGTTTGTTACTTTACTGTTGAGTTTGAACAATTCTTTATATGTTCTAGATACTAGTCCTATTTCAGATACGGATAGAAACATTTTTCCTGGTTGATACCTTGTCATTCCATCCTCATTACAGCCTCTTTTGGAAAGCAAATTTTTAAATTTTGATGAGGTCCAGTTTATCAATTCTTACATCCATGGATTATGCCTTTGCCATCAGTTCTAAGAACTCTTTGCTTAGACCTAGAACCCAAAGACTTCATCCTATTTTTATCTGAAAGGTTTACAGTTTCACATCTTGCATTTAAGTCCATCATCCATTTTGAGGTAATTTTTGTATAAACTTTATATAAAGGTTTAGGTCAAGGTTCATTTTTTTGCTTATGGATATTGCTCCAGAACAACTTTTTAAAAGAAAAAAAATAATAATAAGGAATGGGTATACCAAACTCATAATAGTGGCTATTTCTCAGATTAGGAGGGAACTAGACTGAAGGTAATGGTTTAACAGAACATTAGTCCTAGTAATTTATTTCCTTAACATGAGGGGAAGAAAATATAACAAAATAAGCAAAATATTCACAGATATGAATTCTGAGGGTAGCTGCAGTCAATATAGATTGTTTTTATATTTTTCTTTACAATTTTCCTTTTTTGAATTATTTTCAAAATAAACTCTTGTAAGCCTGTCTCCCTTTGCTGGAATTATGTCATAGATAAATAGATAGCCAGCTAGATAGGCAGATTTCTGGGCAGATAGATAATAAAATAAGAATCAGCAGACCAGCAATATAGATATTTGGCTTCAACCTCTGAAATACAATGAGAGGATTGATATGATGCATTGCAAAACAGCACTTAGCCCTTGGCTGAGTGAGATGACAGAGAAACACTTTCAGTTTATACAAAATCTTTATACTGTGTATCATTTTAATACCACCTACATCACCATGGAATTTCTTTCTGACAACAAAATTAACAAAAGGTGAGCAGTGAAAGATGTTTTATTTAAGGGTAAGAAATAGGGCTAAGATATTTACTAGAAATCAGCGACACTGTACCAAATATAAGCATTCAGTGACTGTAAAAACACTTAACAGTTCCATCTACATTATAAACAGACAAAACAACTTGAAATACAATTGAAATCTGCAAAACTGTAAAAGATATCACCCAAATTCTCAAAGGCATGGCAGTCAGAAAGTCTGCTTTCGAAAGCTAAGAAATTTGTACAGTGAAGAGATAAAATCTTCAACTAAACAAGAGCCTTGTATAACCCAGGAAGAGAAAGAAATTGATATGTCAAAGAACTTGGAGAGTGAAATATGGAAACTATCAAAACCAATAGAAGGAAAAATGCATGAGAGATAAGAAAATTCAATGTGAAAACTGCGGAAAGATTCATTGAAAATGTCAAATAGTTCAAGATGGCCATAGGAAAGTACAAGCTGTTTCTCTAAGGAGAAAAGACTGCCCCATATCAGCAGAAAATTGAGGATATGTAAATAATGTAAATATGCATGCAGTTTATAGAATGCCATTTAACTATATTGTCAACCCTTTTTCTATGCTTACATATTTAGAGTCTAGATAATAGAGATTTAGAGACTATTCCAATCGCCCTGAAGCATACTGGGTTGCAAAGATTAACATGAGCTATAAGTCCTGGGATGGCAGGGTTCGTGTCCAGTTCATCATTTTTATCTCCCTTGCACTTATTAAAGTACTCTGTTCATAATAGGTGCTCAATAAATTTACGATAAAAAATAATACCAGCCCTGCTAGAGAAAATAGGTCTTTTCTATCATCTTAATAATCAAATACGCTGTAAAATAAATTAAATATTTTTGTGGCACCTGGTTTCAGTCAGTTGAGTGTCTGACATCAGTTCAAGTCATGATCTCATGGTTCATGGGTTCAAGGCCCATATCAGGCTCTATGCTGACAGCTCAGAGTCTGGAAACTGCTTGGGATTCAATGTCTCCTTCTGTCTCTGCCCATCCCTCACTCACATTCTGTCTCTCTGTCTCTCAAAATGGAATGAAAAAGTTAAAAACAATTTTTTAATAAATTAAATATTTTTTACCTAAATTATTTTTTGTGAAATAATAGGAAACACCAAATTAACCATACCATTAGACTTTGAGAGAGCTGTCTAGACATGGCTTTCTCTAATGTGATATTGCAAATGTCTGTTGTACTCAGTAAATGAAAGCTTTATCATCAAGAGTCGGTATGGAATAATAAGAGAAGTTCCACACTAAAAGAATCAGATAGCCTACTCTGTCTCTTAGACTATTTAGTTGTGAGATCTACAACAAACCACTTTACCTCCCTGCCCTTCATTTCCCCATCTAGATGATGAGGCTGTTAAACTAGAGATTCCCTAAGACCCCTTCCAGCCCTTTCATATAGTGTCTGATGTGAATCCACAAAAAAAGCTAAACATAACCAATGATATCTATTGACCCCACTTTATTTAAAATAGTTTTCCTGGACACCTGGGTGGCTCAGTCCATTAAGCATCTGACTTCAGCTCAGGTCATGATCTCACAGGTTCGTGAGTTCAAGCCCCACGTCAGGCTTTGTGCTGACAGCTCAGAGCCTGGAGCCTCCTTCAGGTTCTGTGTCTCCCTCTCTCTCTCTGCTCCCCCCGTGCTCACATTCTCTCTCTCTCTCTCTCTCTCTCTCTCTCTCTCTCTCTCTCTCTCTCAAAAATGAATAAACTTAAAAAGAATTAAAAAATAAAATAAAATAATTTTCCTTCCCAGATGCGGTTTAGGAAAAAAAAGAAAAAAAAAAAAACAGGAAATACAATATCCCAGAAGAGCCGAGTAGGGTTTTCCTAACTGGGTGCTATGCTGCAAATACCAGAGAGTCAGTCATATGAACTTAGTGGAGGCAAAATTGCTGCCTCCCAAATTAAGGTGCATGAAAAAACCCATTAGGAAATAATGGGGTTCAGACATGTGAAAAAGCATCAAGACAGAGCTAACAGAACAGTAGCACCATATTGTGGCTGTTCTCCCACAAACAGACATGCCAGCCTGGCCATGGAAGCAAGGCAAGGGAAATGAACAGTCAGCCTTTGCTGGTGTGTGCCCCCTTCCTCCTGCCCCATCCTGGGGAAAGCTCAGCCTCAATGGGCTGCACTACAGCCAGTTTCTCTTAAGTTCAAAGATGCCAAAAAGATTAAGGAAAATGGGACAATGAGACCAAAATGGTGTTAAGTGAAAAGAATATGAAAAAGCAAAAAGATGTGCAACCCTCGTGACTTGGAGGTGCACATTAATTCACCATCTCTGCATCCACAGAAATTTACAGCCTTCCATGGGTTTTAACATTTCAAGTTGTCTTGCTAAATCATAGGCAGCTCCACTATAATAATTATATAAGACATGAACCATTAGTATAAAACATAGTGGTTTCTTTTTTATTCTGCCTAATAGTGCATTGCATTACAAATCCCAAATAAAAATAATACTCTATGATTCCTTGGCACAGAATCATGCCATGCAAAAGAAATCTTCTGGATAAACAATCCATTTCTGTGGAACACACAGTTCTTTACTGCAAATGAAGACTCTCTAGAGTCCAGACTTTATTTTTTAACTTTGATCATTAACTTTTTCTCTTACATGTCTGATTAGGCTTAATGAGTTAGCTAAGTTAATGAAGTGTGATGTCCCATTAAATACATCAACTGACAACAATTAATTCCTCAGAGCATGTTCTCTGTTGATTGATTATATTTATCAGTGTAGTAGAATTTAAGTGATGTAAATCTCTTAGCAGAAAATAGGAGTTGCAAACTCTGAGACTTTAATTCAAAGAAAAGGATTATTTGTCTAAGGGAACTTTGTTCATCAGTTCAGTGATTGAGCCTGTTGACTTGTCAACGAATTAATGAAAACTTCACAAAAACAAGTTATCAGTCAATGAAAAAAATGTCCTCTATCATCGAAAGCCCTTGTGCACAGTACTTCTCTGCAGTTACATTAGATCTAAGTACATGATTATACTGTATCTAGATAAAAAGAAGAATGAAATTTAGAGACTTAGAAATCTCAGATATGTAGAGAAAGTGTAAGTACCTTCGAACTTAAGGAATTCCCTAAATACCTTTATTCATTTTTGGTAATAGCCCAAGTTGCCCCAAAGCCCCTAACTATCCCAGGAAGCCTGAAAACTTTCTCACAAATCACTAAGTAATAATGGGCCATCATGAAACTTCTTAAATGATCCTGATAGAAATATTACAGGATTTCCCAAGAGATTAAAATTCCCCTGAGTCACTGCAGTGAGTGAAATTAACCAACCTGGGATGATACTAGTTGGAAAAGACCAAATACCCATTCAAACAAAAATAGCTTGATAATAAGCAAATGACAAAAGAACTCAAAACTGTCATTTATAAAATACATCTACTGTTAGAAGAGTCTGAGTAATCTGGAGATTATTGGACAATTAGTATTAGATGTAGGGGGGAAGCAGTCAATGGGTGCAAGCAGTCAATGAGTGAGCATGAGAAAACTCCTTGGCCTTTCTTTGCACATTTCACAACAGTTCCCTTGGGTGGACACATACAGAAGACTGAAGAGCATTTAGCCATGTATTCATTGACTGACCCTAGCAATGCAGAGCCCAGTCTATCCTTGAGACACACATCTCTAGAGTCTTTCTGAGAACAGAATAAACTTCCCTGGTTGTTGTATATTACTCATCAGCTGAGAGTCCTTAATAAAAAAAATCATGTACTCAATTAAGTAGGTGTTTAGTGTTTGCAGGATAATCAAAGAGGCATCCTTGAATCTTGTTCATTTAACCAGTCAATGAATATAAGCAGTTAACTACAGTTGGCTGTTGTCCATGGTATATTTTTTGTTGTTTGTTTTTATGGTGCCTAACCCAGGACATAAAAGCAAATGATCAGTGACGGTCATTTTATATATTCAGATAAAATATTCAACAAACACCTTAAATGAGTCAAATTCTCCACATCCCATCCATAACCTTGAAGTTAGTATAAAAGGTTTTCACTACTACCCAAGTGAATAATAAACTTACAGAGGTCAAAAGTATACCTTGGCTCTTCTGTATCTACATAAGGTGCAACTGTTGAATCCTGGCAGCAGATGAAAACAAAATATTCCCAACTAAAGTAAGTGAAATTCACTGGCTAGCCCAGCCATTGAAATTAACAGGCACCTGCTCATCTCAAGAGCCTGAGCCGGTTAGTGGATTTCTCCCATTATCCAAGATGCCTCTCATTGCAATCTGGCTCACATTGCATTGGCAATTTCTATAACGGCCATAGCAGTGGGTTGGCATGTGACAAATGAGAAAGGCATAAAACTGTATGGCTCCAGCCCTACCTATATCACCTCCCCTTTGTTTCTTTCTCTCCTTACCCCCAAATATTAGATCCATCTGCTGGTGTCTCCCTTCAAGATTACCATTATTTCAGAAAAGCAGAAAGAAGCTGCCTAAACACTGGTTTAAGCACTTAAAGTACTTTCAGACACTTTTTAAAAATTAATTATTCTCCTGGTTGCCAAATAAAACCATTGTAAGCAAGTAAGATAAATCCTCTGTTTGGTATGGGCATTCATTGTTGCACAATTCTTACTGTCACTTGAATATCCCATTTAAATGTATCAGATTTTGGATATTTAAACAAATAACAAGCAAGTGACATGTTATATGAATTTTTATTATTATAACTGGCCCCAGGGTTAGAATTCTCTGCCCAGTTCAGTGCCTTCCAAAGTGTGCTAAAGACCATCTTAAACATTACAATCACCAGGGGGGTATGGGGAAGATTATTAGAAACACAAATATGTATGCGTACACAAGCACACACACACACACACACACACACACACACACACCCCACTGAATCAGAATATCTTGGAAAGGCCATAGGAATCTGCATTGTTAATAAATATAGCCCATGATAGCCCAAATCTGAGACTCCTGTCAAGTCAGTGAACCCTTAAAAAAAACCTCTCAGGTACCTGGGTGGCCCAGGCAGTTAAGCACCCAATTCTTGATTTCATCCCATGGTGATGGCATAGAGCCCCCTGTTCAGAGCATGCTTAAGATCGCTCTCTTTCTCCCTCTGCTCCTCTCTCTTGCTCATACTCTCTTTCTCTCTCTCAAAAAAAAAAAAAAAAAAAAAAAAAAAAAAAAAAACACAAAAAAAAACACAAAAAAACAGAAAACAAAAAACCCTCTCTATGAACTTCACCACAAATGAGGGAACTGATAACCAGGACATTTCATTATAAATGTATGAAGGAGGTTAATTGGACAAAATATGCTGAGCTACCACTACTCCACACTGAACCTTGCATTTAACCTCGAGTATAGCACCTCCCACAATATTTTGCATCAAAAATATTTGGTGTATCTAGTCCCCCTACTTAGCTGTAAGCTAGGAGAGAGCAGCAAAAGTGTCTTACTTTATTTTCCTAGTGACTCAAAGAGTGCTAATTATATGTACTAAAATAAAGGAATAAAAGAATAAATCTTGCATCTGGTAAGTCAGCTTATTCAGATATGGAATACAGCCAAACACAAATTTAAATAAATTCCACTTAAAGTTGCCAGAAGAGCAATACATCATATTTCATTGCATCTAAGATGCCATTGATTATAAGGCACACCATTATTTTGTGTACTACTGAGAAAAGAAAAACTCTGGAAAGTAAATGTGACACTACCATTGATTGCAAGATACATCCCAATTTCAAGGATGATAAAAAAATGTGAAAAAGTATGTATCTCAGCATCCATGAAATAGGGAAATTATTATATGGTACCCTGATATCCAGAAAGAATAAACACACCTTCACAAAAACTGGTTTTCTTGACTGTATCATCCATTTATTCCTGATTCATCCTATCACCATGCAAAGTAATTAGGGTACATACTTCACATTAACTATAGTCTGAGAAATGCTATAGAAAGACACTTTTGCCATTGAACGCTGTCCAAAGCATGTGCAACTTACTAGAAAATGTAGGTCTCAAAAGACCTTGATTCATTGATCATCCAAATAGGTCACTTGCCTTTTCATCTAGCTTGCATGTGTGTAGGCCACAGAGCTCTACAATATGAGCTTTAAATTGTATTCAGTGTTTAAATGGGAGTAATAAAAATAAGTGGGTGGGCCAGGGATTGAAGCCATCTATTTAAATGAATTTTAAACCTAATTAGGTGACTAATTGTGCATCAGAACTTAGTTGGTGTACAACATGTCATGTATTGTTAATGATGATTTATTCTAAAATTCTTCATTCAGATTGCTTTGTTCTCCATTTTTGATGAGTCAAATCACTGAAAGGCAGCTTCAGTTTTGAGAATATTCTCTTTTTAATCATTCTCTGCCTACTAAATTTGCAGAGATTTAGGAACATCGTAAAATAGAACCCAATGTTACAAAATGAAAAGTAAGGAAACGTGCTATTTAAAGCCCTCCCTGGAGCCTTACATGTGGCACAGAATTGAAGCAGTAAATTTTGGGGTATATTTGCCAAACACAAAGTAGTACACTGGTAATTATCAATATTTCAACACAAAAGGAGCATTCTATGGGCAAAACTTTGCGTAGGCCTATATAGTATGGTGGTAAATAAACTCTTCTAATACAACTTCCCTAAGTCAACTTTGGGACCTATGGGGGCAAAGGCAGTAAGAAATTAAATCAAATGGTTTCTACTCGGCTGGCCCAAAAAGAGATGGAATTATGGTATCAAGGAAATAAAAAGTAGGTAATTAATCTTTGGGGAAGTTCACATGAATCAGATCTGGTAGACAGTTTAGGAGCTTGGTCTCATCTGTCTTCTTTTTTAAAGTAGCTGACTTTACTGAGATGCAGCAGGTTGGAGGGAGGCGGGAGAGGAGTTGCTCTAACACATTAATACAGAGAGGACCCTTACCTTCCAGATTAAGGGCAGATTCTGCACATTCAGGAAACAAAAGAAGAGAATGTCAGAGCTTCTTCTTCCTCTTATTCTCCACTGTGATCACCCCACTGTCTCACTGGACCCCTGTAATAAACTTTCCCTTCCCTTTACCAGCCTCTCTACCATCCTCAACTAGTACTCTGCATTCATAAAAGCAATATGTAATCTTAATGTGTAACTCTATGCAGAAAACTGGAAATTGAATTTTTATTTCAGTCCTCCAACGATTCCATTCTGTGACCTTGGGCAAGCCCGGTCCTTCTCTGAACCTCACCTTTCTGATCTGTACAATGAACATAAAACCTCTTTCACAGAGTTATCATAAGCATTAAGGATAGCATAAACATTAAAGACGACGTACGTGAATAACTAATTTTATGCCTGGCATACAGATGGAAACTCATCCAGCAAATATTTACTAAAGGCCTATCCTGTGTCACTTGAACACAGAATATATAACTTGGGTATATAGGTGAGCTAAAGATGTATTAGTGAACCAGACAGACTTTGTGCCTACCCTATTAGAGCTTAAGGTCTACTGATGGGACAATTAAACAACCATAATAAATTATGTTAGTGCTCTTATAATAGAATTTCAGGAAGCTTCGTGAGGAACCCATAATGGTCTAATAGGAGGCAGGAAAAATTACAAACAGATATATAGCATCATCCAGGCTAGCCAAAGGAAAAGATTGTTCCATGCAGAGAAAACAGATGAGAGAAGGAAGAACTTATTTCAGGAAGTGAAAAAAGTTGCATTTATACGGGATTGGCAGTTTCAACATGATATGTGCAAGAAGAAAGAGTGCAAATAGGAAATAAAAATCTCTTAAGGAGTTTGGACTTTGTTGTAGATCAATGAAAAACCAATAAAAAGCTTTTACATCAAAAAGGGGCATGATCAGAATCAAATTCTAGAACCATCTTGTTGCTTTAGTTTGAAAAATGGATTGCGATGGAACAAGACAGAAGGAAAAGATTCCTGCTGCAAGAGAGTTGTGTCATTCCACATTCCAAAAGGGAGTGGACGGAGACCTGGCCTAGGGTAGGGACAACTGGGGATAGATGAAGATAGATATGGGAAAATGAGAATAGAATAAAAAGATTGGTAAAGTTGGTGATTTATTTGGATATGTGTAGGGGAAAGGAATAGGGAGGGGGCAGAAAGGAGTTGATGAAAATGAAGTCAATGAGTCATGCTCCAACAACCATGTGAGTGATAGGGCCTTTCACTGAGAAACCAGAGAAGCAGACCGAGAGAAGGGAAGGAGCAGGAGTTTGGTTTTGGATATTCTTAGAAATCTTAGAATTCTGCCACTTGGGAGGTAGGTAAATTTGCTGTGAGGAGATAATCAATTGGCAGTTGGTTGGCAGTTGGGTATACAGGTGTAGAGCTTAGGAGAGAGTTTTGGTCTGTGTCAACATTATTTTTTTTTAATTTGCTTTATTCATTAACTCATACTCATTTCTTGTGAAAGACAATCTTTTGAACCTAACAGTTCAGCTCATACTTTCTCAGGTCAACAGGGTTCAAAAGAAATAGCAAAATAGTGCTGTAAGGGCAATAAAAAAAACCTCTTTACATGTTTGCCAGCTCTCTTCCCAGGACACCTACAGTTTTTCTGAAGAGCGGCTTCCTGATCTCATATGCAAAGACAGCAAACTACATATATTGCATAAAAAACTGATTTTGCTCAATGTGTGTGATTTACATCTGCCATTTTCTCAAAACATTTCTGCATCTAAGGAGATGCAAAAGGGTGGTCCCAGCAGATGACCTCACCTGACAAGTGGTTTGCATCAAATGTGGTCTGCAGGGAAGAAATGAAAAGTGGAGAGAGGCTTTCCATGCTGCGGGTTTAAGAGAGAAAGCTGAGTTCTCTGCGTTCTGTAAGGGAACAGGTTTGCAGCACAGCAAGCTTGAGGGAATATTCTGCAAAGAGCTGTTGCACAAATGAAACAGAACATAAAAGAGCGTGTGCTGATCAGCACCCAATTGCAAACAGAAACTGCATCTTTCCTTATTCATTTTCTACTCTGGAAAGCTCTGCTGGGCACTCTATACCCATGAAAAATTTCTTTGCCAATTGCAGCAGGCACTTAAGAAAATGTTTTTCATAAACATCCTAGTAACAGATTTCCCCCTGATGTTTGTCATGTCCTTTTGGGTTTAATCAATTCTTCACCTTTGAAATTCATTTTCTGAGTTTCACTCCATGAGCAGCACTTAAATTTAAAGCCAGCCTATAGACCCCTTCTGAGAAAATGATGATGCTATATTTCAGATGCTCATTAATGAAGGACAAAAAATATACCCCAAGTACAAAATCATTTAATTTCCTTTCTCATTTACAGCTGAATCTAAACTTCATTGCATTCTTTATGATGAATTCACCATCCACCTTGGGAATCATCTTTTTTTTCTTTGTACAAATCAAGGGTACGTAGCTCATCAGCCACATCTAAAGCCTATTTGTATACAATAAGTGAGCATTATCATTTCTCTGACAAATACAACTTTATCATTTCTCTACCTCCTCTATACTAAAAAGTATTTTGCTGGATAATTTCCTCATGGTTAGGATATGGCAAAAATTGCTCATGCGGGGTGTCTTTAAAGGAACTTAGTCTCCTTTCTTCAGAAAACAAGAATATGGATAACTAGAAAAATATATAACTTCAACTCATACCAAGTGTAGCAAATGGGAATTTAAAAACATAATAACAATGACACTTTAGCCACAATAATAATAGTGGCTTCACTTAGTCAGGATGTCCCATATAGCAGAACTTTGCTAAGTTCCTTACTAAGAAGTTAACATACTTTTTAAAAGTTTTAACTCCATAGGGACCCCTGGGTGGCTTAGTCAGTTAAGCCTCCGACTCTTGATTTTGGTTCAGGTCATGATCTCACGGTTCCTGAGTTTAAGCCCCGAATCAGGCTCTGCACTGACAGCGTGGAGCCTGCTTGGGATTCTCTCTCCCTTTCTCTCTGTGCCCCTCCACTGCTCACACTCTCTCTTTCAAAATAAATAAACTTTAAAAAAATAATTAGAAAGAGAGAGAGAGAGAGAGAGAGAGGAAGGAAGGAAGGAAGGGAGGAAGGAAGGAGAAAGAAAGAAAAAGAAAGAAAGAGCTAGAAAGAAAGAAAGAAAGAAAGAAAGAAAGAAAGAAAAAGAAAGACTGATTCAACTCCATTAAAATGCTGAGATAAATATTTGTTTTAATTGCCTTTTTCACCCCCTTGGTGCCCCAAGGTAATGGAGATGGCTAAATACACAACACTCAACATTTGATAGATGAGGTGACAGCATTTGATTAGTAACATATACTCACAGCTCAGGGAAGGAGGTACCATGTGCCATAGAGGGCCACATGAGGGCTGCAATCAGAAACACAGTGAACCAGGGATTACAGGGTTTAGGCCTCGTAGTATCAAAAGGGTGGTTCTAATGGGCTTGTTTGAATACTCCTGTACATGGCAGGGAACTAAAGCCATGAGGATAAGCAGGAATGGCTGGCACTTGGTCCATTTGACAAGGAAGCATGCTTGGCTAGATAGGGGACCTTATCTCTGGGAGCAGAATAGAGAGAAGAATGTGTGTTTAGGATACTTGAGGTCCTTCCAACTTCACCAGATGTCCAGGAAGCACTTAACTTTAAACCTTAATTTTAGGCCCTACACTCTACTATTTTCTTCTCCTTATCAGAGGTAAGAAACTGAAATTTAGAGGTTTAATGATGTTCTGGGGTGATACAGAAGACAAATAGCACAGCCAAGATATGGGCCTAGGTTTCTTACTCCAGAGGAAAGGAAGTACTTATTTCTTGTCCTAAATGAATACTTTGTGTTCTATTTCAAGCTTGCTCTACTTTTTGAGAGATAATGGAATAATCTCCTTGAAAATCAATCAAATTGACTTTACTTTAAAAGAGATAAACATGAGGGTGCCTGGGTGGCTCAGTCAGTTGAGCATCCAACTGCAGCTCAGGTCATGATCTCATGGTTCGAGGGTTCAAACTCCATGTTGGGCTCTGTGCTCACAGCTAGAATCCTGGAGCTTGCTTTAGATTCTGTGTCTCCCTCTCTCTCCCTGTCCCCATTAGCACTCTGTCTCTCTCTCTCTCAAAAATAAACATTAAAATAAATAAATAAATAAATAAATAAATAAACAAACAAACACAAACAAAATAAAAGAGATAAACATCTGGGGTGCCTGGATGGCTCAGTCGGCTGAGCACCCAAGTTCAGCTCAGGTCATGGTCTCACAGTTCATGAGTTCTATCTAGTTCCACACTGGGCTCGCTGCTGTCAGCAGGGAACCCGCTCCAGATCCTTGCCCCCCTCTCTCTGCCTCTTCCCCATTTGCACTCTCTCTCAAAAATAATTAAACATTAAAAAAATCAAAGAAAAGAAAAAAGAGATAAACATCTAAATCCTGCTTAGAAATTGTGGTAGGCAAAATAATGGCCCCCTAAAAATGTCTATGTCCTAATCCCTGGAACCCTTTCATGACAGAAGGGATTTTGCAGATGTGATTAAGTTATGGATCTTCAGATGGGGAGACTATCCTGGATGATCCAGGTGGGCCCAATGTAATCACATAAGGGTCCTCATAAGCCAAAGAGGGAGACAGGAGAGTCAGAGAAGAAACGAGATGATAGAAGCAGAGGTCAGAGTAATATCGTCTCTGGCTCAGAGCCATGAGCAAAGCTATGGGGGCAGCCTCTAGAAGCTGGAAAAGGAAAAGCAACAGATTTTTCCCCAGAGCCTCCAGAAGGAAACAGCCCTACCAACACCTTGTTGAGATCCAGTTCAGATTTTTGACCTCCAGAGCCGTAAGATTATAAATTTATGTAGCAGCTACAGAAAACTAATACAGCAGTGGTAAACAGTAATGCTTGTTTCAAACTTTGTTTTAACTTTCTCTCCATATCTGCAATTTCTTCCTGGGAGATTTTGATATCCATGAACCTCTGCTCCTATGGCCTCTCACAGAACCTTTAAATGTCTGTGTCTGCTCAGCTTTCCCAAATTCTACCTCATCTCCAATTTCCTATTTCAGATTATCATTCGCACAATTTACCTCCTACTTTCTTCTTCTCAAGGATTCTCATTCCCATTTTATTTCTGCTACTTCCTTTAATGTGAATCTCAGGCCTTCCTGCCTCCAATTTCTATTTTACTGATTCTTTCCATCCTCTATGCTGCTCCTCCTGTTCTGATGTATTTACATCATCTGTTTTCAACTGAGGACTCCGTTTAAATATGTCTCCCTATAAGTCTTTCTTATTCCCCAAAGTCAGAACCTCATTTTATACAATCATGTCAGTTTTTGTAGCCGTTATAATTTATGCGATTTGAAGAGAAACCAGGGCACTGTAGCAGTTATAATTTAATGAATACTTTTATATATTAAGGTCTAGCTCTCCATTAGACACAATCTTTGTTCAAGAATGGTTCATGTCTTGTTTACAACGGTTATCTCTAACATTGAGCCAACTATCTAGCACATAATATATATTCAATAAATGTTGACGTTATCAATAAATATGAAGTCCTGGTGGTAATTCCTGAAACTGAAAAGAGAATACAACCATTTAAAAAAAAAAAAACATTTATTTATTTTGAGAGACAGAAGGAGAGCACAAGTGGGGAGGGGCAGAGAGAGAGAGGGAGACACAGAATCTGAAGCAGGCTCCAGGCTCTGAGCTGTCAGTACAGAGCCCGACGCAGGGTTCGAACCCACGAACGACGAGATCATGACCTGAGCCAAAGTCAGACGCTCAACCAACTGAGCTACCCAGGTGCCCTAACCATTCTTTATTCTAATTCTAATTCCCAATAATCAGAATAAAGACATCATAGTATATATTAATCAAGTACAACATATGCAACATTTATATTTTCATTCAAAATATAGTCAACTTGGGGTGCCTGGGTGGCTCAGTTAGTTAAGCATCTGGCTCTTGGTTTCAGTTCAGGTCATGATCTCATGGCTTCGTGGGTTTGAGCCCTGCATCAGGCTCTGTGCTGCTAGCACAGAGCCTGCTTGGGATTCTCTCTCTCTCTCTACCCCTCCCCCACTCATGCTGTCTCTGTCTCTCTCAAAATAAATAAACATATATATATATATATATATATATATATATATATATATATACACACACACATACACATATAGTCAACCTATATGTATACATATATATACTATATATATAGTATATATACACATATAGTCAACCTGTATGAGTATGTTCACATACACACATGCACACACACACACACACACACATGAATTTCATAGAGACATTCTTTATAATGTTCTACTATAAAGGCTAAAATTTCAAATTAAAATACCATTGAGTACTACCAGTTCTATCAGCTGGGCCAAATAAAATATGGTAGAATTTATATCACATTACAGGTCTTGCTGAACCCAAGAGTGACTTCCCTTTAAGGCCAGTTTCATGAGTGGGCAACCTGAGAAGTGGTACAGGGCCCCACACTCAGAAGGGCCTCACACCTAGTTTAATGCTGTATGGTGACTATCTCGAACTTCTTAATATTATTCAACAAGGGCCCCACATTTCATTTTACACTAGAATCTGCAAATTATGTAGCCTGTGGGATGGATTCCTTCCACGATAGTTTTTAAAACTCTGTTATATGTCAACCATCATTTATGGGGGTAAGAAATATGAATATGATGATGGCCTAAGGATGATGCACATAGCCAAACAAATATTTACAAATAATTAAAAAATAATGTGACAAAGTTTGTAATGAAGACAAGTGAGGACTATAGGAACACTAAGGGAGAAGCCAAGGATTCTGCCTGAGAGAATTGAGAAAGGCTTCTCAGAAGGGAGCACATTTGGGGTGCCTGGTGGCTCAGTCGGTTGAGCATCCTACTCTTGATTTTGGCTCAGGTCATGATCCCAGGGTCATGGGATGGAGCCCCACATTGGGCTCCTCACTGAGCATGTATTCTGCTTAAGACTCTCTCTGTCTCTCTGTCTCTCTCTCTCTCCCTCTTTCTCTCTCTCCTTCTCCCCTGCTTGCTCTCTCTCTCTCTCAAGAAAAAAAAAGAGAGAGAGAGAGAGATCACATTTGAGCTCAGTCCTCAAAACTGAATAGGAATTCTTTAGTGGGAAAGTTCATTATTAATGTAGTGATTAAAATTCTTAACAAGTGGACAAGAAGAATTATAGGATGATAGGATTGTCACCTACTACTTTTTCAGGTCAGAGAGTATCCAGTTTGTTCATTTCATCACTCTCCCAAAACAGGTCCAGGGGTGCTTCCCCACAACAACCCAGTTAGGAAACAGGCAGACTGCCTGCTTCTTTACAGTACATAAAGACCTGGGCAGATGGGGTAGGGAGAGAGTGATGAACAGTGAGCACAGGGCACAGAGGATCTGCTAGAGTTACCTGACAAGGACAGAGGAGAAGGCATAGGTACTGAGTATGGGCAAGACAACAGGCTACTTGGTACAGCTTTTTAATCACCCAAAGTGTCTTAGCCAGGACATTCACCTGGGTCCTCTCTCCTTTCAGAAAACTTCACTAAGACCAGACTGTTGGCTTTTTGACATCCCTGTAGTAACTCTCTCACTTTCTCCCTCTTTTCTTACTTCCTCTTGATCTCAGGGTAATCCTTTCCTCTGCAGCCTTTCCCAGTGTCCTTCAAAGGGAAGCCTTCTCTCTCTTCTCAAAACTTATTCATTTTTTTCACATTATTCATTTATGACATATTAAGCCTTAAGCCCAAATCATTAACAATTAAATAACCAGTTCTTTTCTCAAGGGGAAAGAGGGCTTAATATTTAAAACATTCCAGAAGATGAAGGATAATATTTGTTTCCTATCCTGCTGGTTCACAGAAGTAAAGAAACACTGAAGAGTTAAGTCTCCACATAAGAGAGTCTGTAAAAGGTCCATGGAGCGGAGGATGGGAGATTCTGACTCAGGGTCCTTGGAGCAGCTCCCAAGGGCTCCTGATGGCTTCACTTAGCATCAGCTAATTCCTATGGCTAAGATGGAAACCTTGGCTCCACTTTCTCATAACTCTTCCCTTTTCCAAAAGAAGAGCCCAAATAAGGTCTACTCATCTCTTACAAGATCTAGAAGCTACAGTTCTAAGGTCTGTGATGTCTGCTTTTCTGTCCAAAGCTTTATCTCAGAGGAAAGGGAAATGTCTAGACCTTGCTCAAAGAGATGTAAAGAAATTTGTGACTCTGAGGAATTAGAACAACCTGGGTCAGTAGCAGAACTTTCCATTTCATCTCCTCCTTGTAGCAAGGGAAGGAGCCCTACTTTGGATATCAGATTGCTGAAAAGATACCCAAACCAAACAACATATTGTTGGAGATCATTTTTATCCAATATGAGAATCTCCAACTTTTAACTCATTTTGTTACTAGTGTTATCATAGCTTCACAAAATAATTTGGGAAGTGTTTCCTTTTGTCTATGCTCTAGAAGAGTTTGTAGAAAATTCATTTTATTTCTATTTAAATTATGCATGGGTCCATAGATACATTATTGTGAAAGTGCCAATTCTCTCTGAATTGATCTAAAGATTCAAAGGAATCACAATAAAAACTCCAGTAATATTGTGTGTGTGTGTGTGTGTGTAAATTGACAAGCTGACTCTAAAATTTACCTGTAAATAAGAAGGGCCAAAAATATCCAAAACAATCTTGAAGAACAAATCTGTGGGCTTATATTGCCAGGTACCAGGATTCATTATAAAACTATAATAATTAAGCTAGTGTATAATTGTTGCAAGAATAGAAAAACTTACCAAAATTACAGACAAAAGAGGCCAGAACCAGACCCACGCATTGTGTCAGCCTTCACTCAGGACAGGATTTCTCACATTGCCTACATCTAATGCTTATGCCTTCTGTTCTCAGGGGAGTTGGAGAGTCAGGGAAGGAGTCACTAACCAATCCTCTTGATGCATTAGCATGACTGGGAAAGTCAAAACTTGCAAGGATACTTTAAAAACAAAGCAAAAAACAAATGAACAAAACAAGCTTGTCTAGCTATAGACATTAAGAAGGAACTAGTGTAAGGTCTACAGCAAACTGTTGTCTCCTTATACTATCATTCCTCTGGGTGTACTGCCAAGCCTTTGATAGGAGCCTAGGGCTACTGTTGGCCAGCAAGGGGAGCAGTCAGGAAGAAAAGTTAGACATGGTGAGGGGAAGAATGAGGAAAAGCTAGAATCCACCGGTACTTCTGTGTCTGTCCACGGACATATCTAAGAAAAGCTCCAGAATAATGGCCACTTCCTTATTTTCTCCTTCCAAATTTTGTGCAAGTTCCTCTATTAGCCAGTACTAATGGAAAAACCACTCAGAGAAGGAGATTCTTGGAAACATAGTTCTCAGCTTAACCAAGTTAACACAGAAGAGTTGGACATACAGAGTTACCTGATTTATAACAAATGTAACATTGTATTATAATGCAGAAAGGATGATCTTTTCAATAAATGTACTTGGATTAATTAGATATTCATATGATAAAAATAAATCTGGATACCTAGTTCACACCACAAATATAATTAATTTCAGATGGATTATAGATCTAAACGTTAAAGGGAGAACACAATTTTAAAAGAAGACATAGACCAATATTGGTCTTCATAACCTTGAGATAGGAAGAAATTTCTTAAACAGGACACAAAAAGCATTAATTATAAAGGGTAAAATTTTATAAAATTGGCTACGTTAAAATTCATATTCACTATTCATCAAAAAAATGCCATTAAAAGAGTAAGAAGGCAAGCTAAAAAGTGGGAAAAGATATATGCAATACAGATGCTAGGAATTAATATTCATAATTATTAAAGCACAGTTACAAATAAATAAATATGCAAACAAATAAGCATATAATTTAGCAGAAAAATGGACAAAAGATGTGTACAGACATATTAGAAAGGAATATATCTAAATGGCCAATATATTAGTTATTCATTGCTGTGTAATAAATTACCCCAAAATTTCATGGCATAAAACAATATACATTTATTATATCACATTTATTTATCTCACATACACTTATTTTGCCCACAGGTCAAGAATCTTTGTATTTACTGGGGTCTTCTGATTCTGAGTCTCTCACAAGGCTGCAGTCACCTTAAATTTTTTTTTTAATGTTTATTTATTTGTGAGAGAGAGACAAACAGACAGACAGACAGAGTGTGAGCAGGGGAGGGGCAGAGAGAAAGGGAGACACAGAATCCGAAGCAGGCTCCAGGCTCTGAGTTGTCAGCACAGAGCCCGATGCGGGGCTCAAACTCATGAGCTGCAAGATCATGACCTAAGCCAAAGTCAGATGCTTAACCAACTGAGCCACCCAGGTGCCCCAAGGCTGCAGTCATCTTAAACTAATGTCCGCTAAAGATGGAGCTGTCCCAAGCTCATTCCAGCTGTTGCTGGCAGCATTCACTTCCTACCTAGCTGTTGGACTGAAGCTTGAGTTCCTTAGTTTGCAGTCATAAGGCCTCTCCATACGATAGGCCACAAGACAGCTTCATAAGAGTAAGCAATCAAGAAGGTAAGAGTGCCAGCAAAACAGATTTCAGTTTTTACAACCCAATCTTTGAAGTCACGTCCTATCACTTTTGCCACATTCTCAAGATTTGAAGCAAGTCACTAGATGCAGCACACACACAAAGGAAAGTGGTAGATTACACAAAGGCGGGACTATCAGAACAACTAGCACCCTCAAACACTACTGATTGGAGTATAAATTGTAACAATCATCTTGGAAAAAGGTTTGGTAGTATTTATTCAAGTTGAATATACATATAACTTCTGACCCAGCAATTCTATGTATCCATGTGCTCATTCAAAGAAAGTAAAAAGAAAAAAAAAAAAGTTCATAGCCACACTGCCCATGATAGCCAAGGCAATTCAAATCTCAATTAGGAAAATGTAGAAATAAATTATATCCTATTTTTACAATGAAAGTCAGCATAACAATGAGAATGAGTAAGTTACAACTATATCCAACAATATGGACCAATCTCTCAAATGTAACTTGAATGATACGCTAGATACTCAAAGGAGAATACTGCACAATTCCATTTTTATAAAATGCAAGCCAAAGTAATCTATAGTATTAAAAGTCAGAATAGGTTTTCTCTGGAGTAGTGACTGGAAGGGGGCACAAAGGGGCTTCTAGGACTTTCTCAAAAACTTTCAATAATTTTCTATCTCCTTCAGAACTTACTGAACTACAAGACCCTGCACTATCTGTCCTCTAATCCCCCCACCCCACTATTTCTCTGTCTTCATCTACTATTCTCCTGGCTCACTACTGGAGTTTCCTTGAAAACTCCAACCGTGTTTCAACATGAAGGCATTTTGCCTTATTGCTGCTATGCATGGAAAATTCTTCTCTCAGATTTTGGGATGCCTCATATGCTCATCCTTTTTCAGGCTTTGTTCAAATGTAAGCTCATCAGCGAGGCCTTCCCTAATTATATAAAGTTGTCTTGTCTTTAACCTACTTTATTTTCACCATGCAGTTATCAATATCTGGTATATAATACATTTATTTGTCTAATATCTATCCTCTTCTACTAGAGTGTAAAGTTCATGAGCAGGGACTTTTTTTTTCACTGCTGATTCCATGGAATCTAGAACAGTGCCTTACATGTAGTAGCCACTCTTTAATTATTTGTTAAATGAATAAAGACACCAGGAATCCCAGGAAAGAGAAGAAGGAGGATCACAAAAACTGAAACAGAATCAATACAGACAGGGACCAAAGAAAATTACATACCACAAAGAGGCTACCCATTTCGGCTAATGAAAAGAAAGAAGCTAGTAATCCACGTTCAATATCTTAAGACCAAGAGATATGGATGAGGTAATACCCACTTGATGCAGGTGTAATATCCCATAAGTCCATTCTGAGAAAGATGGAAACAAGTACCAATCTCAATACTTTTTTATGGCAAGAGTTTTCCCTGTAAGATATACATTTGGGTCTTGCATCAGGGTAGTCCTAAAGATACCACACTCAAGCTTCCTGAGTGTTTTTTATGTCAACAGAGTTCATTTCCTCTAATAGATGACTAACATAATGTTCCACAGATATCTAAAAAAAAGGAATTTATGTAAACAGAGCACAATGAAATCAGCTACACAATCAGACTTTCAAAGAGCTTATAGTACATTTAAAAAATGTTTAATTGATTTTTGTAGCCATTAGGGTAAGACTGCTGTTTGTTCCTAACTACTGTTAAGATTATTGCTATGGTAAATGAACTGATCTACTGAAAGGGGCAGCTTTTAATCAGTTGCCACTATATTGATCACAAATAGAAATGATATGACAAATGTTCCCAATGAACATTTAGTTCATATTTCTTTTTTTCCACATTTCCATTTTTCTTAGGTCATTTGACTCAGAGAGCAGCTCATATGCCCACATAAGTAGTCTTCCTTTACGTTTTCCATTATTTGTACTCTGTGTAAATGTTTTATCTTCTTCACTGTCTCTATGGATTAATGACCATTTAAAATATCAAGTTTAAATGTGGTTTGTGTCTTGAGTATTCAAGTCCTAAAAGAATGGTGAACCCAATGCAATATAAGTCAATATTTAATACGCATACATCCTGTAGTAAAAAGATTCAATCCAATTTGGTTATTAGCACTTTAGGATAGCATCTGTCTTCTAATTGCATTTTTAATGGTAGTTGGTCATGCATTTCAACATCTGGGAGAACCTAAGAGATGGTGTCAAGAGATATGGAGTGAATGGTACACAACAACATATTAGCTTAGTATAAATACCCCCATACAACCAGAAGGATATGGCACTTCAATCTGACATTCAAACTTCTTTTGAGGAAATCATAATGTATATTTAGGTGAGGCACAGAAAATTATGTATTTATCTATAATCTAGCTGCTTACATGTATTTCAAGGAGTGCCTAAGTCCATGTTTATTTAATATAACCTTATATTTAAAAAATCAAGAAAGAGGGGTGCCTGAGTGGCTCAGTCAGTTAAGAGTCCAGCTCTGGATTTCAGTTCGGGTCATGATCTCATGGATCGTGAGATTGAGCACTGAGTTGGACTCTGGGCTGACAGTTAACATGTTAAATTCAAATAAACTTATGGATTAATTATATAAAAATATAGCAAATAAGTGTCATTAGGAAAAAGGGTGAAGAGGCTCCTATATTAGCTACATGGGAAAAAGTACTGATCTTGTTTATTTTTTCTTTTCCAAATTATTAAACTTATAAGGCTACTAATGGAAAATAACAAATATATACAACTCAATTTGATCTTTCATTACTGAATCAACTTGAATTTTAGGCCAGTAATTTCCTAAGATAAGAAAACTCTTTTTTAATAAAATTCACATAATACTCTTTTCTCAAGAAATTCATGTCTTTTCTCAAAATAAACAAACTTACTTCTTATATTACCAACACTCTTTTATACTTTATATACTCATTCATTATTTTAGTTGGGAATCTAATACGCACCTCATCTATTTAATTTTTATGCTTGCCGTACTCCTCATGTTTTTGTGCCATCATGGTACCCAGAAACTACCCAAAGATCTTTATCTTAAGTCTCCAACAACTGAAGCATTCCTTGTTTTCAAACTGCTATTTTCTTCACCTTGCTCCCCCTCACTGTTTAAGGGCCATGTTTGCCTTAATGATTCCAGCTGAGGAAATGCAGGCCAACTACTTGGGCTAATATATACTAACACAACAATAAATCAACCATTGGAACCTAATCATTCCCTGTGTACCAACTCAATGAATTAAGTTAATTCAAACACTGCAATTTGGTGGGTTTGCCAACAAAATGATAGTGAATTAAGAAAGATGTTAGGAATCACACTTGTGCTTGTTTTTGCTCAGTTTTTTGGACAAAGACTTAGACAAGTACAGAAAATGAATCCTCTTTTGCAACCCAAAACTCATGGCTCAGTATGAGTTTTGATACATGTAAGAAGTAATAAGATCCCTCAGCCAACTACAGTGATGGTGGGAGTTTGATAAACTTGAAGGTTGGTTTCAGGACTATAGAATGACTAAAAGCACAGGATATAAGGGAAATCTCAGCTATGGTGAGTTAGTATTCTAATTTTAACGTTGACATGAAATAAAGGCGCCTTCTTGTTTTAGAAAAAGAAAAAAGGCAAGAAGGTATTAGGGATTTGAATGGACGCTGTTCTCCAGCACAATAAAATCCCACGATATGGGTATGTTCTACCACTTCTGTCCTCACATGAAGGTGGTTGTGGAACCATATACTCTACTCACAGGTCAAATGTGCTGCTACAACCAGAAAAAAAATCTCCAGGGTAGTCTCAGGTGTTAACAATGATCAGCCTTTAGTGGTACAGTTTAGAGCTGTGTGGATTTGAGAGGGTGGAAACAGCATCTGCTCCAAAAAGGAACAGTGGCAGGAATCAAGAACAATCTCACCAGTATCTTCCCACACCCAAGTCTTCACAAGTAGGAATGGGTCACAATTAACCTAATGCATCATCATTATTATTCAACTGAATCATCATCATCTTTACCCAAAAACATTTACTGAGTCCTCTGTGCAAACCTTTGGGTGGAAGAAGATAAAAGAATATATAAAGAGTATAGGCCTTCTAGAAACTTACTAGCAAAATAAGGTTAAAAATAATTACAAAAGAATAGATGAGGGGCACCTGGCTGGCTCAGTCGGTTAAGCAACAGACTCTTGATTTTGGCCCAGGTCATGATTTCACAGTTCATGAAATTAGTGCCTACTTGGGATTCTCTCTCTTCCTCTCTCCCTGCCCCCACCCTGCTTGTGCTGGTGTGCACTCACACTCACTCTCCCTCAAAACAAATAAACTTTAAAAAAGATAAGTAAATATCAGCATGAGATAAATGTATGTAACCTGGGTGTTATTAATTCACAGACATTTTAGCAACAATGAACCTTAGATATTCTTCAGTCTAGCCTGATTATTGAGTCACAGAGAGGTTAAGTGGGTTATCCCATGGTGCATGATTTAAAACTGGCACCAAAACTCCCCATATTGACTCCAAGTGCTGAAATTAATTAAAGAAAGTAACTTGGTCAATATAAAGCCAAGACAGGAAAAGAAGTCACTATTGCTCTTAATACATTCACCATTTTATGTTATAATTTCCAAAGTCAATTGCAGTAGGTGGGTCTGTGTTCATCCTGTGAAAATAATATTCAACAGATTCAAAATGCGCCCCTCATTTTGCTGCTGTCAGGTTTCATAATGACCAGCAGCAGGAAATCATAAGTTCTGAACTACTATGATCCATTTTACTGATCAGAGCATCCAGTTATCATGTAATAAGGTTCTGAAGCAATCTGCCTCTGCTATTTATTCTGCATTTATTAAATGACTTGGGAGAATTCACATATTAGTATTTGTGAAGAAAGGCTAAAAAATTAAATGCCTATTTTAGTCAGCTTTGAAATGAGCAATCTTGCTTATGAGAAATATTATATTCTTATTTAAAGTAGATACCTTAGAAGGAAACAGTCAGTTCTTAGATAAAGAGAATAGGGAAGCCACGTTGTAAGAATGTCACTAAAATATTTTAAAAGTCATTTTTCTTAGTGCCCAGAGGGTAATTCGAGAAAAAAAAAAGATAAAAAGTGACTTCTCAGGTAAGTAAATGAAAAATGCATTCACTGTCACCATACTGTTGATTTTGTCCCAATTAAAATCCCCAAGTATAGGGGCGCCTGGGTGGCTCAGTCGGTTAAGCCTCCGACTTCAGCTCAGGTCACGATCTCATGGTCCGTGAGTTCGAGCCCCGCGTCGGGCTCTGGGCTGATGGCTCAGAGCCTGGAGCCTGCTTCCAATTCTGTGTCTCCCTCTCTCTCCGACCCTCCCCCGTTCATGCTCTGTCTCTCTCTGTCTCAAAAATAAATAAACGTTAAAAAAAAAAATTAAAAAAAAAAAAAAAAAATCCCCAAGTATATACACCACCTCAGAGTCACCAAGGTTACCCTTTGAACACCTTAAGAAAGACATACACACACACACACACACACACAAAATTGACACATAAGAAGTATTTATCTCCTCCAAAGGACAATAGGAACCAAGTAGATTTTTGTTCATTAAGAAATGTTCAGGGGCACCTGGGTGGCTCAGTTGGTTGGGTGTCCAACTTCAGCTCAGGTCATGATCTCACAGTCCGTGAGTTTGAGCCCCGCGTCGGGCTCTGGGCTGGAGCCTGCTTCGGATTCTGTGTCTCCCTTTCTCCCTGCCCCTCCCTGCCTCTCTCTCTCAAAAAAATAAACATTTAAAAAAAAAAGAAATGTTCAAAACTCAAAAAAAAAAAAGTTTAAAGCTCATACATTATCAACATGGATAGCAGTAGCAGGCAGATTAGAGAAATGAATAAGAATAAAATCACAAAGCACCCAAAAAAAAAATATGAGGTAGTAAAAATAGGAGGTGATAAAAACTATCCAGCATGCTTTCCTAAAGGGTAAATCTTTTCAGGAAATGCTGTAGAAATTTTAAAAGATAATATAAGTCCACTAAAGTGAATCACTAGGTACTAGCAAACCCCAAATGTGTTTGAAATTTGTGCCACATAAAGTCTACAGAAACCCAATGAAGATGGGGGTGGCTGGGAATGAAGGCAGGGGGAGTTGTTGAGGACATCTAATTAGTAATAAGTAACGAAGTACCTTATTGAAAAGAATTTGTATTCCATTAATTTAGCTAAGAACTTGGTTTCTAACTGGTAGTAAATACATGTTTGTTGTAGTAAATGAAAAAGAATGGAGAAAATCTGCTTTCTAGACACAGAATCTAAACTAATGAGACAGTCAAGAGAAGACTGTAATGAATTTAGGAATAAGGAAGAACTGATTCATTAATACATAAAATTCTGTACTAAGATCATGAATGTTTAGAAGAGAAATTTACTTGGGGAAGGGCTGGAAACAGGATTATCCATCCAAATTTAGAATTATGTAAACATCAAGATGAACAAAATTAAGCTTTTCTTTTGTAGGGCACAAGGGAGAAATTACTTCATGACTTTTGCTTGGGAACCTCCTTTTTTTAATTATGCAAAAAATATATATACTGTGAAGTTCAAGCAGCCTCACAAAGCTTCAGCTACATCTCAATTAAATAGCATAGGGAATTGCATAAGAAACCCAGACAGAAATGAAAACAAGTATGTGAGCAATTTAATCAAGTTAAGATTTTTTTCCAAAGTGGAATTAAAAAAAAAAAAATTAAGAAATGGAAAAAATAATTCCCTATCTTCTACTGTTTTCTCCACTTAACTTGAACCTTATGCCCAGCTTATTAATTATGTAGGACCCTCATTATTTGAGTGAAATATTGTAGCTATGGGTTCTTGTCTGCCCAGCACATTTCTCATCTCCTATAACTGGGAATAATATGCCTTTCTTTTTTCAGGTGCCATTTCAAGTCCATATAAATAAAAAATGGTACCCTCTACTCTCCCAGCCAGGGTGGAGACATTTGGCATAGTACTGCCTATCAACATACCCTGTTCTCCTGGCCAAGAAGAAGCATGTGGTCTAAACAAGGTCTTATAAGAACCAGGAATTTTCCAGAATTAACCTGACACAAAGGGTGCTCAGACAATATGTGTTAAATGAATGTCAGGCAACTGAATGAATAAGCCAGTGGGAATAAGACCTGTTTCTTTCCTTGAGAGTCATGATGCTAGGAGAATATAATCTTACCCTGCTCCAGCCTTTGTTAATTTACAGAGGAAGCTCATCAATCAGTAGATGATAATGATGCTGAGATTAAGGAAAGCAGAGACAAACATAACTAAAAGATGAGTAAAGACAGAATCTTCATGAAACCCTTCTGGAACTTACAGTTTTGTGACTAATAAACTTTCTTTTTTGCTGAAGTTGACAAGTTTCTACCACTTGTCCAAGGAAGCTTATGATATACACAATAATCTTTGGCAACACTTTAAAAGACCCCCAGAGTACCTACCTGGGGTGATCAAACAAGTAATCATTATAGATTTAAATAAAATGTATTTCATTATAGATGTAAATAATATTCAAAATTGTTGTTGAAATAAGCAGGAACATTTCCTCACAGTGCACTTGCAATTTACAGTTGCTCTCACATTAAGCCTAATAATATTGCTTTAGGAAAAAAAATAGATAATATTAAGTTCATATATCCTGCATATCCTGCATAATATAGAAGATTCTAAAAGACTACATGTTTACTATTCCATTTTCATGATTTAAGACTTTCATACAGTATTAGAAACATTTGCAATTTATTAGCAACTCCCTCTTTCATTTCCTTTTTTCTTATTGCTTTGGAAGTCTATTTTAAATTTACCATCAATTGATGAGTTTTATCTGTGGACATTAAGTTTCAGAATCATAAACTCAGATTCCCATAGGGCTCTTTCGTGAGCTTAAGAGTGTCTTAAGGGGTGCCTGGCTGGCTCAGTCGGAAGAACATTCAGCTCTTCATCTCTGGGTTGTTGAGTTTGAGCCCCATGTTAGATGTAGAGATTATTTATCTTAAAAAAAAAAAAAAAAAGAGTGCCGAGTGCCTTAAACTGTAATTCTGGTGAAACTAATTCCCCTTATCGGCTTTTGAGAATCAAGCCACAACTGTAAATTATTCCTCAAAGTGTAGAAGATGAATAAGGAAGAAAAAAAAAAAAAACACCTCAACTGTAATTCAACACTCACCATGATCATCATGATAGAGGTACTGTTCCAGGTGCTAGAGGTAAAACCATGAAGAAGACAGAAAGAACTGTAATATTATAATGCTGTTTCAGAAAGAGATAACAAAATCGGCATAAAATTAAAAAGGTACTGCATTAGAAAATGGCCAGACTAGGGAAACCCACTTTGGGGAGATGAGGTTTTAACTGAGATCTGAATGAAAGTTACCAGGCATATCAAAACCTGTGAGACCAGCATTCTAAGCAGAAGGAACCGATGTGCAAATGCTCTGACGGGGCAGTATGTCTGAAATTCAAGGAAAGTAGATGAATACCTAGTGCGGCTGGAGTGTGAAGAGCAAGAGGGAGTGTGGCAAGTGATGAGATCGGACAGCTCTGTGGGCACTGATAAGTTTGGGAAGCCATTCAGACAGGGGTATGGCACCATCTAACCTCCCTTTCCGAAAGGTCACTGGCACTGGTGGCAGGGTGAACTGTAGGTCTCAAGGTTAGAATTGGGAACATCAGGAGGAAGCTGTTATGATAGTCCAGGGGAGACATGGTGGTAGCTTGGGCTATGGGGTTGAAACGAAGAGAAGTAGAATAGCATAGTATCCTTTTGGAAGTAGAGACTAGGATTTATAAGAAGTGGGTGAAGGAAAAAGAAGAATCAAAGAATCTCATAACTACATCTGAGCGTGAACTCCAGATAACGTGGTGAACTGACCAAATCTCCAAGTTAAACTACATTGTTAAATGTACTCTCATTTTCAGGACACTTAATTCATTAAGTAAGAATGACTAAGCCAACCAATATAATTAAGAATATAATTTAGGATATAACCAAATTTGCTTTGCAAGAAAAATAACCACCTTTATAAATTTTATTAATGTTTAATTTTGAGATGGAGAGGGAGAGAGGGAGAGACAGAGTGTGAGTGGGGGAGGGGCAGAGAGAGAGACACACACACAGAATCTGAAGCAGGCTCCAGGCTCTGAGCTGTCAGCACAGAGCCCGACGCGGGGCTCAATCTCACGAACCGGGAGATCATGATCTGAGCCGAAGTCAAGCTCAGGTCAAAGTCGATGCTTAACTGAGCCACCCAGGCACTGCTAAAAAATAACCACCCTTAAAAGACGTGCATTATTAGGGTAAAGATGAGAATTGGAGTTTGAATATTTTAGGTGTTTAAGTTGACAGCCTTATACAGAAATCCCCATCTGAACTCTTTTAGACCTTCTCTCTGTATCACTTAATATGATCTTTAATTATTACTTCTCATTTTGGGGTATAAGAATTAAACCTTCTCAAATTGTAGCTTGTGCTTCTTTACACCTTCTCCATCATTTAACACATTTTCCCCCTCACAATAATGGCCCAATAAACATTTTTCAGTATAGAAATCACTTCATCTCAGAGAAATGTCTCCCCATCTCCCTTTTTTCATTGGTTACTATGAAAATGCTTCCAGTACAATGAAGCCAGGGCTCCTCCGTAAGCCTTGTCTGCTGCCTCTTCAGTCTGCACAGAGCACTCCATTTTCACAACCTCCCATATCTGTTTTTCACTCTCAGCTTATTAGTTGCTGGGTCACACAGGCAAGGAAATCAGTCCCTCCATCATTAACAGGACTTCGCATCCCATATTGTAAAAGTGGTGAACGTCTCAACTAACAAAGAGAATCTTAATGTTGCACTCCCCTGGGCAAACACTGAAATCCCTCCATAGATTTTGATTATTTTACTCTCCTGAACAAAACCATAGCCCTCTAATGGATCCTTAAGGTTTCACCAGGCAACAATTGTAACCAGTATGGTATTTCAAATACCGTATTTCAAATTCAGAATTTCAGTGGTTTTCCTTTCAAATAGCCTAAAGCTCACGTTAAGTAATGATAGAATCCGGTTTCCCTCTGCTACTGACCATTCACTATATCTCATCTACCCTACCGAAGTGCATGAAAACCCTCCTTTCCTGCAGACCACAAGACAAATATGAAAGAAGGCCTTTTATACTCAAGTGTAAAAGGAAGACTGTAATTTTGATGCATTTAAGAAACAGGGTATGGAGTTCCCCAAAGCCTGGCTGGTGGGTACTACCCTTCATTCTTGCAGTACATTTCTATCAATAGCAAAATCTTTTTAAGTTTTTCTCACAATCTCTCATCTTCCCTACTAAACGATAAGCTTCTAGACCAGTGCTAATAACCACTGCAAGGTATTCGAAAAATATTTGTTTAATAAATTACTGCATGCACTTAATTAACAAACAAATCAATGAATGAATAAATGAATAGCTGCTTTGATGGTTAAGATTTGACTTCCAGGGCGGTCTCATTTGGGCCAATTTTTTTTTTTAACTTTCAATCCAGTCAGATTTGCATTAGAAAGTCTCCTTTGTGCAAACACTCCAGGGCAACTGTGCAAAGTCACTTTGAAAGTAAATGCCATCAAATATTAATAAGATAAGCCAAGGGAAATAAGCTTGTAGTTTATCCCAGATAAAAAGCATTTTTTCCCCTTTAGTATGAATACATACAGGAATTTACAGCTCCCTTCCAAACACCAGACAGAGACATGTGGGTGGCAAAGCTAACTAGGAACAGCAGAGTGAGTGGAGCATACTGGTAGGTTTAATAGGGTGGAAAACTCCTGAAACGGTGAACCTTAGAAGATGCTATTTCTTCCATTAGATTTTCTTCCCAGAATACACTTATATCCATATCTAAGGGGAAAATAAATTTAAAATTATATTTTAGCAATTCTACAATCACAGTATAGTTTTCTAAAATAACTAAAGCAGTCCAGGATCTCTAGGGATCTCTAATTGGGCCAAACAAGAAACATAAAGTATGTGCTACCCTCACAGTGCAACAGCAAGCCTGGCTGGGAATGGAAGAGAAAAGGTTCTACAAGGTCCCCACTCAAATGACAGTTTTCCAATGAATTGTGAAATGTATTTTATTGAATCAAGGAACTAAATACTGAAAAAAGAGCCAATGTGTCATAGATCCTCTGCACAGCATCTTCCCGGTATACACAGGAGAGCCATCACCAGTTCTAACACTGGTCTTACTCACAGACTACGCACGGTAGTAAGAACACTGGATTCGACATCAAAAGAACTGAATTCTCATTCTAACTCTGCAACTCATTAACCAGTTGACCTTAGTCAAATCATTCACTTCTCTAGGCCTTATTTTACTTATCCAGAGTGAAAGTGCCACTGATATCAATCTCCTGGAGCTGTATACATATATGTAAGATATAAGCACAGTAAGCTGCGGCCTAAAGTGTGTTGCAATAGGCCCTCTGCCACCCAACCCCTCCGCTACATGCTTAGACAAATGTTAATGTTACGTACATTAAAAAAAAAAAAAAAAAAAAAAAAAAAAAAAACTTACACGTGAAGTCGTGAACTTTAAATTCCAGGAAGCCCAGCAGCGGCTGGGCGTGCTATGGTGGTGGTGGCTGGCACCGCAGAAATGAGAACCAAGGGGACCAGGGCCTGGCCTCCACGCGGGGTGGAGCAGGTGGCTGTGTGAGCTGTCCGGGCATGGACAACCTGGACTACCGGCCCAGCAGCCGCATCTTGCTGGTGATGAGCAAGTGCAACCCCGGGTGTGAGCCGAGGGAGCGCTTCTCACCCTTCAGGGTGGTGCTGGTGCCGGACAAGAACAGCGAGGAGTCCGAAGGCATGCTCTTGGACAAGTTTGAGTTCAGCTCGCCGACCCGCAGGGTCGTGGAGGAGATGCACAACCAGCGCCTCAGCCCCTATGGCACCAAGCCCAGGAAGGTGCGTGTCGCCACGTTAGCGTGACCACCGGAGTGCTGGTGGCAGCCGGAGACGGGCCTCTCTACCCTCCCTTCACCAGAAGCTGTGCTGGCTGGGGTAGGGGTGGTACTTCCGCTCCCGGGGCGACGAGAGAACGCCTCGCAGTCTGTGCGCAGGAGTAGGGAGGAGGCGCTGCGAGTGGTTTTTTTCAGGATGCCCTGCGCCATGGCGGCTCCCCGCTGTGGAGTTTGGGAGAAGCAGAAGGAACATCGCCCCCTGCTCGGACCAGGCAGCCCCCACCAAGCAGCCGTGGCAACTCTGGCTTCACGGTTGCAGTGGCTGGGCTTCCCCCTACTCCCGCCGTCACTAATCTGGAACTTTGGATTCCACTGCCCAGAGGTGGTCCTGGCCTACTTTGAGTACTTATTTGGCTCTCCTCTCTAGGAACCCCCGGTTTACCATGTATAAAAACATAATACTGCTTTTTCTCAGGTTGGTATGGAGCTTAACAACTTGATGAAAAGTACGTTAAACTGCGGCACCCTGGCATTGCGCTTTTTCCCAGTACCAGACAAAAGTATGCATATATATAATTTTTAAGTACAGGTAATTAAAACTGCCACTATTGGGGGGGGGGGAGAAAGACACTTTAAATTCCAGGAAATGCAAGTCATTGACTAATTAATAATACGATGTAACTAACTGGTATCCTATTTTCCCCAAATATATCCAGTGTAGTGCCTACCCTGACAGAGAACTCAGATATAGAATGAACTAAGTAGACCCACCACTTGTGGGTGAAATAAAAGTGTGCACTGGGCCAGAAAGAAAATACTAAAATTGATCTGAGAAGGAATGTAAAAAATCAAGCTGGGATACTGAATCTAAAATTATTCTTCCAAGCTGGTAACATTTAGGATGTTAACTGTGTAATATTGAGGAATAGTGATCTGAACTTTGCCATTGGTACCTCCTGGCCACTAGGGGGAGCCAGCAATGTTCTGCTGTATAAAGGAAAATGACTTGTTTTAGAGTCAATTCTGTACTTTTTGAAGAGCAGGAATTATTTTGATTTTGCATAGTCACAAGAACTTTGTCATCAAATTATTCCTCTGGAATATAGGACAGGATAGCAGTTCCATTTCCTGGAAAGAAAAATAATACAGAACAAAAATTCAAGGATTAGCAATCAGATATGCTGAGCATAACTACCCTTAAAAACTCATTCGGTAATCAGTGCATTGAAATAGAGCAAGTAATATAGAATGCTGTCTTCAGGTAATGCACATATTTATTTTTAAACTTGATATCCTATAATTATTTGGCCCAGACATGGACACACATCTTGAATATGCCTTTGTTTTTGTTACAACTGGTAGGTCCAGAGCCTGATACAGACTGCTATAATGTGTGCTTTTCTTTTTCTCTATGTGTGTGTGTGTGTACTATATACTATTTCATACATGCAAAAATAAATAACATATATGTAAATACTGAAGCATATTAATGGAAAAAATAAGCTCAGTATCAACTAGAACATACCTTTAAACTATGTTGGCTTCTTCCCAAACCAAATTGCCTGCTTCCATCCATACTGATTCACTACTGTGAATATTGCATTTATCATTTCACTGCTTTTTAAAAACTAGTTTTCATCACACATATATACACTCAATGATATATATTTTAGAATTTTTATTCTTGAGTTTCATCAAAAGTATAGCATACGATATGTTGTTTTTGTGACCTTTTTTTAAATCGTCAACAATATGTTTCAGTGATTCATCCATTTTTTCCATGTCAGTGACATTCATTCTCACTGGTGAATAGTATTCCATGGTGGACTATACCACACAGTATTTAATTGCTATCTCCTTATTGGACATTTGGGCTGTTTCCACTTTTTGCTCTTATAATCAGTTAACACTACTGCTATGAATATTCTTGCTTAAGCCCCTTGGAACACGAGACAAGAGTTTCTCAAGGGCAGACACCTAGGAAGACAATTTCTGGATCATAGGTTGTCTGCATCTTCAACTTCCAAGTACTAATTGTATCCAAATTTGTGAATCCACTTTATACTTCTAACAGTGTATGAGGGTTCTCATTGTTCCACATCCTTACCCAGATTGGCATTGTCAGACTTCATTTTTTTTTAAGTTTATTTTTAAGGAGGGGTTGGGGAGAGTGAGTGGGGGAGGGGCGGGGAGAGATGGGGACAGAGGATCTGGTGTGAATGTGGTGAGAATGTGGTGCTCAAACTCACGAACAGCAAGATCATGACCTGAGCAAAAGTCATACGCTTCACCAACTGAGCCACCCAGGTGCCCTGGCATTGTCAGACTTCTTAATTTTACCAGTTAAATGGTTCTAATTGGTTCCTTGATGAAGTCATAGTTTGCATAATAAGGATGAACTTCTTTTCAAATGCTTATTGACCATTCTTATTTCTCCTTCCTAGAAATGCTTGTTCACATTCTTTCTCCAGTTTTCTATTGAATTGTTATTTCCTTAATGATTTGCAGGAACTTTTATATATTCTTTATTCTAATCTCTTGTCTGTCATATATGTTGAAAATAAATTCTCCAGATTTTGGCTTGGTCTTTTCACTTTCTTTATAGGTCTTTTGATGTCAGGGGAACTTTTAAAGTAATCACACTACCATCTTTTTTTTTAATGGTCATTAATTAAAATAGTCTGGTTTTTTTTTAAGTTTATTTATTTTGAGAGAGAGAAAGAGAGAGCACACACATGCACAGGTAGGAGAGAGGCAGAGAGAAAACTGAGCAGGCTCCAGGTTGTCAGCTGTAGCACAGAGCCCTACATGGGGCTCAAACTCATGAACCAGGAGTACATGATCTGAGCCAAGATCAAGAGTAACACACTTAACCAGCTGAGCCACCCAGGCACCCCTAGAATAGTCTATTTTTTACTTAATTAGTTAAAATGATCTGAGGTTTTTTTCTGAAGTTTTTCTAGTTTTGCCTTTTACATTTAAGTATTTCATCAATCTAGAATTGATTTTGGGGTAGGGAGTAAGGTCAGGATAAGGTTTTTTTCTCATGTATTAAGCATTTGTCCCAGCCTCACTTATTTCTAATGATCTACATCATCCTTCTCTCATATCTTTTCATTACATTTTCTCTTTAATTATGACATATAAAAATGCAATTGCATTTTTAAAATAGGTTTTATATCCAGCCACCTAGCTAAACGCTCTTATTAATTCTAATAAATTATCTGTGCATTACTTAAGGTTTCCTTATATAGATGACAATCATATCATCTATATAATTAGTTGTGCATGTTTTTTCTATAGTAGGCTAAACAAGGGTTTTATTCAAAGATGTCAAAGATGTCAACATCCCAATCCCCAGAACCTGTTAATATGTTACCTTACATTGTAAAAGAGACTTTGCAGATGTGATTAAGTAAAAGATCTTGAGATGGGGAGATTATTCTTGTGGGCTCAAATAATCATCAGTGTCCTTATAAGAAGGCAGAGAGAGATCGTATTACAGTAGTAGGAGATGTAACAAAGAAAGCAAGAAATTGTAGTGGGGTCAGGGAAGGGTAATGAGCAAAGAAGTGCAGATCTCTAGAAGCTGAGAAAGACAAGGAAACAGATTGCCCACTCAGAGCCTCCAGAAGGAGCCAGCCTGCCAACACCTTGACTTCAGCCCAGTAAGACTGATTTGTACTTCTCACCTCCAGAACTAAAAGGTAATAAGTGATTATTGTTTTAAGCTACTAAATTTGTGGTAATTTGTTAAAGCAGCCACAGAAAACTAATATACTTTCCAACCTTTTTTATTTCTTTTTCTTCCCTTAATACTTTGGCTAAAAATTCTAATAAATTTTTTTTTCTGATTACATGATTTTCTTACAGATTCTTAAATACAATAGGAAGAAAAGCTCATAATACTCTCGACATTTTCAGATTTATCAACCACAAGAAATTTCCAAAAAAGTATCTAAATTCTTTCTAAAGTCTTTAATTAAAGCTGGAACATGCTGTTTCAAATATTACAGGCACACTGTTTTTAATGATAGCTGCTTAATTCTCATGAGTATAATAATGCTCTGATTTATATATATTCTTTCTTTATGATTGATTGATATCTTCTTTATCTCTGGAAAGTTCTGAGGCATCAAAATTGTTGCAAAGGAAGACTAAAAATAACAACAAAAGAGCCTAGCCTTCTAAGGAAGAAAGAAAATAGATGTTCCAGGTGCCCGAAATGAGTAGTGGCTCAGTGGGAATTCTGAAAACATTGTCACTTTGGAGAACTAACTTGCAAGTTAGAGATTGATTTCCCTATCAACCAAATACATGAGTATCTTTATAGATGTATGAATAGCCATAATTATTAATAGCAATATGGTATCATGAAGAAGTGGGAGTCAACTGTAACCGACATGTGTTCAGTGAAATTTGGAGAATTTCTATCAAAATGCAGCCTTTATCACATGGTTTATAGAGTAATAATTTCAGTATGTAAGCCTGGTCACTTATTCATCAAATTCATAACTTTACTTTTAAACACTCAATAGAAAAATACAGGAAAAAGCTGTAGTTCACTCATGTTTTTATGATTTTTTAATACCATAATTATCGTCTTCGTGAGGAAAACTATTACAATATTTTTCCATGATTGAAACAAATCTATAGGTCTCCCTAGCAGGAATTGTTTAATAAGTAGATTGTAAACTCTGACCTACAGAAGTTTTATGATAAGACAATAAAATCAAGAAGAAGAAGGAGTTGTACTTACTTCCTTAACAGGGACCAAAGTCATCATAAAGTTGTAAACTCGGACTCTAAGGAGGAGTACCCTGAAAAGATTATTTTGTACTCCCTAAAATCTGAGTAAGTTTTGCTAACCACTTTCAGATTTCTTGTAATCCCTGTTGCCTATCCTTGTCTTGTGTGATAAGAGTTGACTTCTTTGGTTTTTATAGCAGTTAGTTCAGCTCATTCATATTTTTGGAGATACACACCCATAGCTCCAAATCCATTATTTGCTTTCCTCATAAGCTGTACCTTTTTTCTACTGACTTATTCCTGAAGAGGAAGCTCATTCCACTGGACTTTTTTCTATAAAGGAAACCATCAACACAAAGAAAATTTATTTGCCTCAGGAAGTATTTTTATATATTGACCACATGCTGCTTTAACCTCACATCCTGGCTCTCTCCCACACCAACTTGTACTGTGATACATAAAATCAAAATAGAAGAAAAGACACACAAAGTTTTTACCTTGAAATGTACCATTTACCCTTTTCTCAAGATTGAATGTAGAATCATCAGTGGGAAGATTAAAGAAATCTTTTCATGAACCTGATACAGATAAGTGAAACACTCTCCTGATTTTATCTGTTGGTTCAATCTGACTTTTGAGGCCCCAGCTCGGATGGTCTAAGCAAAATAGAAAATAGGAGGTAACGATGTAATTGCTTAGACATAGCTCTGATGTAAGCCTCAAGAAAGAGCAGTAATAATAATTATTATTATTACTAATAGCTACTTATCTTATAATGTAATATGAACCACTCATTTAGAACACTTCATATACTGATTATATCCTTATTCGTGTGATCCTCATAACAATTCTATGAGTTGGATACCCATAAAAAATTGAGACAGAGATTAAATAAAATGCCCGAAGTCACATAACTGTAAACTATGCTGGCTCTTGAAATTTCTTAAAATTTTCATATTATCCAGTTAGCTCACCAGGAAAGGAGACTAGACAGAGACTTAATGTAGAACCCTAAGTGGAAGTTGATTACCAATTCCACTAATCATTGCAGTGGTAGTTAAGAGCCTGGGTGGAGGCCACATCCAATGAAGAGTACATATGCAGAGTAGTATAGTATACTCTAAGAGGAATACATAAGAAATATAATACATGGTTTCTACCATCCCAAGTATTATATTCTAAAGGCAAACTTAGTCACATGAAACAATTAAGTAGTAATTCAACCCAGTACACACTTATTCTATTCAATTCAACAGACAGTTGCTTGAGCTTTGCTCAGTTTTACAAACTAACTAAAGATGCCAAAATCAGGATCTTCATTCAAGAAGAAAGATGAAGGAGGAGGCATGAGATCTATTTGAAGGATCTCAAGATTCAGTGAAGGGAAAAGCAGGGTTGTAATTCAGCCATTAAAAATTCAATGTGGTCAATGCACTCAGGCACTAGGTGCCTAAGAAGATGTGACTGACATTTTCTAGAAGACCAAGGAATTCTTGCCAGGAAAGATAATGCCTAAGCTAAATCTTAAAGAATACATCTTTAATATTCTATGAATGAAACATTTCTCATTTGAAAACATATTTTCATTCCTAAATAAAACCTTTGACTGTATTTGGCATTTCCTTGGTACATCATAGATATGCAACCCTGAGAGCGTAGCCCATTCATAGACACAATTAAACTTTCTATGTTGCAAATCTGTCTAACTTGGAGCATGGCATTTGGAAAATCAATTTAGTAAAAGGCCAGCTGCCAGAGCAATGGACTCATGTGTCTTCACACCAGTAGCCTTCTGCTGGCTAATACAAAAGCTATGTCAATGACTAGATCAATGCCATTAAAAAAGAGATTTTTCAAGTTTAATCCATTGCAATACCTTATTTTCACACATTTAAAGAATGTGAAGTTTAGAAATATATTGTAGGTTCTTGTCATTATATTTTTTGAAGTAAGATCAAGATCCGATATTTTGACACATACATCTAAAGTGCTCTACTTCAGAAGCATTCATTCTTTCACTACATCCTTACTGAACACCCATTCAGAGCCAAGTACTATTGTGGGCATGAAGTATAATAGTAGTTCACAAGGCAAGTAAGAGTCTAGTTTCAGAAAGGCTATACTCCAATGGAGAAAGACCAACAATAGCCATGTGAATAAATAGGCTAAATTTAGATAAGAATTAGAAGATAGATAAGTGCTATAAAGAAGATGAATAAAACAGGATGGTGGGTCAGGGGATGAATTGGGGGCTATAGGAGAAGCTATTTTAGCTAGGATGGTCCCAAGAGCCCTCTCTGAAAATATGACATATTAATCTAAGAAAATTTTTATCTGAAAAAGTGCCAACCAAGAAAAATCTAGTAGGGAAAATTTCAGGCAATGGGAACAGCAAGTACAAAGCCTCAGAGACAGAGGTGATCTTGGAGTACTTAAGTAACAAAGGAAAACCAGAGGGGCTGAAAAATAGTGAAAAAGAATGAGGGGGGTCAGAGACGAAGACAGTTTAGGCATGTCACAGAGGACTTTGGAAAATAAGAAGTTTGGATTTTCTTCCAATTGGCATAGAAAGCCATTGGGAGGTATAAGTAAGGTAATGACATGATTTGATATAAACTTTTGAAGAACTGTTCCAGTTACTGTGAAGAAAATTGACCATAAGAGGAAAGAATGAAAGCAGGAAAATCCCTTAAGAGGCAAGTACAGTTGGGCAAATAAGACATGACAGACAGTAGGTCAGACTAGAGTGGAAGGAGCTAGTGACATATGATCACATACGTGATGCATTTTGGAAGAAGAGTTAGCAACATACTTGTAAGTTGGGTTTGGGCTTGGGAGACGGTAAAGATAAGACTTGGAAAGAAACAAAAAAATAATTGAAAGAGGGAAGAATAAAGAGTATCTTTTGCCATGTTAGGTTGGTAATGCCTAATACCTTTCTGAGTGGAGATACTAAATAAGCTTCCAGGTATATGATTCTAGAATTCAGAGGGAAGATATAGAAAAAGGGATTTATATTTGGGAGTTATGATCATACAGATAGTATTTGAATGCAGGGAAAACATAGAGAAAGGAAAAGGGGACACACAGAGACTCCTGTGGTCCCCAACATTTAAAGATCTGCAGAAGAGAAAGAGAAGCAAGGGAAATTAAGAAAGAGCCTCAGTGAGGGAACAAGAAACAGTAGCTATGGTACTAGGAAGGCTCACAGAACAGTCAAAAGGAGCATCTTGTTCATGGTTACTGTGAAGTCAAGAAAGATGAGGACAAGTACTCGATTCAAGGATATGGTGAATTACAGGGCCCTGGTGACCTTGATAAGACCATTTCAGAAGTTTGGTGTCAATGAAAGCTTAATTAGTGGCATATACCAGTTAGCTATTGCTATGTAACAACTACCACAAAACTCAATGGCCTAAAATAACAACTATCATTTCTCACAAATTTATGGTCAGCTAATAGCTCTGTTAATCTGGACCAGTCTCAGCTGATCTCAGCTGGGTTAGCTCATGTAACCAGTGTGGTATCTTAGGGGTCAGCTGCTCTAAAATAGCCTCACCTGAAATGATGACTCATCACAGTTTTTGCAGGGTCTCTGAACCTCCCAAAGGACAGTCCTGGTTTGTTTTAGAATGGTGGCAGGGTTCCAGGAAAAAGGGCAGAAAGGCACAAGGTATCCTGAAAACTTGACTGCACATTGGCACTTCATTATCTCCTCCACATCTTATTAGCAAAAGCAAGTCTAAGTCCAACCCAGAAGCAGAGTAGGTGATGACTAGGAAGTTAGAGACCAAAGTGCATGGATACAGGGAAGCTGTTAGAGCCTGCAATGCAGCTAAGTTACTGTGTATTATGGCAAGAGGGTTGAGAAGAAAATAGAAGAGTGCATAGAGACAGTCGTAACAGTTTTGAAGAATTTTGCTATAAAAAGGGACAGATGCCATACCTGAGATGCTGTGGAGTCAAGGACATTATTTTGTTCATCTACTAAATTTTCATTTTTTAAGATGGGATATGAGAGTTTGCTCACAAACTGACTGGAATAATTCAGGAGAGAGGGAATTCAGGAGAGAAAAAGATACTTGTTGTAACAAAGTCCAAGAGTAGATAGGCTAAAATCAGAGTGGTGCATACCTGTCTCCTTCATGTTAAATTAGATGTTCGTTTCAGAATTCTTAAGGATTAAAAAAAACTTCACCAGCTCAGGAAAATCTTATTTAAAAAGAAAAAAAAAGGACTTGCTTATAAGTCAAATTTACACACAGAACTGTTCGTACCAGGGGAGTTTATTTCTATGAAATAAAGCTGTTGTAAGATAAAGACAAGTTCAGAAGAGGAATCACCTGGGATCAATGTCTTCATTCCAGAAATCAAAATTTTCCACAATAGTTTGCAATCTTAGTGATGTAAACTGTATCCTTACAGAAGTCACTCTCCCATGTAAAATACTGGTTTGACTTCATTGTTTAAAAGTGCATTGTTGGGATGCCCGGGCAGCTCAGTCATTAAGTGCCAGATACTTAATTTTGGCCTAGGTCATGATACCAGCATCGTGGGATTGAGCCTCACCTCCGGCTCTGCATGGAGCCTGTTCACGATTCTCTCTCTCTCTCTCTCTCTCTCTCTCTCTCTCTCTCTCCCTCTGCCTCTCTCCCACACTCATGCTTACTCTCTCTAAAATAATTAATAATAATAATAATTAATAAAGTGCATTATTACTATACTTCTAGAGTGTTACATTTTGAATGTGCAATATTGTAACATCTTTTATTTCATTAATCACTTGAGGAATTGAAATAGCCATTCAGTTAAAGATTGCTTAAGTTTACAAACCACTGCATGCATGAAAAATTCATCAGCTCACTATCAGTAGCTGTTGAACTAATTACCTTTGACCTAGGTCAAATGTCTTGGAGCGTCTAATACTATTTAGGCAAATTAGTGCAATGGAGATGATTGGAGAAGAAAAAGTCACAAAATTAATTAAAGTCTGAGTTTATCGTGCTGTTTTTGCAAAATTTTAGCCATTAAACTTCAGACTTAGGGGGAGCTATGTGTGGCTGACAATGAAAACAATGTGTATAGTGGCTGTCTCAAAATCAGAAGCCTTCTTTCATTCAAACCAGGTACTGATTTCACTGGAAACTCCAGCTGACTAAATATTTAAAAGCTGAACTTTTTATGTCAATTTTTAGGTCTTTACTTTCACAATAGTTAAAGCTAATACACCATGACTCCTAGGTCAAGGACAGAAGTTTCCTAATTTCAAAAACCCTTCTGCAAATCCTCTCTCTATATGATTTCATTCTGTATATTGCCTCAGGCTTCCGCCTTGTGAGGATCCTAACAGGACAGGATCATGAGCAATTAAACACAGAATGGGCTACTTTAAAGAATTCTTGACTTCTGTCTTCCATTGAAGAAAGCATTTCAAAATCAAAATTGTCCCAATATTCATCATCTGGTTTAGAAATGCCTAATTGTACTGAAGCCATTAACAAGGATGAACAGGTAGAAGATACATGGTGGAAGATACAGATATAGACATGTAGATAGATAGATATAGATACATAGATATATAGATAGGCAGTCATCACAAAGAGACCAATCAACAACTAGAAGCACACAGAACAAAAAGGAGAGCCCACTGAGCAGACTAAAAGCAGATAGAAATAAAACAAGTTTAAATAACTTTGGTACATGCCAGAAGGTATATCACCTGAGCTAGATCTTAAAGGGATGGATAGGAATCAGAAAAGTATAACAGAAGACTTTAAGGTGAAGCAAAGCATAAGTCCCAAGGCATACAATATTATAATATCTATAGGAAAATTACAAGCAGTAAGTTTAGAGTGGTTAATAGACCAGGTCATGGAGAACCTGGTTTGCTATGTCTGAACTTTATCCAGTAGGTAATGATAATCCTTTTCAGATTTTTAAGCACAGGTGTGACATGAATTGAAGGGCTCGAGACTGAAGACTGAGAAATCAGTAAGAAGTATTGTATGAATATATGAAGAGGAAGGACCATACAGAAAAAAAAAAAACTGTATTGTAAAGTAAAATGTGTAGGATTTAGCAGATATATGGAAATACAGGTAATTCTATGGAAAAAGGGGTGAGGCAGGAAGGGTGGTTACTGCAAGATATAACACCAGTAGAACAATGCCACGATAAATAGGCCTGGCAGATAAACTAGCTCTCAGCTCTGGAAATTTTGACATCCTTCCCCAGCAAGCAGACATCCACATGGAGATGATCTCAAGATCCTGAAACAGAGCCTCAAGCAGATACGCAGCCAGCCAGTTTGCACCATTAGAGAAAAACTAGGACACTTTATTTGTGGAAATATCAGAGAGTATACAAATGAAGCACATCTTGGGACCTTCCGAAAAAATAAAATGACATAAACCTACTAGGGTAATTTGAGTGATTAGTTACCATAACCACATCCCTATCTGCAGATTGTAGGTAAAAATATGTAACCTTTCAGTTTGAGGTAGCCTGTTCTTTGGCCAGATCAAGTAGGCTGAAAACAAAACCACTAATCTCCACGTTCAGCTTTTGCTATTGTCAAAATCAGACTAAACACATTTGACAACTTCAATTCCAATTTCTCCTCACCAGTGAAACCCAATATTTGTGTTTCAACTCTTCCTTTAAACTTTCCCACTAACTTTTGGTTGCTTGAGGTAGCTAATTAATTAAAGCCATTTAGGAAATTGTTAACTGAGAAAAGGATGGATTTAGGGTCAGAATTATGATGGTTTGAGTAGCATTGGGAATACTAATAACTGAAATATATCCAATAAGCCATTTACTATTGCTGTTCAAATATGGTGAAACTGTAAATGCAGCCCACAAATATTTGAACCAATATTTTATAAGATCTCATTTATGAGAAAAGAATCTTCCAGGGCTGTAAAAAGATCCAATGTTTTACCTGGAAGACCGAACTTCAATAACAGAGCTTATTACATAATCTGAAATCTAGTACCTCTCCAGAAAGCTTTAAAAGATGCAGTTCTAACGTATTTTTCAGCTCTCCTGGGTAGAAGGATAAACTGATTTTTTTGATTTTTTAAAATTTGTTTTAATGTTTATTTTTATTTTTGAGAGAGAGAGAGAGAGAAAGAGAGAGAGCAGGGGGAGGGGCACAGAGAGAGGGAGACACAGAATCCGAAACAGGATCCAGGCTCCAAGTTGTCAGCACAGAGCCAGATTCGGGGCTCAAACCCACGGACCGGACCATGAGATCATGACCTAGGCCAAAGTCGGACACTTAACCGACGGAGCCACCCAGGTGCCCCTGATTTTTAAATTTTTATTTGTGAAATCTCTCCATCTATATCATCACATTAAATATTAGTGGCCTGCTCCTATAACTCTTATAAAGCTACTTCCTAGAATAAAACAGACAACTACCGATGTTATAGCTGTAAGATCTGCTCTCTAATAGAAAAGGAAACATCTCACAAAGGCTGAGATCAAATCCCTTTAATGGGCTATCAACTTGCCGGGAGGAGATCTATTCCAAGCATAAACACAACCCACCAGAGATAGTCTTTTTATGATACTCTTAAATGCCTAATAGGTGTTCAACATTGCTGTGAACTTGTGAACCCAGAAGGGATTTAGTGGTATTTATAAGTATGTTGCCATATAGTACAACACACACACACACACACACACACACACACACACTGAATGCAGGCATAGTCAGCTACCTGTACAGTATCATAGGTCCTAAATAAAGGTTTTTAAAATTTACAACTTGAAAAAAAAAACTACAAAATGGATTATAGTGACTCTGCAAAATCAGTAGTGAGCCACTTTAACACAAAAAGGTTTAAGAACTGAATGGCATTCTGTTTTGTGCTGTTGAATTTTTTAGTTAGATGTGTATTTTACTGTCTTCATTTAAGAACCCTACATAATAAACTTATTCCTCAACAGTATACATTCTTCATAATATTGATATTTTTAAAAAGCATTCCAATTTTGAAAGTGCTGGTTGGCATCCTTTGTTAGGCCCCAGGACTATAGCAATTTCACAACTTCCCAAGCAGGCATTTAAATTCTCTTAAGTAAAAAAAAAAATCTGTATTTATGTAGCAAATATTATCTTGAAGAAACCTTTTTAAAGGCAGAATTTCTTAATTAGTTACGATGTAGTAAATAAATGGCAACTTGGCCAGTTAAGTAAAATATATAATAAATCCTTAAATATGGTGAATCCTTTGGTAAATTGAAAAAAAAAGATCCTTTAATATATATGTTTTGTAAGTGAAGATTTAGTGTATGAGATTTTTTAAACTGAGGCAGATTTATATACATTGTTGTGGAGGAAGTAGCAATTCTCATGACATGAGTTGGGACTTTGCTGGGATTGCTCTATCTTTTTAACCACGAGTAGGTAGCTTTAAAAAAAAATTGCTTCTATGATAGCTGACCATTCCTACATTCCTCCCTTTAGTTACCTCAAATATCCTTGTACCAGGAGTCATTTTTAGCTATAAACAATAGAACCCACTCCATCCAAGATATATAGTAAAATAATATATTAAAGGTTATGGGGTTACTTGCAAAATATTAGGGAATCCTGGAGATATCTGTTTTGCAGACTATACAGCCAGGAAGAATAGTTCAATTACTTACAAAGTGTTCTGGCAAAGGTTCTACTGTTGCCATCACGGCCATGGATTTTGTACTGCCCACCCAGAGCATGGAACTATACCCCTAGAACATGTGTGTGTGTTCATGTGTGCGTATGTTACTTCTGAGAGCTCATTGTCTCTCCTTTATTCTCACATGAATTAATTCTCTATGTGTGACCTCTTCATGTCATTCTCTCCCGAAATAGTTTCCCAAGTGCGTTCTCCTTAGACTTCATTTTAGGTCTAATGGTAAGTAGGAAGCCTTTCTGTCCTCTGACTTAGAATGATATATCATTAGGTGAGAAATTTTAGGAGGGGTATTCAGAAGGTGCTAGGAAGACCATAAATAAGATAAATGTTCACTATGGTTTCTGCCTACCATCAATAAATCCCACTTTTCTATGCCTAAACTTCCAAACATTAACAACCACCACAACAAATATTTACATTATATTTTTATATTTATATTTACCTAATGCACCCTTTTTTAATGTTTATTTATTTTGAGAGACAGCACAAGCAGGGGAGGGGTAGAGAGAGCAAAGGAGAAAGAGAATCCCAAGCATCTCCACACTATCAGCACAGAGCCTGACACCGGGCTCCATCTCACAAATCATGAGATCATGACCTAAGCAGAAATCAAGAGTCAGACCCTTAACTAACTGAGCCACCCTGGTGCCCTTGCACTTATTTATTTATTTATTTATTTTTAATGAAAGTGCACTTGCTGTTTCCCCAGAAGGAGAACTATCCACATCACTGGTTGCTGCATCAACTCCAAGCCTGGAACCAAATGACCTCATCCTAATAGCTTGCAACAAATAGATAAGATTGAGAAGTCAACCATCACCACAGGGATAATAAAATTAAATAGGTAAAATAGCAAAGGAATCAAATAAACAGGGGTAAATCAGTTAACACGTAATTCCTAAACATTTAACAGTAGAGTCCTATGAGCAAAGATTTTTCTCTGCTACGTTCAGCAGTGATGCTAGTCAAATAAGGGATGCCACCATCATCTGCCACCATAGCCACTTTATTTGATATCACACTGAGCAAGCACTGGTTTGGCTGGGAAAATCCTATGGATGAAATGGTCTTTCATGCATAGCTGATTATCAAGAGCCTCTTCCATAGTGGAGGGTATATGCTAGATGTTCAAATATTCTCACACTACCTAATCTGAAAGAATAACCCACATATTTTTCCTCCAGATCTTCTTTTCATTAACCCTCCTATCTGTTGACTCAATGCTCCTGGGTTGTCCAGCCAAAGCATTAGCATCTCCCCATGAATCATTGCAAATGCATACCTCAAGTATCTGTTCTTCTAGATGAAACGAACATGAGGCATACTATTCAACCAGCTATACACTGGGAACATTTCCCTTGCCTCAAGTCTTCAGACCCTCCTCAAAGTGTGACTACCATGCCGCAGCAGTCCACTTTCAGCTATTGCCCACATAGTGTTAATGAATCTACTTCTAATTTTTGCCTTCTTCAGTCAAAGGTCACTGGCATAGGATGATGATGGAGTGATAGGATTTTGAAAGAGTGCATGGGAGGGAGGGAGAGAGAGAAAGAGAGACAGAGAGAGAGAATCCTAAGCAGATTCTTAGAGAGAGAATCCTGATGCAGACTTCAAACTCATGAACTGTGAAACCATGATGAGAGATCATGACCTGAGCCGAACTCAAGAGTCAGAAGCTTAACCAACTGAGCCACACAGGTGCCACAGGAGTGCTAAGAATGTAAACCACTTGCTAAAGGAATTTACTTTCCGCCATGTTTCAGCATATACTGGTTTGCCAGGGAAAGTACCAGTTCATTCAAAATGTCCCAAGAGAGTAGAATAACCGCTACTCCGTGAACTGCTCGTCCTTTCAGCATGATGACATCGGTGTAGTTAAGATACAAAATGTCCTGTGAAATGGTGAGAAAGTCATAGTGCCTGAAGACTACCTTTTCTTCATGAATCTAAAGAGTTAACGTGGCTCTAAGACCAGAAGAGGAAAACGTATTGCTTTCCTTATAAAAGAAAACTGCCTCTGTTGTTCTCTGCATATTGGAATAGATAAAAATCGAGAGCTATACAGTAGATGCCACAGACTTTCCTAATTTGTTCCAATAAAGAGATAACATCTGAAGCAGCAACTGAAAATTAGTTACTGAATAAGCTGATGAAATCATGTCACATTTTTCAAGACCAGTATATCTTCCAAATGGCCAAACAGATAAGTTAAATGAAGTTTGCATTGATTAGTATTGGCTTAAAGTCAGTGTCTAAGGCACCGGACACAGTTACCCTATAAAGGAAAGCAAGTTTGGGGAAAGTTAGGAGGCAGATTTCAGCAAAGTCTTACGATATTATCACAGAACCTTTCCTCAAGTATACAATCCTTCTCTTTTTCTTGCTTTCTTTTTTTTTTTTTTTTTTTCCCAGAGTGTCTGCTTTTGTAAACTGACTTAGTTCCTGGAATTCAAGAATTCCTATGACTCTCCATCATGGTGGCCCAAGACAAGCTCCTTTTTAACACACCTAGAATCTGTATTTTGTTTGTTTCTTTGTTTGCTTATTTTTGGTTTTCCAGTTCATGTAAGATTTTAGTAAGCTACCTATTTCAATCCCAGTGAACCCAAAACCAATCAGGCACCCCCAAATATGCTTAAAGGTCATATAATTCTGGTTATGACTCTACTTTTGCTGCCAGTAATGGAAACTATGACTGCCTCTGCCACTCTGGGATCCATCATTCCCACTGAAATCACCAAGGCCATTTCAATTCTGCTCCTACCACTCAGACAAGTTATTTAATTGCTCTGTTAAAATTACTGGTATTTTCTGTAGTTGCTTTTTCTTGCTTCCTATTTCCATAATATCTTAACGGTCATGATGAAGAAAGTGAAATATTGGGGCACCTGGGTGGCTCAGTTGGTTAAGGGAACTGAATTCAGCTCAGGTCGTGATCTCACGACCTCACGGTTCATGGGTTCAAGCCCCACATTGGGCCCTGTGCTGACAGCTCACAGAGGCTGAAGCCTGCTTTAGATTCTGTGTCTCCCTCTCTCTGTCCCGCCCCTGCTCATACTCTGTCTCTCAAAAATGAAAAAATGAAAAAAAGTTTTTTTAAAGAAAAAAAAACATACTAAGTATTTAAAACCATGCCGGGTGAAAAGTAAGTGTTCAATGTCAGCTATTACTATTGTTACTTTTTCCTTTGAATTTTTTTTCTTTTTTTAGAAAATGGTTTAAATATGATTGTGTATGACACCCTATATAAACTGACTGCAAGATCCTATTAATATTGTTTAGTTTAATATAAACTATTTTCTTATTAAATAAACATATATTTTCCTTGTCCAGATTGATATTACTCTGCATCGTAGATGTCCTGGAGGACCAGGGAGTCCTCATGTTTCCAATTTACTTGATATGTACATATAGGGTCATGGTTAACAACCCAATTCTTACAGAATTCATTGGTAATGATTTTTGTTTTTCCCTCAGATAGGTAGATCTCTCTAAGAGGTTCACAAGAGATGTCATAAAGCATAGTGGCTTTACAAAGACCAGAGTTCACATCCCAGCTCTGCCACTTACCGGCTGTTGTTCATTCAGCAAGTTTCTTAAACTCTTTCAACTTTATCATGTGAGGATTGAATTTTATTATACGTAAAATGCTCAGCAAAGAACCAAACAATGGTAACTCTTAACACCATTAACAGCAACACAAAATCGCTTTTGTTATTTATTATTCATATGGTTATAGTGAATGTCCTTTAAAACAAATTATAAACAATTGAGTAAAGACAAGGTGAAACTAACAGTTTTAGAGTATTACATTGGGTGGCTTTACATCACACATAAAAGTGTCTTAGTCCACAGCAGTAATTGATGTTCTTTATTCACAAAGGGAGAAAACAACATATTTCACTCACACCTCACTAGGCCTGAGTTATGGAGGCATTCATTATTTTAATAGTAACTCCCACTCCTCACTACCATCCATAAAGTGTTTTCTCACCTTGCACCCTTGACAACGTGAAAAGTGCATATACAGCTTCCGCATGCAACACAGCAATTAGGATAATGATCTTTCCATGTCCAGGGCATTGGACTGCCCCCTACATGATCCCCTTTTAGTTGGCTAGGAAGGTTTGCCATAGAGTGCTATTTAAAAAGGCTCTTTCCCGTGAAAGTTCCAGAAAGAAATTGTTGAAAAACACTGCTGGAAATTGAGCTTGCATCTGTTTTACCAAAAATGTTAAATTCTCTCAGCAATTTTTTAAAATTCTATTCCAAAGTAATATTAAACCATTTAAGACAACACTGCATAATTCAAAAGAAAAGGATATGCTTCAGCAAGGAAAATCATATAATACTGTGGTTTAATGTAATAGAAGTCAGCATTATCTGGATCTTTCTAATCATAATTTCAGCCGTTAAAGCACCAGGGACTCCATCAGTATAGACACTATATTCTGACTCAATTACATTGTGCATTAGAAGTAGTGGTTTACAGCATCTATTAGACTTGTCATTACCCTTGTGCCATACTCGATTGACCAAAGGGTGGGGGAAGCCCTCTCTCCTAAGGAGAAGAAAACTAAAAAGCAAATTCAGTGGAATGCATAATAGGTGCTCCTTGGGAGAATGCTTTAGGTTTCAGTTCATTTCTTCATAAGATGAACATTCCCACCAAAAGCGTCAGAGTAAACATCATGCCTCATTACTCCTTTCCACTGTTCATACAGCATACGTATAGGTATAATGCTGATTAATGGAAAGAAATTACAATATTCAATGACTTTGAATAAGCAATGGGGGAGGCAAACATTTACTAGACTCCATGAACAAAAAAAACTCTAAGAAAGCGTACGTGGGGGGATAATGGCTCCAGCTGCCCTGGTGAAGGACAGAGTCCCCTTTCCTATGAATAGCTGGGCTTAATGTGTGGTGTTGGGAATTAAATCCATACAATACATCACTCTGGAATGACAAAGCAAATAAATGACAATTGAGAAAGTAAGCCCTTCAGAAACATAGCATTGTGTGGGCATTGGATAGACTCAAAAAGCATATATGGCAGATATATGCACAGGCTCTCATGGTTTGTAATTGAAAAAAGCTTTGATTTTGCAAATGATTTTCCCCTAGAAACCAGACCCATAGCATTTCTGACAAAAGAGTTCCCTAATATAATCAGTCTTGGTCTTCCAGAGAAGCTTTGTCAAAAATATTAATAATTTTATACACTAAATAAGAGTCATAGTTATTGTTGTAGATTGAATAAATAGGTACATTTTGCATGTGGATATTTTGGCATAACCTGAGTCTCAAGATAACAAAGAAATAGAACACCAATGTTGGCTTTCATAGCTGCAAGAAGAGTGAAACGTGTGACTTTTAATAGAAACAGAAATGTTGAAGACAATTTAGATCCAGGATCTCCAAACGAGACTAATCTTCAGAATTATTATGGAGCTATTTCACCATTCTACTTCCCAGGCCAGACAGACACACTGTTACAGGCTGAATTATATCCCCCCAAAATTTGTGTGTCCTGTCAGTACCTCAGAATATGACTGTAGTTGGAAATAGGGTCTTTAATGAAGTAATTAAGGAGAAATAAGGTCATTACAGTGAGTCCTAAAGCAATACAACTGGTATCTTTATGGGAGATTAGGAAACAGACAGACACAGAGGAAAGTTCCTGTGAAAACAGAAGACAGCCATCTGAAAGCCAAGGAGAAAGGCCTCAGAAGGAACCAACCCTGATGTGTACCTGGGTGGTTCAGTCAGTTAAGCATCTGACTTCAGATCATGATCGCTCTGTGCTGACAGCTCGGGGCCTGGAGCCTGTTTCAGATTCTGTGTCTCCCTCTCTCTTTGCCTCTCCCCCACTCATAATCTGTCTCTCTCTCTCAAAAATAAATAAACATTTAAAAATTTAAAAAAAAACCCTGCCAACACCTTGATCTCAGACTTCTAGCTCCCAGAATCATGAGAAAATGAATTTCTATTGCTTAAATAACAGTCTGTAACACTTTGTTCATATAGCCCTAGAAGACTAACATGCCCACTACATCACAATCTCTACATATTGGCCGAATAATTTTTCTGTTTGAAAATATCTCCAGGTTTATACATGTAAATGACATGGAAATAGGATATCAAAAGATATCTACTTTTATTGCAATATTATTCACAATAGCCAAGATACGAAAGCAACTTAGTATCTGCCAAAAATGAATGGATAAAGAAGATGTATGTATAGATACAGTGGAGTATATTGTTCAACCACAAAAAAGGAAGGAAATCCTGCCATTTGCAACAACAGACATGGAATTTGAAGGCATTATGCTAGATGAAATAAGTCAGAGGAAGACAAACACTGTAAGATACCACCTATATGTGAAATCTAAAAATGCTGGATTCCTGGAAACAGAGAGTTAAAATGGTGGATGCCAGAGGCTGAGCAGATGGAGGAAATGGAAAGATATTGGTGTTAGAAGATAAATAAGTTCTGTGGAATCTACTGATCCAGCATCGCGATTACCCTTAGCCATAATGCATTATATACTTGAAAGTTGTTCAGAAAGTAGATCTTAAGTGCTCTCACCACAAAAAATAAATGGTAATTATATGACAGAACCGTTAGCTAATGCTATGGTGGTAATCATTTTTGCAATATCTAAGTGTATGAAATCAACATATTATACACATTAAACTTTTACAATATTATATGTCAATTATATCTCAATAAAGCTAAGGAAAAAATGTCTCCAGGTGATTTTGATAATTGGTCAGATCTAGATCAACCCCACCATCCAGAAGTTAAATCCAGTTATCTATGCATTCATTTTTGCTTTGTTTCATTTTTTTTTGTTCTGTTTTGTCTTTGAAAGAACAATTATGGAGCATCTGCTCTGTACTAGGAATAAATAGCTCCAGACACTGGGGATACAGATGAATAAGACACAATGGCTGCATTTGAAGAGCTCGCCATTTAAAAGATACAGACATAAGATGTAGAATTAACAAAGAGCAGAGGGTATCAAAGGAGTATTACAGAAGAAGAAAGGCACTTAAAGTCTACAGAGGGTAGAAAAATCTTCTTGAAAGAGATGTTTGAGATGTGAATTGAAATAAGGTTAGGAGTAGGGGCACCTGGGTGGCTCAGTCAGTTAAGTGTCTGACTTCAGCTCAGGTCATAATCTAGCAGTTCATGAGTTCGAACCCTGTGTCAGGCTCTGTGCTGACAGCTCAGAGCCTGAGCCTGCTTCTGATTCTGTGTCTGCCTTTCTCTCTGCCCTTCTTCTGCTTGTGCTCTGTCTCTCTCCCTCTCTCTCTCAAAACTAAATAAACATTAAAAATAATTTTTTATAAATCAGTTTAGGAGTATAGTAAACTAGAAGGGCAAACCTGAATGTGAGCATGAAGACAAGGAACACAATAATCAGGGCAGAGGACCACAGGTAGTTCACAGCTGCATTCCACAGATCTGCCAAGGGAGAATCTAGACTATACTTGAACATCTCCAACAACTTATCCTAACCCAAGTATTAATTTCTCTCCATCCATATCTTCCTACTTACTCAAAAAGTGAGAAAGAAGATAGTCACAGGAAGAAAAATAAATAGCTAAATCCATCTAGAGTTCTAGGCTATTTGGATTCCAAAAAAAAAATTAAATCCTATTAATAGAACCTACAAATATTTTTAGTGGAAGTGGGTCACAGAGAACGAGAATACAACAGAACTCTCTATAATAAGAGACTTCTATGTCAAGGGCTTAATTTTATTCAAACACTGTTTCTGCCAGAATTCCTTTAGTTAGAGTGAGAAAAATCCACTCAAACCAGTTTAAGTAAGAGATAATTTATTGAGTTCAAAAATTAAAACCAGTTTAATATGAAGGCAGAGTTCACAGTCTCAAAAAATATCATACCACCTCTGGAACCTTTGGAACATACCACCTCTATCTCACCCACCTCTTGGCTTTGCCATTTTCTGTGTTGGTTTCATTCTCAGGAATACCCCTCCCACATGGTGGCAAAATGGCCATGAGCAGTTGCATACTTCTTTTCTAACTTTTCGGCATGTCTTGGGGACCCCTTTCAGGCACTTTCAATAATACCATTAAGAAAATTTCCAGTTCCAAAATAAATAAGGCTCAGAGATGAAGAGTACAGCACAGGGAATATAGTCAGTAATACTGTAATAATGTGGTGACACAGGTAACCACACTTACTGCACTTGCTGTGATGAGCAATGGCAATGTGTAGAACTGTCAAGTCACTATGTTGTACACTCAAAACTAATACAACATTCAATGTCAACTATACTTCAATTTTTAAAAAGAAGAAGGCTTTCAAAGGTCATAAGAATCAGATTCCTGCCCTTGAACCCATCGTTGTGGTCAAGAGGATGCAGGGTTATTACAGTCCAGGCTTTGGGTGATGGATCTTCACCTAGAACCAGAAGGAGAAACCATAGCCATCTAAAATACATGAACTAAGAATAAAGAAGAGGCAGTTAGTTCCCCCAAAGGAAATTCAGACTGCTGTCATGAGAAAAAGAAATGTTTTGAAGGCAAAAATATCAGATATTTATTACAAACATAGAAATGGATTAATTTGGCAGAGAGACTAAAGAGTAAAAAAAAAAAAACCTTCTTCCCCTCAAAAAAAAATTTCCTTGGGAATTTTCCATAAATACACACTTTGGAAAATGTTAAAATTAAGGCCAATAAGCTCTATGCTACAAATCTTCATCTCTCTACACTACTGTCATCACCATCACCATTGCCATATGTATACAAACTGGCCCAAAATGCAGAGTATTGTCCTGAATAGAATCCTGACTATAAATGGGAGGCATTGGCCAAGCTATGCTAAGGAACAGAACAGGAAACCACACACAAGTATAGATTTGCCCACTTAGATCCATGTGCGTAGAATAGATCCAAAACATTCTTACTTATGACTTCATAGGCCATCATGATTAGGGGGCAAGTCTCCCACAAGAAACAAAGACAAGAAGGATGCGTTGTTAGTTGATACACATGACAAAAGGTATAATCCAAGGAGGGGTAAAATTTCTCATTGTGTATTCTCATCTTAGGGTGAAGGAAAAGCTCAGTGTTATCTCTAGGCAAAGTATGGCTTCCTTTTTGATGCTAATCAAATAAGGAAATGTTTATTATACAGAATAATTTTTTCTTGATCAAGGTATTTTTCCAGAGAAAAAACTCAACATTTCATTAAAATTCTGTTTTTCCTCACAAAGAACACAGAACATTCTCAGTCACTGGTAATAACTTTGATAGCTGGCTCATAACAAATTCTAAAGCAAATCTTACACAGAGATTATTCAGTATTGTCAAAAATCCATCAGGACTTCATCAAAATTTCAAGCTGCTTTTCGAAACACACTACTAAAATAATAAAAGACAAGCCATAGACCATAAGGAAATAATTGCACAACTTACATATGATAAAGGACTTGAATCTAGAATATGTATGTGCATCTGTGTATATATATATATACATATATATATATATGCATCTGTATACAGACCTGTATACAGATGCATATATATATAAGTGTATCTTTCAAAAGTCAACAATAAGAAAAAAGCTAATTGAAAACTAGTCAAAAGATTTGAACAATCACCTACTAAAGATAATACATAGGTGACAAATAAGCACATAAAAAGTATGCTCAACGTCATTAGTCATCAGGGAAATACAAGTTTAAAACCACACTGAGATATACTACACATGTTTTATACTTCCTAAGACAGCTAAAGTTAAAAAGAATGGCCATAGCAAATGTTGGTGAAGATAAGGAGGACATTGTCACTGCTGGTGGCAATATAAAACAGTACAATATTTTGGAAAACAATTTGGCAATTTCTCTAAATATGCACTATCATATGATTCAGTCATTTCACTTTATCATTTCATTTTTGCTTTCCCACCCAAGAGAAATGAAAGCAAAGATTTGTACATGAGGGGCACCTGAGTGGCTCAACTGGTTGAGCCTCCAACTTTGGCTCAGGTCATGATTTCACGGTTTGTGAGTTTGAGCCCTGCATCAGGCTCTCTGCTGTAAACACAGGCCCTCCTTCAAATCCTCTGTATCCCTCTGTCTCTGTTCCTCCCCACCACTGGCACTATCTCAAAAAAATAAATAAGTAAATAAATAAAATAATAATAAATAAACATTAAAAAAAAGATTTGTACATAAATATTTGTAGCAGCTTCATTATAGTAGCTAAAAACTAGAAGCCACCCAAATGCCATCAATAGGTTAATGGATAAACAAAAGTGGTCTATCCATGTAATTGAATATTACACAGCAATAAAAAAAGAATAAACTCGTGATACACACTACCATATGGAGGAATCTCAAAATAATAATGCTGAGTAAAAGACAAAAAAGAGTACATACTGTATTAGTCCACTGATATAAAATTGTAAGAAATGCAAACTAATCTATGGGGACAGAAAGCAGATCACTGTTGTCCAGAAACTTGAGAGGGACAGGGATGAGTCCAGTGAGAGATATTACAAACAGTATGAGGATATTTTTTTGGAGTGATGAATTTGTTCATTGTCTTGATTTTGGTGATAGTTTCAAGAGTGCACATATTTTAGTCCATTTGGGCTGCTATAACAAAATACCATAGACTGGGTGGCTTATAAAACACAAAAACTTATTTTTCACCATTCTGCAGGCTAAGAAGTCCAAGATGAAGGCTCCAGCATGGTCAGATTCTGATGAGGGCCATCTTCCTGGTTGATCGTCAGTGCTTTCTTGCTGTGCCCTTACATGTTAGAAGGGGCAAGGCGTTTCTCTGGAGCCTTCTTTGTAAAGGTACTACCACCTCCCAAAGTCCACACCCCCTCCCACATCACCTGTGGGGTTAAGATTTCAACATATGAATTTTGGTGGACATAAACATTCAGACCATGCAGTATACATATTCCACATTTTATCACATTATGCACTTTATTATTTTTATTTTCTTCTTATTTTCATTTTTACATCACTCAGTGCTCATTATGATAAATTTACCCTTAATTCCTTTCGCCTATTTCACTCATCCCCCTAGCAACCTTCCTCTGACAACCACTAGTTTGTTCTCTATATTTAAAAGTCTGGGTTTTTTTCTCACACTCTGTCTGTCTCTCTCACACAAATAAATAAACATTAAAAAATATATAAAAATAAAAATATTAACAAAAAAAGGGGTGCCTGGGTGTCTCAGTCGGTTAAGCATCTGACTTCGGCTCAGATCATGATCTCCCAGTTCGTGAGTTTGAGCCCCGCGTCGAACTCCGTGCTGACAGCTCAGAGCCTGGAGCCTGCTTCTGATTCTGTGTCTCCCTCTCTCTTTGCCCCTCCCCTGCTCACGCTCTGTCTCTCTCCCTCTCACAAATAAACATTAATAAAGAAATGAATAAAAGAAATAAATAAAAGTCTGTTTTTTTCTCTATTTTTTCTGTTTTGTTTCTTAAATTCCTATCACATTGTATAGCTTAAATATGTGCATGTTATTATATATCATTCATATCTCTATAAAGCTATTTTAAAAATCCATCAGTTTGCAAAAATTCCAGGTAAAGATACATGGTTCAAAAATCATAAAGCCATAACAATAATTGAAAGAAAAAACTACCAAAGGTATTAAGATAGGCTGAGTCCAACATTTGGGGGTGGATGCTTTGAACTTCCCCAGGCCTGCACTGAAAATACAAAACTGAATCTGGAGGTTAAATTATGTACGAACATCCATGGTGGCCATTGACAGGAAGGTGTCCTAAGGACAAACCAAAGTGATCATTTAGGACTGACAGCCTTGTAACTAACTATTCCCCTGTATCTACAGGGGGACATAAACCATAATTAAGCTGTTAAATCAGGATGGTAAAGTTTGAGTCCCATAATGGGTATGTGGTGGTTCATTTCCACTGTATCTCTACTTTGAAAATTTCCATGAGAAATATTTAAAGATAAATATATTTTGGTTCAGCCACATAGTAGAGTATTCTGTGGCCTCTAAAACTCCCCTTTTTCAAAGAACATTTAGTAACCTGAAGAACAGCTCAAAACAACATAAGGAGAAAAGGCAGGATAAAAATTAAGTATATATCACGATCCCCAATTACTTGTGGATGGGTTTCTAAACAAGGATATGAATCTAAATGTCTACAGTGGTGGCCTCTATGTGAGGGGATTACAAGTGATATTGTTTTCATTTTTTACCTCTATTTTTACAAATTGTTGGGGTGCCTGGGTGGCTCAGTCAGTTAAGCGGCCGACTTCGGCTCAGGTCATGATCTCACGGTCCGTGAGTTCAAGCCCCACGTCGGGCTCTGTGCTGACAGCTCAGAGCCTGGAGCCTGTTTCAGATTCTGTGTCTCCCTCTCTCTGTGACCCTCCCCCGTTCATGCTCTGTCTCTCTCTGTCTCAAAAATAAATAAACGTTTAAAAAAAAATTAAAAAAAAAATTGTCTTCAATAAATGGATAATATTAAACACACACATAACAGTTAAAGTATGTTTGTGTATTTGTAAGGTTTTAGTGTTCATTGGCTGAGCTGCTTTAGGTGTTTCTACCCAAAGGTGAAATTAGGTAATAAGAGATTTGGGGGCTGTCTCCAGGCCTACAATTGTATAGCATGTCTCAAATCTGGCAGCACATGAGAATGACATAGACTATTTTTATTTATTTTTATTTTTTAATCGTTTATTTGAGAGAGAGTGATAAAAGAGAGAGAGAGAGAGCAGGGGAGGGTCAGAGAGAGAAGGAGATAGAGGATCCAAAGCAGGCTCCATGCTGACTACAGAGAGCTCAATGTAGGGCTCGAACTCACGAGCCATGAGATCATGACTTGAGCCAAAGTTGGACACTTAACCAACTGAGCCACCCAGGTGCCCCTGACATAGACTGTTTTTAAAAATACTGATGCCTGGGCCTCATTCAAAGAACTCCTCATATAGTTGATCTTCAAAAAAAAAAAAAATTATTGAGAGAGAGAGAGAGAAGACAGAGTGTGCACAATCAGGGGAGGGGCAGAAAAAGAATCCCAAGCAGGCTCCATGCTCAGCCCAGAGGGACTTAATCTCACAGCCATGAGATCATGACCTGCACCAAGATCAAGAGTCGGCACTTAACTGATTGAGCCACCCAGATGCCCTATAGATGGTCTTAAGTAAAGCCCCAGTATGAGTTTTACTTGTTTTTCTTTGGGGGTTTTTGTCCAGGATGGAGGAAGTTTTTTCCATGCTTTCTCTCTCTCTCTCTCTCTCTCTCTCTCTCTCTCTCTCTCTCTCTTTAACTTCTGTCCAAGTGAACCTAATTTGAAGTCAGGATTAAAAAAACAACGTTCTACATGTATGGATCACCTATTATTTACCAAGCACTATATCTTGCTAGAGTGATATCTACATGAAGATTCACTGACTTGAGAAGAGAATGACAGAGAACATGTGGAGAGAGAGAAGAAAAACAAAACTACATCATCATAAACCTAGCTGGAAGTAATCATAATATGATTAGCAGAGATTCTAAACATATAAAAAGCTGATTCAAGGTCCTTCTTGCTCATCTGCTGGAAGTTTATTCAGGCCAATTCAGAGAATATAACAAATATTTTATTTGACTTGCTGAAAATATTAGCTGTCCAGGTTCTGGGAAATTATTAGTTCTACTGAAATCTATGTTGAACCGGCAGTTGCCCAATCTTCTTTTCTGATGTCCTGGACCAATAGGCTGGAAATTACTATATAGACTAGGATAATTGATGCTGATTTTCTTTTTTTTAAATGTTTATTTATTTTGTGTGTGTGTGTGTGTGTGAGACAGAGAGGGAGAGAATGTGGAAGGGGGGTGGGGAGGGAGAGAGAGAGGGAGAGGGAGAGAGAGAGATAGAGAGAGGGAGAGGGAGAGAGAGAGAGAGAGAGAGAGAGAGAATCCTAAACAGGCTCCACGTTCAGTATAGAGCCCAACGTGGAGCTTGATCTCATGACCATGAGATCACAATTGAGCTGATATCAAGAGTCAGATTCTTAACCAACTGAGGCACCCAGGTCCCCCAGTGCTGATTTTCAAGAGGAAATAAAGGTTCTGCTGTGCAGGGGAGGCAGGAGGAGTAAGCATGAAACCAATGGACTCCTAGTACCACCTTATCCAGCAATAAATTTTAGAAAAGCTACAACTCAATACAGGGCTGAGGGTGACAAAATTAGATAATGGATACACAGGGAAATGAATCAGGAATTAAGAATTTCCCTTCCCTTACCAATTGACTATTTTTTTTTTTTGCCTTTACATTTCTCCTACTAGTTTATATAAGATAAGCTGACCATGATAAACTTTATAAATCTGGTACATAATTAAGAATATTAAGCCAGAATAATGACTGAACAAGAATTATGAACATCACTTAATGACTGATGATATAGTGATCCTCCCCTTTCGGGAGAAGGTCAGCCTTTCTTCAATTCCAAAAAGAATTGTTCCTTTATATTAGGTTCTTTATACATAGAGCATGCTGCTGGCTCCCATTGCTGTGGGAAGTTGTACTCTGGGAAAAAAGAGTACATAAGCATGTTAGATGACCCAAGAGGTGGCCGCAGCAGATACTGCATATTGATTCACTTCACACCACTCCAGCAGCCTTACAGTGTATCTCCCTGCTCCCTAGGGGTGGGAAAATTACGTCTGCATTTCCCAAGTTGCCTGTAGGTAGGTTCTTCATTTGACTATATTCCACTAACAGACTCACTAATGAGACTTTGACAGAGACAAGATTGTGAGCAGGGGTTGCACAGGTCTGACATTCATGGTCAAGAAGGCCCTAAGATTTTTATCAGTATCTCTAGAGGAGGTTTTGGTGAATAGGTATAGAATAACAGAAGACTGTAGTAAGATTTCTTGCTTTCTTTGGGAATAGTGCCGTGATGTGTTTGGGCATTTCTTCTACTCACATTGCTCCTGTCTGTATAATACAGCCTTGATTCAACGTACACCTAGAAATTCTCTGAGCCCACTAACATGCTGTAACAAATTCCTTTTCGTGTAAACTCACCAGAGTGAATTTGACTATACCTAAGAAAACTGACTAATACAAGGAGATAGTGATGTAAATATAGCTGAGACTCTGACAGAATAAAACTGTGTTTATATAACATTTATATTGTTACAACAAGACCATGTTTGTATATTGCTTATACAACATAGAGTATGTAAATTACATTTAAATTAAATTTATATTAAGCAAGTTAAAATGTTCTCTTGGCCTGAAATAATGGGGAGGGGGTAAAAAGTTTTTTAAAAATTCTTTAAATAAGATTGTATATTTTACTGAAGGCTTAAATGCAAGATGAAGAAAGTAATCACAGACAGAAGCTGGGCAAACACCACATCTTAGTTCTTCACAAACTAAAATTACAAAATTCCTTTAGTATAAGAGCACAGTCTGAGACATCTTCCAAGAATTGTCTTGAGAACAGAGGGGAGAAAGGATCTCATGACATTCAGGGAAGGTGAAACTTCTTGTTACTCAGAGGAGAGAAGAAAATGAACCTCCAAGTCCTAAGTTGGCAAATGTCAAAAAAAGCTATTTAAAAACAATCCTAATACCATAAATTTGAAAGAGGTCATAGTATTTGTAAGAAATTGAAGATCCATAAGCAGGTTACAGTATATTCTCATTTGAATGAAACATTATATCTCTTTGTTAATTGAAATTAAAACTGTAGAGGGGCGCCTGGGTGGCTTGGTCGGTTAAGCGTCCGACTTCAGCTCAGGTCACGATCTCGCGGTCCGTGAGTTCGAGCCCCGCGTCGGGCTCTGTGCCGACAGCTCAGAGCCTGGAGCCTGTTTCAGATTCTGTGTCTCCCTCTCTCTGTGACCCTCCCCCATTCATGCTCTGTCTCTCTCTGTCTCAAAAATAAATAAACGTTAAAAAAAAAATTAAAAAAAAAAACTGTAGAATATGTGGCATGAGATTCTATTGATTATGGAGGCTGTTTTATTCTCCAGAATCTCTAGATGACTAAGAGAGACCATGAGAGCCAAATGTTGCATGTTTACACAGATGTGTAGTTGATTGAGTAACTGTGTCTAAACAATGGCCTGCCATGTTTTATTTTCTGCCTTGTTCTTTTCAGTATTTTCAACATTGACAAGAAAGTAGATTAAAATAAACAAGTAGGACTACATCAAACTAAAAAGCTTCTGTACAGCAAAGGAAACCATCAACAAAGTGAAAAAGCAACCCACAGAATGGGGGAAAATATTTGCAAACCATATATCAAATACAGGGTTAATACCCAAACTATATGAGAAACTCATATAACTCAAGAGCAAAATAATCCATTTTAAAAGGACAAAGGAACCAAATGGATGTTTTTCCAAAGAAGTCATACAAATGGCTAAGAGATACATGGAAAGGTGCTCAACATCACTAACCATCAAGGCAATGTAAATCAAAACCACAATGAGGTATTGTCTCATCTGTCAGAATGGCTATCATCAAAAAGATGAGCTAACGACATCACAATGTCAATAAGGACAGAGAGAAAAGTGAACCCTTGATGGGATTATAAATTGGCATAGCCACTATGAAAACCAGTATGGAAGTTCCTTAAAAAATTAAAAATAAAACTACTATATGATCCACTAATTCTACTCCTATTTGGGAACTGAAAACACTACTCGAAAACATACCTGCACCCCCATGTTCATTACAGCATTATTTACAATAACGAAGATATGGAAAAACTTAAGTGTTCATGAATAAATGAATAGAGAAAGAAGATGTAGTGTATATATACAATGGAATATTATTCAGCCATGAGAAAGAAGAAAATCCTGCCATTTGCAACAGCACGAATGGTACTTAAAGGCATTATGCTAGGTTAAATAAGCCAGACCAAGAAAGACAAATACTTCATGGTAAAAAAAAAAATCAAACCTATAGAAACAGAAAGTAAAAAAGTGGTTGCCAAAATGTGGCAGGTGTGGGAAATAGGGTGAGGTTGGTAAAAGGAACAAGTCTGCAGCTGTAAGATGAGTAAGATCTGAGATCTAATGTATAACATGGAAACTATAGTTGATAACACTGTGTTCTATCATTACAATTTGCTAAGAGAGGAGAACTTAAATATTCTCACCAATAAGTCAATTAAGTAATTACATAATTATGTAATGAATGTGTTAATTAACCAGATGGTGGGAATCCTTTCCCAATGTACATGTACATCAAATCACGACGATGTACACTTTAAATATCTTACAATTTGTTAATTATACCTCAATAAAGCTGGAAAAGGGAAAAAGAAAGCATATACATCTTGCAACCTTATAAAATCTTTACAGGGCATAAATCAAGACCCAGAGTGAATTCAAGAAACAAGATGGACCACATGTGCACAATAAAATTTAGTCTTAAAAAATATGAACTCCACACCTGTAGAATAATGGAGATATGAATAAAAAATATCTCTGTGTTGGGGCACCTGGGTGGCTCAGCTGGTTGAGCGTCTGACTTCAGCTCAGTTCATGATCTCATGGTTCTTGAGTTTGAGCTCTGCACCGGCTCTATGCTGACATCTCGGAGTCTGGAGCCTGTTTTGGATTCTGTGTCTCCCTCTCCCTCTCTGCCCATCTCCCGCTCACTCTCTCTCTCTCTCTCCCTCTCCCTCTCATTCTGTCAAGAATAAATAAACATTAAAAAATATTTTAAAAAATATCTGTGTCAAAAAATTAGGTGTTTTGTTAAACCAAAGTTGAATATGGGTCAGTAGTGTGATAAGGGGTCCATAATTATAATTGATTCTGTTTCAGTATGCAAAGCTAGAAGTACAAAGCTCTGAAAAAGGGAGGTCACATGCTTCTTCTCTCATTGAATCTCATTGGATAGACTAGTCTTATCCCTAGCTTAGGGATACAAGCTCCATTTTAAGTATGACATTTTAAGAGAGATATTGAGAAAAGAATGCACGTCCAGAGAACCAAGTCCAAGATGGTGAGGGGAGAAGATCTGGAGTCCAAGTATTTGTGGAATGCTTGATAGAGCTGTATCTGTCCAACTGGGGACAGGCAGGGCAGCTTTTAAATATTTAAGAAAAGGCCTTGTGCAAGGGATACCTGGGTGGCTCAGTTGGTTGAGAAAAGTCCTTGTGCACATAGTATTAAACTTATTCGAGAAGGCTTCTAAAAACTAAAATCAATTAGTGCTATATAATCATTGGCTACTGTAACCCAAATGACTCCAAGTCCTCTGTGAGCTTCTGTGTTCTTATTTTTCTTTAGTAGGCAAGCAAAATAACACTCCTCCCGTCCCCACAATTCCATGATTTCTTGGAGGGACGAAGAAGGTGCTTATATTCTACAAGCCATTTCTCTGCTCTCACCTGCCGCCCCTGCTCTGATGTTTTCTCATAGGCTACTCTGGTTGCCTCACCCTCTTTCTACAACTGTCCTGGATTTTTTTTGCCCCATGCCATCCCCCTTTCATTTCACAAAGCACCATCATCTATTGTTGTTACAAAACATACTTTTGCTGAAATCTTCCATTTGCTGAGAAGCTTTACAGTATGAAACTAACCAACTGAACCAAAACCTGTAATTAAATATCAAAACTAATGTTCTTAGAGTTAATTTGCCCACACCATGTTTTTGGACACCACTTATAAAGTGATTTCTTCCCTGAGTCCCAGAACCTCAAACTCAGCCTTTAGATCACCCCAGATCAAAGCCAAATCCCTATTCCTTTATTAAGTTTTATTCTCTTTTATGCATTTCCTCCCCTTTAATATAGCCCGGGTCTTGCTTTCATAATTTTTGAAAATTTGTTTTCCTAAAGAAAAAAGCCTGCTAGCCAGACTTTCATCTTAACTATTCAAAGAATCACCTAAATCCTAACTTTTAAGCTTTTATTTAGGACTTCAAAAATTCCTAATGAAATTCTCTAAGAATTTAGAGGGGCTCTAAGGTCACTGTGCTCTCCTCCATCACTATTGCTCCCAGAACAGCAGAGTAGATATGTAACAGAAGATTGATTCTCCTGCTACCGAGAGCAAACCCCAGGTGGTGTGCAGCAACCATTTTTCTTGCCCCACAAGGAAGAGTTTGCTAACATTTGGTGCTATCAGCGAAGGAAATGGACTGATTCGTGAGATCCTGAATTTCTCCGACCTGGATTTATTCCAGCACAGACACCAACTTACTATCAGGAAGACTGTCACAGGGTAGAAAGTCAAATGAAAATCCCATCCACTCTAGAAGTATACGGTCCTAGTTCCTGTGTCATTTTTAGTGATGCCCTATAAACATCCCCTTGCAGAATGAAAAATACATGTAATGTACAAGAGAAAAAAATAAGAAAAAAACAAATTAAATCTGTGTGGATCTTTCTGTCCAACTAACACTTTACCAGTGAGTAATACAAGAACAGTGCTTCGTTCGTCTTTACTCAGTCCAAAGAAACTATCTTAATGAGAACTGCCTCATTTACTTTTTCACAATCCTCTGCTAATCCTTCAGTTTGGGTTAATGGCATTTCTTACAAAGAACAATTCCAATTTTTGAGCCACAGTCATTCAACCCAATTCAAATCTTTAAAACCATTTCCTCTCAGCTGTTTCTGATTCTAAGTAATTTCCCTAATTCTCAAATTAATCCTCATTAGTAGAAGACTCCTCTTTGGGGAAACCAAAGTCCCTTTCCTAATCATAATGGTCCATTTAAATAGGGCTAGTTCCAATAGAGGGTTTTATTAAAAGACTTTTAGCCTAAGAGACTGTTAAAAACTGAGAACAAACTGAGGGTTGATGGGGGGTGGGAGGGAGGGCAGGGTGGGTGATGGGTATTGAGGAGGGCACCTTTTGGGATGAGCACTGGGTGTTGTATGGAAACCAATTTGACAGTAAATTTCATATATTAAAAAATTAAAAAAAAAAATAAAAAAATAAAAAAAAAAAAATAAAAGACTTTTACAAGATATCAAACTCTGCCTTTCTATATTGAGCTGAAATGATTTGCCAGTGGCAGGCATAGCTGACACATCAATGTGCCCATCTCAATAATCAATGCATATGTCTACACAGTAAATTTAGCTGCAGGAATTACTGACAATCCTAATAATAGTCAAAATTAATCAAATGTGGCATTACATGCCAGCACATGTTTTACATTTCTTTTCTTGTGAATATAAAATGATAGGTCTAGACCTAGGATATGGGCATTAGAAAATTCAAACCATTTGTGTCTCATTACAACTTACCTCTCTATCAGTTTTTAGATAACTGTTAACCACCAAGTTTTTTTTAACAGTTTCTTAGCCACAATGGGTTTGAGGCAAAGACCATCTGTGTTGTTTTCTAGCCTCCCAAATACAGATGCAGAATTTCTCTGAAACCAGGTTTTGGCCATAGCCATATCTCAGCATCAACTTTTTTTTTTTTAAGTTTATTTTTGAGAGAGAGAGAGAGAAAGAGAGAGAGAGAGAGAGAGAGAGAACGCACATGCAAGCAAGGGAAGGGCAGAGAGAGGGAGACTGAGGACATGAAGTGGGCTCCACACTGACAGCAGAGAGCCCTATGTGGGGCTCAAACTCACAGAACCACGAGATCATGACCCCAGCTGAAGTCAGATGCTTAACCCACTGAGCCACCCAGGTGCCCCTCAGACCCAACCTCCATATCATTTTGACACACCAAGTTATTGTCTTTCTCCTAGATGCCCTCGATTAGAGCAATCCCAATAAATGCCCAAAATTCTCTAATTTCGTAGTTCCAAACACACGGTTTCTGATAACAGTAATTTCACTAGAGGATAAAATTAAAGATGTAGCAAGGCAAGGCAGCCCAGGTATTCACATCTGGTCACTGCTCCATTAAGCATTACCACTGGGAGACTGAGTTATCATGCAGATAAAAGGAAAAATGCCCAAGTGCCCACCAGAGCCCTAAATTTTTTTCACTTAGTCCACAACATTTTGCAGGTCCCCCCAAATTTCTGTTATTCTTCGGCTTCCTGATGCTTCAAATTTTACAGAACCTCATCATTAAATCTATGCCATGACACTAAATCCATTCATCATTTCCTTTTGATAACTTATTACTAGGTGCATTTATTCATTTTTTAATGTTTATTTTTGAGAGGGAGAGAGAGAGACAGAGAGAGACAGAGCACAAGCAGGGAGGGGCAGATACAAGCAGGGAGACACAGAATCTGAAGCAGGTCCAGGCTCTGAGCTGTCAGCACAGAGCCTGATGCGGGGCTCGAAACCACAAACCCAGAGATCATGACCAGAGCCAAAGTTGGAGGCTCAACCAACTGAACCACCCAGGGGCACCACTAAGTGCTTTTAAACTGTGTTGTTATTTACTTACATCAGAACACTTTATTATTATCTTCTTTTAGAAACAATCATCTTCTTTTTAGAAAATAAGAAAAATATTATCTTCTTTTTAGAAAATGAGAAAAATAAGGCTCAGTTTGGTTGCCCAAGACAACATTGTTCATAAGTGTCAGAGACAGGATTCTAACAAGGCCTGTTGTATCCTCAATCTTCTACTAGTCTCACTCTATCTCACCGTCTCCTGTTTTCAAGCATCACAACATCCAAGCATTCAAGCCTTATAATATGGTCTGAATATCCACAACTGTACCTCCCCCTATACTGTGAAGTTTCAGACACACACTCTTGGGGCCAGTTGCTACTTTCCCTGTGGCAGTTGTCACCTCATTCCCTTTTCTTTATGTACCTAGAGTTCCAAAACTAAAAGCCTCAAGACATGCCCTCAATTAGCTGGAAATTAGAATGCTATCATGAATCATTGTTCTAGGTCCCTTGAGAAGCATGGGGTGGGGGGAAAAGAATGTTGCCTTTCTAGCTCTATCACAGTTTCAAAGCCACATAATAATCTTTAATCTGAGAAAAGTTACTATTTTTTGCAATTGAAAACAATTACACTTTTGTTATTTTTTAGCATTATTGAGCTTTGTAAATTTCATAATATATGCATACTATCATAGGGTAATTTTTCAAGAATGTACTCAATGCTGGCAAGTCTGTTGTAAGAAAAGCATTTTCACACACTTCAAGAAGCAACATAACCTTTCTTAAAAAGTTAGGCTACGTGTATTCAGTTTAGGCCTTTACGATACTGATAACATCTGGATCAGTAACCTCTCTTCTGGAAATCCATCATAAAAAGGTAATCAGAAAGAAATACAAACAAAAAATATTGCTACAGCGAAACTTTGAATAGTGATAGAGTAGAAAAGAAGAGGAAATGGTTAATTATGCTTAAATTCATGCAACTAAGTATTATACAACCATTAAATATCACGCTTATGATAAATTTCTAGAGTATTTTTAATTTTAAAAGTAGAGGTTAAAATTGTAGACTGTAGATGCACCTGGCTGGCTCAGTCGGTTGAGCACTCGACCTCGGGTCAGGTCATGATCTCATGGTTTGTGAGTTCCAGCCCTGAGTCAGGGTCTGCACTGACAGTTCAGAGCTTGGAGTTTGCTTCAGATTCTGCGTCTTCCTCTCTGCCCCTCTCCCACTCTCTCTTTCTCTTCCTCTCTCTCTGCCCCTCCCCCATGCTGTCGCATGCTCTCTCTCTCTCTCTCTCTCAAAAATAAACATTGAAATTTTTTTTAAATTATAGACTGTAGGAGCTTAGTATTTTGTTTAATGGAAGGAAATACCAAAGCCAAAAGTGGTAGTATTAAGAAACTAAAAAGAAAGAAAAGATAAAATAAATCTCCCTCTAAAATTTTCTAGAGAGGGCAAAAATATATTTATGTGTGTGATTATATAGTGAATAGATAATATGCTGAAAATTCCTTATAAACACCTGATGTACCAAGAAAGTCTTTGGATAATGTTAAGCTTTTAAATCCCCCTGACCTAACTTAGAACTCAGTGTAAGTGAGACATTATAAAATGTCCCTTATAGCTTTTTTTCCCAAGTCCCCTAGGATTTTTTGTAATCAGGTTTTAGTACATTCCATTAGCAAAAAATATATGCCTGACTCTGTGTTCTCTGGTAATTAATACTTTGCATTCAGCCTAATACTTCTTCTTGCACCTGAGGCAGGCACCAGGGGCCTAAAACATATGCTCTATTGATCCTCACGGTTAAGCTACAATTATAATCCTATCTAACTGGAATTATCAGGCCTCTGTTATCCAGTGGTTGAACTGTCTGAATCTAAGAAAAAGAAAGTGTCCCTGAAGCCATTAGTTGGGAATTCTCATTTCCCCCCAAAAGAAACAAATCTTGAATGAGATTTATATCAGTTACCTGTTGCCACAATGATACTATGAATGAACTATGCCGGAAATCAGCCTTTAATTAGCCCACAAGTCTATATGTGAGCAAGTTAGACGAAGTGGGCCTTCTGCTAACAACTGGACTCACCTGCATGTCGGGTTGACTGGCTGTCAGTGGCTGATTCTGTCTACATGTCCCTTACATTCCTCCAGCAGCCTAGCTTGGGTGTGTTCCTGTGGAAAAGGCAGAGGGTCAAGAGCAGAAACAGGAGTATACAAGCACTTTTTCAAACATCTACACATACCAAATCTGCAAATCACGTGGCCAAATTCAGAATTTAGGGACAAAGAGAAACTTTACCTCTTTAAGTAAGGGCAACTTCAAAGTCACAAAGCAAAATTCATGGGCTAGAGGAGGGGTAAAGATCTGGAACCACTGATGCAATTAATCTACTAAAAAGGTATGTCTAGATTCCTATTATAGCCAACTAATCTCCTTTTCAGCAAGAAGCTTACATCAATACCACAATGGCTCACAATGTCCCCAAATTGACTAGTGTCTTGAAAAAAAACTAAAGTTGGGGCGCCTGGGTGGCTCAGTCGGTTAAGCGGCTGACTTCAGCTCAGGTCACGATCTCGCGCTCCGTGAGTTCGAGCCCCGCGTCGGGCTCTGGGCTGATGGCTCAGAGCCTGGAGCCTGCTTCCGATTCTGTGTCTCCCTCTCTCTCTCTGCCCCTCCCCCGTTCATGCTCTGTCTCTCTCTGTCTCAAAAATAAATAAAACGTTAAAAAAAATTTTTAATAAAAAAAAAGAAAAAAGAAAAAAAACTAAAATAGGGGTGAAAATTTAAAAACAGGGGCACCTGGGTGGCTTAGATGGTTAAGCGTCCAACTTTTGGTTTTGGCTCAGGTTATGATCTTGTGGTTCATGACTTCGAGCCCCACATTGAGCTCTATGCTGTCAGTGCAGAACCTGGTTGGGATTCTCTCTCTACCTCTCCCCTCATCGTGCTCTCTCTCTCTCTCTCTCAAAATAAATGATAAGTTAAAAAAAAAAAAAAAAGCAAAAACCCTTGCTACTCTTGTCATCTTAGACACTGTTACACAATTCCCTAATTGGCAACCCCTCATGGGTGAAGTCAGGTACATTAAAAGTCAACATTAATTATATGTGTAATATACATCTATATTATATAAATTGAAATAAATCCAGCAATTTTTTAATGTTTATTTTTTTATATGTTTATTTTTGATAGAGAGAGCACAAGCAGGGGAAGGGCAGAGAGAGAAAGGGAGACAGAGAATCCAAAGCAGACTCCAGCCTCTGAGCTGTCAGCACAGAGCCCAGGGTAGAGATTGAACTCACAAGCTGTGAGATCATGACCTGAGCCAAAGTTAGAAACTTAACTGACTGAACCACCAGGTGCCCCAACCCAATAATTCTTTCTAAAAGTAGTTGTTAACTTTCAGATTAGCTTTTTCTAGTACCTGGAATACTTGATGTAAACATTCTTATCATACCCACCCTTGAAGGGTTAGGTCATATTTTTTTTAAGTCTTGATAATTAAAAAAGTAAAATTAAAGTATCTATTATTCTTCCTAGTATCTGACATTCTATATGGAATAAGATAGACAGTAATTACAAGAAAGAAGAAAACTTCACTTAATTTCATAAAATAACATATCAATGGGCTATGAGATGATACTCTTTACTAGCTAACTACTTTCACTGCACAGACATTTTCCTCATCATCAGAATAGAAAGTAAGAAAGTACTTTCATTAACTACATTACTATGGTTCCAAACTAAAATGCATTTTAAAATCCTTGTCAGGCAGACTAACCACAGTACTAGAAAAACAGATTTTGATGCCTGGCTACAAAAGGGTCAGGATAACACAAAATGAATGCCAGACATCCACAATGTTCAAAACAAATAATTCACCATTGTTGAGAGGAATCTCAGAATGTTTTTTTCTTGGGAAGAAAGATTTGTAGCATCTGTCTGGCTCTTAAAAGCAAATCACATCCCTTGAAACACAATAAACATAAGTCATAATTACCTAAGGTAATATATTAGTATCAACTCTTTCCTTAACATTAGAATTATAGAAGTATTCTGTACAATTTCACACACACTGTTAATAATTTTATGTTATCTCACTTCTTTTAGCTACCATTTTATCACAAAATATAAATATAAAAGAAAGAAAGAAATGTCGTATGCATATTCAACCCCCTCTTTCCCCCCCCGACCAAATACAGAACTACAAAGTAATTGGTAACATCTGTTGTCATTGACTATTTTCATGATTTGTGTGGTACCTGAAAATTTATTATAACTAAAATAGAGCACATTAACTTTATTTTTGTTCAGATAGTGATTCCAAGAATGCAGCAAGAGCATCTGTGACTGTCACTAATTAGGGAGTCACTGAGCAGAAATATGGTACAATCACATGTGGTTGATACACTGAAAATTGCAGCTAAACATAAAATGCTAATTGTTTTCTTTATAAGTCTCTAGGTCATAGCCAACTGGATTGCAACAGAAACACTGGAAATCTTGGACAGTCCAAAGTAAACTTTACAAAAAAATTTTCTAAGGAACAAAACAAAACGAAAAGACAGGAACGAGACCTCACCTATGGAAAAGGCCTGGAGTCAGGGCTTCCCTTTAATACCACCAAAGACTCTATGAAACCGTGTCTGCCTGCAGTAGAAAACACCAAACTAGCAGCTGCTGGAATATGATGTCTTAAAATTGTTTCATCATTTATCGCGGCTTAAATCTTTTGTATGAGCAGAGGAGAGTTGGTGTCATTCTCTATGACAACAGAAAACTTGATTTCTGTTTTAAAGTTACTCATCCAGCAACCATAAGCGCTTTTAATAAGGTCACAAGTACCTTTAGCCATTGGTCCTCTCAGGATATTTCTATAAAAGTGGTTGATGAAGAATGAATTAGATAAGGTCAGTAAACTGACAAGACTAGCAAAATGCTACTAAAGTGGACTTAGATTCCTTAGGAGCTTTGACAACATGGATTTCTTTTTCTAGTGTTTGATCTTTGTTCCACCATCAGAATATAGTGTTGAAGTCTCAGAGCTGTTCCCTGAACTTCATCTGTTTTTTTTCTCATAAGTATGTACTAAGCACCTTCTATGGGGCCTCTCTTTAGTGTGAAAGCTCCAACAGTGAACAAGATGTTGTCCCCATCCTCAAGATTATCTAATAGAGATAGCAGGCAAGGCAACAGGTATTTACAATGTAGTGTGATAAGCACTGCAGGAGAGATAGATACATCTGTGATGAGAACACACACACAAAAGAAACCTAACCCTGAGTTTCAAAGCAGAAAAACCTCCCAGAGAAGTTCATCTCAGAAGTAGGGGCAGGATGATTGCAGGTTTAGGTACAAAGATCTAAAGACAAGAGACAACCTAGTGTACTAGGGGCAATGTCTGTAGTTCTCTGTATGAGCTGGAAAAGAGTGAAGATGGGTGTCAGTGAAAGAATGGTGTCTAATGAGCAAGAGAAATAGAAACCAATCAGGCAATAAAAAGATTTGTTGAATTTAAACATTCAGCAAAGAGATTAGCACTACCTAGTTAAACGAGTAAGATTTTGATTCTATCCATCAAAATCAGAGGATGAAAAATAGAAAGGCAAAAGAAAGAAAGAGACAGAGAGAGACAAAGAAAGAAAAAGAAAAGAAGAGAGAGAAAAAGAGAAAGAAAGCGTGGGGGAGGGAGAAAGAAATAGAGGATGGAAGGAAGGAAGAGAGAAAGAAAGGGTGGGAGAGGGAGGGAGGAAGAGAGAGAGGAAGGAAGGAAGGAAAGAAAGAAGGAAGGAAAAAAGCAAAGATGCATACCATATACACACCAAAAAAGCATATCTTAAAAAATTCCTTGGAAAGAGATGGGAATACTCAGCATGTTTACCTGCGGCTTGGCTGAATCATCCTGGGTCTCTTCTCCAAGGACAGCCAGAAATGGTAAGTAGTTCTGTAACCTCAAGAATGTTGTGAATAATTTTTGGAAACATTCTAAAAGTTTGTAACTTTTCTCAACACTGGTCTAGAACAGAAATGTTTTCCATGCAGTAATTAATGACTTCTTCTGGGAATAAATCCCCACTGTGTGAACAATTTTCTAAAGAACATAGGGATTATGACTTGTTCACCTAGTAAATAGTTCACTCTCAGCATGCTGTCAATTGTCAGTCAATTTTTTTCTTTTAATTTTTTAATGTTTATACATTTTTGAGAGAGAGAGAAAGGGAGCATGAGCAGGGGAGGGGCAGAGAGAGGAGGAGACACAGAACCCCAAGCAGGCTCCAGGCTCTGAGCTGTTAGCACAGAGCCCGTCACATCTCAGGAACCGTGAGCTAATGACCTGAGCCAAAGTCGGAAGCTTAACTGATGGAGCCACCCAGGCGCCCCAGGATATTTTTAATCAGACATTCTATTTTAAAAATCTAATTTTCTGAAGTATATATTTTTACAAAATTAAGAACATGACTCATAAAAGTATGAAATGAATACTATCAAACACTTTATTTTAGCTCATTAATTAATGAGCAAATCAATAAGGTGTTAAAACTGGTTGAAAGGTGAATTTAAAGCACAGATAGATATATATGTGTAGGCAATCAAGATTGCTAAAATGAATTTGCTAATAGATGAAAACTGGTTAATAACTTAAAACATAATATTTGAAATTATTTTTTCCACATAGTAGAAACAAGTTATATCTCTACATGACATAATTCACTTGTATTGCTATGCATAGAATCACTTGAGAAATACCAGTTGTCTATAACTTAATTTCTACCCCTATGGTTTTGAAATTGTCACAGAGAAACAATCAAAGGTGCATAGCCCTATAATGTCAGATAATCTCTGAAGGAAATCCCTAACATTCCTTTAAAAGGGCAATCATCTCTCTTGCCCATTTCCAAATCTTTGAATTTTTTTTCTTGACAAGTCTAACATTGGTTATGTGACTATTCTCATTTCCTGTATGATGTGCCTGCAGAAAATGAATATTTTAATTGGCCTACTAGGATGCTGTTCCTTTGCATCAAGATAGTAATAAAACCTTACCCATTTTCATAAGTAAATTTTTGAAATGTTTTCTTTAATGTATTTTTTATGTTCCAAATGTTTAAGAGAATATGACATAAAAGCCTTGTGATTTCACATTGAAATATCTAATTGGTATTTTTATTTTAACATAAAGGATATACAATAACTAAATTGTGGACAGAATATGAATTTTTTGGAGACCCAATTTTCAACATTTATAAGTTTGATTTAACCAAACTTACAAAATATGCTTAAGCCCTTAGACTATTTTTAAAGCTCTAGTTAAAAGTATATCTGGACAACAGTGTGAATGCACTTAAGGACCCTGAACTAACTGTGCACTTAAAAATGGTAAAAATGCAAGTTTTATGTTATGTATTTTTTACCATTATAAAAAAAAGCACATTTACTTGTTTTTTAAGTTGCCTAAGATCAAGAGATTTAAAAAATTTTAATGTGGTTTGAAACACTCAAGGGAATAAAAAATAACTCAATTTATAAATGGAGTGAATTGCAGGGGAAATTTTAATCCACTAATTTATGAATTGATTATTAATAAAAGAAAACCAAGTTGAAGCTTCTAATTCATTTTTTTTAAACATTGGGTTTACAAATAAAATGAAAAGATGTGGATTTTGAGGTTGAGGGATTACAAGATAAGGCAAGAGAACTAAGGAGAAACCAGACTGTAATAGTAAAGAGTTTAGATTATATCTTGTGAGTAACAGGCAGCTACTAAAGTAAAGCAATGGGAGCAGCATATTTGTACCTCAAAAAGGATAATTCTGGCTTGTTCTGTGGAAAAAGGCTAGAGGCAGATAAGATTGATGGCAAAAAAAAATTAATAGGTTATTGCTGTTATTTAGGTGAAAAGTGATGATGATCAGGACTAAAGCAATGAGGCAATAATTATAACCACCTTACACTGAGCACCTATTATGTGTTAGGAACTCTTTTAAAAAGCACTTCACCCATACTAACTCACTTTATCCTTATGTCAGTGCCATAAGGTAAGTATTATTATTACCTTACACAGCACAAGAATTCATCTCTTACTCAGAATCGTTGTTCAAAGTCATGGGGAAATTCTAAGAATATATGATTTTGCAAACGCCTTCTTAACCCGACTGGGGAGTGGGGAGTGGGAAACAGTTCATACTGTTAAAAGAGAAACTGAGGCATGCCAAAAATTTTAAGGGTTCATTTAAGCAAAAATCGATTTGAATCAGTGCAGCAACAAACCAGAAGTGGTTAGGGCAGATCCACTGACAGCAGCTGGGGGAGAGACTTTATAGCAAAGGTAGAAGCAAAGTAAGGAAATTCTTGACTGGCTGTAGTTTAATGTCTCGGTTGGTTATGATTGGTTGTCCTTAGGTTTCAAATTCATAACCTTGAGGCATTTACAGGCTTAGATTTTCATTTATGCATGTAGGCTGCTAGGACCTTAAAGCCATCTCAATCCAAAGGCTTCCTTGTTTAAATTATTTAACAATAGCAAAATACAAACAAAGAATAATCAACTCCTTACTGCCTGAAGTTCCAACTTCAAAAAAGAATGGGTCCAATATGGGAATAACTTTGTTCAAATGCAGTTACTTCTGATTTAAACAACCAATTATTAACTTGCAAAGACATCAAGCTCCAAATATACAAATAATTGATTTGTGAAAGAAGCAAATGAATTTCTTGTGATAAGGTATTTGAGGGAAGAGTTAGTTATTGATTTATTTGTTTGTGTAGGTGGTGGTTGTGGTGTTTTATCTCACAAGAAATCTTATTTCAGTAAATGACTAAGCAAATGAGAGTAACTTGAAAAATGGGAAAGGTTTTACATATGCCATGAAACTTCACGGGTCATATTTTCTGTCTCAATGATAGTTTCAAATTGCTGGCGATAAAACAAGAGCTAAATGGCTTGTCTCTTACAAAATGTGAGATTTAAAAATCTATGTATGTAAAACTGTCAGTCTTTCAGATGCTTTTTCCGAGCTCAAGGAATTCTAGGATCCCAGGATTTTGTCATCTCTAAGTATCTCATTAGACAACCCATTCCCAACATTGCCATGCTTAACTGTTGTTTATTTATTTAAAAAAAAATTTTTTTTAGTGTTTGTTTATTTTGGGGACAGGGAGAGACAGAGCATGTGTTGGGGAGGGGCAGAGAGAGAGAGGGAGACACAGAATCTGAAGCAGGCTCCAGGCTCTGAGCTGTAAGCACAGAGTTCGACGTGGGGGCTTGAACTCAGAAACCATGAGATCACCTGTTTAACTGTGTTTAAAAGCCTCAGGGAGGTATCAAAAGGTTTAGGCTTTATACAAGAGAGAGAAATGGAGCCTTTGGGTGAAGTTTGCTCTCTAGTAGTGGGAAGGAACACGTCGTTTGCCTTATATTTGCAACACAATACAATGAATTGGGGCCTGGAAAGGGCGTGTCTCTAAACAGACCTGAATCATACCTTGAGGAACAGGCAGTAGATCTGACTTCTTTGGGGTTTGCCTTTAAAGGAATACTATTCTAACATTCTACCAGGTTTTCCCTTTAATATTCTGCAAATTAGGCAGAAAGCTTTAAACGTGCAAGCCACAGGCAGTATCTGCTGCCTCATTACCAGCTGAACGGCCTGTGCCACAAACCAGTTCATGCATTACAAACCATCCCCCGACAGTCTATTATCATGTGGTCATTTTCACCCATCTCTACAGGACTGTTTGCATCCATTGACTAGAATATTCATCCTCTTCTCTTAATTGAGACTCCCTAAAATATCATCACCAGGAATTCCTAGAAATAAATTATTCCTAGAAATAGTATATATATGTATGTATATATATCTCTCTCTCCTCAATGAGCTTAATTTTAAAACATCACATTTCAGCACATCCTCTTTAACAATAAAAGCATCGTTCGGGAAAAGAGATGGTAAACGGTCATAATCATGGTGTGTATGTTTGGCTTCTTAGGTAATTTCACCTGTGTTGTCAGTGGACACTGCCTGACATTAAGCAGTAAATCAACTGGGCTTCACAACAAAGTCATGAAATATTTCAACCCACTAAAAATGAAGCAGATTCATTCCAATATCCCAACTGCTGTAAAGGGACTGTAATAGTGAAAGTCTAGTATCACATGGAAAGTAGTATCATACAGTGGAAACCACAATCTTGCTGCTGACAGACTTGAGTTCAAGCCAACGTTTTCCGTTAATCAGTATTTTGATCTTAAAAGGTTAACTTAAATCTCTGGGTCTCAGGTTTGTTTTTTTTTTAAGTTTATTTATTTTGAGAGAGAGTGTGTGTGTGTGTGTGTGGGAGGGGCAGAGAGAGAGAGAGAGAGAGAGAGAGATAGAGAGAGAGAATCCCAAGCAGGCTCTGCGCTGTCAGTGAGAGCCCTATGCAGAACTCAATCCCATGAATCCTGAGATCATGACCTGAGGCTGAAACCAAGAGTCGGACACTTAACTGACTGAGCCAGCCAGGCGCCCCTCTGTGTCTTAGTTTTATCATCAACAAAATGGGAGCTATGATAACTGCCTTTTAAATTATTATGAAGTTTACAAAAAATATATGTAAAATACCTGACGTCTAATAGGCATTATTATCACTCTCGGCATCAGGATTCCCAAGCGGCTGCTCTCTTGCAAACCTGTATAGAACATGTAAGCTGAGTAGAAAACACATTAGAGAGATAATAGGAAACAGTAGAAAACTGTCTCTTGCACTTCTGTTAAGGAACGACTTTGACTCTATTTTAACACAGGCTTCAGAACTGTCAGTTATAGAGAAACAAATGTTTTCAGTGAACTGATTACAGCTGCAAATGAACAGCCATTCTTCACACTTGCAAAACGTGCACATAAAGGGAGTTGCCAGCCATGTTTACAGTAGCAGCATTTTTTTAATTAGAAGAGATTATAAGATACATCATATATGCAGTGTCTAGTGATGAAAACATGAATAATCAAATAATAGCCATGATTTTGAAAAACATAGCTTTTTATCAAACACCTATTGAAGCTACCAAGGGATACTAAAGATTCACCAAATACCCTGCACAATACTCAAAACTAATGCTAAAAGTTCAGCACATTTCCTTCAGGTCTTCAATGAATTACGATATGTGTATACCGTTAATACCATACTAAGTAAGACATATTCATGCTGTTTTCTCTACTTTAGACACTTGTGTTCCCCCCTTCATAGGGTATAATTCAGTGTTTTATTCATAATAAGTATTCCATAATTACTTTACAAAAATAGCCACAGTTAACACGAATGTAATTCTTTAATCAAACTGTGGATGAATTCACTTTAAAGGGTATGATACTATTGAAACATGCATATTAAGCCAGAGCTTTAATTCAGAAAGGATTACAGCTTGTGAGTTAAATAATTACAGGTTTCATGTTTTGAATATTTATTTCCAAGTCTGTTTTCTATCTTTTATTTGCAAAAAATTTGGACTCATTTGGCCACATATAGGACTCTAAATTTCTCATATTTTTTATCCTCTAATATGAAAAAAAAATTAGTATTTTATCACTGAAGTCATAATGCCATAAAACAGCCGTTACAAAAACTTTCCATGACCTCACATGTGTGAAAACATTAATGAATTGCAAAAGTTGAAATTGGTGTTCCTCATTCTGGCACAGAATGAACACATGTGTCCCAAGATGAATCACCCAGGAATGTGCACTGGAACCAACAGGGAATCAGGAGAGGCAGCTGCTTTCTTGGCAACAGAAGTGACAGCATCTGGAGCTTCTGTGTAGGCATACTGCATTGAGGTACTGTGATTCTCCCCTGCGATGCTACTAAAGCGATGTATCTCTGACTATCACATGCAAAGTGCCATTGTTATTTCTACACAGCTTACAAAGGGACTGGCAATGCCACATGTTTACCAGCATAGTAGACGACCACTTTTAAATCTAAGACTTCATAAAGATCCCGCAATGGAGCTCTACCAAAGTAACTTACCTTCACCAAATAGAAATTTCCTTCTCACGTGACGTCCAGGATAGGCAAGCAAGAGCTGATATGGTGGCTTCCTCATCACCTGGGACTTGGACGGCTTTCAGTTCCATTTCATGATTACTTATACTTGGTCCAACATGGTGCTCCAACCATCACATCTGAGTTCTAAACAGAAGGAAGCAAGTAAGGGGGAAGCAGGTTTAAAGCACACCTACAATCTATCTTACAGAAGTTTCCCAGAAACTGTCATGCACTTCCATTTATATGCCTTTGGCTAGACCTTTAGGCATACGACCATATCTAACTGCAAATGTTGTCCTTATTCCAGACAATCACGTGCCTTAGAGTTCTAAGAAGAGGAGATGGATATTAGGATGGGCAATGCGAATCTAGGCCACAGCTGCTAAAATGCCAAGAATCTGGGTAGATTACAAGACAAGTAATATTTTGAAACTTGGATATCATTACAGCACAGATCTAGAGAGGAAGAAAATACTATGGTGCTTGGGTTTGTTATTCACCCATGAATCAATACAACTTGAATTTGCAGAGTTCTCTTACAACATTTCTGAAGTCCTCCCATATTAAAAATTATTTTGAATGCCACAAGTTTTACAGCCCTAGAATAGTTTCCAATCAATCACAGCGGCTAGAATCCCTTATGGGACTTATTTTTATTACATACTCAACTTGGTCAAAGGAATGTTTACGTATCAGAATGCCTTTGGTCACCCAAATTGTGATTTAGATGTCAAGCAGGAGCCAACGAGCAGAAAAGTTGACATGGATGATAAATGGAGACCTAGAACAAGAAATTTTGAGGTAGGAGTTGGCAATAGTGGATTGACATCTCGCTAACCACTCACTACTCCCTTCCCAACTCTGTCACCCAAGTTCAGGCTAATTAGTCATCGTACACTGGAATATAGGCCAGCCAAGTACAATGCCAACCTAAAACACTCATCAGCCAGTGTGGAGAAACAAATGGTTCCATTTAACACAACATGACAGTTTCAATAATACAGTAAACTCAAATGAGGAGTACAGTTCAATCACTGAGGTACTTGGCAGAAAACAGAAGAAAGCCTCTTGGCAATCCACTTGTGTCATGTTCTTGAATGTTTGCAGACTATATGCTTCTTCCTTTCTCTTTTGAGGTAGAAAATATATATTTTTCAAAAAAGGACAGGTTTTTCAGATTGGTCTCTAATACAAAAAGTTAGCCCAGTTTTTTGTTTTTGGTTGTTTTTTTTTTTTGCCATTCCAGAGTCATTATGTTTTTTTGCTTTGTTTGCTTGTGTTCAGTTTGTTCTTTTAATGTGATAATCTGACTGGGGGACAGATTTTTTTCTCTCTCTTACCACTATTTGATAGCAATTCTACCATAATTACTCCACAGGGTAATTCCAATGTACTTCTACTTTCTGTCAGTACTCCTGCATATAATAAATATCGTGATTCAACATCACAGTCTGATGACAAGTATTCACAAGGACTTCCTAGTGAAAACATGTTCTATCCCAATTACTTGAAAAAGGAAAGGGAATTTCTCTTAATGGATTGTGACAGCCAGCCTCCAAAATGGCCCCTGATTATCCTCACTTTCTGTATTCATGCTGTATATTAGTCTCCTTCTATACGAATCAGAGCTGGCTTATGTGATAACTAAAGTACAGGCAGACATGACAGTGTGACTTCCAACGATCGGCTACCAATGGTATTGAAGCTTCAGTTTCTTTGATTGGCTCACTTTGGTGGAACCCAGCCACCATATCATAAGGACAGTCAACAAGCCACATGGAAAGGCACTCCGGGAGAGGAATTGAGAACTTCCACCGATAGCTCCAATTTGCCAATCATAGGAGTTAGTTACCTTTGTAGATGATGTTCCAGCCTCAGTCAAGTCCTCATATCCCAGTAGTCTCACCTGACATCTGACTGCTATCTCATGAGAATCTTCAAGCCATAACGGTTTGGTCAAGTTGTTCCCATACTTCTAGCCCACAGAAAAGGTGATAGATACTAAATGGTTAAGGTTGTTTATAACCTTCTAAATTTGGTGGCAATGTGTTACACAGCAACAGATAACTAACACACATACAATCACATATAACCCTCTCCTTTAGTGTTTTTACCTGCCAGCTAATTCCCATAAATACATTGGCCAGCATCTCCCTTCAAATGCTCCTGCAACACACACACACACACACACACACACACACACTCAAGTGTAATCAGATTGACCACTTGACAATATTGAATTAAATTGCACCAGTCACTCCAGTAAGGCCAATATGAGACTAATCTGGCCTGACTAATCCTATTATCATGCCTTACCCCTCTCTTGCAGATTTCAGAAAATGTCTCCATGATGTCATATTTTACAATAGTCATATTGTTCCAATGAATCAAAGACACAATCTAGGGTTTGAGGAGATGTAGCCTCCTCCAGCTGACTTTAACATTATCAGTCTGTGAAAAATGTCTCTCATTTGTTTAGATGCCTTCGTGTATCTGCCACATCTGAACCACTTAGGTTCCTCCTGTTTTGGAAAGGTAATCAATCTTCTCGGCCTGGGTTGTGTCCATACTCTTAATCATTACTCACTACTACCACCTCCTGGATGTCCAACACTTTGTAAATATTAGATCACAATGTTTGAAAATATCAGTTCTTTTATTATTTTTTCATTTTATTTAAACCCAAGTTAGTTAACATATAGTGTAATAATGGTTTCAGGAGTAGAATTTAGTGATTCAGCACTTACATAATGTGCTCATCCCAACAAGTGCCCTCCAATCAGTTCTTGTCTAAAGACATTTTAGTCACTCTCATTTTTTTAAGCAGTAAGCACTCAGCCCCACATGTAGTAAACCATGAGATTACAATATGGCTTAGCTAATCACTGAGGCAACAGAATGGAGTTTTTATTCATAGCTTCTCTCAAAATCTAATACTCTTTCTGGAACCAGCTAACAGATCACCTGAGCTCCCCATGCCACCATTTAAAATAAATGCAGTAATGTTGATCCATTGATCTGAAACAGGGAGAAAAATAAACCAAATTATTTTAAATTATAAAGTTAAATTATGCCAGCCTAAAAATGTTCAGTGTGGTGGTTTAAGGGAAATCCACATAAATGCACATCCCCACCTTATGCTACATATTCTGAAACTTAAAAGTTCAAATAATAAAAGTTATCTTTAATGATTTACAATTTTAATACCATTCTCCTTTTGAACTTCTGATATTGTCATGCCCTCTCTTACCAAATGTACCTGTTTAGTGTGATCCTCTGGTTTTAAAATATATATCTATTTCCAGTTAGATTCATATTTTACCTTTGCTTACTGTTATTCCCCCTATTTTCAAAATATATGCTTGAATTGTTTCTCCAATATATATTGTAAATTTGTTTATTTGTAAATACAGAAGGCCCTTTTCTATGGATCTCAAAAGAATTTCTGGAAGTGTGTGGCGGGGAAAAGTTAGGGTTGCTCTTGGGTAGCATTCCTGTGTAAAAGAGAATTTGTAAAACCGATATATTCAGAACTGAGATGAATAGTCACTTGGCTTATGACTGGTGAATGATCCCAATTTTTTCCTTCATGTGGATCCTGAGAAAATGATAAAAGCCATGTTTTTAAAATGTACAAATCTGTGGTCTTATTACCACAAGTAAAAATGTTGACAGCCTTCTACCAAACATGTGCACAGCCATTATCCTTTCAACAAACAGTCCACCAGAAACTAATATAACACTGTATGTTAACTATATTGGAATTTAAAATTAAAAAAAAAAACAGGTCACCAACATAAATACCATATTTATTTGGCATGCTTCTTTTTCAATCATTCCACCAAAAACAAATACACACACATACTTACACATGCATATACACACGTGCACAAAATTTTCTAATACTTCTCATGGAGTACAGATGTCTGTAGCTGTTTAGTTAAATCCCATTTGAACAATTATTTTTTTTTTTTTACTTCTTCAACTATTCTTTTTAAAGTGTTAAGAAACTATTCTATGCATAGTTAAAATAGTATCACAGAGATAGATAGAATTCCTAGTGATTCCCAGTGTTCCTCAATAACTTTCAGAAATAATCTTTAACAAAATAGCAGCAAACAATTAGTTTAAAATGGATTGGGTAGATTTAAATTCAGATTTAAAATGGATTTAAATTCTAGGTCTCTCCTGAAATCCATCCTTGTCTATCCTGGAATGTCCCTCACCAGCCTTGACCTAAGAGGTCAGTTTTATTACAAGACTGAAATATAGTATCTCAATAAAGGAAAAACCGCCAGAGCACTATATCCTTTGCCTTTTTTTTTTTCTATAGTTGGAACAAATTCTCTCTGAGCAGATCAACTACTTAATGTCCAGTGGCTTTGGCTGACAGACTACATTCCAAAATGGATACTTACTCAGGATGAAGAGAGGAGGGAGTGGGCAGTAGATTGACAGGGAGCCAGCTTGTGGCCATATGCACACAAAACAGCTTGAAGTCAAGCCTGCCTGTTCCTCCTACTCTCCCATCCTCTTCAACTTGCAGGCCAGCTGTCAGTGCTGCCCAACTGCCTCGCCCATGCCAACCATAGAACATGCTCTAGATGGCCCAGCCTATTTTTTTTTTTCTTTCTGCCTCCTATGGAGTCTTCACCTCCCCACTGAGCAAGTAGCAGGCACCCTGGGTGTTTCATGTCATTATTTTCCCATTTGCCATCCCATGCTGCTAATTTAATTTTAGCACTGTGCATGTGAAGAATTGTCCATTTATATTCTTAAAAGGCAGCAGAGGCCATTAAGCTTGCTCACATATTCGAATGTTCCTTTCCAGTAACAGTGTGAGCTGTCTGATTTGATGGATTTTTGAAGCTGCAATCTTTGACATATAAAATGTCACATAGAGCCTTTAAATTCTAGGACTGAGTTATTTGGGGGATTAAAAAAAAACCTTCCTAGGAGTTGTATTTCTTGATGATTAATGCTTATGAAATATAACAGATACTATGAGATAGAAAAATACCAGGTGACAAGAAAGTAGCTCTTCACAGTTATTTCAAGAATTTTATTTTTATGCTACTAGCCCCTCCAATTCATCCTCACGATCTCCAATTCTACCAAGGCAACCTTGACATGGAGAGAGGGGAGAAACCAGAACGATTCTTTCTTTATTCAGACCAAACACTAATCATATTTCCCTTCCTTTCCACAACCGCAGATCAACACACAAACGCACACAAAGATGCTTTACTCTCTGCTGAAGGTTTTGTGAGGAAAATGGATGAGGATGGGTGAGTGGAAGAAGAGAAAGGAAGCTCATGAGGGTAGAGAAGTGATTGTGTAACTGAATGTGCTACATCTACTTAAAGAGGCAGCAGGCAACATTTCCAAAGAACACCCACTTCCTCTTGCTACTTTCCACTGCACTTTTTAAAAATAACTTCTATTTTTAGAGCTGTTTTGGGTTCACAGCAAAATTGAGCAGAAGGTACAGAGAGTTCCCATATACCTCCTGTCCCTATATATGCAGAACCTCACCCTTTATCAACATCCCCACCAGAATGGTACATTTGTCACAATTTATGAACCTGTATTGTTACATCATTATCATCCGAAGTCTGTAGTTTGCATTAGAGCTTACTCTTGGTATTGTACATTTTATAGATTTTGACAAATTCATAATGACATGAATCTACCATGATATTATCATACAGAGCAGTTTCACTGCCCTAAAAATTACCTGCCTGTTCACCCCTTCCTCCCCCACTTGCCCCTGGCAACCGCTGATCGTTTTCTGTCTCCATAATTTTGCTTTTTCGAGAATGTTATATAGTTGGAATCATTTGGTTTGTAGTCTTTCCAGATTGGCCTACTTCACCTGGAAATATGCAACTTGCATCCTCATCTTTTCAGAATTTTTCCGTTGCGTTTTCTTTGATTGCAGACATGGATACTAACCAAATCCTAGACACAATTAAAATAAATGTAAGGCTCAGGGAATAGATGACATTGGTTTCCCAAAAAAGAACCAAAAAGAAAACAGTAAAGCAGTATCTTCTTCCACCTTTCATGCCATTTTCCATTTTAGTAATTTCAAACAAAACATCAAAAACAAAGTATGGGAGGCTGAGGGACACAGTGAAAAGAGCCAGAAAGAACTGGCTGTGAATCCCAACTCTCATTCTTGCATACCTATAAGGTTTGGGGGAAAGTTTCTTAGCCTCTTGTGACCCACGGTTTCCTAACCTATAAAAATAGACTGCTTTTAGAACTTCATAGAACACCAGCAGAGTATCCAGTCCATCATAGGCACTCAAAAAAATTATTAGAGTATCATAATGCAGATGTGTGGCAGTATACAGTGATTAACAGAGAGGCATTCTCTTTCCGTGAACTTAAAACTGAAGAAAATGAATATGCCTCTGAACTAGAAAAATGCACATATGATGGTTGCACTAACTATAGATTTTAACTAATCTCAAAAATTTAGGGGTTCCTGGGTGGCTCAGTTGGTTAAGTGTCTGACTCTTGATTTCAGCTCAGGTCATGATCTCACAGCTTGTAAGTTCGAGCCCCCTGTCAGACTCTGTGTTGACAGTGCAGAGCCTGCTTGGGATTCTTTCTCCCTCTCTCACTGCCCCTCCACCCTCTTCTCTCTCTCTCTCTCTCTCTCTCTCTCTCTCTCTCTCTCAAAAATAAATAAATAAATGTTTAAAAAATAATTTAGAAAAGCTCAAAAGTGAAATCAAAGTAACTGTAATTTGACAAGCAAGAGCCATTGCAATTGAATTTGTACCATGTCTAAAGAAAGACTGAGTATTTAAAAAAAGAAGAAAGACTGAATAAACCACAGGAAGATGGTCAGATGGAAGAAAAAAATAGAAACCAACATCCCCGAGATTGGTAGTAGTTTCCAGACTACCCTGGGGAGAGTGATCAGGAATACAGAGTATGTAAACCCCTCACATAGATTACCCTGTTGTAGAGAAGGTATGATTCACTGGGCATCAACTGACTTGGATGAATTATCCTTCATTTTCCTTTATTTCCTCTTCCTCTATGCTGATTTCATGCTTACTGAACAACTTTCTGGTTATTCGTTTGGCTTCTGGTTACATTGATTCCAGAGGTGAAAGAAGTGTCCTGAAGAGCAGGCACCACCATCCCACTCTAGAAAATAGTATCTCCTGTTGTATATTCATGACTTGTCTATCTGGGCTCTCTACTTCAGTCTTTTTAAGTTTGATTGGCATTACTTATGTGAGTCCTGTGAATGCTGGGATACTGAACATCTCAGAGGTGATGTGAATCACAACGAATTCACCAGCCAATTTGGTCTTTTGTCGGTCACCTCGTCTTCTCCTGGTGCATGGTATCTTGTCTTCCTCTCACTACCCCTATGCCCTACCCTTTTCCTACCCATAAAAGTCATCAATACTGATTTAAAATAATGCTTGATTTCCCCTGGAAGACAAAAGAAAATTTTCAAGTGAAGACAGTGCTGTCACAGGAAATGAAATAAAGGAAATGACTCTTTGGGTCATAGAAAAAAACTCCTCCAAGGAACATACTTAAAGATCATAAAAGCCATTTATGAAAAGCCCACAGCTAACATCATCCTCAATGGGGAAAAACTGAGAGCTTTTTCCCTGAGATCAGGAACACAACAGGGATGCCCACTCTCACCGCTGTTGTTTAATATAGTGTTGGAAGTTCTAGCATCAGCAATCAGACAACAAAAGGAAATCAAAGGCATAAAATTGGCAAAGATGAAGTCAAGCTTTCGCTCTTTGCAGATGACATGATATTATACATGGAAAATCCGATAGACTCCACCAGAAGTCTGCTAGAACTGATGCATGAATTTAGCAAAGTTGCAGGATACAAAATCAATGTACAGAAATTAGTTGCATTCTTATACACTAATAATGAAGCAAAAGAAAGACAAATAAAGAAACTGATCCCATTCACAATTGCACCAAGAAGCATAAAATACCTAGGAATAAATCTAACCAAAGATGTAAAAGATTTGTATGCTGAAAACTATAGAAAGCTTATGAAGGAAATTGAAGAAGATATAAAGAAATGGAAAAACATTCCATGCTCATGAATTGGAAGAATAAATATTGTCAAAATGTCAATACTACCCAAAGCTATCTACACATTCAATGCAATCCCAATCAAAATTGCACCAGCATTCTTCTCGAAACTAGAACAAGCAATCCTAAAATTCATATGGAACCACAAAAGGCCCCGAATAGCCAAAGTAATTTTGAAGAAGAAGACCAAAGCAGGAGGCATCACAATCCCAGACTTTAGCCTCTACTACAAAGCTGTCATCATCAAGACAGCATGGTATTGGCACAAAAACAGACACATAGACCAATGGAATAGAATAGAAACCCCAGAACTAGACCCACAAAAGTATGGCCAACTCATCTTTGACAAAGCAGGAAAGAACATCCAATGGAAAAAAGACAGTCTCTTTAACAAATGGTGCTGGGAGAACTGGACGGCAACATGCAGAAGGTTGAAACTAGACCACTTTCTCACACCATTCACAAAAATAAACTCAAAATGGATAAAGGACCTGAATGTGAGACAGGAAACCATCAAAACCCTAGAGGAGAAAGCAGGAAAAGACCTCTCTGACCTCAGTCGTAGCAATTTCTTACTTGACACATCCCCAAAGGCAAGGGAATTAAAAGCAAAAATGAACTACTGGGACCTTATGAAGATAAAAAGCTTCTGCACAGCAAAGGAAACAACCAACAAAACTAAAAGGCAACCAACGGAATGGGAAAAGATATTTGCAAATGACATATCAGACAAAGGGCTAGTATCCAAAATCTATAAAGAGCTCACCAAACTCCACACCCGAAAAACAAATAACCCAGTGAAGAAATGGGCAAAAAACATGAATAAACACTTCTCTAAAGAAGACATCCGGATGGCCAACAGGCACATGAAAAGATGCTCAACGTCGCTCCTCATCAGGGAAATACAAATCAAAACCACACTCAGATATCACCTCATGCCAGTCAGAGTGGCCAAAATGAACAAATCAGGAGACTATAGATGCTGGCGAGGATGTGGAGAAACGGGAACCCTCTTGCACTGTTGGTGGGAATGCAAATTGGTGCAGCCACTCTGGAAAACAGTGTGGAGGTTCCTCAGAAAATTAAAAATAGACCTACCCTATGACCCAGCAATAGCACTGCTAGGAATTTACCCAAGGGATACAGGAGTACTGATGCATAGGGGCACTTGTACCCCAATGTTTATAGCAGCACTCTCAACAATAGCCAAATTATGGAAAGAGCCTAAATGTCCATCAACTGATGAATGGATAAAGAAATTGTGGTTTATATACACAATGGAGTACTACATGGAAATGAGAAAGAATGAAATATGGCCCTTTGTAGAAACGTGGATGGAACTGGAGAGTATGATGCTAAGTGAAATAAGTCATACAGAGAAAGACAGATACCATATGTTTTCACTCTTATGTGGATCCTGAGAAACTTAACAGAAACCCATGGGGGAGGGGAAGGAAAAAAAAAAAAAAAGAGGTTAGAGTGGGAGAGAGCCAAAGCATAAGAGACTGTTAAAAACTGAGAACAAACTGAGGGTTGATGAGGGGTGGGAGGGCAGGGAGGGTGGGTGATGGGTATTGAGGAGGGCACCTTTTTGGATGAGCACTGGGTGTTGTATGGAAACCAATTTGACAATAAACTTCATATATTGAAAAAAAGTAAATAAAAATAAAATTAAAAAAAAAAACAAAAAAAACCTCCAATTTTTCAGTTATTTTGGGAGTGGGAGGGAGGTAATAATTCACAAAACAAAAAGTCTCAAATAAAAGAAAATGTGACAAATTTTAAAATAAGAAGACAGGAGATATGTCACAAAATGAACAATATAGGAAACAATTCCAATGATTTCAGGGATGTGGGCAATAGTTCTCAAAGAAAAATGAAATGTAGACATTTTTAAAAAAACAAAATAAAAGATATGCCCCAAAAAGAAAGATTCAGGGAGCACTATTTTCAGAATGGGTCATTAAGAAACAAAAATAAAGATCTTGGTATTATGCTTGCCAATTGGAAACTTACTGATTTTAAGATAAATGGCCTTGAAAACTGCACTGAACTGAATCCATTTTAGTGGACTATTCAAGACAGACAACTATCTCTCAGGTCCTTTGGAAAATAATGGAATTCAAGTGCAGTACTAATCCAATAAAGAATTTTCAAGAGTCAATATCAGCTACTTAGCATGGTGATAGGCGCAAAGCCATTACTGTTGACTTCACTTCCGTTACTCAGAAGTATTGCTTTGCTATTAAACTATGGCTTTAGGGGATATTTGGACCTTTTCCCCCTAAGCATCCCTCGTAATTTATTCCATTTGGAAGATCTGCATCAAGCATAATTTAAAATCTTCGGGCTCTATTCTCTCCTGCAGAAGCATAGCTCCCATTAGTGCTAATGAAAGCTATCTGTACATCTCAAGCAGTGTACCTCTCATAAGTGTTTAAGAACCAAAATGTTTTATGTCCTGTGAGAGAAGCAGCACTAAAGAGAATCTGGATACAATTTAACAAGGTTAAAATGCAAAGGGTGGGTTGTTTTCCAGATGACAGTATTCCTTAAAAGGTATGTCATGTTTCTGTTAACAAAAGCCCAGCAGGGTTCTCACAGACTCACTGAGGGGGGGAAAAAAAAAGCAGTCCCAACTTTGAACATACACAAAGAATAAGAAATACTTCTACTCTATAAAAGGAAGTTTGGGGTTTGGGGTTTCTATTCTTCCTTTTTTTTTTTTTTTTTTTTTGAGAGGAGAGGGATATGTGTGTGTCTTAAGACTCAAGAGTATGACCCTTTACTGCATTTACTGATAGACCTTAAATAATTTGTTGTTCTTTTGGTTTGCATTAGGATACAAAAGAAAAAAACTCTGTGTACCTTCTGTCTTTGTGGCCCAGATTGAATAAGGGAATTTATTTGCCAAAAAAAAAAAAAAAGAGTACATACTTTATCTTCAGAGTAGCTCTTTGCCTAGGGTCAGACACTCATCAAATCTTGTGCAGGCCCTCTCATGCCTTAGCTAGATTATTAGAGGATTAGAAATATGTTCTGTAAATTCGTGACTAAAAGCTTGTCATTTCCCACCTCCATCGCACTCAACTGCCCCTGGATTCTTGTTTTTCTGGCCAGTGTGCTGCTGGATTTCACCACAGAGTATCCCAAATCGCACTCCAAGTAGCCTGGAGCCATTTCCTTCTACGGCATCACCAACCTTGGAGCCTCCTCCTGCAGGTCCTCTGAGACAGCTGGTGAGCTTGTTTGGAATACCAAAATCTCTGAACTGCTGCAAGGGCAAATCTGTTTCAAGCCCCACCTCCACCCCTTACTGAAACTAAGGGGATATTGAATGCTTCCTGAAAACACAGAAATAATCCTGAAGATGATTAAAGGATTTCATCACATTTTGAAATCAAATGGCTGTTCAAAAAAAACTGGGATGGTCTCCAAGTTTTGATGTGGGGAAAATTTTGGTTATCACAACATTATCACTGAGGCTGTACGTGGCACAAAACATTGATATAAAGCAACATCACTGCTGATTAAACACCATTAGCATATTCAGTTGGAAACACAAACGTAAACACAGATTTCCAATGTTTGCACCATGTACAATTGCAATATTCATCTTTGGGCAGGAGTGAATAAATAGAGACTTGGAGACAGAAGAAAAGCTAGTGTGCACACTCAAAGAATGTGTAAATGAATGCTTAAAGTAGCTGGGGAGGTCGTATTTATCTTATTTTTAAAAAACACTGGTTAAGTTCTCTTTTATTTTTTTCTTTACAGCTTGTAGCTATTATGTACTTGTGATATTGCCAAGTGGAATGTGGCTGGAAGCATATGTTTAATAAAAGTGTGTGCGGGCGCATACACACACACACTCACACACACATTAAAGCAATACCATGGTTTCCTCTTAAACTGACAGATGTAAGGCTCTTTGGGAATTGAGGCACTCCTATTTTAACTCTCCACATTATGTTCAGGCACTTGGAGTCTGAGTATGTTAGAGCAAAGGGAAATAAGTAAGCCTTATGCACATCAAGAACGGTAAGAGCTGACAGTCTGGAGCAGTTACTTTTGTTTGTCCAGATTCTGAAAGTGTTTTTCTGTCAGTTGTTGATCTCATGTGTTTTCCAGATGCCAGAAACCCAATCTAGGTTGTGCAGAATTGGTTTCCTAGGCACGGACCTCTACCAAGCTCACAGTCCATCCATAGCCCACCCGTACAACCATCTAGACCTCAGTACTGGTATTTTGTGCCTTTACGTCCATCTTTCTTTCCCTCCCACAAATTCCTAATTTGTTGTTGTAAGCCATGTCAATTCTTCACGAATTAAGGGTCACTATAAACAAATAATTTGCAAAAATGCATACATATTCATGAAGAAACATATTAAGATAATATTAGACTTATGTTTATATATGCTTACATATATGTTTATATGTTTATAGTTCTTTATCCTGTGCTCTCTAGGCATCAAAGATGGAGCACGTGAAAAAGTCTGAGATTCAAAAACCTGAGTTCGTATCCAAATTTTGCTACAATCTAATGATATAATTGTGTAATTTTTCTCATAGTCACTTAACCTTTGTAAGTTTCAATTTCTTAATTTGGAAGATGGTAGAGCTACAATACTTAAGTGGTTTTCGATTTTTTTAAAGGAGTAGAATCCTTTATTTCATGTAAAAACTTACCCAAAACCAATATTTAAAAGAGCCAAGACTGAAATGGCTCAAGTTGAAGCTGAATGGAGTGTGGTGTTTTCTTCTCTCCAACCTTCTCTTTTACCTCCCATTTCACCTTCATTGTTACCACTGCTTCCTCCATGAAATCTGGGGAACACTACTGAAAACATGTGAAATACATCATCTCCGCGGACTCGTTCAGGTTGAAATTATTTTATTCTAGGTATTTATTCTAGGTAGAAAAAGAGTGGTAGTCAAAACATTTAACATACGCAGTATGGGTATCAATCTGTCAGCCTAAACCAACCAGGAACCTATGTCCCCACCTACCAAGTGGGAATCAGTACTGACTTTGAGATTCATACCAAACATGTTTAAGCACTAATGAATAACTGAGGCTCACTTACAGGGTGAATATCTGACAAACCTAGTTAGCAGGGCTGTTGGGAGAATACAATGAAATAATGACTAAGAAAGTGGATGGCATGCTAATAAAGCATTACAGAGATGAAGGAAGAGTATACAGACTCTAAAATCAGTGCTCCTCAAACACATACAGCTCCCAAAAACGAGCATCAACTTTCAGATTCAACACAGTCTACATCTTCATTTAAAAAAAAAATCTTCCTTGGGGCACCTGGGTGGCTCAATCGATTGAGCCTCCAACTTCTGTTCAGGTCGTGATCTCCTGGTTTGGGCTCACTGCTGTCAGCCTGTCAGCACAAAGCCCACTCCAGATCCTCTCTCCCCCTCTCTCTACCCCTGCCCCCCTTGTGATCTCTCAAAAATAAATACAGATTATAAAATATCTTCCCTAAATATAAACTCCATAGACACAGATGACTAAAAGTTTTACCCAATTAGCATCGATACACACAGCACTTAACTTCTCCATCTGAAACACTGCATCCAGTTAGTTCCTGGCATTCCAATCTTCCTCAAGGGATTTTGGAGGACTGGTAATGTTCCGTTTCTGGATTTGGGTGCTGATGTGTTCAGTTTGCATAACTTTACTGAACTGTATTTTTGTGATGTGCATTCATAAGTCAATAAATTTTTTTTTTTAAATCTTCTCAGGAACATAAGATAGGAAATTTCTTTAGAGCTACATGTGTGTATTGCTTTTCTAGTGATGAGTAACAAAATGACCATAAACTTAGCAACTTCAAACAACACACACCTACTATCTCACAGCTTTCATGTGTCATCAGGAGTCCAGCATGGCTTAGCTGGGTCCTTCCATCAGAGACTCACAAGGATGCAACCAAGGTATGGGTGGGACTGTATCTTCATCTAGAGGCTTGAATGAGGAATTTACTTCAAAGCTCTCTCAGGTTGTTGGCAGATTTCATTTTCTTGCTCTTGTAGGACTGAACGTCCATTTCTTACTGGCTATCATCTGGAAGTCCCCCTCTAGTTCTAGAGGCAACTCACAGCTCCCTACTATGTGACCCTCTCCACAAGTGACCCACAACATGGCAGTTATTTTCTCCAGGCCAGCAGACTCTATTGAAATGGACTCATAAAGAATGAAATACAATTAACTCCCATCGCTTTTGCCATATTCTACTGGTTACAATCAAGTCACAGTCTCCATGCACACTCAAGAGGAGGGGATCACTAGGGGCTTGCATTAGGGCACGTCCAACACCATATCTAAAAGTGCTCACTACTTGTGCTTGTGCTTGATTTTCCCAGAACACAAATACAGTTGTCTCTAAAGGAATCTCAAGTATCCAAAGCACAGGCAAAGTTTTGGGCAGTTTCTGTCTCTTGTGTTCTAGAACAGCCTGGAACTTTATACAATAGCTTTAGAAGCTTCCTAATCAAGAATTCAGTTTCATTGAGGATCACTGCATTACCTACATGATGCATAGTGAGTGTGACAAGAAAGGGTCAGATATTGGGTATAGAGTCTTGAGCTGAGAAGTGATGTCCAAGATGGAGATACAGATTTAGGAGTCACTGAGAAGAAATAGGCATGAAATCTTAGGGTCCTTAAGCCATACTGGAGTTATATTATCCTAATTAACAGAAGGATCCTGGGATCGGGGGTGGGGGAGATAATGAAACTAGAAGAAATATGAGACCTAGCTGATATTAATTGATTGTACTCCAAAATCATATTATATAAGATTCTTTGGATCCCACTTTACAATCATAACTCCCCAGGAGGAAATTGAGGATACTGTCCAAAACCCTGCACCATGTCAACCAAGTGTCAGCTGCCTTGGTTGGTATGTTCTCTACCCATAATGAAAAAGGGTTGGGCTAAACCAAAGCAGGACTTTGAAGGGTCACACGTCTTCATTGATATTTCAATTGTTGACTGCTTATGTATTTGTTTTTTCCTTTACAAATGATAGTACTTTACCATCTTGCCACAGATTATTTCCTTGACCTCTTGAGATTCGAGGCTAAGTAAGCTCTGTTGAAAGCACTAGCATGAAAGAGCTGGTGCTTGAGTTTGATGGTTGATTTAATGTGTTAATTTGACTGGGCCACAAGGTGGCCAGATATTTGGTTACACGTAATTTCTGAGTGTGTGTATGAGGATGTTTCCGGATGAAATTAACATTTGAATCCATACACTGAGTAAAGCAGATTGCCCTTCCCAGTGTGGGCAGGTCTTATGCAATGTTTTAAAGGCCTAAATAGAATAAAAGATGGCTCTCCTGGGTCTGGACCTCTCAGCCTCCATAACGATGTGAGCCAACTGCTTATAATACATCTCTCCCTCTCCTTCTCTCCATATATATTCATACACATATATAGGGAACCCTGACTAAATACACAAAGGTTATTCACAATTAAACTCTGTATTTTGTAGCTAGGCTGCTATCAGGAATTTAACAAGGAAGTTTCACTCTTTCACTCATTGGATCTCATATATCCAAGATGCTTCTCTTGAGGTAATTTATATGAAAATGCTTAGTAAACTAAATGTCCTTTTTACACTCCATTATTTTTCATGTTACCTTAATCCATGTTTCTTTCTTTAAAAAATACCATTCTAATAAAGAAAACAGGAAACTTTCTAATGAAGAAAATATCAACTAAAAATTAAAATTAGATAAGTTTTATAATATATAAGATAAATCAACTACAGAAAAACCTGCTAAAACTAGTATACCTATCTACACTGATCAATGAACTAAAGAATGATGGAATCTCCATCTTATTTTCAACATATAAACAAGACCTAAGTTGTAGGAAATGGAAAAGATGCTAAAAGCTACTTAGCACTCTCAGCTAACTGTTCCTTTGTATCTTCGCACCTTCAATTTCTTTTAATGAGCTATATCATACAAAGGGCTAGTTGGAAGAGACTTCCGACTCTACATAATACACAATAAAACAATGGCTGACTTACTGAAATCTTCCTAGGTGTCCGATATCTTGTTAAGCGTTCTTCATATTATCTCATTTAATTATCTTAACAATGTAATGAGGTAGGTATCAGTATTTGCTTCATTTTTACATTTGAGAAAACTGAGGCTCAGAGAGGGTATATAGAATTCCCAACAATGCATAATTAGTAAGAGAAATAGCCAGATCTGAAACCAGGCTGTTTCTAGGCTATTTCTTCTAACAGTTATCTCCTGCCATCAAGCACCTGATAAAAGGTTTTGTCCCTTCACACTGTTGGACTGAGAGTATCTCCAGTCCTCACTTCCAGAGCTACCTTATTTTCTGCACTGTTTTGCTGCAAATATTTTGATTTAGAATGAAGTCTTGCTTTTTAGATTTGATTCTTTGTCCTACATAGCATCTTAATCCAGTCTCTTCCCAGAATGGTGACTTTAATTTCCCATGGTTTCATGCCTTCAAGCAGAAGAAGCCATCTCTCCCAATACTGCAGGCCACTCAGAGCCCTAGGCTACCTGTTTGCCTGGCAAGAAAGTTTAGGTACATATGAAAGTAGAAACCTTATGCCAAAAGTTACAGGGGATCAGGGTATGAATAGTCAGGAACAGACTACTTTAAATACTCAAAGCTAGTTGCTTGGTCAACTTCACCAATAGCCAACACGAAACTAGATCAGATCCACCAAGTTTCCTAAATTCTGAAGTTAATTGAATTTGATTTATCATATTATTTTTATGATGTTACCAATGATTTCACATTATAATGGTTTAAAATGGAGAGAATAGGAAAATTTCTACAAGAAAAAGTATATGTATTAAGGTAAATAGTTTAGTTGGGGTAAAATGAGCATTTCTGAATTTCTCTCATTTGATAGCTCTTTCAAGTATCTTTTTTTTTTAATTAAAAAGAAAATACAGGAAGTATACAAGATGAGCCTGGAGCATTTCGTAGTTTGTAGTAGCAGAAAATAAGGAAGTGCTTTAAAAAAGAAAATAGTGGAGTATGTCAAAGGGACACAAGAGTCAACTGAAAGAGTTCCTAATGACCAAAGTTGAAACCATTTGAGCAACAAAATGAATTAAGTAGCATTGGATGATAACCCAAAGTATAAAATAAATATCCCTGAGTCATACTGACAGAAATAAATGATTAATTCAATAAATAAATAAATGAGCAAGAAGAGACAGAAGAATTCCAAATAATTTATGTAGGTATTCCTTAAGGAGATGGAACATAAATCCTCATCCTTTTGGAATGGACTAAGCATACTGACTTCTTTCCAAAAAGTACAGCATAGGGGTGCCTGGGTGACTCAGTGGGTTGAGTGTCTGATTCTTGATTTCAGCTCAGGTCATGATCCCAGGGTCATGGATTCAGCCCCATGTCAGTCCCTGCCCTGAGTGTGGAGCCTGCTTGATATCCTCTTTCTCTCTCCCTCTGCCCCTCTCTCCCACCTGTGCTCTCTCTCAAAAAAACAAAAAACAAAACAAAATAAAAACCAGTATAGAAATATGAGGGAGAGTAACTTTACAACAGAGAAACCTGACAAACACAGTTGTCTCATTCAATGATTAACAGTGGCATTTTACTTCTATGGTCTTCCTCCAAAACATTCACAAGCCCAGTCTAATTGTGACAAAAACCCCAGACAAACCCCTATTGAGGAATATTCTAGAAAATACCTGACAACTACTCCTGAAAACTGTCAAGATCATCAAAAACAAGGAAGATGGGGACATGATGACAAAGTACAATGTGGTACCCTGGATGGGGCACCAAAACAGAAAAGGTACAGTAGGGAGAAACTAAGGAAATCTGAATAAAGTATGGACTTCACATAATAATAATGTATAATAAGGAAAACTGGGTCTGGAATAAATGGAACTCTCTGTATTAGTGTCACCCTTTCTCTATACACCTAACATTGTTCTAAAATAAGAAGTTTGTTGGGGCACCTGGGTGGCTCAGTCGGTTGAGCGTCTGACTTTGGCTCAGGTCATGATCTCACGGTTCGTGGGTTAGAGCCCCGTGTCGGGCTCTGTGCTGACAGTTGAGAGTCTGGAGCCTGTTTCAGGTTCTGTGTCTCCCTCTCTCTCTGCCCCTCTATCTCTTGCCCTCTGTCTCTCTCTGTCTCAAAAATAAATAAACGTTAAAAAAATTTTTTTTAAGTAAGCAGTTTGTTTAAAAATTTTTCTGCAGGCGTGCCTGGGTGGCTCAGTTGGTTAACATCCAGACCTTGGTTTCAGCTAAGGTTATGATCTAGCAGTTCGTGGGTTTGAGCCCTGCATCAGGCTCTGCACCGTCAGCACGGAGTCCACTTGAGATTCTCTCTCTCCCTCTCTCTCCACTCCCCCACAAAATAAATAAATAAACTTAAAAAAATTTTTAATAAAAATTTAAAAAATAAAAATTTGTCTTCAAGTTAAAGAAAAAAGAAACTACACAGTCATATGGAACATTTATTTAACTTACATGACTTCAAATGTACATGCTCAGCCACGATAAAGAGGGAGGAGTGTAGTAGAGAGGAAATAGTGTGGTCAAATATTTTGAAATGTTAATGTGCACATTCCTCCTGGAGCCTCTTCCCTTGTCCCCCATCCTGCTTCCCAACTTAGACAGCTAGTCCTGAGTGACTCATTGCATCATCAGAAACATCTGACTATTAAACACCATTGCTACTCTGAGACAAGCAAAAGTAGTCCGATGCCTCTTTCCAAATGACATCTTTTATGTCTGAGGCACTAGATAAAAAGTTGACCACAGAAGGGCAAGACCCATTACTCTAAGAAAAGTAAAGTGAAAGACCAAGCACCTGCTGGAGTGGGGACACAGTTCACTCTCAGCAAGGGAGGCTGTGTGAGAGCTGAGTCAGTTCTCCTCGTTGCCACCCACAAAGGACCTCAGTCATGAGAAGATCTTTCTTTTATCAGACAACCAATGTGGAAGAATTCCAAGACACTGACCTAATTCCTCTCCTATGAGGGCAATGCCCCATCTCAGAATATTCATAAGCTTTCCTCCCAAAACAGAAGATAGGGAACTTAGTCACCCTGAAGGTCTAAGATAACATGAAGAGAAGGCCTTATCTTTAAGGTATGACTAAATAAAATTGCTTTGATATTAGTCTTTTTCTTAGAATACAAGGGATACATACTATATTTGACACCAAAACAACCATAAGTTATAATGTTGATTATTAACCCTTCAAAAAAGACCACCAGAACAAAGATGATCAAACAAAGCTAAGTTTATTAGGCTTTCTGCTGTAAGGCAAACCACACCTTGATAGAATCTGGTTGGTAGTAAGAGAGACATAATGACATTTATGGCATAATAGTTCCAGATGCATGGGCAGAAAGAGGTGAGGGTTGTAATTAAGAGTCATGATAAACAAACTGCTGGTTTTGGTAAGTAAGTTGGCTCAGAGTTTTAACTTCTGGGAGCAAGTAGTTCCTGAATCAAGTAGTTAAATTACTTTTACTTGTTCTCAGTTTTATGTAAGGTAGAAGCAGAAAAATATTTCCAGTCCTATTATGGCTTAAACATGGGCAGGAAGTATCCTCAATCATAGTCTAAGTTGACACAGAAACAGGACATTAATTGGTTCTAATTCTCATCCCCTGGGTTTTATGAGGTGGTCTCAATGATCCCTAACTACTGGTATTCATGCCTTTATGATCTCTTCTTCCTGAGTGTGGGCATGACCTATGATTTTCCCCTAATCAAATGAATATGCAAATGCAATGGGATGTATGTGATTATGTTACATAAGATTATAATATCCTGGGCACCTGGGTGGCTCAGTTGGTTAACCTTCCAACTCTTGGTGTCAGCTCAGGTCATGATCTCATTGTTCATGGGTTTGAGCCCTGCATCAGGCTATGTGCTGACAGCATGGATTCTGCTTAGGATTCTCTCTGCCCCTTCCCTGCTTGCATGCGTGCTCTCTCTCTCTCTCAAAATAAATAGATTGGGGGCACCTAGGTGGCTCAGTTGGTTAAGCGTCCGACTTTGGCTCAGGTCGTGATCTTACAGCTCATGAGTTCGAGCCCTGCCTCCGGCTCTGTGCTGACAGCTCAGAGCCTGGAGCCTGCTTCAGATTCTGTGTCTCCTTCTCTCTCTGCCCCTCCCCACTTGTGCTCTGTCTCTCTCTATCAAAAAAATAAATGTATAAAAAAATTTAATAAATATTTTTTTAAAAAACTTAAAAAAAATATTATAACATCCCTCTTGCTAGATTTTCTTCCTTACTGGCTTTTAGGAAGCAGGCCACCATGTTGAGAAACCCACTCAGCAAGGACCTGAGACAAGGGCCTCCAGAGGGCAGGCAGCAAAACTGAGGACCTCAATCCAACTACCCACCAGGAACTGAATTCTGTCAACAATCATGTGAGTTCAGAAATGGATTCTTCCATGGTCAAGCCTCACATGAGACTGCAGCCCCAGCTGAAACATTGATTACAATGCTGTGAAACTCTGAAGTACTACGGGCCCAACTAAGCCATTCCTAAATTCCTTACCCAATGAAGCTGAGGTAATAAGTGTGTGTTTGTTTAAGCCTCTAAGTTTATAGCAATATTGTTACATAGCAATAGAGAACTAATATAGTCCCCCTTTAGATCATTCTGCCTCCTGAGATAAAGGATAGACCATTATCATATAAACACATGATTAATCCAGTTCTACATGGTTGAATGACATGTTTTGGTTGTGTAGAACTTCTTATGGTAGTCATTCCAACACTAATAAATGTCAGATTTTCTTATTTTGCTGGACAATGCATTAATTGGATCATTTGCTGGGACATTGACTTTTCCACAGCATTTAAGGCTCTGAAAACCATACATTTGTGCATTGAAAACAGACAAATACTAGCCGAAGGATAGTAATCAGAATGTGTAATTCACTAATAATGCAGGAGCCAAGACTGCCCAAATTATACCAAGAGAAAGATCCCATCCCCAAACCAAAAAGCCCACAAAACCAGATATGGAAGTAAAAGCCAAATTACCTGATGTCATCATTTCTTGGCTTCCTGGATATTTTTAGTAATATAAAAGACCCTAGAGAGAGGTCTGTCAGGATGTAAATACAACATTTTTCTCCTAAGACAACATACATTCCACCTCTAGACGCCAGTATCCTAAACATTTTGGACCACCACCTGTCTAATTTCAGGAGCCTCTCCTGTAGGTTTCAAGCCTCAGTTACATTGTCTAGCCCTTCTGCTATACTTTGAACCACTGCATGTAGGATTATTTACATCTTTGGGGGCTTTTGTAAAATATAAATTGAAGAGGGTTGGGGATAGGAGAAAACTGTCCAAAATTATCTTTCAATGATTAACAGTGTGAATGTAAACTAGGCTCCAATTTTTCTTATTCTTAAGTTTAACTATCTAAACAACTCTCTTTTTTTCTGAGTAGAGAAACCAGTGGGCCAGACGGACCTTGTGTAATGTCAGGGAATACTCTGAAGGTGGTCATCAGATACTCATGATGAGAGTTTTATACAAAATTTGTGGGTATAATCAGTAACTTTTAGAACACAAGTCCAATCCCAGTCATTAGGAATCCACCATTAATCTATTTTTGGCCCAATACCTTATGGCATTGTCATATAGTATAGCAATGTTTTAGTAGCACTCACTCATTGGGAGTGGTCCTGTGCCAGGTGATGAAATCTGTCTTACAGAGATCAGGTAACTCTAAAGCAAAAAAGTACGTAGAGTCGTCCTAAGTGGCACATATTTCTTATAAAGTCTGAAAAAGTGAGACAACCTCTGAACACATACCATCTGTTCTGTAGCTCTTTCCAAGCTCTAATTCTATGAAAGTTCTGTAGCAAAGTCTAGCTTCTGTGAAAGGTCTCCATAGGAACCTTTCATAGGAGCTAAAGAGGAACCTACATTTTTAGATATAATGGAGTGTAAGGTTTTATATTTGTCTGGCCTGTTGTAATTTTTTGCCAAATAAAAAGTTGTTTAGTGCAATTGAATCTCCTTAACTCAGGAAACTAACTGGAACTGGTGTCAAAGGAAGATGGGTGGCATGCAAAGGCAAGTGAATACAAATAAAGATGCTCGGAATTACATACTTTGGGCATCAGTTTCTCAGTCTGAGGTGAAATATTGGGGTTTCTGTGGTTGTTTTACCAACACATGCTTTTTTTAGACCAAGATAAGAGTTTCTTAAGTTATACAATTCTCCAAAAATCTTAACAGACTTCTGATCTATTTGTTTCGGATCAATTCCTAGTGCCCATAACCACCCCCAAAGTCATAAATCCAAGCCTCCTATAATTTGTTGCTTCTCAGGACTATTTCTCTTTCTCTACCAACTTAATGGGATCTACCTTGAGGCCATGTGAAATAAAGGGAAAGTAATATCCTTAATGTGATAGTTGCTGCCAGGATGAATCATTTGTTTAACTGGGAACTCTTAATGGGTTTTTTTGCCATTCAAAGCCTTTTGTAGTCTTTATTTCCTAAAGTCTCGTGTCTAGAAGCAGTTGCCTCTTTTACGCCTGAAAGGCCACAAATTTCTGAACTTTGCCTAATCTCTTTAATTCTGCACAAAACTCATTTCTTTCTTTAAACACTGTGCTAAATGCATCAATAAATGATCAACGCACACTAATATTCTTGCTCCTCCCAGCCATTCTCACCAGAGTTATGGACTCAGTAGGAGTTGCGTCTGACTGCCTTCCATGTTATCACAGATAAGAGTTTCACAAAATCTGTGTTTTCTCACCATTCACCATTGAACCCCCAACTCAATGTTACTATTTTAAGTTTTTGTTATGATATAACCCCACATCAATTCTGTATTGGTTAACATATTGCTAAAAAGCTATAGCAGATAATTACCCCAGTTTTGTTACTTTTACATGATAGATGTTGGGGTTTTTTTGTTTGTTTGTTTGGTTGGTTGGTTGGGATTTTTTTGTTTTGTTTTTTTTGCTCATGTAACAGGAGTTAGTGCATAAACGGTGAAGAAGACAGTCCTGTTCTGCGGGAGTCAGACTAATAACCTTCTAAACACATCGACATTTTAATCCCCAAAACCTATGCATAGGTTACCCTACACGGCAAAAGGGACTCTGTAGATAATACCAATTTAAAAATCTTGAAATGAAGAGGGTATTCTGGTATTCAGGTCAGCCCAGTGTAATCACAAGGGTCTTTATAAGAAGGAGGCAGGGGGGATCAGAGTGAGAGAAGGAGATGTGACAACAGAAACAGAGGTCACCAAGCAAAGGGCTATGAGCCTAGGAATTCTAGAAGCTGAAAAAGAAGGAAACAGATTCTCCCCCTAGGGCCTTTAAGAGAAACATAGCCCTACTGACCCATTTTAGACACCTGACCTTTACAACTGTAAGATAAGAAATCTGTAGTGTTTGAAGCCACTAAATTTGCAGTCATTTGTTATAGCAGCAACGAGAAACTAATAAATACACCTTCTGCAGAGTCAGCTAGGCGTCCAAGTGCAAACACTGCCATCTTCAAAATGTAAATTTGAAAGTTTGACTGAGGTTTAGCTCCACTACAAGCAACTAAAAAAAGAAAGAGTATAAAGCATCTCCCATGCAGAGTTGTATGGACTAGGTGCCTAGATATAACAGGGGCTGGAAAATATAGGTCTGGCTGGGAAGCTGTTTCTAATAATAACTCCATATACCATGGATATGAAAGCATGAATATTGGTGGCAAGTTGGTCATTCTGCCACAATCCTAGACTAAAAATAGGACAGTCAAGTGAAACTATTTGTACTGAATGAGAGGTTTGCATTCTCTTTTTCTTCAATTAACTACCAGAACACTGGAGGCAGGCTTTTTCACTTCAAACATTCAGGGATTAGAAGAGTGTCTTCTGGAGGAACTGAGAAGTTCAAGAGAAAAAAGACACACAGATACAGAGCTTTAATATTCAGGGGTTCCCACACATATCCCACATCTGACTGCCCTGCACATCATTTAGCAAGCCCCTTCACCAGCCCTCCCACCCAGCTGCATGGAGACTTTAATCATCTTTGTAGTGACTTAGATACAAAGAGTCAAGAATCACCACTTTAGAAAAGCCTCCCATAGGAAAGAAAAACCACCATCAACCCACCCCCACCACAAACCAGAAAGGGGGAATTTGAAGAAACAATGGCAATGTCACCGTAGGTGGCAAAAAGCAAAGAAGTTAAAACCAAAATTAAAATCTGAGAAATAAGAAAAAAAATTTAATTCATGAAATCAGAAGAAAATGTTTAAAAAAAAACAAAGACCATGAAAGAAAAGAATTCTTAGAAATTAAAAATGTGACTGAAAAATTTAGAAGAACTAGTTTTTCAAGGCGGAACGATTAAATTTTGGCTATATCATAAGAAACATCAGACTTGAAAAACTAGATAGAAAGGATGAGAGCCCTCTAGGTTTGTGGCAAAGATAGTTACACTCATTAAATATTCCTCTATGTGCCCAGAATCCTTGGGAAAAGGCAGGATCATGTGACTAGTTCAGGCCAATGAAATGTGAGCAGAGTGACATGTGTTACCTCTAGGCTGAGAGAGAAAGTTCTCCACCCTCTTTCCTGTCAAAATAACCAACCGACAGCAAGTGGTGGAGCCTCCATCAGCCGGACACGTGTGTGACTATGTGGAGCAGATCTAATTTCACTCAGCTCGCTTTGAACATGAATATGAAACAAACAGTTGTTGGCTTAAGCACTGAGACTTCACAACAGAAATTTATCATAGCAAAATCTGGCCTATCCAAGTAAAAGTCAATCTAGGAGATTCAACATTTGACTAGCAGGAATGTCAGAACAAGAACGGGGGAAGAAATGCTTTTATTTTAAAATTTTTTTAATGTTTATTTATTTTTGAGAGGGAGAGACAGAGCGTGAGTGGGGGGAGGGGCAGAGAGCTAGGGAGACAGAATATGAAGCAGTCTCCAGGCTCTGAGCTGTCAGCACATAACCCGATGAGGGGCACGAACCCACAAACCGCAAACCGCGAGATCATGACCTGAGCCAAAGTCAGACACTTAACTGACTGAGCTAGCCAGGTGCCCCAAAAATGCTTTTTTTAAATATAAATTTATGGTCCTATTTTACTTTATAAAATGTATACATTCATTAATTTGATTAAAAGGTGGAAAATATTTAATAAGATAACTTTAATATTCGTATTGGAAAATGTTACGAATTGATGCTAAGCGGTGTTTGCAAGACAACTGGAAAATGAACATGCTTGTGCATTACTGATGGGCACATAAATCAGTAGGACCTTTTAGGAAAGCAATACGGCATCGTCAATTACGTTTTAAATTTACACACCAGCCATTCCAATTATGTATCTTTGAAAATACATAAATGTGTCTAGCAGAGTATTCTTAGAATAATACCATAAAATTAGAGATTACTCAAATACCAGTAGGGAAACAGTTACATAAAGTGCATCCATACTTACCAATGCATGGAATACTATGGATTAGTTTGTTAAGGAATGATCTTGTTTTCTAAGAAGTAGATGTATATATATGGACATTTAAAAATGTCCATAATAAATTGTTGAGCAGAAAAAGCAAAATGCAAAACAATATGTGTAGTATGATTTTTCATTTATGTAACTAAAAAAGATCAAGAAATCTGGATATGTGAGCATCAGTGTGTGTGCACATATATGTGTGTGTGTGTTGAGAGGGATAAAAAGAAAAGATGGTATAGTGTTAACCATATGTTACCCTTTTTGTCTCTATTACAAGAGAGATGAAAATGACTGACTTGTTTCCTCAGTCAGCTAGAAGACTCTAATTTGTTTTGTAAAATCTAGACGTTGAACAAAGAGAAAAAAAATTACTGACATAATACAGAACTACAGCAGAGAGAGGAGAAAAGACAGAGAAGAGGGTTGGTCTTGAGTGAACTGCGTGGAAAAATTTAGAAAGCTTGGGGTAAGAATGGAGTGAGTCTTTAAATTATTGCTGTAAGTGAGAACAATATTGACAATAAGGACTTAGGGGAAAAAGTTTTTGAAAGAGATTTTACGATGTGTTGGGAATGTTCTCTTGTTTGAATATTTTTGTGCAAGACTGGGTATACAAAGGTTAAAGTTGGGTATTCTAAGATTAAAACTGTATTATAGACAGATCAGAGATAACCTATAAAGATATAGAGAGATAATCCACAAATATGAAAAAACATATATTTATGTCTTGTTCAAAAAAATTTATTAAAGAACAGACATCAAATTTTTAACAGCAGTTACCTCTACAAAGTCAGCCTAGATGAGGGAAAGTGAAATAAATGGGCAGGGGACTTATTTTATATATATATATATATATATATATATATATATGTCTTTATAGTATAATTTTAAATCGAAACATGAAGAAAATAACAAATGTAAGGTATTGCCTCTTCAAAAATGTGGCATTTATTTATGACTACACAAAAACTACACCTTAAAATTAATTTTTTTTTCTTCATTTCTAATCCCCCTATATGTGTTTTATATGCATATATGGATTATAGGGGCCTTTCAACTAAAACATTAAAATAATTGATGCAAAAAATTGATATTTTTAAGTTTAAAATAAGCATGTAACTGTTTAATTCCCCAACTCAATTTCAAGTATAAACCATACAGAAAGCTCAATTTTCACTATTTTCTGAAAAAGCTCCTTTTGGACATGTTTAGGCCTCCCTCTTAACATGAATATTCAAAGAAAGCGTTTTTATATTGTATTGTCAGATCTTTTAATGTAAAGAATAAAGGAATATAGCATGTTAAATGATGTTAGACAAAGTAACACTCTGTGGATAATATTTTTAAGGTGGTAAGTTTTCAAATCCTACAATAATGACTGTAAAACTAAGGAACTCCTCTACATAGACAGAGGACTTGTGAAATCAAGTTTCTGTAAGAGGCATGAACTCTAGCGCCATCTAGCAAACATGCTGGGTAACATCACCAACATAACAGATCTGACACAGCAAGGTGAAGCGTCCTCGAATTCTATATTGTCAGTCTTGAAAATCCCACTCAGGCATTCCTTAGATTTTCTAACGTTCTGAAACTGATATATAGCCCTTTCAAAGGCAGGGCCAAAAAACACATTTCAATTTTATCCGGCCTAGTATAGAATGGTGTCTTGGGAAAGAATGAACACCAGTTAACTACAGGTGCCCCTCCGCACCTTAGGTGAAGCCGCTTTCCTTTTACGGAAGATCTACATTGATTGGCACCTGTGTTCTCTAACTGAAAGAAATCTGAAGAGGATTTTTGCTTTTATGAAAAAAGCCACTACCATACTAATGAAGGTCTTTCATAAAAGCAAAGTAGGGCAACAATGAACTTTCAGAAAGCAGGAGATACCTGTATAAGTTTGATAATATGTACATGCCTTCATCCTCATAAGAGAACTGGTATCATTTTATTTCATAATAAAAGCATAATGTTGCTAAGTTTGCTAATTTGTGATCTGGACTATTTTTAGTCATCAAAGTAACAGGTAACAAAAGAAACAGCCTCCACCCAACACACACACACTCACCTCAATTTACTGATATTTTCAATATATATTCATATGTAGTGTTTTTCAATCTATACAAGCCTCAGCTACACAGGAATTTTCAAGCAGAAGTATGTATTTAAGTGCAAATCTGTGAATGAGTTAAACTCAGAAGTCTCTTGGCCTTCTGAGACCATAAGGTATAAATAAATGTCATCAAACATATGAAAATACAATACCTGATACCTTGCTGCTAAAATTCCAAAGTAGGAGGGTATAAAAATATGTTTTAATGATGAAATCCTGAGCATCATAATCCCAGATGGATTTCCACAATAACAATAAAAAGTGCCACAATATAACTGAGAAGACATGGATTAATGACTAGAAGAATTAATAAATAAAATTCCTATCACCCTGCTATCAACCATAGAAAAGATTTCAAAAACAATGTTAATTTGTTCCTTTCTATTTATAAGGAACTTGTTCAAGAAACTCATCATGTTTGCAGCCTTCAAAAAGCTTATATGATACTGCTTTTACTGCTCCCCAGCAGCAAGAAATATATGGCTAATAACATGACCTTATTGGACTACAACACATAGCTTTTTGTATTTTCAAATAAAGAGTGGTGTGAAAGATGTTGCTTAATTATGGGTGTCCAGCAAAATTAGTTACCATTTACATCAGTCAGGGACAGAGCAGGAGACAGAAATACAGGAATTTGGGGACACTTAATATAAATGTTTATTAAATTCAAGAGGGTATTGACTAATAAGAAGAAAGAAACACTAAGGAAAACAGAGCAGATAAAGAAGCAGTCACTACCCTTAGGGCTAACCTAGCAACGCTGAAGAATTTTCCCCACCAGAGCTGATCCAAACCTCACTGGAGAAGGTGCAGTCACGGCTCGTTGGATGGTAGAGAAGTTGCTGAAGTGCTGTGCCAGCAGAATTTGCTGGAATATTGCACTCTGAAGTTTTTGAGAGAAAGCATCCTCGTGGTAGTTCTTCACTGGTGGCTGTGCTGCAAAGCCACCTGAAGGGGTGCCTAGGGAACCATGCCATTGCGGGTACCTGGGTAGCTTAGTCGGTTAAGCATCTGACTTCAGCTCAAGTCATGATCTCACAGTTCATGAGTTCAAGTCCTGCATCAGTGAGCCATGCTTGTCTCTCTCTCTTGCTCTCTCTCTCTCTCTCTCTCTGCCCCTCACTCACTTGCGCACCCTCTCTCTCTTCAAAAAAAAAAAAAAAAAGAACCATGCTATAGGAACTCATGCTACAGGAACCAGGTGCTAGAGACGTTGCACACTGACAAAAGCCAGACCTTGGAGAAGCCATGTGTGCTGCAGGAATCCAGAGCGAGACACACACTGGGACCAATAAAAGGTAGTCCTTCCTCTGGTGTCCCTACAGCACCCTTCGCTGACAAATCGTAACACCTTGTCAGCTGGCAAACAGAGTCAGCTCCTCTCTCACGGAGCAGATACTACAGTGTGGATTTGTAGCTGAGAAGTAATAAATCTATGGTGGGTGCACCATTCTTAATGTGTACCCACTGTCACACATCACATCATGCTTAGGAATTGCTTATTCTCAGCTCACTGGTTTTCCCAAACTGAACTTCCACAGGAGGTTTCTTATTGGTTTAGTGGCCTTTAGTCTCCACTTTGAAATCTATGGTGCACGATCAGATTGATTTCCCTAAACCATCATTTCACTTTGTCTTTACGCTGCTCAAAAGCTTTCAATGGATTCGTATCACCTAGAATAGTGATCCTAAACTTCTGAAGTATGAAAGCCCCTTGACAATATCAACAATTTTGTACAGATCACCTCATGATAATAGTTTTACTATTAACCCCTTTAAGTGAAAATATAGACAATAAAATGCTATCAGTTAGACATATACAATTAATTTGCATTTTTCACGTGACTCATAGTCCAGTACAAATAGTAGCTCAGATACATGTAATAGACCCATCTATTCAGTGTCCAGGTTATGCTTGCTATAGATATGGATCAGAGAGCCCCTTACAGTAATAACTCCAGAGTCCCCAGAGATCTCAGGCCCACAAACTGGACTCCACTGACTTAAAATCAATTTCAATACCCCAAACCCAGCATTGAGTTTTCCCTGATCTGATCCAACCTACATTTACAACTTTGTCATTCACTCATATTTCCCATGTCACTCCAGTCAATTTCTCATAATCGCTGTGCCCTGACCACATTGTGGGATACCTGCAGCCCTAGTTCCACCTAAACTGTATACATTTATTGTTCCTTTTTAATCCAAATCTCACCTTTCCTCAAGCCTCCCATTATGTCCTTCCAGGTTGCTTTTCTTGGCCACTGTAGCAGACGTTTCTGTTGACTCTCAGAAACACCACTGCCCTTCTAAGCCCTCTCCTCTACAGAAGAGGATGAAATCCTGGAAATTACACATCCAGGCTCTTTTCAGCAGGATTCATTGGATTCTACCAATAAGGGACAGAACCAGAAGGCAGATTTGAATGGGTCCTCATTCCCCTGCAGCATCTACAGGTAGATGAGTGGGTACTCTTGGCTGGCAAATGTGGCGTTTGGCCAGCGGTGCTCGCTTCCCTGGGCCCCTTTTGCACCCTGTACATAACTCTATCATATCACTTATTGCATTGTATCTGATTCTTGGTTTACCTGATTATTTCCCCCAGCAGACTCAGAACCCCACATGAATAAAAACCTACCACTGAGAATGCTGAGACCTGCCACTCCTACCACTCCAAACTTGCAGACAGCTGAGCTCCTCAGCAGTAGTTTCCTGCAGCCCCTTCACCTCCAGGTGTGCTAAAAGCCAGCACCCCTCAGCCCTCCCACTATTTATATGAGCCTCCAACTTCCTGCATTAAACTCCTCAAAATACCCACAGTAGCTTTCATTCCTCTGAACTGCAATAAAGGCCTTAACATAGCTATTTACTGCTTATATCTCCATTTACCTTTCCATTTGTATTTAGATTATCTCTACAGCTAAGCTTCTTAAAGAAAGGACTGCATTTCCTATTTCTTTATACACAATATAGTATCTTCCCTTGCAAGCAGTTATTCAATAACTAATTGTTGATTTGGTTTGATTTAATTAAATATGGGTATAAATAAGACTGAGCAGATGGCATATTAGACTTATGTCTTAGAAAAAATTGGACAGACTTTCAAAAGGCCAAGTCAATACAGAGAGTTTCAATGGTTTAGGAAAGTTCAATGGCCCTTACCCTCCCATCCCTATGTAATCTAACTTACCTGTTTGAATCAAATTGCTGACTTTCATTCTAAACATCTGTAAACATTTTTGGATGGACAACATTGGGTTAGTTAGGCTAAGTCCATGCTTTATATTTCAGTACTAAGCATTTTACATTCTTCCACATGTTAAATCTCCTTGCCTCTATATGATCTTTCCTAACTGCCCTTAAAGTCTGCCTTTCCCTATTTTGTTTTCTTTTTACCACCAGGTATAAAACAATATGAAAAAATACACATTTTTTTAAGTGTGAAAAAAGATAATGCTTTTAGCCTTGAGCTACAAACATGTCTTCTGCTTTTTCCATAAATCTAGTTATACTGAGTTGAATAGTGATCCCCAGACTTCATACCCATTCAGAATCGAGAATGTGACCTTATTTTGAAAGTCTTTGCAGATATAAAATTAATTAATAACCTCAAGAACAAAATCATCTTAGATTTAGAGTGAGTCCTACATCCAATGACTGGTGCCTTTATAACAAGAGGAGAAAATACAGAGACACAGGGTTGGAAGAAGGCCATGGAAATATGGAGGTAGAGACCGGAGTGATGCTTTACAAACCAAGAGACACCAGGGAGCCACCAGAAGCTGGAAGTGGCAAGGAAGGGTTCTCCCCTAGAAACCTCAGAAGAAGGATGGCTCTGTTAACACCCTGTTTTAAGCCACTCAGTACATGGTACTTTGTTTGGCAGTCCTATGAAACTAACGCTAGCACTGTACTCATAGCGGTAACACTATACTCATACTAGTATAACTGTTATTTTTCATGAAAGTCAATACAAACTTTATAGGCACATGTGAATGCATTAAATTGTGAGGCAGTTGACATCACTGTGCATGCCGCTAAACACAAAATATTCCTCATACCTACCCTCTGCCCTCTTTTAGGACCCCCTTCAGAGATGTAAATAAAGCATCTCCCGTGAAAGAGCTTCTTGGCTAATAGTTTCTTGGAAAAGCTCAATTTGCCATTTCCCATGTAGAAGTTGATTTCAAAGACACAATCACCAAAGTAAAATTAAACTATTTTCCACCTTCTAGAGATAATACCTTAGTAATTACAAAACACTGGAAAATTCAGTGAAGACATAATTCTCCTTTCCCCCTGAAGATAGGCCTGCACAGCCTACAAGCATACCTGCTTCTCCTCCTGAACACATCACATATTCTGAGGTTTATATTCCAAGGGATGCTCTAGAACACAAATCCCCAGGCAGAGTTAGACACGCCCTCTGTATGCCCTCTTTGCTCTCCATGTGCAGCTCTATTTTATCACATTATGTTGTTATTATTGGTTTAGCTGATCGTTCCTCCCAACAGACTGAGAACTCTACAAGGGCAGGAATGTGTATAACTCATCCTCATACTCCCGGGCCCTGGCATCGTGCTTGACGGCCCTGGTGCTTGATAAATGCTGAACTAATTAAACCGTTGACCTTGCTCTATTCATAACAGAATAGACAAACTTAGACCACATTGCCAAATTGCAGCATTTATTCTCAAAGCAGATGCAGCAGCATATTTTTATTTACAAAATGTGTTTTATATACTGGCCCTTTCTCAAAAGAAAGCAGCGAGACTCAGCAATTAATTACCCAAACCTAATGAGAGAAATGTTCACAAGTTACTGCAGCCTGGTATTTATCAGAAAGATGTAATAGCCTGGGTGGTAGCAGGTCCAAGACATTTTTCCTCTTCATGTGCAATCCTGCCATAAAGCAGGTCAAGAACAACAGTAATGTGAGGCTGAAGGACAATGAGTTTTGCCTAGAAGTCAAACAAAGCCGGGGTTAAATCTTCCAAATCCTCTGTCCTAGAGTCTCAACCACATTCCATATCCTCTGAATTTAAAATTGATAATGAATGTTTAAATGTTCTAAGGTGGTTCTAAAGCTTTTCTGAATCCTCAAAATTGCTGGGTCAAGAGAACATAGGCCATAGCTAGTATACTCATCTCTGAGGTCATAACAGTCTAATTTTAGGCACTGCTAATGGCTTTAAGGAGCAGATACTCAAAAACAGTCTAGGTGAAACACCCCTAATAAAAAGTGAAAATATTGGAAGATTCAGGACAGGGATCCTAATGAAAAAAGAATATCGAGAATCTTGGCTGCAGGAATTTGACTAAGAGAGGGGGACTTAAAGAAGAACTCACACTTGCCAGGTTTCTAGTTTGCAGAAGGCAGCCTCTAAGATGACCCCAAGGATCCCTATCCCCTAGTATTCATGCCTCTGAGTACCCCTCCCCTGGAGTGTGGGCTGCACCTAGTAAGTGGTTTCTAACAACTATGCTACAGCACAAGTAATGGGATGTCATTTCTGGGATTAGGCCGTCCATCTTTGGCGGCACTCCCTCATTCTTTTGCTCATTCACTCTGAAGAAGCCAGGGACCATGTTGTGAGTTGCCCTGTGGAGAGTCTCATATGGCAAAGAGCTTAAGCCTTCTGTCCAACAATCCAGTAGGAACTGAGTCCATCCAAAAACCACTTGTGTGAACTTGGAAGATCCACCTCTGATTGAGCCTTGAGATAACTGACCTTGACCACCCTCACTTCAGCCTCGTGAGAGACCCTGAGCAAGAGACACTCGGCCACACCACACCCAGATTCCTGACCCACATAAGCGTTGAGATAATAAATGTTTGCTGTTGTAAGCCACTAAGTTCTGGGATAATTTGTTGCACATCAATAGGTAATTATTATCTAGCAACTTCTATTGTAGTATTAAATACATTCTTACTTTTCAAAACACATATCCTGATTTTTGTTTGTGTAAGAAGGTCATCTGATTCCTGAGATGGAAATAAAGGCCACTTTCTTAGAAGCCACACACTTTGTCTGATACATAAACTGGGGAAGCGAATCATTGTAGTCAAGGACTGGTCTATCTCCTTACACGAAAGCCCAGTCAAGCAGAATGTAACAGAGTTGACCCTAAGGTAGTCTTTCAAAGGCCAAAAACCATATATCCAAAGTACAGCCCATTCATTCACTCATCACCTTATCACCAGCAGTGGAAATAAAATCACTTCATTCTATAAATATCCAACTATGTGTCTATTAATCTTTTCAATTCAGCATTTTATAGGGAACTGGAGCGACCCAAGAACTGCTTCTCTATCTCCTCTGAATCACTAGAGATGTCCTCTACATGAACAAAATGGATACTAAGCACTTATTCTGTGAAGGAACATAATTGCCTGGCTGCCACAAGACAACATTTCACTTCAGATTCTATTCATTGCTTACTCATTTCCCCAAACAATTTCCCTTTTGCTCAAACTTTCCTATATAATAGAGTACTTTATTAGATAATGTCTACTAATAAACTGAAGGCAAGGGTAACTATTAAAAAAGATAAAGTATTCAATTAGAACAGCTTAATTACAATGTGACTTTGTATAGAATTCTAGCTTGTAATTTTATCTGATAGCAATATCAAGTGTTTGTTCAAAATAAGACATCTTGCATTTGGTTCTTTCCAGCTTTGACTAGTTGAGCTGGACAACACGGGGCTTAAACATAGATATGTGGTATCTAGGCCTTCACAAACAATCCTGATATTTTCTGTGTTTTATAATGAGAGATATCATATTAGGACACCCATTTAAAACATACATGTTTTGGGGTGTCTGGGTGGCTCAGTTGGCTAAGCATCCGACTCTTGATGTCAGCTCAGGTCATCATCTCACGGTTCGTGGGTTCAAGCCCCGTGTTGGGTTCTGCACTGGCAGTGCAGAGCCTGTTTGGATTTCTGTCTCCCTCTGTCTCTCTGCCCCTCCCCTGCTTACTATCTCTCTCTCTCTCTCTCTCAAAATAAATAAACATTTTTAAAAAATTGAGATATACATGCTTTTAGGTATCTCACCCTAAGCTATCACCATGAAATTTAGTGTTAATAGTTAATGGTTCTAGAGTAGGAGGAAACATTGGAACTTGTCTTTGGAGATCTGTTATATATATAATATATATATATATATATATATATATATTGCTTTATATACTATATTATATATAGTATATTTATATTATATACATAATTATATTATAATTATAAATATATTATTAATTATATTATAATTATAAATATATTATATCTGTAAAGCAATATATATTGCTTTCCCTCTCAATTTATAAATATATATATTGCTTTCTATATTATATATATAAGCAATATATATTTCTTTCCCTCTTTTAATTTACAAATATATCTAAAGCTGAAAATACACATAAATTCTTCTCCTTGAATCTTTCTTCAAGTCCTCTCTTTTAATAGATAGAATATTTTGAAGATTCACTTAACTTCTCACTCTTCCTACATTAATTCTAACAGAACCAGCAACATTATATGTTGCTCACCTGCAACATTGAACACCTGCCATAATCTGATTGAACTGATTGAACACCTGCCATAATCTACAAAATTGCCATTAACTCATCTTTGGAAAAATATTGAACAAATCACTAGCTACCAAATATTGGTGACTATTGAAACAATATTCAGGTTGTAGTAACACCTAACCTTTGCTTATTAATAATTTAAGCCAGGGCTTTCTTGACATTGTGTTTTTTCTCATTATATCTCACATTCTTAGAAAAGCATTATAGATTTTTTGTCTTTGAAATCTTGTACCCTATTCAAAGAAGGAATATATCTTGTTTCATTTACATAAATTCTGCTGACCTTTTATAGGCAAATTGAGTTAGCAATAACCTGGAAATTTTTCTTTTTTTTTTTTATTCAAGAGACGGAGAGAGAGATAGAGAGTGCATGTGTGTGTGAACATGTGCACACACGAGAGCGGGAGAGGGGCAGAGGGGGAGAGAGAGGGAGAGGGAGACAGGGAGAGAGAGAGAGAGAGAGAGAGAGAGAGAATCTCAAACAGGCTTCATGCTCAGCACAGAGCTCAACATGGGGCTCAATCCTGTGACCCTGGGATCATGACCTGAGCCAAAATCAAGGCGCCCCTGGTCTGAAGATTTTTCAAAGATAAATCTGAACTATGTAGATAGTTGGGATAAAATTAACTCTCTATGCTACTTAATTTCTTCAGTTTAGTGTTTTAACCTTGCTTCTGGTCAGATGGCCTTATCCCCAAACACCAGATTTTCACTCTATTAGCTGTTCTCCAAATCACCACCAGAGAAATCTGTCTAAAATACAAATGTTTTCTCACTTCTCTACTTAATACTGTTTCATGGCATTGTCTGATATCTTCAGGATAAGGTTAATATTCATCAGAATGAGGCCCTTAATTACCTGGATTTCCTGGATTCTACCAGCCCCTTTAGTCTCGCTCCCTGTCCACTTCATACTTCACAGCCACTTCAGCCACCATAAACGACTTGCAGTCCCGACTTCACCACATCCTCCACACACTGGGTCTTACGACTTCTGTTCCTTCCACCCAGGTCACTATTCATCCCATCAACTTTACCTGAGTGACTCAGACCTAAACCATCTTCGGTTCTCATCTCAGGTCACATCCACTTAGAAACACCTTCATTTTTGCTTCCTACCTAAGCTAAATGTTTTTCCTATTTTCTTACCAGCATTCTCTTCCAACCATCACATTTATCACACCGCATCACTGTTGACAATTTTCTGTCTGTCAATCTCCCAACTAATTGTGAAGTCCTGGGGTCAGGTGTTGCATCTTACTTGCCTGTCTTTTTTTTTTTTTTTTTTTTTTTTTTTTTTTTGCAAAACTAGCATAGTGTCTGGAACACAGCAGGCACTCAGTAAATATCTGTTGAATTAGCTAGTATGTTTACAGTCTCTTAGAAGGAGTTTTGGAAAAAGATCTTTCTTTCAAGAGAATGCTGAGACAAAATAGCCATTGGTTTTGGAAAAAGATCTTTCTTTTAAGGCTGAGACAAACAGCCATAGCAGGACAAATAATTCAGAAATTGCCTTCTAGTTAATACATATGGTCCAATACGATAAGGGTATTTGTAACCTTTGAGAAATGAATATGCCATGAAACTGAAGGAATCAGTTGTCTTGTCAATCAAATGCTGGGAAGGTCAGCAGTATACCAAACTAAGAGGCCTGTTTTTGATCAGATAAAAGCCAAAGTTACTGAAACTAAAATAAAGAATTAGTGTACATCATTGAAATATGAAGTAAAGACACATCATGCATTATACACATATATAGATCTTTCTCAACTTATGATGGAGTTACATCTTGTTAAGCTCATCGTAAGTTGAAAATACTGAAAGTTGAAAATTGTAGACCTAACCTATGGAACATCATAGCTTAACCTAGCCTACCTTAAACATGCTCAAAACCCTTACATTAGCTTCTAATCAGGAAACATCATCTGACACAAATTCTATTTTATAATAAAGTGTTGAAGACTTCATGTAACTTATTGACTCCTGTACTGAAAGTGAGAAACAGAATGGCTACACAGGTACTCGTGGCTTACCCTCGTGATTGTGCGGCTGACTGGGAGCTGTGGCTCACTGCCACTGCCCAGCATCATGAGAGAGTACCGTACCACATATCACTAGCCTGGAAAAAGATCAAAATTCAAAGAATGGCTTCTACTGCATGCACATTGCTTTCATACCATTGTAAAGTCAAAAAATGAGAAGTCAGGGGCTCCTGAGTGGCTCATCTGGTTGAGTGTCCGACTTTGGCTCAGGTCATGATCTCACAGTTTGTGGGTTTGAGCCCCGCGTTGGGCTCTGTGCTGACTGCTCAGAGCCTGGAGCCTGCTTCAGATTCGTGTGTCTCCGTCTCTCTCTCTTTCTCTCTCTCTCTCTGCCCCTCCCCCACTCATGTTCTATGTCTCTCTCTTTCAAGAATAAATAAACATTAAAAAATGTTTTAAATGATAAGTCAAACCATAAGTTGAGGACCATCCATATTTTAACCTAAATGTGCAAAAACAATTTCTGTTCAAGAATTCTACCTCAGGATCTTCCTCAGGTCTATCTGGTAAAGTCCAACATACAACAAATGTTATACTATTGGAGGGTAAAATGTTCTGAGAATTCACTTTCTAACTTCTAGAATGAAAGCAACAGTTTAAAACAGCAGTTACTTCAGAGTTGGTCTTCAGATTAGTTTCATTTTACTTTTCACTATTTTTTGAAATTATCCTCTGTAAAGAAAGCCATTACAAACAAAAAAAAAATCCCTCTATTGTGGTCCCAGTGAACTCTGCTGAAGGTAAAGTTAAAATCTAAAGGAATCTAAAGTGGTGGATAAATCTAAGTACTTACATAGGAGAAGTACTATGTATAAGTATTACCTTATTTCCCCAAACTCCCAAACTAAAAGCATTGGCCAATCTCAGCTGAGCTCTGTGGCTGCAAATCTGGGACAAGGCGAAGCTTCAGATAGCATGTGCTGGGCTGAGGAAAACCCATTTGATCTAATAGACCTTACATCAAAGAACATATTTTATTTGGGCAACTTTGGAGGAGATCAAGAAGCACACTTCTACTCTACAGTGATTCTAGGATCACAAATCACTCAACCTACCCTGGGCAATAGGCAGATGCCCACAATAACCCATGCTAATCATGGTCAATGAAACCACATTAGTCTCATATACCATTATATCCCCAGAACCTTGAATAGTGCATGGCACATAGTGGATGTTCAGAAAATAACTTTTTGAATGAATAGATTAATAATTGTCATGCAACTAAACCATATTGCCCAGGACAACACTTAACTGTATCTGTTGCCTATGGACCTTATACTGGTTGAATGTTTTAGCCAGGGTATTTATCACCAGCATCTCACCACCCCAACTTGTACCTCCAGATATAGCCGAGTTGAACAAGTCCTTTCAATCTGGACATTTTAACAAACAAATAAGCATTTATGACTGGGATTAAAAACTGAGGTCATTTTCCTTAAGCCACTTCCAAATCTCAACTCAGGGGAAACCTCCTAAGAGGACTTTCCTCATCCCTTCCTCCCATACATTTGACCCTTCCCTTCTTTGTATACCCTCAATATCCCACAGCTACTTAAATATTTCTTAATTGTGAAATATGACATGCATAAAATATATGAAATATTGCTATACACTTTAATAAATTATAAGAAACTGCACCATTTAACAATTATAGCAAAATGGATCCTTGTGTAACATTCACCAAAGTCAAAATATTGAGCATCATCAGTGTCAGAAAATGCCTCTATCATGTCCCTTCCTGATCTCAAGCGCAGCCCCACTCTGGGTTACCTAGTATCCTATTATAATTCATCCTTGCTTTGCTCTATAATTGTGCCACATAAGCAGGAATCTCTAATCAATTTGGTTTACAAAAAAAAATTGTTTACTTTTGTCCATTTTTGTCTCATTGCTTTTGTTGACATTATGTTTTTAGAATTTTTATATGTTGCACATAGCTGTAGTTTTTAAGTTTTCTGTGCTAAATGTTATCCCATTACATGAATAAGCAATTTGTTTGTTTATTTTGTTGTCGTTGGACACTTGGGCAGGATCCTATGTGGGGCTGTTATAAGCAGCATTGCACATTCTTGGCAAATGTACCATAGTGCCCATAAGTATGCATTTCAGTTAATAGCAAATATCTCTCTGAGAGAGGAATTTCTGCTTGTGTACATCTGCACATGCCGGATAATGCCAAAGCATTTGCCAAAGTGTGTGGATAGATGTTCAATGCCACCAGTTTTTGGAATCCTTTATTTTCTCCATGTTCTTGCTTTGTAATTGTCCTACTTTCAAATTTTCTCCAATCTGGTAGATATGCAATTGTTTCTCACTGAAGTTTTGACAGGTTTTATTTGCTTACCAGTGGAGCTGAACACCATTTTACTTATTAACTTTTTAAAGTTTATTTATTTATTTTGAGAGAGACAGAAACAGCACAAGTGGGTGAGGGGCCAAGAGAGAGGGAGACAGAGAATCCCAAGCAGGCTCTATGCTGTCAGCACCGAGTCCCATGCGGCACCAGAACCCCACACCATGAGATCATGACCTGAGTCGAAACCGAGAGTCAGACACTAACTGACTGAGCCCCCCAGGTGCACCAAACACCATTTAAAATGTACATTGGCTATTTAGATTTCCTCATCTGTGAAGTCTCTTGCCCATGTTTCTATTGGATTGATAGTCTTTTTTTTTCTTTTAAAAATTATTTGTAATAATTCTCTATGTATTCTGAATATTTTGGTTACAATTGTTGCAGATATGTTCTCCCTCTTTGTGGTTGCCTTTTCATTATCTTAATGGTGTATGTCAATGAACAGAACGTCTTAAATTTAATGAAACCAACTTTATCGATCTTCTTTTAGTTAATGTTTATATTTAAGAAATTTGTGTCATGTTTAAGAAATTATTTCCTACCTAAGGTCATGAAGATATTCCCCTTATTATCTGGTACAAGTTTTATTGTTTTGATTTTTATATGTAAGTCCATAATCCGCCTGGAATTGATTTCTGTGTTAGGTGTGACAGGAAATCCAATTTCATTTTCTACAATAAAGATGTCCAACTGTCCCAATGCCATTTATTGACAATACTAGCCTTTCCCTCACTGCTCTGCATGTCACTGTATCATAAATTAAGTGTCTATATATGCCTGGTTTCTTTCTAGATACTCTATTCTATTCATTCCCCTTGTGCTAACAGTACACAGTATAACTTAATGTAGATTTATATTAACTTGGCTATTCTTTAATCTTTGTACTGTAGTTCCATATAAACTTTAGAATCAAGTTTTCACAATCTATAAAAACAAAAACAAAAAACCAGTGGAATTTTTATTGGATCTGAATTAAATCTATAGATTGATTTAGGGAAAAGTAACATTTTGGCAAATTTGAATCTTAAAATCCATGAACAGTGTCTATCTTTCCATTTATTTCAGTGTTTTCAGTTTATTTTAATAAAGTTTCATAGTTTTATTTGTAGGTTTACTTCAAGGTACTTGACATTTTAACCAAGTATCTTATTTAAACTTCAGTTTCTGGGGCGCCTGGGTGGCTCAGTCGATTAAGCGTCCGACTTCAGCTCAGGTCACGATCTCACGGTCTGTGAGTCCGTGAGTCCGAGCCCTGCGTCGGGCTCTGGGCTGATGGCTCAGAGCCTGGAGCCTGCTTCTGATTCTGTGTCTCCCTCTCTCTCTGCCCCTCCCCCGTTCATGCTCTGTCTCTCTCTGTCTCAAAAATAAATAAACGTTAAAAAAAAAAAAAATTTATAAACTTCAGTTTCTGACTGCCGGTAGTGTGTATAAGTACTTTTGTATATTACGTTGCCAAATGATCATTAATTCTAATTATTTCTCTGTAGATTGTCTCACATTTTCTGCATATAACATTGTATCATCCAAGAATAATACAAATTTTGGGTTTTTTTTTTTTCAAATGCATATAACTTTTGTTGTTTTGATGATTTTGTGTTTTTTAGTTTTTTGTTTTTGTTTTATTGTACCAGATAAAACCTCCAAGAAAAAAATATCCTATACAGTTAGTGAGAATGAGCCACCTTGTCTTGCTTTGAAACTCACAGGAAGAGACGCCTGGGTGGCTCAGTCGGTTAAGTGTCTGACTCTTGATTTCGGCTCAGGTCATGATCTCATAGCTCATGAGTTTGACCCTGTATCAGTCTCTGTGCTCATGATGCAGAGCCTGCTTAGGAGTCTCTCTCTCTCTCTCTCTCAAAAATAAATAAATAAACTTAAAAAAGAGAAACAGGAAAATTCTACAAAGCTCTAGCATCAAACGACTAAATATTAAGAATGATATGCTGTAGGTGTTTATTAAATACTTTTTATCAAATAAAAGAATTACCATTCCATTCCTACTTTGCTGAGGTCTTTTTTTTAATTTAATGAAAATATTGAATTTTTAAAAATTTCTCTGTTTATCTATTAAAACTACCATAGAGTATTTTCCCATTTTCACTCTGCAAATGTAATAAATGTCATTAATTTTCTATATCAACCACATAGTCCTGAAATAAATTCAACTTGGTCACAATATACTATCCCTTTTATTTATCACAGTATTAGATTTACTAATATTTTATTTAGGATATTTTGATCTACATTTATAGGAGATTTTTGCCTATTTTATTTTCTTGTCCTTCAGATTTTTTATTAAAACTATGATATATGTATCATGTGTATGAGGAAGAATTGAAAAAAGAGAAAGGGGTTAATGCTGGCTGTCTCGTATACAATGAGACTAGTATTTCTAGTCTCTGGAAAGTTTGTAAAAGATAGCAGTTACTTGTGTCCCAAAAGCTTGACGGAATTCAATAATTAAGTAATCTAGGCATGATACTTTCTCTATGGAAAGTTTTTAAGTTATCTTTTCAATTTTTTAAACAGTTACACAACTACTCACATTTTCTATTTTTTTTTATGTTCATTTTGGTAAATGGTAATTTTCTAAGAGTGTCTCCATTCCATTCAAGTTTTCAGATTTTCCATAAAGTGTTTATAATATCCTATCATCATCTTTTCTGATACTGCAGGGTATGCAATAATGTCCCATTTTTTATTCCTGGTCATTATTTTGCATCATTGCTTTCCTTGATCCATCTTGGAGAAAAAGTGCTATACAAAGAATAGAATGGACTTTCCTTGATGTAATAAAAAGTATCTAATAAACACCTATAGTGCATGGTTTCTAATGAGTGTGGTAGCTCTCCATTGTGTACTTCCGGGTGCTGCCATGGTTTTGTCTTGTGTATGTGAGGCATGTTCCATGGTCTTCAACACATGGTTACAGTTGAGAGACAGCCAGCATTCAGAATTTTTCAATTCTTCTTCATACACAACAGAACAAACATTTTCCTTTCAAGGAAAGCCAAGGGCTTACTGATGAAATGACTGCCTTCACTCAAACAAGAAGGCCACTGCCCTTGTCAACTATTTGGTCCACCAGTCCATTGGGCCATGCCCTAGGCCCGTGATATGCCTGAAGCCACACGTTGCCAACCCAGCAGAGTCAGTGGAAGATGGGAAATTACATGTCAGATCTACATGAAGTATGTGTGAAAAATAGATGATGAGCTATTCTGCTGCTGAGCACAAGTAGCCTGAATGCACTTGCTAGAGTGGTTTTGTCATTATTTTCACTGTGAATCGTAAATATGTAACTATTTATTTTATTATTTTTCATTACTTTCCAATTTAAAACAAACCCTGTTGGCCATGAGCTCAGAAGAACGGAACTGTATGTTTAATAGAAAAATAAGTACTACATATCTATTTCTGAGAAAGTTAATGATGACCCTGTAATTTGCAAAGATTGCCAATATTTACCATCTACTTTGAAGGTAGTAGTGATATCACTGAACACAAAAAAGGCACAGATCTCCTGAAGAATGCTCAGAATCTATTTCAAAAGTAGCTAAGAAGACTGAGTTAGAAAATCATAAGCCAACACATGTAGCTGCAGAAAGTGCATTTAAACAAGACTCTGTGAAGCTTATCTTTTCATTTAGAGTAAATGCCTGTTCTTCTAAATTAATTTCACTCATTTTGATTCCAGGCTTTCTTGTGCATCTTCAAAAAGTGAAGCAATAGCTGTGAACATGTTGGTTCCATTAGCAGCAACAGTAACAGACCCTTGCAAACCATTAAACGATGCCAGTTGTATGGTATTTTACAGTATTTTCAATTACTTTAAAAAGAAAATAAGTTAATTGCAATAATATTTTGATTTTCTCATCCAGTTGAAGAAATTAGAGTAAAGCTTTTGGCAGATCATTATGTCACTGGGAAATGATCTGACATTATTGTGACTGCTATTGAAAATCCTGTTTAAAATTTATGACCATTAAAATATTTGTTTTATGGGAATAATACACAAATTTGGTATACCAAGGCATTATGGTAAAAAATAGTCTTACAAAATTAATAAACCACTGAGATTTTAGTATGCGTGTACATGTATTAGTAAACTTGGCCTTGGATACACACACACACACACACACACACACACACACATATAGTTGCAAATTTATTAAATAAAATTACTAAACTAGACTATGTTTATATTTAAGTAAAAATTTAAGCAAATTTAGGAAACTTGACCTGTTACCTACAATAAAGATAGTAAATATTATATATAATATATTATATAATATAGGGTATAATTATGTATGATTATACAGTATATAATATTATATAAATAAATATGATATATAATACACAATTATAAAATACATATTATGTTATACATGCTATTATATCCATTGTTATATTATGCATTGTATATTGTATTATTTTATATGTATAGATATAGATATAAAATAGTTAAAGTTTGCTAAATTGTTATTCAAATCTTTTATAATCTTGCAAGATTTTTCAAGATTTTTCTTGTTATGTTAATTACCAAGAAAGACATATTAAAATGTCTTGCTTGGGGCACCTGGGTGGCTCAGTCAATTAAGCGGCCAACTTTGGCTCAGGTCAGGATCTCATGGTTTATGAGTTCAAGCCCCATGTGGGCTCAGAGAGCCCTCTGGCTCTCTGCCAGAGAGACTGCCTCTGACAGCTCAGAGCCTGGAGCCTCCTTCAGATTCTGTGTCTCCCTCTCTCTCTCTGCCCCTCCCCCAATTGCGCTGTGTCTCTCTCTCTCAAAAAAATAAACATTGAAAAAAATTTTTTTAATGAAATTTTATCTTCTGGGTGCCTGGGTGGCTTAGTCAGTTAAGCATCCAAGTCTTGATTTCAGCCCAGGTCATGTTCTTACAGTTTGTGAGTTAGAGCCCTGTATCGGATTCTCTGCTGTCATAGCAGAGCCCCCTTTGGATCCTCAGTCTCCCTCACTCTCTCCCTTTTCCCACTCGCACTCTCTCTCCTTCTCTCAAAAATAAATAAACAATTAAAAAATTTCTTTTTAAAAAATGTCATGTTCTGGGGCACCTGGGTGGCTCAGTCAGTTGAGCCTGGACTTCAGCTCGGGTCATGCTGTTACTGAGTTTGAGCCCCACACTGGGCTCACTGCTGTCAGCCTGTCAGTTGGGAGCCTGCTTCAGATCTGTTCCCCTCTCTCTGTCCCTCCCCCACTTGCACTCTCTCAAAAAAAATAAACATTACAAAAAAAGACCATGTTCTGACTGTAAATTTGTCCATTTCTCCTTACAGTTATGTTAGTTTTTATTTTTTAAGTTTCAGTGCTATGCTATTAGGTGAATACAATGTCAAATTGTTTATCTTCTTACTAAATTGAACATTTGTAAGATTCTCTGCTTCTAGTAATGGTTTTCAACATTTCTATGGTTTTAATATTTAGATGTACTTCTGCAAAGGAAACAATTAACAAAACTAAAAGGCTACCGACAGAATGGGAAAAGATATTTGCAAATGACATATTGGACAAAGGGCTAGTATCCAAAATATATAAAGAACTCACCAAACTCCACACCTTAAAACCAAATAATCCTATGAATAAATGGGCAGAAGACAGCCAGATGGCCAACAGGCACATGAAAAAATGCTCAACGTCACTCCTCATCAGGGAAATACAAATCAAAACCACACTGAGACACCTCACACCAGTCAGAGTGACTAAAATGAACAAATCAGGAGACTATAGATGCTGGAGAGGATGTGGAGAAACGGGAACCCTCTTGCACTGTTTCTGGGAATGCAAACTGGTGCAGCCACTCTGGAAAACAGTGTGGAGGTTTCTCAAAAAATTAAAAATAGACCTACCCTATGACCCAGCAATAGCACTGCTAGGAAGTTACCCAAGGGATACAGGAGTACTGATGCATAGGGGCACTTGTACCCCAATGTTTATAGCAGCACTCTCAACAATAGCCAAATTATGGAAAGAGCCTAAATGTCCATCAACTGATGAATGGATAAAGAAATTGTGGTTTATATACACAATGGAGTACTATGTGGCAATGAGAAAGAATGAGATATGGCCCTTTGTAGCAACGTGGATAGAACTGGAGAGTGTTATGCTAAGTGAAATAAGCCATACAGAGAAAGACAGATACCATATGTTTTCACTCTTATGTGGATCCTGAGAAACTTAACAGAAGGCCATGGGGGAGGGGAAGGGGGGAAAAAAGTTACAGAGAGGGAAGGAGGCAAACCATAAGAAACTCTTAAAAACTGAGAACAAACTGAGGGTTGATGGGGGGTGGGGGAGAGGGGAAAGTGGATGATGGGCATTGAGGTAGGCAACTGTTGGGATGAGCACTGGGTGTTGTATGGAAACCGATTTGACAATAAAATATAAAAAAATAAAAAAATAAAACTTTTCCTTTCTTCCTCATGACAAAAAAATATTTAGATGTGCTTTAAGTAACATTATGTTATTTTGGTTTTTTCATGCAGTGTGTCAAACTTCACCTTTTAAACTGAAGGATTTGGTCTATTTAGATTAGATTAGATTAAAAACATATTTTAATGGAAATCTACCATCTTATTACATACTATTTGTTCTATATATTCAATATTCCTATTTAACTCCTCTCTCACTTTCCTTTGGATTGAAATTTTTTTTATTATTTCATTTTCACCTCTACTGCTTTGGAGATTTTATATACTTTTTCTATTATTTTTTGGAAATCACAACATATATTTTTGATTCACCTATATAAGAATAATGAGGAACACCTTAATATACTTAACCCTCCCCCATTCATATTAAGTTATCATTGTATATTTTAATTATACATATAATTATTGCTAAATACAAAATGTTAACATATACATATAGCAATTATATCTTATGTATATTTTGTGGCTATATTACATTCTATATACATATTACATATAATTATATATTATATATTATTATACACCATATACCTAACCTTGAACCTCACAAGATAGTTTATTATTTTATTCAGCCAATGTTCATTCAGACTTACCAAATATTTGCCCTTTTGTTGTTTTTATTCATCCCCTCAGCCCTAGCTTTCTATTTTTTTTTTCTTCTAACACTCTTTAGTGTTTCCTTTACTGCAGGTATGCTTGTGGAAAACTATCAGTTTTTATCAGTTGTGAATATCTTTATTTCAGATTATTGTTAAAGGATATTTTTAGTAGGTACGAAAGTTCTTAGTTGTTTCAGATGGCTAATATTTCAGCACATTAAGTGTATCATTTTATAGTTTTCCATTTCCCATTAATGCTGTTCAGAAGTCAGTTCTCAGTCTTACTTGTGTAGCTCTTTGTTCTCTGACTACTTTTAAGATTTAAAAATATTTTTCTCTTTGTCTTCAATTTTCTGAAGTTTCACCCTGATATGTCTAATTGTGGATTTATTTTTACTTATCATCCTTAGTATTTTGGGGGGTTTCTGAATCTTTGTATTTCATCAGTTATACAAAGATGGAGTGACACAGATAAAGACCAAAAGTCAACAAGAGCCCAATGGGGAAAAGCTTTGAAATCATGGTAAGAAATTGATTTTTATTTGAAATGCGATGGAAAGCCTTCAAAATATTTTAAGCAAAGATGTCATAAGGCAAATTGCATTTTTAAAAAGTTACTCTATCTGATTTAGGTAGAAGATATTGGGGAGACAAAGAATAGAAACAAGGAGACAAGTGGAGGCTGTTGCAGTTGTCTAAGAAAGATATAAAGTGGCCTGTTCTAGAGTGTTGTCAATGGAGATGGAAAATAGTGGACATACTCAAGATATATTTTAGAGGTTGAAAAAAAGAAGCTGATAGGTTACATTTGGAGGTTGAGGGAGAAGGAAGAATCATGAGTGACTACTGTTACTCTGACATGAACAACTGGATAGAGCCAGCTTTTTAGATGGGAAGGATTAGAAGTAGAACAGATGAATAACATAAGCAATTCAAACTCTGATGTGTTATTTGGAAGTACCCATGAGACATCCAAGTGAGATGTCAGGTTGATAAGATAGACAAGCTAGAGATAGACAGAGACAAATATATAGGCCTGAAATTCAAGCAATAGTTGGGTTTGAGATAGAAATTTAGCAGTTAGCTAAATAATAGATGGAATTTTAGCAGTTAGCTAAATAATAGATGGAATTTAAAGTCATGGGTATAGATTCTAATACCTAGAAGAGAATACAAATAGAGGAGAAAAGAAGTTCCAAGACTGAGTCCTGAAAAATTTCAAGATTTAGATGTCAGGTAGAGGAGAAGTACACTAAGAAGGAGGAAACCATGGAGGAAAACCATGAAATTCTGAGGTCTTAGCAGCCAAGTCAATTGAAGGCAGAAAAACAATTTCTTGAGTGGGCCACATAAAGACTTTTGGTGTCTCACACAAAAGTATTTTCAATGCAATGAGGGTATGGAAGTCAAGCTAGAGTTTTTAATTACAAAAAATATTGAAAGCTGAATTAATTGCACTTTCCTATAATGTCAGTATTATCTATTTTGAGATTGCCTCTACATAGCACTTCTTATTTTACAATAGGTAACTATCTGTCCTCTAAGACACTACTTCATGGGCTAGATCCACATCTCATAAACCCACATAACATTTATGTCATAGAAGTCCCAGAAGATGAAGAGGGAGAAAAGGGGACAGAAGGATTATGTGAGCAAATTATAGCTGAAAACTTCCCCCACTCTAGGGAAGGACACAGACTTCAAAATCCAAGAAGCACAGAGAACTCCCATTAAATTCAACAAAAGCCAGAAATCACCAAGACATAGCATAGTCAAATTCACAAAATACACAGACAAGGAAAGAATCCTGAAAGCAGCAAGGGGGAAAAAGTCCTTAACCTACAAGGGAGGAGAGATCAGGTTTGCAGCAGATTCACCCACAGAAATTTGGCAGGCCAGAAAGGAGTGGCAGGATATATTCAATGTGGTGAATGGTACAAATATGAAGCCAAGAATTCTTTAACCAGCAAGACTGTCATTCAGAATAAAAGGAGAGATAAAGAGTTTCCCAGACAAACAAAAACTAAAGGAGTCATGACCACTGATAGCTTGATATATGGCTATAGTAGCCATATTTATATCAGATTTTAAACCAAAGACTATAACAAGAGATGATGAAGGACATTATATCATAATTAAGGGGTCTATCCATCAAGAAGATCAAGCAATTATAAATATTTATGCCCCCAAGTTGATAGCACCCAAATATATAAATCAATTAATAACAAACATAAAGAAACTCACTGACAATAACACAATAGTAGGGGATTTGCACACCTTACAGCAATGGACAGATCATCTAAGCCGAAAATCAACAAGGAAGTAATGGCTTTGAATGACACACTGGGGCCAGATGGACTTAACAGATACAGTCAAAACATTCCATCCTAAAGCAACAGAATACACATTCTTTTTGAGCGCACATGGAACATTCCCCACAAGATATCACATTCTGGGCTACAAATCAGCCCTCAACAAGTACAAAAAGACTGAGATCATATTATGCATATTTTCAGATCACAACACTGTGAAACTTGAAGTCAACCACAAGAAAAAAATTGGAAAGACCACAAATACTTAGAGGTTAAAGAAAATCCTACTAATGGGTGAATAGGTTAACTAGTAAATTAAAGAGGAAATAAAAAAGTACATGGAAGCAAATTAAAATGAAAACATGACAGTCCAAAACCTTTGAGATGCACTGAAGGCAGTCCTAAGAGGGATGTACATTGCAATACAGATCTACCTCAAAAAGCAAGAAAAGTCCCAAATACACAACCTAACTTTATGCCTAAAGGAGCTAGAAAAGGAACAGAAAATAAAGCCTAAAGCCAGCAGAAGAAGAGAAATAATAAAAACTAGAGCAGAAATAAACAATATAGAAACAACAACAACAACAACAAAAAGGTAGAATAGATCAATGAAATTAAGAGCTTGTTCTTCAAAAGAATTAATAAAATTGATAAACCCCTAGACAGACTTATCAAAAGAAAAGAAAAAGGACCCAAATAAGTAAAATCACAAGTGAAAGTGGAGACATCACAACCAACACTGCAGAAACACAAACAATTATAAGAGAATATTATGAAAAATTATATGCCAACAAACTGGGAAAACTGGAAGAAATGGATAAATTCCTAGAAACATATAAACTACCAAAACTGAAACAGGAAGAAATGGAAAATTTGAACAGACCATAATCAGTAAAGAAATTGAAACAGTAATCAAAAATCACCAACAAAGAGAAGTTCAGGGTCAGATGTTCCCAGGGAATTCTATCAGACATTTAAAGAAGAGTTAATGCCTATTCTTCTCAAACTTTTTCAAAAAATGGAAATTTTAGAAGAAAACTTCTAAACTCATTCTACAAGACCAGCATTACCTTAATTTAAAAACCAGACAAAGATCCTACTAAAAAGGAGAATTACAGGCCAATACCCCTAATGAACATGGATGCAAAAATTCTCAACAAGATACTAGCAAATTGAATTTAACAGTACACTAAAATAATTATCCACCACAATCAAGTAGGATTTATTGCTGGGCTGCAGGGCTGGTTCAATATTCACAAATCAATCAGCATGATACACCACATTAATAAAAGTAAGGATAAAAACCATATGATCCTGTCAATAGATCCAGAAGAAGCATTTGACAAAATACAGCATCCATTCTTGATAAAAACCCTCAACAAAGTAGGGGTAGATGGAACATATCTCAACATCATAAAATCCATATATGAAAGACCCACAGCTAATATCATCCTCAATGGGGAAAAACTTAGAGCCCTTCCCCTATGGTTGGGAAAAAGACAAGGATGCCCACTCTCACCATTACTGTTCAACTTAGTATTGGCAGTCTTAGCCTCAGCAATCAGATAACAAAAAAAAATAAATGGCATCTAAATTGGCAAGGAAGAAGCCAAACTTTCACTATTTGCAGATGCCATGATACTCTATGTAGAAAACCCTGAAGACTCCACCAAAAAATTGCTATAACTAATACATGAATTCAGCAAAGTCACAGGATATGAAGTCAATGTGCATAAATCTGTTGCATTTCTATACACCAATAACAAAGCAGTAGAAAAAGAAATCAAAGAATTGATCCCATTTGCAATTGCACCAAAAACAATTAGATACCTAGGAATAAACCTAACCAAAGAGGTAAAAGATCTATACTCTGAAAACTATAGAACACTTATAAAAGCAAATGAAAAGGACACAAAGAAATGAAAAAGTAATCCATGCTCATGGGTTGGAAGAACAAACGTTGTTAAAATGTCTATACTTCCCAAATCAATCTACACATTTAATGCAATCCTTATCAAAATACCAACAGCATTTTTCACAGAGCTTGAAAAAACAACCCTAAAATTTGTATGGAACCACAAAAGACCCTAAATAGCCAAAGCAATCCTGAAAAATAAGAACAAAAACAAAACTGGAAGCATCATGATTCTGGATTTCAACCTATATTATAAAGCTGTAGTCATCAAGACAGTATGGTACTGGCATAAAAACAGACACATAGATCATTGGAACAGAATAGAGAACCCAGAAATGGATGCACAACTATATGGTCAACTAAACTTTGGCAAAGCAGGAAAGGATATCCAATGGAAAAAAGACAGTCTCTTCATCAAGTGGTGCTGGGAAAACTGGACAGCAATATACAGAATAATGAAACTGGACCATTTTCTTATACCTTATACAAAAATAAAGTCAAAATGGATGAAAAACCTAAATGTGAGACAGGAAACCATCAAAATCCTAGAGAACACAGGAAGCAACCTCTTTGACTTTGGCTGGAGCAACTTTTTCTTAGACACATCACCAGAGGCAAGAGAAACAAAAGTAAAAATGAACTATTAGGACTTTATCAAAATAAAACCTTCTGCACAGCAAAGGAAACAATCAACGAAAGTAAAAAGGCAGCCTAGGGAATGGGAAAAGATATTTGCAAATGCCATATCTGACAAATGGTTAGTATCCAAAATCTATAAAGAACTTAGTGAACTCTATGCCCAAAAAAACAAATAATTCAGTTAAGGAATGGGCAGAAGCCATGAATAGACAATTTTCCAAAGAAGACATCCAGATGGCTAACAGATACATGAAAAGATACTCAACATCACTCATCATCAAGGAAATACAAATAAAAACCGAAATGAGATATGACCTCACACCTGTCAGAATGGCTAAAATTAATAACATGAGAAACAACAGGTATTATTGGCAAGGATGTGGAGAAAGGAGAACCTTCTTGCACTGTTGGTAAGAATGCAAACTTGTGCAGCCTGCAGTATTGCACTCTGTGCAGCCTCCTTATTGCACTCTGGAAACCAGTATGGAGGTTAAAAATAGAACTAGTCTGTGATCCAGCAATTGTACTACTAGGTATTTACCCAAAGGATACCAAAAAAATACAGATTCAAAGAGATACATGCACTCCAGTGTTTATAGCAACATTATCATAAATAGTAAAGCTATGGAGAGAACCCAAATATCAACTGACTGATGAACAGATAAATAAGATGTGATGTGTTTGTGTATGTGTGTGTGTGGGTGTGTAATATTCCATTATGAAATATTACTCAGCCATCAAAAATAATGAAATCTTGCCATTTGCAGTGATATGGATGGAGCTATAGGGTACTATGCTAAGCAAAATAAGTCACTCAAAGAAAAAACATACCACATGATTTTACTCATATGTGGAATTTAAGAAACAAAACAGATGAACATATGGGGGGGTGGGGAGAGGGGAGAGAGGTAAACAAACCATGAGAGACTCTTTAAAGATAGAGAACAAACTGAGGGTTGATGGAGGGAGGTGGGTGGGAGATGGGCTAGATTGGTGATGGGCATTAAGGAGGGCACTTGTTGTGATGAGCACTGGGTGTGGTATGTAACTGATGAATCCCTGAATTCATCACTGTATGTTAACTAACTAGAATTTAAATTAAAAATTTGGGGAAAAAAGGAAAGGAAAAGAAAGGAAAGGAAAGGAGAGGAGAGGGGAGGGGAGGGGAGGGGAAGGGAAGGGAGGGGAGGGAAAGGAAAAGGAAAAGGAAAAGGAAAAGGAAAAGGAAAAGGAAAAGGAAAAGGAAAAGGAAAAGGAAAATGAAAAGGAAAGGAAAAGGAAAGGAAAAAGAAAGGAAAAGGAAAGAAAAGATGTTCAACATCACTGATCATCAGGGAAAAGCAAATCAATACCACAAATCAACACTGCCTCACATCTGTTAGACTGGCCATTGTCAAAAAGACAAAAGATAACAAGTGTTGGAGAGGATGTGGAGAAAGGGATATGTTGTACACTGTTGGTGAGAATGTAGACTGGTGCGGCCATTAGGGAAAATAGTATAGACGTTCCTCAAAAAATTAAAAATGAATACCATATGATCTGGCAATCCCACTCCTGAGCATTTATCCAAAGGAAATAAAAACAGGATCTCAAAGAGGTATCTGCACTCCCACATTCATTAATCACAGTAGCTGAAATTAAAAAAACACCCAAATGTCCACTGATGGGTGAATGGATAAAGAGGATGTGAGATACACACACACACACACACACACACACACACACACACACACACACACACACACAGCGAGGGAGTGAAGAGGGAGGGAGAAAATACCATTCAGTCACAGGAAAGAAGGAAATCCTGCCATTTGCAACAACATGGATGAACCTGCAGAACATTATACTATGTGAAGTAAGTCAGATACATAAAGAAGAATATTGTATGATCTCACTTGTATATGGAATCTAAGGGGAAAAAAGTTGAATTCATAGAAGCAGAGTAGAACAGAGGTTGCCAGTGACTGGAGCATGAAGAAATAGGGAAGATACTGGTCAAACGGTACAAAGTTGTTGTTATGTAGTATGAACAAGTCTAGAGATCTAATACACAGGCACAATGACTATAGTTAGTGATACTGTATTAAATACTGCAAATACGCTGAGTAGATTTTAGGTACTCTCAACCACACACAAAAAATGATAACTATGTGAAGAGGTGACATGTTGACTAGGTTGACTGTTAGAATTCATTTCACTATGTATATGTATGTCAAATCATCATTTTGCACACCTTAAATATATGTAAGTTCTATTCTAAAAATGTTTTTAAAAAATATTTAGCTCCCAAAATGTGGAAGAAATATTGGACCCTTCTCAGAGGACCCATCAGCAATGCCCAGTGCTTCCCTTTTGATTTGTCTCCTCTCTCTCATCCCACAGAATTTTTATCTACCTGGATATCAGAAAAGCTGGCTCTGATCCACAATATATTCTTCCAAATTTATCACTTTGGGCATAAATTCTGCCTACTGATCTCAGGGCTAAGGCCTCTGATGCCCAAATTCCAGATTCTGGCAACTCCCAAGCAATTCACTCTTGTTTCAGAACTATGCTCTAAAACCCCTCCTTGGGATAATGAGTGACCTTGAGTAAATGGAAGAAGGTCAAGAGTTCAAAGTAAGAAGAGGAAGGGATACACACATGTCAAATCAGTCAACATATTCAGCAGAATATGTATAGCTTATAGCTATCAGACTGTGTTCTACAGAACCCTAAGACATAGTTATATTTTCTAAACATGATTCTCAAATTGCCACATTATTTACTAATATAAACACAGTGCACATAATTTATTAATAGAAATAAACTACACTGAAGTCTGCTTTTATGTTAGGATGAACAATCTCTAGCCACTAAATCACTGAAACCTCCAGAAGCAAATTGTTGGAGACCCGTCAAGTCCTTTCTGAGAATCTCCAGGGCTGCCCTAAGAAAACTTTCCCCCTGAGGCGCCATTCAGCTGGGAGCTTGGAGAGGGTCATGGAAAGGGCACAGGAATTGCCATCAGACTGACTTGGGTTTCAATCCTAGCCACACTACGTTTCAGTTGGGAGAAAGTAAGAAAGTTACACAGTTTCTCAGGACTTGTTTCTCACATGTTACCAAAAAATCAAAGTAAAAATCCCTGCCTCTCAGAGTTGAGAATCAATGGCATGCTACATGCAGAACATAGCAAAGTGCCAGACATGGGCTAAGTATTCAGTGAATGTCAGTCACCGTCCTTGTCTTTTTGTTAACTGTTTTCCAAACATCACAGAAAGGACTGTTCCAGCTCCTACTGAATCACATCTTCCACAGAAGGGACTCTATCTACAACCACAAATGCACGACCATAAAAAAAGTACTTTTTGTGCATGTTTGATGCTCTTTAACTGCATCTTCTAAACAGCTTCTCCACATCTACCCTGGCCTTCTAATCCAGAGGTACTTCACAGGGTTCCATTTGGCTCTGACCCTAAAACAACTTACTTTTGCTTCTGATAGTCCAGAACAAAAAACATTTCTATGGAATATAATGGAGAGGCTGGCGGCAAAATGGAGAATCTAGCACAAGGCTTAGCATGCGGCAGTTATCCGTCAGTCACACTACAGAGCACGTCATGCATAATAAACAGCTGCGTTTTAGCTCGATAGAGCATGCAGAAAATATGAAATGATAGGATGCAGTTACACATCAGTCCCAGGAGAACGTGCCGGTGTGGGCCAAATCGTGGGTACCATTGATGGGAATGCCAGAAATCAATTCTGCCCAGCACACATTTCTTTATCAGGAAACCTCTGGGAGATGACAAAGCCCAGAAGCCACCCAACCCTGCAGGGAAGACAACCAGTGTCCAGACTGAACTCTTGTGTCAGTTGGTAACAAATCTGCTTTCCTCTGCATGAGGATGCTACTAAATACATGTGTAACATGAATAAAGATAAACTATTTAGAAAGCTTATTTTTCATGCTCAATTAGCAAGGATATTTGAGGATTCGTTTCATGCTTTAATCTAGACATATTCCTCCCCCATCTTTTTCTGAAATAGGCTAAATGTCTGTTTGCGACATTATCCATCTTGGGAGCATTTGTTACGGCGTGGAAATGGGAACTGGTTAGCCAGCAAGCCAGAAATGGCAGATGATGTAAACCCCATAAGGCAGAAGTGAATGTGGAAGAAAATCAGAGAGTTCAAAGTCCTCACCTTCTGACCACCACTGCATTTCCTGAAAGATGATCAAAACTGCATCATCTGTGGTGGTTTGAGAATAGTAATCCCCACATTCCAGCCGATAGAACACAAGTTGTTAAGTACATGCAAATTTCTAGTGCCTCTCCTAATATTCTTTCAACCTCTCTTTTCAGAATATAATACATCTGTGATTTCATTTTGTCCTATTCCATAATGACTTTCTGACCCACGGGATACCATGGAATAACATACTGCTGAAATCATCAAATTACAGAGTATGTGCCTCAGACTATGTCTCATCAAATTAAAATTGAGCATTTCATAGGAAAACAAAAAACAAAAAAACCTTCCCCAATGACCAAGGTATTTCCCATCTTACAATTCTTTATGTTTGCTATTTCAGGTCAATTCTTGTTTCCCTGCACAATCCAAGTAATTGCCACAATTTCACAAATTTCCATTTTACTTTGCTGACATTCATACAAATTAGGCATGACCTTTTACAATATTCCACCACACAACCAGGTAAGGCTGGCTCTACATACTGTGACCTTATTTTCTGAACCAAAACTGGGACAAATGGGATGCCAGCGAAGCAGAGTGTTTTCCATCCAGTCTGTACCCTTGCATCAGGCTCTCTTCTATCAAACAAGTCCTCAAAACCACCACTGCATTATATTCATAAAATTTAAATCTTATCAAGTTGATCCTATGCTTTAAACCTTTTGACATCTTCCTCTTTTCCTATCAGATAAAATCTAAACTTGTTGATAGGGCAAGCAAAGCTCCAAATAGCCTGGTGCAAGCCATCTCTTTCCCCATGCCATCTCATAAACCCTCCTGTCCAGTCATTCTGCACTTCTCAGCAAGTCTTAACACAGCCTTTCCTAGATTCCATATCTTTGTACCTGTTATCCTTTCTGTGGAAATACTATTCCCCGCCACACACATGCACCCCCCCCACACACACACTCCTAATTACCCTTTACGACAAACTCAAATGTCCCCTCTGAATACTTTCCCCAGACTCTCCCTTGTAGTCAGTTATTTCTAAACAAAATATCTGTGCCTCTGTCAAAGCATTTACCACATTTTATGCCACTTTATCTATTTAGGTCTTCTTCTAAGCTAAAGCTCACCGTAATTTTAAATAAAGTACATTGAGGGGTAACTCCAAATTACAACAGTAATTTGCTGGAGTCTGATTGCTGAAGTCTGTTTTTATCTACTACTAGATGTGTTCTCTCATGGTCAAGACTACCACTTGGGGGAGATGTTGTGAAGATGGTACCAGCATTGAATGGGTAAGGGGACAGTGGCCTTTAACAACTCTTTGATACTTTAATAACTTCCAAGCCTAAGATGATGAGTGTACAGGAGAAGAAATAATCAGTGTCAAAACAGTCCAGTCATGTAATCAATAACCAGCACTTGTAGAACCGGAGTTTCCATCAAGTCTCACTGTATAGAAAGGCAATGTACTTACAGCTCATTCATTAGGTTGAAACTCCACATTAGATATAGCTTAGGTTTAACAGGTGTGACCGATCTATCTCTCGAAAGCTAATTACAAAGACTATCATTCCCATTTTTGTTGGTAATTAAAGAAATTTAAGAGGTGAGTGTATTGGGGAAGTGTAAGCTGTTAGAGAGGGTTAATTTGGGTAGTGCTAATTCCAAAGAGGGCACAATGATAACAAAAAGGCTTTCTTTCCCTTACACAAAAGTTCTCTTTGTACACAAATATTAACTCTAGGCAAAATGCTTTGGCTTAAATATTTAAACTCCTGCTGACAATCAGAGTCAATGGCGGACTGATGTCGTGCCAAAGGACATGCAGCGTGAGCCTTGAACTCCGAGTTTCCAGGGCTAATTAAACAGAACAATTACACCCTGCCACATCCAGTTCTGGAGTCTGTATGTCAACTACAGAATATGATAACAATTATGTACTATGTCACATCTTCGAGCCTGATCTGAGACAAAGAATAAAATACTTTTAAAAGAATTCCTGAAGAACAGAAGAGGATTCAGCCTAACTTGACTCTTAACAGACATCTTTAAAAAAGAGAAAAAAAGGGTTACAGTGCCTTCAAAAGGAAATCTTTCTTATTTCTCAATTTTATTCACCTGATTTATGAGTTATTTTTTTTTCCTCTCCTCCTGGCTGTAAAACAATAAAAACATCAGCTTCTTGTATTCAGTTTCTAATATAACCCAATACAAGGCCAATATTTTTTCCCAGAGCCCAAGACCCTGCACCAGCCTCGGGAGCCCCACATGTGCTCTCTGCAAGGTCTGTGGGTGCTGAAACTTAGGAAAGGTGCCATCAGTTGAAATAAGCTGTTCCCAGCCTTTTCCAGGGTCTGAGGCCAGTTCTGTCCTGCGTGCCCTCCTCACACATCGGGCACACTGATTCTATTTGGTTCTAAGCCCCCTTTCCTGTAGGCTGCAGTGATTTGGACCAGAATCTTGCCCCACCTCTCCCTCCTGGGGAGCCTCGATACCATCAGTTTTTCCCACAGGGCCATTAACACAATTTTTCCAGAAGCAAACATCTAAACCAAACCTAGGTCATCAAAAAAGTATAGCCAAGAGGCAATCAGAAAATAAGCTCCAAGGGAGAAGAGAAGTATCAGAGAACATTGATCACAGAATCTGATGAAAAATTTTCATCATCTCCAGACGGTCAAAATTATCAAAATAACAGCCCCATGACAAAGTTGCTCTTTCTTTTATCAGTACATTTGAAGAAAATAACAGACCTTGGTCCTAAAGTGTTCATTCAACTATGGAATTCAGTTCACCGGAAGCCCCACAATTTGTACTTTCTAACTGCCTCTTTGTAGAATCATTGAAAGTCATTTATTTTTAGTGCTGATATGTGAACCAAATAAAAGTGGTTCTGAGATAAATATTACTCAGGCCAATTTACTTTAATGTCAAGTATGTTAATACTAATAGCCTTTCAAAAGTACAAACATGGAGAGCTCAGGAAGCAAGTTTAAGCTATCTTTTATCAAATAAATGACCTTGTCCTTTGGCCCATTTTTCTGCTGGAAAAATGGAAACCCAAGTTGTATATCCAGAGAAAGCAACACAAGCCACAGTGGCATTTGTAACTCCCACCTAGCCTGTTTCACTTCCTTCTCGCAATTATGGTTCTGCTTGCCTTTATCCTAGTGATAAAAGCCAAAATAAAACCTCAAAATTAAATATTAAAACTCAACATTATTTATAACTGCCCAATTTCTTACAACACAACTACATTTGATTTGATGTGGTTCTGCGTGACTAGGAAAATTAAGCATAAAGCATCATATTCTATCTACTTCTCTAGTATCTGGGGTGCTTTCCAGCAATTCAACATGTGTGCACTTCCTCTTTGGTGGGAAAAAAAATATGAAGATAGATGGCATCACCTGAAAAGCAAAAGAAGTGAGGGCCTCTAAGCCTGTGGAGGCAGTTTAATCACCTGCAAGCAGTTTATCATTCAACATAATAACACAGGGCCTTAAAAAGCCTGCTCTGACACTCTCATTTGTCCTGTGATAGAGTGCTCACTGCATGGGAATTTAATATCCCCAATGCAATCAAACTTTGCAGTGCACAAAATGTGCCCATCATCTATAAGCTGGAAGTCACAGTACAACCACTTCAGTGACCAGGAAAACCTGTTTCCTACAGGGAGGTCTTAACCATATAAGACCCATTTCTGGATGCCCAGGCCCCACCTCTCAGAATGCATGATGCCAGGACTTGGGCATTTTTTTTCCCAAAGCTGCACAGGTGATTCTGTCACAGAGCTTCCTTCATCGAGAATCACAGGGCTGCGGTGTTGACCTTTCAGCATCCATTGCTGGTGCATGGTTTTGAAATTCTGTCCAAGGGTTGGTGAGCACTGCCTTCAAGAAAACTAAGGCAGCCTCATTGGAGGAGGTTTTCCCTGTAGGTGGGCAGCCCCCCCCCCCAAGAAAGTTCTCTGATGGGAGCATAAATCGCCCTTTCATGGAAACAAGCAAATCTGCTGGCTGTTCTGCTCCTGATTAGCCTGAGACAAAATTTCTTGTTCCAGGCAAAGTAGGTGTTATTATCCTCATTGTATAGTTCAAGAAATGGAAAATCTAAATGCTAGAGTGACTTGCCCAGTTTCATACTACTGGCTTGAAAAGTGGCTGGCTCAAAGCAAGGATTAAGACGTTCTGTTTCTAAGCATTTAAAAACAAAGTTTTTAAAATGCATTTCCTATTGTGTTATCTTCACAGATGAATAAAATTTCAGGGTTAGGAAAACAGGATGTCCTCTTTAAAAAAATAAAAAGCAGTTTATTTTAGAGCAGTGGTTCTCTCGAAGTGTTGTCCCTGAATGAACAACGTGAGAATCACTTGGGAATTTGTTAGAAATGCAAATTCTCAGTCCTCACCCTTAGACCCTGAGAATCAGACCCTCTGGGAGTAGAGTCAGCCCTCCAGGCAACTCTGAATGTTGAAGAACCATTCTTTTAAACAAACACCAAACCATAAGTCCTTTCCCCAGAATCTTGTTAAGCTACAACCCCATAAAAATATCTAAAAAAAAAAAAAAACCTCAAAGGTAAAGCCAGAAAAGTAGTAGTTTTAGAGAAACCAGTTCGATTGCTAGAGGTGGGTTCTTTTTGACTAGAAAATAAATATTGGACAATTATGGGAAATCATCCACAAATCATATTTCTTTTTTTCTCTTGAAGAGAAAAGGCATTTAAGTAAAAGGGCAGGCAAGCAGAAACAGTTTAAAGAAAATATGTTGAATTAAAAAAAAAAAAGATAATTTTCTGGCAAGTAAAGCTTTAGGGCTTAGTTTGGTCATCAAAATAGCAGAATACAGGGGGAAAAAAAAGACCCTATGGAGATAGATGGTCAGGTTTACCAAACCTGTTTCCCTTTCCACTTTGGTACACAGCCAGACTACATTCCCTAGCCTCCTGGGCAATAAAATCTGGCCCCAGGACTGACTTCTGACCACGAAATGTGAGTGGAAAGGGTGGACACTACTTCTAAACTACTTCTAGCCCAGCCCATGCAAAAAACCTCCTTCATAAGGCCCTCTTTTTCTCTCCTCTCCCACTGACTGGCTGGAAACCAAGAATTCAGCAGAGGCCCCCAGAACTTGGAGGAGTAGTGGAGCCACTAGATAGAGAGGTTTTGAGCTCTTTAATCACCTTAGAGAAGGCCACCCCCCTCCCCTACCTGCACAGAAATACTATATGAATGAGACTTAAATTCCACTGGGCTAAGCCAATGAAACTTGGGTGTTGTTACAGACAGCACCTACCAAGTTTAATTTAAGGCTTTACTACAATAATTAAATAAATGCATATTAGCCAAAGCAGCAACCTTTAATACCATGTTCTGAAACCTACACATTAAAATGGTTATAGACCAGGAGCTCTGGAATTCCTAAAGATCAAAGTCAAATAGGGCTCCAGCCACGCACATCTGCAGCTTGTTTTCTCTGCAAGCTGTCCACAACGACACAGGATCCCACTGCTCCTGTTTCCCAGATTGTCCCTTCTGGAATTTGTCATCATGTCCACACAATGCTTAGAAGGTGGAAAGGTGGCCCATATAGGGCTAACAGTTTTTTGTTTTTGTTTTTGTTTTTTGAGAGAAAGAGAGAGAGCAGACAAGGGAGGGGCAAAGTGAGAGGAAGAGAAAATCTTAGGCAGACTCCAGGCCCATTGTGAAGCTTAACACAGGGCTCCATCTCACGACCGGAGATCATGATGCGACCTGAAATCAAGATTCGGACGCATAACCATCTGAGCCACCCAGGAGCCCGATGGGCTAAAATTTTAAGTCTAACACAAAAATTGACTATAAACATCATGATGGATATGTTTTCAGAAATATTCCATTCTCTCCTCAATCTCATCTTTTATTGTGACTTTTCCCCATTTTCCCTTAATGCCCTATACCTATCTTCCTTGAAGATTTCACACCTCTTGCTCAATATTCATTCACTGATTAAAAGGTTATTTATTAGAAGTCTACCATGGGCAAAGCTATTAGTTACTCTGGGGACAGCAGTGAACATAAGAAGTTTACAGGATAGTGGAGGAAATAGACAAGTCATTTTTTTCATTCTCTTCACTGCTTCAGACATGGATGAATCTTTCTGGTTTATTCCTATTCTCTGCCACTTCCTTCACTCTACTTTGCACAATCATCCTTCTCCATCCAATAATTAAATGGTAAATGATGGAACTTTTTCAAGTCTCTGTCTTAGCTTTTCTCTTGTCCCAATTTCTACATTCAGGATTTTGTATCCACACCGATGTCTTCAGTTTTCATCTATTCATGCATGACTCACAAATGTGTATGTCTCAGACACAGATCTTTCTTTGATATTCCAGATTCATATAACCAATTATTTACTAACTGTTCCTACTTGGGTATCTCCAAGGCCCTTCAAGCACAACATACCACAAAATTGAACTTGTTTCCAGCCCCATAGCCTACCTTCATAGTTGTCTTGCAGTGTGACCATTATCAAGGAATGACAAAATCTTCCACTCTGGCAAGCAAAGCAGAAATCTCAGGATCCTCCTTGACACTTCCCTCTCCCTCACCCTGATATCTACTCCAAAACCATATCTTGCTGATTTGATTTCTGAAAGTCACATCCAAACTACCCACATGTCTTTTTGAATGTAGCAGTACTTTTCCCATTTAAACCACCACTAGTCCATTCTCTACAGTACAGAGTGATCTCTTTCAAATTACAAATCTGATCACATCATTCCACTACTGTTTAAAACTCATCAGAGGCTCCCCGTCAATGCTAGGCCAATGATCCAAATGTCGACATTGTCCACAGGATCCTGCCTTGGCCTGGATCCCACCTGCCTGCCCAGCCTCATCTCAAAGCCATGCCTTCACTTTCCCTCTGCAAGTCAACCACACTGGCTTTTTTCTTGAATGGGTGTGTTCCCTCTAGCCTTGGAATTTGAAACATACAACTTTTTTGGTCTTAATCTCCCTACCCATCCCATCCCTGTTTCATATCTTCTTTTACATTTTATCTCACCCTGTTGCCCTTTCTCAAGGATTCTAGCATGACCTCCATTTTGTGGTTAATTGCCCTGTTCCTAAGTCTCCCTAGAACCCTTCCACCTCCACATTTATCATAGTTGAAAATTTGCATGTAATTCTAAGTTTCTTTCATTACTGTCTATTGCTCTCACTGAACTACAACCAGCCCCATGAAATCAGGAACCACGTCTACATTTGTTCCAATGTCATATCCTAGATTTCTCTCTCATTGAACAGTCACGTGTCAGGAAAGATTCTAGGTACTGAGGACACAGTAATAACAAGATAGAGAAGTTTCCATCTCTTGTGGTATTTCCATTATAAGAAGAGGAGACAGATAATGGCAAACACTTGTTTTAAAATAAGAAAAACAACAGGTGATAAGTGCTATGCAGAGAATTAAAATAGGATGATCTTATAAGTGTGACTAGATGTTCACCTCAGATTGAAAGAAGACCTTTTTGGAGTGGTGAAATCAAAAATTTCAGTTAAGAATTGAATGACAAGATGAATCCAGTCATGTGAAGATCAAAGAGAACATTCTAGGCAGAGGGAACAACTGCAAAGGCCCTAAGATGGGAGCCAATACCTGGCACAATGCAGGCCCATTATAAGTGTTCAATAAATATTAATTGGGTCTTGTTACAGTAAAGAGGCAGATCAGCAGGGACCACTGAGAGGCCATCACCCAGGCTTCTCTTCTTCAGGCTGCAGGAGGTGCAGGGGACAGAGGAGAAAGGGGCAGGTGACACGAATTGTTTCTGTTGTAGTTGCTATTGACTGATAGATCCTCACGCAGCTTTCCAAGGAAGCGAGGTGTGACACATTGATTTTTGTAATTTCTATTGTGAGACAGGGATCACCGGTCTTATTGACAAGAGTGATTCAGTCACTTGCACACAGTAAGACTCTGGGCGAGCTGCTGGGAAAACCTGCATCTGCTATAACTATTACTGTTTTGCTCAAATTATAGCTGACTCCAGGACATTGCTTTGAACTAGTCATAGTTTAGTTAAAATGATTTTTTTTGATTTAAGTTTCTCCTTTCAAAGTTAAGCTAAGTGTGTAAACAAATTCATAATATCTAGAGAATACTTTGAACATAAAATATAATTTTCAAGTCTAGAATCATCTCATATCGTCTTCCCAGCCCTTGGCTACTCTCCCAAATTGCAGTTGTCCTTGGTTATTTTTCTCCTCCTCTAACTCTGGAGTAACAATAAAACTTTACACATTGATGGATGAATAAGACATGCTCTTCCCCAGGCAGATAATAGGATCAAAGCCAAGTATGTTACTCAAGCCACCAGCCTTTTTAAAAAGCAAATGTTTCTTCATAGGATGAACAAAAATATTTAAGGTTTAAAAAGTATGGTATGCAAATTCCTTTAAAGTTGTTCAATTATATAAATAAAATTGTTCTGTTGAATAAGAGTTTTAAGAAGACAATCAGTTTTCATATTTTTTAAAAATTACTCTGTGTGTGTGTGTGTGTGTGTGTGTGTGTGTGTGTGTGTTATAAAAAAGAGGAAGGACTTCGGAAACTTTCTAAATAAAATTATTTAAATAAAATACCTTGTGTGCCTTTCCTTTCAAAAAGTAACTCTTATGACAGAACTTGAATATGCTTCAGTTACTCCAGATCATTATCATTAATGAACTAATAATCAACCTTATGTTAACCACATCAGTTTATTAAATGGCACTTCCTTTGGGAAAGTTACTGATTCTCCCTGAGCCTCAGCATCCTGACCTGCAAGATTGAAATGATATTACCTTCTTTACATTTAGGTAATGCCAACAGCATCTAATACATCACCTACATGTGGAAGGTATAAGATACAAATAAAATTAAAAATTAAATAAAAATAAAAATTTTTATTAGCATGATGTCTAGACGAAATACATAACCAGCAGTATACTGGAATTACCAGGCAGTGGTCTTCGGGGAATGCAACCTAACAAGTTGTTCTTCGTTGTAGCTGATCATCAGTATCACCAGGGAAGTATTTTTTAAGGTACAAATTCCCAAAGGAATCTGGGAGTCAGGTTTGGAAACTGAGCTGGAGAACAAATTGTAGCAACTAATACTCTAGAACATTTTTCACATGTTACCTCTTGTAAAGCTCATGACAACTCTTCCTGTATTGAAAGGAGAAAGGAATTTGGAGTTAAAACAACTGGACGTAGAGTTCCCACCTTGTCACTTTTTAGCTGCACACAGTACTTCTGTAATTCTCACCTTCTTTACCTATAAAATGGAAACAAAATGTAGTTATATCTGCCCTATGTGCCTCTTAGGCTTTTGTAAATGCCAAAGCACCTCCAAGTATAAGGTATAATTATTAAAACTGATAAATTGTGTGCTTTTTTGGAGGAGTTATTTGTCCCGAGTGTCTTTATTAAACAGTAAAGCTAAATAAAAATACAGGCATCAGAAGGAAGATGGATGAATGTGTGTGCATGTGTGCGTGTGTGTTTATGACAATATTAGAGGTAAGTTGGACCAAACAAGACATTAGATAGCATCACCTTTAATAGCACCCACACATTTTTTTTCTCTCTCAAGATTTCTAATTGTATGAATTCAGATTGAGTGTTAAAGAAAATATCTCAGTTTTAAATCTGAACTCTGGAGGAAAATTCATCTTCTAGAATAAAAGACAATATCTATATATGAAATTCTTTGGGAACACTACTGTCATTCTTTAACTTTTTATGTTGTATTGTGAACTAAGAGCACTTATAATAAGAAATCATTATGGGATTCTCACTCTCCTCTATAAAATAACTTTAATTTTTGGTTGGTTTTATTTTAATAGTTTCCATTCTTCTAAATCACCACCTAAATTAGATTTTGTAGTAAATGGGAGCACTTACAAAAGAAAAGAATAAAATTAAAAAGTCATATGGTTCTTAATGCATATGCTACAGAAACTAATTTTTTCCTATGGATACAGAATCAACCTTCACTTATGAGCCCAGATTATGGGTTATAAGACAATTGCAATGGTTACGTGAAATGAGCATATAACTATAATGCCAGTTTTAAGAAGGATGTGTATTACTCTTTACCTAGAGAATAGACAGTGAATACTTAATGCCCAAAAGTAAAACGCCTTCCTTTACTTTTTTAACCCCGGACATTAAAAATTAGAGAACAGGTGGAAAGAGCAAGGACACGAAAAGGACATACTCTCTGAGACTAACAGTAATCCACACAAAATGAATAGGATCCATTGGCACCTAGAAAACATCCCAGAAGCAATTAGGAGACAGTCCATTGAAAAGGTAGTCACCGTATAATTGGATGTTGACATTGTAAGATATTTGGAAGGTACCGCACTGAGGTAGAAAACTGAAATAGGATTTGGGTTTTGGGCCAATGCAAGGACTGTAGAAAGGAGAGTCAGAAGAGAATACTTAAAAAAAAATTAATGCTTATTTATTTTTGAGAGAGAGAGGCAGAGCACAAGCAGGAGAGGGGCAGAGAGAGAGGAAGGGAGAGACAGAATCCAAAGCAGGCTCCAGCCTCTGGGCTGTCAGCAGACAGCCTGACAGGGGGCTTGAATTCACAGACCGTGAGATCATGACCTGAGCCGAAGTCAGATGCTTAACCACTGAGCTACCCAGGCTTCCCAGAAGATAATATTTTAGACATGTGTTTCAGCCATGTCCAATGGAAGAGATAATCTAAGTTTTTTGTTAGTCCAAATTATGGAACAAAAAAAAAAATTCTAGAAAAAAGAAAGGGACTTGATCAAGCCAATATATGTCTATCCAAGTCATTTCTAAAGAATAATCATTTCTTTTGCTCTAAGTCTGAATTCCTCAAGCTCTATTTTCTTATACAATTGGTTCTTAAATGAATCAACCACAGAGAAACCTCAACTATAATGGGCCAAAAATATTTCCTGTTGTAAATCAATATTAACTTTCTGAATTACAAAAAAGTCTTTTGAGAATTTGGTTGGCATCAATAAATCTCCTAGAGATTGATGAAACGGAGGATGAAGAGTACCATAGAAGTAACTATGACAAAATGCGGTTATCAGGAAGCACCACCTATCTACCTCAAATGCACACACACACAAATACATGAAAAGAAAGCCCTCAAATCTGGGAAGCTTTGAATCTCAGGAAATACATCCTCAAAATTAGGATTTTCAGGTTTATTTTAGCAAATTAAAATACAAGATGCCCTGTTAAATTTGAATTTCAGAAAAGCAACAGAAAATGATTAGTATAAATAGGCTCCACACAATATTTGGGACGTACATATATTAGAAAACTATTGGTTGCTTATCTGAAATTCAAGTTTGGCTGGGCCTCCTGCATTTTATCTGGCAACCCTACATAGAGGTCTGTGTCCTCAAGTTTCAAAAATACACTAAAAATTAAATGCTATCACTTCAGACACTCAACTGGCACCACAATCATAAACCAATCACTAATTTCATTACTGAAATCATATGATGGCCCTCTGATAGGAGGTAAGCATCCAGATGATCCTGAATATAAATATTTGATCATTATAATTATCATTAGATGCAAACACAAAATTTTAACATTCCCATTCTGAAAGCCAGAGAGTAAGTCCTCACATCTCCCTAAGGGAATCCTTGTACCCCAGCATATTAGGATTCTCCAGAGAAACAGAATCAACAGAGGAGAGATATTTAATTTAATGAATAAATTCACATGGTTGTGGAGGGTTGGCAAGCCCAAAATCTGTAGAGTAGACCAGCAGGCTAGAGATCCAGGGGAGAAATGCAGTTCAAATCCAAAGGCTGTCTGCTAGCAGATTTCCCTCTTCTGGGGAGGTCAATGTTTTTCTATCAAGGCCTTAAGCTGATTGAGTGAAGCCTGTCCACATTATGTTAAGTAATCTGCTATACTCAAAGTCTAATGACTTAAATATTAACTTTACCCAAAAGAATGCCTTCACTGAAACATTAGAAAAATGTTTCACCAAATATCTCAGTATTTTTACCTAGCCAAGTTGATACATAAAATTAATCATCACATTCAGTTTGTCCTACATCACACTATAATACACTACATACTGTATTTCCCACCAGAATCATAGTGACCTTAATCATCTGGCTGCTCTCCTGATGCCCCAGCCTGTATACTTGTTTTCAGTCTTCAGTGTATCTAAGTATTACCTGAAAAGTTTTTTAAAAATGAGATACCTGATCCCTCCATGAACCCTACGTCCAAGATTCTGATATCTTAAGTTTGGAGTGGGATCCAGAAATCAAAAATTTTAATAAGCACCCAAGAGATTATGATGCAGGAAGTTTGGGGACCACTCTTTGAAAATATTACCATATTGAGGGCAATTCTTCACAATACGTGGTGTCTCATTTTGGTTCGAATAAGGTATGTGGTAGGGACCTACAAATCACAATTGAGTCAATAAAATTCCATGTTATTTACATCTGTTTCTGTGGAATCTATAGGTGTCTATTCAATTGGACACCCCAGTGCAATAAAATTCAATGAGAACATCGGTAGGGAGCCCCGTGACTTCATCCTCTGTACTAACCCCAATCCTGTTCTAACTTAGCCTAAAGGGTGCCAGCCTGAACTAAAAGTATCCACTAGGCCTTCCCCAAGAGAGAGGGACCCAAATTACTCTTGGAGGTCTACACAGAGATCCTGAGTAGTAGGAGACATGGACTAAAATAACAAATCAGGTAAGGCATATAGTCGTTTTAAAAAAACAATATCAAGTAACAGAATTCAGGTGTATTTCTATATGGTCACTCTATTCTTTAACAATATTTCATCTGCCTGATATTTGTAATATTAATGCATTGAATTTCAAGCACAAGATGTAAATTCCCCAGTGTTGAAATTTTATAGCAAATGAAATTTTATGACAGAATTAGCAAGCAAAACCAACTACTGAATTTTAGAAAGTAAATATTAAATGTAATACACTGGATTGAAAGTCACCCTTTCATTAGAAACAGTGTCAAGGTTAAATGCATGTATCAGCTAATACATGATGATGATCACAAAGAAGGTGATTCTGAAATCCTAAACTATTATCCTATAATTTCAGTAAAGTTGTAACCCACTGTACATTCCACACCTTCACCACAAGAGTCATCTGTCTGAAGTCTTGTATTACCTACTGCTATATTTATACTTTCCTTCAGCTGAATCAGAGTCATTCTGAGAAGGCCAAGACAAAAAAACAAGATTAAGTAAGCATGTTCTTAATTCAGGGACAAATTTCCTGTCATAATTTAAAACAACTTATTCATCCTCGTGTCCTAGCAACATTTTTCAACATTTTTCTATGGTATGGTTGATTAAAATAAGCAATACTCTTGATTTCATGACATTGTAATCAATAGTTCCCATTAAATATATTTTATTCCATTTCTCTAGTGAAAATTTTTTGTATTACCAATACTGAAGACAGAATTAATACCTATCTTTAAGCTACAGATATTATTATATCAAGGCTTTAGCTAATACAGTGAAAATTCAAGGGATGTTATTTGACAAATAACACACTGATGATGATGATGATGATGATGATAGATTACATAATAGATGATAGACAGATGATAGATAGATGGACAAACAGGCAGGCAATAGCAGTAGTAAGGGGATACCCATTTATCCTTGATCAGTTTCCTACCTTACATTTTAAAAAGTTATCGATCACACTACATTTTTTTTTAGAGAGAGTGCACAAGCCAGAAAGAAGGGCAGAGGAGGAGAGAGAGAGAGAGAGAGAGAGAGAGAGAGAGAGAGACTTTGAAGCAGGCTCCATGCTCAGCACAGAGCAGGAGCCTGACATGGGGCTCAATTCCATGTCCCTGGGATCATGACCTGAGCTAAAATCAAGAGTTGGATGCTCAGCTGACTGAGCTACCTAGGCATCCCCATGAATATTTATATAGTGCTAATTTATATATGTATAGAATATATTTTATATATTAATCATATCTGTATATAATTTATATAATAATTATTGTTATAAAACACTATACCAATTTAGGGGATTTGGCACTATATAAAATACATGTGCCTGGATCAGTGTAACTTACAGCCTCAGGTACAACCAAATAAAGATTTTGTTGAGAGACAATTCCCCATATGTCTTTCATGTTTCTGTGAGTTTCTGCAAAGTCACTAATGGATTAAGTCCTTTGCTTCTAAGGATCTTTGTATGGCAAACAGCTTTGGAAAAACAGAGATAGTGTCTTTCTCTGGAGCAAAGGACAGATATACTTACAGTCCATTATAAGAGATTCAGGATCCGTAACCTCAGGGTTCTTCTTTTAAAATGTAATTTAGCAGTGGTGCCTGGGTGGCTCAGTCAGTTAAGTGTCCAACGGTGTCTGACGCTTGATTTCAGCTCAGGTCATGATCTAAGGGTTGTGAGATCGAGCACTCCAGCAAACTCTATGCTGAGCATTGGAGCCCGCTTCAGATTCTCTCTCTCCCTCTCCCTCTGCCCCTCCCCACCTCATGAGCACACACACAAGCTCTCTCTCCGTCTCTCTCTCTCTCAAAGAAAAAATGAAACTTAGCAGCCACTGTGGACAACAGTATGGAGTTTCCTCAAAAAGTTAAAAATAGAGCTACCCAATGATCCAATAATTGCACTACTGGATATCTACCCCCAAAATAAAAAAATACTAATTCAAAAGGTTACATGCACCCCTGTGCTTATAGCAGCATTATTTACAATAGCCAAATTATGGCAGTAGCCCAAATGTCTATCCATAGATGAGGTGATATATATATACACACATACACATACACCCAATGGAAATTATTCAGCCATAAAAAAGAATGAAATTTTGCCATTTGAAACAACATGGATGGAGTTAGAGAGTATAATGCTAAGCAAAATAAGTCAGTCAGAGAAAGACAAATACCATGTGATCTTGCTCATAGTAGAATTTAAGAAAGAAAATAAATGAACAAAAGGAAAAAAAAGAAGAGACAGAGGCAAACCGAGAAACAGATTCTTAATTATAGATAACAACTGATGTTTACCAGAGGGGAGGGTGTTGGGGATGGGTTAAACAAGTGATGGGGATTAAGGAGGGTACTTGTGATGAGCACTGGGTGATGTATGGAGTGTTGAATCACTAAATTGTACACCTGAAACTAATATAACATGTATGTTAACTGTACCCACTGGTATTACAATAAAAATAAATAAATAAAATGCATCCTAGTGCACAGATAGGCATCCATCCAGGCCCATCCACATCACTTCTGCGAGACTTGGGGGCAAGAAGAACTGATACATGTAGGCCAGCATTCATGCTGCTGCTGCTTCCTGGGTAATGGGTTCCTTCATCTTTGAGCCAGGATTTGTCCCTCAGCCAGGGTACTCATATGTTCAGCCAGCATCCATGAAACTTGTTCGTTTGCAAGTAGGTTAAAATCATAGACCCTTCACAGTTCTGGATACATAAGATTGCTATTATCAACAGAATTCTCCCAAGAAAGCTCATTATTGCTTTAGTTCTAAGGTGCCCTTATTTAGGAGATGCCTCATTGATTTAATAACAGCATTCAACAGTGGGGTGAAAACTAAGGTACTTAAGGAACACATTTAATATACAACATATTCCAATTTCAAAACAATTATCAGTGTGTAAAAATATCAAAATTAAGCAAAAAAGTATTAACTTTGAAGAATTGAAGATCAACCTGGAAATCTCAAAAAGAATTTTTTGACATTCTCATTCACTTATTTGACAAATATAAATTAATTATCTCTTATATGCCAGGAATGGCTCTAGGGGATAGATAAGATAAGAATTCCAACTCCCATGAAACTTTCATTCTAGAGGGGAAATTAGTTGGTAAAGATGAAAGTAAAATATATAACGTACAATATATTATGATTAGTGTCAAGAGAAAGAAAGTAAAGAAGGGAATGGGAAATGTTGGGAAGGGACATTGAATCATTTCAAAGAGGGACTAAGAAAGTCTTCGGTGAGATTATTATTGAGTAAAGGTGTGAAAAAGTGTGGGACTCAGCTCTGTGGATATCTGAAGGACTAGCATTCTGGTCAGAGGAAATTACAAATGATACTCAGACAGGCTCAGTTAGGAGGCCAGTGTGACTGAATTAGTGTGATCTAGAGAGTAAGAGCACATGAAGTCAGAGAGCTATTGGTGGAGAGTTTCCAGACAGAGGAGATAAGGGAAACATTGTGTAGGGCCTTGAGTTCATCATACGGATTTGGCTTTTTTTACAAGACTGAGATGAGAAGCCAATGGATGGCTTTGAAAAGAGAAAAAATATAACGTATCTGTATTAGGCTTCTCCAGAGAAACAGAATATCTATTTGTATTTATTTTTATTTATAGGTACATTATAAATTTTTATATTACGTATTTATATTTGTATTATTCATATCATATCATATCATATATCATATCATATCATATCATAAGAGAGTTATTTTAAGGAATTGGCTCAAGTGGCTATGGAGGGTTGGCAAGTGCAAGTCTGACAGGGGAGGCCAGCAGGCTGGAGACTCAGAAAAGAGTTGCAGTTCAAATCCAAAGGCAGTGTGCAGTAGAACCAGGAAAAGCCCGTGTTGTAGATGAAGTCAAAGGACAGTCTGCTGGGGGCACTTGGGTGGCTCAGTCAGTTAAGTGTCCGACTTTGGCTCAGGTCATGATTTCATGGTTCATGGGTTCAAGCCCCACGTCAGGCTCTGTGCTGACAGCTCAAAGCCTGGAGCCTCCTTCGAATTCTGTCTCCTTCTCTCTCTCTGCCCCTCCCCTGCTTTCACTCTATCTCTCTCTCTCTCTCAAAAATAAACAAACATTAAAAAAAATTTTTTAATTAAAAAAAATAAGACAGTCTGCTGAAGAATTTCCTCTTGCTCAGGGGAAGTCAACCCTTTGTTCTATGCAGGCCTTCAACTGATTGAATGAAGCCCACCACATTATGGAGAGACATTTGCTTTTCTCAAAGTCCACCAATTTAAATATAAATCTCATCCAAAAACATCCCCACAGAAACACCAAGATATGTTTGGCCATGTGTCTGGGCACCATGGCCCAGACACGTTGACACATAAAATTAACCATCGCAGCATCTGAAAAGATGAAAGAGGTAGAGGAAAGAACAGAGTTGTTTTGTCAGGTGAAGACAGCAGACTGGCTCCTATGAGTGGCAGTTATAATTAGGTAGATCTGTTTCATATAAAGACATGTTACTTCATAAATTCAAGTAAAGCCTGTGTGATATTTGAAAAAAAAAAATTATTACTGCCTTGATAGGCTGAACCAAGTGAACCAGTTTATTTCTATCAATCCCATGATTCTGTGATTTGTTCATGTGATGTAGCAACAAAGTTAATCATAAGGTTTCAAAATTTCTGACTCTCAAACGGAAACATTAGTTCATGTTTCACCAAATGAACCACATCTTCAGGAAAAATCCTGATATTTGGTTCTTAACTATAGTGATAATGTATCAAGTGTCTTAGCTCCGGCTGCCATAACAAAATACCATAGGCTGGGTGGTTCAGACAACAGAAATTTATTCTCTCACCAGTTCTGGAGACTACAAATCCCATATTGAGATGCTGGCCAGTGCAGTTCCTGGTGAGAGCTCTCTTCCTGGCTTATAGATATCTACCTTCTCCCCTGTCTTTACATGACAGGAAGGATGGAAGGAAAGAAGGAAGGAAGGAAGGAAGGAAGGAAGGAAGGAAGGAAGGAAGGAAGGAAGGAAGGAAAGAAGGAGGAAAGGAAGAAAGGGAGAGAGAGGAAGGAAGGGAGGGAGGAAGAAAGGGCTCTCATGCCTTTTCTTATGAGGATACCTGTCCTATCAGACAAAGGCCTCCACCATTATGACCTCATTTAACTTAATTACATCCATAAAGACCCCCTCTTCAAATATAATCACATTGCGGGTTGGGACTTCAACATATAAATTGAAGGAAGTGGGGGAGTGGAACACATTCAGTCTATGGTACCAACTATCTCTTTCTGCATATTGCCAACTCAGTAGAATTTATATAAATATAATACAAAATAACTTAATGTGCTCATCAATGTGAAACACATTCTAATATCCCTTCATTCCTGAAGTTGGCAAGATGGGGACCCAGAAAGGTAGAGGCTGTCTTCTCTCTGACTTACCAACTTAGTGTGACACATAATGTCCTCACAGAGCGAGCTCTCAGAAAACCCTTGCTGATGACAGTGTCACGTTGCTCACAAATATTCTATTCTGCTCAGTCTCATGGTTATCATCTCTAGTCAGTTGTGGTTACCTGGAGCACTGTGCTGAGAGGCTCAGTGACAGGGTCACAATCTCCTAATAATATCTGCCAGGGGTATGGCCACATATGTGCCACATACCTATCATGGACATAAAGGACTCTAAACAATGACATATATAATTACACCATTACCCTAGTCTGTTCATTCAACGTACTTATTGTTTTTTATAACAGCAAAAACAATAATAGGGGTTAAGTTAGATAGGTTATCTCTCCTCAATGCAAGAATATACAACCATTAAAAATATGATTTAGATATTTGTTAAATGATGAGGGAAGATGTTTATGATGGATTTATTATGTGAAAAAGTGGATTTCAAACCATATGAAGTATGATCACATATTTTTAAAGTTTATTTATTTTGAGAGAGGCAGAGAGAATGTGAACAGGGGAGGGGCAGAGAGAGGGAGAGAGAGAGAATTGCAAGCAGGTTCTTCCAGGTCAGTGCCGAGCCTGATGTGGGGCTCAAACCTACAAAACTGTGAGATCATGATCTGAGCCAAAACCAAGAGGTGGACACTTAACCCACTGAGCCACCCAGGTGTCCCTGATCACATTTTTAAACTAGATTGTTGAGAGAGGAAGCATGTTAAGAAAATATTTACACAGGTGAATATAAAGCAAATCACAATTTTCTTCCTCCCTCACCTTCTTATTTTCTCTTCCCTTCTACTTCTTGGTGGGAGGAGTTTTGCATTTTGCTGTTATGTCACTATTGCGGTTGTGGTGGTGATTCTTTTTTTCTATTTTATTTTGTTTATGTCTTTTTAAGGTAGGGGAAAAAAAGACATAGAAAATCTGTTTAGCCTAGTAAAGTATCAAATCTATACTATTAAAGTCATCAATATAATGCTAGCTTTTGTTTGCCCTGTAAATGTTTAACTCTGGATAAGCCACAATCCCTTCCAAGGAACCACAGGATAAAAGGCACAGACACCACCTCTCTGGGAGGCAAAGTCAGTCAAATCAAGAAATGAGAAGAGAGGGAAGAAAGGCAAAAATTCTGACAAGAGGGAGGCCAGAAGAAGTCCAACCGAGGCAAACCTGGATGAACAGACACAAAACTCAAAGGAGAAAGCAAAGGACTGTTCTGGTCCTCCTCAGAATGCTGGTATAGGGAAAACAGCTAGTAGTGCCCATTCATAAGCACTTAACCATAATACCCTTCAAGATGTCACTAACATAACTAAAGAGTGTGTGTGTGTGTGTGTGTGTGTGTGTGTGTGTTTGTGTTTTCAGAAAAAAATGTCGGAGACTATATACATCAAGATGTTAACGTGGTGGTGAGACTACGCACCATTTTCATTATTTTTTAATCTGTTTTAATTTTTCTCTACCGCAAACATGCAGAGTTTTGAGTAGGAATTTTTAAATTGTTATTTTTAAATTTTTAAATTGAAAGAATATACATATATAACATAACCTCTTTAAACTAAATGCACGTCTCTGCACTTTATTCTCTTCCTTTATAATACCCTACCCTGAGTTGGAGCTCAGACAGTCAAGAAGCCAACTCTTGGTTTCGGCTCGGGTCATGATCTCACAATTTGTGAGACGGAACCCCATGTTGGGAGAACTGAACTGATGGCACACAGCCTGCTTGGGATTCTATCTTTCTCTCTCTCTCTCTCTCTCTGCCCCTCCTGCACATGCATGTGCTCTCTAAATAAATATAAATAAATAAATAAACTTAGAAAAAAGAATCCCTTCCCTCAGTGAAGCCTGCCTTGTGATTGGATCACCCATGACATCCTACTGTCTCGAGAGAGTGAAAGAAACTTATTATCATTAAAACCCCCAGCTTTTTTCTGTGTCATATTTTAAAATATGGCTAGTTGATATATAAGCAGTACTTTCATCTCTCTCTTCTACTCCAAAGTTGAGCTTTAAAGAAAATTTTACAATAATACAAGGCACAAACATCAGACACGAACAGTAGTAACCTTTCACTCATGAAAGGTATCTGCTGAGCCCAGCGAGACACTGAACCATAAAATAACTTCCTGCAACACATCTGTATCTCCCAACTAAATACAGAAATTGAAACTAGGAACCAGTAATTTAGGGTAGAATCAAATGCCAAAATTGTTCTGCAGCATGGGTAAGAAAAGAGGTGAGAGGAGCAAAGGGGAAGCTCTGTGCGAACAGATAGTATAATGAAGTCAACTTTTAAAGTTAACTTCTTCCTTTCCCACGTACTCTAAATGTGACACATCTTTCCCATAGGCCTGCAGATGGTGCTTCAGGGTGGCTCTCACCGATCCCTGAAGGGTAAAACTGGAACTGAAACCCACAAACCTTGCACCTGCAGGGTCAGCTTCATTAACAGTGCTGACCCTTGCTGGTGTCCAAAACTTTTGATCCAAGACGGGTATCTTAAGTCAACCTTGATCTCTTTCTAGTAAAACTTGAGATGGATACTTTCTGATTGACACATCTCACCCAGCAAAGGAAAGTTTAACTACAAATTTATATCTTGGGCCTCAGTTAACATTTTTTTGTTTGTTTCTAAAAAAGACTTAACTGCCACAAAATCATTCCTCTGTCCCTCCTCAGACAAATTCTATCACCCCAACTTTCTGATTTTTACCTTGATTGCAATAAAAGCATGCAGAGAACACAAAGGTAAGGGCAGCTAGCGGTCTTACCACACACAAAATTGCCATTTTCTGCTCTGGGAGCTGTCCTCATGTGTAGGGGAAATCTGGAGAATCCTGGGAATAGCAGAAAGATTAGACCGTATCTACTTTGGGTACAGGAAAACTATGGAATGTAGGTAGAACTTCCAGGAATTACTGAAAAGAAAAAGCATCATGAAGCTTGTCCACAATACTTGTCCCCATTTTACAGAATAAAAAATCTAGGCAGAGAGGTTAATTTGCCCAAATTATATAACTAAATTATAAACATTTCTATAAATACTTTTTCAATATGTAAAGCACATTATACATTTATTGAAGCATTTAGCATTACTGAGTAATTCTCATTCTACCAATATAGGAGCCCATGCTTTAAGAACTAAGGAACAAAATTGTTCATTTTGAATAAGGCTTTGGGCTGGCAGTGAATCCAGATGACGGTTTTATACTATTTGAGAACAGCAGCTCTTTGCATGATAGAAACAAAGCAAACTTGGCCCCAGGGTAGAAAAGTCTGTTCTATTTAAATTCTAAACATCTATCAAATACCTACCATAAACCCATCTCCAGTATTATACTGGTATGCCACAGAGATAAGCCCATCCTCTCTTTTTACAAAATTCTGAAAATCAAATAAGGGTTGAGAAATAACCAACTATAACATAATGCAGAATAAAGAAGTCTCCAATGAGAACTGTAAGTGAGTAACATTTGGAACCTGAGGAAGTAGCAGGGTGACCAAGGAAAATTTCAAGAACTGTTTGCCCAACATTAGCTTTTTAGCCATAACCACAGACATGAGCAGTGTCTCCCCACACCCCCTCCTGCACCCCCACAAAAGAATAAGCTATAACTCCAGGATTGAGTCAGAGATAAACTTGGCCCCTAGATGGTGCTGGCAAGGTGAAAATGATTACAGAAATTCCACAAAGGTTTCTTGGAGAAAGGGTAGACACTCAAAGATCAAAGTAAGGCACAGTAGTGCTTGGTGTCCAGCAGAAGAGAGAATGATTTATACATGGTAGACAAACAGGAAGTCAAAAGAAAAGAGGGGGAAACTAACAAAAAGTGACACAGCTAAAACATAGTTTAAGCCATGTACAGTGGCTTCCATTTGAAGGAGAGATAAATGGAGAGAGAATAAAACCACCAGCATGAGCAGAATAGAAAATTCACGAGCAACATAACACCATCATCAGCAGGAGTTTTCTGAGAACTCACTCTGTGCAGGATGTTGTCACACTAAGTGTGCAAGACAGAGAGAAGACAGCCTTTGCCTTTGAAGAACACACAGTGTAGTTAGGGACCCAGGAAATGCTAAATGAGATGTATATTTAAAAAAATAATGATAATAAGTGTGTTGGGGAGTGGAGGATGAAGTAATCAGAGACCTAGAAACCAAAAGGCAAGCAAGAAAGGGGCTGCGGTGAACCAAGGGTGTGATGGGGCGCTCCAGAGAGAGAGAGAAGTGGGGATTTGGAACACTTCTCAGTGAAAGTAAAGAAAGAGCAATTTGAGATGATATTAAAGAGCTGTAAAGATACTCAAATCAAATAATATTCTGTGGTTCATAACATGTTCACCCACACATACTGAAACTATTTGGGTCCCAGGGACTTTTCCAGGCTATGAAATTGCAAATAGGTCCTCAATGAGTTAGAGAACAGTTCATTGAAGATATGTGAATGCTTAAAAAAATTCTTATTTTCACTTAAACTCACCATACTTGCCCTACTATGGCTGAAAGGCAGGTCCCATTTTAGAGAACAGAGAATGATGCCTCTAGTACAGTGGCACAATTAATCAGCAACATATTCTGTGAAGATGTTTATCTATGAACTCTGTGTTTCTATGTTTAATCATTGTGCATCTACATACAGTAACATTCAGAGACTACCTTACATGGGGTGGGAGTGGTCTTATATTTAGAAAATGTGAAGTCAATCTCTTGTTTAGAAAATGCAGTGGAAAATGAATATATTCATTTGGAAAGTGCTTTATTTCTGCAAATATGCATTATGCATTTTACTTATGTAATAAATAATTTACTTTTTAATACAATCAAGATTCAATAATCTCCTAAGTATCTTACTGTCCTCTCTGAAGTACCAAATGTATCTCATGCTTCCCATTCAAAATGTATAGAAAACACCTATAAGAACTTCCAAACCACTTTTTTATTGCTTTTTTGTTTGTTTTTATTATCTTAGAATCACCCTGCTTGGCAACATGTAAAGTTGTTGTGGATATCTGACCAGAGGTGAAAGTAAGCATTTGCCATCTGCGGTAGCTAGAATCACAGGGGTCCCAAAGATGTCCACAGCCTGATCACTCAAACCCGTGAATACGTTGCCTTACAAGGCAGTGGTGACTCTGCAGATGTATTAGTTAAGAATCTTGAGACGGGGAGATGATTTCAGATTATTCAGGTGCTCCAATGTAAGAGTTCTTATAAGAGGGAGACAAGAGGCTCAGAGTCTGAGAAGGAGATGTGACTATGGAAGCTAAGGTCCGAGTGATGAGAAGAGGGGCCAGGGCCACAAGCCAGTGAATGCAAGCAGCCTCTAGGAGCTAGAGAAGGCGAGGAAACAAAGTCTTCTCTGAAGTCTCCTGAAAGAACACAGCCCTGCCACCCCATTTTAGAGTTCAGATCTCCAGAATACAATAACCCTCTGTTGTTTGAAAACATTAAGTTCATGGTATGGGGCGCCTGGGTGGCTCAATTGGTTAAGCATCTGACTCTTGATTTCGGCTCAGGTCATGATCTCATGGTTTATGGGATCAAGCCCTGAGTTGGACTCTGCACTGATAGTGAGAAAGGTGCTTCAGATTTTCTCTCTCTCTCTCTCTGTCCCTCCCCCAATTATGTTTGCTCTGTCTCTTTCTCTCTCAAAATAAATAAACTTTTAAAAAAAAAAGCATTAAGTTCTTGGTAGTTTGTTAAAACAGCAATGGGAAACTAATACATGATTCATTTTGAAAGTCAAAATCCTGTGTTTACTCAGCACATCTTACTGACTCTGGGTCAAGTCTACAGAACACATACAGGAAGCTGTTCTCCACTAATGGAAAGACACTGAGGAGGACTATCAACCAGCCACAACCATTTACAAGGAAGCTTTAAGGGGCTGGATGGATGAAATGTAAATTAAAATCTAGGACTCCAACCTCACTATGGGCTAATCAACTAGAAATGTTTAGCAAACTTCTGCTGTAGAAGGCAAGATAGTGAATATTTTTGGTTTTTGGGTCATACGGTTTCTGTCACAACTAAATTCTGATATAGTGCAAAAGCAGCCATAGACAATGTAAAAATGAATGGATTAGCTGGCTGAGTTCCAACAAAACTTTATTAATGAAAAAGGTAGTGGATCAGGTTTGGCCATAAGCTAACCCCAGAACTACACATTGACATCAGTCAGTAGTAATACACAAGATTAAATAGCTCTCCTTTATAAGGGCTTAATACCTAGGGAGATTTAGAACTTATGGATGGAAACTTTTGCCTAAACAAAGGAAAAATCTGGAGAATCCACAACATACCAGAACAGTCTAAGATACCAGTATGAAAAAGACTTAGTACATGGGATTAAAGGGGCGTTTATCACCAAGTCTAGCTAGGGAATTAGAAGAAATCTAAATTTGCATTTCAGGATCCTATCTGTTACAACGCATTTCTTCCAACCCTCATTCACCCCTGACCGCTCCGGATCATCCCAGATTTTCTCTTACAAAAGAGAAAGAATTCTTCACTCTTAATGTTGCTATGGCAAAGCTTAATTTCAACTCATAGGCAAGACTTATAGCCAACATGGGGGGGAGGTATACACACTGCCTATCCTCCTTTGTTCTCTGTGTACAATTTAGTTCCTGGATTTTCTACTCCAGAGCATATGAAATGTTTCAACTCCAATTATCTCCACAGGAATGAGGGCTTTCCCCTCCCCTTATATACAGTTCAGAGGGAACTGCATATCCACTGTGATAGTAAAAGATTTCTTTAAAGAGGGAGAAGAAGCCTCCCTATAATAAAAGTGTTCTCGATAAACAATTTTCCCAGTATTTTCAGTTATTGCATTTAGTATCCTTTCCTCAAAAGAAATCACATGAAGAGTTCCGGAGAAAAACGCAAAGATTCTTATTTTAATTTCAATCACTCTTCTAAAGGCCTAGAGTCATTGCCCTAAAAACAAGGTCCAAATGCTACTTACCTTGCTCCCCACCACTCCCTCTGCTTACAAGTGTTTCTTTGTTATTTTCCATTCATTTCTCTGTTATTTTCCATTCATTCATTTCCATCTATTTTCAATTCATTCCATTCATTTTCCATTCACATTCTCTCCATGTGATCAAGCACATCAATCCTTCAGCAGGAAGGCAACATCATTTATAGTGAATCCTTCCGGGAAGGGTATTTATCTCACACCCAGACAATGGTAACCTTTCCAGTGGCTCTTCCATTTCTGTCCTAATGTGCCTTCTCAGAGCTTCAGTTCCTTACTACGGTATTGAAAATGGAGCAGGATAAAAGGACACGGAGAAGTGCCGTGTAATAGATGCACTGAAGAGTCTGAGATACTTGTGAGTGCATGAGAGAAGAGAAATCCCCCATGCTCTAGCACTAACACAGTAGAATAATGTCAGGGAAAGTGCAGACTCACAAGACTGAGTTGGGGAAGATTTGAGATTGTACTTATATCACAAAGAAATGTTGAAAGGTTAACAGATGCCCAAGTGGTCAATTTAGATTAAAACACAACTCTGATGACAGACATTCAATACAGAAGTCAATAGACTCGGGCTGATTGAAGTAACTAGCACATAAGGCTTTGAATCTTAACAAAATCCTTTTCTACCCACACAAAATTGTACATATATATGATATGTGTATATACATATATATTTATATATGCACACAAATGTATGCATATACGTGTATGTGTGAATACAATGATTATACTATGTTTTTTAAAAATCCCACACACTGTCTTAAAATGGACTAAAGGAATCATCCCAAACTATTAACAGTATCTAGGGGTGATTTTTGTCACTATATGTTTCTAGATTTCCAAATGTTCTTTAGTAAGTAAATATAACTTTTATAATTAAAAAATTAGGAGTAGTAGGTGCGCCTGGGTGGCTCAGTCGGTTAAGCATCCGACTTCGGCTTGGGTCATCATCTCAGAGCTCATGAGTTCGAGCCCTGCCTCAAGCTCAGAGCTGACAGCTCAGAGCCTGGAGCCTGCTTCGGGTTCTGTGTCCCACTCTCTCTCTGCCCCTCCCCTGCTCATGCTCTGTCTCTCAAAAATAAATAAACGTTTAAAAAAATTTTTTTTTAATTAGCAGTAATAAAAACCGTTGTCTTCATTCCTTTTCTTAATCCTCATGGATTTCATTTAATCCTCATGGATAGTGGTACTTTTATTAACTGTATGTTATACACCAAAAAAAAAAAAAAAAAAACACACAAAAAAAATCAAGGCTCTGAAAGGGAAAAATTATCCTGGGTTCACAGAGACATAGGATGCAAACCCAGATCTGTCTGGGTCCGAGCTATGTCACACGAGCTCCTCTCTAAAGAGTTAGATTGAGGTTCACACACAGAAAACCAGAAGGACAAGTTGTGTTCATGTACAAATTGCTTACAAGCTCTATTATTTATATTTCCCCAACTTAACTCTGTATTTTAATTAAATAGTAGATTTGATTGATATGTTCTATATATGTCTTATTGCTAAGGACCTCTGAGGAAAGAAAAGAGGTCAGCATATTTTAGCCATTCTGTTTTGAGCAATGCTGGTGATGGGGTGGGGGGAGAGCAGGGGGCAGAAATCAATGAAGAAAACTGTGCATTAGGAAAGAAACACTGGACTAATGGTAAATCAGAATGCTTTAACCATAAACCTGGCAAACTGGATCTACTTATGCCTCCCCACAGTTCTTCAAAATCCATGTGGAAACATTCAAGGGGAAATAATATCTATCAGTTTGGGTGAGGGGGAGAACAGATTTCCACCATTTCTTATAAATTTGAGTTTGTATCCAAGAACTGCTGTTCTCACCTTTTTACCAGCAGCCTTTGTGCTTGGAGAGTGCAAATGTGCCCAGCTGGGAAGAAAGAGCTCTCAGCTTGCAGAAAAGTTGCAGGAGTAATGTACCAGAGAGCTGACGTAATAAACCTGACACCCAAGAAAGGCACAGTCATCTGGGAACTTTGGAAGTGTCCCAGAAATGTGATAGGCCTTTGAACTGGCTAGCAGAAACAGATTTCATTTTGATTGCTTTACAGTGATACCCTATCATGGGATGTGGTGGGTGTGATATGATTGCATGTGTGATTTTGTATGTGATATGAAGTGTGTGTGTGTGTGTGTGTGTGTGTGTGTGTGTTTCTGTGTGTGCAAGAGAGAGGGAGAGAGAGAGGGAGATTGTGTACATGTGTATGATGTAGTATATGTGTGATCGTGATTTGTGATCCTGTGTGTGTGTAAATAAGATGAGAATCCATGTCAGAGACAGACAGCAATTCCCCCTCTACTCAGGTAGGGAAATAGACAACAGCAAGAAACCAACAATGACCAGTAATGCAGTGAAGAGCAGACAGGGCAGAGGTTGGGAGCAGGGGAGGGTCCCCAAAGTTAAATAATAGAGCCCTTTGACTGCAGGAAACACAACTAGATCTGAATTCAGAAAGAAAACAAAACGCATAAATTAAAGTGAAATTAGACATTGGTCTTTGCCTATCAGTTTGACAAACATTAAAAAGATTGATAATATGGGGGCGCCTGAGTTGCTCAGTGGGTTGAGCATCCAACTTCAGCTCAGGTCATGATCTTGCATTTTGTGAGTTCCAGCCCCACATCAGGCTCTGTGCTGACAGCTCAGAGTCTGGAGGCTACTTCAGATTCTGTGTTTCCCTCTCTCTCTGTCCCTGCCCCCCTCATGCTCTGTCTCTCTCTGTCTCAAAAATAAATAAACATTAAGGGGCGCCTGGGTGGCTCAGTTGGTTAAGCGTCCGACTTCAACTCAGGTCATGATCTCGTGGTTTGTGAGTTCAAGCCCCGCATCTGGCTCTGTGCTGATGGCTCAGAGCCTGGAGCCTGTTTCAGATTCTGTGTCTTCCTCTCTCTCTGACCCTTCCCCGTTCATGCTCCGTCTCTGTCTCAAAAATAAATAAACGTTAAAAAAAAAATTTAAGAATAAATAAATAAATAAACATTAAAAAAAGAAAGAGAGAAGACTGATAATATGTAGTTTTGGCAAAGGTATATGAGGCTTTTGTACACATCTGGTGGGAGTGTATCTGGTACATTTCTGGAGGGCCACTGACAATATATACTACAGTGTAAATCATGCATACTGTTTGACTCAGCAATTTGACTTTGGGGAATGAAATATCATAGCAAATGAAGGAGTAAGTGTGGAAAGATGTAAGTGAAAAAATATTTCTTGGACCACCCTATGTAATGGGGGCAATGCTCATGACTGAAGGATCTGTTAAATAAGTAGTAACAGTATTGCTGTTTGAAGGATAAGCTGTAGGTCTGTAGATAAGACCCAGAAAAATACCCAATATATGGTATTAAGATCAAAGATCACATTACAAAACAAAAAGGTGTTGCATTTTTTGTTTCAGAAAAGTAAAATTATATTCACATTTATAGAAAATATTTGGAATGATTTATAACAAAATATTAACAATGGGTTATGTCTGGGAGGTGATGACATTGGTGGGGGGGGGGAAGAGATTTCATCTTCTACTTTATATGTAATTATTTTTTCCCCAAAGAGCAGATTTATTTCTACATCGGAGGGAAAATGACAATAAGGATTTTGCTGTTTAGGAAGGAAGGATGGGAGATTTTCTAACACACTATGGTACAGCAGACTCAGTCTCTTCATTTCTGATCTGAGACCATGGCCCCGATTACCAGGCTATGCAAAAAAAAAACAAACCTAACAGTTGAATTCCCCAGATTCCTAAATCTATTCTGAGGATGCATAACATAGTCTGGTATTTCCTACACAGTCTGTGCATCTGCGGTCATCTCTGCAAACCGGAGATGCCTCCCTACACAAGCAGGAAAGGTCTTTTTCCAAGAGCCCAGCTAGTGCTCCCTGACAAACAGAAAAGAAGAGCTTTGGCTGTTAAGGACCTTATGGATGGTTTAATTTGCTCCAATAGTAAAAATGAAAGCAAAGGCTAAATATGCTCTTACAACAAAATCACCCAAAGGCATTAAGAATGCATGCTATTCAGCATACAAATGTACAGATCACCTTTGCATATATATAGCAATAACATTTAGATTTCAAAGGGTATGAGAGAATAATGGAACAATATCGTGCATTCAACAATGCTGTAGCTCTATCCAATTGTTTGGGGCTTTGTTTTCTGCCTGTGACTTGCTGAAATAGAGCCTTCATCATTTATTGCATGTCTTGCTTTCACAAAGTACACTACCATACCTCTCCTCTGTGCGAAAAGATAGCTTTTATTTTGGGGGAAAAGACACTCTCCATCTTGCAAACCATAAAAGGTTTCATTTTCTATCACAATTTTCCTAAGTTATTATGAATTTAATATTTTTCTGGTGGCCAAAAATTTTCCAAGTGGGTTTTTAAAATTCTTTTATTGATCTTTAATCACTGTGATTTCCTAAATCATTTTAACTTTTCTGCCCTCTCTTCTTCACTATCACCACTTCCCATTTCTTTGTGATCCATAAATAAAATCCCAAGTATATTAGACTCATTCTATTTAAAAGAATTCCGGGAGAAAAGCCTGGTGGAAATCAAAGAATTGTGTAGGCCAACTCTATAACTTTCCTGTTTTGCAAATTCCCCATTTTGAATGTGGATTTTTTTTAATCTCTCCTTTTTCTTGTTGTGTATAAAAACTAAGTAAGCAAAGAGAAGGGATATCTTGAGACAATTTGCAAATTAATGACGATTGAATCAGGAGCCCTAATTCTCAGTTCCAGCCAAGGTATGTTCAGGACTAATCCCCAGAAGTAAAAAATAAATCCTGAAAACAGATACTTTCTTTGAGAGAAAACACAAATCTATTAGCTCGTGCTAATTTCTCTGAGAAGACTATTGGTCAGTTCTACCTGACGTGCAGCTTCTTTTTCTTGGCTAACAACAAAGATTTTTTTTATCTTCCTGGCATCAACACTTTGTCAATAACCTGAAGGAGGACAGGAGGGAGCAGTAAAGCAAAAGTAAATAACTATGGCCTCATACACAGAGCCTGGAATTAAAGGAAAAGAGCCGAAATGCAGTCCATATGGCCATCTCCCTTTGTACATGTTCAAATCACAACCAGAAAATAAGTGAGGCACGTATAGGTAAGCAAAGGCAAACAGCAGACCCAACACATTGCAAATGATTCTGAATTAGGTCTAGCTCTGTGACTGATTCCTAAGTAACCTTGTAGGTGGCACACAGCAACTCTCAGCCCCAGTCTCCTTCAGTTGCTTGGAATCTTCTGCAAGAAGATTCAAACACTACAGAGGGGTGTTTTTTGTTTCGTTTTGTTTTTAACGTTGATCTATTTTTGACAGAAAGAGAGAGAGGGCACAAGTGGGAGAGGGACAGAGAGAGACAGAGGCACAGCTCCAGGCTCTGAGCTGTCAGCACAGAACCCGATGCAGGGCTTGAACCCACGAACTGCGAGATCATGTCCTGAGCTGAAGTTGGACGCTTAACCGACTGAGCCGCGCGGGTGTCCCCCAAACACTACAGAAGTTTAAGGAGAACTGGACTTTTTTAACATTTCTAGCCCGACACGAGGTCGGGTAGATACTTTGGTGTTCAGTCCTTTTCCATGTCACCACATAGATATAAAAAAAAAAAAAAAATGGGTATCTTCTTATTGTATTAACAGACTTCTGATTGCGGTAGCTATTGGCTCCTCTCTCTAAATGGATCACATACATCACTGCCTATTGCTATGTGATTTGTAATCTCCTAATAGGTACATTTGAGACAGTGGAAATTTGTATATGCAATTGGAACTCCCCATCTGGATCTCAGACAAGTCAGAAATAATGTGATGTGAAAATTTGGGGGTTGTATATAAATGATGGTGCTATTCTCTGAATGAGGGAACCATAGAGGAGGGCCAGTAATCCATTTACTATGGCTACATAATAAATTACCCCAAAACTTGGTGCCTTAAAACAACAATCAAATTTAACATTTTCTCACATGGTTCTAGGACTTAACTGGAACCAGCTGAGGGGTTCTCCCTCAGACTTTCTCACCTGGTTACAGGCAGAGGGGGGCTCATTCAGTCAGATGTCTGGTACTCAGACTGGGAAGACTAGAACCTCTGGGGGTTTTCTGACATTTTTCTTTGTCTTTTTGGTGGATCCACGTGGTCTCTCCAGCATGGTGACTTCAGAATTTCTGGACATCTTACGTGACAGCTTGGGACTTACAAGCAGCATATTCCAAGAGAGAGCGAGTCATGTACAAGCTGAATTCTCTTTATGGGCTAGCCTCCGAAGTCACATAGCAACACCTCTGCTGCACATGATCAGACCAAGCAGCAGTCCCAAGCCCCCTTGGAAAAAAAAAACATTCAAGGGCATAGAGGAGTGAGAGGAGTATCTCAATATAAGAAGCCCATAGGGAGTGGGATATATATCTAGCCATTTTTGGGAAACACAGTCTGCCATAGCCAGGTTTAGGAGGCTAGTAAAATGAACGGGTAGAAATCATGTCAAAATCGCTGAGAGTTAAAAATTATTATTGCCGTCATTAAAATGACCACTTAGTTGAAAATTTTCACCCAGCCTACTGGTAAAATTGAGATGATTAGTATTAAGACTGAGTTATAATTATGCTTTTATTTGTCATTAAGGGGAAGCATTCTACCCATCTTTATATTACTTTAATCTGTATATTAATAACCATTTAGATGGATAAATTCATTGATCCCCACAACTCAAAGCTTTTTTTGCATAATATTTTCAGAAGATGATTACTAAAAACATGTAAAGTACAGTATAAATAAGATTAATGGGAAGACTTCATTATAAACACATTGATAAATTGTTCATATAAAGCCTAATTTCCTTAACTTCTGGGGATAAAGATCTAAGAGGGGAAAATAAAACTGTAAAATGAGTTATGAGTTATTTAGAAATGAGTTATCTAGAAAGCTGCAGGTTTCTGGGATCTGTGTACTGTAAAAAAGCAAAAAAACCCATGAAGAATGAAGCCATATAAAAAAAAAAGTGACCAGGCAGGGATTTTTATAGCATTTCTGAATCATTTACATCAAATTGATCTCTCCTATTCTGTTAATACAATTCAGAAAATGCAAAAAGTTATAAAAATGTCCATGTTGTCAGTAATTAAGATAAGAACTCTCAAATGAAAGTGCTAGAGGGGGTTTACAATCGTACGAAGGCCAACGTGTTAATTCATGGGCACAATTTCTAGTTATCAAATGTTTCATTAGCTACTGGTTTGCGATACCAAAAAAATGCTGTATCTGCTACAGTAGATTAAAGTCAATGGACTTATATAATGAGGGATTAAGAGACATGGTTTGCCCTTTACCATCAAAGCTGTATAGTTCCTAATGAAACAAGATAGTTTTCCTATTGAATGTCAAATCTTAATCTTTATATTTGGTACTATACAGGAAGCAGGTTTTCAAAGGAGTGAAACATCACATTATTTTAAGTATTCATACCTGAATAGCATAAACTAAATACTTCACCTTTTGGGTAACAATAGCACAAACAGCAAGTTTATTTAAGAATCAATTAATTTAAGTACTATGATCTTGGATGAAAAAAAAAGCTCTAAAATCATTGTGCCAAAACTTCTTGTCCGCCTGAAAATTTCGTATGTGCCAGAAACCCAACTCCATGTCCCCTGAAAATGGAATGTATTCGTTCATGTAACTGAAAGATCCAAGATAAGCCTTCCTATGAAGCTGGTGTCAGTGACTTGGGTGATACAGAGTCTCCTGTTCACTTGTATATATTGAATATTGCTGCCTCTCAAGAGGAATTCATCCAACACCATGACTTCCAATTTTTCTTAATTTAAGCTTTAATTTATGAAGGATTGCTTCAGAAGGATAAGGGAATAAAACAAGGAAGAAGGAAGCACAGAATCAAGGAGACAAGACCCACACAGAAGACTGGTATGGTCCAAAGATGACCATGTGCAACAGGTCTGGGGGAAAAAGATCAGAGCAGAAGGATCTACACTCCACAGAGCAGAATAAGGGGATAAAGAGGAGAGAGTGATAACTAATAGTTGATCACATTTGTGAAACTGTTTAGGGAAAGATTCTTAAATGTGTATAGCAGATCTAGCGAAGCATTTGGAAAAAATAAGAGTGGGTATATAGGAGAGGATAGGACTGAAAAAAATAAGGCAGTTGTTTTTTTTTTAATGTTTATTCATTTTTGAGAGAGAGATAATCAGAGTAAAAGTGGGGAAGGGGCAGAGAAAGAGGGAGACACAAAACTCAAAGCAGGCTCTAGGCTCTGAGCTGTCATCACAGAGCCCAATGCTGGGCTTGAACCCATGGACCATGAGATCATGACCTGAGCCGAAGTCAGACGCCCAACTGACTGAGCCACCCAGGCGCCCCAAAATAAGGCAGTTTTTAATTCCAATAAAAATTTTTTGAAAATACAAGAAAGGGGGCACCAGGGTGGTTCAGTGGGTTAAGCATGAGGCACTATTTCTGCTCAGGTCATGATCTCATGGTTCATAGGTTTGAGCCCAATGTCAGTCGGGCTCTTGCTGTCAGTGCAGAGCCTACTTGGGATTCTCATTCTCTCTCTCTCTCTCTCTCTCTGCCCCTCCCCTGCTCACTTGCACCCTCTCTCTCAAAATAAATAAATAAATAAATAAATAAATAAATAAATAAATAAATAAATACAAGAAAGGAAATGTAATCATAGTAGAACAGTAGCTTCTTCAGTAAAATATATTTACTTACATAATAATAATAATAATAATAATATAAAGACTGCGTTTTGACTTTACTAAAATTATGGCTATCATAAAGGAAAAGGAAAGGAAGAAATTTGGAGGGTGGTAGAGAGCCAAGTTCTCAACTATCGTAAGAGGAAGCCAGTAGGAAATGTCTAAAACCTAGGAATCAAGTGAAAACAGTATACTGAAGTTAATGTCAGAAGAGAGAGCAAATAATGTTAAAAGTGGTCTTCTCAGGGATAAAGAAGGATAGGACAGGACACTGACAATTTTTTATTATTTTATAACTATGTGAATGCACTGTATTGCACTGACATGTTTTTAAGTGTGAGGAAACATTTTTTAAGTTGATGAAACAAAATTTTACATGATCTTTAAAAAGTTATCCTTGAAAATGTCTAATCCAATTTTATCCTTTAGCTCAGAAGTTCAAAAAATACAAAAATACAGTATACAGTAGGTAATACAAAATACAGTAGGTAAAAATCAGTCTTATCTGCCTTTGACCATGGCAGGAGGCATGGGCTCAAATACATCACCATTAAGGAGGCAACGCTAGGCTTGCAAAAGAAGCCATTCACTGAGGGCTCTTGACTGCCTTGCCCCACGGTGGGGAACTTGAGTGGTCATCAATAAAAAATTTACTCTGATTCATTCACCAACTTATGAACACTCTGACAGGTGTTAAAGACAGAGTGTGATAACTGCAAGTGTGCCTTTCTGAATTCTTTTAAGATTTTTGTAGTTATGGAATTGTGGGTTCAAATCAAGAGTGGTGGTGTGGAGCTGGGTGAGAGAGAAACCACAAGATCGGTGTTTTGACACCAACTAAATGAGCATCACTAACGTCCACCTTGCATGTTGTGAGCCTCAGTTCCCTGGTCTGTAATTCCCTTCAAGTTTGAAAACACTAGGATTTTGGATTTGGTTCTGATGAGAAATGCCAGTGTATGTGGGTAGGAAGTAGAGGGCAGGTTTTTGTCTTTACTCTGTTTTCATTTTGAATTTTAAGTTTTTGTCTAAAGTTTATTTGATATTATGAGTGTTCCAAACTCATAAAGGGAATATATTATAGATGTATAACAAATATTATAGATGTATAACAAATTTTCTCAGTACAATCGAGAAAAGAGCTAGGATTTATCTGAGACCAAAAGTAGAATATCTTGTCCTTTAAATTCCAAGTACATTTTGACATGAAAGAAAAAAAAAAAAAATCTAAAGGACAAGAGAAAATAATGGCTCTTTGAGAAAACCTATTTGATCAGTTGAATGGATGAGGCCAAAACAGTCACCAGAGTCTATCTACTTGCCCTTGCACTACAAGGACTCAGAAAAAAATATTACCCCATCACATGTGTATGAGATGCAGGGAAATAAAGTAAGTCAACGAATAGTGCCAGGGTTTGGGGCCACATTGAGTGAGAATACCTTCAAGTGTGATTTGACTTCATCGTCTATTTTGAGTTACAAAATAATTTTCCTCGTTTTTCCTGACCACTACTCTTCTAGCTCCTCTAAGTGTGTACAGATATGTATATCCCTCCTCTAAGTGTATGTAAATGTCCATTGCAGACAGAACTCTGGAGGGTACAACAGGGAGCATATGTGGTATTATGAGTAGGGACAGGAGTTGCAACCAAACAGGCAAGAGACAACCTTCAAAATAAATTTCCCTATCAGCTCATTTTTCACCAGCATTACCCAGAGAAGAGAGTTTCCTTTCTCTGCTTTTTGAGTCCCAAACTCCTTTTAAGTGTTTCCTTTTGTTCACCTCTTATTGATGCCTTCCTTGATTCAGGTCAATCAGCATATAAAACCACCAATGCAAAGACAGTTTCCTCTACCCTAGAAGAGATACATCTAGTCAGTCAATCAGCTATGACACTACTGAGAATGGGGAATAGGAGGAAATCATAGAAGAATTAGTGTTTATCAGTTGCTTACTAAGTATCAGACATTACATTAAGTGACTTTTATGTAATATTTGTCTCATTACTCCAAAATGGTTAGGACCCATTGCCCAAGATCACCCAAATAGGGAGTGGCACACACAGCACCTGAACCTGACTCCATCAAGCTCCAAAAATTCCAGTGCTTAATCTAGGCCACAGCGATACCAACCAAGGCTGGGCGTGTCACTGCAATAGTCTATTTACCACACACAGCACATGGGGGTAAGTTATGGCTTAAAAGAACTTCACAAAGTTTAACAGAGCTTACAAGGCTAACAAGTTGGTATAGTGTCACCAACCTTAATTACTTAGTTCACAAACCTTAGCTACATAAAAATCACTGGGGAACTTGTTTAAAATAGATCTGTAGGTTCTTCTCCAAAACCACTAATCCAAACCTGTGGGAGCGGGGCCTATCTAACCAGCATCTTTAACAAGTTAGCTCTACTGGTGATTCTTACATAGATGGCCCTTGTCCCACAAGTTGAAAAACACTCACTGAACAGCTTTCAATAGGATACTCCTCTAATCCAGCCCTTCTCAAAGTGAAGTCCCCAAACTAGCAGCACCAGCAGCATCTGGGAACTTGTTGAGATGCAAATTCTTAAACTCTACTCCAGAACTACTAAATCAGAAACTCTGGAGGTGGAGCCCAGTGATCTGTGTTTTAATAAGCCCTCAAGGTGATTCTGATGCACATGAAGCCATTTCTACCTAACCCATCCTGATCCTGACATTTTCAGGCCTGTTCCACATTTCCAACACCATAGAAAAGCAAGCCTCCAACATTCCTATGATTTTATACTGACTATGCAACCAATGCCACTATTCCCTGAACTACCCAGTCCCTCATAATTGGACGGTCTAGTCAACACTTTGATTGTCTACCCAACATCTAGTCTTTTCTTCCCGCTTCTCAACAGAGCCCCATTTTTGTTCAGTTATACACTCCATTTTTACTTTCAGAGAATATTACAGATCAACCAAAGTGCCATGACCCAGGAATAGCTCTTGGCCAATGGATGGGCCTGTGATCTGTTTGTCCAATTAGATTAAAGGGAATGAATTATATTCTTTGGTCAAGGAGAAGGTTTTTCTTTTCTCTTCTGCTGGACATAAACAAGGAAGCAAGCAGCTCCTGTTGCCAGCATCAACCATCTTGCTAACATAAGGGGAATCACCATTAGGATGGCACACACATTGAGGACAGAAGAGCACAGAGATAGAAAGACCTTGGGTCCCTGAAAATATCAATGAACTCATTCCAGATTACACTGCTCTTGGGCCCACCACGTCTCCTACCTCTCTGTGAGATAATCATTTTCTTATTGTTTAAACCAGTTTTATATTTATAGCCAAAACCAATACTTCCTCATAAAAAAATATAAATGTTCCCTAAGGCCCCTAAAGCTCAGGTTGATTCTCCTCTGGATTCTGCCCATGATGTTTTGCCCACTGAACTCAGACTCCTGCCTCTGCCTGGACAAAATTCCCTGGAGTAACTGCTTTCTTACCTGACTTGCCTCTGATAAGTTACTGTACTTTGGCTGATTTTCTCAATCTCCCAAACTTGTGCAGTACTAACGTATCCCTTCTCAGTTTTTTATATTTCCTAAACTCCTCTGATTTTTCTCAAAGTTCCTGTCAACATAGAAATTAGGGTCACATTTTTGTTTCATATTTCATGATTTGGGGGAAAAGCAGAACAGGTGAAGATGCTACATGTTGGGTTGATCCAACTATGGAAATGCTATAAAACAACACATTAGCTTCATTGTAGGATAAACAAGACTGTACCTGGAAACCCAAGGCCCATTTAGACACTCAAATGTCTATTATTGAAAAAATACATGAAAAGTTATTTTTTTGAGACTAATTTTCCCCAATAGAAGAATTCTATTTGAGGGCTTTAATTTCTCTTTGGAAACAAGAGGTAGAGAATTACATTTTGTTCCAATTTGGGACATTTTTCTATTTTTGGCATCCCAATACTTGGGGAATTTTGTCATGAGCACACGATGTATAAACTTCTCTGCTAAGGTAGCCCAGACACTGAAGCTGCATATATTTTGAGATGGGAAATAGGATAAGTTTTAACCAAACCTATAAAGTCTTGGAAATAATCAATGTTTTCTTTTGAACAATTTCAGAAATTTTGGGGAGCAACATCAAAAACCATATGTCTTCAGCTAAAATGCCCCTTAGTGCTTTCAGAGTAGTATGGACAAGGAAACCATTGATGGACCTCAAGGTGGACTTCTTTGGTGCTCTGATAGCTTTTTCCTCCAGAAAACACTGCAACAAACCTAACTAGAGTTTTAAACCCATGTAGATTTTTAAAAAATTGTTTTAGCTAAAAGTAAAAGAGGGATGCCTGGGTGGATCAGTTGGTTGAGCATCTGACTTCAACTCAGGTCATGATCTCAATATTCATGGGTTCAAGACCCACATCAAGCTCTGTGCTGACAGCTCAGAGCCTGGAACCTGCTTGGGATTCTGTGTCTCCTCTCTCTGCCCCTTCCCTTCTTGTGCTCTCTCTCTCTCTCTCTCTCTCTCACTCTCTCTCTCTTAAAAAAAAAAAAGTTGCGGCTGACTTCAGCTCAGGTCATGATCTCGTGGTCCGTGGGTTTGAGCCCCGCGTCGGGCTCTGTGCTGACAGCTCAGAGCCTGAAGCCTGTTTCGGATTCTGTGTCTCCCTCTCTCTGACCCTCCCCCGTTCATGCTCTCTCTCTGTCTCAAAAATAAATAAACGTTAAAAAATAAATAAATAAAATATTAAAAAAAAAAAGTTAAAAGTAAAAGAATATAAGATAGAAGAATTTCCCAACCATGTTAGAGCCCCATACTAGCCATATTTTCCACTGAGTTCTGCTTTGAGGATTATGGGCATAGCTAACAATAAAATCACATCCTGTTTCCCTCAGTTATGTTTCCTTTTATATGTATCTCCTTCGGGAATATTCACACCATGTACACTCAGTGGGAGAAATGACTACAGTTTGGGGCCTGAATTGGGGCTTTCCTGGATTCTCTATGTACGGTAGCATCTTAGAGACATCCTAAAATTCCAATTGCCAACACAAATTCTATATTAACAGGATATCACACCATCTTAAAATATACAGGAAGTTCTATTGACTGGGAAGACTAACATATCTACTCCCTTTCAAGTAAAAGAGCAACTTTCAAGTAAACTAGTGACACCCTGAGTGACTACAAATCATAGATTCTTTGTGAATTACCCAATAAAGTTGAAATTAGCTTTAGTAGTAAGGGAATGTAGTAATTTTTTAAGGGAGGTAGAAAGTATACAGACTCTAGAAGAAGATACCTCTCGGTATAAATATTGGCTCCTCTGTTAACTATGTGGTCATAACCAGCTTGTATTACCTCTGTGGATATTATCATCTTCAGTCCAATATCGCAAGCTTCTTTTGGGGATTTGAGACATTTGTGAAGTACATAGCTCAGTACCCAGTACATTGGCCATCCTAAATAAGCACTGGTTCCTTGTCCTCCTTTAGCCTGATTAAATCCAAAACATAGAAAAGGATCTTTATTAACCAGAATATTTTATTAATCAGATTAACTATTCCCCAGGTACAATGGAAAACGATTAAGGCTATCATATGAAATATTAAAATTCATTTTTACCAAAAGCTCTGGTATGTCTATTAGAATATCCCTTTATATAACAATACTTAATTGGCATTTTGCCTAAATAAAAAATTGGCTCTTTATCATCCTTCCTACATCCAATCCATTCTTCACAATTGAATGTAGCTGCTGTGAATATCTGCAACACCACTGTGAGGACAGTCTGTGCTGTGCGACAGAAAGTTCATCAGTATTCATATAACAAATGAATGTCTTGGGTGCTAATCTCTAAAATCTGTGATGGGGTGCCTGGGTGGCTTAGTCGGTTAAGCATCTGACTTCGGCTCAGGTCATGATCTTGTGGTTTGTGAGTTCGAGACTGGCATCAGGCTCTGTGCTGACAGCTCAGAGCCTGGAGCCTGCTTTGGATTCTGTGTCTCCCTCTCTCTCCGCTCCTCCACTATTCATGCTCTGTCTCTCTCTGTCTCTCAAAAATAAATAAAAGTTAAAAAAAAATAAAATCTGTGACTAAATTACCTTATATGGTAAAAGGGACTCTGTTGATGTGATTTCATTAGGGATCCTGACATGGAGACACTACCCTGGATCATCCAGAAGGGCCTAAGGCAATCACAAGGATCTTTAAAAGCGAGAGGCAGGAGGGTCAGAGTCTGAGGAGGTATAGTGAGGATAGAGAGAGAGGTCAGAGTGATGTAGCCTCACCAGGCAAGGAATGCAGGAAGCCTCCAGAAGAGGGCAAAGGCCAGGGAACAGATTCTCTCCTGGATGCTCCAAAGGAACGCAGCCCTGCTGCCCACCTGTTTTGATGTTCTGACATCTGGAATCTTAAAATGATAAATTTGTATTGTGTTATGCCACTACATCTGTGGTAATTTGTGGGAGTAGTTGTAGGAAGAAAACTAATACATTAGACATCATCAGAGTTAAAAATCAATGTTAAGAAATATAAAAGGCCAGGGGCACCTGGGTGGCTCAGTTGGTTGAGTGTCTGACTTCGGCTCAGGTTGTGATCTCGTGGTTTGTGGATTCCAGCCCTGTGTTGGGGCTGGGCAGTAGTTGGTATTAAATTTTTAATTTTAACAAGTGTGCAATAAGACGTCATTGTGGTTTCAATTTTCATTTCTCATAACTGATCATTTTGGGTGTTTGTTCATATGTTTATAACCATTCAGATATCTTCTTCTGTAAATATCTGTTAACATTTTTTGCCCATTTTTAAATTAGGTTGTCTTATTATTACTTAGTTGCAAGATTTCTATATATATTCTGAATATAGGCCTTTTATTAGATATATGCACTGTAATTATTTTATCTCAGTCTGTAGCTTGGCTTTTTATACTTCTTTTTTTTAATGTTTATTTTTATTTGAGAGAGAGAGGCAGCAAAAGAGGGGGACAGAGGATTGAAGCAGGCTCCGTGCTGATAGCACAGAGCCCAACACAGGGCTCAAACTCACGAACCATGAGATCATGAACTGAGGCAAAATCAAGAGTTGGATGCTTAACGGTTTGAGCCACCCAGGCCTCCCTGAAACTGGTTTTTAAAAAGACCTAGTGATTTGGGGGCACCTGGGTGCCTCAGTCAGTGAAGCATCTGACTTCGGCTCAGGTCATGACCTCACAGTTCGTGAGTTCGAGCCCCGCGTCAGGCTCTGTGCTGACAGCTCAGAGCCTGGAGCCTGCTTCGGATTCTGTGTCTCCCTCTCTCTCTCGGCCCCTCCCCATTCATGCTCTGTCTCTTTCTCTGTCTCTCTCACAGAAGTAAATAAACATGTAAAAAATTTAAAAAGACATAGTGATTAATAAATTCTTGAGAATTGGGGAAAATGAATGTAAAATACCATCAGACTGAGGTGGGAGCCACAGCAACAGCAACAGGGTGTAATTCTGCCCAGTGGCTGCATATGGTAGGAGCAGGGACCACCTAGAGGAGTTGGATAAACTTTGGTGTTCTGCTAATAGGACCAGTGGCATGGGTAGATATTCTGCCTGATTTGGTGTTTGACAAGAATTCTCTAATGAGAGGTTGTCAGGCAATATGTGAGAAAATCAATTCTACGTGTTTGGGGAAAAATAGATTTTATGTAGGAAAATGTTATCCTTTGTAAGTACCTCGTACATCAGAGGACTGAACTCAATGGACTTGAGGGAACTACCTGTAGATACTGTCAGCAGGACAGAGTTTTCTGAAATTGTTTGAATAGTCATAGCTCTATAAACAAAAACAAACGAGAACACAGTGTTTGTCAGAGCTGCAAGAATCCTCCACTTACTGTACCATTACCCCTTTGAAAATGGACAGCCTTGGGTTGAAAAAGGCTCCCCGCTGATTCTGCACTAAGCAATGGATAAATACATTACTGTGTATTGGCAGTTATCTGAACTGGCTCAAGGCAATGTTGGGGTTGTCCCTTGCACTAACACTGGAAGAATTTGTATTTAGGCTAAGCAGTTGTATGTACATGCATTACAATTAATCAGAGAAACTGTTCTTAGGGATAATGATGCCCAGTTATTTCATCAGAGGCTAAAAAAAAAAAAAAAACAAAAAACTGCATGTATACACTGCATGGCCCTCTTGACACAGAGCAAGCCAAATATTGTTCTCCTGGAAACCTGACTGTCAAGATGCAAGGTAATGACCAAAACTGTAGCAAATATTCCTAATGCTGGTTGTGCCCACTTCATGCTGGCCTCCTCCACCTTACCGGTGAAGAGGAAGAATGAGATGGTAGAACTTCTTTCACCACTTGTTTCTTCATTTAATTAATAAACGAGAGTCAGATAATATTTAAGTTCAAAAAGAGATGCTTACCTACCCACCAGGATTGGGGGGTTTAGGGAGGCATGGTGGACTGAATAACAGCCCCCAAAGATGTCTACACCCTAAACTTCAGAACCTATGAATACATTTCTTTACATGGAAAACTGAATTTTGCAGATATGATGAAGTTAAGGACCTTGAGATGAGGGATCCCCCTGGGTCCTCCAGGTGCATCCCAATGTGGGGGGAAGGGGGGCAGTAGAGTAAGAGTCAGAGGACATGAGGCAGTGGAAGCAGAGGCTAGAGGTGTGTGCTTTGAGGATGGAAGAAGGGGCCACAAACCAAGGGCTGCAGGCAGCCCCTAGAAGGTGTAACAAACAAGGAAACAGATTCTCCCCCGGACCCTCTAGGAGAAACACAGTTCTGTGACACCTTGATTCTAGTTCATAAGATCCATTTTGGACTTCTGACCTCCAGAAATGTAAGATAATAAATTTGTCTTGTTTTAAACACCAAACTTATGGTGATGTGTTATAGTAGCAGTAGGAAAATAATACAGGAGATATCCTAGATTCTTTGATTAAATGGGAGATAGGTATTTAAGACTCTAAACTACTAAATGTAAAGTACTAATGTGTTACAATGACTTGCAAATTCTACACCCACCATGCCCTTTCCAAACTCAAAAAATTTTATCCCTGCTTTAGTGTATTTGTATGTGTTTTCAATATATGTACAACCCACCTCAGTGTACAAATTGATGAAAAGGAAGTCAAGACACAGAAATAGAAATTAGATATAAGGCACTTCTTTCCCATTTTCCCTCATTAGGTCTCTCCTCATCCCTCTTTGGCTACCAAGAATTCAAATGCATTTGTTCCCTTCACCTGAGTCTGTTATATCATGTGTCCTTGTAGCCTTCTAGCAAAAACAAGTTCTGCCCTGTGTTTATGTAGCTTCTAAGGTCTAACATCCTACCCCCAGCCCTGAGGTAACTCCTGATTCCGAAGAGCCTGCTTCCTATATATTTTCATTTCTTGAAACAGCTGGCAGTTTGGCACAAAAGATAGCATTTCTTATGAAATCCAGAGCAATAATTTTCTGTCCCATTCTAACTAGGGTGGAGAAGGGGATCTGGAGAACCAGTCTAGCAAGGGTAATATGACTGGCCATTAAGGCATAAATAAGGAAGGGCATCTGGGTGGCTCAGTCAGTTAAGCACTCAACTCTTGATTTCGGCTCAGGTCATGATCTCATGGTTGGTCATGAGATCGAGCCCTGCATCAGGCTCTGCGCAGGGCGTGGAGCCTGCTTGGGTTTCTCTTTCTGCCCCTCCCCTGCTTGCGTGCATGTGCTGTCTCTCTCAAAAAAATAAAGGCCATGAATAAAGAAAGAAAGGGAGAAGGCATTAATGTAGCATCTACAATGCACCAGCACATTACATAAATATACAATTTATCCTTAAATAATGCAGAAAAGTGTTATTTTCTCTTTATAGATGAAGAAGCAAACACAGAGTGATCAAGTAATTTGCCCAAAGCTACCCGGCTAATAAAATGGCAATGCTAAGACCTAAACGCAGCTTAGTAACTACACAGGACTACAGAGTAGAATGAAAAACCCACCAGCCACCTGAGTCACCTGCCTTAGGTGCCTATAGCCCTAGGGTCGGTCCTCTGCTCCTTGATGCAGAATCTCCAACTGCCATCGCTCCTTCCAACCCCTAATTCTAATTCTGTCCTCTACAGGAGGGTGCATTTGTTTCTTGTCTGCCAGAGAGCAGGAAATGGAAAACAGTCTTGTTTAGTACTTAGCAATTCAGTATTTTGTAGCAAATGTGAGCTCTGGAGAGTTTTCCCTGGGCTCCTGCTCAGCGCTTCCATCTAGAACAGGTTGTGGGTGGAAAAATCACTGCTCTGTAGGACACTGAGCTAGGAAGCCCAAGGAAAACACCAGAATCATTTCCTTGGGCCCCAGCAAGAGCTGAAGCCCCTTGGCCTGAATCAAGGACAACTCACAAACGAGGGCAGGCTGTTTGCAGCTCTCAGAGTCCATCTGTGATTCTGTGATTCTCTTCTCCAGGAACACAGGTCAAGTATAAGCCCTGGGGAGGTGGGACGAAATGAGTCTTCCTGGGAGAGACCTTGAGGCCAACTAGAAATTGGCCTCCCATTTTCTTTTTTATTTATCCAGGAGAGGCATCAAGACAAATATATGGCTCTTCCTAACCCCAAATTCTCAGTGGAGGCAAAAAGAATCACAAGTAACCATTGTCTAAAAATCAATTTTGAAATAGTAGCTCCACAAAATGTTGAGCGTGCAATTTTCTATTTCTTGATAAACTGAGGTCAGAAAGTGTTCCCATAATTGGCATATTGTATTTGTGTCCCCAGAGGCTAAATATGTGGGGATAGAGTGGTGGGAATTAGGGATTCTTGTTTCTGGAGGAGGCTGGGCTGGCAGCTCATTTATGCTTCATGGTCATCCAGAAGGTGCCAGACCCATCTGCATATGTGTGTCTTGTGGTGCTTCCCTAATGCTCCCTGACATGCTGTTGATTTAAGGCTAAAATCTCTCACAATAAAGAATATCACTGGTCCCCAAAGGCTCAAATATAATGATGTGTGGAGGATACAGATGCACCATTTATTTTATTCTTCTTTCTTCAAAAGAGAACCACACACACAAAAGTTATTTAAAGGCAAAGATAAGAAAAAGTCACTTTAATACAATTACACTTTCAAAGGACTTGCCAAGAAAATATTTTCAGCTGCCACGTCAGCAATTTTCCAAAGATATCCAAACAGAGAAAAGGGGATTAATGGAAAAGAAATTATCAGGGGAAATTTAACTATAGTTTAAAGAACAGCAGGTGGTACCCAGCACATTATTACTTTTTTATTCATTACTTGCCTCAGAGATTCAAAAAAAACTAACCAAACTGACAGACAGCAGCCCAGTACTATGACCTTATGAATACCAAATCTGTGCAATAATAATATCAGTCTGACCCGCTGTGCTCTGCTTCCCCACATCCATTACTGCATTCTTTAAAGCACACAGCAAGCAGCATCCTCCCTGATTTGCAGAGAGGGAATCAAGCTCAGGAGACAGAAAGACCTTCCCAGGGACACAGGAGAGGCCTGTGGGGAGAAATATGCCTAGATCCCTCCCCTCCTCCCCCAGCTTCCCCCACCTCCAGAGCCAGCCCTCAACTCAATCATCAGCCTGACTCCTATCTGACCCCCAGCCAAACGGATCCTTCTTTCCATCTAGACAATGGGAAATGCTGACCGAACTGGCTTGTGCAATTGGTTTAATGTGACTCCTGAGTTTTCCTTAGATTTTAATTTCAGAAGTTAGAAGATTTATACTCAGGGGTGATTTGGCAAACATTTTTTATTGCAAAATATGCATGGATTTTGGTAAACTGCCATGGGAAAAAATAGGAGTACTATCCTGAGTTTACATCAACTTTCAATTTATTATAGGGCTGCTTATCCGGTGTGTGTTATTTATATTTTTAATTCTCTCTCTTGCTGCCTACCATTTTCACCATTTTATTGCTCTCAGAACTTTCACAATAGCATGGTAAGGAATACATTTCACCATTTTATAATGAAATACCAGAGTTTGGAGAGGAATTTAAAATCCTAGTTACTTTATCTTTTCAGCAGTTGACTACAGTGTATAGTAAGAAAGAAGAAATCATTGCTATAATTAAAATTTGAGGACTGTTTATGAATTTTATCTATTTTAATATTAGTCTTTCAAACAGTATTTGTTAAAAGCTAACTATATGCAAAATATTCTGAAAAAGAATTGTATGATAGAAAAGAAAGAAGAGAAAGATTTATGGTTTGCAGCCTGATAATCACATCTTATATTTGGTTAGTACAATTTTAAAAATGTTGTCACTTTGAAATAATACCTATTTCTTCTGTAATACATATTAAATATCTACTGTGTATCAAGCTCTGAGATAGGTTCTGAATATACATTATTGTTCACTGGCCAAAATTGACTTTCATCATTTTCAGGTAAACATCCATACTCTTAATAGCTACCGTTTTATGAGAACTTACGATATGCTAAATACTACATTAGTACTTTATTAACAATAAAGACAGCTGAAATTCATTGAGCTCTTCAGAGCTGGGTACTGTGTTTTGGGAGACAATTCTCAATGGGTCTCTCACATGCCTGCACATCTTGCAAACAGAGGCCCTGACTGCTTTTGTTCCGGACTGTCTTTTCAAGAATATTTGCATAGCTAACAGTCTTAGAGGATACAGAGATTGTTTCTGCCAGAGCAAAGGAGCAGGTTTGCTTACTGCCCATTACAAACAATTGGAATTCCCTAAGATCCAAATTTCTCTCCGTAACAAATGCACTGCATGTGCAGGTATCACCTGGCCCTGGTAGCCTTACCTTGTGGGAAGCAGAGCTCAGGAAACCAGCGTAATTGCTGATCCTCTGACTACTGCTATTGCTGTGAGCACTAAAGTCATTTGTCTCTGACCCAAGAATCTTGTGTCTTTTGCCAGCATCCGTGAAACTGTAGCAGGTTAACTTGTGAGTTTGCAAGGGAGGTAAAACCTCAAACCACTCACAGTTCTTAACACTGCTGAGTGCTTTACATATGCTACTTCACTGAATCTTCTCAACAAGCTATTCATATTATCCCAAGTTTAGAGATAGAGAAACCAAGGCTTAGAGATGTTTTAGGGAAGAAAACAAAACAAAAATCCTGCTCAAGGCCATATAGCTGGTCTCCTCCTCCCACTTAGCAATACTTTTTGTTTATAGTGAATGCCCAGATTACAGCCCAGTTGTAAGAGTCCATGGGTATGCACATGGCAAATGCCTCTGAGAGACTACACCAATTAAGGCACTGGAGCAGGCAGACCTGGGAGGGAATTTTGAGATATGCAAGTCAAGCTCCAGGCTTTACACTTTTCAGAATAGACAAGACTAAAGTACTAAGGCAGAAGACCTTTGAGGAGAGTCACATTTTGGAAAGGGATTCTATTGGAAGACCAGTCACACGAAAATAATCAGGCTGGGCTTGGAAGCAAGGGGAGCCGAAGTCAGAGAAGAGAGACATGGAGGCACAGGTATAATCAGAGAGGCTATTCTGGCAGCTATAACATTGGCTTCATGAGGACTTGAGGCACATCCACAAGCAAAATTCTCATTTCTGAGCTACTGAGAATAAGGTGACCTATGAAACTCCCAGATCTGACTCATAATGAGAAGTTGCTCTGGAGATAAACAAAGCCTATTGGCTGCCAGATCTTTTAGCCTAAAGTTTCTTTCCCATATTACTCAGAAAGGTGACAGAGGCCACAAGAATGAGCCTCTTAATATCCTCTCAGATGCAGATTAATGACGTACAGCCCAGAGGTCTGAACATTTCCAAAACCAGTAGGCACTGCATGCAGTGAGGGGGACTCTGTCCTCATGAGAGAAAACAGGAAATGGGTCTCTTAAGATTTAGACTTCTTTCACTGGAAAACAGTTTGTCAATGACACAGACAGCAGGGACTTTCAGCGTTGGTTTCAGTAGGAAAACAGGGGTGTGAAGAAAAATCAGATGATTTTCCTCATCTCTGATGGTTTAGCATGTTTAAAACTTGAATTGTACCCAGGAGTGGGTCAGAATCCTAACTAGCATTTGTGAGATGATTTGAACATTTTTAAAAGGAAAAAAAATTAACTTAACATCAGCAGGCACAGACTGCCAGCCAAACTGTGCCCAGATCCACATGCGTAGACCACCCTGATTTCCTCATCGGGGCCTTCTTGTGATCCTTTGGGGAAAATTCACAAGTGCTATTACTAGCCTCTGACCTTAGATATATATCACGGTCAAACAGGAGAAGTTATAATTAGGAAGTGCAGTCTAAGAGGTAAAGGTCAGACAACGCTCTAAAATACTGCTTAATATACAGAGCACTGTGTGAAAGTGCTGATGCAGGAGAAATGGCTATTGATTAAATCGGGTGCTTCAAATCCCTGCTAATGCCATAAAATTTAATGGATTACAAAGGGAGCACACAAACCACGAGGAAAGCTGTGGGAAGCACAGCATCAGTGCTTCTCCTAATTAAGGCAAGTTCAGAAAACATACTCTGGATTGTTTTTTAAGCCAAACCTTTAAAGACGGGATAAAAATGGCATCTTTATTTATACTTGCCTAATGCTGTCATCCATCCCCTCTTCTTGAAGAGAATTTACTACACACATAAGAAACAGCCCTGGAGACTGCAAGGCTGTTGTGCCTTTTCTTTATGGCCAGCATAATTTGGGCTTTGAAAAGTTCAAGCCAAACATCCCCACAGTCCTCGATCAGACTCCCTGCTCTATGTTGTCAGTGAGCCCAACAGCAGCTACGAAGGGCCAGACAGGGTCACCTCTGTTCATTGCCATTCTCTGTGGTCACTCAAAGCTTCCAAGAAGAACATTAATGGGAGGCCCTGTTCTCTTTCAGCTCTGCTCGGTGTGGAAGAGGACCATTTGGTATATTGTGAACAGCCCTAACAGCTGCTCTTGATGCGGGAGCATAAGGCAAGCTGAGGGCAAAGCACAAACTAGCACCCTGCCACCCACCAGGTGGGAAATGTGTGACATTCCTCAGTCAGTTCTGACTTCCCAACAACAAAGGAAAGGAGAGAAAACAAATGATTAATGGATAGAGATCACAGTCATGCAGGACATGAGTCTCCATCAGTTTATAAATGTCTTAGTAAACTATAAGAAAAAGGCAATCTTATCAATAGTCTAATCTCCAGAAACCTATAGACTCTGTTTCCTGGAGCCCCAACATCACCCTCCCCTCCATAGTGATATGAGGAACAAAGACAAGAAGGAAATGCTAGGTAAAATTAAATTTTCTTATAACCTGCAGCCCATTGACAAATACTTGAGGCAAATACAGAGTAGAACATTTCTCCAGGAACCCCTACTGTCCAAATGTTAATGCCTTACTAGAAAGGAAAACAACCTTAGCGTGACAATAGCAAGGTCCCTGCCATTTTAGGAGTCTTCTTTAGCATATGAAAGTCTTTCTGGAGGCCTCCCTCTTGCTTTACCTCCCCCAACTCCATAGTATATAAGCAGTCACTCTTCACAACCCCAGTACAGCTCTTTCTGCCCATGGGTCCTGTCCCCATGCTCTAATAAAATCACCTTTTTGCACCAAAGATGTCTCAAGAATTCTTTCTTGGCCATCAGCTCTGGACCCCTACCACTCCAAAACTCCATCACTCTCAAAACATGGCAGAAGAGCCACTCCAGCCCATGAGGACAGCATGTTCAATTGCCACCTCATTTCCAACCTCTGCATGGCTGCCAGGGCAACCCAACCAAAACAAGCCTGAGCCTGTGACTTGACTTTTTACAAACAAAGGTTCTCAGTCACACAAAACAGACACAGCTCTGCTTACTTAAGTAGCAAAGGAAAGTACTGGAAGGTTCAGAGAGAGCCCAGAGGTCCAATGTACAGCCTGGAGACACAGACACATGTCAGGGAAGGCAAAGCACAGCCAAGAGGGGGCATAAAAATGGTCTGCTTCGAACCCTGGTCCAGCACCACTTTTTACACAGTACCACGGCTCACCACCACACCTACAGACTCAACCCCTTGTCACTCTCAGAAGGAAAAGTCCCAGGCTGGAACATCCATTTGGCAGAGCCCGGGTTACACACGTGGCCAGGACCAGCTTGGTACCTGTGCAATAGAACATCTGCCCCTGCAGGAGGGAATTTCCACCTCCAGAAACAGGAAGTTTTTGTAGATGCCTAGTAGCCACAAACATAATACTTTTCAATAATCTCTCTTGCCTGCAGCATAGAGTACAAGTTCTTTAAAAGCTGTCATAGAAGCAAGGTGAGGGTATGTCCCAGTTTTTCTGAGACAGTCCTAGTTTTACATTTGTGTCCTAGAATAATCTTTGAGACTCCGTTTACTCTCAACAGTGTCTGGGTTACATGGTCACGGTACTTATGAAGTGTTTCATGACACGGCCCCTGCCTGCCTTTCCAACTTCATTTTTCACGATTGCCTAATTTGTCTTTATTCTTCAGCATGACAGAAATGCTTAGAATTCCCTACCTGAAAAATGCTATTTTTACTTCCATGTCTCTGCTCATGCTTCCTCTCTACCTGAAATCTCCTTTACGTTATCTCCATCTCATCCTGTAATGCCTGAAGGTCTTTCTTGTGTTATATGGGTTACTGAGTTGTGTACCCAGTCCAGTCATCATTTCCTGTTTGCACATATATCTGTCTTTGTGCTTACCATATTATGTTGTGATCATCTGTTTAGGAGACTAACTGCCCCCTTAGACTGTGAGGTACTTGTGAGGAGCCGTGACCTGCTCATCTTTGATCCATCAAGGCCTAGCACAGTGTCAGACACTCTCAATGTGAGACTCTCAAAAATGTGACACTCTCAAAAATAACTGATGAATGACTGAGTCATACAAGTTTGAAATAAGAGATTGGTTGTAAAATCACCACAGTGGGGCAATAAATGGAAAGAGGAAAGAGAGGTGGGAACAGATACAAATGAAAGTAAAACAAATTGCTGAGCCGAGCACACAGGGAAAGATGGCTAGTCATCTACACCACAGCCTCAGAGTCATTCCTCCAATCAAGCTCAGAGCCCAAAGGGGTTCATTCTGATGGGTGGCATGAGGTAGAGACTGAAAGGTAGAGGAATGGGGTTTCCAATCCAGCTGATTTGTTAGATTTTAGAGTGAGACCTAACCAGGATTTGACGTGCAGAGGCTCAGGAGTTCAGACTGAGTGTCGGCCCCAGGAGGAGCCCTCAGGTGCAATCCAGAGACAGGCCAGACACCTAGGGGAGGATGATGGAAACCTGAGGCCTGAGAGATTCATGTATACCCCACTTACTCCACCAAGAGCAAGCCTACCAGAGCAAGATTCTTTCATGATGTCTCAGTGGCATTGGTCAGCTCTGACTCCAGGCCCTGGCCCAGGGGAAAGTCAGGTTAAAGACTTGAAGCATCTGCCATTCAGTGAGGCTAGGAAAAACAGAGGCTGTCACCTGCAATTAATGGCAACCACAAGCTAGGCCTTAGATAAACACGGTCTATTTGGAGGGGCCTGGGAGTATCCATATGCTTACTCTCTGAAGAAGCCAATACATATGTTTTGGTCTATTAAACTACATGTTTATCTTCCTTCAAGGCAAAAAGGAACATCTGTCAGCAGGCCCTTGCACTTAATTTCCATGGTGAATACTAAGCTTTGTCAGCTGCCAAGTCAAGTCACAAAAATGGGAAGTTTACAAGCTTGGCTGCAAGAAAACCCCACAGAACTGCCCCTTCGAAGTTCGAAATGGGCCACCAGATCTCCCTCGCATGTGTCCTCTGTCCAGCACTTTATCTGAGCTCTACTCCCTTGTTACTCATTTTGCACTGTGTCTGGGCTTCTCTATAAACAAATAAGGACTTTCTCTCTCATTCTAGCACTGACTATTCTTGTTGAGAGAAGCCAGAGACAGAAATGGTCAAGTGACCACAAAAAAGATACAGAAACTTCTGTGATTGCCAGCTGAGAATTTTCATGGGTTTTGGAGTCAGAGAGACACATGCGCTGGTTTCAGCTCTACCATTGGCTAGCTGTGCATTTTTGAATGAGCTATGTCCCGGGGCCTTTATGTAACTGACTTTGTATCAGTGTAGTTCTTAGCACTAGGTAAACATGCAATAAATACTAGGTACAATATAAATTTATCTTCATGGTATGCTGGGTAGTACTGGTCCCTAAACCAAGTAGCTAGAGGGAGAATGGTCTCTCTTCTAATAAGCTTTGGACTGCATGCATCTGGCTCTATATCGGCAATACTGCTTAGAAATCAAATTCCAAACTCAAACTTCAGTGCTTCCAGAGCCTAGAATGTCCCAATGACCAGAGCACTGAGATATCACCAGTAACTTAGGGTCTTAAGGTTCTGACATATTAATAACATTTCTGTTTTCCAGGATGTTTATTATTTAAAGCCACACCAAAAAAAAAAAAAAAAAGGCATATCTGAGTACCTCCCTAACTTCCAAACCCCCTTTGGACAAACCATAAATTCTTATTTAAAAGAGATAGTATCAGGTGGTGCCTGGCTGACTCAGTCAGTGGAGCATTCAACTCTTGATCTCAAGGTGGTAAGTTCAAGCCCTACATTAGGTGTAGAGATTACTTAAAAAAATAAATAGAAGAGAGAGAGAGCGGGGCGCCTGGGTGGCTCGGTCGGTTAAGCTGCTGACTTCGGCTCAGGTCACGATCTCGCGGTCCGTGAGTTCGAGCCCCGCGTCGGGCTCTGTGCTGACAGCTCAGAGTCTGGGGCCTGTTTCAGATTCTGTGTCTCCCTCTCTCTGACCCTCCCCCGTTCATGCTCTGTCTCCCTCTGTCTCAAAAATAAATAAACGTTAAAAAAAAATTAAAAAAAAAAAAGAGAGAGAGCAAGAGAGAGAGGAAAGAGAGATGGTATCTGGTTGAGTAGAACCAGGCTGTTTTACTGGCAAAATTTTATCTGCCCTGAATAATTTTTCTGCCTAGAAAACTACAGATGATTAACTTGCCATCTAATAAATGCCAGCAAAGCTTTCCTATGGAGAACCCAGAAGTGATATTTAGAGCTATATTATAATCATTACAATCACACACAAAATACAGAAATACATGCTGTGTACAAGCCCCACGTTCCCAAAAGAATTGAAAATAGACCAGTCCAAGGAGAGGCAGATGGCAGCAGACAAAAGTATGCTCGTACATTTGACTTCTCTCCATGAGGCCTGTCTTCTTGCACACTCATCTAGCAGAACAGCCCACACTCACGATTATCACACACTTCTACATTATGCATCAGTCATCAGTACCTTTATGAAATCATGATGCTCTTCTGGTTCAGGACTCAGGACATTCCTGAGTTTCCATCTACCATTTTGGTTCCAAATTTTTTAACTTTTAAGGTTAAATATTTCCCCATGTTCCTGGCTATTGCATACTAACTCAAATAGGTTAAACAAGCATTAATTTTCAAATATATGTACCAAAAAAACATCAGTTTTCAAAAACTACATACTGCATCATATCTGGGCTACATGATCTACATATTAATAAATTAATAAGCATATATCAAGCTACATAGAAATCTACTCTTAAAATCTCATTAGATTATTATTCACACAAATTAATTACTCAGCCCCCTTATGTTTTTACCTACCAAACAGTAGGATCTCCTTATTCCTAAAGAGGTGAGTCATTAAATCCAACCACTTATATTTATTAATATTGGGTATTTGGTTACAATAACATAGGCGTAAGTCTTAATCACTAGAAATTTAAAAATAGGCCCCAAGACTAAAACTGCACTTTTGTACACCAATCAATCCACTGTGGGCACCATATTTTACACAAAAAGAATAATTCAAGCAGGTTTGGCCACATGAGACCCCAATCTGGATTACCATTGACTCACGTGAAGCAGTACTTGATATATCTTAATGTTCCAACTAACCCATACAAAGAGAGTTTTATACTTCAAAAGCCAGCCAACCATTTGCCTCTAAAAAAATTAGTGGTGGAGACTGAATTATGCCTTTTATAATGCATTTTTAATGCCTTTTTTAATGCATTTTAATATTTACCTCAGCACAGGAGGTAAATGTAGTTCCGAGGAGAATGGGGTAAAGCCCAGGGGCCAGCTCTCAAAGTCAAGACACCCAGCACAAAGCTACCACTCTCCAAACTGAGTTTCTGAGCTCAGGTCATGGCGTCCAGCTGTTTCATTGTGGCTTTGACATTCTTCCATCTCTCCTCCTTATTCCTTCATGAGCTCACACTCAGGACTAACAGCTACTTAGTGAGTTCCTATATTCTAAACTGACATCCTCATCATGGCTGTTACATTCTGGCATTTCTGGCATCCCCCCTACACTCTTTTCTCAGGATGTGCTCCCTTCTCTAGTGTTACCTTTTGTCCTGCTTCCTGTGGAGTAAATGTCCTTTCAGGTTCCTCACACCCATTCTGGACCCAACCAGTCTTCTTAAATGTGAAGGAATTTGCAATCCTTCTCCCTCTCACCTGATTTCTATCCATTCCTTTTAAAACATTCTGAAATGAGGAACACCTGGGTGGCTCAGCTGGTTAAGCAGCCGATTCCAGATTTCAGCTCAGGTCATGATCTCATGGTTTGTGAGATGGAGCCTCACATCAGGCCCCACACTGAGAGTGCAGAGTCTGCTTGGGATTCTCTCTCCCTCTCTCTGCCCCTCCTGCACACACTCTCTCTTTCTCTCAAAATAAATAAATAAGTTTATAAAAAAAATTTCTGAAATAAACCAGCCTTGAAGTGGAAGATGCTGGTATGCACCGTGGTAGGGGTGAAATGGCAATACAGTGGTGAAATTGGGGGAGCTCACAGAGGGGGATCCAAATGGGTGGTCTCCTCTAATTTCTCCATCTCCAATCTCCTTATACTTCTGTGACCCTCTTGTCACTATCTGGGCAGTTTTCTCTTATGAACACGCTGCATTTTGGTGTCAGCAAATCCACCACCGTCCTTTTAAGGAGGAACCCAGGAAGCATTGTCCTTCTACAGCCTCTGCCCAGGCAGGTTCCCAGGTCTTTGGAGCACTAGCCAGGTGCCAGACCAAGAAGACCCCTGAAATTCTCTCTAAGGTTATATATCTTTTCAATACATTGAAATGACTTCTTTCAACCTCACATATAATCCTCCCTGATGGCTTCAGGAGGTCCATATAGAAGGGATTTAGGGGTAACAATCTATTTGAAAAGGGAGTTAAGAGACCGGCCTTGAAGCTATAGTTGCATAGAAAGCCCATGGTTTGGGTTTGGATTATACGTTTCAAATCATTTTTTTTTTTAAATAGCAAGATTTTTTTGTAGATATAATCTACATAATACATAACATAGTTTCCATTTTCCTTATCAAAGAATAGGCAATTTATGGAGATTATGGGGATGAAAGGCCCCAAATCATTCTTTGACATCATTATAGCTTCAGTGTTTCTCTAAACACTCTCCGTATACTTAGTGAAAATTAATTTCTTCATCTTCCCTCCAGCCTGTGGAATTTCCTCAGGGCTGAGGGCTGTGAGCCAGCTCGTGGATGCGTCCACAATGGAGCTGCTGCTGAGCCCGCACTGTCTCGCACAGTACTTCTCAGCAAGGGATGTTCCTCACACTCACCTGTGGATCTTTAAAACCCACTAGTGCAGGGGCACCGGAGTGGCTCAGTCCACTGAGCAGCCGGCTCCTGGTTTCGGCTCAGGTCATGATCTCACAGTTAGTGGGTTGGAACCCCACATCGGGCCCTGCACTGATGGCACAGAGCCTGCTTGGGATTCTCCCTTTTCTTTGCCCCTCCTCCCCCTCTCTCAAAATAAATAAATAAACCTAAAAAAAAATAAAACCCACTAGTGCTCAGGACCATCCCCCAAGTTTGTAGAATCAGAATGTCAAAGGTTAAGGCTAGGTCACAAGCACCACAAGCATTGCAGGCAGTTCTGATGTATATATAACCTTGGATAAGAGAACAGAGCTAATGAGAAGAATGAAGTTGGGATCTGAGCTGGAATCACATCTCTGTGAGTTTGGACCTGAAAGTCACATTTGAATTGGAAGTCACAAATTTGCCAGTGATCATTTACATAGCGTAGAGTAAGTCATTAAACCCTTGAGCATGAACTTTTGTAATCAGTAAAATGAAGAGAAAAATGCCTGTTCTACCCCCTTTTAAGGTCATTACAAGGATCAAATAAAGTGACAGCTGTGAAATGTCTACAGGCTCCAGAGCTCTGAAGTTCTGTACAGATGCTAGTATTACTGTTTGACGGACCTGTGTCCTCACCAGCCAAGGACTTGGAAGCCTTCTTCGCCTGTGATCTTTTTCCCTTTATTTGTGCCTGATCCCAGCTCTTTCTATTGCAAGGAAGAGACTCATTCAATTTACCCCAAGAAATTAGTTTATTTATAAACATAGTTGTGGAGTAGAAGTAGGCTTGGAACAAGAACCAGAAAGCCATCAGAAACTAAGGCCATTCCAGAGACCATCAACATCTCTAGCACTTTCTCACAGACCATATAATCTCTCTGGAAGAAAGTCTTCACTGGTGCCTGCTTGTCCTCTTACTCATAACCCCACATGGACCCTCACCAACCTCATTGAATTCACTCAACCTCCTGGCCCCTCTGTGCATACTTCCAGCTTCAGCTCGAGTTACCAACTTCCAGTGGTCTCAGCATTTTCTATTTCCAATATCTGAAAGAAGATATAAAACTAACATGGCCAACTCCTGGGTCAATATTATAACAGCCAAATTTGGGTCAAGTACCCACCTTTGTCTGCCTACAAGGTAGGCAGAGTTAGGGAGTAGAATAGAAGTGCACAATCTGTATAGAGAAGTCTCCTGAGCAGTAGCTGCAAGCAGGGCCATTCCACTGAGGAGGGACTGAGGGCCAGGAAACTCTGTGGTCAACATCTTGCAGGCAATGTCTTGGTTCTTTTCTCCTCAGGTATAAGGCAATGAGAGCAAAATGGTCAACTCAGCTGTAAGAAAAATCACAATATTACTTTCTTGGAGCTTGAGATTATAAAAGGTTATAGACTATACCCAGGTCAGCAATCCCAACCCTAGGATATAGTTAGAGTCCAGCTTTGAACCACTGGTGTTTATTTGGAGACCCTGAGCTCCAGATGTCCATGTCCAGTCATTTCATCCAACTTAATGTGCTTCCTGAGACCCAGTACTCCTGTGCTGGTTCCCTCCCTTACCCGTGCCTTCTCTACTCCCCAAACTCAAGGCTGTCTCAGTCTCTCCTAACCTTCCTGAGCCATTGGGGATTGTTGGTCATGCTCCATGATTCTCATTCAAGGAGAAACACTCAATTCAAGTTTTCCTGTTTGTCTAAAGAATTTGCTTCTACAATTTTTAACTTGTACGTTCTCCAACTTCCCTTCCCCTTGGAAACAACTAAATTCTCTGGTAACCATTCCAATAGAATCCTTATTTTCCCGGGCCACACTGAACCTTCATCAGTATTATACTAGAAAAACAAGGCTTCGTCCACCATAATTTCACCTCCAGGTGGCTTCCTTTCCCCCCACATTTTCCAGTGTCTTCTGCAAGTTGTTGTCCACTTCTGCTGGGGGGCTCTTTCTCTCTCTCAAAATAAACAAACATTTAAAAAATAAAATAAAATAAAATAGGGGCGCTTGGGTGGCTCAGTCGGTTGAGTGTCCAACTTCAGCTCAGGTCATGTTCTCACAGCTCATGAGTTTGAGCCCCGTGTTGGGCTCTGTGCTGACGGCTCAAAACCTGGAGCCTGCTTCAGATTCTGTGTCTCCCTCTCTCTCTGCCCCTAACCTACTTGCATTCTGTCTCTGTCTCTCACAAAAATAAATAAACATTAAAAAAAATAAAAAATAAAAAATAAATAAATAAAAATAAGATAAGATAAAATAAAATAAAATAAAATAAAATATAAAATAAAATAAAATCTTTGTCCAGTTTTCAGGGCCCACCAAGATAATCTACTTTCAATACGCAGCTTTGTTTACTTACATATGTAAATAGCAGTTACCAAAATGATAGAGAGAAGATAAAGTTTTTAACTAAGGAATAATTAAAAAAAAGAAAAGAAGACAAGCCTGCTGTATTTTCTTAGGATAAAATTTTAATTGATTGATAACATAAAGACCCAAAATAATATACTTAAACAAGATTGAAGGTCTTCCTCTCACCAACTGGGCTTACATGGTAGGAGTTCCACATGTGGGACCCAGGCTCCTACTACATGATCGCTCATCCATCCTTAGACTATTGCACTTAACATTGATAGTCTAGGATGCTTTGCTACTATATCTGTACTGCAGCCATCGGAGGGAGGGAAAAGCAAGTCATATCCCATGCAAGGACACACGGAACTTTTGTAAATCATATTTCTCATATTTAGAACAGTCACACCCAACTCCAAGGAGCTTAGAAGGTCAGAAAGACTGCTATATATCCAGCTGAAAATAGTAATAACTATGGAGGAAAGAGAACAGTGTGCAAGAAAACCAACAGTTTCTGCCACTGTGCTAATCAGGAGTTTTTCTCTGCCAAAACAAATATCAAAGTCAGAATAAGACACATAAGCCAAAAACTGTCCAAGCTGCAAGTAATGACCCATTCATTTCAAACAAATCCATAAAGGAAATTTAACATCAGCCTAAAACACATATATAAATGACAAAGACTTTCAACTAAATCAAGGGAATGTAGCCATATAAGAAAACATTAAACATTTTATCCTATAAAAGCACCAATTCTTAGAGCTGGTGAGAATCTTAAAGGTGATGTAGTAAAACTTTCCATGTAATACAAGAATTCCCCATGCAGTAATCTTGACTAAAGCTACCCCATCTTTGCCTGAATGCCTGTAGGGGTTTTGTGTGCAGCTTGAAGGTCCATGGTCCCCAGGAGTTTTAGACAAAAGCAGAAAGAGTGAGCCAGCAGGGAACACTGGCCACAGCCCACAACTGGGCACTCAGCCATGTGCAAGGCCAAGGTATAAAAGCTCCAGTCCCAGAATCGATCAAGAGTACAAAACATGGTGGAAGGAAAGAGGTTTTCACCTGCAACATAATTTTGAAAGCCCTAGAGTATAAAGTTTTGCCACAGCTCTCTACACAAGAAAGAAGTGGCTCCCCATAACATTGCCTTGAAGTGCCTACGAGACATTTCAGTGGCAATTTCGAGTAAATTATCTAGAAAGGTGTATCTGGAGTTCAGGGAGAATATCAGAATTAGATAGATTTCATTAGCTACATAGAAGTTATATTTGAGGTATTGAGAAGAACAAAAAGATACAGAGGTAAGAGAAGGTGGGTAAAGGACTTTGCTCATAGACTAAAAAATGGTAAAAGAGGGAAGATGAAGAAGCTTTCTAAAATAAATGTTTTATGGAGAGGAAAGAAGGCATGAGTCTCTAGAGGAGCACTGATTATGGGCAAGGGATTCCCAGGGTAGAAGCCAGTAAGGGTTTCTGAGGTCAGGCTTAGGCCCGCATTTAGGCCACAAGAGGAGTCATTTTTAGTAGTAATTGGAGGATGTGTTCCACGTTTGGGAAAAAGAGCAGTTAAGGGAAGAAAAAGTCCCCTCCCTAAGGCTAAGTAAATGCAGTCACCAGCAGGGGACATCAGTTACCAAGGTCACTGGCCATGGAGGCAGCAATGTAAAAAGGAGACAAGAAAATAGGACATGGAGAATGGCAGAAATCTAGGACAATCCAACTTGAAATGATAAAAAGGTGCGTGCTGAAAAATGACACAGCAGCGTCATTTGGGTTGGCCAGCTAGTACGACCTGTGACAATCAGAGTAAAATCTATGATGTGTGAAAGAACTCCCTGGAACTCTCTGAAGATGTTTGGAAAGAAAACTCAATGAAACACTAGAATTCCTTTGGGCAAGCCATGATCATTTGAATGTAAAAGATTATTTTTGTGATCATAGCTTGGAAAGGCCTAGGATGTACAGATAACAGAGAAGGAAAAAGTTTCCAAGGTTTGGTATAAATGGTGTCTCAAGCTCTAAACAAAATGAGAAGGATGGAGATCAAGGAAATGCCATTAGAAGGATCACTGTTTTTGTTAGCGACCTTCAAGAGAGTTGTTTAAGTAAGGTGACAGGGCAGAAAGCAAATTCAAAGAAATGACCTTGAGTGAATACCGAGAATTGACTGTGCTTTCAAGAAGTTTGGCTGTAAAAAGAGAAAAGAGCTAGAATTGCAGAAAACAGGATGTGGAGGTTGAAAGGAGGGTTGGCAAAAGGAATGGACCAGGATATGAAGAGGGGGCTGAAGTGAGCCAGTGGGGGCAGGGCTGATCCCCTGGAACCCACCAGATCCAGGCTTAAGGCTCTGTCCTTTACAATCTACACATCCTGTGCATGAGACTCACTCCTCTGTCAGGGTGATTAAGAAGCCAGTCAGTTACCTCAGGTAAACCACTTAGTATGGCACCAGTGATAAAGATAGACATAGCGCTACAGACAGATGGTAAGAGCGGGGTATATGCCGGGATAGAGGCAGAGTCAAGAGAGATCAAGTCCTGTTAGGAAAGAAGGGAGGGAAGACAGGGATCTATCTGTGGCCCCTAAATGAGCAGGGGACAGAGAGCATCCTGTGTTTCTGCCTCTCCCTACTGAGAGAACACAAATACAGTAGAACCCAAAAGACTCAAAGATATTTTTTAAATGTTTATTTATTTTGAGACAGAGAAAACATGTGCATAAGTGGGGGAGGGGCAGAGAGAAAATCCCAAGCAGGCTCCCAGCTGTCAGCACAGAGCGGGACGTGGGGCTCGATCCCACGACTGTGAAATCATGACCTGAGTCGAAATCAAGGGTCATATGCTTAGCCAACTGAGCCACCCAGGTGTCCCAGATACACACTGAAAGTACAGATGCAGGGGCACTGGGGTGACTCAGTCGGTTAAGCGTCCAACTCTTGACCTCGTCTTAGATCATGATTTCATAGTTTTATGAGTTCAAACCCTGCATCAGGCTCTGTGCTGACAGTGTGGAGCCTGCTTGGGATATTCTCTCCCTCTCTCTTTCTGTCCCCACCCACCCCCCCTTGCTCTCTATCTCTCACTCAAAATACATAAAAATAAACTTTAAAAAGGAAAAGAAAGTATAGATGCAAGGGTTAACTGTGAAGACACTTCTTATAACGATTTGAGAGGCCTTGGAAATAATGAATGAAGATAAATAAAAATCTCTAGGTAGAAACGAAGCAACATGAAAGAATTCAAGTAGCAGGGTCTTAATCATCCATTAAACTACACTCTGGATATCACTGTTCAGCTAACTGTGAATCCAAATGTCTCCATCTTGCCAATAAAAAGATTCATTCCACCTTTTTTGTTTTATCTGACTTTTTAACATTAATTGAGCATGTGTATGCTCAAAAGAAAAAAGTAAAATGTATTTGACAAAGAGCAGCTCTGGAAGATGCAGTGGAATGGCTAGCAGAGGAGGGGTGGAGAAGTAGCCTCTCTACCGCCAGGTAAGTTCAATGATAAAAATATGAATAAGCCATGTGGGAACATAAAAAAGAAAATGCTTAACTCCGCCTGAAGAGTCAGAAGTGACTTCACACAGGTGACAATGGCTTGGCTTTGGAGTAGGCGTAGGCGTTTGCCAAACAAAAAAGGAAATGAGACACAGTAACCAGAAAGAATAGCATTTATAACGGCAAGGAATTAACAGTATGGTGTACGAAAATAAGAGTAAGGGAAAGTTCAATATAGCAAAATCAAAGATGGGACACAGTGCTTTGGAAAGGAATTGTTTTGCTGACAAAGCCAGGAGCAGACTGTAGAGGGTTTTGTATTAGGTGCTGGGTCTTTATCCTGTGAATGTTAAAGAGCCAGCAGAGTTCTGAGCATAATCAGTTCTATTTTCAGATAACTCTGGTGGCAGCACAGAGTATGATCCAGAGCAGTGAGAGAAAGGTAAGACAATAGGCTCAGGGTGAAAAAGGAGCAAAGCATCAAAGATTACTAAGAATTCTATCTTAGAAGATCAGTGGCCCCTCTAACTAAGCCATAAAGAGGAAAAGCTTCTGTGGAGGAAGATTGTCATGTTGTGATTGAGGAAATGACTTCTTACAAGGCAGTTAAAAGAGGCTGTCATCAAAAAAGAAAATCCATACAGACTTCTAATTATGAAATAAATAAATCATGGGTGTGTAATGTGCAGACTATAGTTAATAATACCATATTACAGTATTTACAAGTTGCTAAGAGAGTAAGTCTTGAAAATTCTCAACACACACACACACACACACACACACACAATGTGTAACTATGTATGGTGACGAACGTTAACTAGACTTATTGTGGTGATTATTTGGCAATATATACAAATACCAAATTGTTATCTTATATACCTGAAATTAATATGATGTTATATGTCAACTATACCTCAATAAAAAGAAAGGAAGAAGAAATAATGGGTGTCATCGGACACAGATACCTTAATAAAATCAAGATCAAGTATGTCTCAGATGCTCCCCTGATCTACCAGTGGGTAACTTCCAAAAATAAATGAGCTCGATTTGCCACATTACTTTCAGCAACTTGGATGTCATGACAATGCATGTATAAACAGTAGTGACGGCGGATGACAACTAGTGACTGCTACTTCCTTCCTGAAGTGCTTACAAACCATCTGCCTAACATCCTGTTTAATAGTAAATATCAATGGTCAGTTCAATCATGCATAATTTTCAGAAATTATCTTCTCCCCATCTTGGGAAATTGGCATAACACTGCACATCTGTAACTATTTCCATTTTGTTAGTCACTGTTATTCCTCAAAAGTGAATGAGGATAGTCTGGCAGCACACCAGCACATCTTCTCGCGGTTCTGGGATATTATTCATCTGGGTCTGGGATTTGACCTCATTAAATACAATTAATTCTTCATTTACTATCCTGACCTAGTATGAACTGCAATTCCTTCTTAACGTCACTTGCTTGGGCTTTTCCAGTTTTGAAATCATTTTTGTGGATGAAGAATATGGAAATAAAATCAGACCTGAACAGTTTTGCTTTCCCTTTGTCATGGGCAGTTAGCATTACAGCACCTGTTTCAAGAAGCAGGCTTTGGGCATCTCAGAAATGTTCCTGGGTTTGGAGTCGCCAACATGTTAAATCAAAATTGAAATGTTGCTGTCCTTAGCATTTTGGAATCTCAGAGCATTCTTGCCTGCAGCCTTCCTAGCCCTGGTCTTATTGATTTATGCCACCCTTTTGTATCTGTTCTTAGCCATGTGACCCTCCCTCTGTGTTTTGTGAATATGCTGCCTGTGGATCCTTTATCTGGGCTCCTGTTTACACCCTCATTGAAGTCCACTGTAATTGCAATGTCGGAGTTATGTTTTTTAGACCCACCTGTGTTTCTTCCAGGCAGTGTTTTTAAGTAATGGTATTAATACCTATCTTTTCCATTCTCAGTTTTCTGTCTGATTTTCCTAAGTGACAATAACCCACATCTTTGACCATGGCACACTCCAAGAGGACAGTCTTTTCCTTTAACATCAGGATACCATCTATCATTTACCCTTATGTTCTCTCTGTTGGTAATAGTCAAGCCCCAAGTAGCAGTGCACTGTATTCTCAAACCTCTGAGAGATGAAGTTACCTCCAAGACCTGAATGTATTGGGTGCTCTGTCCTTGTCAGATGAGAACTCTCAGTGGCTACACCGAGGCTGAAGCATCCTTACTCTCCATCACGTCAATACCTTGTTTCCAGGCCAACTTTTACTTTCTATTGAGAAGTCTTCCACTATGTTCCTTTTCTGGATAAGTGTTCAACACTATCACTACCTTTTATCCTTACAAAAATGTTCCAAACCTTGCATCTATTAATTTAACGAACACTTATTAGGCATATGTACTGTATTAGTTTGCTAGAGGTGTCATTAAAGGACCACAGACTGGGTGGCTTGAACAACAGAAATGTATCTTGTCAGAGTTCTGGAGGCTGCATGTCTGAGATCAAGGTATGGGTGGGGTTAATTTCTTCTGAGGGCTATGACCTAGGTACGTGTTCCAGGCCTCTCTCCTTGGTTTGGGCATGCCTGTCTTCCCCCTGTGTCTTCCCATCATCTTTCCTTTATATTTGTCTGTGTCTACATTTCCTCTATTTATAAGAATACCAGTCCTATTGGATTTGGGCCCACCCCAATGACCTCATTTTAATTTAATTACCTCTGTGAAGACCCATATGGTCATAGTCTGTGGTACTGGAGGCGTTAAGACTTCAACATATGCATTGGGTGGGGGGGGGGGGTACAATTTAGCCCAAACGTGCTATGAACGAGGCCCTGGGAATATATTAACAAATGCAATAAAGTCCCTGCCCTCATGGAATTTATTCATGCTCTCATGGGAACAATAAACAGTAAACAGAGGTTGTAATGCCAGATAGTGGCATTTAGAATCTAAACAGACCAGGCGAAGTAGCGTGACAGTTAAGGGATGAAGCTGAGAGGGCTATAATTCTAGATGAGTTCACATTTCAACAGAGACATGAATAAAGAGAGGGTAAGCCATGTAGTTATATCAGACACACATTCCAGGCAGAGGGAACAGCCAGGACAAAGACCTGAGGTTGGAGCATCGTTGACACATTCAAGAAACATGAAGGAAGTAATCGGAAATGAGAAATGGGAATTGGGTCAAGTAATGGGTAATGACATCAGCAGGGTGTGGGGTCTTATATGGATCTGGATTTTATTCTATGTAGTAGGGAAGCAATTTGAGGGTTACAAACAGGGAACTGACATGAGAAAGAAAATTGTACCAAACATGGATTTTATGAGATATAATGTGCAACCCCTTCTAGGAAATATATGTCATCCTTAATAAAAACGCCTAAACAGTTTTCTGGTAGACTTTATTGAAATTAAGAATTCCTTCTGGAAAACGTATTACCCATCACCTGCCTACCTGACAGACAGGTCTTGTGAGAAGCCTAATATTCTTATCGCCTTCGATTAAACATTCGTATAAAATCTCTCTGCCAAGGGGGAGTCTTTGAATTGGCTTTTTCAGAAGACTCTTCCTTATGGCAAGTTTGAAATTAAGCTTTGACATGTGGTTGCCATCAATTTGTCTAAGAAGTTGCTTTAACGAAGGAAATCATATTTACATTTTTGAAGGCTCGCTGTGGGTACTGGATAATTCACTGTAGGGTTTCCATTTGGGCACATAACTTCTTTATTATACCTGAGGTTTTTTTGCATAGTCCAGGCACAGTTCTCTTAATTGTGCTAGTTCGTTTCAAATCTAAATTTACTACACAGGTCTTCTGACTCTAATATAGTCTATTTAAATTACAAGAAGATAAATGATTACAAAATAACTGAAATGCCAAAGCAAGCCCATTTCTGATACAAATTGACCTTTCTGCAGTAATCAATAAAAAGCTTTCTAAGCTCTTTTTTTTTTCATTTCCCTCTTTAAGATCATAATTAAGTATGTATTAAGACTCAATAGGGGCGAGTGGGTGGCTCTGTCGGTTAAGTGTCTGACTTCAGCTCAGGTCGTGATCTCGCGGTTCATGGGTTTAAGTCCTAGGTCAGGTTCTCTGCTGTCAGCTCAGAGACTGGAGCACCCACTGGTGCTCTGTCTCGTTCTGTCTCTCAAAAATGAATAAAAGTTTAAAAAAAAAAAAGACTTAACAATATTTTGGAGACTGCATAACCAAACAAAACTGTTTGTCCTCTTCTACTTTAAAAAAAAAAAAAAAGCAAAAGACTGTGCTTTACTTACATGATTCACAGTTTCCAACCTAAATATAACATTAGTATTCACTGAGGGAGTCCCAGTAAACATCAAGGAGAAATCACACTGTCAGCAGAAGTCACTTCTTATAACATCTGGTAATATCGAGTGTTTTTTTTTTTCAGTTCCAAATTTTAGATTAAGTCTAATTAATGAAAAGGGGCAAACTAGACGTTCTTAGATAAACTAGGGCTCTACAAGGTTTTGTTTTGCTTGTAAAACCTGTGAGATCGCCTCCCAATAAGTGAGATACAGAAAAGGGAAGTTTTTTAAAAAGTCAGATCAAATCCAGACCCAGTTCCCCTCTCGCCAGGATGGGCAAGTAAAATATTAGCTATTCCTGAGCTAATTCTTGGGGCTACCATCAGTCCTGGGAAGTAGGTTGAGGCAGGTCCCCGGTTGTCATTCTTGCCTGTATTCCTCCACTAACTTTGTTCATTGAAGACTATGTATCTGCTGGAAATACAAAGTCATTAGCTTGTTGAGATTTTATTTAGTTATGGAACCCAAAGAACAAATGAGTGAGGAGCACAAGGGATGGAACAGGAAGGAAAGTCAGCAAAGAAGAAGGGAGGAAAAAAGAGAGAAAGAGCCAAGGAGGAAAAGTAACATTTGTTTAGAACTTTGATAAAGAATCCGTATGTGCAAAATAAATCACACTCAAAAGATTATTTGCTTAAAGATAAAAACCACACGAACATAATTCAAGTTACAAATTATTAGTGTCACATTAAGCAACTGGGAAATTAGGGGCTTGCACTGACAGCAGCATATATACTAAAAATTGGAACTTGGAAATTAGTAATTAACGTCACAGCAGTGATGCATTTTCTTCCAAATGAATTGTACCGTTTTTTTGCTTAGGGACTTCAAGCTTTCTGTATGCAATGTTGCTGCTAGTCTTTGTTAATCTAAGCTAAGTATTTCTAAGATGTTCATTTTATAATATACCAAGACTCCCTCTGTTACCAAAATTCTAAGCAAAGAGCATTCCTGAGATGTTTTTATGTCATTGGCTGATTTTTATTCGGTAATTCTTATTTGGCAGTGAACTTTTCACAAAATCACCTTAAATTTGATACAGTCTGTTATTGTGAAGATATTGTTTTCTTTTTTGCTCTCTCAGTCCTCAGTGAAAAATCTACAAATTACTGTGGGTTAGAGCACCTGACAAGGAAGCATGAGTTCACACACGCCATCCTTCCTTGAGTTCAAAGACTCTGTGAAAGGTATTACCGTAACTTCTAAGAACCCTAGTATTCTCCCTCCACAAAGCCTTAACTGTGATCTTTGGGCTCATAAATCCACAGTGTTTAAGAGTTAGGTAAAGAGGACAAAGAAAAGATTGTTCTATCATATGCATCAAATGCACACATACCCCAATGAATTCATCTGATTTGTTGGGATATATGTGCATTGATACCAAAAAAGATATCAAGTATTTTAACATTATTACAAGTTAAAATACTTGATACCTTTTTGAGCTAAGCCACTTGGCATATAACAGGTTAACTGGAGTGTTTGGAAAGGTTCAGAATAACACTGCCATGCTCAGCCTAGCTCAAAGGCTGAGGTTTGGTTTTATTATTATTATTATTATTATTATTATTATTATTGACTAAAGAATTAGGAACTAATTATCCATTTTCAAATTTTAAGGTAATTGCAAAGTAGAGATACTGAAAATAATTGCTTTATGCATGTGCTGTCAATCACCCTAAGTTTGCTGGAGTTTCAGCAGCACTGGTTCCATGTCAAAGTGGGAGGCAAGCCAATCTCTGCATGAACATTCACTTATTCCCCCTTTGTTATGCTGTAGAAAGTTAAGTGGTAGATTCATTGAACTAAAATAGCATTGATAAACACTACCAAACTCATTTTAAAAATCAATAGGAATCCAGCAGGCATTTCTATTGGACATTTCAGTAAAAATTTAAATGCATCCCAGGTGTTCTTCTTGTTTTATTCATGCTTATTATTTAAATGTTGCATTTATAGCCTAACTGTGGCTACCCTAACCTGATTTCTGGCTTGAGAAGTTGTCACTCAGGCAACCTGTAGCCCCAGGCCCCCAAATTAGATCACTCTCTCAATTCACAAAGAACAATTGATGGTCTTGTCTCATAAAATAATAGTGGGTTCAAATCTCTTTTCCACTCCCATCTATTCCCAACTCTTTCCCAGGATAGTTGTCCTCAGAGAATTATGGCAACCACTAACCTCTCTGCAGCAGACAATTGAAGACACGTACAGGAAAACCTGGTGCCCAGAGGCTGGCAACAGTGTTGACTGAATCACCATGAATGTGTTCCCTCCTCCTGGGTCCACCACACACACACACACACACACACACACACACACACACACACACATACACACACTCTAATCACTAGGACTTAACGGCACTTTTCCCCAGAGGAGCAAAAACCCAGATCTTTGTCTGATTTGTTGGGCTTTGGGAAAGTTATTCACTTATCTAAGCCTTGGCATCTTTCAAAAAAAATTTTTTTAATGTTTGAAAAGTTATTAGGAAATATTTAAGTTATATGAAAGGTATAAAATTAGAATATGTTAAACACCTGTGAAGTTATCATCTAACTTTACAAGTGTCATTAGCATTGCAGGTGAAGTCCCCCATGGAGCTTCTCCCAGATTGAGGAGATAACCACCATCCACAGTTCATCTTTTACATGCTTTTACAGGTGTTTATGCTACCCAAAATGTAGAAAAGTTTTGTGTATGTAAAGGTTATAATATTGTATATGTTTTTTGGCAACTTGGTTTTTTGCCTTAAGATTCTATTTACGAGTCACATATTGATATGTGTAGCTGTAACTCTTTCTTCTTCACTATTGTCCAATATCCCATTCTATTTGAATATATCACAACTTATCAATTCATTCTCTTGAAGATGGGGAGTTATTTCCAATTTTATGTTGTTAAAAACAATACTGCCATGGAAATGTTTGTATTTATCTCTTTGCTAAGACAGAGACATTAAGCCAGTATGCTGACCAGTTGGGGCACAAATGGGTATGACAGTAAATATATCTCTCTTGCCCTCAGATTTGGCCAGGTCAGGGCCCGGGTTGCCAGAGCCCCTTACCGGTCCACTGCATCCATGAGCTACCTCGCCAGCTTATGGTAGTACATGCTATGAAATAAGAACTGAAATTATCTACTCTCACACTCAGTCAAGACACTGAGAATAGAAACCAGATCTTATTGTCCACATTAACATGATTTTGCTATTTCACTACATTAGTATTGCTTTACTTCTCAGGAGCCTCTTGGTCAGATGAATTATTTGGTTGTTCAGTACAGAAACTTTCCAAAAGACTCATCAACTCTTCAATGGAAAGTATTGGCAGACAATGATTGCCCTAAGAGTCCTGAAATCTGCTGCCTTAAAATCCTTGCCTTGGTGTTCCCATCAGTCCTGGACTGTTGTAGCATGATCCTTACCCAATCCCACTGATGTTTCTTTATTGAGGTACATGGCCTAAACGAAAATTCCACTTCTCAATAAATTCTGATCTTGCCTTTCTGTTCCAAGATACTACCAAAGTTCTGTGTCAGTGTAAACAATAAACTAAGCTTCGTCTTATCAACAGGTTGTATGGGTGATATTTGAGGAACTGGTATTTGCATCAAGAGAAGTATTAATATTTTCAACATGTTGATGTGACAGCAAAGGCTTTGAGAAGCAAGGTTATAGAGTATATACCTCATTGTAGAATGTCTGGTCATTATCAACTTTACTATATATTGGCTACTTGTATCGATGTGAACCTTATTTTCTCTGTAAAATAAAATGATTGGGCAAGCTGATACTTAATTTTTTTTGTCTGAACAAATATTTTCATCTTCAGATCTAGAATAGGAACTCATTCTGAGAAAAAAAAATCACACCAATTGTGTGTGTGTGTGTGTGTGTGTGTGTGTGTGTGTGTGTGTACATGTGTAGCAAAACCTCATCTACCTTATCTTGCAATGTAAGGATATTTTTAAATGACTCTAAGAAAGAAAATGAAGCATAAAGAAAAATTACTTAGTGTTTTCCAATGATAAGAAGTGGAAAAAAGAACCAAGCTTCCAAACCTTCTCTGGAATATCCTATCAGCACACCTCTTTTCATAGTTTCCATTAGTAGGATATCTATAGCTGGAATACCATATGCATGGCACATGTGCCAATGCCTCCCCACTTTATCCTTGGCAGACATTGCAAAGCATTCACAGTACTCATTCCACAGCACAGAGTCTGTTTCAGAATCTCTTCCATATACCATTCCAGACAGCCAATGCCAATTACCTCAGGTTGGTGCTCAAGATAACACTTATTGACTATTCCTTGTTTGTCTCTGCTTCTCTAGTTCAAGCAATCTGGTTGACTTTCTGTCTTCCCCAACTGCCATGCCATTCCCTCACTGGATGCTCTGATAATACTCTTTCCCCATCTAGGAAACCCATTTCTCTCACTTTGTCTACTCTCCCCATGGCCATCTTCAAAGTTAAATTCAAATTGACTATTCTCCATGAAAGTTTGTCCTGCAATTCCACATCATGGTGACCTGTCCCATTCATAAACTCGAGTGGAACTTCAGCCTGAAGCTATCCCCAGAGATTTGCCATTTTCGGAAGAAAAAACATTGAAGAAAAATCTGACAAACTCTTTGGAAATGTATCACACGATTGGTCAAGAGTAGAAAGAGAGTGAAATCAGATGCCTCCTTGAGTAATTGGTTTTTTTGCAGCTAGGTCATCTTTTAAAGGGAAATGGTGTGGGAGTTGGTGATGACAATGAAGGGTAGCTGAGAGACAGGAAGATTCTACTCCTTGAGTTCTAGTGTACAGCCTATTTTGCAGGTATTGAAGTTGGAGTAAGGAAATGATGTTAGAATTAAAACGTCTTCTCTGTAAAGATGATCAGCAGAACGGATTCACCTTGACGGTAAAGATGTAGGGATGGTGCATAGCTAAGCCTACAGTGGAAAGACCAAGACTAATAGAGATCACCAAACGATTGTCAGATCATGCGCCATCAATCTAATTTCACCATTAAGGCAGCCAAAGCAACCAGATCGATGATTTTAAAGTCCAACTCTGTGTTGTCTTGGAAACAAAATGGCTCACCCCTGTATGGAACTGATCAATTGCTCAGTGCTCAAATTGCAAATAATGCTCTGACTGGATTGTATCCCTGGAAGTTTTTGGACACAGGAGTAATTAGAATTCTAGGCAGGTTTCCTATCACAGAAGGTTAAAGAGACTTAACCAACACAAAGAATTGAGGCATTATATATTTGAAATTACACAATTTTCTGTTCCCTTGGTCCCTTCCCAAACTCACAATTGCTTTCAATAAGTTGCCTGTTTAATTGGTTTCTCTGCAACCAGCAAGAATGCTTGCTTTAATCTAGAAACTAAAGGCAATCATTACAAATCCAGAATTTTAGTCACTTGTCATGTTTATACACTTTCTGAAAAAGTTACACACATCTATTTTTTGAAAACAGCATAAATATTTTGTTAGAGGGGCTAATTTTGCAGTATTAAGCAATTTGTCTCCATCCTATATAGAAGGTCATGAATGAGAATTCAAATAAAGGAAAATGTTAATGAAGCTGTTGGGAAGCAAAATGAAGAAAACAGAAGGTTTAATGATGCTGTAAGTGCTCTTTAAAATAAAAGGGAAGCAAAATAACTGGGGAAGATCTCTTCCCTCCCCTAAAGCCAAAGATTAGAAGAATTACAACAATGAGTACATAATTATAAAGAAGAAATAATCAATGAATTTTCAAACGTGTATGCTCATATTTATGCCTCATTCTTCCTTTTATATTAGAGAAGGTGACCCTTTCCCCAGGCCAGCTCTACTCTGTGGAGGCTTTACCTTCCCCTGTTTCTGAGACCTTCTCTCTCCTATATAAATCAACCTCTTCCTTTCAATTGGATCCTTCCCATTAGCAATTATACATGTTCAAGATTATCCCATCTTCAAAAAAAAAAAAAAAAAAATTCCCTCATCACTCCACAGCATTTAATTCCTCTGCTTTCCTTCACAGCTAGTCTCTTAAGAGTTGATTAAATCCAATTTCCACTTCTCACCTCCCACTTACTAAAAGTTACACCTAGATGGCTTCTATGATCGACACACCATTGAAAAAGCCTTTGAGTTACATGTCAATAAATCCAGAGAGAATTTTTTTTTTAGTGTTCAGTCTGCCTGACAGCACGTGCCGGTCTCTCCAGCTTAAAACACTCCTTCCCTTGGATTCCATGACACTCCATTCCCCTCCCCTTCCTTTCTAGTCTTGGATCTCTGCCTCCTTTGCTATCTCTTTGTCCTTTAACAGGATCCATGGTAGAGTGTCTTGAGATTGTGCTCTCTACCACCTTCTTTTCTTACAATTTGTTTTCTTCTTGGGCAATTTCATCTAGGCCCATGTCTCTGACTAGCATTTCCAGTCCCGAAGACTCTCAAGATCAAACCTCTTCTCTGAGGTTCCAAATAATAGGTTTAAAAATATGTCTAAATCTCCAATTGAATAGCTTGGAGGCATTTCAGTCTCAACATGTACAGAACTGAACTCATGATCTGCCCCTAAAACTTGATCTTACTCCAATGTTCTCAATGTTAGTGAATGGCATCAAACCAGAATCCTACCTTAAATATTTCTCAACTATGTCCACTGCTAACCCATTCCACTGCCATGCCCTAATCTATGCTACTATCTCTTGCAAAAGCTTCTACAATGGTCTACTACCAACTGGTCATCCTACACACTAACCTGTCTCCAGCACATTCTCCACATAGCAGCCTGAGTGACATTTTCCAAACCAAGAGCTGATCATGGCGGCACCATTATAAAAGCCATTATTGACTTCCCACAAATCACAAATACCAATATCTTGTATGTTGACTACAAGGTCCTACATTCCTGCACGTTGCCCACCTTTCAAGCATCAAATAGTACCATCTTCTTCTTATTTTCTAGTCTCCAACCCCACTAACACCTTCCTTCAGTTCAGCAATTATTTTCTCCCACAGGGCTTTAGTACAAGCCACTCCTTCTACATGAAATATTCTCCCTTCCTCTTTTCTCTCCCACCTCCAGCCAAGCTAACAGCCTACTCATCCTTTATGCTTCATCACTTTCTCCCAGAAGGCTCCTTGCCACCCCTAAGTCAGGCTCCTTTGTTACACATTTTCACAGAAATTCATCCTTCCTTCAGATAACTTAGCTGTTTATAATAATACATCCATTTTTACAATCATTTATATAATGTCTACCTCACCCACCTATCTAAAAGCTCCATAGGAGTAAGCTTTAGATGTGTTTTTTTCACTACTCTTTCCAAGGAACCTAGCAGAATATTTAGCACATAAAGATCACTTAATAAAGAATGTTCTTAATAAAGAAGTGTTTTTAAAGTATTTCACCTGTATTTTATATTTTTGCCACTGAAAATGTGATAAAATATCCTGGAATGGCTACTGGATGACTCACACAACTACTTTTGTATGAAGGCAGGTATCATAAATGTAGCACAAATGTTCTGAGAACCATGGGGGATAACAGAGTCCATTTATTTTAAGGCAAAGGGTTGAAGAATCCACGGAACAATTCTCCAAAATTCACTGCACTCAATGAGAGAAATTACTAAGGGGAATGTGCCATGACCATAAATGTGTGGAAGAAATAAAAGGCTGTACTCTTTTATGCATCTAATCTTCTCAATTTACAAAGGAGATGAGCTCCAGAAAGGTAAAAAGACTTGTCCAAGTTCCTGTAATGTAAGACCCAATAACACCACTTTATTTATGTCTTTCCATGTACCTAACATTGGGCTCTGTTCTCAGAGGGCATATGATAAAGTGTATTAATTAAAAGGAACATGTAGGTACACAATAAATATAATTCATTCAACACATGCCTCTGCAGCACATTCTATTTGTTGGGCCTTGGATAAGTACCACAGAACTGAAAACAAGACAAACATGATATCTTCCCTCATGGATCTTACATTAATTAAGAAAATTATGGATTGTGAGAGCTGCTATAAAATATATAAACAAGGCAAGGTGATAATGTGACAGGAGGAATAAGCCACAGTCACTTTGGATAGACCAGTCAGAGGAGACCTGTCCTAGGAATGACACTGGAGGTTAGACATAAAAGATGAGAAGGGGCCAACCCAATGAAGAGGATGTGGGATAACTCCAGTGGAAAGAGGCAACAGCACATGCTAAGGCCCTAGGGATTATAAGAATTTGTCTTCTTCAAGGCAAAAACACCATGGTTGGGAGGTGGTGCTTGATGGGAGCATTGTGTGGGGTAAAGCTGAGGAAACTGATAGGAGTCAAATCAAGTCATTGAAGCCTGTGGCAAAGAGTTTCTCCTTGCTTTTAAGAACTGCGCATAGCTGTAGAGACAGAGCCTAAAGGCCTTGCATTCTTCAGCCTCCATCACTGTGTATGTGAGCGAATTCCTTTTTTTTTTTTTTTAAGTTTGTTTTCTTAAGAGAGAAACAGATAGAGTGCAAGCAGGGGAGGGGCAGAGAGAGAGGGAGACACAGAATCCAAAGCAGGCTCCAGGCTCTGAGATGTCAGCACAGAGCCCGGCATGGGGCTCAAACCCATGAACCCTGAGAACATGACCTGAGCTGAAGTTGGACGCTTAACCGACTGAGCCACCCAGGCGCCCCTGAGCCAATTCCTTATAACTACCTCCCACCTGCCTCTAAGCTCAGAGATCTGCAGTTAGGAAGCGAGAGACCCAGGAGAGCCAATGGTGTAGTTCTAGTCTGAAGGCATTCAGCTGGAGACCCAGGAAGACCTGATGTTTCAGTTTGAGTGCAAAGGCAGGAAAAAACAGACACCTCTGTTCAAAAAGAGTCAAGAAAAAGGAATTCTCTTATTCAGTCTTTTTGTTTTGTTCAGGCCCTCAACTGATTGGATGAGGCTCACAATAGGGAGGGCAATCTGCTCTACCAATTCAAATGTTCATCTCATCCAGAAACATCCTCACAGACACACCCAAAATAATGTTTGACCAAATATCTGTGCACCCTATGATCCAGTCAAGTCGAAACACAAATTCAATCATCACATTTAACTCTATAAGGCTGCCTTCTAGATGTAGAACTGTGTTGAGTTGAGGGCCGCAGGATATATTAATACTGCTGTTGAATAGATGCCAGCATGTTGTGCTTGGCTATGTGGCTATAGTGACCTTGGACTAGCTCTAAGGTTAGGCAAAGTCCTGACAAAGAATAGCAGAGGTAGGGAAAGTATGTGGAGTAGGAAAGAAAGACAATAAGCTGATTTGGCTCACCTAGGTAAGGAAACTATTTCAAAGCAAGAGAAGTTGTGAGCATTTGGAAAACTCTATAACGTAGTTTGTGAAAGTCTATAAAGTAGGGTGAGATCAAGAAAGGTTAATTGGAAGAGATTGTACACCTGGGAAGCCATGTTGGTGGAAGGAAGATTTCATAATCTGAGCAGAACACAAAAAGTCACCAGGGTAAGGTTGGAAACAGTATCTGGAAGAGAGCCAGAACCTGATTCTAAGGGATAAACTAGAGCTCAGAAAGAAATCCCTGAGTTTTCTTATCGGTAGAATGGACATAATAATATTGTGTGACTTCTCGGATTATTATGAGGATCAAATAAACCCTACTTACAGAGGCACCTGGATGGCTCAGTCAGTTGAGCCTCCAACTCTTGATTTCAGCTCAGGTCATGATCTCATGATTCCTGATTTGGAGCCCCACACGGAGCCCAGTGTGAAGCCTGATATGGGACCCAATGTGGGCCACACTGACAGGGTGGACCCCTCTTGGGATTGTCTCTCTCCGTCCCTGTGTGCCCCTCACCCACTTGTGCATGCACGTGCTCTCCCTCTCAAAATCAATAAATACACTTGATCTTAGTCAAAAGGCCGAGAAGCGATCAAAATCAGTAAATAAAGTCTTAAAAATAAATAAATTCATTCATTAAATAAATCCCACTTTTGTGGCTCACACTGCTGTGTAGGGAATTTGCTTGTTTATTCTGTGGGGAATGTTACACTATGTCATGCTATGGTTAATAGAAAAATTTGTGCATTAGTTATTATTCTATTGGTTGTGAGAACTGAATAATGCAAGAAACCATCAGCAACACCTGGCACAACATAAAGGTTACTTACCTCTGTCTCACTATGCCATTCCCACCTGTCACCCTCTATGCTGAAGGGAAGGGGCAACAGAAAGAAGGCTCTTAAATTAATATGCTTCTACTATTTGTTCCAGAAAATTCTTGCCAAGGAAGACAAGGGTATAAAGGCTGTACATTCTTAGTCCACCAATCCTAAAGCATAACTTGCACTTTACCATATCTTATTCAGATCCCCACCCTGAAATTTGCTCTAATTTCAAACAGATTTCCAAATCCTATAAATTTCTGCCTCTGACCTTTCTCTTCTGAGATCCTAGACATTATCAAGGGGGCATTCTCCCTATTTCAGTGAGTAATAAATCAGCTTTGATCGATAGGTCTTTTGAAGGTGTCAAGAATCAACACCTGTCTTCTTTTCCTATCTTACACTGTGACTTTGGTTAAGTCAGTTACGTTGTCAAATGTCTCTAGATACAAAACAAGTCCAATAATACCACACGTCTTCCTCACAAAGTATTTGGAAGAATGAAGTGTGCTATGATTTTCTACAGCACTTTCTGTCCAAGGATCTCAAAGCATTTTATTTCTGCCAAGTGCAAATATATTACATGATTAATAGTACGGCTTCTGAATGTGGCAGGAAAAAAAAAGATTTCATAGTTCCAAGTATTATGCTGTCAAACTCAGCATTCTCTTAATGCAATGACTTTATCATACCATTACATAAGAGCAATACAATAGGAAGAATTGGATGAAAATTGAGACTTAAACTTGCTGCTAGTTTCCTAATTAAAAACTAAAGAACGCCTCCCAACTGCTGATTTCTTTATTTGACTTCATTAGAAAATCACACATGGATGGATTCATAATTACTCTTAAATTACAAGCACTTGTTTATTAATGTTACCAAACTGAGGAGCAGTACAACTGTCTATGATATGTCAATTTTAAAAAGCTGTGAAGCAAACTGATACTCTGTGTTAATTACATTGAACCTTTCACATTTTGGATTCTAAATGGTACTAGTGCTTTTATGGGCTTGGAACATTCTGTCTTTACTCTTCACAGAGAGGGGGGAAAAAACCTACTTACCGTTCATTATCTAACAAAAGGGTAGATAAAAAACAGAAAATAGTTAATACTATTTTTTTAAGGATCATAAACCAAACTGCATTAGACTCCAATAAAATCTGATTACAGAACAAATCAGCATTCAAATTTCTGTGCAAGAAAGTGTTGCTTTGGAAAGTGTTCCTTTCCCAATTCTTGCTGCCTGATTGTTTAAGATGCAAAGAAAAGGTTCAGGGAGTCATCAGATTCTTTAAAATGAGACTCTACTAAATGTCTAAGTTTTTCCCTGTATATTGGGGTGTGTGTAACTCAAAAGATATAATCTGACATTCCAATAATAATACTGAATTTCCTGGACAATATAGAAAACAATAAGAGAAATGTGAGGTCTTCTATGAACTTGAGATCATGGCTTTATCCTTGCCAAGATTTAGTGAAACTGGATTTGTAATCAACAAAGAAGGTCCTGCAGGAAACCTGTAGTCTCTAGGATCTTTCTCATTTGTAATATTGACTAAAACACTCATGATGAATTATAAAGTTTTGTGAACTGGAGGAAGAAATAATACAATTATGAAGACTCCAAGGCAATGAATCAAGCCAAGTGTCTTCATTGTACATAGAACAATGCCCTTCAACAGTGACCAGAATGTATCCTAGCAACATAATAAGTCCTTAGCTGATAACAAAGAACATGTGATTGTTAAAGCAAATAACTGCTCATCCCTAGTTTTGTATTCTATTCTTGGTTCAGCTACTAATTTGTAGCCATAGTAAATCACTAATCTACCTTCATGTCTCTATGTCTGCTTCCATAAAATTAAAGGAGATGTTGAGGGATGTTTAGCAAGAAGAGCAAAGAGCTGGACTAGGTTAAGTAATAGTAATTTAACTCAAATTTGAGGTCAATAAAAAGGAAGAGAGGTAAATGTCAGAGAGAGCTCAAACCTCCCTTTACCCACTGACACCAGATTTCACAAAACACAGCTTGTTCTTTTGATAGGCTCTAGAGAACAGCCTTTAAACTCTCATTATAAAGTATGGTCAGAGCCCAGCCACACAAACCAAGAGTGATTTTTTTTTCTGTCTCTCCATTATCCCTTCTGGATACCTAGTCCCCTCTTGCTTTCACAGTGAGGTGACTTCTGGAACAAATTAGGGGCAAGGGAAGAGAGCCTGGGGGCTTACCTGTCTCCATCCCAACTCCTTTTCCCCAAGCACCTGCCCCACTCTTGCTACCCCTTGTTACAAAGAGGGTTAAACTAGACTCTGGAAAACTGCCACCACCGACGTTCCTCTGTCCCATACCGATCCACCTATGGATGTCCGTAACAGCCCTGCACTTGGCATCTACTCCTGGGCGTGACATAAAAAATATACTATGAGAAAACATCCAGTGAATTTCTCATCTCCATTAAGGGAATGTTACTAATTCCTAAAAAAAAAAAAAAAAAAAAAAAAAAAAAAAAAAAAAAAAAAAAAAAAACAAAACCCTTATCTTCATTCCCCTTCGGTGTATTTATTTTTCACTGCTAAAGAATCCAAGCCCAAACATTGCAATGAGCCCAAGACAACTAAGCTATTAGAAGCTACTCTCAAATCTTACCAAAGGTGTTTCCTTGGTGGCCATTCTCAGCATTCCTGTCAGCACATGAAAACACGTCTCAGAGAGAAGCACAGCACTCATTTACAAATTAGTTCCCTTGCAGTTAATATATTGTTGCTAGGATTTAATGCTCTCATTATCTTTCATTATTTACAGCCAATGTATTAATATCCCATGAAATGTTTCCTCTGAAATGATTTTAATCTTCTTATTTAGCTTGTTCTAAACTCAACCACTTTGCAGTAATGAACCTGCTCCCCCTAATTAGCTGTTCATGGGAAGCCCACACTACCCTGCGAGGAACTTATTACTAATGTGAAGTGTTCAAATGGCCCTGGTGGGGAGCTGAGATGCCAGCAGGCTCAGCATTCCCAGCTCCATCAATTCTTTCATAACCATGAGCTTAGATTCTGAGTAGTAATACCTTCTAATACCTCAAAACCTGCACAAAAGACTATCCACATGTCCCCAACAAGATCCTTTCACTCTGTCTAGGACTGCAACAATCAACACTAGAAATTCATTTATTAAGTAAAACAGCTCCTATTGATACACCTACCAAGAAACCAGCACATTGCAGGACACTAGAGATTAAAGGATATTTAAGCCACAGTCACAAGGGTCTCAGAATCTTACAGGCAACAGAGGAAATTCCATTGGAAAGTTATATCTAACAAAAGATAGAATTAAAACGTCTGTGCACACAAGAGTACAAAAATATCATAAAACATTACCAGGTTAACTGTCAAATAAGTGCACTGGATAGTTCAGAACAGTAAAAGATCACTGTGGGCTAGGAGCAACTGGGAAGCTCTTTCCAATTTTAAAAATGTTTAGGCAAAATCTTGATGAAATGGCAGGGCTTGAATGGTCATAGTTGAAGAAGGGCGCTCTCAGTAATTACAGGTCACTCATTACTGAATGTCCATTATATGAGTACCAGTCAACTCAGCTCAATACCTCTACTAGCTAATGTATACCTCAAAACTTACAACAAGTATGCCTTCTATCTTTTGTTGTTGTGTTCTTTTACAAAGGAAACGGAAGCATAGAGAAGTTACACCACTCTTAAGTCAGTCTTTCTGCTCTGCTATTAGTGTGTCCCCATTTACGTGACAGGAAACTAAGTGAGAAAGAACCCATAGACCTGACACTATAAGTATATTGGTTTGACTGCAGGGAAGAGCCCAAGAATTTGAACCAAGAGAGATAAGGATACAAAGGTAGGCCATGGAGGGCTCTGAATGTTATGAAGTGTCCTTCTGAGCAGACTTTCAGTGTTGTGGGTCACTTTGCAGGAGCCGCTACTCTGATCTCGCACCATGGAGGTTTTAGGGGAATCCGTGGGACTCAACCACTGGAAATCTGAGTGTGATAGAGAAGTGAGGAGGACCTCGCAACAACCAGCACATGGATCTTGGCAGACCAAGTTCATACCTGCAGTGCTCAAGTCATAATCCCAACCAGAAGTTCTACTCATCTGCAGAACCAAGCCAGGGACACACTATGACCAGGGCACTCAGTGAAGTATAGCTCTAGCTCACTAGAATCCTCAGACAAGGAGTTTTGCCAGCCCTAGAGCCCATGCCCAGGTCACTATATAATGATAAAGCAGTCAATACATCAAGAAGATACAACAATTACAAATATTTATGCACCCAACATTGAAGTACCTAAATACATAAAGCAAAATTTAAGAGAGCTAAAAGGTGAAATAAACAGTAATACAATAATAGTTGGGGACTTTAATACCTCACTCTCAACAATGAATAGATCATCCAGATAGAGAATCAATAGGATAAAGTGGATTTGAACAACATTGTAGACCAAATGGACCTAACAGACATACAAAGAACACTCTAACCAACAATAGAATATACATTCTTATTAAGTGCATATGGAACATTTTCTAGGATAGATCACATGTTAGGCCACAAAACAAGCCTTAGCAAATTCAAGACGATTGAAATCACACCAAGTATCTTCTCTAACCACAATGGCGTGTAACCAGAAATTAATAACAAGAATAAAACTGGAAAATTCATGAACACATAGAAATTAAACAACACTCTCCTAAACAAGCAATGGATCAAAGGGGAAATTAAAAAGTTTCTTGAGGGCGCCTGGGTGGCTCAGTCAGTTGAACGTCTGACTTCAGCTCAGGTCATGATCTCACAGTTTGTGAGTTTGAGCCCTGCATCAGACTCTGTACTGACAGCTCAGAGCCTAGAGCCTGCTTCAGATTCTTTGTCTCCCTCTCTTGCTGCCCCTCCCCTGCTCACACTGTGTGTCTCTCTATCTCTCTTAAAGGTAAATAAACATTAAAAATTTTTTGAAAAAATTTTTCTTGAGACAAACGGAAATAGAAACACGACAAGTAAGAACTTGTGGGATGCAGCAATAGCAGTTCTAAGAGGTAAGTTCCAGCAATAAACACCTACATTCACAGAAAAGAAAAATTTCAAATAAACAATCTAAATCTACACATTAAGGAACCAGTAAAAGAAGAACAAGCTAGGCCTAAAGTTACCAGAAGAAAGAAAACAATAAAGATTAGAGCAGAAACAAATGAAATAGAGGACAGAAAAATAGAAAAGATTAACCAAATTAAGAGCTAGTTCTTTCTTTAAAAATTTATTTATTTTGAGAGAGAGAGAGGGCATGCATGCAAGTGAGCATGGGAGGAGCAGAGAGAGGGAGAAAGGAAGAATCCCAAGCAGGCTTGGCACTGTCAGTTTAAGCCTGGTACAGGGTTCAGACTCACAAACCATGAGATCATGACCTGACTCATATTTGTACACTTAACTGCTTAACCGACTGAGCCACCCAGGCACGCCAAGAGTTGGTTCTTTGAAAAGATAAACAAAATTGACAAACCTTCAACTATATAATCAAGGGAAAAAGAAAAAGTACTGAAATCAACAAAATTATAAATGAAAAAGGAGACATTACAACAGATAACAGAAATTCAAAGGCTGAGAGGCCACTGTGAACAACTATATGCCAAAAAACTGGACAACCTAGAATAAATGAAAAAATTCTTAGAAACATAAAACTTACCAAGACTGAATAAGGAAAAAAAAAAAAAAAAAGAAAAAGAAAATCTGAATAGATCAATTACTACTAAGGAGAGTGAATCAGTAATGAAAAAAAAAAAAAAATCTCTCAATGATGAAAACTCCAGGACTAGATAGCTTTACTGGTGAATTTTACTAAACATTTAAAGAATTAACCTCAATTTTTCTGAAACTCTTCCAAGAATCAAGGCACTCTCAAATTCATTTTACAGGACCAGCATTTAGTCGATACCAAAACCAGAAAAGAACACATACTAGAAAAAAAAAACTATAGGCCAATGTCCCTAATGAGTAAAGATGCAAAAATTCTCAATAAAATACTAGCAAACCAAATTTAGCAGCACATTAAAAGATTCATACACACGATCAAGTGGGATTTATCCCTGAGATGCAATGATGACTCAACATACACAAATCAATCAACATGATACATCACATTAGTAGAATGAAAGAATCACATGATCATCTCACCGAAAAAAAAGCACTTGACAAAATTCAACATCCATTCATGATAAAAAAAAAAAAATCAAACCTCTTAACAAATTAGGCATTGAAGGAACATATCTCAACATAATATAACTTAATTATATTATTATAATAATAATCTTGCCATATATGACAAGCTCACAAGTAATATTATACTCAACGGTAAAAGGTAAAAGAATTTCCTCTAAGATCAGCAAAAAGACAAGGATGCCCACTCTCATCACTTCTATTCAACATAGTACCAGAAGTCCTAGTCTTGCCAATCAGGCAAGAAAAAGAACTAAAAGTATCAGATTTGGAAAGGAAGAAGTTAAATTGTCCCTTTTTGCAGATGATATGATTTTATATATAGAAATCCTAAAGACAACCAAAACACTGTTAGATCTCATCAATAAATGCAGTCAAATTGTAAGATACAAAATTAACATGCAAAAATCAGTACCATTTGTATACTACTAACAACAAATTTTCTGAAAAAGAAATAAAGAAGTCGATCCCACTTAGAGTAGCATCAAAAATAATAAAATACTTAGTAATAACTTTAACTAAGGAGATAAAAGATTTCTACTCTGAAAACTACAAGACATTAAGGAAAGGAATCAAAGAATACACAAATGGGAAGGTATTCCATGATTACTAACTGGAAGAATTAATATCATTAAAATGTCAATACTACCTATCAAAAGTCATCTATAAATTCAACGCAATTCCTATCAATATTCCAATGGAATTTTTTATGGAAGTAGAATAAACACTTCTAAGATTTATATGGGATGATAAAAGACCCTGAATAACCAAAGAAATCCCGAGAAAGAAGAACAAAGCAAGAGACCTCATACTTCATGATTTCGTTATACTATCAAGCTAGTCATCAAAACAGTATGGTAGTGGGGCACCTGGGTGGCTCAGTCGGTTAAGTAGCTGACTTCGGCTCAGGTCATGATCTCGCTGTCCGTGAGTTTGAGCCCCGCGTCGGGCTCTGTGCTGACGGCTCAGAGCCTGGCGCCTGTTTCAGATTCTGTGTCTCCCTCTCTCTGACCCTCCCCCATTCATGCTCTGTCTCTCTCTGTCTCAAAAATAAATAAACATTAAAAAAAAGTTTTTTAACAGTATGGTAGTGACATAAAACAGACAGACCAATGGAACAAAATAAAGAGCCCAGAAATAAACACACTCATATGCAGTCAACTAGCATTTGATAAGGGAGTCAAGAATACTCAATGGAGAAAAGACAGTCTTTTCAATAAATGATGTTGAGACAATTGAATATTCACATGTTAAAAAAAATGAAACTGGGGGCACCTGGGTGGCTCAGGAGGTTGAGCATCTGATGATTCATGAGTTTGAGCCCCAAATCGGTCTCTCTGCTGTCAGCCTGTCAGTGCAAAGTCTGCTTCGGATCCTCTGTCTCCTTCTCCCTCTGTCCCTCCCCCACTTGTGATCTCCCCAAAATCAATAAATATTTTTTTAAAAATTAAACTAGATCCATGCCTTACCTCATTCACAAAAATTGACTTAAAATGGATTAAAGATTTGGGATGCGTGGGTGGCTCAGGCAATTAAGCATCCAACTCTGGATCTCATCTCAAGTCTTGATCTCAGGGTTGTGAGTTCAAGCCCTGCCATGGGCTCTGTGCTGGGTGTGAAGCCTACTTAATTTAAAAAAATGGATTGAAGATTTATATATAAAACCTGAAACTTTGAAATATAGGAATAAAGCTCCTTGGGTTTTCAAAGTAATTTTTTTATACAACACCTAAAACATAAAAACAAAATAAAAAATTAAAAAGTGGGACTACATCAAACTAAAAATCTTCTGCACAGGAACATAAATCATCAACAAAATGTAAAGACAACCTATGAAATGGGAAAAAATATTTGTTAATCATCTATTTTATAAGGGGTTAATATTCAAAAAATATAAAGAACTCATACAACTCAATAGCAAAATACCAAATAACCCAATTTGAAAAATAAGCAAAGAACCTATATGGATATTTCTCTGAAGAAGATGTACAAAAGGCCAACACGTGCATAAAAAGATGCTCAATATCACTTGTCATTAGGAAAATGCAAATTAAAACCACAATGAGATATCACCTGACACCTGTTAGAATGGCCATCATCAAGAAGACAAAAGATAACAGATGCTGGCATGGATGTGGCAAAAGGCAACCCTTGCACACTGTTGATAGGAATGTAAGTTGGTGTAGCCACTGTGGAAAACAGTAAGCAAAATTCTCATACCATACAATCTAGTAATAGAAATACCATAAAATCTAGTAATTTCACTTCTGGGAATATATCCAAAGGAAACAAAAACACTGACTTGTAAAGATATCTGTACCCCATATTCATAGCAGCATTATTTACAACAGCCAAGACATGGAAACAACCTAAGTGTCCATCAATGGATGAATATCCATCAACCAAAAAAAGCAAGGAAATCCTATCATTTGCAACAACATGGATGGCTCTTGAAGACATTATGCTAAGTGAAATGAGTCAGAAGAGAAAGACAAATATTATATGACCTCATTTATATGAGAAATCTTTAAAAATAATAATAATAGAAAAGGAGATCAGGGGCCACCTGAGTGGCTCAGTCGGTTAAGCTTGCAACTCTTGGTTTCAGCTCAGGTCATGATCTTACAGTTAGTGAGATCAATCCCCGCGTCGGGCTCTACACTAGTAGTGCAGAGCCTGCTTGGGATTCTGTCTCCCTCTCTCTCTGCCCCTCCCCAGCTCACACTATCTCTGTCTCTCTCAAAATAAATAAACTTAAAAAAGGAGAGAGAGAGAGATCAGATTTGTGGTTACTAGAAGTGGAGGGTTGGGAAGGGAATTGGAAGAAGGCGGTCAAAACTTCCAGCTTATATGTACAAACTCATGTGCAAACTTCCTGTTAGAAGATAAGTACTGGGGATGTGATGACTATAGATAACAAGAAAGTTGTTAAGAGAGTAAATCCTAAAAATTTTCATCACAAGGATAATTTTTTTCCTTTTTTCTTTCTTTCCTTTTTATTGTATCTATATAAGACGGATGTCAGCTGAACCTATCGTGGTAATCATTTCATAATACATGTAAATCAAACCATCATGTTGTACCCCTAAACTTATACAATGCTGTATGTTTATTATTTCTCAATAAAACTAGGGTTGGGGGGTGGAAACTAGATGCAAGACTCATCCCCACTCTGCCCCTTGGGCTGTGTGATCTCAAACCCAAGACTTAACCTTTCATACCTAGATCTCTCTATGAAATGATCTCAGTCATTACTTCCCAGATTCCTTATGTGATCTCAAAATACTTCTAGAGATGTCTGACACCCAGCCACTAAAATGTTCTTGAAACTTCCCTACCAAGCTCTTCAGACTATATAGAGTAGTTCCCAAAACAGTTTGCTTATGAGAACCCTCACTGAATATTTTAAAATACCAAGAGTCCTCTCCCATGATGGCAGGTGTTTGTATTTTTTCAATTGACTGAGAAAATAATGACCAAAGCTGCTGCTGACATCGTCACATTTTAGAATGAATTTGCATTTTACTATCTGGAGCAGCATCCACATAGAGTTGAAAAAAACAAAATTACCAATCTGTGGGAGCCTATCTAGCTATTCAGGCTATAGACAATACCGATCTTCTAATGAAATAGATTTGCCATACTTTGCATTGATGTTAAGGTCTTTCCACAGATATTCAGTCTTCAGCCTGGGAACCACTGACTAGAGTTACTTAACTAATTAGGTAATTATTATCCTCAGAAAATTAATTTTTCCTACAGTTTCCTCACTTAATGAAACGGGATGTTAAATGCCACTGCTGTTAAAAAGCAGCCACCAGAGCGTCTGGTTTGTTTGATGTAATGTAGATTACAAATATAGAGATTCTTACCCTCATAGCACAACTATATTCTGATAAAGGATTTAGAAAGCAGTTGCTTAAAGGGAGAACTCTTGTTTGGCTGTTTGTTGGCTTTCCCTTCTGAAAGTCCTCATTAAGCACAAGAGGCTGAACAGCAGAATTAAAAAAGAAGAAGAAGAAGAAGAAGAAGAAGAAGAAGAAGAAGAAGAAGAAGAAGAAGAAGAAGAAGAAGAAGAAGAAGAAAGAAAGAAAGAAAGAAAAAGAAAGAAAGAAAAGGAAGCAAAACTGCCTTCCCAAATCCAAGAGTTCAAATGAGATTGCATACAAATTGCTGGGGACTCTCTTCGTTCAGCCTAGTAGCTATTATTCCTATTTCTATGTGACTTGCATGGCAAAAGCTGGAACAGAACACAGAGACAAAGAGCCAGGACCAAGAAAGACAATAAAATTGTTGTGCACGCTTCTGCAATCTACCAGGCTAGTTTCTGCCTCGCAAATTTCTTCCACATTCTGCTGTCCATCATAGAGGCAGCTTTTAGGAAATGGGGGAGGGGGGGGGAGCGGGGCGGGCAGGAAGCCATCCGTTGTCATAGAAACAATAGCAATTTGTGCCACCTTTGTGCAAGTGGAGAGAAGCCTGGCTGCTGCTGTCGGCCCGTTTCCAAGGACCCAGATTGAGAAACACCAGCCAGCTTAAAAGGGAGCCCCTGAATTCTTGCCAAGCAAGCAAACCTATACCCCTCAAGTGGGCTGTCACATATTTGCCTGGGATTGAAAGTTGATTAAAATACAACCCTGGATGTGGGAGCCCTTTGAGAAAGACACGTTACTCCACCTCAAATTCCCCCATGTGAGGTGTAACGAGGCAATGGTAACCTTGCACGCCAGAGTCATTCTGTGGGGAGCAGCCGGGAGCAGGGTGTTCAGCCCTCAGTCTGATGGGATCTGTTCTCATCAGAGAAAGATGTAATCATCTTTAAGAGACTCTAATTAAGCTGGTGATTAAGGTTAGCGTTGGGAAAGGAAACGTCCCAAGGGTGAGGCCAAGCTGCCAGGGATCACGCTGACGGCGTGCAGGGCCAGGTGGCTGTGGCTTTCCCTGAATTTATGGCCTCTTTAAGACGGTTGCAAAATGGCTTCCCTCGTAAATCAGCAGGCAGACATGAAATAGTAACCCCCAGCCTTCCACAGTAGGCTCTAAATATCTGGCTGTCCCTGTGGGCTCCCCCAACACGGGAAGTGCCCATCTGAGAGTTGGAACACAGCAACCTTAAATATAATAAGCTCATGTAAAAATGCAGGTCCTGTGGGCTCATAGAGAAGAAGAAATTCCTGTTAGTACAACTTCTACAAGTTCCCTCCCACCATTTATGCTGTTTCTACCTGTGAGTACTGAGAGAGTATCTAAGGGTTATAGATACAGATCAACGAGGAAGGACTGGAGTCTGAGGACTTGATGGTGAGACAAGCTGGGCTGTAGGGCTGTCACCAGACAGGAGGGCAAATCCGAATGAAGGACAGAAGAGTCCAGAGAGCTGAGTGAGAGAGGTCGGGAATCACATAGGAGGCAGCAGGGTACACATAAGCAAAGACAAGGAGACTACCAAAGGTTTCCACAGACTGGGAATACACAGACTCCCAGAACAGACTGGAGAGTCCATCTGAGGCTTAATTTTGAGACATGAGCCAAATTCACTCAGAAGTTTTCCATGTGCTTCTGCTAGGGCAAGAATAAATCACACACCAGATCAGTTGGATTAGGTTTAACTGAATGGGACAGATAATCAAAAAGATCCTTGGAAAAAGCCAGAGGTTGGCAAACCAGGGCTGCTACAGTGGCTCTAAGGCAATCAGGGACCTGCTCCTTTCCGCTTTTCACTCCACCTCTAGGCTGAGGGCCTTAGTCTCTTGACCCACAATAGCTGTTACAGCTGCAGCTATCACACACACATTCCAAATGGCAGGAGGGAGGAAGCAAGTTTTGCTCTTCCCCTTCTACAAAGGCTTACCAGAAGTATGGAGCAATACTTTATCAAGCAACACTTTCACTGGCCAGAATCTACTCATAAGGCCACTCCTAACTGCAAAGTGTAGAGAAAATGTGGTCTTTAGACTGGATTCATTGCCATTCTGAATAAATTACTAAGTAAAAGGAAAAATACTTTTACATAACTAGAAGTCTCTGCCACTCAGGGTATTTCTTCTTAGACACTCTGGTGATCTCTTTCGAATGTGTCAGTCATGGTTGCTAAAAGGAAAAGTGTTCTTCCACTCACTACTCACCAAATCAGGGAGTGGGGAGCATTCCCACACCAATTCTCCAACTCTCCAGACACCAACTGGGTGTCCTACCATTAAAATTGGACACTAACAACCACAGTTAGTGCAGACCCCACAGGACAAAGGCTCAGTCCCACAAGATGTCCCCCACCAAGTCCCAACCTCCCACACTTCTGACCAACTGGCTATAAATCAGGGGGTCCACAACCCTCTCTGTAGGTTCAATAATTTGTTAGAACAGCTTGAGAACTCAGGGAAACACTCTACTTACTAGTACCAGTATATTATATAGTATATAACTTAGGAACAGTGAAATAGAAGAGATACATAGGGCAAGACATGTGAGAAGGGGTGTAGAGCTTCTATGCCATCCCCAGGCCCACCATGTCCCCATAACCCAACCCCACAACCTAGCGACGGGCAGCTGAGTACGGTCTCAGAGGACCAGGTGCATCCAGGGTTCAAGTACAATACAGCAAGGAAACGTGGGAATTTATAGTCAAGGGGCTGGAGGGGGGCTGTGTCATTGGGTAGAAAATTACTAAGATGAAACATCAGGGGTAAGAGGGGATTCTGGCAAGAGAAAACCAACAAGTTTTTTTTTTAATATTTATTTATTATTGAGAGAGAGAAGGGGTGGTGGGGAGAGCCCACACATCAGGGAAGATGCAGAGAGAGGGAGACAGAAGATCCAAAGCAGGCTTTGTGCTGACAGCAGCTAGCCGGATGCAGAGCTCAAAGTCATAAACTCTGAGGTCATGACCTGAGCCGAAGTTGGACGCTTAACTGACTGAGCCCCACAGGTGCCCCAAACCTGACTGGATTCTTGGTGAAGGCAGGCCAGGGTCATCAGACACCATCTGGGGATGATGAGGAATGAGGAACTTGGATAGATATCAATGGTGACGGGGTATAGAGGGTGAGGGGTTCTGGTTAAATGACTTAACGATTCTTGGTAAAATTGGACCACGCGGAGACAAACAGGGAAGTCCAAAAGTCAAGGCCTAGTTGAAAAAGAGCTCAAAGGAGCCTGTGTAGAGTTTGGTCAAGGAGAGACTCTTTGTCAGGGACTGGAAAAACCAAAAAACTAATCAACAAAAAACCTCAGTAATGTCATAATGACAAATCAAGAACAGCTATGGAATGCCCATACATCTTCTATATTTTTCTATTATTCTAAAGGCAAGATAACAACTCTGCAGTTACACGCCATCATTTAAATACATATTCACTGCAAACTGGAGACAACCTAGCCCTAAGGAACAAAACAGCATATGAGTTCAGTGCATTAAATCTGTCATCACAAAACCATGCTTTCAGTGATCTCACCCTTCCTTTTCCTATCCTCTCCTGCCCTCACAGAAAACAGTAGAGCATTTTCCATTGGAATCTGTTGTTTAGTAAGATTTTTAAAAACGTTTATTTTTGAGAAAAAGAGAGAGAGAGCATGCATGCAAGCGGGAAGGGGCAGAGAGAGGGGGACAGAGGATCTGAAGTCAGTTCCGTGCTGACAGCAGAGAGCCCCACACGGGGCTTGAACCCACAAACCATGAGACCATGACCTGAGCCAAAGTCCAATGCTTCACTGACTGAGCCACCCAGGTGCCCCTGGAATTTGTTGTTTAGAGTAAGATATGTGATTACCTCAGTATAAACTGAGAAACGGTGCCTGTATATATTCTGAAAACAGAAAATATGTCTCTCTTACACCTATAGGTATTTGTTTCCTAGTGCAGATCCCTGCACAATCCCCTTTCTGGCTCCCCCAAAGTAGGAGAACCCTTGAACATTTAAAAACCAATGAAAGACAAAGGGAAACTTAAATGCAGATTACTAAGTGGGGAAAAAAAATCTGAAAAGGCTACATACTGTATGATTCCAACTACATGACATTCTGGAAAAGGTAAAACTATGGAGACAGTAAAAAAAAAAAATCAGTGGTTGCCAAGGAAGGGGGAGGGGGAAGATCAATAGGCAGAGCACAGAGGATTTTTAGGGCAATGGAACCATTCTGTATGATACCATAATGATGGATACACATCATTATCTGTTTGTCCAAACTCACAAAATATACAACATCAAGAGATAAGTCTACGGTAAACTATGGACTTTGGGTGATTATGATTGTTGATGTAGGTTCAGTCTTGTTAAAGAATGGACCATCTTAGTAGTGTTGTTAACAATGGGGGAAGCTATGCACCTGTGGAGGCAGAGAGTCTATGGCAATCTCTGTACCTTCCTCTCAGTTTTATTGTAAACTGAAACCTGCTCTAAGAAACAGTCTTTAAAAAATGACTAATGAAATTTCATTATTTTGAATTATGCTATTTTTAAAGATGCAATCTTTTCATTTGCTTTGGGATGAAATTTACAGAACACAGTTGCAGAAAGGTTTCTAAACCACTTAATAGCACACACACTGTGATAAGCCCCTGATATTCCGTTCTTTTCTTGAGTTAACTGTTTCTTTTGGGAATAGCTAAGACAAACGCCAAACCCTAAGTCATCAAGTGTTTGTCCTCAGATTTCCTGATGTGTGACTCAGTTTAAAGGGCAGCTAGGCAAGTGCCAGGGAGAGTGAAAAGGAAGCGTGGAAAGGTCCTCTTGCACCCCAAAATACAGAGCCTTGTTTGGTGCTGGCCCCACCACCTCTGTGGCTGCAAAAGCCCTTGGTGAGGGAGCTCAGGCTGTGAATGGCTCCACAATGAGGGAGACCCCCCCCCCCCCATGAAGCTGGAATAAAGGGAAAAGAGGCAGGCGGGGACACAAAGGCAACACTAAAGATCAAAAGGTGGGCTGTGGCGGCTGAGTAAAGGTTGGGGGTCTGAATGAGGAAGCAGGAAAGCCGGCTGAGTAAAGGTTGGGGGTCTGAATGAGGAAGCAGGAAAGCCGGCTGAGTAAAGGTTGGGGGTCTGAATGAGGAAGCAGGAAAGCCGGGGCAATCCCTGCTCACGCTTGGCAGTGAACCCTGCAAAGAGCTGCAGAACAATGCGGAACCGAGATGACTGGGGCAGCTAGCAGATCTAACGCCTTTGACGCCGGGGGAGTTTGTCAGCGCTAAAACCTGACGTGTGGAGAAAAAAAAAAAAAAAAAAGAACAAAGGAAAGTCTGAAGGCTCCTGTATATCAAAGGAAAGGGGCTGGAAGAAATGCTGCAAAGAAATGATTCAGCCCAAGATGCTTCCGGAATTTAGGGTGCTGATGCAGCCGCTGCCCTCTGCAGCTGCGACTCTGAGCGTTGCCTTCCCTTTAACTGCCACTTTGATACCACAGCCTTTTGAAGTCCTTTTTCATATATTTGTAATTTACTTCTGCAACAGAACTTACTGTTCTGGTGTTCACCCTGTCGTTGGGTTCTGCCGCAAGGCAAGAGGAAAGACAGGTCCGTCGGCGCCCTCTCCTGGTGCTACTGAGAAGCTGCAGCAAGTAGAGCTAGAACGCTTGTGTTTTCCCCTTGGGTGCAGCCAATTTTTATTAAAGTTTACCCGGTATCTCTGTTTTTCAAACTTAAGCGGTCACAAGAAACGCCTGGAGGACTCGTTAAAACAAGATTTCTGGGTCCCGCCCCCAGAGTTTCTGATTCAGTAATTTTGGATTTGCATTTCTAGCAAGTTCCCAGGTGATGCTGCTATGGGAGCACAGTTCGAGAACCCACTGCTCTATATACACAAGGCACTGGGTGAGATAGGAAAGCACTTTGTAAAATTAGTGGACCTTATTCTAAAGCAGGAAGAAAGCTCAGTAAACTGAAAAAGGCTTCCACCTGTCAGGGTCACTCAAGGTAGTAAGTGATACCATCTGAATGAGAACTGAGCGGTCTCAACCCCCCCCCCCCCTCCCGCGACAGTGCACTTTCCATTATACTGTGCTGAGCCTTAACTACCCTGACATGCCCTTGATGTGTGTAACAGCTCTAACTGCCACCCAGGGGGAAAAACGCACGTCAGAATCTTGCTGAGATAGGCAGACTTACCACACATACTCACAAACCCAAGTCTCCGGCTGCATTCACCAGCCACACCCACGTGCCTTCTGAAGATCTATGGCCCAAGAGCACAGTCAGGTGTGGCTGTGGTAACTTTTCTCCCTGCAACCCAGCGTGTTAGAGCAGGTGTGAGAGAGCCAGGTGTTTGTTGCTGCTGCTGCTTTTGACTGTTTTGTGGCCACTCATTGGCCTCAGGATATGTTCTTTAGCAGGATTCTGTATCACACCTCCCGACCCCTTCTTCTCGCTTCATACTTTAGATACTCTAAACAATTAAGGTTTCCCTTCTCTCCCCATTGAATCTTTGAGTCCATGAGGACTCAACTTCGATATTGTCTCATTGTCTCGGGAAAGCTCCCTTCACCGCCACGCCCCTCCCCAAGACTGAGTAGGAACCCATGCTACAGTGTTCCCACTGCAGCATCCGGCAGACCACAGCCTCCACACACCCATGGCAATTGCATGGTCATGGGGCCCTCCCACTACACTCCTTGAGGGCAGGGACTATGCCCTTAGCTTTACCTTCAGATCCAGCACAGTGCCTAGAATACAATGGGTGCTCTGTATCTAAACTACAAGGCATGAACACAGGGTCTTGGATGAAGAATTTCTGTGTCATGGATCCACAGAAACTGAAAAGGAGCAGTAGGGGGCCAACCCAAAGGGCATTGAAAGCCATGAAGCATCGTTACTCTCAGCCCCCAGGCCATGCATGAAAAGGCACATGTCCTACAGGAGATAACCGCAGGCATATTATGCTGAACTCTGGCAATCCCAGAACAAATCATAAACTGAAGTGTCATAGTTGGAGGGGTTGTAGAGATTTGAGAAGACACAGGTGCATGAACTGTCCTCAGTCCCCAATTTTTTTTTAGCAAATGATAGGAAGTAGTCCCCAGGTCTCTGGATCCATTGTCCCATGTTTTCACTACGTGTTGTGATAAAGACCTTGGATAAGCCCAATGATGAAAAGGTGGGGCAGAATAATAATAGCAAGAGGGTCTCCTGACAACAGTGCCAGCTGTGGCCACCACAGACGTGCACTGATCAGATCTCCCTTCAGAAGATACCTTGTCAGCAGCTGAAAGGGGTACACTGAGCTGACAGCTTACAGCTGTCAGCAACTCCAGGCTTCACCTACATTTTGAGTCTCATCCCTGGAAGCCCCCAGCCAGTGACACAGCACAGCAGGGGGCCCAGGACACGGTCAACTCTGTCTCACGTGGGAACTCCCAACTGGGTTGCCTGATGGTCAGATCTCTATAGTCGTCTGAAACTTTACCTGCCCAGTCCTGCTTCTTCCCCTTTTTATCTTTTACAGGCATCCCATCCACTAAATCACTTCTACTCCTAACTTCATCTTACCATCTGCTTCATGGAGGACCCGATATGTTGGCCAGAGCCAGATGGAATATCCACAGGTAAGAGTGGGAACCACAGAGGAGATGGAGTCCCTGTAGCTGTTGAGAACACCAAACCTGAGGTCCAATAAGCGATCTCTCACAAGACCACACAGCAGGCTTCCTTGGAGAACACAGGAACTGATAGGTGCATCTTCCACGCTGTTAAGGATCAGGTGTCGTTTTAAAAAAAAAAAAAAAATCTAAGTGCCCAGAGGCTGTGTATCATGTGACCTTGCTTTTCTTGATTGATACCCTTTCTTTGCATGTGAGGGGAATTTGGATAAAGAAGGAGAAATCTGGGATTCTAAAAAGGAAAACCTCATTCGTAGTGTAAGGCAAGCTCCCTCAGCTCCAAACTTCGTACTATACCCAGGCTCACAAAACTATATCCTTGGTGCCCAGAGAACATTCCCAGTATGTTAAGTAAAAAAAAAAAAAAAAAAAAAAAAAAAAAACACCAGCCCCTGCATCTCAAACATAACCTTCACCCTTGTATCCTTTTCTAGCTCATTGTCAGTATGAGAGCTCTGTCCCTTTTGGTGAAATGGCCTCAAAAAGACTAGGAGAATGAAAGGATTTGGTTCTCCTATAATTTCAAGTCTTCTCAAATATACATCTTCTGATATCCTAGAGCCCTTTGGTCTAAAAGCCTGAGGTGAGGTGGGGAGAAAGAAAATAAAATGAGGAGGTTTATCTTGTATGATCACACCCAAATATTTCTACAGTCTCTCCACTAGCTGTCCAACTTTGATGTCTGTGACACAAGAGGGATGTCAGGTATACCTCAAACATATTTTCCCAGCAACACCTACCTCACAGGCCTGCATGCCTTCAAGATTCTGAAGAAAGAGGGAGAGAAAGATCCACGTCCAGTTGAGAATTTGCTCGGGTTGGAGTAATCCATCTCACTGAAAGGAGCTGCCCTTTGGGTGTTAATTTAAAAAGTAACCACACAAACCAGCTATACTTTGTACTTTATAGATTTTCTTAGCCCACCATTCAATATTGCAAAATAGTGTTGATGCAGTTTTAGCCAGCCCAAATCCCAGCTGCATGCCCGTCTTCAAACGTGTCCCTACCAGCCCTCATACTATCCATTCATTGCATCTTTTTTTTTTAATTTTAGAGAGAGAGGGAGAGCAGGGGAAGGGCAGAGGGAGGGCCAGAGAGAGAGAGAGAGAAAGAGAGAGAGAGAGAGAGAGAGAGAGAGACTCTTACACAGGCTCCACACTCAGTTCAGAGCTCTATCCCACAGCCCTGGGATCATGACCTGAGCCAAAATCGAGAGTCAATGCTCAACCAGCTGAGCCACCCAGGTGCCCCCATTCACTGCATCTTTAAACGATCAACCTAAGTATACGTTTAAAATGCAGCCTTCCAACACCACCATCATTCATTGTTCCATCTAGCTCTCAAAGACACATTTCTCGGTCAGAGTCGACCTAGGGACATGGAGTGGACTATATAGTAACTCTATTTTAGCTCTTACTGTCAAAGACAGTTGAGAATTAGGTCCATTTTCTTTGCCTCCAGGCTCTTATCAAACCCTGGGAATCGAAGGGCAATGGTTTCATCTACCATCTTTAATCAGGGCCACATATAAGCCTTCCCAACGGAGCAGAATTTATGTTTAAAAAGAATTCAAAAGATACTGAGTGAATAAAAGAGGTCATTTCATTAATTATGTGGTGAGTAATGGACATTTCTGCACATAAATGGCATTGCCATTGGCTGTGCTGCTTATAGAAATCCAGCCTGCACAGAAATGCTCACTTAGGAGTGTAATCGCATCCGGAACACATTATCAGGAGATAAGTATACAATGGGGCAGAAGTTACAGAGCATTTCTCAGTTTGATAAATAAATTAAGTTGGCTTTCTGCAGTCTTCTGGGAATGTGCTAAAAAACTGGGAAAAGGAACATCCTTCTCGGAGCAACTATGATCCACTCTCAGGGCGTTTCCTGGGAATTCACAGCCAGTAAGCCCACTCACTGACCCAATTGTGCATGTCAAGCCATTAACCCAGAATTGAACACTCATTTCTAGGGAATCTATTATGCTTGAATCATTGTCACTGTAATAAGGATAAAAGAAGAGGGCATAAGGATTTCTTCTGAAAGAAGCCTTTTTGCCTAGTTCTAGAGAGTTGTTTGCTGGGCATCAGCCTGGAATAATTCTTCTAGGCTTCATGACTCTTCTCAAAAGAGGTTAATGATTCGTTACCAACTGCATTGGAAAAAAAATAGTACCTCATGAGTGCTACTATGGCAATTGATAAAACTGAATTGAAATCCCAGGTGGATCATTTACTGCATGTACATCTATGGGAGAGTTGTTTAACCTCTTGAAGACTCCGTTTTCTCACCTGTAAAATGAAGGTTATACTATCTCCCATCCAGATGGTTGCAAGAATTGAATGAAATTCAGCACAGCAGTGGTGTTAGGAGTTGCTCTTTGGCATCAGACTCCTTGTGTTCAGAATGGCTTCTTACCAGCTAGGTGCCTTTGGACAAGTTAACTACCCTCTCTGTTCTTCAGTTTCCTCATAATAATAACTGCTACTTTTGGTGTTGTTATGAGAATGAAATGAGCTCTTTACACAGATAAAGAGCTGAGAGCAATGCCTGGCACAGAGTAACCACTCAAAAATTGTTCATTATTGCTATTGGTGTGTGTAAAGAACCAAATGAGGTGCGTGCACTGCACATTCTAGATGCTCAATAAACACGACTTCTCTTTCTGTCCACTATTCTTTTGGCCAGGTCCAGGGGTAGCTTTAGGTAACATGACTCAGTACTTGTTATTCTCCAGTTCTTCTCCATAAATCAGGGGTATAGCAAAAGACTGTCCCCTTATCTCCATGGACACAGACCACTTTGCCTCATTTCCCACTGGAAAACTTACACAGGTGGTTGACCCCTAGCCCAACAAAAGTGACCTCTAAAGCCCCCCTGACAAAAAATACAGATCCCTCTGACCAACTTGGCCCTAACCAAAAAAATACACTCCCCTCATCTTGCCAACCCATGTGCTTCAAATATCCATGATTCCATAATCCAGAAAGTACTTGCAAAACACCTGCCATATATAAAGCAATAAGGACACAGAAGAAGCAGTCATGACCCCTGCGTCCAGAACTTGGTGACCAGTAGAGACACAAAAGGCAGAGGGGGATAATTGCCAGGAGAGAGAAACGAAGCAGATCAGAAAAGACTTCAGGAAGGAAGTGGCATTGAGACTTTATCTTAACCAATATGTAGCATTTTAAAATTTTTATTTATTTATCCTTGAGAGAGAGAGAGAGCAGGGGAGGAGCAGAGAGAGGGAAAGAGAGAGAATCCCAAGCAGGCTCCACACTGTCAGCACAGAGCCCAACATGGGGCTCAAACTCACAAACATGAGATCATGACCTGAGCCGAAATCAAGAGTCGGGCCCTTAACCAGCTGAGCCACCCAGGTGCCCCAATATGTAGCATTTTTAATGGCATCCGTGTACGTGGGGAATTCCAAATGGAAGAAAGAGTGGGAGTAAAGGTTTAGTCAGTAGAAAGCATGGAACATAGGAAAGGTATGTCAGCTCCTCAGGCAGGAGCTTAAGATAAATAATAAGACAATGTTGGAGATAAGAATTTTTAAAGATGTTTAGGACAGAGCTGAGAGAGCATCCGGAGATCTGTAAAGTAGGGAGCCAGTGGAAGTTTCCGAAAGGTAAGGAAGTGGCATAGTTAAAGCTGGTGGTTCTTGGATGGGAAATCTAACACCGCAGAGGATGAATTTGAGAGGAGAGAGGAGTTAGGGGATCACCATAATAGCACAGGTGAGGAAATTGAAACTTGGTGCCGGTAAGAGGGCAGAATGAGAAAGATACGGGGTGTGGTGTCCACAGGTCTTGACCATTGATTGGATTTGGAGGTGAAAAGAGAAAGACACCAAGGATGAGCCTCAGACCTTGAACGTATCTGCCGTAGCTGCCAGTGGAACAAAGGACAATGGCCTCGCCTGAAGTAGGGAAAAAGATTCTGCCTCTGGCATGAAATGACTTGGGTTCATCCTTCTGAGAGTTAGCTTTGCCCATTCTAGTCCTTTCCTGAAGCTGCAAACAGTGGGCCTTACTTTCTCAGCTCTTTATTTACAGGAGGAGTCCTCATGAAAATCACAGGGCTCTGGGATATTGGAGAAGAAAGAATGACAAAAGCAGAGGCAAGATGGGAATAAATCTTCTCTTCAGTCCTCAGGTTTGTGTGACGAGGTAGTCTCTTGCTCACAGAGAAAACGAAAGGACGACAGGAGGAACTTCCCCCAGTAGAATGTAAATTCCATGAGAGCAGGGATTTTTTTTTTCCTGTTTTGTTCAGTGATGTATCTCTGTGCCTAGAGCAGTTCCTGGCAATAGTGGGAGCTCAGCCATTTTGCCGAATGAACGAATGATCCCTGCTTCTTTTCCTGTTTTTCTTTTCTTTTTTTTTTTTTTCTTTTTGAGAGAGAGAGGGCGCAACTGAACGAGGGGTAGAGAGAAGTAATCCCTTGAAGGGCAGAGAGGAGAGAGAGAGAGAGAGAGAGAGAGAGAGAGAGAGAAGTGGGGCTCACCCAACTCGGAGCTCAAACTCACAAACGGCGAGATCATGACCTGAGCCGAAGTCCAATGCTTAACCAACTGAGCCATGCAGATGCCCCCAATGATCCGTTTCTAGAAGTATGAAGAAATAAATAGAAGGCCTTTCACAGCTAACTCTGGATCTCCCTCCCAACCCCAGTCATGTAGTCTTTTCATTCTTTTAATGTTTTTCATCTTTGTCCAAGAAGTACCTAGAAATAATTCCCAAAGAGCCCTGCTTTACATTCTCACAGTCTTGCAAAGCTCTCAGGAATTGACAAATTGTGGGCAGTATAACCAAGGAAATGGCAGCTCTCTGATGAGCAGGAAGCTGGATATTTATGATGTCAAGCAAATAAGGCCTGTCACTGGGGAGGGAGGCTGGATTTGGAAGGATGCAAGTGTGTGACTTATTGTCTTGATTTTATTTTCCACTTGTAGGCTCTTTTCATTATTTTCATCTTTTCCTTTTTAGAATATGACGGGTGGAGGGGTGCCTGGGTGGCTCAGTTGATTGAGCATCTGACTCTTGATTTCAGCTCAGGTCATGATCTTGTGCTTCCTGGGTTTGAGCCCCATGCCGCGTTCTGTGCTGACAGCTCAGAGCCTGGAGCCTGCTTCAGATTCTGTCTCTCTCTCTCTCTCTCTCTCTCTCTCTCTGTCTGCCCCTCCCCTGCTTGTGCTCTCTCCCTCTCTCACTGTGAAAAATAAATTAATTAATAAACGTGAGAATATGACTAGGTAGAAATTTGCCATTTGGAAACTAGAATACCATCCAGAATAATGTGTCTCTTTTGATGCTATGAGAGGACACCTTAAAACCAGTTTGGGGAAATCTGAGATGTGGATTCTTCTATAGATTCTCAAAAAGCATCACAAGGTCTAGGAGTTGGTGTGAGAAAGTGGAATCAAGGTAAAATATTTTTAAATGGATAAAGATTGCGAAGTGAAAGGATGTTATTCAAAAGAGTAGTTTATGAGTCAGGTTGGTCTGACATCAGAAGTCCTTAGCATCAGGCCCACCCATCCGGACTCATTATGTTAAATCACGTCTTATCTTCCTTTTCTGCTTCCTGAGACTTAATCATTGTTTCCTCAGTGAGTATCATCAGCTCCCTAAAACTTTGTAAGATAAAAGATTTTCTTTTTTGGGAGCTGCCACTCAGGGACTGAAACTGACTTCTGAACCTACAGTTTTAAACCGTATCATGCCTGACATGAGCCAGTCATCCAACTCTGTTCAGATTATACTCTAGGGTCATGTATTATGTGCCTATTGCATGCAAAGCACAGTGGGAATACAGATACAGAGAAGAATAAGACTTTGTTTCTGTGTAGAAACAATTCCTGTGTAGAGAAACACATACAACAACCTCTTCCATGACAAGCTGACAGGGAGCCACTGAAGGTTTTACAGCAGTAAGTTTCATGAACACCCAGGGTCAGCCTTTTTCAATGTGTCCTACTTTATCTGTGTCAGGACCAACCTCATCACTTCGAAGGAAGTGCAAAAGGAAAATAAAGTCATTTTGTTCATTTTCCAAATATTTACTGGGGAGTCCATTCTGAGGAATTATACGGGCACCTACTTCTAGTTAAATCCTAAAGAAGAAAGCAATCAGAGAGAGCTAGAGCTAAAGGTGGGGAAAATAATCAAATTCGGGACAGGGGGAGTTAACCTGGCTGAGGAAACTGGGAAGAAGAGAGGGAAATGGGGGTGGGGCGGGGGGAGAGGAAGGGAGACACTTGTGGAATCTAGGAGAAAAAGAGACAAGAAAATCTCACTTACAGGCATGAAAACATCGAGACACATCAAGATGTATGTGATAGGGCCATGTCTCTCTTCTCCCCAGGACTTAGAACAGTGCCTTACATGTGGAATTGAGTGAATATTTGTGGATAAAGGTACTATGAAACAATTAATCAGGTGTATTACTTTATAATCCTTACACTTGTGGCTTATGCTTATTCTCTTTGGAAAGCAAAGGTTAAACTCTCTCTACCATCTCTGTTTCATTCCCCAGATCATCTTAACACATACGAGATCGCAACGTCATAATGTATCATTAAGGTGCTTTCCCATAGCAAATAAGCCACATCTTAGGCTACTGCAAGTGTTTGATTTTAATACTGTACATATACAAAGGAAAGCAAGAAAGTATCTCAGCACTGCAGAGTAAAACACCATGAGGAACCCAAAAGTAAATCAGTAAATGTTCCTTGCTGGTTTGGAATTCAAAAGCAATCCTGGTGACCTGCTCAGTCTTCTCTCCCTCAGAAGTAGGTAAGTCTGGTTCTCCCTCTGGTAGACTCTGCCATTTGTAGGAACAAGCTTCTCTCTCCTCCTCTGCTTTTCCCCTGCTTCTCTTGTTCCATGCCTCCTGCCTGCCCTTCTGTCTAGCATCAGATTTCTGCATGGGAGAGAACATGAATGGGTTAGTACCTACCCAACGAAGACTGCCCCCACTAGAGAGAATTCTTGCACCTGGGATCTCAAAGGTGCTCACTCAGAGGATCCCATTGGCCAGGGTACCCATGTGGCAGTGTGTGCCAGGGGAGTTCCCTGAGGCTGCCTAAAGGGCTCGAAATGTGGCACGCGCTTGGGATTTCATGGATTTTTATGACGTTTATATGAATGTAGGCAAACAAGTATCACAAAACTATCTAGAATTAGCGGAACATTGAAAACATCATATAACCAATTCTGAACTCATGAAATTCCAACCTGCCACCACCTACCCACTCCCAGCAAACCTGCTGTTCCCACAGACTTCTTCATCTCAGTTGAAGACCACTCCACCCTTCTATTTATTTGGTCCATGAAATTGGATTCATCCTTCATTACTTTCTTTCTCTTACATCCCACATCTGATCTGACTGGAAATCCCATTGACTCCACTTTTAAAATGTATCCAGAAACTTAGAACTTCTCACCATTATCTGCACTGTCATCACCACGGTCCAAATCACTATCAGTCTAGATTTACTGCTGTAGGCTTTTGTTTTCAAGTTTATTTATTTATTTTCTGAGGAGGGATGTAGGGAGCAGAGAGAGTGAGAATCCCAAGCAGGCTCTGCACTGTCAGCATGGAGCCTGGTGCAGGACTCAAACTCATGAACCGGGAGATCATGACCTGAGCCCAAATCAAAATTTGAATGCTTAACCCACTAAGCCACCCAGGCACCCCAATTGCTGTAGGCCTCTAACTGGTCTCTATGCCTCCCCCCTTGCTTCCCGCCTGCACTCACCCCTCCACCAGCCTAGTCTCAACACAGCAGTCAAATTGATCCTTTCAAATATCGATCGGATCAATCATGTCACTTTTCAGTTCAAAACTCCTCAGTAGGTCCTCATGTCTCTTAGAAGAAAGCCCAAGTCCTTACAAGAGCCCACAGTGTTGACATGATTAGGCCTTCCCACCTCCTCTCCATCAATCTCACTCTTGCTCACTCTGTGCCAGCCATGCTGGTCTCTTTGATGTTTCTGGAACATACTGAACATGCTCTCATTTCTGGTCTTTGCACTGGCTTGTCCCTCATTTTGGAACTCTCTTTCCCCCAGAAATCCACAGGACTAACTGCCTTAGCAACCCCAGGTCTCTGTTCAGATGTCAACTTCTTATACTAACAAACCACCTCACTTAAACCCTCACCCAGCATTCTCAAACCCCACACCTTCCCCATGTGGCATGTATTAACATACCATATAATTTTCTTATTATGATTTGGGGGTGGGGGTTCTGTAGGGTTTTTTGGTTTGGACTTATTTTTCTTGTTGGTCTCTCTCCCCCTAGTAGAATGAAAGCTCCATAAGGAAACCTAGACCCATCTCTGAAACTTATAGATGCTCACTAAATATTTGTTGGTGGATATCTGATTCACCAGACAACTGAGGCAGCACCCTGAGCTTATGAATTTAGAAGAGATCAAATATTGTGAAAACTCAAGTGTGGCTTGGGGTTTGGTGTGATGGGTTGGAAAAATATATATGATTTTCAAAGGAAACTTCTTTTTTTCCCCCTACTATCTAACTACGAATCACCAATCTGAACTGATGGCAATTATACACAGATACTGATGTGCTAGTTCCCATAAATAAGTGCAAGCTAGTGAGTCAGTCCATCACTCACAGATCACTGTAATGTAGGCAGAATGAAAAGGTAAGTTTCTCAATCTCAAGGACCTTATATGTAGCATGCATGAATAATTATTCCACTATACTCACATGCAAGAAATATCACATTGTTGGATTTATTTGTTTGTTTTTCCTGTATCTAAATCAAATTAAATCTGCTCCACTCCCTCTAAAACAAGCTTAGGCTGAGGTCTTCTGCTATGTGCCCCAAGGTCACCACTTTTAGTGTTTGGCCACCCTGGCTTCCACTTGTCCCTGTCAGTGGCCCTATTAATCCCAGGGGTGCTGTGATGGAGGTCCCTGACACTCTTGGAATAGTCTACCACTAACCCATCCTTCCTAAATTTAGAGGAAGCTCACCTTTCAAAAGGTTACCTCTTCTTAAAAATAATGTCAACCTCTAGTCCCTCTTTCTTGATGATCCTGAACCCAAGAGATTTGTTACTTCAACATGGCAGATGGAGTGTAGCTGTGGAGTTCTACAAGGCACCAAGAATCAGATCTTAATTCATCTCTTTACCTTATGTAATACATCCGATAAGACAAAATAGCTTCAGAATGATTACAACAAAAGAAATTGTATCATAGAGTTTCTAAATTGAATGCATAAATTCTCAGACAGTGTAAAATAAAGATTGATCCAATGGGCTAGAATTTCTCAAAGGAATGTTGCTGGAAGAAGTAGATTTTGAATGAGTCCTGGAACAGGGAGAGAGAGACTGAAACATTCCAATAAAGGCAGGCGATTTTGTCTTTGTATGCAATAGGGGAAGGAGGGGGAGGACACCAAGTCGGGAAACAGTGAGTCACAACCTGGGCAGAAGGGTTAGAGGATCAGGATGTAGGATACCGCAGTCGGCAGGGGGATTCTTTACCATGGCAGAACAGCAAGTCTTGTGTGGTACGGCAGATAGCTGGAAATCTGAGCACATCAAGTATGACTCAAGACCAGTTTAGATTCTGGGAAGAGACAGAGGGGAATGCAAATGCACTCCCGAAGCATTAGTGAAAGATGACCCACAAAAAAGGAAGAGACCAAATACTGCAGGGAAGAATCCCAAGTGTGGTATTGGGTATGTGCTCCATTCCCACTGAGGCATAAATTGGCTACTGTATTGCATTTCCCAGAGCTACTTCAGTGACTGGGCTCATCCGATTTCTCCTTTGGGTGGTAAAAAAAAAAATTGAAACCACAGAAACTCACTAATGTAGGGAAACCTGGGGTCATCTGTACTTCTTTTCTGGGATGGTGCTAAACTTTGTAACATTTCTCCCTCCCTCGGGAACTCAAAGCCCTTGCAAAGACCCAGCGCATTACAATCACAGGCGGCATGCTTCCTGCAAAAGGAAGTGCTTGTAACAAACGACAGGAATGCTTTCCCCTTCAGTGCAGTTTCTAAGTAGTATCACTACTGCTTCAAATTTGTAGTATGTCCTTCATACTAGATACAGGTGCTCAGGCATACATCCTTTATTATTCCTAAGTTTTGTCCAATCTTTATCCTTTGAGGTGGATGATTGCGTGAAATGGTTAAAAGTGCTTTGTGACTTTAGTCACAGCTCTAGTGACTAAGGTATGTGATTAGACTGGGTACAATGCCATATTTATGACAGTAAATAGATTGCTTTTTCTCCTGCCTTTCCTTTTGGAGACTCTTTACAGAGAGCTGTTGATTTCTTACTTCGTCAGCTGCCACAGGGGGGATTGGATTCTTCCCGTGGTCCCTGACACCAGTAAGCTTACATTTTAAGGCAGTATGTACTCAAGCGAATCATGTTTAATACCCGCAAAAGTGAAATACCATGATGTGTGAGAAGAGAGCAAGCCATCCTGGTTTGAAGAGCAGGGAAGGGCTTCATAGGAAAAGGAGCGGTTTTGCCGGCAGTTAGGGGATGAATGGCATCAATAAGCAAAGAAAGGAACGAAAGGAACATTCCAAACTGAGTAAGAATAACAAAGTCACAGCCATGTGAAAGTGCAGGGTGAGTTCAAGCAACAGCAAACAGTTCTGTGGTTGCAGCAACGGGCACTTGGGAGACGGCGGTAGAAGATGAAACCCGACGATGGGGGGCCATAAATATCAGACATGGGGTTGCAGCAGGGACCCAGAAGAGCACGCCCAGTCATGTTCTGCACAATGACGGCCTCGTTGGAATAAATGGGTACCTTCCTGACATGAGTACGTTGAAGGATGGCACTCCCTGGGATACCCAAGTTCCAGGGTCACTGAAACACAAATCAGTCCCCCTCACTTGACTAATCACATCTGATATGATTGTGTTTCGGCAGAGAAAAAGTAAACACCAATTAGGTAAGAAAGCAGGCTTCAGAGCACAAAATGAGTCATCGGCAGACCCACAACGGCAGAGGAGACTTGTTCCTGCTGGGTGGCCTCATCTGAAGTTTCAGGGTATAAAGATAAACTCTGCCAGGAAGCCCCCTTAAAATAATCTGTTTCTGCCTCAGGGGATTTACAGAGGTCTCTCCCAGGGTCAGGAGTCCCAGGAGATGAGGTGGCAGGGGTGGTGCATGGACTGAGTTTGGGAAAAGCCCAGCATGGTAAAGTGCTGAGGTACAAGGCAGAGAAATTGAGAAGCTGAGTCTATTCTCCAGCACCAAGAGGAGATGGAAGTGATGAGGGTATTGGAGGGAGACCGCAGCTGGCTCAGCCTGTGGGCACCCAAGAGGCACGCCAAGGGCTCAGGATAGAGCACCCCTTGCTGCACAATGCATTCTGAATGCCACAGCTCATGGTCTAAGGCTACCAAAACAATGCCCTGTCCTGGGCAGAAGTGGCCTCAGGACAGTGGCTCTCAAACTTGGGATACACCAGAATAATCTAGAGGGTTTATCAAAACACAAATTGCTTGGCCCCAACCCCAGAATTTCGGATTCAGTAGATATAGGGTGGGCTGCAGAATTTGATTTTCTAAGGATTTTCCTATTTAGTGCTGATGTTCTGGTCCAAGAACCACTGACCTAGAATTTGATGGGCCAGAGAGCTCAAGTAAAGTTTTCAGCAGTTGAAGGCAAGCAGAACTGGAAAAGGTAGGATTTGATCATTTCTAGTTTGAACTACCTGAAGGGGTTTTATATGCTCAGGAGACTGATGAATGTCAAAAGAGGCAACAAGTCAGTGACAATGCAATAGAAAGAGTGGAAGAAGGGAAGGCTAGCTTAAAGGATTTTAAGAAGGAATCAGGCCATTTGCCCAGAACAACCACCTGTTGGAGGAGGAAGGCACTTCATCACTGGCCACTCACTGATCATCTACAGCTCTCCTGTCACCTGGCTGCCTCTAGAATCATCTGGGAAGCTTTCCCAAAACTCCAGGCGCTGGGTCCCATGCCCAGGCAAATTATATCAGGATCCCTGCTGGTGGGGCTCTGACCGTGGAAGTTTCTGAAAGCTCCCAAATGATTCTAACAGCAGGTAGGGCTCAGAGCCACTGGTCTGAGAAAAATCTGATCCAGTTGAAATAGGAAACAAAAATCTAATAGGGGATCGTTGAAATAAGGCGTCTATCTCCAGTTAACTTAAAACCTAAAGAGATTTCTACACTGACCAGTCCTCACTCTCTTGCTCTGTCCTTCCCAGTTCTTCAAATCCCGTTTACTGTTGATATTCCCAGTACCTGAGCAGTTTCTTCACTGTGCTCCCCCTACACTTTGCTAACTGTAGATCACCATTATGGTTTACAGCAGCCAAATGGCCTAAAGCTGAAAGCACTAACCAAGGGGTTCTCCAAGAGATTGTTTTCTTCCTGTCTCCCAGAAGCCTGACACCGTGAGCAGGTTCAAAGGGTGCTTGTCTCCACAGAGCCCCAAGTCCATGAATCATTTCTTTTCTGATCAAATCAAAATGTAGGTTTAAGAGTCATGAAATGCCCTAGTGAAAAGGAAGATTTATAGATGAGCTCGTCAAATATTTCCTAGGTAGATAATCTCAGTATAATGAAATCTAAGTGAAATTTCAACGAAATTCCAACATAAAACAGATTTTAAAAGAGGCACTAGGGGGGCACCTGGGTGGTTCAGTCGGTTGAGCATCTGACTCTTGATTTCAGCTCAGATCATGATCCCAGGGTCGTGGGGTTGAGCCCTGCATCCACCTTCTTACTGAGCATGGAACCTGTTTAAGATTCCCTCTCTGTCTCTCTCTCTCTGTCCCTCTCCCCTGCTTGTGCTTTCTCCTCTTTCTCTCTCTCTCTCTCTATCTCCCTCTCTCAAATAAAAAGAAAAAAAAAAAAAAGGCACTGTGGAACAGTGTGTATGCTATGTTGCTACTTGTGTTAATAAAAGAAAGGAGATGGGACAATGGTGGGAGGAGGGGGTAGGCTATCTCTGGACAACAGACCAGAGACTGTGACATTGGTTTCCTTTAAGGTAGAGAACTGGAGACAGGTTAGTAAAAAGACTAGTCACCACATACTGTTTTGTACCTCTTGAATTTTGAATCATGGGCATGCATCACCTATCCAATATTAAATTTTTTTTGCAATTAATTTTTTGTAGTAGAACTATTCTGATTGGAGCAGTCTGGGCTTCACCTTGCCCCCCCCCCCCCCCTTAGCCTACACCTCCACCCCTGGACAAAGAACCATTAGAATTTCTAATCCCATGAAGTTCCTCAGAGGATGCCACCATGGGATCTGGCTGGAGACCTGCTAAACTTTTTCAACCTTACATTTTTTCTTTTTTTTTTTTTTAAGGTTATTTACTTTTTAAAGTTTATTTACTTATTTAAGTAATCTCTGCACCCAACATGAGGCTCAAATTCATGACTCCAAGATCAAGAGTTGCACGCTCTTCCAACTGAGCCAGCCAGGCACCCGTCAACCCCACATTCCTTAACAGCCAGAATTGTTGCCTAGAGAGGCCAAGTAACTTGCTCAAAGTCACACAGCTGTAAATTAACCTAAATCTCCTGATTCTTCCTTCAGTGTTTTTTTTTTATGCATCCTCAGACATTTAATCCCTTCTATGTAGCATCCCAGATACTTGCTGAATTCCTACAACCATGCCAAAAAGATACAATTAATACAAGCACACACCAGGGGCACAGAAAGATTATTGACCGGACACCAAGTAAATAAGCACAGCCCTCACTGTCACAGTATTGAAAATATAACAATAACCCTTACCATCTGTGAAAAATCACCTTATTAGCAACCACACAATATAAAGGATTATGTAGTTTATTTGGGTATTTTGTAGCATGAGTCACAAGACAAACATTTTGAAGATAAAAGCACCATATATAGAAAGCAACTCTGTAAGGTTTTTGTCGATGCTGGCGCAGCCCCAATGACCACTAGGTGGCAGTAGTGTCCCAACAACAATAAAGCAGTAAGTCTACAGAGCTCTTCGTGAAACAATTATCACACAACTGCCCCACCTGGTTACACAGTCTTGAGACCCAGAGAGAATTATTAGTGTAAATTCCAAACAATTCGTCATTGTCTTGATAAGCTACGCTCTCTATTGTAACAGCCAAGAATGCTTTCGCTGGTGTCAAAGAGCAGGCTGAAACCAGCAGCCCTTGGGCAGAATCTGGTCAGCAGCAATGTGTTTGCCTAGGTCAGTGTTTGTTTGGTTTTGTTGTTTTGTCTTCATCCACAATGACTTTAGGTGGAACAGGCTCTCTCCAGCTTTCCAGATGCGGCACCACTCTTTAATATCTTATTAAAGATATTTAAGTTTCCTCCATATTTCTGCATGGCCCCTGAAGGCATTTGAGATTGAGATCTCTGCTAAAATGTCTTTCTTAAATATGCAGTAACTCCACAATTGCAATCTAACTGGTCTACTCAACAATCTTGAGCTCTCTCGCCTCCACCTATCTTTTCTTATATCACCCTTCTATCTGTAATGTTCTTTTCTGAGATGTGTCCTTTAAAAAAAAAAAAATTGTTAATGTTTACTTATTTTTGATGGGAGAGATAGAGTGTGAGTGGGAGAGGGACAGAGAGCAGGTGATACAGATTCCCAGTCGGGCTCCAGGCTCTGAGCTGTCAGCACAGAGCCCCATGCAGGCTTGAACTCACAAACCGTGAGATCACGACCTGAGCCAAAGCCTGACACTTAAGCGCTTAACTGGCTGAGCTAGCCAGGCACCCCCAAACCTTCTCATTCTTGAAGGTCCAGATTAAATGTCACCTCCTCCTTTTTCAGTCATATCAGGCTTAAGTGCATTTTCCCTCCCTTCTGTCCTCCAATGCCTCACAGGGCCTATACTACTTGGTTGGTGCTTGTTTTCCACTCCATAGATTTGTCTATCTTTCATTGGCCTCAGCTATTTGTAAGTTCTCTGAGGAGTCGGCCTCTTCTTCATGTATGTAATGGTATTTTGTACAGTGCCCTCCCCAGCTTTTGATTTCTTCCAACTTAAAAATTATGCCAATGTCTCCTTAATGGGGAGGAACGGGAGGCAGAATGGTTTAGAAAAAAGTATTGTAGGGGTGCCTGGGTGGCTCAGTCAGTTGAGCATCTGACTTCGGCTCAAGTCATGATCTCACAGTCCATGAGTTCAAGCCCCATGTCCAGCTCTGTGCTGACAACTCAGAGCCTGGAGCCTGCTTTAAATTCTGTATCTCCCTTCCTCTCTGCCCCTCCCCCGCTTGCTGTCTCTCAAAAATAAACATTTTATTTTTTTTTTTAAATTTTTTTTTTTTCAACGTTTTTTATTTATTGTTGGGACAGAGAGAGACAGAGCATGAACGGGGGAGGGGCAGAGAGAGAGGGAGACACAGAATCGGAAACAGGCTCCAGGCTCCGAGCCATCAGCCCAGAGCCTGACGCGGGGCTCGAACTCACGGACGCGAGATCGTGACCTGGCTGAAGTCGGACGCTTAACCGACTGCGCCACCCAGGCGCCCCTCAAAAATAAACATTTTAAAAAAAGGATTATAAGTCCTTAAAAAAAAGAAAAAAGTATTCTATAGAATATCACTAAAAATATATAATTTTTGATACAAGTATATGAAAAATTAAAACTAAGATAAGACTCCATTGTCTCCCTGAGGTGCTAAGAGGATATATTTCAGGATTTAAGATAAGCTCTGGAATGAGACAGCCTGGATACATATCATCGCCTCACCCTTAACAAGCTGGGTGACTGAGCAAGTTATTTCACCTACTAATAATAGGATAATCATAGCACCTATTTGAGAAGATTTTTTTTTTTTAATTTTAGTTTGAAATAACTTTCAAATTACAGAAAAGCTGAAAACTTTGTAGAGTATTTCTACACACCCTTCACTCGGCTTCTTCTGATGTTAACATCTTACATAAACATAGTCCAAAGATCAAAGCCAGGAATTGACATCAGTGTGATACTATTAACTACACCTACAGACCTTATTTGAATTCTGTCTGTTTTGCCACCAATTTCTCTTTTCTGGCCCAGGATCTTATACTGCATTTAAGTGTCATGTCTTCTTCATCTCCTCCAGTCTGTGATACTTCTGGAAAGGCAGGCCAGTTGTTTACAAAATGTCCCTCATGTTTTCTCATGTGTTGATGGAGGTTATGCATTTTTGGCAAGGATACCCAGATGAGATGCTCTGCCCTCTTAGTGCATCATAGCTGGGGGTACATGATGTCTACATGTCTGACTATTGGTGAGGTTAACCTTGGTAACTTGGATTAGGTGGTATCCGGGGGGCTTCTCCACCGTAAAGTTACTATTATTCCCTTTGTAATTAATAAATTTCTTGTGGGGAGATACTCTGAGGCTATGCAAGCACCCCGTTTCTCATCATACTCTCACCCACTAATTGGAGTGTCCATCACTGGGTCTCATCTGCAACAATTATTATTGCGGTGTTTGCCCAATGGCAATCTTCTATTTCTCTCATTCCTTCTGCATTTATTAAGCAGAATTTTACTGGAAGGAAAAACTGTTCCTCCTCCCTCCCCCCCCCCCCCGAGTAAATAATGGTGGATGCAATGAAGTAAGACATTTACAACAATGCCTGGCACACAGTGAAAGCTCAGTGTGATCCATTTCTAATGTTATTATTGAGACAGTGTGAAAGTCCTCTGATGAATATGGCCATTTTCTGATTGGGAATGAGTACTTCTAAAATGTTTAAGGATATTCCAAAATAGTCTACTGTATTAGTTTGCTACAGCTGCCATAACAAAATACCACAGACTGGGTGACTTACCTTTTCCACACTTCTGGAGGCTGGAGGTTTAAGATCAAGGAGTGAGCAGATCTGGTTTCTTCCCAGGCCTCTCTCCTTGGCTTGCAGACAGCCACCTTCTCCCTGCGTCCTTCCCTCTATGTGCTTCCCCCTGCTGTCTCCTCCTGTGTCCACATGTCCTCCTCTTATAAGAACACTGGTTGGATTGGATCACGACCCTCTTTAAAGGCCCTGCCTCCGCATACAGTCACATTCTGAGGTACGGGAATTAGAGCTTCACTGTATAAATTTTGTGGGGAACACAATTGAACCTGTAATATTTACTTATTTCAAAGAACAATTGTGAGGAAATAATTGTACGTGTGAGGGTGCTTTCAGAATTGGAAAGCACTGGAGCACCTGGGTGGCTCAATCGGTTAAGCGTTTGACTCATGGTTTCGGCTCAGGTCATGATCTCACAGTTCTTGAGTTTGAGCCCCACTTCGGGCTCTGTGCTGACAGCATAGAGCCTGCTTTGGATTCTCTGTCTCCCTCTCTCTCTTTGCCCCTCCCTTGCTCATGCACTCACTCTCTCTGTCTCAAAAATAAACATTTTTTAAAAATAAAAAAAAAAAAAGAACCGGAAAGCACTGTACAAATGCAAAGCAATGGTGTAGAAGTCATCACAGAGCTGTAGCCATGCACACACCTCACCTACAGACTGCTTAACAATGTCACTAGCACTATTAATCTGACCGTCCCTTCATGGCTATCACAGAACTCTGGAAGGCAAACTTCAACCCAGCTGCTGTCTGCCTTATCACACATTCTCGTTGATTGGCACCCGCCATTAGTGTGTTTCGGCTTTTTGTCTTCCTGAGGCTCCGGGCTTCTAGCAGCTCACTGCAGGCTGTGCGAGCTACCTTGACAGAGGCCCAAGGCTTGCCCTTACCTCAGAGAGGAAGCCTGCCTGTGAGGCCTGCCAGCACAGAGCCTGGTGGCTCCATCCACCAGCTGCGTAGCCTCGGGCTAGGCCGCTCAGCGCAGCACTTTGTCTCAATTCCACAGCTGAAAAAAAGGGATAACAACCCTCACAAGCAGGCAATGAGGATGAATGAGTTAATCTTTGTAGAGCATTTGGATAACACAAAATGGACAAATTCCCATTCATGTCTTTTGAGAACCCGCATCAGACTAAACACCTGCCAGGAAGCTAATCCTTTTATATAATGTTTTCTTGAAGGAGGCAATTTGCAGATTTTAATAAATCTTAGCCTCCCAGAAGTGGGAAAAGGGCACACACTTTACTCTATCTGCGTAAGTGACAAAAGGGAGAATGATCTCTTCCCACTGAAGGTTTTGCTTATCAGGGGCTACCAGAGGCCAGGCAGGAGCTGTGACCCTCGGTCTGCCTTGCCTGTCCTGGATAAGGGAAAAGACCCAGAGACTCTCCCCCTGGGCTGCTGGATATTTCTTCAGCCTCTGAAATCCTCTCTGTCCACAGCCTCCACGCTGAGTGTGTGGGAGGACAGAATGGATAAAGTTTAACTGCTTCCGCCACTAGCTTGCCAAGCTCGCCACCATTCTGCCAAGATAACAGCAGCCATTCCTTGCCTAAACATCATGCTTGGAAGCTATTCAGAGTCATGGGTGCTTTGACAGCCAAAGGAGAGAAGTCTTTCTTACGAGCTGCTTGGCCACTTCCAGAACATCCCAAGGGAACTTCTCTGTAGGAACTGTCTTTGTTTACTATACTGCATTCCCTTTTTTGGAAAAATTAATCCCTCTACCTGTGACTTACTGCCAGTGAGTACCCACCAAGTTTTGTTGGAAATCTTACTGTAGCATTTCCTTGCTCCACTGGCAGGTCATTATCACTTCCTGTTCAGCAGCAGCCTTCTAGAATATCTCCCTAAGTCATCCTGCATACTCCCAGTCTAGCCTTCCCTGTTCCTCTCCTCCTGGTCAAATCCTAAAATTGAAACAAAATCTCTCTATTCCCATATCCTCTGTGAAGTTCCATGTGGCTGTTGTGGCTTTGACCACGCAGAGACGGTGTGTGCACGTGTGACAGGCTAATGAGGGAAAGGAGATCAACAGGGGCTGACAGAATAGCATGTACAAAATCGTGAAGTGAGCACGCGGCCTATTTGGAGAACTACACATAATTCTATCAAACTGGGACCTAAGCAGCAGGCAGGAAAGCTGGCGAGGGCACACGGAGCAAGGTCACAAAGAGCCTCGGGTCCCACGTGAAGCTTGGGCTTTATCAAGAGACAGTGGGAATCATTGAAGGGTTTTATGGAGGGTAACGTCGCAAACAGATTTACAAGTTAGAAAGATTTCTCTGGAGTGGCTGGGTGATTCAGTCGGTTAAGCATCTGATTCCGGCTTGGGTCGTGATCTCAACAGTTCCTGGGCTGGAGCCCCACATCGGGTTCTGCGCTGACCGTGCAGAGCTTGCTTGGGATTCTTTCTTTCCCTCTCTCTCTGCCCCTCCCCTGCTTGTACTCTCTCTCAAAAGTAAACAAACAAATAAATAAATAAGATTTCTCTGGAGAATGCATGGGAGAAAACAGCTACAAGCGGGGAGACCATCCAAGAGACTGTTGCAACAATCCAGAGTTGACAGCCGCGAGGGAGGAGACGTGATGGTAACTAGGTGATGTTCTTCAAAGTGCTGTACTTGGACCGGTGCCACTGTCTGGATGAGAGTCAGTCTTCCACCTGTTTTTAGCGATCCACTATGAGATAAGAACTTTTGCTAGAAAGTAAACCCAAGGCAGTTCTTCCTTCATCAAGAAAGCCTTGCTTTAAAGGGAAACAAGTGTGTTTGGTGAGGTAGTTGTTTTACGTTTTCCATTCTGGCTCAAGTGCCTTATCTTTGTGGACCTGAAACCAGCAGTTTACAGACCAGTACCATGAGTGGCACTAATTAAAAGTCCATTCTGATCTGATGATGATTTGGATCCAAGAGAAAAAGTTCAGTCATGGTGGGCTAGGAAAAGGAAGAAGACAATATATGCTTGTAAGAAAAACCAGTAACCCAAGGTGCTGAAGAGCTAAGACGCTGAAAGAGTGATGCATGAACTAAGTCTTTGAGGGCTCAAATCCAGAAGCTGGATCCAAGAATGGAATTACTACAGGCTTTTGAATAAAGGAGAATGGAGTTCAAATCCTAACTCTATGAGTATATACTGACGCTAGTTAGCTGATCTCTCTGAGCCTCATTTCCCTGTCTGTAGAACGGAGGAAATGATACCTGCCTCACAAGAACACGCTACCATGATACAGCATGTGACAGGTGTTTGTGAACATCCCGAAGATCTGTCACATGGTAAGCACTTATGAAAATGTATTAAACACCAGAAAAATTAAGCAGAAAGGTAATGAGGAGACTGTTTACAAAAAAAAAAAAAAAAAAAAAGAGTAGTGTGAATTAAGAAAGTGTTGGGAGTGTTAGCCTCTCTGGATTACCAAACTCTGTAAAAAAAAAAAAAAAAAAAAAAAAAAAGTAAATCCATGCAGAGATCTGCCCCAGCAGAGCTGTAAAGTCCTCTTTTCTACCTCCATTCCTTCCCCAGAATTTCTTCCTACTTCCAGCTCCAGTCTGACGTTCTGTGGCCCAGCCTTTGAGTCATCCTGACTAAGTGTCCATCTCCAACCTTTAGTCTTGTCTGATAACAGGGCATTGCTTTGGTGCCATTTTGGCCCTATTTCAACCCCGTTCATGTTGTAGGTCCCTCTATTGGACCACCTGGGCTGCTCTTACTAATCCCCTCCCACGGAGATTCCCAGACTCGTAGCCCTATAGCGGTTGCCCTGACACCTACCTGCAGATAGATGCCCTTGAGAACACACAGAAGCCCATTACCTCTTTCTTTTGACCTCTCTACAATTTACCTACAGGACTCTGATGTAATATTGCCACCACCCTTGGGCACCAAACTTTGTGGTCAGATGGAAATGTATCCCAGTAGCTGATGAGTCAGGGGTTCCCCCACCCCTCAGTACCTGCCTGAGCCCCAGAATAAAACTCCAGTTCTAGATCCAAGCCCTTCACTACACATACCTCGGGTTAAAAAAGCAAATGGTACTTTATATTCATATGGCAGTTCGCAACTTACAATGTTCTTTCACATTATCTCATTTGAGCCTCACACTAAACTCATGATATAAAAAAGAATCAATTTCCTGATTTTACAGATAAAGGCAAGTGACGTAGCAAGTAACTATTCCAGTTTTCCTGACAGTCCTGGGGAAACTGAGATAGTTTGTCACCCTAGGTCCTAGAGCTAGTAAGTGACAGAGCTAGGATTTGAATTCAGCACACATAGCTCAGTACTGGATTAGTTGCACTCAATAAATATTTGTTAAACGAACGACACTTCATCTGTCTGCTTTCCACTGCATCGTGTGCCTCTCACAAACAGCATCCCTGTTAGACTAAGACATACAGGCTTATATGCCTTCTTTCTTCCTGAAATGGCAATCAGAGAAAGGATGGGGGAAAGCACTGCTTTGCATGAGAAAAGCATCCTTGCATTAACTCCCATGTAGGAATAAACACTGACAGTAATAATTTCAACAAAGGAATTAATTAAGCAGAGTCTGTGATTATCTTAACAAGAACTTGAAATCAAAAGTGATTGTGAATGGGCCACTAACCCAATCAATATACACACTCTGCCCCAGCATAATCAAAGCTGATTGCATATATGAATATTCAGTATATGTAAATTTTAAATCCTAGAATCACATCATAATGGATGGTTGTAAGAGACATGAAGTATATCTCTTTAAAGTCAAGCCTAGCCTCTGGGGCACTTGGCTGGTTGAGTTGAAGGAGCTTGGGACTCTTGATCTCAGGGTCATGAGTTCAAGCCCCATGTTGGCTGTAGAGGTTACTTAAATAAATAAAACTTTAACAAAAAATTAAAAAAGTCAAGCCTAGCCTCACTGAAACCATCTCAGGAAAGATGACAATCTGTGCTCTTTTCGAAGAGAGAGCCCACATGACACTTCATTTAACCATCAAGGAAGGATGAGAGTTAAGAGGATTTGTCAAAGGTATGAATTCTAACTCAACATGGAAAATCTTTCCCTTTCTCTTCACCTGCCAAGTAGGCTTCTGTCCCTCAACAACGAAAAAAGAGAGAGAGAGAGACAAGCGTTGTTATCCAGGGAGGGTTTCAGGTGGTGACCCTCGGAGGGGCAAGGGTTTCTTTACAGGCTCCTCCAGGGACTAGCTTGGGACTTTGTGCAAATCACAAAAACTCAGCTTCTCCAGGGGGACCAGTTAGAACAAGGTGTCCCATCTTCTGAGCTGTCACAGACACCCTCCGTGGCAGACAGCTAGTTGGGAGAGGGCCCAGGGTCAGCCCCAGGAACGTACCCTCTGCCAGACTCTTGTGCAGGCACCACTTCCAGTCACCACCCACCCAAGCCTCTGCCAGTTCAAGCTCCCCTCTGTCATCCGGGGTGCAACTGTCCTCCAAGACCACATCTAGCCTTTCTTTTGACATTTTTCCTTCATTAACGTATATCACCTTCGGGGATAATTATTTCCCAAGACTCAGCCACATTGTAGGGAATCCGTTGTATGCACTGAACATTGACCTTTTTCGCCACTTTACAATCTTTATATGCATCAAAAAGCTTCTGAATAGTCACCATTCATTCAACAAACATTTATGAGATGCCTATACTGTCTCAGGCACAGTGCTGGGTACTGAAATCTGCAGTGGAACAGTTACAAGGGGCAGGAGTTCTGGAGGCCATTAAGGGAGCAAGGAATAAAAAGCCATTCCTGGAAGAGAGGACAGCATCACACAGTTTAGACAAAATGCTCAGAAAACTACAAGTTAGCTCAGAAAGGCTGCGGGCAGGAGTCTTTAAGAATTGGCAGATGTGAGCCTGGATAATTCGGTACTTTTCCAGGAAGTCTTCTCCAGCTGATCCCTAGAAAACCAAACACCTCTGCCCTCTCTCCTTATTAAACATAAGACAATCAAGGCTTCCTACCCTCCCTTTCCCATTTTCCAATTCCCAATGCTTTTCCACCAATGAAAATAGATCATTCCCTATCTGCATTTTCTTTTCCATCTGTCTTCTGCATATACCCTACATGTTAATCCACATCAGTGTTTTCTGCCTGTAACCACTGGGAAGGGTGGAGTAGTCAGTGTTTCCTGTGACCCAGGAAGAAGAGAAAACAGAGGTTACCAGTTCTGGGCTATACAAGCCACTGTTTCCTCAGAAGCCTGGTTAACCTATCTTACTGTAACATCAGATACCTGTGTCTGCCAAGCATACATCGTTAACAGAAGAAACAGAATATTTTACACTCCCAAAAATGCTTTCTAGTGGCGCAAAGGGAGCTAAGCAAAGGACTGGCTTAATTCAGCCAGGGGTAAGAGCAATACAAACAGTGGGAAGGGAGAAAGGCTGAGAAAGGCAATGGAGAAGGGGAAGGAGGCTCTGTGAGAAGTGCTCCTGGCTTTAGCACGCTCACGGGCATGACAATCATGTGCCTGTCCCATCCACAGGCTCACCAACAAGTCTTCCCCCAGCTGTCATTGCCAACCTGAGCAGGTTGGGACAGGAATAGGATGCGACCCAAGGGCTGTCAACCCGCAGGCTGCACAGTGAGCTGTGATGCAGCCTGGGAATGATGACAACAGTGGTGATAATAACAGCTGTGATGTGTTGCGTGTTTACAATATGCCTAGTAGATAGCTTATCTCCGTTTAATCCTCACAACAATGCTATGAAGTAGCTACTACTATTATCTACCTTTTACAGAAGACAAAAAACATGTTTCCAGAGGCTTCACAAATCTCCCAAGATCAGAAGCTTAAGTCAAACCCTGGTCTGTCTGATTCTAGAGCCAAGCTCTTGCTCACCTTTCAGTACTGCTTTTCATTCATTTTGTGTGTGTGCAACAAATGCTACCTAGTACTCACTGCCAGCCAAGTACTGTGATAAGTGCAGATACAACAAAGGCCAAGATTAAAAATGTCCCTGCCCCCAAGCAGGTTATACTCTTCAGAGGAGCTGGATAAAGAACACACAAATAATGAAAATAAGTACAGGTTGCATTGAATGCTTGAACAAGGTGAATGGAATGTTATGGTAGAGGAAGATGGAAGAGAACTAGTTAATTGTATGGGCAGAGAAGGCCCCTTGATGAAGGGACATTACTGAGATCTGAAGGATGTGACACAGCCAGCCATGAAGTGACCTGAAGAAGAGGTGAGGGAACAACAAGACCCAGAACAGGCCTATCAAAGAAGAGGCAGGGGGTCAATGTGGCTTTTGTCTATAGAGAGTGTGGCAGGGAGCGGATCATGAGGGCCTGTAAATGCTGTAAAACGAGTTAAAGTTGTCTTCTGTGTGCAACCCATGCCATTGTAGTTTGTTAAGCAGTAGAGTGGTGGCTTTTTCACTTTTTATTAAAAAGAGAGACAGCATACATGGATTGGAGGAACAAATACTGTTAAATGTCCATACTCCCCAAAGCAATCTACACACTTAATGCCATCCCCATCAAAATACCAAAGCATTTTCCACAGAACTAGAACAAGTCATCCTAAAATTTGTATAGAACCACAAAAGACCCTGAGTAAATAAAGCAATCTTGAAAAAGAAGATCAAAGCCAGAGGTATCATAATTCCGGACTTCAAGTTGTATTACAAGGCTGTGGTAATCAAAACAGTAGAGGGCAGACGAAAAAATAGATACACAGATCAAGAAAACAGAAGAGAAAACCCACAATTGTATTATTAATCAATCTTAGACAAAGCAGGAAAGAATATCCAATGAGAAAAAGACAGTCTCTTCAACAAATGGTGCTGGGAAAACTGGACAACAACATGCAAAAGAATGAAACTGAACCACTTTATTACACCATACACAAAAATAAATTCAAAATGGATTAAAGACCTAAAATAAATTCAAAATGGATTAAGGACCTAAATGTGAGACCTGAAACCAAAAAAAAAAATGTAAAAGAGAGCACAGGCAATAACTTCTTTGACATGGGCTATAGTAACTTCTTTCTCAATATGTCTTCTGAGGCAAGAGAAACAAAAGCAAAAAATAAACATTGGGACTACATCAAAATAACAAAGGAGGAGGAGGAAACAATCAACAAAACTAAATGACAACCTATGGAATGGGAGGAGATAATTGCAAATGACATATCTGATAAAAGAGTATTTAAAATATATAAAAAAACTTACAAAACTCAAAAATGAATAATCCAATTAAAAAATGGGCAGAAGGCATGAACAGACATTTCTCCAAAGAAGGCACACATATGGCCAACAGACATATGAAAAGATGCTCATCCTCATTTATCATCAGGGAAATGCAGATCAAAGTACAATGAGATATCACCTTACACCTGTCAGAATAGCTAAAATCAAAAACACAAGAAACAACAGGGGTTGGTGAGGGTGTGGAGAAAAATGAATATTCATATACTGTTGGTGGGAATGCAACCTGGTGCAGCCATTGTGGAAAACAATGTGGAGGTTTCTCAAAAAGTTAAAAATGGAACTACCTTATTATGATCCAGCAATTGCACTATTGGGTATTTACCCCAAAAAACACAAGAACACTAATTCAAAGGGATACATGCACCCATATGTTTACAGCAGCATTATTTACAACAACCAAGATATGGAAGATATACCACATCTTCCATATCTTGGTTGTTGTAAATAATGCTGCTGTAAACAGCATTATATATATATATATATATATTATATATATATATTCCATTATATATTATATATATATATATATATATAAAATGGAATATATATATATAATATATATATATTCCATTTTATATATATATATATATATATATATATATATATATATATATAATGGAATATTATTCAACCATAAAAAAGAATGAAACCTTGCCATTTGCAACAACATGGATGGAGTTAGAGTATTCTGATAAGTGAAATAAGTGAGTCAGAAAAAGACAAACCCATATGATTTCACTCATATGTAAAATTTAAGAAACAAACAACAACAACAACAAAAAACAAGCAAAAGGAAAAAAATAAGAGAGAGAGACAAAGCAAGAAACAGACTCTTAATTATAGAGAACAAAGTGATGGTTACCAGAGGAGAGGGGGGTAGAGGGATGGATCAAATAAGTGATGGGGATTAAGGCATGCACTTGTTATAAGCACAGGGTGATGTGGTTTTGGAATGATGGGGATTTGGAACTGACAGCCAAGAAAGAATTTTTGAGACATCTTTGGTGCAAAAAAGGTGATTTCATTAAAGCACAGGGACAGGACTCAGGGAAGGTAGAGCTGTACTGGGGTTGTAAAGAATGACTGGTTATATACTATGGAGTTGGGGGAGGTAAAGGTATACGGAGGCCTCCAGAAGGACTTTCATATGCTAAAAGGGACTCTTAAGATGCCAGGGGCCTTGCTATTATCAAGCTAAGGTTGTTTTCTCTCTAGTAAGGCACTGACATTAAGACAGTAGGGGGTTTGGGGCACCTGGGTGGCTCAGTTGACTGAGGTCTGACTTTGGCTCAGGTGATGATCTTATTGTCACTGGGTTGGAGCCCTACATTGGGCTCTGTGCTGTCAGCCCATCAGCACAAAGCCTGCTTCGTCCTCCTCTCTCTGCCTCTCCCCCACTTACACTCTCCCCAAATAAATAAATATTAAAAAAAAAAAAGACAATAGGGGGTTCCTGGAGAAATGTTATACTCTGTATTTGCCTCGAGTATTTGTCAATGAGCTGAAGGTCATAAAGAAATTTTTCAAATAAATTTTCATGTTTATTTATCTTTGAGAGAGAGAGAGAGAGAGAGAGAGAGAGCGAGCAGGGGAGGGCTAAAGAGAAAGGGAGACACAGAATCCAAAGCAGGCTTCAGGCTCGGAGCTGTCAGCCCAGAGTCCAATGCGGGGCTCAAACAAGATCATGACCTGAGCCAAGTTAGAGGCTTAACCAACTGAACCACCTGGGCTCCCCGAAGATTGCCTTTTTCTTGTAATTTACTAAGACATTTGTAAACTTAAGGAGACTCCCACCTTACATGATTGTGATCTCTATCAGTTAACCATTTGTTTTCCCCCTTTCCTTTGCTCTTGGACAGCCAGAAGTGCTAGAGGAATATCCCACAAATGACCTGGAGAGGAGGAGGGATGTGTTTGCTGAGTCTCAGCTTGCATTATGCTCCCTCATCATTAACTAACTGTAATTAAAATAAAAACTTTAAGAAAAAGAAAGGCAGCATAGTGTTCTAGTTAGAAGCATAGATTCTAGAGACAGAATAACTGGCTGCAAATCCCTGACTTGCTGCTTGCTAATGTTAAAAAAGGGACAACAGGCCCCAAATGGAGTCACTTGTGCTAAGCCCACGTCACCAAACCAAGACTTAATACCGAACTTAATTACACTTTCAACCTCTCCCAGAAGTAGACTCGGGCCAGTTAATTTGGAATTTCCTCATCAGCACTAAGGTAATCTGCCTGATGGACTTCTGCTCTCCCCTAAAGGAAGGTGACCTTGCTGCAAACAATCCACTCTTTGCTAATGACTTCCTTGTCCTGTCCCCTTCTGCCTATGAAAATATTTCATTTCGCCCAAGTCTTCAGAGCTCCTTTCTATTTGCTAGATGAGATGCTGCCCGATTCATCAATCATTGAATAAAGCCAATAAGAACTTTAAAATTTACTAGGATGGGGCGCCTGGTGGCCCAGTCAGTTGAGCGATCAACTTCAGCTCAGGTCATGATCTTGTGGTTTGTGAGTTTGAGCCCCGTGTCGGTCTCTGTGCTGACAGCTCAGAGCCTGGAGCCTGCTTCAGATTCTGTGTCTCCTTCTCTCTCTGCCCCTTCCCTGCTCATGCTCTGTTTGTCTCTCTCTCTCTCAAAAATAAATAAAAATTATTATTTTTTTTTAAATTTACTAGGATAACTCTTGCTTTTTAACAGATTTGGTGGCAGCCGTGGGATCTGAAAGAGACTTTCAACAGTTTGGGGGACAACAAAAACACAGGCATGGTCCCCATACACCCTTTGAGTTCTCTGTCTTTCTCACTGTTTCTGAGGGCCATGGGTTAGCTCCTCTGGATTCGGAGCTCCACTTTCTCTGCATCACACTCCTGATTTAACTGGCTTTCCAGTCCAGCGCTTGTCAGGTGAGCTTGAGCAGGCACACAGTTCCATCTGGAACTTGAGTCCCTAGTCCTTGGTTCAGTCCCCAGCTCCCCATTTGTTTGGAATCCTAGTCCATAGTCCCCATCTGTTGATTTCTGCTGGCTCAGTCCTCTCCCCAGACCTCAGTTCGATGCTGGGAATTGCTGGTCGTGCACACAAGGCTTTCTATTGACCAGTCAGTAATATCTGTGGTTACTCCTGGCATGTTACTATGAGCATGTTTATCTGTCTTGCTTTGTATAATTTAAGGCTACTGCTAAGGGACTCTTGGAAGCCAAAAGCCATAAAATTGGTGGCCATGAGCCAAGCAGTAGAGGCTATCAGAGCACTCACCACCTAACTCTAAGACCCCCGTGTTAGGATAAGTTGGTCACAGAACAGGTTAGACTGACACTAGGTCACCCCGACCTCAAGAAATTTCCATGCAGTGAGATACACTGTAAAGCACCACACAATCCCCAGCCTCAGGGCCCATCCCTTTTAAGAATTAGCTTGGTTTCTGGGGACCCAAAGGCTTAGCTTAAAAAAATGGGATCCTTAAATTCCAAGGAGTTGAGCGTGCTACCTTCCAGCACATCTGCTTACTTTATGTATAAAAACTGTGATCCTGGAAGCTATGAATATCTACAAAAGTGGCAAAATTTGTATTAAATTTGTGTCCTAAACTTGGCTTGCTAACTGTCAGGTTCGGGGTCCCAGAATATGGCTGGACAGAAATGTGGGTTGCACCCCCATTTGCAGCTAGAGATTTGTGGACAGAAATGTGAGTTAAACTCCATTTGTGGTTAAGGATCCTACCAAACCACCACCAGCCTTCAGGGAAATCCCAGCCCAGAATTACGGTGGCCATTATGGAGAATATTGCAATGAGACAAGATTATCCATTTAAGCAGTACACTTCAAAGCAAGGGCTCTCAAATCAAACAGAATGGGATACCTAATTTAATTGCCATGCAGAAGCTTCCTAAAGGCTTCAAGACTCCAAAACACCTTCACTGAAAAACTCATTGTAAAACGTGGAAGAAAAAATTAAAGACACATGTGGGACCTAAAACGAAACACTGAGATGGATGCAACTCTTACTGCTCCCTCGATTTTTCTTGACTCAAGTACTCCTTCTGGTAGTAATCCTCCATCTGAATTCTTTCCCCTCTGAAGAGACCACATGACCATAAACCAAAGCGCACCAAGTTAGTGGCTACTTAGAGACACCCCCAGAGCTACCCATAAAGGAGAGCCCCCACATGGGCCCCGCCCAGGGCTGATGGGACTCTGAGGGATTCTCTGGTAAACTGCCACATTATTTTCTTAAACAGCCAAGGGAAACTAAACCTAAAATTAAAAATTGATTAGAAACCTTGCCAAATTCTAGTAGATATCAGACCTACACTCTCCACTTTAAACTCCACTCAGAGACTGCAGATGGAATCCCAGGAAAACGTCCTTTGTGGAGGATTTACTAAAATATTCCAAAGACAAGCTCTAAATCCAGAACATAAAAATCTTTTTATTTCCATCTTAGTTGGAAATCTCCCTGATACAAAAAAGCAAATTGATAAGAATGTGATAGGTTGGAAGATCAGTCCCTTGATGTCACCTGGCCACAACCCAATTCTTTGAGGGATTAAAAACAACTTTCCTTATTTTACAAATCTCTGTGAAACCAGAAATGTGGCTCCATTTTTTATCAATCCCCAAACCTCCCCCTATTTATCTTAAAGGGCTTGTAAATATTGTAACAAGTCTGGCCTTAGAGAATTGGCATTCTGTTCCTATGCTTTTGAGATGTAAATATTCTACCTGATCTTCTCCACTGAGCTTTATCTAGGCCATCTCTTTGAAATGCAAAGTTCAGGGAGGTAATTCTTATCAAAAGGGAAAAAGGGGGGAGAGTATTTGAAATTTAGGTGAATACAAAATCTAAAGTGTTTTCTCTACAAATAATAGTAAAATAGTCATCTAAGCAGGTAAATTCAAGTTATTCCATCTACCAAAACCACAATTTGGATTCAACATATTTTATAACTAGTGACTTTTGTATTATCGTACCTGATTCATGGATAGCTAAAATTTTAGAATAGACTATAAGGTCTCTTTTGGCATCTGTCTGTATGTTTGTGTGTGTGTGTGTGTGTGTGTGTGTGTGTGTGTTATACATGTACGTATATGTTATATACAATGCTGTTATATACCTAAACAATGTTGTTGTATGTATATATTAATGATATATATGCTACATTCCCAACAACCATAATTAGTTCTCCATGCCTGAAGGGACATTTGAGTGGTGCATCACACTGTCTACCACAGGAATGTTCTTGAAAACATCTGTAGGGGAGTAGGGGAAACATGACTGGACAGAGGCATAAGTTAAACTGTGATGTAGTTCTAACAGAGACCTCCTCCAGTTCTTCAGGGAACTCTGGAACTGGTATGGCCCTCTAGAGTTGTCCTGAACTAAAGGCCTTTGTACCTTTGCTTCAACTAACATTGGATGCAGACTGTTCCTGGGGAAAGGGTCTAATCTTGAGCAGAAGACAATACTCAATGAAGTAATCAGTTGTGAACTGCCAACAGCCAACAGTTCAGCTGGCAGAATGAGTGCTATAGTCCTGAAAGGAATATCTGGATGTTAGACTACAGTCTCCAGTAGTAGTTATCAGCCTATAGATGATAAATTAGGCCACGGACATGGATGGGATCCCGGGGAGAAAATGCAGAGTAAAGAGAATAGAACCCAGGACCTAGCCCTAAATCTAACTACTAGAAGCCAGAGGGGGAGAGCTGGTAAAGAAATGGTAAAAGAGCAGCCAGAATTGTGGGATCTAAAGGGGGGTATGTCTGATCAATTGGGGGCCCTCAAATGTGGGGCAACAACCAGCTGGAAGCCAATGGCACTTGAGGTGGAAGAATTCTCCTGAGACAGAACAAAGGAGATAGAAGTTTGTTGAATACACTGCAAGGGAGCAGCTGGCAAGTCCGCAGAGGAGAGGCTGCCTGCAATGAGGCAGTGGATGGAAGGGGGAAGTCGAGGAGATTTGGTGAAGTATGGAAGCTTCCCTTTTCTTGGTAACTGTGCCTGGTTCTAAGTAGCCCATTGGTCAGTTAGGGCCTCTGGATATTCTGAGGTGGGAAGCCTGCTGGGCCTGTCTGTATTCAGCTGGGGGAGGGGGGGGGGGCAGGGGCACTGTGGACCCTTTCCATTGTTTGAAATTGTTTGCCTAAAAGTGTCGTCTCTAAGAATGGCAGAAGAAAACCCAGGGGAGCAAGGTGTCACTGAAATCAGGGAATAAGGATAGAACCATTCCCCAAGGGGAATGATGCTGAAAGTCTGGCAAATGTAAGACACCACATATCCATTGTCTTACCAGCATAAAGATCATTGGTAACTGACTAAAGCTGTTTTAGTGACTAGTGGAGAGACAGGCCAGCTTAGAGTGTGAGGAAGGATGAAATGAAGTTCAGGAAGTGGAGACTACTTATGAACACAACTTTTTTGAGATTTACTTAAAAAGGAACATAAAAATAGGTGGGGGTAGTAGCTGGAGGTAGATAAGGGCTCAACATAGGATTTTGCATGTTTTATTTGTGCTTGCTTTTTATTTTGATAACTACTAGAGTATGTTTGCATATTGAGGGAAGATATGGATGCTGCTGGAGAAAAGATAAGAGAAGAACAAGGGTCAATGGCTAGCTGGCAAGAGGCAATGGCTCTCAGGGCCAAATGGGAGAGACTAGCCTTTGGTAAGAACAGGACCATGAGGAAAGATGGGGAAAGATGTGGGCAGAATTATGGTTGGGTGGTAGAATAAATACGTTCCCAAAGATTTACTTTATTTTCTCAACGAAATATAATTGCCTTGAGTAGGTTAATATGTGCTTGTACCTTGCAGTTCTGCTCCCACCCTAAACTATAATGGTCCCAGACTCTGCCTCTCATATTAAACAGGAAGAGAGAAACAAGGTGTGGCTTTGCAGAGCTAACAGCCACAGGCATATGTTGCTTTGCTTCTTGGCCTTCTTTCTTTTTTCTTCCATTTACAGTCAGGGGTGCCAGCTTTTAGACCAGTAACACAGGGTGGGGCTAAAGGTCAAAAGGTGACAAGATTTCAATCTGAACTCACTGGAGTGCTCAGCTGTGCTTCCTCATTTTAATCAGGAAATCCTGGAGTGACCTAGCCAGCAAGAACACATCTGGGGAGACAGTCAGGGGAGGAGGGAAAAGAGAAGAAGGAGGAATCATGTAGCAAGGAAGGGGGAGGCTCATCTCTCTTCTCTGGGCTCAAAATGGATCATTTCTTTAGTTCCTACCTTTGCATATATTCAATGTGCGCCCATTTTGATCTCTGCCGTACCTTTTCCCTTTGCAGTTCTGTTTTTATAATCTCTTCCCCGACTAGCGAGGATTTCATTGCACTTACACATAAGGTCTGTTGATTTCCACATACACCCAAGATAATCAACATTATATCTTATTATATTATAAAGCATACAGATATTAGTGGTAAAACAAAGAAAATAAAACAAAAGGTATTTATTGACATATAAGTATAGTCCTAATATATTGTTTAACAATAAATGTAGGTTTTTAAAAGTATAGATCAATAAGTAGATATGTATTCAAAGATATATACATAATATATATATATATATGTTTTTAAATGGCTAATACTTATTAAGTGGATATTATATACCAGCTATAATGTTAGCTCTGACTTTTGAAAAGTGATGTTTTTATTTAAAAATTTTATCAGTAGTTATTAATTTTCCTATATGCATTACTTCTGTAACTTAAAAAAATTTTTTTCAATGTTTATTTATTTTTGAGAGACCAAGAGTGTGAGCAGGGGAGGGGCAGAGAGAGAGGGAGACACAGAATCCAAAACAGGCTCCAGGCTCTGAACTATCAGCACAGAGCCCAACACAGGCCTCTAACTCATATACCACGAGATCATGACCTGAGCCAAAGTTGGATGCTTAACCAACTGAGCCACCCAGGCACCCCGTGTAAATTTTTTATTTAAAAAATTTTTTCTGTAAAAATTTTACAGTCAATTTTAGAACCAGTATCAGGTCCCTGGTAAACCCTGTCATTTACAACCAGATTCCATGGTTCCTCCTCCCATTTGCAACCTATAATTGTATCAGACATGAGGTTGGACCATTCTTCTGCTCTGGTCAGTCTTTCCTCTGCTCTTTTTAACATTTGCCAACCCTAGGTCTGAGTTTGGAATGCCTTGCCAAGCTAAGTATCTTCTGGGCTCTGTAAATCACTAACAACAAATTTCATTAACTTACTTTAATTTCTGTTCTCTTCTCAAAGAAGCTCTCTGATTTTTTAAAAGCCTATGCATGGTTCCCCCATTACTCCAGTGTTTGTGGCTTTGACCTCCAATCTCTTAACTACTTGAGTGCCAGAAGCAGCTCCCCACTGTGGCTGACTTCTTGCAAAAAGGCAATAAGTGCCTCCTCTACCCCTAAATTGTCTCCTTTTTCACTCTACCTCTGTTGCATCTTTTCATACAATGAGAAAGAAAACTTGACTCTTTCTTTCTCATAAAGTTTGGACGCAAGAAGAGAGATGGTAAACATGTGCTCAGAGGAAGTAACAGTGTTTTTGTATCATGTGTCAGTCATGTTCCAATCAGGAAAAATTATCCTGACAACCAAATAGCCAAGTACTTTTTAGCACTCATCTGTCTTCTATAAATTTAGTTCTCTGTTCTAGAGTTAACATGCCTCCTACATTCTTATAGATATGATACAGTTAAGCCTGCCGACAATGACAGGCATACGGTTAAAATTGCTGCAAATCTTCTTTCCTATTTCTCTCTCTTGAAGTTGAAAATTACCTGAACGTTGGCATCCCACATTTCCTGTTCAATCTCCCTATTTCCTTTGGAGATCACAACTAAAATGGCTGGCAAAACCTCCTTGAAGGCGCTATTTTTAAGAGAAGTGGGATGGGGAGAGAGAGTGGGAGCATTCCTAATTCCTGTAAGAAAAAAAAGGGCCAGAGAACTACTAGAGTCATGTTTCCTGATTTGTCCTGCAGGCTTTTTGACACCCTACTGGCCAAACTCCCTAATATTGTACTACTTTGTCATAGTTTCCAGGGAGTATTTTCCTGAACAGATTATGCTTATTTGATTTATAGGAAAAGTCTAAGACTTTTATAGATCTAAACTTTTCTTTTGGAAGCTACTCCTTGCACGCTGAATAAGACCCTAATTTGAATTAAAGAGAAAAACAGTAAAAGCATAAGAAAACACACTCAGAGGCTAAAATGTATGTTTTATTCCTTAACTTCTATCTGCTATGCACCCTGTTTGTTTCTATTTTTTTAATTAAAAAAATGTTTTTGATGCTTATTTATTTATTTTGAGGGAAGGGTCAGAGGGAGAGAGAGACAGGGAGAGAGAGAGAATCTCAAGCAAGCTCTGTGCTGTGTTTGCAGAGCCTGACACAGGGTTCAATCCCATGAACTGTGAGATCATGACCTGAGCCAAAATCAAGAGTCTGATGGTTAACCAACTGAGCCACTCAGGCACGCCCCCCCTTCCCTGTTTGTTTCTAATTACCCCCGCATGTATCTGGATTTGAAGACCCCTACCAGCCAATTAGTGTTTCTTAACTTTAATCCAAAGTAAAGGAGGATGAATGGTAAGTCTAAGCCTAGGTCACAATTAGAAACATGACCTGGAATATATCCCCATTCCAAGTGCATTGATGACCTCTTCTTTGTGAGGATCAGCATATTCACTGTGTAGGGGAGGAAAAGTTTTCCTCTACTACTGTAGATTCTTTTGGTTTGTCTATGAATTAAATTAACATAAAACAGATTAACTGGAGAAAAACAAATTTAATTACATTTATAAGGGAGTCCCATAAAATATATGACACCCGAGGACAAGTCAGTCAGCTGAAGCTTATATGCCATCCTGATTTAAGAAATGAGATAAGGGCTTAGAGCATCAAGGGGAGGAAGGTGATTCACGGACAATAGGAAAAGCAGATGTTTGGGAATTAGATGTTTGCATTGCCATATAGATATGTCTTTCAGACAAAAAGTTATCTTTGGTAATAGCTCTCTTTCCGGACCAGGCTCTCTATTTAAATTCTTTTAGATAGTTAAGGGAGAAGTAAAAGTTTTTCTTGAATCTGCTGGGTCTTGATTGCCTTTAGCTCAAAATAATCTACATGCCAAAGTGGCATATTTCAGGATCATGCTCCTCCTGTTTTCCTTTGAAACTTCCCTAAGAAGTGTTGCAGTCCAGAAGTTAAGTTGATAGACTGCTTCACCTAATTGAACTAGTCTCTTAGTCCTGAGAATAGGTCAGTTCAGTGAAACAGTTGTGTCTCATTTCAGGATGCAGAGAAGTAAGTGGGCTCATGTTAGGCCTGTGGTGCAAGCCACCTGGTATTTAATAAGAGATATTTCTATGGAAACAAAAGAAAAACAATGGTCAATGATCAGAGCAGACTACAGTCACAGTTTATGAGTTTTGAAGGCAGACAGTTGAGAAGATTTCTAGATGTCCAGCTTGAAGCATCTTCAGATGGAGTGAGGGCGGGCAGTGACAATATGATAGATCTTCCTGATTTGTAATTTGAATATCTCTGGTGATCTTTCTAAGTGGCCTGTAGGCCAACAGGCATGAAGATTACCCATACATGAACTATTATCATGATTTCTCTGAAGTTTATATCAAGTTGTCCAGCATAGCTTGCAGGGTTTTAGAAAAAAAGCAACTTTAGTTCTCCATGACTCCAAGTCAGAAGGGTGAGATAAAATTTGAAATGTTAGTTTGGAGAGTTGTAGCCAAATACTGGAGAAAACTTGAAGAATTCAGGATCCATTCCAGTGTATAGGTAGAAAAAAACCTCAAAGCAATGAGCAATACTAGAACCTGATGTCCACAAGTGTTTATCATAGTTTCTATTAGAACATAATTTTTCTGTCTCTGGTAACCCCTATTTCTATCAAAGAAAATGATCATAAGACTAATTTGTTTGCAAAGTCAGTCTAGTTTCAATATATTTTGCCAGATTATTTATATAAGTACAGCAAGAATAGTGATTAACCATATAGGCTTTTTAAATCTACTTTGCTAGACATTTTTCATAAGGAATCTCAGATTCCAACTTTTTAAAAGCCTCTTGAGGCTAGAAAGATAAGCCAAAGACTTGCCATCAGAGTTTGCCTGAAAAACCTATAGATTTTGGTTATTTCCTCTCTTCTTGAGGTCCCCAAATTAAGCTAAGGTTCCTGTGCCTGCCAGAAAGTGATCTTCCTTACTCACCTGGTAAGACTGTCAAAAACCCTAAAAGCAGGGCAGAGAGATTTTTGCAAGGGGCTTTATTAATTCCATAAAGTCAACCTTAGTTTCTTAAAGCTATTTGGTCACCTGAGTTTATCACATCATTCTCAAATATGACGTTTTAGTTAAAGCATTGGTAATATAACCCATGTTTCTAATTTTCTTATTACAAAAACAGATTCTTACTGAACTTACACAAATACGTATATTGCCATGAAAATATAAGAATAGTCAATATTTTTCAAATTCAGGAGGGATCAGTTAGGGAGAAAATGCAATTATGTCATCTTTGTTCACAAAGGCATATCTTGCCAAGTTGTTGACAGCTTAAAAGAAAAAAAGAAAAGCTTTCCTTAAATCTGGAGAAACAAAACATAAGGAACCAGCAATGTTTCAAACAAAAAAGTCATAATAATTATAATCATCCACCTCAGTTCAGTCAGTTCCATGTAATTAATATTTGTTCTGCTTGAATCAGGTTTTTCCATTAGTTTTAGAAATTCCTGGGGTGCCTGGGTGGCTCAGTCAGTTAAGTGCCCAACTCTTGGTTTTGACTCAGGTCATGATCTTATGGTTAGTGAGTTTGAGCCCCACATTACCCTCTGCACTGACAACACTGAGCCTGCTTGGGTTCTCTCTCCCTCTCTCTCTGCCCCCTCCCCTGCTCACATGCTCTCTCTCTCTGTCTTTAAAAATAAGTCAATAAATATTTTTAAAAATTTTCATTTAGAAATGATTTGGGGAAGTTTGTCAAAAATATCAGAAGGTTTAGACACTTTACCAAATAAGATCATAGATCATCATGAAACAATACTCAATTTCTATTTAACCAAAGTGACAAAAGGTTTTAAGGCAAATACAAAAGGTTACGTAGTTGTGAGCAAAACCAATAAAAGACCTGATAAAGCACAGAAAATTATTTTGAGAAAACAAAGAATATTTGCTTTCTAGGCAAAAAACTTGAAAGGTAAAGACAAAACTGGGTGTTATGCATAGGGGATGAATCACTGTAATCTACTCTTGAAATCATTATTGCACTATATGCTAACTAACTTGGATGTAAATAAGTAAGTAAGTAAGTAAGTAAATAAATAAATAAATAAAGAAAATTAAAAAACTAAATTAAAAAAGTAACAAAACAAAACAAATGAAAAGGGTAATGACAAAACTTCCATAATCCCTTAGCAGGAGCAGTACAAGAAAACTTAGTCCTTTTAGCAAATGAAAGAAAATTAAGGTTTAGTTTTACATAAGTACATTACTGATTTTAAAACTTAACTTTATAACCCTTATATGATAAGGACAGCAGCTCTCAAGTCCTCAAATAATTAGTTTGCAGCCTAAATGACATCTTAGAGGATTCACTCTCCCAACTACATTGTTTTCATTTTACCTTTTTTTATATCATGGAATTTTGGAATATTTTAATAAATCCTATGACAAAGTTTTTAGAAGGTTTTTCTTTTCCTCTAGGTACATTTAGCTTCATTTTTGCTTCAGGGGGGAACCTAAAAAAAAAAAAAATTCTTCCTTTTAAATATCTTATCAGTTTTCAGCAGGGACAAAAGTAAATATTTCTGGCAGTCTTGAACAACCCACCTTGGATGTAAGAGGGGTCCCCAAAGAGGGTGCATAGGATACTGAAATTCCAAGATCCAGAGTTACTCCCAAAGATAGCCAAAAGAGAAAATAAAAAATCTGCATGCCCCGGACAGGCAGAAAGCCAAGCCAAGTTCTTAGGATACAACAACTAGATAAACGAGAAAGCCAAATTATGTACACAGCCCAAATTTCCACTGGTTGATGAATGGATAAAGAAAATATGGTATATATATGTGTGTATATATATGTATATATATATACACAATGGAAAATTACTCAGCCATAAAAAAGAATGAAATCTTGCCATTTTCAACAACGTGGATAGAGCTAGAGAATATTATGCTAAGTGAAGGAAGTCAGTCAAAGAAAAACAAAACAAATTATTTCACTTATATGTGGAATTTAAGAAACAAAACAAACAAGCATAGGGTAATTAAGACGGAGAGAGATCAGCCAGCCGAGAACAGACTCCTAACTATACAGAACAAACTGATGGTTACCAGAGGGGAGGTGGGGGAAACAGGTGATGAGGATGAAGGAGTACGCTTGTGATGAGCACTGGGTGTTGTATGTAAGTGTTGAATCACTAAATTGTACACCTGAAAAGAACATTGCACTGTGTGTTAACTGGAATTTAAACAAAAACTTAAATAAAAAAAAAAAGAAGACAATAGCTATCCCAGGGAGGGAAAGGATCAATAATCAATATGTCTAGAGTTGTAAAGAAAGGAACAACATGAAATTTTATTTTCTTCTTTCCAGGAGACCTGAACTCCTTGGTGGCAGTTTAGGGTACATCTGTGAAGGACATTGCATAGGAAGACCTAAAGCTGGTAAGGCCTGGTTATAGCCCTCAGCAAAATTATCCCTACTGCCCATCCCAGGTGCTTCTGCCAAATTCACTTTCTGACTTTTGGTATTTTTACACGTAAACTGTATACCCTGGGCCTGGGCATCAGGCTGAAGTGCTCACTGTAAATTTTATAGGGAAATGAAAGTTAAATATGGCAGATGTGGGCATATTTTGAGAAAGTGAATTTACTTTGGATTTAATTCTTCTTCTAATTTCAATGCTATCATCTTCTTAATGGATTCCCTAAAGTTAGCCATTATATCTCTTTGTGTTCTTTTTAATTTGGTCTTTCCCTGTGTACCAATAAGACAATTTGTTCAGGATGAAAGCTCTCTAATTTCTTTTTTCTTTCAAACATAGCCAGTTCAAAGGATCCATCATCTAGCCATTGATGAGTAGGATCTCATATTAATGTCAATGGCAACTCAAACCAGTAAACCTTTTATGACTTACACATGGGTGCAAGAGGTATTCCCAAAGAAAAGTGTGGGGGGCGGGGGGAAGCAGCTCTCATAAGGTCCAGAAAGTGCACTCCTAAAGTTAGCCTAAGAAAGATCTAGCTGCAAATGGAGTGCAGTTCACATTTCTGTTGCCACAAATTGGTGATGACTAATTTGAAGGTTGAGGTGACACAGACCCCTTAAGGACTGGGACCTCTTATGACAAACTCCCCTGACAGCTGGCACAGTTGGACAAAGAGAACACTGCTTATCAGATCCACAGTCTATTCAGCTGTCCACCAGATGCATGCATCCTCTAACTGGTGGACCAGACAAAATACTCTCATTGGTCATAAAGCCAAGCTCTCAAAGCATAGAACAAGATGAAAGGGAAACCTCATCTGGTTTTTCTTATATGCACATTAACAGTTGTAGTTAAGCCTTGAGTCTTTTGGAGCCAAACGAATACTCAAAAGGGATGTGCTTCCAGTTTGAGGATTGTGTGGTATTTTTTTACAGAGTACCTTGTTGCACAGAAATTTTCTTGAGGTTGGTGGGTAACCTAGTATCAACCTAACCTGTTCCATAACCAAGTTATCCTAACAAGAGAGTCTTTGAGTTAGGTGATGAGTACTTTAATAGCTTTTATGTGCTCCACCCATTCTCACCAACTTTGCGGTGTTAGCTTCTAAGATGTCCTTTAGCAACAGTGTGTTAGTCTTTACCTAATGTGCACATTAACCCACACCAAAGTTTATCTAAATAGACATCAGTCATGGTGAGAACTGTGGACTCATCAGTCTGTTAGACAGGCTTATAGGGCCTATGATTGTATTCTACCTTACGGCTTTTATCCTTATGACAAAGACACAGAAAAACAGTGACTATCTCTGGGAGGAAAAGGATGAATAAAAATCAGGAGTACTCATATCAAATCTTTACCAGGGTTACTATACCCAAAGAACTATTTCCACAAATATTTTTCCTGCTACTCTAAATTTAGAAAAGGAAGAAAAAGACTCTTACCTCTCTTGTTTCCAATTCTCCCTGTAGGCAGAGATCTCAGAGGCTGATGTTGTAAGAATTCTTAGCTTTTTTTGTCAAAGATTTCTCAGCTGCAACAGCCTCAGAACAAGCAGTGTCCAGCCAGCAAAGTTTGTCCCATCTGAGTCACCAACTGTAGGGGAGGAAAATTTTTTTCTCTTTCTTTCTAGGTTCTTTTGGCTGGTCTATGAATCAAACTGACATAAGACAGATTAATGGGAGAAAAACAGATTTAATTATGTTTGTAAGGGACTCCCATAATATATATGAGACCCTTGGACAAGTCAGTCAGTGGAAGCTTGTATGCCATCCTTAGCTAATAAATGGGATGGAGGGGGGTGGGGAAGAAAAGAAAGGAAGAGAAAAGAAAGGAAAGGAAAAGAAGGAAGGAAGGAAGGAAGGAAGGAAGGAAGGAAGGAGAAAGAAAGAAAGAAAGAAAGAAAGAAAGAAAGAAAGAAAGAAAGGGGACAGGGGCCTGGGGCATTAAAGGGGAGGAAGGTGATTCACAGGACAATAGGAAAAGCAGATGTTTGGGAATAGAAATAGATCTTTCAGACAAAAATTATCTTTGGTAATAGCTCTCTTTCTGGGCCAGTTCCCCTATCTAAATTATTTTAGGTAGTTGTTAAGGGAAAGGTGAAAGTTTTTCCTGAATCTGTTTGGTCATAATTGCCTTTAGCTCAAAATAATCCACATGCCAAAGTGGCTTATTTTGTGATCACATATTTTGCTGCCCTTCAATTACATTTTCTTTTTCCCTGTCAATTCTTGCAGGATTACATAGCATTGCATCCAAAGAAAGTAAAGTAGACTCCTTGGGGAAGATACCAGAAGCAGATCATCTGGACATCCCACCTCTCTGCTCAATTCTTGGTAGGATCTTAAAGTAAATAGTCTTAGTCAGATACATGTACCACTATTTATCACCTCAGTCTAGATGTCAAGGATGGTTCTAAATACTTAAAGGTCACCTGTACATGTGTTCTTCATGAGACTCATGAATTAAATGACATGAATATGAAATAAATACATAGGTACAGATGTTATGTGATTCAATGATAGTCCTGTTTATACAAATAATTTCTTAACATTGACCAGTTAATAAATAATACACATCAAAATTGGTCTTTACTAACACCTTGTGCCCACCAATAATTGTGGTATCAAATCAGGCTTCATTTCCTCCGAGTGCCTGTGATATCACTAGTAGTGAAGTTTCCTGAAAAGTCACAGAAGTTTGAGGACAAAAAAATCTTATATCTCAAAATAACAGAGAAACTTGAGGAACTAACCTTAGCTTCTTCCAAGCCATAAAGGATTTGCCCCCACCCATTCACTTCCTCTGAAACAGGAACCTGTGAAGATCTTTCTTTGTTCTCAAAAGACGAGCTTTATAGGAATCCTCCCCATTCTCCCTTAAGGACAAACCATTCAAGGAAATCAGAGGGAAGAGGAGAACATCACCAGGAGAGGAAAGAGATTAAATATGCTTTAGTTTTAGTTTATACAGTCTTGTTTTGAAAATTCTCTTTATTTTTTTTCCCTCTCTTCCCTAATCCTTAAAATGTCAGTTACTCAGGGCACCTGGGTGGCTCAGTGGGTTAGGCGTCTAACTCTTGATCTCTGTTCAGGTCATGATCTCACAGGTTTGTGAGTTCAAGCTCTATATCAGGCTCTATGCTGACAGGATAGAGTCAGTTTGGGATTTTCTCTCTCTTCCTCTCTGTCTCTCTGCCCCTTCTCTGCTTGCTCTCTCTCAAAATAAATAAATAAAACATTAAAAAAAAATCTTCAAAAATATTTTTAAAAAGTCAGTCACTTAACCACTCTGAATCATCATTTTGATTTGATACTAAAGCCTACCTTGATTCAAGAGGATACTGAGAAGTAACTCATAGCAAATAACTATACATTCTTTTGGTAGGATTCATCTTCCTTCTCAATCCCAAAGACACACACACACACACACACACACACACTGACTCATTTTTTTTTTCTCCAGTGAATGCTCCATCAGGTTTTCTCATTGAGCCACCCATTACCTTTCAGTCAACCTCACAGAATAAAAAATATACCCCGGCAGGGTTCCACAAACCACCCCCCAAATGCTACAATGGCACAAGTGTAATTGGTGGATGAATTGGCCATCCAAGAACAAAGCTGAAAGCAAACGTCAAAGGACACTGCTTATGATAGCCAGGATTTTAGAGATAAAGATTCCAGTATATTTTATTTTCAATGGCTTAGTGGGGCAAAACACTGAGTAAGGATGATAGATACAAAGCAGGAGAAAGAGAGGAAAACAGGAAGAAGAAAAGGGGGAATAAAGATGAATGGTGAAAGATGCTAAAAAATTGGGAAGTTAAGTATGATTTTAAAAATGAACAATCACCTAAACAGCAAAGGGGGAAATAATTTGGCCTGCAAGAACAAAACAGAAGAATGGAAGAGGAAGAAGTCTGGGTTTCAGCCCAGAAAAAAGCTGGAACCAAAATAATATGGAGACCTCCACTGTTAGCAGATTTTGAGCGGCTAAAATCTGTGACCTTCTTTCCATTTCCTGACTTGTACTGTCCTCTTTACCAACAACAATTCAAAATAAGCAGTCATCAGACCATTAGTCAGCACTTTTAATAGAATTGCATCAAAGATTATTCATCTCTGAAAAGGAGTTCCCCATTATTCCCTCAAATGGTTTTTAGACTAGTCATCATAAGACAATGTTTGAGTTGCATGTTCAGAGTTATTGTAGCATCATTCAATTTATGTAAAATCTTTACACAGAAGTCTACATTATTGTTCAGAACAGTGTGCCTTAGTGGAATGGGTTTAGAGGCCAATGAAACCTGTGTTCAAGTCCTAGTTCTGTAGCCTGTAACAAATTACTTTTTAACTTCTCTGAGCTTCAGTTTCCTCCTATATACAATGGAGATTTTTTTTAAGTTTGTTTATTTTGAGAGGGAGAGAGGCAGGGGAAGAAGCAGGGGAGGGGCCGCACGAGAGAGAATCCCAAGCAGGTTTCACACTGTCAGCTTAGAGCCAGATGCAGGGCTCAAACTCACAAACCATGAGATCATAACCCAAATCCAAATCCAGAAGCTTAACTGACCGAGTCACCCAGGTGTCCCATACAATGGAGATCTTTTAAATTAAATGACAAAACCAATATAAAAAGACCTTTCTCATTTCTACTTTGTAATAGAGCTCAACAAATTATGGCAATAATTATCATCACATTAATGAATGAATTTCACATATATAAAAGTTCAAGTGTCAGATCAGAGAGAAAAAGAAACCCAATAATGAGAAAAGGATAATGAAGAGGAAGAGGAAGGAGGGAGATCCCACTGGGTGGAAGAGGGTAAGTTTGACTGAAAAGCAAGTAATCTGCCACTGATGCCAAATCAAGAGCTTGTGGGGCAACTTCCCAGGGCTACCTACATCAGAGCAGTCCAGTCACCTGGGCAGTTAGAGTACCAGATGCTAAAAGAAGACAATGAGTTCCTGGAAGGCAATAGCCATGGTTCTATAGGAGTCAATTTCTAAAGTACTTCTCACTTTTTGTCTTCCTGAGCAGAAATCTTTGCACTAGCCTGCTTTAGGTAATGATTTGTCCAAAAGGAAGGTTTGCATTTTCTTACAGAAGGAGAACAAGAAAAAGAGCAACGTTCTGCTTCTGTCGTTCAAAACACCTGGGTAAGCAAGCTTCTTGAAAAGGGATTTGCTGAACTCCTTTATGAGACCTTTGTATCTGTTTTTTAAATGTTTATTTATTTTTGAGAGAGAGAGAGAGCACGAGTGGGGGATAAGCAGAGAGCAGGAGGACAGAGGATCCAAAGCGGGCTCCATGCTGACAACAGAGAGCCCGATGCAGGCTCAAACACATGAACCGTGAGATCATGACCTGAGCCAAAGTTGGACACTAAACTGACTAAGCCACCCAGGTGCCCCAAGATCTTCGTATTTCAACAACCAATCATGGAGACTTCAGATCATAGAGGTCTACCACAATAAGGTTACAAAAAAAAAAAGTAACCTGTTTTATCACTAAGATTTAGCCAAGTGAATGAAGTCAGGAAAAAGAAATGAGGGAAAGAAAGATCTGCTCTTTTTTAGTGTGGGGAATTGTGAGAAGTTAGAAGAGCCCTGTGGATGGTGGGGGATGGGGGAGGAGGGGATGTGAAATGGCCCAGGAAGGGAAAGGTGCACTGGGAAAGCAAAGTTACCTCCGAAGGCAGAACTGCGGTCATTTGAAGATACCTCCCCATAGACTCTGGAACAAAGTGGGCCCCTGTGTGTCATGCTCCATACAAACCTAGGGACCCAGCCCATCCTGAGGCAGTGTGGTTTGGTCAGACAGAGGGAGGGAGACAGGAGCCCGAAATCAAGCCTCTGTGCTTGTCAGAGGTAGACGAGGCAGAGGCTGGAGAGGCCAGCCAGACTTCAAAGGGCTCTCTAGCACCAGAGGAAACTGAAATGAGGGCATGTCAAACATAGCAGACTACAGACTTTGACCAGCCAGGAGATCAACCACAAGTCACACCCACCCAGTTTTCAGCCATAAACACCCACAGGGCCAGTAGCACCCAATAGAGAAGGGACAACAGCCTGGGGCCAGAGCAACCTAAGAGCTATGCCTAAAGACACCAACCCCTCCCACCACAACAACTACCACCACCACGAGGTTGAGGTTGCGTAAGCCTCAGCCCTTCCCCCGCGTTCCAGACAAGCTAGGGAGGAAGAGGTCTGTCATCTGAGAGGCTGAACATTTTTAGCTAAGGAAAGCAGAATAGTACCCAAATGGATTAAATTATTGAATGGGACTACATTTTAAACCGATGTTTAGTTAATGGCATTCCTTCCTCTATCCAGAAAGTAAGGGCTTACAAAAGAAGCCAAAACAGTATAGACTAAATAAAGTTTATTTTTTGCACACTTCAAGTTGTAACGTAGGTTACATTTCACAATCCCATTACACATTCTTTCTTTGGTTACATGCGGAAAGGCAATCTAAGCACAATATGTAATGAATGGTTGACTGGCAAAACTTCCAAAGGAATGAATTCTTTGAAAGAACAAGAATATTCATCCTATGTGGTCTGGTTTTAGTGGAGAGGATCGAGTGACTGGGGTGGAGGGAAAGAGAAGAAAAGAGAGCTGGCTGTGGACAAGGATTTTGTCTATTTTATTCACTGTCATGTTGGCCACGCCTGGAGCATAGTAGGTGCTCCACAAATCTGGGTCAAGTGAATGAACATTTATACTCAACAAATAAACATCTATTGGGTACCTGTCTTATGCCAGACATTGTCAACACGATCCTATTTAATTCTCACAACAGCCTTTGAAGTTGGTACTATGATCACTACTTGATAGATTAAAAAAATGAGTTCAGAAAGGTTGAGCAACTTCTTCAGTCACACACCTGAGAAGTGTGTGATGGGAAAACAGGACAAATGGACCACGGTGACTTATCAAAGTATTTCCTCCTATGGAAGGAAATATCTTCCGATAGGATAAATTTCAGTGATAACTCTGCCCTCCATTTTATAATTACAAGAGAGATCCTGATGTTCTCTGCCATGACCTGACTCCCACTGAGAAAATGATTCTTCTGCTGCCACGATCCCAAGCCAAAGGTAACGCCGATATAGTAGCAGTTGCTGTATCTAAATTGAAACGTTAATAGAATAGTTATCTGGGTAAGAAGAAATCACAGGAAAGTAGAAAGAGCTGTGTGGGACACTGAAATGCAATCCTAGGAAAAGAAAAAGAAAAAGAAAAAAGGGAAATCATAACCGTAATCAGTACTTTAACTGAAATAAGCATTTTTAAACGTCAAAAGAACCCTTGAGCTTTGTGTAATCAAAATAAACAAACAAAAAAAAATAGACTAAATTGCATAAAATAAGCCCTTTCTTGGGTTTCCAGTGACGTTACAAACCGCAGAGGCTCCACCATCTATTTAAATTACAGCACGGGCCTTCACCCGCTGGTGGGTTGTTTGGTCAAACCCGGGCATCTACATTAACATTCACCACGCCCTTCTGCTTTGATCTGAGGCCCCTTCTAAATTCAACAGACATTCAAGGGGACTCAGAAGCAAAACCATTGTCATTTCAGACTTGCATTCCATTTACCCCAGTTATAAAAATTAGCAAAGGGCCAATGGCCTAAGGATCTAAAGAAAATCTGGCTGGATCTAAAGAAATGCAGCTGGAGGCACAAAAATGGAAATGTCACCAGCAACACAAATAATCCACTTTCGATCATTCCTCTTGCTAATATGACTCTGATATCTAAACGGCACAAAGAAAGGAGAAAAGATTATGAGTCAACAAGTCACTTATCTCTGAAATGAGACAACGGGATACATCAGTTTCTAAGATCCCTTCCAACTCAATGGTTCTGTAAGTCTGAGGAAGCCTGAGGAAGTTCTCCTGGCTTCACTGTGTAAGGGAAAAGCAAAGCCCAGTTTCGGGGGCCACTTGCTACTGGGCATGGGGAAGTTATTTAACACCATTAGTTTAAGAGTCCTCACTGTCGGGGGTCAGATGGCTACACAGTTCACAGGATTGTTGTGTATAGCTACTGAAAAAATGGGGAAGTCAGACTTGCTCATATGCTTTTTAAAGCCTTTAATTTTTAAAGGAATTTTCCAAAGGGAGGATGAAGGAGGGAAGTAACATTTGGTAAGTGCCTAGAACGCAGCACAGGATGTGCATGGCTGGTTTTCTCAATGTGCTACTTCTTTGTACAACACGGCACCTTTTAGAAAGGTTGAGATGCTACTATTTTTGAACCCATCATCACCATGCAGTGCAAATGCAGGAGCTGGAAACCTCCCATTTAGGTATGTGGTGGACTCCAGTGATCAGACATGCCAGCTTGGAAGCCTACCTAACACTCAGTCCCAGAACACAGGCTGGCCTGTTCTCCTACTCCACCCAGGGCTCTCACACTCCAGGCCACCAAAAGGAGATTGCTCTGAAGTGAGACTGACTTAGTAACCATGGCGAACCTCAGCTCTGAGATCTCAGTTATTCCAACTTAAATCAGGTGGCAAAATAGGAGCCCCGAGTTCACATATGGCTACTATCATGTTACAGTTAGCCTGTATATAAGATTTTTTTCTTAATTTTTTTTAACATTTATTAATTTTTGAGACACAGAGAGAGACAAAGCACAAGCGGGGGGAGGGGAGAAAGAGAGAGAGAGACACAGTATCTGAAGCAGGCTCCAGCACAGAGCACGACACAGGGCTCGAACTCAGGAACTGCAAGATCATGACCTGAGCCAAAGTTGGATGCTTAAGCGACTGAGCCACCCAGGTGCTCCAAGATTTTTTGAAACTGGATTAGTTACCAGTATTTAAAAATCAGGAGATCACACATCAAAATCCATATTTTCAGCTCCTTGTGGAACACCTAAGCACACTGGGCTCACAAGTGTGAGCAGTATTTTCAGCTGCAAGGGCTAGAGAAGATAAAGACGTCTCCAGTGAGATGGACATTTACTCTCAAGTTCACCGCAGTCCCTACCTGGTGTACCTCACTCCAGTGAGTTCTATGCCTGATTCCTAGAGGTATTTCAGTGCAATTACTGATTCAGAACATCTAGACTAGAAAATTTCTTTTCTTTTTTTAAAGTTTACTGTGTGAGAGAGAGAGAGTACTCAGGAGAGGGGCAAGAAGAGAGGAACACAGGAAGAATCTCAAGCAGGCTCCACATGGTGAGCATAAAGCCCTAGACATGGCTTGAACCCACAAATGGTGAGATCATGACCTGAACTAAAATCAAGAGTCACACACTCAACCGACTGAGCCCCCCGGGCACCCCGAAACTAGAAAATTTCTGACTGCCCTCAGCTTCCAGGATGAAGTTGCCTCAGCATCAAAGTGGCTACTTGGGTATCTAGTTCATCTAGCCAGAGACCTGTTCTAGGGAGCCCTGAAAACCAAATGATGGAAGAACACTGGCTAGTTAAGCAATGTAGCAAGTAGGCTGGAGATCCTTATGACACTGACAAGGAATCAGGTCCAGGCCAGAAACAACTGTTTTAGGTGGGTGTTTTTGTTTGGTTGTTTGGTTGTTTTTTGTTTGTTTTTTTTTAAGTAGGCTTCACACCCAGCACTAGTCCAATGTCAAGCTTGACCTCATAACCCTGAGATCAAGACCTGAGCTGAGATCAAGAGTCAGATGCTAAACCGACTAAGCCACCCAGGTGCCCACAAGAAACATGATTTTAATATTGCAACTGCTTTTAGACTGTCTTGCCATGTATGGAATATAAAATGTCATTTTATAAGATATCATGTTAATTAGCTGACAAATATATGGAGACATTTCCACAATATAAAGGAATATTTAAGCACACTTAAAGCTGAATTCAAACAGTGGTTCACTAAAATAAATGCTTTCTATATCCCACAATTTTCTTCAATAAAAATAAGCCCAGTTCCCTGGAAAATACTATAAATTACAGAGATCCCAATCTTAGCAGAGCTTAACAGATAGATCCTTATTTTCCCAAAGCCCATACTTGGCTCTTTTCGGGAGAATTACTTTTGTTTCTCTGTGCTGTTTCCCAATATATGATGGTTGTCAGCCTGAATGCCAGTCCCCAAATCGGGTCCCGCTTGTGGGAAAGAGCTCGGTGCACTTAGACTTTTATGTTAGTTCATCCCATTAAAGAGCTTATGCTTTGTTATCCTTTCCTGAACCTTGGCAGGATCTCTTCATTTTCTTACAAGTTAAGTGAAAAGCAAAACTCTGCACTGGGCTGTTAATGATTCCTAGTGAGAGCCATGAAATGTGAATGGTGTTCGTCCTGAGATTATTCAAGTAGGCAGCCACAAATCCCGGGGACACTCTGTCAGTTGGAAAACATGGAAAACATAGTTGCAGCCTCAATTTCTGCCCCTCCTTAAACTTACCAAAAAAGGAATCTGGGAAGGGGAAATGATACTGCCAACTTTACTCGCTTTAGGCAGGGTGTTTCAGCCTCTGAAATGAGAGTTAAAGCTATGAATTTCCTCCAAATTAAAGAAAAGTTCATGGAGCAACATATAAAGAATGTGGATAGTTCAGAACACAGAGAAACTATAGTAATCTCTGATGTCTAAGACTCCTTTTGTATGGAAAACAAATTGTTCTTTTTCCTTTTCCTTCAAATAGATTGAAATGAAAGTAGGAAAAAAGTAAAAGTACTTTCAGCAATAAGCAAATGTAATTAGTTTGCTCCAAATAGAAGTTTCCTACCAGTTACCAGTGCATTCTTAATTGATAATGAAATGCAAAGTCTAAAGTGAACTCGCTGTGGTAACATAGACAAACACAATTCCATATGAGTCAAAATTCTGCAAACCACTGAATAGCATCATCTTCAATGCCAGAGTCAACCCTGACATGACTGAAAGGCAGCTGCGGTGGCCTGAAAATCATCCTCTCTAGGGAAGAAATCATAACATTTGGTCACTGCGTGGTTTTTCAGTGAAACTCATCTTTTGTGTGCTATTATTTTCCCTTTCAATGTTTATGTAATTCCTTCAAATTCTCCACAGCCATATTATATCCATTAGGCAAAATTTATGTATAAATAATTGTTTCTTGTAAGAGACTCTGATAAAATCATATAGTGCTTCCAAAAAGCCAAAGATCCATAAGTCTAAAAAGTTTTAAAACACAAAATTTTATACCACAAAGAAAAATAATTGTCCATGCCTTATGTTAAAATTATTTTAGATTTTCAACATTGAGCACTGCATTGAATTAATACATTTCTTCTAATTTTTTTACTTTGGGGAGGAACTAGTTAATTCATTCCTTTTCTGAGAAGACAAACAAAAGATTGAGCAATTTTTTTTTTTTTTCCCTAGTAAATCCGATGTGTATTTAGGCAGCCAAGATCCCATGCTACCAATTCTCCGGTAGTTAGCTGCTGTGAACATTTCAGTATTAACACACACACTTCAAATAGACGCCCTAGCCCCTTGATTAGTATTTAACCAAGACTTTCTGAGAATACTCAACACTGGCCTTTCTACAAATCTAATATAAAACCCAGATGACCATAGAAAAATACCAAATAAACAACCCTAGAAATCAAAATCCCCTTATCTGCAGGTCACATACACCTCAGCCCAGCTCCTGTCCCTGACGATATCCCTGTAAGGAAAGAAAGCGTAATCCAGATATCTCTTTTAACTTTACCCTTGGTAATAAGTTCAGTAACTAACCTGGCTTATATTGAATTCCTTAGAAAATGAACAGAGAGGGATGCCTGGGTGGCTTAGTTGGTTAAGCATCTGATTCTTGATTTCAGCTCAGCTCATCATCTCACGGTCAGGCTCTGCCCTGAGTGTGGAGCCTACTTGGGATTCTCTCTCCCTCCCTCTCTGCCCCACCTCTGCCTGTGCACAGGTGCTCTCTTTCAATCAATCAATCAATCAATCAATAAGGCACTTTACCATCTCCAGACCCAGAGTGACATTAAAAGAAAGAAAGAAAAGAAAAGAAAAGAAAAGAAAAGAAAAGAAAAGAAAAGAAAAGGAACAGAGAACAGAAGTCCATTTGATACAAATTATATACAGATGTTTAAATCATTTCAACACATTTCAATTTTTGCAACTCAGGGCTACCATTCAAAATAACTGATGATGAAAAGAAAAACACTGAATAAGAATCTTTTAAAAAAAAAACTAATAAAAATGAATACATAAGAAAAGATAATGTATATAAAGCTGTTTTTCAAACTGTATGTTATTATATGGGTCTTTTTGCCCCTTTAAGTTAGGAGGTCCCTGTTGGGTATGTCTTCTAAATTCCTTATAATTCTGCAACTTTTACTGTCATGCTTAATAGAGTATAATAACTCGGAAAAAAAGTTGACATTAACCATCCAGATAATCGAGGCGAAGGATTTTATGGATTGAATAATCTAGGTAAGTCTGTGCTATCCTAATTCACTTTGCGCGTGTGCATGGGAATATGAAAATCTGTGTTTTTCTAAATGCTGCCCTGACTGGCATCTAGACAAGGAAGAGAAACCAAGAACTCATATCTGCAGGTGGCCGCATGAAGGTAGCTGAAGCAGAACAGCATGTGAGCGCTAACCACTATTTCTGGTGCCACCAAAGAAGCCTGGGTGAAGACTCTCTGGCATACCTACATGATAGCTGATGTCTTTTTATATGTCTTCTCTTATTTTAGAACATTACTGGTGATTTAAATTTGTTTTTCTCTCAAGTGTCTAGACGGGCACAAGAGAAGCCCTGAAATTAGAAATAAAAATGCTTTCCTTTGTACAAAAGAATGAAACCGCTAGTTCTGCCTCTAGAAGACCTTTGAGGGGTAGATCCGGTAAAGGTTACGGCATCTGAGCTATTGACATTCTCAAGGGTCCTCCTTATAAAAACGGCCCTAGCCCTGGTGCAGTGGGTGGAGGCTGCTGGGAGTGCTCTCTGGCAGAAGTAGCCACTGAGACATATAGAACACAACAAGGCCTTTCTCTAGCCCTAGATGATTGCAATTGCCCACCATTAGGTGGATTTGCTCATAATGATATTGATAATTAAGGTCATGTCGTGTTTCCTCTTGAGGGGTGCATTTGTGTCTCCTTTCTCTTTCATCCAAGTTAAATAAGGACACCACCTAAGATTTACTCAACGTAGGCTTCATTTGCTCATTTTAACCCAAGTGGCTACACCCAACAGAGTTCACAGCGGTGTTCTAGAAGGAAAACACAAATTAAGGTGAGATGCTGGATGCTTTGATTTCACATGGGGTCTAGGATTTGAAAAATTGAATACAAATGCTGATACTTGTAACAGCATCCAGAACTTCTCCATTCCAAATCTGAAAGCTAATGTCCCATTGGTTAAATGATAGCTGCTAACATTAATCATATTTGTTAAATAAAATTCTTTGACACTGCTTAAGAACTCAGTATATTAGGGGGACGGTACAGCAGTGGGAAAACTCATGAAAATAACTGTTTCTTACCATATCAGTTGCCCTGGACCGCAAAGAGAAGGAACCAATGAAACGCCAGAACTGGAGGAATGAGTCCTGTAAGCTCTATGAAGTCAGAGACCTTTTAAATGAATTTCTTGCTAGCCAGAGTACATGCCCTAGGGCAAGCATTCTTGTTGAAAGGATAGGTGAAAGGATGGGTGTACCCATCAAAAGCGGTGGGAGTGGGAAGCCTGAGCCACACCAGTCTTCCTCAATAGGGTTCTTCTTTCTACCTTGGTATCACAAAGGAGCAGAAAAGTGGAGTGATAATAGGATCAAAGCTCCGGGGAAGTAGATAAGCAACAACCTACTTTCCCCCATCCCATCCTCCCGGCTATCCTTGCCCTGTTTTTCCTCTTCCCATTCCTCCTTGGATCTAATCAGCCTGATCAAGTAACACTGCAGCACCTGAGGCAATTTGCTGAGTCTAAAGGAGGGAATCTCTAGGGCTGAGCACAGGCAAACAATGTATCTAGCCACAAGCTTATAAAGCCCTCAAGAACACCAGCCTGTCTTCCTTTTATTGTGTCTCTGCCCATGACTCCTAACAATGCAGTGCTTGCACCCAGGACCGGTGTTACAATCTGCCTGAATGCTTTTTATAGGTTTGGTCAGGTGGTAAGAAATGGTTTGACACACTCCAGTGTGTATGTCACCTATACTAATATGTTTCGGTATCCTTGCCAGTGTTTTAAAGCCCATTCTTCCTAAGGCTATTTACGATACATTATACGTTCCTAGGACCAAAATCTGAATGTCAATAAACGTTTATTGTGACAGTTTCATTGCAATCCTAGACTCTTCCAAAACACAGACATTCTTAGGTATTACAAATACCAATACTATACCTAATTCTCATCCTATAGAAGCAAAGAGAATATCATCGGGTTACAATTATTTAGCATTTTAACGCTTTGGTTCTGGGACTTAGGAGTCTGCTGAAAGAGCAAATTTTCCTTCTGTGGAACAGTGTGGAACTTTTGCAGTGTTCTATTGAATTCTTTGGAATCTCACTGCATAATTTCACAGAGAAAGGCCCATACAGTCCTCATATTCAGGTGGAAATCTACCCTACTGACTTTTTTTTTTTTTTTAATTTCACAGACCCTAATATGGTTAGATAAGTTTATATAAATGCATATACCCAAGTAAACAACATCCTAAGAATTAAGATACAGAACACTGCTAACAATCTAACAGAATTTCCTTCATGTTCCTTTTCAGTATATCTTCTCCATGAGGCAACCGGTGTTCTGATTTCCATCTCCATAGATCACTTTTGCCTCATCTTGAATTTCACATAAATGGAATCACGCAGTGTGTTCTCTTTTAGGGCTGGCTTCTTTTCTCAACAGAATGGTTTTGAGATTTATGCAAATTGTTGCAAGTATCAGTAGTTCCTTGTTTAAATATCTGACTAGTATTCCACTGTATGAATTTACCACAATGTGTTTATCCATTGTTAACACAGGAGCTGGTTGGGCACATGATGGTGCTTCAATGAAACAAAATATGGCAATTCTTGTTCATTCAAATATGCAATCCACACATGCTTTTGCTAATGATTATACTCAGAGCTAAATCTGATTTTCAATCCTTCAGTCCTCAAAGGGATGAAAAAGAGACCATGAGAAATGCAGGAATCACTTGAAAGTCTAATTCTAAGAAGAAAGCACAAAGAGTATTAGGCAAGATGTCTTCAACAGGAACCAAATTTGCCATTGGTCCTGGCTCTTGTCAAGGATTGTGAAAAGGCTAAATTAAATGCAGGTCTAACCCTCCCTCATTGTTATCCTCCTCTTTCATCTTTCCTAGCTCTTTTGAGCACTGGTTAAAAATTCTTTTTCTTTTGGGGCGCCTGGGTGGCTCAGTGGGTTAAGCGTCCAACTTCAGCTCAGATCATGATCTCACGGTTTGTGAGTTCAAGCCCTGCGTCAGGCTCTGTGCTGACAGCTCAGAGCCTGGAGCATGCTTTGGATTCTGTGTCTCCCTCTCCCTCTGCCCCTCCCCTGCTCACACTCTGACTCTCTCTGTCTTTCAATAATAAATAAACATTTAAAAAGTTTTTGTTTTAATTCTTTTCCTTTGTAAGCAATAAAAAGGCTTTTAGTAATTCAAGTAGACCTTGCTTGCTTGCTTGCTTGAGTATTCTGATTGGACTCTAGTTCCAATCATTATGGCAGTGAAGGCAATGGTATGTGTGAAAAAGTATTTTGAGTCCCTTTCCTTGGGCCTTGTGAAGCACACATCAAAAAAACAGCAAGATTGGAGGAAAGGATGTAATCTATTATGATTTCTCATCATCCAGAACTTACTTTGTCCACAGGGAAAGAATACTCTAATAGGCCCTATAAAGGCTTCTTTTGGTTAGTTGTGATTCCTCCCTCCAGACGTTTTAAAACTATTTGCGGAAAACACAGACACATCTAGTTTGATGTGGTTAGTTAAGAAACAAATGAGATCGATCTAGTTTGATCTAATTACTGAGGTGTCCATAGAAAACACCATTCCAGCTGGGTATGGAGTAAGCACCATTTTTCAAAAATCTTATTTCTTTATTTTGAGAGAGAGAGAGAGAGACAGAGAGTGAGCAGGGGAGAGACAGAGACCAAGCAGGGGAGAGGCGGAGAGAGCGAGCAGGGGAGAGGCGGAGAGAGCGAGCAGGGGAGAGGCGGAGAGACAGGGAGACACACCTCTGCGGTGTCAGCGCAGAGCCCAGTGTGGGCTCACACCCATGAACTGTGAGATCTTGAGGTGAAACCAAGAGTCAGATGCTTAACTGACTAAGCCACTCAGGCACCCCTGGAGAAAGCAATATGAAAGAAAAGAATAACTGAACGTTACAAAGAGATCACAGAAAATGATTATTGCACATCATATAGGTAAATAAGAGTGTTCCTGGTTAGAAATTAATTTTTGAGTCAGTGACCCATTTACAAGTTCAAATTTAACAGTTTTGTAATGAAAACATTTTTTACATGTGTCACTCAAGTATTATCCCTTACTTCTCAATTGAAAATGGGGTTGCTGATATTTAATCGTACTTAAACTTCAAGTCCTCACTTTGTAGGACTTCCCCAACAGAGCTGATCATCTTTTTGAAGTTGCTATTTCAGAGTAGTAGCTCCCAAACAGAGCTGCATTTGTAGTTACCTAGAAAATGTGAGAGGTCTCAGAGATACACTGAAGGGAGGCAAGAAGAGTCAAAATCATTCAAAAAGTACAGTCTGGGTTAGAAGTACTACAAGGATATTACATTGGGCGCATCCTTATCATAGGCAGTGTCTATGGCAGAAATTAATCCAATTTGAAAGTAAGTTAAAAGCTTCATCAAAAAGGGGCACCTGGGTGACTCAGTTGGTTGAGCATTGGACTCTTGATTTCAGCTCAGGTCATGATCCTAAGATCATGGGATTGAGCCCCACATTAGGCTCTATGCTGAGCATGGACCCTGCTTGGGATTCTCTCTCTCTCTCTCTCTCTCTCTCTCTGCCCCTCTCTTTTGGCCCCTCTCTCTAAAATTAAAAACAACAAAAACAACAAAAACCTTCATAATAAGACTTTTTACATTGGGGGAACATTAAAGATGCCATAAATCACAACCAAAGTACTGATAATGCCAAAATAAAATCCATTCTCTAGTTAACATAAATGCAACATTTCTATTACTATAAATGTTGGAATTTCTAATATCACTAGATTAACTTTTACTAAAGATTTAATTTTTCTACTTATAACGAGGCTAAAAAGCAAGGGCAAGCATTTTTCTTACATACAATTTCTATGTGAATGTTCTGTAGAATTGTAATCACATTTAATATCATTGGGAATAAAGTATTGTTTGATGTCATTTTGTAATTTTCCTCAATATTTATACCAGGGGCCCATTTACAAGAATATGTCAAGTATTTCTCAGGCTGCCTGTTTTATTCCTCTTTAAAAATACTACATAAGTTTTTTAATCAAAACTTTATGGACATTTAAATTTAGTATAAAAATAGTTACTGAGATTTTTGTTTTCATCCTCAATTCTCAGGATATACTAAATTAAAACCAGATATTCATGTTGAGATACCACCAAGGACTCCTTTATCTCAGCCATTGCTTCTCAGCCAGAGGTAGGCTTCTGTCCCACACCTGCCCAGGAAAACCACAGTCCATGACTGTCCAGCTCTCTTGGAATGAAAGGCACAGTGTGGAACTTCCAGGAAGAATGCACATATGATGACTGGATAATGTGCTCACAGGTGGGCAAGTAAGGCTGTCCTCTCTCACTCGTTATCATGAGTTTTCCAATCCCCGCCAGGGTCAGCTGCCCTACCTCAACTTCCCCATGTTGTGTGAGTCATTGCTTTGCTTATAAAGATAAAACCAATAGTAGGAACACTTATCGTCCATAGAAACACAAAATGGATGGGCTTTTCCATTATGCTTGACTCTGCAATGAAAGCTCTAGGAAGTGAGTACAACATGAACTCATTCCTTCCGCCTCAGCAGACAGATGGATAGAGACATTCCAGTTTGTTTCCAGTCTTTTGTCTTCAGCACATTTTTGGCATTTCCTTCAGGAAACTGGAGGTTGTGACCTAAGGTTTCCTTCGTGAACACACTTCTGTTTCCCACAGTTAACCTTACCCAGAAATGACATCTACTCTGTGAGGTGAGGTTTATCTTCATGTCCCAACTGTGTCCTGTGCATATGCAGTGACAGTTGAAAGCACAGATTCTGACAGCAATAACGGGACTGAAGAGCCAAATACACCCAAACCCTTCAAATGAATTCTCAGTGAAGATGACAATAACATCGAAACAATTATTACAGTAATTCTGTGGCGCTTACAAAGTGCCCTTGGTCTCATTGCCTAGTTGGGAGCAATTAATGGCCAGGGCGCCAAAGCTATCAGAGATTATTGAAAGTTTTCAGGTATGAGGGGTATACTACTCAACCTACATTCTACAACTTGCTACTCCTTGCTAGCTATGTGCTCCTACTACTGTGTGGTCCCATATTGTCCAGAAGACAGTCTGGGAGAAGCCAAGACAGTGTCTTGGAAAAAAGTGATTTAATATACTATCTCCCAGATCCATATCCCTATTTCCCCAGCATGTTGGTGGAAAGCCAAGAATGTAAAAGCTTTTGTTGATGGGCTTGAAGCGACCATTGCGTTTCTCAATGTAAATTAGATTTACAACTACATTCTTGTAGATTATTTCTTTAAAAGCCCGTGTTTTAGGACAAGAATTATTGTGTAACACTTAGTTTGGCTCGAATGCAATTTAAAACTCCAATAATGGCATTTACTTGTCAGCGTGGTATTTAGAGGTTGGTGGTTTTCATCGCATTTTTTACTACTCTTCAGTGTTAACTTATTGAAGTTTCTCTTCCTGAAAAAGATACAGTGGTTTTTTAACAAACCACATTTTTTTCACACCCTAGTTTATCAAGGTGAAATCCTTTAAAGAGTAACAGAAAATTGCCCTTAACTTTGATTCTAAAGATCCACATAGTCAAACACAATGTCTTATTTGTTTAAAAAAAAATGCTATTCACAAAGGAATCTTTAAAAAAAATCAGTTTATTAATGTTTAAAAGTTGATAAAGCTATGTGCAAAATGATCCACAAAAGTCAGAAACCTATTAAATACTATTTTTTTAAAAAAAGACATTTCTCGGTTTAATTGCACTGAAAACCATACTAAAGAGACAGCAATATATTTTTATTTTTTGTGACATTTATACACATCTTTAATTAACTATTTAATGAACAGCTGTATTTTAAAACTTCTGGTATTCCCTATCAGTTAAAGTAATGCTTTAATGGCACAAGAGGGTTGTATTTTCTTAGGAAATACACGTTCAACGGTGTTAACACAGGTTAGAAAAGTCCAATAAAATGCTGAAACAAATACATTCAAAAATCACGGAAAGTACTTTTAACACAACAAAATACAACCACCCTGTTGGTTGAAATAATTCACACAACAACACTCTGAAATAAACGTCAACAAAAGTGCCAAAGACAGACGTTGTATTTGTTAGACAAACTCATTAAGAAATCTCTCTTGGTTTACAAAGTCACCCCCAGTCAGTTTTCACCTTGTTTTACTTGTTTGATTCTCCTATGACACAAAGGATCCCGGTTGATAGCATCTAGATAAACTGGACTTATGCAGACTTTCAGACACAATGGATAACGATGCTGTAACATACTTCATTGTAAAGTTGTTAAAAGAAAAAAAAAAAAAATCAAAGTGACTGTAACCAAATTCCAAAAACTGATCCAGCTTACGTGGAAACTTTGGCCTCAGCAAATAAAATTGCTTTACATCTCCAAACCATCTCCATTCCTCACAGTTTCCCTCCTGAACACGGCCTACCCTCTGCAGACGATCAGGAAATGGACCGTGCCACAACCCTGGCTCTGATGAACGCCAGGTCGTTCAAATATAAAGTAACAGAATTTTGAGGAGGGGTGTGAAGGGAAAGGGAGGGTAGGATATGCAGGGCATACCCAGAGACGCAGAAGTGCACACAGTCACTTGGGCTGGCAACTAAGGTGAGAGAAAACGTCTCCTCCAAGCTCTCCACAGATGCTCTCACACTGGGGCCTTAGTCTTAGAGGAGCGGCCAGATGAACCCTCCAGGAGCTTGACAATGCTAGACCTTTGGCTCAGTGCAAAATCAAAGCTCCAGGGCGGGGGTAGGAAATAGATCCCAGGCGAGGACCTGATCTCCACCCTTCCCAGTGCATTGTTCACAGGAACTAACCCACCAACACCCCGGCACCACCAGGCTGCTCTTACTCTGCCCCCTGCCCCCTCCGTCTGGCTCCCAGCAGCTCCTCCCCGGCAGCGGTGGAGGCACAGAGACTTTTTTATTTTTGTTTTCGTTTTCCAAACACTGGGTGGTGGGGTGACCATGCAAGAACTCTCCCCATGGGTCGGGCAGCTTTCAGTTTTAGGAAGAAGAGTTGACATTTCCAGAGGACATAATGGTCTCTGGGTTGTCCCCATCGTCCTTCTGGGGGTGGGAGGAGTTGTCCGACTTACTGCGGCTGAATTCCATGCCGGCGATGATGGGTCGCTTGAATTTGCCGGCGGAGTCTCCGCTGGGGCACTTGCAGCAGGACAGGATCCGGATGAAGGCCCGGCGCATCTCCTTGTTGGTCAGAGTGTAAATGATGGGGTTGGTGCCGGAGTTGAGCACGGCCAGCACCAGGAAGTACTCCGCTCTGAAGAGGATGTCGCAGGTCTTCACCTTGCAGCCCACGTCCAGCAGGAGCAGGATGAAGAGGGGCGCCCAGCAGGCGATGAAGACGCTCAGGACGATAATCACGGTCTTGAGGAGCGCCAGCGACTTCTCAGAGCTGCGGCTGGCCTTGGAGATGTTCTTGCGGAAGGTCAGCCGGCGGCTCCGAGTCCTGACCAAGGAGTAGATCCTGCAGTACAGGATGACGATGGCGAGCAGGAGCAGGGTGAAGACGGTGGTGCAGAAGAGGATATAGTGCTTGTGGTAGAGCGGCAGGACAGTGGAGCAGCTGGCCAGCATGTTGATGCAGTTCCAGCCCATGATGGGGAAGCCACCCAGGATGAGGGAGATGACCCAGCAGGCACTGATCAGCAGGAAGGAGCGGAAGCTGTTGCTCCCGTTGTGGAGTTTCATCTTCAGCATTGTGATATAGCGCTCGATGGCGATGGCTAGGAGGCTGAACACCGAGGCAGACAAGGCCACAAACATACTCCCTTCCCGCAGAAACCACTGGGCGGGGGTGAGCTTGTAGGTGGTGGCGCCAGACAAGAGCAGGTTGGCCGTGTAGGCCACTCCCGCCAACAGGTCTGAGAGGGCCAGGTTGCCGATAAAATAGTACATGGGTCGGTGGAACTTCTTGGTTTTCCAAATGGTCAGCAAGACAAAGATGTTCTCTAGGATGATAAAGCAGCAGATGAGAATGAACACCACGGAGCTCAGTTTAATGCCGTTCTCGTCCGCGCTGACATTCAGTTTTCCCGTGTAGTTGTAATGCCGGACGATAATGTCGTAGTTGACATAGTCAGACACAGAACTGCGGTGGGTCTTCACCAGCGGGACGCTGGTGGACCCCATGGTGCGCAGGGTCTCCAGGAACCCGGGGGTGGAGCTTCTCCTGAAGAACGCTAGAGGGCGACGCCGAGAGAGCCTTCACTTGCCGCGGTGGGGGGGTGGTTCCGTCAGGGAGATCCAGGCTTTTTGTGTAGCTTTTCCTTGGCTGGAGAGGGCCTCGGGAAGAGCAGCTTTAAACAAGTCACAAAGAGGAGAGAGTCAGGGAAAAAGCCACAGCACACTGGCATAATTCATTCTAGCTAAGGCAGTGCTCCAGTTTTGTCATGGATTTGTTTTAAGTAAACTTGGGGAAAGCGCAAGGAGAAGGATTTCAGAAAAAGAAAATCAAATTCTTATTTCTTGAAAAAAAAAAAAAAAAAAAGAAAGATAAAAGGGGGAGTAGGGTGGGTAAGGGAAGGGAGAAAAAATATTTTACCCAAACTGAAAACTCCCAACTCGACAAGACGAAAACTCTCCCTGTGTCACATCCAAGTGGAAATGGGAAAACTAGAGAAGCAAGTCCCATTTAACACCCCTTCGGCTCCCTCACGCCCCCACCTCGATCCCCCTCCAGGTTTCCAGCTTGGAGGTGCTCTGGAGCATTCGCCCTCTCAGCAGCGGGTTCACTACCAGCTCTTAGTCTCTCCTCGGAAGAGACCCAACCGCCAATATGAGGGTGGAGACGCACAGCACCACCCAGCTAAAAGAACAGAGAACCACCTCCTAATTGCCATGCAAGACATTAGATTCGCACGAAAATCACTTGACAGAGTAAGTCATTCTTTGGGCTCTATTAATAACTCTCTAGGAACAGGTGTGCTTTGGGTCCGAGGGCGCCGCATGGTGTGGGCAGCCAAGCCCGCCCCAGCCTTGCGGTAAACAGGAAAGCTTAACGCCTCTGTGAAGCAACTGCCTTTTCTTTCTTCTGCTGCTTCTTCTTCTTCTTTTTTTTTTTTTTTTCTTGTAAGCTAATGCAAGAAAATCTAAAGGTTCAGTGAAAATCATTCATAAGAGATTGCAATAAATCCCAGGAGTTTCCCACATTCATTGATTGCATAAGGAGTATGTTTAGTTACTGTGGGTTTGGCCAACACACACACACGAGATAAGTTATACTACTAACGATAACAATACATGCCACTACATTCCCAATTCCAAGTGCAAATCTACTGTCCAGAAGCCTGAACGTACGTCTGGTGCATTGCTAAACGTGAAGCGGTAGTTTTACTTACTGCCCTCCCCCAACATGTTGCCTCGTCTCACAGAACTAGAAAGTGTGGAGAGAATGAAACATGGCACTGGTTCGCAGAAGTCTACTCGTAACTCGTTGAAATGTTTCAAAGTAACGCCACAATGTGATAGAAGGGGCGTAACAGAGAGCAGTTCCTGGGACAGCCGACGGTGCTCGTACCCAGAAACTCGGCATTTCTCCCATCTAATTCCACACCCTCCTCGCCGGCAGTGCAAGCTTAAGCCCTTACCCCCACCCCCACCCCCCATATTCTTTGTCTATAAGATTTCCAAAACTAAGCCCCTTCCCCCACCCCTCTGCGACCAACCGCAGTTTCCACTCTCCCCCACCTCTAGTCGGTTTTGCAACCGGACTGAACCCTTTTCCAAACTTCATTAAATCACAAATGCCCCAAGAACAATCCGATGGACTGGGCTTAGTAGCCCAGGGATGAATGTTTCTAGCGTCCAGAGATGGATGTTTTAAAAGTTTCCGTTTTGCTTCGTTCCGGCTTAAAAATTCGTTTCTAACACTGAACACTTCCTGCAGCGGGGGTCCCCCGCACCCCCGGCCCAAGCTGGCACCGCGCTCAGTCCCCTACCTCGCTCAGGCAGGACGAAGTTGCGTTGGGAGAGCTCTGGGTCTCCACTGCGCGCTCGGCATCTTGCTGCCGCCCACGACTGACCGCTACGCTCTTGAAACTTACTCGAGTCGGGGTCCCCTCCCTCCGCAGCCGCACACTCCAATGGCCAGCCCTGCTCTCCGCGGCCCGCGCCGGCCCGCTAGCTGAAGTCACCGAGCGCCCCGCCGAGGCCGTGTGGCTTCCCTAGGAAGAGGCGGGGAGGGGTTAATATCTCAACCCTCACGCCCTCCGCCTGCGGCTGCGGGCCTCCGGATCTCGGCTTCGGAGACTCACTGTCCAGGAAAGATCTGGGGCAGAAGCAAGCGCAAGTGCGCGCGCACACGCGCGCGCGCGCACACACACACACACACACACACACACACACACGTGCACACACCCTCCTCCCCCCCCCCCCCAGGCAACTGAATTAAAAAAAAAAAAAAAAAAAAAAGGAAAAGAAAACAGAAGGGACGGAGGCTGGTGCCCCCTGGACTCTGATGCATAAATCACAGCCCTCGCCCGGCTGTCCACCGCTCCCAGACACCGTTCTCCCGAGTCTTAGAAAAGAGAGGACGTGGGGAGCCTTTGGAAACTTTTCTCCCGAAAAGTCTCAGGGGGCAGAGGACGGCCCGGCGTCTCGCAGCGCACCTCGCTGTTTCCCTACCCCCGCAAGCTCTCGATTGGATCGGAGTCCCGAGATCGTGGCGGGGCGCCCCGGGGCCGCTTCTGTGCAGACAGGGAAAGGAGGAGCCGACACCCCGCGAGTCCCGGCCGCCCACCGGGGACGAGAAGGTGGCAAGGGGCTGCCACAGACGCGGAGGAGATATGCAGCAGCCTAGAAGGGAGAATGGTCCCGGAGGTTCCTCTGCTTCTCCCTACCCCCGTCCCACTGCAGCCCCGAAACTTGTGGTCTGAGGGGCAGAAAGTGGTTTTCCCGGGGCTCGGTGACGAATGGGCTAACGCGGGGCGAGAAGTAGGGCTGGCTTTCCCCTCACTCAACTGGGCGCAAACCCAAGCCGTGTGTCCCAGATTCTGAGACCTTTGGGGAGGTGGTCAGCTGCTGGGGCCTGACAGATTTAAAAGCTTGGGCAGCACAAGAATTTCCAAAAGGGAAGAGCCGCAGGACCCAGCCAGCCTAGTCTGAGGCCGGTGACCTTCTCTCCCTTTCTACTCGGGAGGATTCAGAGGCCCCCAAACCTCATGCTCCCAACACGCCCACTCTCTTCTTTCACTTTGATGCTACTTCAGAAGGTGAGACATAGAGGCGGCCTTGGTCAGCTCCGCCTAAGTGACAAGCTCAGAGCACTTCTGCCCTGCTCTGCTGCTAGATTTCCACCCAGTTCCTGGTCGCTCTGGCTTCCCATCCTGGCAGATGTGAACGCAAAACTTCTCCGTGTGCAGTTTCAATTGACAGACACACCCTGTACCTGAATGACTCAGAAGGAGGTTGAATGAATAAACAACAGACCCTGACTTCTGGGATCTTATGATTTTGCAAAAGAAGAAATCTAACGACAGTTAAAATCAAGTTCACAGCTGCCTTCAAGTCTTCAGCAACCGAGTTGCACGGAGCACATCGCCACAAAACAACAGCACATGCATACAACGTGGAAATGCAGAGGAGTGTCCTCTAGACTCTAGAATAGGCTCTGGATGGGTTTGGGGACTTCCTTTATTTAAAAGGAGGGATATGCTGAGTCTGCCCTGCACAACATAAGGTGTGGAGTTGGCAAAAAAAAAAAAAAACAAAACAAAAACAAAAACAAAAAAAAACCCATCCACTAAATTATGAGTTCTTTGAAGGGGAAGGAATTAAAGTGACTTGCATACCCAAACTCTATCACAATCGATTATCTAATTTGAACAAGCATTGTTGGTCATTTTATTGATGAGAGAAATGTCACTAAGACAGCTTACACTAGGCATCCCAGAACTGAGTTCCAAAATTTAATGAGTGCAAATGCATGTCTCCCAGTTCAAACACCTGCAGTCAATACACACACAGTGAAGGGATTGAAGGGAAACAAACCTCTGGTTTTAAAATTTTTATTTTTTATTAAAAATTTTTTTATTTTTTATTAAAAAAATGTTTTAATGTTTACTTATTTTTGAGAGAGAGAGACAGAACACAAATGGAAGAGGGGCCAAGAGAGGGAGAGGGAGACACAGAATCCAAAACAGGCTCCAAGTTCTGAGCTGTCAGCACACAGCCTGATGCTGGGCTTGAACTCTGGAATGGTGAGATCATGACCTAGGCTGAAGTCAGACACCTAACTGACTGAACCACCCAGCTACCTGGTAGTTTAAAAAATTTTAAATTGTGGGGTGCCTGGGTAGCTCAGTCCATTAAGCGACCAACTCTTGATTTCGACTCAGGTCATGATGCCACGGTTTATGAGATTGAGTCCCCCCTGGCACCTGTTTAAGATCCTTTCTCTCTCTCTGCCCCTTCCCTGTTCTCTCTCCCTCAAAATAAATAAATAAGTTTAAAAAAAGAAAAGAAAAGAAAAATTTTAAATTGTACTAATCTCTTGGCTATATATGTATAAAATGTATACAAAGATATGCTAGTGAATGTCCTTTTAAAACCACTTATTTCCTAACCATGCAAGTCTGTGAAACATATATAAAAGTACGCTAGTAAATGTTTTTTTCCCAGAAGAAAGTATTTTTTTTTTGCTGAAATGCTTTGTTAAATTAAATTTATTTTTATTAAATTATTAAATGTTACATTATTTATTAAAATAAATTTATTTTTCTTTTTACCACTTTTTAAATTATAAAGACTTTTTAAAAGAGTAGTTTTAGGGTCACAGCAAAATTGAGTGGAAAGTGCAGGCATTTCCCAAAGCCCCCATACCCCACACATGCATGGTGTTTCCCATCATCAACATCCCCACCAGAATGAGACATTTGTTACACTTGATGGGCCTACAGTGATACATCATAATCATCCATTGTCCATAGTTTCTACCATGGCTCATTCTTGATGTTGTACATTCTGTGGGGTTGGACAAATGTATAATGACATGTATCCATGATTACGGTATCATGCATAATATTTTTACTGCCCTAAAAATCCTCTGTGCTCTGCCTATTTATGCCTCCCCTCCCCCATGAATGTCCTTTTTAAAAACTACTGATTTCCTTACTACATATTTCCTGACATAGTGTATACAAATGTATAATAATGAATAATAAGTTTAATAATGAATATTAAAACATCTCATTATCCACCTATAACATCTAATATAAGGTTGTACATTTGGGTACCAGATTCTAAGTATTATACATACTAACTCATCCTTCTGATGACCCTACAAGTTAGGAATAATTATTACCCTAACTTTACAAAGAAGGAAACTGAGTCGCAGGTGAATTATGTTAAGTAACTTGGTTAACGTGGGCTGTGACCATAGATGGGCCGTAGCCTCTTAACCACTAGTACAAACCACCACAATAAACCTCAAACGTGTCAGAGAATTACGTAGGAGAACAGTCTTTTTCTTGTGAATATTGCTGGTGAGGACAACATTCATTTGGTATTAATGCAGTGTTTTAAAGAGCTCAAGTCCTTTTCAGACGATTACTTAGTAATCTCCATCCTTAGTGCACACCTATTAGATATAAAATGCAGATGACCACTCAGGCAAAATTAGAAAGCAGGGCAAAACAATTTGCAGCAATGGCTTCCCTGCCAGTTCCAAGTCTCTGGTTCCCACACATATCTCTTCCCATTACTCTCAGGAGAGGCCCTAAGAATTGCATCCCCAAGCTATCTCCTGGCTCTCAGCCCAGCTGCCTTTCCGCTGCTGCCTGGAAGGCCAGCCCAATGTTTCACCTCACTTCTCCTGGCAATGAGGTTACCATCTGATGCCCAACTCACACTGAGGTTGCTCCATTCCACATTTCTTATTTCAAAGCAACGTTGCTGTTCTTTATGCATGCTCTACTATCTCTCTTTAAGGGTTGCCAGAGAAAATACCATGTAATTTATGGGACTTATACCAAAAAAACTATGTGTCATTAATCTGCAATTCAAATTTAACTGCGTGAGCTGTATTTTTATTTGCTAAGGCTGGCAACTCTACTCTCTTTCCTAAATGCTCCAGGTACTTTCCAACTCCTTCCCTCCACCTCAATCCCCTGTAAAGATCCAACCCTCCCCTTCCTCCCTCGTCTATTCTTAGGAGAATAACTAGCCTCCTACTTTCATGGAAAAAACAGTACCACCGCATTAATTTCTCTCTTCCGAGTTCCACCTTAATAGCAGCAACTTCACCCACCCTTACTTCCTGCCCACAGCTTTACTCCTTCCCAAGACAAACCCTTGCCTCTATCACTGTGCTACTCCCCCCAGACTTCTTAAGACTTGACTCAGTGATTCCTCTCGCTCTTGTACTTTCCATTCTTGGTCTCTGATGGCCCTTTATCTTCAACTTACATTAATATTTATGTGTTTCCTCTACCAATAACTCATGATTTCCCCTCATACTAACTAGGATCCAGTATAAATCTCTCTTCACTTGTTTGCCACCATTCAAAACTGTAATGGAACATGACAGACTTGGGTTTAGCCTTCATACTGCCTGTTTCCAGCTGTGTAACTTTGGGAAAATTCCTTTAATCTCATGGAATCTCAGTTTCCTAATCTCTTTCTCTTTCTCCACAATATTCCAAAATTATACAATGGTGTATCTTGATTTTCCAAGTTCTCTCCTGGACACACAATGGGCCCTTTTTTTTTTTTTTTTTTAACGTTTATTTATTTTTGAGACAGAGAGAGACACAGCATGAACGGGGGAGGGGCAGAGAGAGAGGGAAACACAGAATCGGAAGCAGGCTCCAGGCTCTGAGCCATCAGCCCAGAGCCCGACGTGGGGCTCGAACTCACAGACCGCGAGATCGTGACCTGAGCTGAAGTCGGACGCTTAACCGACTGAGCCACCCAGGTGCCCCCACAATGGGCCCTTTATAGTCTGAGAAATTATTTGTCCGATAACTTCATCTTCTCTGTTTTCTCTATTCTCACTTTCTGGAACTCTTACTATTCAGATTATGAACCTCCTGGGTGGTTCATAATCTGAATATATATATATATATATAAATTTCATCATATTTATTTTCCATTTCTTATATCTTAATCTTTTCTCTGATTTCTGGGAGATTTGTCCTCAACTTTATCTTTCTTTTTTTTAATTTTTATAAGTGTTTATTTATTTTTTGAGAGAGACAGAACATGAGTGGGAAAGGGGAAGAGAGAAAGGGAGACACAGAATTCGTAGCCGACTCCAGTCTCTGAGCTGTCAGTCAGCACAGAGCCAGATGCAGGGCTGGAACTCATGAACCTCAAGACCATGCATGACCTGAGCTGAAGTTGGATGCTGAACCGACTGAACCACCAGGCACCCTTCAACTTTATCTTTTAAATCTTCTGTTAATATTTCTTTTTGTGTTATCAGACTTTTGATTCTAAATGCTCTTTTTTTTCAAAACCCTGAATATTTCATTTTTACAGAAATCTGTTTTTTTTTTTATTTTTTAAAGTTTATTTATTTATTTTGAAAGAAAGAGAGAGGGAGAGAGGCAGAGAGAGGATCCCAAGCAGGCTCCACACTCTCAGCACAGAGCCTGACATGGGGCTCAAACTCACAAACTGCGAGATCATGACTTGAGCCAAAATCAAGAGTCGGACGCTTAACTGACTGAGCCACCCAAGTGCCCCCAAACTCTGTTTCTGTTTCAGGGATCCCATATCTTTACTTACCTCTAAATATGTTAGAATATTATTGTTGTTGTCAAGATTTTCTCCTTTTTTTTTTTTAAATTGTCTCATTTTCCTCTTTGGGTTCTTGGTGCTAGCAGCTTTCTCAATTGTCAGGTGATCTCTGGCTACCCATTCCTATTTCAGAGGGAGGCACTGGAAACTAATTAAAACTCTGTGGGAAGGCTTGCCAATGGAGGGTGCTAGGTAATCAGGTTGTGTTCTTTTGCTGGAGGACCCCAACAGGACTCTCCATTCCTGGACTGGTCAACTTTGTCAAAGAGGAATTCTAAAATCTCTTGTCTGCCTTCTAATATTTTCCCCAGTGAATCAAGGGAGGCAGGGGAGCAAAGAAGGGAGAATTTTATGATTCAGTATTTCAATTTGAACTGAATCACAGTGATGGGGATCTCCATACACATGCTCTCTGTCCTGACAGGTGCCCTTGGGTCCAAACATCCTCTGATTTAGCCCATTTAGAAAATAAACCTCCAGGCTTCTGCCTGAATGGTGGTATTGGTACTTGTCCTATTAGATACGTTGGAGGCAGAGGGCTGTAGATTGGCTGCTAATCATCATCTGTAAAAGATAATTTTACTCAAAAACCAGGAAAGAAAAAGAGTGGAAAGTAAGATATTGACAACAATGAGTACAGCAGTGTTATAGAGAAGTGGGGGGTGGTGTGTGAAGCATTTCCTCTCTCCTAGGGCCTATGTTTCACCTTCAGGCCTCTTGTTTTCAGATTGGCATTTACCACCATGTTTAGAAATACCTGGAGTTTCCATTTCCTAATCCTATTTGTGGATCTTTAGTGGGACATTTGCTTGCTTCTAGATCCCCCTGCTTCTAGCTTGGGTTTCAACTTTCTCTTGTCTGACAAGCCATTTAGACACATCAGTTTGTTTTCCAAAATTTCATTGCTATTTTAGAGGCAAATTAGCCTTGAAGCTAAGTGTTGCTTAGAGTTTCGTTTCCAAGGTCCTGGAAGGTGTCTTAGCAATATGTCCACATGATTATATAAATATTAAAAGTGAGGTGTTTTAGCTGTGATTGGCTAAGCTTTCTGTCTCTTTCAATTAGGAAGTCTCCACTATTTCATTTCCCTGTGTGTAGGGGTGGTTTGGGAGTCACTGTGGGCATTTTGGGATCTGACTAAGGGGAAGCTGAGTTTGGGCTACATTTAGATTGAGTTTAGAAGGATATGTGAGTGAGATTCCAGTTGCATCCATATTATTACCAGCCATCCTAGTGTAGAAATGACTTCTGAGGCTATTTTTACTGCCCTCCATGGCTACTCATGCTGTCATGATATAAACATGCAGGACCAGTGTCACATGACTCTGAGCCAGAAGCTAGTCTGGGGAAAGTTATTCCAGGGATGTCACGTGTAAATTGTAATTGAGGAATCTGATTCTCATTGACTCTCATAGTTGAAACAATTTCTCCCAGCACATATTTGATAACTCAATATATATCATTATTAAACATGTCATACATATTTTCTGCTATTTTTAAGTTTTTTTCTTCTTTTAGAGAAAGAGAGAGAGAGAGAGAGAGCATTCATGAACAGGGGGAAGGACAGAGGGAGAGAGAGAGAGAGAGAGAGAGGGAGAATCCTAAGTAGGCCCCACGCTCAGCAAGGAGCCTGATTTGGGGCTTGATTCTATGACCCTGGGATCATGACCTGAGCTGAAATCAAGAGTCAGACACTCAACCAACTGAGCCACCCAGGTGCCCCCCCCTTTTATCTATTTTTGATGGAATTCACACAAAAAAAGATTGATCAGAATTTGTGTATATGTCTGGTATTTGTAGGGTGTAACTATTGAAGTTTGGAAATAAATTTAGGGTAATTTCAATAAAGTACATGAGAAATTACAGACTCCTCATCTGGATATACATGTAAAGGATACTTTATTTTGCTATCTATAAGTTATGTAATAAAGGATTGAGAGTAAATCCACACTAAAAATTATTGAGATATGAAATAAAAACAATAAAAATGAGCAGCTAAATCAATAGGAATTATTCTGGTGCTAATAAGCAAATTGTATCAAACAAACTTTCAGCTCATACCAAGGATACAATAGGATAAGTACCATTATTCCCATTCCATGATTAAAAGAAAGGTACATGTTTCACATAGAAGCAATGAATATGTTCTTGGAGTGTTGATAATCCATAGAATGAAGAGGAATGAATCATAAGAACCAGAAAAAGATACATTTCCAGCTGATTTGACATACAAAAATACTGACACAGAGAAAGACACTATCAAACTCAAAATATGTCACAATGATGTAAAGACACCAATAACAAAATGGTTAATGATAATCTCAATTCAAATGTATTTATAATTAGAGCATAAGAAAACTAAGAATGTTTTTAAGTTCTACAGGTTATATATGAAAAAAAAAGTCCTAGCAATTTTCCTAAATTTGGCAACAGTCCTGAAATAAATCTCACATGTTACCAATAATCAATTTTGAAGCTGAAAGTTTTCCCACTTCTTTTTAATTTTTTTTAATCTTTATTTTTTAGAGAGAGAGAGAGAGAGAGAGAGAGAGAGAGAGAGAGAGCATGAGCAGGGGAGGAACACAGAGAGAAGAAGACACAGAATCCAAAGCAGGCTCCAGGCTTTGAGCTGTCAGCACAGAACCCAACACGGGACTCGAACCCACGAACCGTGAGGTCATCGAAGTCAGATGTTTAACCAACTGAGCCACCCAGGCACCCCTGAAAGAAAGTTTTCAAAACCAATAGTAAATTTTTTTGATTAAAGGTACTAGAGGGAAGACCTAATTTGTTCACTCTAAAGAAAATGATATTTTAACATTTTATTCCGTGAAGAAGAGATCAAAGGGTAGATAGCCAAAGATGTAAGAAAAAAAGAATTATAAAATGTTTAAGGCAGTTAATAAAAACACTGTTATTTGGCGGGGGGGGGGGGGCACCTAGGTAGCTCAGTTGGTTAAGCGTCTGACTTTTGATTTCTGCTCAGGTCATGATCTCACAGTTCATGGGATTGAGCCCTGCAATCGGCTCTGTGCTGACAGAGTGGAGTCTTCTCCGGATTCTCTCCCTCTCTGCCTCCCCCACTCACACACTTGTACTTTTTCTCTCTCAAAATAAATAAATGAGCTAAAAAAAAAAACCTTGTTTTTTATTATTTATTATTTTTTCATTACATTTTTAGTGTTTATTTTTGAAGGAGAGACAGAGCATGAGTGGACGAGGAGCAGAAAGAGAGGGAGACACAGAATCCGAAGCAGGCTCCAGGTTTTGAGCTGTTAGCACAGAGCCCAATGTGGGGCTCGAACTCAAGAACCACGAGACCATGACCTGAGTAGAAGTTGGATGCTTACCTGACTGGGTCACCCAGGCCCCCCAATACTGTTATTTTTATAATTTCATGATGTTTGTTAGATTTTTTTGTAAAGTTTATTTATTTATTTTGAGAGAGAGGGAGCATGAGCAGGGGAAGAGCAGAGAGAGAGAGAGAGAGAGAGAGAGAGAGAGAATCCCAAGCAGGCTCTGCACTGCCTACATAGAGCCCAATGTGTGGCTTGAACTCAAGAACTGTGAGATCATGACCTGAGCTGAAACCAAGAGTCAGACGATTAGCCAACGGAGCCACCTAGGTGCCCCTGTTAGATTTTTAAAACTAGGACTTTGTTGTGATATCTTTTCTTCTTCCAAATTCATTTTCATACCCAATTTTGTATTTTTTTCTAAATGGGGGCCTGCTGTCTTCAATTGTATAAGCTCCTATCTAGTTCTCATTTCTTCTTCCATTTTCTTTGTTCTTGTAAGTCGATTTATTGCTTTCAGTGGGATTGGGAAGGGAAGAAAACATTTGCAAATCTCCATATTTTGACAGAAATTTCCACTCATGATTTTTAAAATAGCAGTTTTTATTTAAATCACCTATATATACAGTTTTTAAGTGAAATATTTCCGTAGAAGTTATTAAGTAAAAAATTATTTCTCCTCTGAATTTTGCTCCCCAATGGCAACTACTTTTACCTCTTTCACTTTTCCTTTGCATATTTGTCTCTACGTTTTCTAATAATATGCTTATTTTGACTTTTAGCCTATTTTCAAGTTTAAGTATTATGTGTTGAATTTGTCCTTTGGAAATTAGGATTTAGCTCCCTTAAGTACACTGCACCCCCCACAGTTTCCTACCTTCCAAATAGAGATTACATTTAATTTTTTAATGACTATGCAGATTTTACTCACAGTTTAGCCATGTATGGACAGACTGACTTGCATGTAAATCTTCTGGTTTTCCCTAGACTTAACTATTGTCTTTTTCTTGGTTTTCTCAGCCTCCAATGTACTTATCACTCAGGGCATTCAAACATGTCAGAAAATGAATCTTATTTATGGGGACATCACTCCTGAGTCTTCTGTCCTCTCTAATCCTAATTACAGCACAGTTGTCATTCTAGGGGGTAGGGGTTCCCTTAATTTCTTTCCTGTTCAGAGCCTCAATTCCTGGCTCTCCTTCATTCTCTGTTTATGTCTTCATATTTTTTTTTTTTTAACGTTTATTTATTTTTGAGACAGAGAGAGACAGAGCATGAACGGGGGAGGGGCAGAGAGAGAGGGAGACACAGAATCGGAAGCAGGCTCCAGGCTCTGAGCCATCAGCCCAGAGCCCGACGTGGGGCTCGAACTCACGGACCGTGAGATCGTGACCTGAGCCGAAGTCGGACGCTCAACCGACTGAGCCACCCAGGCGCCCCTTTATGTCTTCATATTGATGGAGCTTCTAGGAGTTTCCTGGCCAAGGGCCATGGAAGATAAATTCTTTGAGAAGTTGAATATAGGGGCGCCTGGGTGGCTCAGTCAGTTAAGCATCCGACTCTTGATTTCAGTTCAGGTCATGATCTCATGGTTTGTGAGATCGAGCACCATGCAGGGCTCTGTGCTGACAGAGCGGGGCCTGGTTGGGATTCTTTCTCTCCCTCTCTCTCTGCCCCTCCCGTTCATGCTCTCTGTGTCTCAAAAATAAATAAATAAACATTTAAAAAAGTTGAATATATACAAATGTCTTCATCCTGTCTTAACTCTTTAGTCATAGCTTGGCTGAGTATAGAAATCTAGGTTGAAAGTGATCTTCCTTGCTCCTCACTGAGGCACTGTTCCTTGTCTGCTGGCATCCAGCTCTGCTAAGGACTTGTGATGTCATTCTCCTTCTCCATCCTTTGTGTATAAGCTGTTTTTTTTACTTTTTTGTGTCCTACTCCATGTGCCCTTCTTACAGAATAACAACTTACACTCCTCCATCAAGGGTGGGGACTATGTTGCCTCTAGTTGAACCCGGTGGAACTTTGTAATCAGAATGATGTACAAATGATGTTGAGGAACTTCCAAGGCTAGGCCACTGAAGGTGACATGACTTCTTCTGGCTTGTTCTCTTTGGCTTTTAGCACTCACACCACAATGTAGACACTATAGGGAAAGATGAGAGAGATAGAGAGAAATACCGGGGTGCCATTTGTCTTTTGTTAAGATTTTAGACACACACACAGAAAAACTATGGAAGCGCTCTGCACGTGAACAAGCCTTGCTAACTGGTGGACATCACTGTAAGATGATCTGGCTGAGTCATTTCATTGGGGGACACCTAAATGTCAGTATCTTTAGGTTATTTCTTCTGGGGCACTCACACATCCAGAGAAAAAGTTTTCCATTCTTCTTCCCAGAAGAAACAAACTTGGTTGCAGCACCTGGGAAGAGAGTGAAGGAATGAAGCTGGGGTGTCTTACCATTCTGCATGTGGACTTCCACTTAACCTTCCTGTTTTCACTGTGATATTGCACCATCGAAGTCATTCTATTCACCCCAGGTGTCTTCTCCAGTGAGAGAGTTTCAGTCCCTTGGGCCACACAGGGCTGGGGAAGGTCATGATGGGGCAGCACGAAGGGGTAAGGATGAGTCTAACTGCTTCTAAAGCAGACCATCTGTTTTCATCTCCACTCTCAACCCTGGTTTCAGAGACACCTGAAATCCCCAATTTCTGGGCCTTTCTGGGGTTCTGTAGAGCAACTCAGCTTGCTTCTTGCCTTCCCCCATTGTTGCCTTAGTTTTTGGGGTTTTTTGGTTGTAGTAAGAAAATTAACACTCATCCCTCTTCTTTTAAGTTTCCAAAATTTTGTTGCCTTTATCTCTTGTCTTTTCTTTCTCTTTATTTGTTTATGCCCAAAGCAAAGCAAAGCAAAGCAAAACAAAACAAAAGCCTTTACTCTTATGTCAGTGGAGCGTAGGAGTGGAGGGAAGTGAAAGTGTTTAATTTACCATCTCTGAACAGAGGTCATTTCCATTTCTCATAAACCCCTGCAATCTGGCTTCTGAAACCATTCTTCTGAGCCTGCCCTTTCTAAGGACACAAATGACTCCCTAACTGACAGAGCCAAAAACTTCTCATAAACCCTTATTTAGGGGAACTTAGTGTAACATTTGACACTGTCGACCATCCCCTTGCTGAAACTTTTCAGTCTGCTCTCCTGGAGAACTCCTCTCTCGCATCATCTTCTGACTTGGGTTGCTCTTTCCCAGTGCTCTTAACTCGGATACCTTAAAGATCCTTATTCCAATAATGTGAGATAATTATAGAACCTGTATTATGTGCCAGGTACTGTACTAAATAAGCATTTTGTGTACAATGAATTCATCTCCCCAACACTCTATGAGGGAGGTACTACTATTAAATAACCCATTTTACAGCTATAGCACTTGAGGCACAGAAAAGTTAAGTAAGTTGTTCGAAGTCCCAGCTTTTACCCACTGAGCATATTGCCTCTCCAAATGCTACATCTACTGTTCTCTCTCTTATCCATTTGCACTTTCTCAGCTTTTCTTACGCACTGCTAGGGCTTTGTCTATCACATCATGCAGACAAGCGTACACCTTCATTTCCACCCTCCTCCTAAGCTCCAGACTCAATATCCAAATATTAATTGGAAACCTCCATTTGTGTGCCTCACAAGTAACTCAAGATCAAAATGTCCAGGGTCCAACCATGTCATTCTGATCATTCTCTTCCCAGAACAATTCAGCTTGTTCCCTGCCGTATGTATCCGTGAATGGCGTCAGCGTTCACCTCATCAGACAAACTAGAATGTGCAGACTCCATTCTGACTGGTTCCTCTCTCTTACCCATGTGAAATTTGCTGTCAAGGCTGTTGTCCTCTGAAGGGGCTTCTGAATTCATTTCCTCATCATCTTCCATGCCCTTGTGAGGTTCTTACCACCCTCCTCCCATCTGTAACAGCCTCCTTCTTAGGGGTCTCTGCTCTGAGCTTCTACACCACCATCATAGCTGCTTTTCCAAATATTTGAGATCTGTTCATGCTACTTAAGGTTGACAGGTAGTCTCCATGGTAGGAAAGAGGTTCCTTACATTACAAAAGAATAACAGGATTTATTAAAGAAACATCTTTTGTGTATGTTTGCAGATCAATAATCATATACCAGGAGAAATTAAAAGATGTAATGTTTCAAACCATTGACGTTTAAGTACCAATCAGAAACTAAGATAAAACAGTTCTGAAATTATAACAATAAAAATGGATGCACATTTATTTATTCAATTTCACTCTAAAATAAAGTCTATTGACTTTTTAAAGTTTATTGATTTATTTTGAGAGAGACAGAGAGAGTGTGAAAGGGGGAGTGGCAGAGAGAGCAGGAGAGAGAGAATCTCAAGCAGGCTTTGTGCTGTCAGAGCCTGAGGTAGGGCTCAATCCCAGGATCCTGGGACCACGACCTGAGCCAAACCAAGGGTCAGACACTTAACCGACCGAGCCACCCAGACGCCCCATTAATTTTTTTTTTAATTGAAAAATTTCAGGGATGTCTCTCTCTCTCTGCCCCTCCCCCCGCTCGCAATCTGTGTCTCTCCATCTCTCAAAAATAAGTAAAAGTTAAAAAAAAAAAAAAAGAAAAAAAGAAAAATTACAGGTGCACCTAGGTGGCTCAGTAGGTGGAGGGACCCATTCTTCATTTTGGCTCAGGTCATGATCTCGAAGTGGTGAGATTAAGCCCTGCATTAGACTGTGGGCTGAGTGTGGAGCCTGCTTGGGATTCTCTCTCTCTCTCTCTCTCTCTCTGCCCCTCCCCGGCTTGTGCTCTCTCTCTCTCTCTCTCTCAAAGTAAGTAAACATTAAAAAAAAAAAAAAAAAAAAAAAAAAAGAAAGGAAAAGAAAAAAAAGAAAAAGAAAAATCACAGAGACCCTTTTGTTTCCTTTGTGACTTGTTCTCCTGTAGCTGGTCACTTTAGTCTTTCCTTGTTCCATTGTTTCATTGCACCAAAGGATGTTAACCCAGTCTTTTTGGGGTATCCTGGGATACCTTAAGTTTTTGTCTATTTTAAATCAGTCTATCTTAATCCCTCTTATTTTGAGAAAATTCTGTCTAGTAAGTTTTTCATGAGGATGTAAATTTTGTGGGCATGAAGTGCAATGCTATAGTCCCTGCAAATTTGTTAATATCAACATTGTACAATCACCTTAATCCTTATTACCTGGAAAAGGCTGCAGGAGATCAGTGTGACATTTAAATTAGAAAGTATGTGAAAAGTAATTTCGACCTAATTCTTTTGAAATCCCCTAGCTTCCAAGAATGAGAGTAACCAGGTATCACTTAGGAGCTGGCCTGGGTAAAAGGAAGAGGTCAAAACCAGCTCTCATATATATGAGGGAAACATGTTCCGCAAGGGCTTCAGGGATACTAATATGTTTATTCAGAGCCCTTAAGTGTTGTGTAGACTCAGCCGGATTAGTAAAACTTTGTCTTCACAGGTTATTTTGCCCTCAGCCCGCCCCAACTCTCATTCTCTGTTTGTTTGTTTTGTCTATCCTTTTTCTGTGGCAGGAGGGGAACTGGTAATTGAACAGAGAGGCAGAAGGATAAATGGATAAAAGGATGTGTATATGTTCCCACAATCCAGCCAAGGGTTTCCAGTCACTGGAGTTTTGTCTCTGTCACCAGATCTGAAATGCTTCAATCTGAGGAATTTTGGGAGGTTATAAGGTAACTACTATCCTGGAATCTTGCAAGTTTGACATAAAAGCATCGACTTTATCTTCTCCTGACAGGATGCAAACTCTAGAAGGGAATTGTTTTGTTGGTAGCACAGAGAAGTCCTCAGGACAGTAGTCAATCAAATATTTGTTAAGTGTGGAGTGCCTGAATGGCTCAGTCGGTTAAGCATCTGACTTTAGCTCAGGTCATGACCTCAGGGTTCATGAGTTTGAGCTCCACATCAGGCTCTGTGCTGACAGTGCAGAGCCTGCTTGGGATTCTCTCTCTCTCTCTCTCTCTCTCTCTCCCCCCGCCCTTGCACACTCTCTCTCAAGATAAATAAATAAACTTAAAAATTTTTTTAAATATTTAAGTGAATGAATTAAAATCACAAAAAATTAGTGATACTTCTTTTTCCTTAAACACCAAAAGATTTTTTTTATTTTTATTTATTTATTTTTTTAATTTTTTTTTTAATGTTTATTTTTGAGACAGAGAGAGACACAGCATGAGCAGGGAAGGGGCAGAGAGAGAGGGAGACACAGAATGTGAAGCAGGCTCCAGGCTCTGAGCTGTAAGCACAGAGCCTGATGCGGGGCTCGAACTCACGAACTGTGAGATCATGACCAGAGCCAAAGTTGGACGCTTAACCGACTGAGCCACCCAGGCGCCCCCAAAAGATTTTTTTTAATTTAGAGTGTGAATATTCTCTGATTGAAAGAAAAAAACCTCCCATTAAAGGCCAATAAAAGCATAAAAATCTCTAAAGCTCTAAAGTAAAATCTAGAGCTTTCATGAAAGTGTCTATGGACATCGTCAAACTATACCTAACGTGGACACTGTATCATCCTTCGAGGAAGGAGCATCTGCTCAATTACTACTAAATTATTACATTCAGTCAATTCAGTGAAAGAAATCAGTAAGACTAGTTGTTTACCATTGCATAGAGAAGACCACCGGTTGCTTGGTTATAGTTGTTACCATTGGCTTGACTTCAGGTAAGAGCATTGTACCTGTATGAAAAACCCAGGGGCTGAAAGTTGGCTTTCTTCCTGATCTTTCCCATTTCTTGTCATAACTTATCTCTCTGTGAGGAAGATTTACTTATTTGTTAATCCTGTACACAAATATTCTAATACTACATATATGCTAATGCTAGGGGTACAAAAGCCCTGGCCCTTACATGCTCAGGTTAGCAAGACCAACTGAGAAATAAACATCTATGGACCATGCAGGGTTAGAAGTCATAAAATCGGTATGTGACTCTGTATCCCAGTGGAGCTTGTGTTCTTCTGGACCCAGGTTTTGAGAGTGTTGCTTGTGCTAGAACTTTGTTTTGGTTTTTTGAAAAATGTTTATTTATTTATTTTTCAAAAAGAGAGTCAGAGCATGAGCAGGGGAGGAGCAGAGAGAGAGAGAGGGAGACACAGAATCCGAAGCAGGCTCCAGACTCTTAGTTGTTAGCACAGAGCCCGATGTGCTATGAACCGTGAGATCATGACCAGAGCCAGAGTCAGACACTTAACCAACTGAGCCATCCAGGTCCCTCTAGAAGAAGAACTTTGTATCTGAACCTGATCTGTCTGAAACTTGGCCTCAAAATCATCAAAATCTCTGTAAGGGGTGGAAATAGAGCTGGAAAAACTCATACCAAAACTTCAAGCAATTTTCTGGAGAATTTGACACTTGATACATATTTGAATCAGATTTGTCTTTTATTCTTAAAAAAAAAAATTAAGCCCTTCAGTTATGCAAAAATAAAATAAAATAAATAAATAAAAATTTTTAAAAAATCCAAAGCAGGAAAGGTCACTTAAGAAATGATGGCATCAGAGAGTGAAATTTCTATTTCCACAAAGTAAAAACAAAAAATAACTTACTTAGTATCTCCAGCTGACTATGTCAGACATCTCATACTCAATGTAACTACAGTGGAACTCTTGACTTCCTCCTCCAAAACCCCCTGTGTGCCCCAGCCACCCCCACCGCCCCATTTTCCATTTCTCAGTAAATAGTATCACTAGTCACCCAGGGGCATCCAAGATTGTCCCTTTCCTTTAACAGCAGATTCAACCCCTCAGCAAACTTTGTCAGTTCTATCACCAAAATACATCTGAATCTGTCCACCTCACCCTTTTTCTGCTGTCACATTTATTTCCAAGTTACTGCCATCTCTCACTGAATTACCACAGTGGCTCCTTCCACTCCTGCTCCTGCTCACCTCCAGTCCATTCTCTGTTCAGGAACCAGAAGGAGCTTCCCACACCGCCCGCCCCCCCCGCCCCGCCTTTAACTTGATAGTTCCATTTTCTTTTTATTTATTAATTTGTTTGTTTGTTTGTTTATTTTTGAGAAAGAGAGAACACACAAGCAGGGGAGGGGCAGAGAGAGAGAGAGAGAGAGAGAGAGAGAGAGAGAGAGAGGGAATCCCAAGCAGGCTCTGTGCTATCAGCGCAGAGCCGGACTAGGGGGGCTCAAACTTTCTGTGAGATCATGACCTGAGCTGAAATCAAGAGTCGGGCACTTAACCGACTAAGCCACCCAGGTGCTCCAGTTCCATTTTCTTTTTAATTAATAAAATTTATTTTTTAAAGTAGTTTTAGGTTCACGGTAAAATTGAGTGGGAAGTACAAGGAGTTCCCATATACCCCCTCTCCCTACCCATGCACAGCCTCCCCCACTGTCAGCATCCCCTACCAGGGTGGTACATGTGTTACAATCAATGAACCAACACTGACACATCATAGTCACCCAAAGTCCATATTTTACATTAAGGTTCACCCTAGGTGCTGTGCATTCTATGGTTTTGACAAATGTATAATGACATCCACCATGACATGGATATCCACCATATATCCACCATTTGTCATATCCACCATGACAAATGTATAACGACGTATACCCACCACTATCAGATAGAATAGTTTCACTGCTCTAAATATCTTCTGTGCTCTGCCTATTAATCCCTCCCTCCCTACTAACTCCTGACAACCACTAGCTGTTGACTGCTTCTGTAATTTTGCCTTTTCTAGAATGTCATATAGTTGGAATCAGATCGGCTTTTTTCACTCAGGAAGATGCATTTTAGCTTCCTCCATGTCTTTTCTTGGCTTGACAGCTCATTGATTTTTAGCACTGAATAATATTCCATTGTCTGGATGTACCACAGTTTATTTATTCATTCACCTATTGAAGAGCATCCTGGTTGCTTCCCAGTTTTGGCAATTATGAATAAAGCTGCTATAAATATCTGTGTGCAGATTTTTGTGTGGTCGTAACAATTCATTTGGATAAATACCAAGGAGCGTAATTGCTGGATTACACGGTAAGAGTAAGTTTAGTTTTGTAAGAAACTGCCAGACTGTGTTCTATAGTGTCATTTTACATTCCCACCCGCAGTGAATGAGAGTTCCTATTACTCCACATCCTCACCAGTATTATTTAGTGTTGTCAGTGTTTTGGATTTTGGTCATTCTAATAGGTGTACCACGGTATCTCGTTGTTGTTTTAACGTGTAATTCCCCAATGATATATGATGTTGAGTATGTTTTCATGCGCTTACTTGCCTTCTGTATGTCTTCTTTAGTGAGGTATCTGTTCAGGTTTTTGGCCCATTTTTTAAATTGAGTTGTTCATTTCCTTATTGTTGAGGTTTAAGAGTTTAAGGTGTTAATAAATACTAGTTGAGCAAGTTGAAACCTTCAGCCCATATCTACATAATCACATATACATTAGAACAATATAAGTTTGTTCCAAATGAGACCTGTCAGTCTTTTCAGTACTACAGCTCATTCACAAGAATAGAATTAATATATAAAGAGTAATTTTTATATATGTAGCTAGTAATTAGGTAACATAAAACAGTATTTTATTCTGGCTTTCTTACTTATAAAATGACTACAGTTATAACAAAAAGTCAGATAATACTCATTTTTTTCTTTGAGATAGATATTCTGGAGAAAAGAAAATTATTTCCAATTATAATGCTATCATTAGATGTCTTGAGCCTCCTAGAAAACAATTCACGAAGAGCCCACCAGCCAGCTTTTTGTTAATTGTATAAGGAGTATGGCTCCAGCAACTACAAAGGTGGTATTTTTGCCCGTGGAGACAGAAAAGGAAACTAGTTGGTGGAGCATAGTTTTCTTTGTTCTGGCTTTATTTCACTCTCTGATACCTTTTATATTTTCCGTAAGCATGTGGATGTATAATCCTCAACAAGTTAACTGATCTTTGGAATGTGGATACCACTGAATTTTATTTTTAACAAGGATGAAAATCAAGTAGGTATTATATTAAAATGCAGTTTTAAAGAACAACTTTAAAGTTTTGTTAAATGTAAATATATCTTTGAACTATGTACTTGAGAACATAGAGGCTCAACAAGCCCCTGCTCTTGGAATTGTTCTTGGAATAGGGAGAGGGAACAGATTCTAATGAGGCTCAAATCATGTGGGAATTCTGAAAATAGCTAAGAATATGGTCTTACTGTACATGTTCTTTTTAAAAGCTATCATTATAAAGAACTTATCAAGCTGAACATACAAAAAAACAACCCAGTTAAGATATGGGCAGAAGACATGAATAGATACTTTTCCAAAGAAGACATCTATACGGCTAACAGACACATGAAAAGATGCTGAACATCACTCATCATCAGGGAAATACAAATCAAAACCATACTGAGATACCACCTCACACCTGTCAGAATGGCTAAAATTAACAGCACAAGAAACAACGGGTGTGGTGAGGATGTAGAGAAAGGGGAGCCCTCTTGCACTGTTGGTGGGAATGCAAACTGGTGCAGCTACTCTGGAAAACAGTATGGAGATTCTTCAAGAAGCTAAAAATAGAACTAACTTCTGATCCAGCAACTATGCTATTAGGTATTTACCCAAAGGATACAAAAGAACAGATTTGAAGGGGTATATGCACCCCGATGTTTATAGCAGCATTATCAACAATAGCCAAACTATAGAGAGAGCGCAACTGTCCAAGGACTGATGAATGGATAAAGATGTGGTGTATATATATATACAATGGGATATTACTCAGCCATCAAAAAGAATGAAATCTTGCCAATTGCAATGATGTGGATGGAGTTAGAATGTATTATGCTAAGCAAAATAAGTCAATCAGAAAGACAAACACCATATGATTTCACTCATATGTGGAATTTAAAAAACAAAACAGATAAACATGTGGGGAGAGGGAGGAAGAGAAGAGAGGGAAACAAACCACCAGAGACTCTTAATGACAGAGAACAAACTATGGGTTGATGGAGGGAGGCGGGTGGCAGATGGGCTAGATGGGTGATGGGTACTAAGGAGGGTACTTGTGATGAGCACTCGGTGTTATACGTAAGTGCTGAATTACTGAACTCTACTTCTGAAACCAATATTGCACTCTATGTTAAGTAACTAAAATTTAAATTTTAAAAAAGGCGGGTTGCTCTGTCTCTCTCTGTCTCAAAAATAAACGTTAAAAAATTTAAAAAAAATGGGACGCCTGGGTGGCTCAGTTGGTTAAGCATCCGACTTCAGCTCGGGTCACGATCTCGCGGTCTGTGAGTTCCAGCCCTGCGTCGGGCTCGGGCTGACGGCTCAGAGCCTGGAGCCTGCTTCCGATTCTGTGTCTCCCTCTCTCTCTGCCCCTCCCCCGTTCATGCTCTGTCTCTCTCTGTCTCAAAAATAAATAAACGTTAAAAAAAATTTATAAAAAAAGGCGGGGCGGGGGGGAAGCTATCTTTAGTTGAACTCATAGAAATAGAGAATAGAATGGTGGTTACCAGGGGCTCGGGCTGGGGAGAACTAGAGAAATGTCGTTGAAGGATACAAATTCACAACTAAAAGATGAATAAGTTTTGGAGCTCTAATGCCCAGCATTGTGATTACAGTCAACAATGTTGTATTATAAATTTCAAAGTTGCTAAGAGAGTGTATCTTAAATGTTCTCACCACAAAAAAGAAATGATAACTATGTGATGTGATAGAAGTGTTAGTTAACACTTTGGTGGTAGTCATATTTCAGTATATGCATCAATGTGTTGTACAATTGTACAATGTTACATGTCAGTTATATCTCAATTTTAAAAAGCTATCTTCCATAAGGAAATATTATGCTAAAGCTTCAATTTAGCAGCATTCTAAATAACTTTTAAATATGTTTCTATAATTTGGGGGACAGAGATGGATTGATCTATATTAAAATATTTCATTCATTCATTTATACATTCACCAAATGTTTACTTGAAACAAAACATGTGGCAGGCCCAGGTCAAAGGACTTGGGATAAAACAGAAAAATATCCCTGCCCTTGTGGAGATTATATTCCAGTAGGGGAGACATCCAATTTACCATCAATATAGAAATAAGCAAATTATGTAGTATTGAGCCAATCAAAATATTTATCGAGCACATACTAGAAACCCAGCAGTAAACAAAACAGGCAAAGATGTTTATCTCTATGTGGTCTGCTTTCTGGCAAGGGGAGATAGGTAACAAGCATAATAAAAAAGTAAATTATATAGTATGCTAGAAAGAGTTAAAGCTAGTAAGTTTAAATCCAGAACAGAGGAAATAGTTGAAATAAATCGTCTTTCCTTCTGAAAGTTTTTAGTTTCTGCATAGTCTAAAAGCAAAAACTGCTCAATTTTTAAAAAAATATTTTGGAAAACAAACAAACTTGTCCAGTTGTAAAATCTCTTTTGTTACTAGCGGGTAGATTCATTCAGTCATGAATACCTTTATTCCGAAAATATGTATCAAGTGCCCATTCGGCACAGTAGACCGCAAAAAACAATATAGACACAGTCCCTGCCATGATGGGCTAATACTTTATTTCATCCAAGAATTTCATGGAGACCAAATGGATCTGAAAAAAAAAATTTACCCTAAAGTTTATAACCACTCTTTAAAGACTTATTTTATGTTTGTTTGGTCAACCAAAAATCTCCCGAAATCCAAACCACTGCTTCTAACTGGAGAGATGGAGAAAGGGAACAGTCTTTGCTGCTGCTAATATTGTTTCATTTTCACTGCAACAAGGAAACCTCTCCTGCTCTTAAACCAAGATGTGTGAACTGAACCATGGAGGAAGGTGTCAAGGAAGGTATTCCCAACTGCATACTTAGGGGAGTCCGGGCGAAGAAATTGTAGTTTCTACAAGAATTTTTAAGTACCACCTCTGTGGCCTTCTTACTGAACACTACGTCCACATGGACTATGGTCCACATAGTCTTAATGTCCCAAAGTCCAAATAATGGAAATGATTAAGAAAGAAAATGTACCGTATCTGATATCTTAACATGTCCTAAAATGCTCTGAAGACATTTATGGTAGAATCTGTTTTTTTTGCTGGCCTACAATGTCTTCCCCCTTCTCCTGGTTCTAGCACCCCACTTTTCCTTTGGAAAACAACCCTGCTTTATTCCACATGCCAGGACTGCCAGTCAAGTAACCCAACTCCCTTGGCCAAGCAGTGTGTCTGGGGACCTGAGCCAGACCAGGCTGATTCTCCTGGGATTTGAATCCTGAGCAGGGTGACTCAAGGTCAGAAAATATTTCTAGCCAAGACTTTCCGATGGTGGAGCCCTGAAGAAGTGGTTCATTCACTCCTGCCATCTGGATCCCCAAGCTTACTGCACTACCCCCATATATCCTTCCAGTAAAATTCCTTTTACTTAAATATGCCTGGGTTGACTTCTGTTGCTTACAAGCAAAGAATTTTATTAGACCTGCCCACATATATAGATTGGAGAGTTTAATATAAATAATCATTGCACCTTGAAGAAGAAATTTGTGGAAAATGGCAAAAATGAGAATTGATTTTGTTTTCCCTTAAGTGTCATCCAGTTTACTCCTCAGGGCACAAGAGCACAGTTTAAATATAGATTCAAAAAGCATAATTTTTCTTAATGTATTGAGAAAAATTGTACTTTTATAAAAACACTATTTTAAAATAGGAATTACAAATAAGCTTACCTTTTTATATAAAACTGTTAATATTCAAATAAATTTTGTCACAAAAATAGACTCCGACCTCCCAAATGAGATCCTTACTGCAAAAATAAAATGAGTCACTGTAATAGCTCTATGTGGTTGCAATTGCTGTAGTTTCTTTACCAACAAGTACATATATGTATATGTGTGTGTAGACAGACACACACACACAAATATATATTTACAAAAACAATATTTACCTGTTTGACATTTAGGTACCGATTCCTTGAGGATGGAGAGTTTAACTATGATTGGAAATCCTCCCATTCTGTTACCTATTCAGCTCTCTGACCGTTTCCTAATTTATAAAGGGGAAGCAAAGCAGATCCAAGGGCACCTGATTCAATATAACCTTGATCTGGCTGCTGATTTTTAAATTTACTTCTGGTTTTAAATCTGGCCTAGTACAATATTTAGGTAAACCACGAAAGTTTTGCTAACTTCAAAATATAGTACTGATGATGAAAATATAGTCCAGTAACAGTAACACTCATTTGATGACCTATATCTTTTTTTTTTTTAACGTTTATTTGTTTATTTTTGAGACAGAGAGAGACAGAGCATGAACGGGGGAGGGGCAGAGAGAGAGGGAGACACAGAATCGGAAACAGGTTCCAGGCTCTGAGCCATCAGCCCAGAGCCTGACGCGGGGCTCGAACTCACCGACCACGAGATCGTGACTTGAGCTGAAGTCGGACGCTTAACCGACTGAGCCACCCAGGCGCCCCTGATGACCTATATCTTTAAGGATGGTACCTTATAATTTTCAAAACTTTTTGTTTATCATACCCATCAGATTCCAAGCAAGAAATAGAAAGTACTCAGAAGGTTCAATAGGGAGACTTTAATAAAGAGACTGATAACCGAGTGTGCACAGTTTGTACACAAAGCAAACAAAGGATGTTGAGAGAGTCAGACTCGCAAGAGTAGGTAGAAGACATTACTTCTCCTAGAACCTAAGGGCTAAGGGGTGGAAAGAGTGTTATCAGAACTCCACGGAAAGTCAAAGCCAAAGAAGAAGGGTCACACAGCTGCCGCCAAAGCTGTGGGGTGGAAACAGTGAAAGAAGGCAGAATTATCTTGCTCCTTCTTCCCACCTTCTGATCCACTGCTAAAGCCAATCAAAAGCCAGATGGCAAGGGAGTCCTGGCAATGCAGTTAGTAGGAGACAGCAAATCCTTAGGGCACAGAAAATCAGAGAAGGGGGGTAAATGTCTCTGGGCGTGGGGGAGGGATGGAGAATAACCAGCCACATACATTAACTCAGAATGGAACAGGCTCAGAGAGATTAAGCGCCTGATTAAATTTACACAGTTCATAATCCCTGATCGGAGACTTTTGAAAACAAGTTTCCAGACCCTCCAAAGCCAGTGTTTTTCCAATATGCTTTAGTTAATGGCTCAGGTGCTCATGATTGAGGAGGATTGTGTTGCTTGGGTCTGAAATAATATTTTGTTTCTAACTGAGCTACCTCAGTGAAGATCCCTAAGAAGGTCCTTTGTTACACATCTACCATGAGAATGTGGCCTACAAAGTAGATTGTCTGATAACCTGGTGGACACAGTGATGATGACTGTCCTGTCCTGATGAGGTCAATGGAGACACTGGGAGTCATGGGGGCAACAGAGAGGAATGAGGCAGCAAAGAGGGGAGCCCTAAGGCTATCAGGGAGGAGCATTGCGGTGTGGGTAAGAGCCTGGCCATAGCAGGCAGCCAGCCTGAGTGCTGAATCCACCCGTTCTCTCATTATCTGGGATAGTGGGTAATTAATCTGCGTCTCCATTTACACACCTATCATTGAGGGTAAAATACCTACTTCATTGAGTTGATATGAGGACTAAAATGATGCCTAGAAAGGGCTGAGCATGATGCTTGACACAGTAGCTCTAATTGACACTCATGTCTACCGTTCACTGGGCTCTTGCTACCCACAAAACAGACTTCGCATGATTCTTACTATCCCTCATCTTACAGATGTGGAGATGGAGGCTTAGAGAATGATTTGCCAAAGACCACAGAGCTAACACAGGTGTCAGGATCGGAATTTAAGAGCACATGCTTCTACTCCATTACACAGTTTCAGACAAGGTGGCGTCCCGTGGTTTTCCTAGTGGGTCTCAAGGCAGAAACTTTAAAAATGTGCCGAGCACACATTTTTCTTGAAATTTTCCAGGTTGGTGTAATGTGAGGAACATGAATTATACACCCTTTTCTGGTTATTGCTTTCATCAGTTCGTTGTGTCCATTGTTAACATTTCAGGGCTAGCACCAGCAATGTTAGTGTTTTTTTAAATAAAGCACATCATGCCCTTGAGGGATACGCCTTTCACCAGGGGATAATTGGTTTGGAATCCTGATGCCATTATTTATCATCACGTGGAGGTGATTTGCAAGGAATATGGCTTTGATGCTTGAGGATTGGCTTTGTGCCAAGAAGTCATTGTTGGGGATTCTGGCTGTTTGATGTTAAGATGCAATCTGCCGAGGAGCTGCCTGGGCCTATTAATAGGAGTTCAAACACAGTGTCACCAGCTTAACTACAAGGGCCTGGACAGAGAGCCTGCATAACAATTCTGAGCGAGCCAGGGTGTCATTGCACAGGACAGTGTGACCTCAGCACCATGATAAGGACTCACGAAGGCATATGAAACATGCCAGCACTTCCCTCCACACTCACTCTCACTCAAACTCACTCTTTCGGGCACTGACAAAACAGGGTACGCCACAGTTAGGTGTCTGTCTTTCCCACAGGACAGAGCTCCTTAGAGGCAGGGATTATGTCATTAATTCGAAAAGCATTCATTGAGTGTCTCTTGCCACTGTCAGGCATTGTATGAGGAGCCAGGAACCTTATTCATCTTTGCACCCAGCACCTCATACAGAGGCTAGCACATGGCAGGCATTCAATAAGGGTTGTGGGTAAAATATTGCTCACTGAGGAGGCTCAACATAAGCACTGTCACATGAATGTGATGTTTTTTCAAAATTTCCTGTAATACCCAGGCTTTTTGAATTAGGAAAATCAATCAACTTATGACAAATAGAACTGATTTTTTAAAGTTTATTTATTTTTAGAGAGAGAGCAGGGGGCGGGGTGGGCAGAGAGGGAGGGAGAGCGAGAATCCCAAGCAGGTTCTGCACTGTCAGTGCAGAGCCTGATGTGGGCCTTGAACTCACCAACCATGAGATCATGACCTGAGCTGAAATCAAGAGTCAGACACTTAACTGACTGAGCCACCCAGGCACCCCTAACAGAACTATGTAATACTTTCTTATTTTTCTTGTGGTTAAAAGCCAAAGAATGCCAGTTGATTAAATATTTGGTTATTTAACACTTAAGGCATATTTGGTGATATCAATTAAAAAATAAACTCAATACCTAAACAAAACATAAATCATTCATTGCTATTGTCTAAAAGGGAATGTGTATCTAACAGCTACCATTAAGGGGATCAAGAGCTTGGATTGATAAATGCTTTCCCTCTTACCGATATTACTTTTTATAGTGAATTAACGATACATAATTATGATGAGACCGCTAGACTACAGTCAATCATTTAAAAAATCATAAAAAAGAACCCCATATTAATGAAATGTTGTTTGTGAAAGCAACAGAAACTAAGACTGACTAAATGCAACATAAAAAAAATTATTTGAAAGATAACGATAAACCATTAACAAAGTGAAAAGCCATCCTATGGATTGGGTGAAAGTATTTGCAAATCATGTATCTGATAAGGAGTTAACATCCAAAATATATAAAGAACTTATACAACTCAATAGCAAAGGAAAACATATCTGATTAAAAGATGGGCAGAAGATCCAAATAGACATTTTTCCAAAGAACACATATCAATGGCCAATAGGCACATGAAAAGATGTTCAACACCACTCATCATCAGGGAAATGCAAATCAAAACCACAATGAGATGTCACCTCACACCTGTCGGAATGGCCATTATAAAAAATACAAGAAATAACCAGTATTGTCGAGGATGTGAAGAAAACGGAAACCTTGTGCACTGTTGGTGGGAATGTAAACTGGTACAGCCAATGTAAAACAGTATGAAGGTTCCTCAAAAAATTAAAAACAGAATTACCATATAATCCACATTTCTACTTCTGGAGAAAACAAAAACACTAATTCAAAAAGATATATACACCCATATGTTTATGGTAGCTTTATTTACAGTAAGTAAGATATGGAAACAACTTCAATATCCATCAACGGATGAATAGATAAAGAAAATGTGATACATATATATATACATATATATACATATATATACACATATATACATATATATACATATATATATACACACACAATGCAATATTATTAAGCCATAAAAATGAATGAAATTTTGCCATTTGCAACAATATGGATGGACCTTGAAGGCATTATGCTAAATGAAACAAGTTAGACACAGAAAGACAAATACCATATGGTCTCATTTATGTGTGGAATCTTAAATAAACAAAAGCAAAAACAACCAAGCTCATGGATACAGAGAAGAGGTTGGTGGTTGCCAGAGGCAGAGGATGGGTATGGGCAAAATGGGTGAAGGGAGCTAAAAGGTACACACTTCCAATTATAAAATAAGTAAGTCATGGGGGGTGTAATGTATAGCATGGTGACTATCGTTAATACTATACCGTATAGTTGAAAGTTGCTGAGAGTCAATCTTAAAAGTTCTCATTACAAGAAAAAATATTTTTGTAGCTATGTAAGGTGACAGATGTTAAGTAGACTTCCTGTGTGATCATTTCCCAATGTATACAAGTATTATGCTGCGTGCCTGAAATTGACACAATGTTATATGTCAATTATATTTCAATTTTTAAAAATCAAGGAAAAGAAAGAAAGAAAGATAATAAGTAGCTCTTAAAAGAGAAGCTCTTAAAAAAAATGTCAGGAACCAAAGGGTATTAGATAGCAGGAAGCACAGTGGGGTTGTGCGGCAGAAGCTGTATGGATATCCTGTCACTAGACCCTGGCTAACCCTGCCCCTCTGTGCAGAATGTCTAAACTGTCTCTGTGACATGGAGGTGGAGCCTATGCAGGCTGAGCTAAGATCACAGGACCGCAGCCCAGATTCCAAGGCACCGGAGCAGTGAAGATGTGGCCCCTTGAGCTTCGTAGCAAGAATCTGGGCTCTGTCTCCCATAAGCCTTATCCATTGGGACAGTCATAAAAGGCTATACCCATTATATAAACTGAGTGATTTTATTTATTTATTTATTTATTTATTTATTTATTTATTTATTTAATTTTAAACTGCATGATTTTATAACAAACCCAAATTATATTGTTTGTTATAATACCTTGTGATAAAAAATTAATGTACAAAAATCTGATGCAATAGTATAAAAAGAGATAAGTTGGGGCACCTGGGTGGCTCAGTTAGTTATGGGTCTGACTTCGGCTCCCGTCATAAGCTCACTATTCGTGAGTTTGAGCCCCACATCCGGCTCTGTGCTGACAGTTTGGAGCCTGGAGTCTGCTTTAGATTCTGTGTCTCCCTCTCTCTCTGCCCCTCCCCTGCTTGTGCTCTCTCTTTCTCTCTCTCTCTCAAAAATGAATACACATTAAAAAATTTTTTTAAATACATAAGTCAGTAAGGTTGAATAATGCCTCCCTCCCTACCCTGCAAGGATATCCACATTCTAATCCTCAACACTTCAGAACATGCTGTTTATATAGCGAAAGGGACTTGACCCATGAGATTAAGTTAAGGGTTGAGATGGAGAGAATAACCTGGATTACCTGAGCGTGTCCCATGTAATCAGAGTCCTTCTGAGAGAGAGCAGAGGGACTAAAATCAGTACAAAGATATGTGATGGTAGAAGTAAGAGGTTGGAGAGATGTGAGTAAGGGGTCCCAAGCCAACGAATGCAAGAAGCCTTTACAAGCAGGAAAAGGCAGGAAATAGATTCCTCTTAGAGTCTTCAGAAGAAACCAATTCTGCTCACACTTTGACATTAAGCTTCTAAGACCCAATTTTGGCCTTTTGACTTATAGAACTATAGGAGAATAAATTGTGCTGTTTTAAGCCACTAAGTTTCTGGTAATTTATTATAGCAGCTGTAGGAAGCTAACACAAGGGGTAAAGGGGGAATCCTAGCCATTTAAACTTACCAGTAAAACACAGAATTCTAGGTAAATAGGAAATTCCAGAAAATGGAAGATAGAATACAAAGACACTTTATGATCATTAACTGCAGCTCTTCAGTATTGTCAACACAAATGTAGTTTATTCTACCAGCCAAATTTGCTGTCAATTGTATCAACATGGTGAAATTTGGGGCATAACTCCGAAGAGCCCGTATCTTCCAATGACCTACCAGTATGACTACAAGCATATAAGTAAAAGGGTATATCTGTTAGCAAACATAATTTTTTTTCACGTTTATTTATTTTTGAGAGAGACAGAGCATGAGTGGGGGAGGGTCAGAGACAGAGGGAGACAGAGAATCTGAAGCAGGCTCCAGGCTCCACACTGTCAGAACAGAGACCTACGCAGGACTCAAACTCACAAATTGTGAGATCATGACCTGAGCTGAAGTCAGATGCTTAACCAACTGAGCCACCCAGGTGCCCCTACATTTCTTTTACAGAAGTTAAGTTTATAGAATATACTACTTTGAGCATGTAGGAGAAACAAAGCAAGAGTGGTAAATACTTCATATATTTTTAAATAACTCAGTAAGCCAAAGAAATTTATGACTGATCATTAAAAGAGAAACCATCCTTTTTAAATATGTTTTTCAATATTTGTAGTTTAGAACAAGTTCTATCATTAAAGCTATTTTGAAGGAAGAAGACTTATACCATAACACATTTTTCCCCTTTTCCCCTTAACACTCATTAAAAATTGTTTCTATCCATAAGAATACCTAGTCATTATATCCAACCTCCCTAACCTCATCCAGATCCTCTCTCAAACAGAAACTAATAATTCTAATTTTTATCCAGCTTTTTATCAAAGCCCTGTATCAAAATCAGTTGGGTCACTGAAGATAAAACATATCTCTGGCTGCCAGTTCCCTTCCCTCATATGTCCATGTGCCCTGGTTATATGTAAGGATGTCCAAATAGCCTTTACCCCCTATGGTAGCTGAGTTAAGAGTAAACGCTTTAATACTTAAATTAATCCTCTCCCTACAGGGAAGTGAAAATAGAGGGTTTCATTCTTGAAAAGTCACTTGAAAAACTAAATACAATGAAATATAATATTCTGTTACATGGAGATAAAAGAAAGACAGACATATCAGTGACAGAGATGTATTATATAAAGTGAAACAATAGTTAGCACTTTTGAAAGAAAGAGAACACATTGATAGGAAATATTCTTTATTTTACATTAGTGAGTTTGTTTTTGTGTAAAAACTAATCCTTTGTTTTCCATAGTGGGTAGGTGAGATGAAGCCGCTTGTTGCTATTCATTGAGTTTAACACATTGGACATTTGATTCAGACAAAACATTTCTCTAAGTTACATTTGATTAACCAAGTCACATTAAACTCTTTGAGTTACATAGTGGCTTTAAAAATTTTTTTTAATGTTTATTTTATTTTTGAGAGACAGAGAGACAGCGAACGAGCGGGGGAGGGGCAGAGAGAGAGGAAGGCACAGAATCCGAAGCAGGCTCCAGGCTCTGAGCTGTCAGCACAAGCCTGATGCGAGGCTTGACCTCAGGAATCAAGACATCATGACCTGAGCCAAAGTCGGACACTTAATCGAATGAGCCACCCAGGCGCCCCTACACAGTGGCTTTAATGAGTCCAAGCCTAGTATTATTCTCCCCAAATTGTAACATTTTTAAAAGCACATAATCACATCACTGACAAAAGTTACAGTTTACAAAGAATAAAACGATTATTCTCATTTCACTGACAAGACTGCTCAAATAATATTTTGACTTTTAGTGAATCTTGGAAGCAATAGTTTAGTTCATGGAATTATTATACATTGATATATTTTAATGAAATATAAATGCTTACTTTCTATGGTAGTGAAGTCAACAAGTTATAGTTCCATGTGATTCAACAGACCTGAATACTGTAGAATTGAGAAACCTCTGGTTATGCTGATTCTTGCTCCCTGGAGTTGAGTCTCACTCTTGTGCCAGAATCAATTAACTGGGGCAGGTATATGGTAAGAGCATCATTCTCACTGTGGAGGTGAGGCCCGGAACTGAGACTTGCTATGACTAGCCTGCATATCTGGTGCACCCAAAACTGGGCCTTGGCACTTGGAGCCTCTGAATTTCAGCATTTCCTGCAGCCCTGTACTTGTGCCTCACTTTCCTTGCCTGTCCTCCACTTACCACCACTCTCTATATCTTTTGGCTACTGGGGTAAATGAGGAATTGCTAGAGATTCCTACCACCCTTCCTGACTTTTAGCACTGTCATCCACCATATCCATGACAGAGCTCTGTAGAAGACCTACTGTAAGTAGGATAACTTTACATCCTGTTCAGTTCGGGTGTTGTGGACTGAATTGTGTTCGCCTAAATTCATAGGTCGAAGTGCTAACCCCTACTAACTCACAATGTGCCAGTTTTAAGAGAAAAAGCCTTTAAAGAGGTAATTAAGTTAAAGCGAGGCCATTAGTGTAAACCCTAATCTAATCTGATTGGTGTCCTTATCTGAAGAGGAGATTAGGACACAAGACAACACCTGAGGGATGAACACCCACAGAGAAAAGCCTGTATGGGGATACAGCAAAGAAGGTGGCCAGCCACATGTAAGCCAAGGAGGGAGGCTTCAAGAGAAACCAAATCTGCCGACACCTTGATCATGGACCTCCAGCCCCTAAACCTTTGCGAAAATAAATTTCTGTTGTTTAAGCCACCCAGTCTGTGTATTATAGGTCTGTTGTAGCAGTTCTAGCAAACTTGTACACTGGGGAACTTTTGAGAATGACCAAAGGGCTGCTATCAGTAAATATTCTGAGACAAGTTAAATTGGGATTGTTCTGGACAAATCTGGATCAATAGTCAAATCAGTGTTAAGCTTTAGAATAACCTGCCCCAAGGAGAGGATGGGGGAAAGAAAGAGGAAGCTGTTCCATGCTAAGGGAACTCCTGAGCATCACACAATTTGGGTATGTTTAAGAAGTACCAGGGGCACTTGCGTGGCTCAGAAGGTTGAGCATCTGACTTCAGTTCAGGTCATGATCTCACGGTTTGTGAGTTCACGCCCCAAGTTGGGCTCTGTGCTGACAGCTCAGAGCCTGGAGCCTGCTTCAGATTCTCTGCCTCCCTCTCTCTCTGTCCCTTCCCCTCTCTCTCAAAAATAAACATTAAAAAAAAAAGATTTGTGGGTTGTTTTATTTTTGAGTAGGGTCATGCCCAATGTGGGGCTTGAACTCATGACCCTGGGGCCAAGAATCCTATGCTCTACCAACCGAGCCAGTCAGGTGCCCCAAGATTTGTGATTTTGAAAAACCAGTCTGGCAGCGTGTGGCTGAGGGATCGTTAAGTAAAAATGGAGACTGAAGGAGACTGAAACTGAAGCCTATTGCAAAGGCATCAGGAAAAGATGATGAGAGCCTGCCTAAACTCAGGGAGTTACAGTAGGATGATGGGAGGAGACAAGTGCAAGGAATATAGAACCTGGTCACCAAGTACATATAGGGGACAAGTGAGAGGTTCATAAAACAAATTTGAGTTTTGGTTACTTAGTCAATGGAGATGCCATTTACTGAGACAGGAAATAAAGAGAAAGGTCAAGTTTGGAGAGTTTCTTCCTAAAATGGTTAATGGTGGCCCTGGCTATGTAATTTTTATGGGTCTGACTGTAGACTATGGAATATAATAAAGTTAGAGATAACTGAAACTAGTATTTTGAAATGTTTGTTAAAAATGGAATAAATCCCCAACTCTTCTTTGAAAAGATCAATTTAAATAATTAGTAAAATAATGTGCCAATTATGACTTTATATTACTCAAAAATACCACTAGACTGTATCAATAACTTTTATATTTAAACATCTCATGTTAATGTATATTTAGAAACTATGAGAACACTTCTCACTGGTGATGCAGGCTATCCATGTTCAGGGCAGCGTCTGGCTAAATCAAGTTTCGGCTGTTCAAGGTGGCAGGAAGATTTGGTCAGTCAACCTTGAAACCAAGCAAGTTGTTCACTTGCTTCTTGGATGATCAGTCATCGAGATCTTCCCTTTTTCATGCTTCATCAGCTTTCCAATAACTTTAGCAATAGGAGTCAGTCATTGATTCATTCCACAAATAAGTGCAATAACCCTGCCTGCTACCTGGAGAACGCTGATAGGTCTGAGGTCACAAAATCTGAGATATAACCATTGTCCTCAAGTTGTGCAGCTTCTCAAGGGAAACAAAGCAAGAAAATGGATGTTTTTGGATAGTACAGCAATTGCCTTAGTAGAAATATGCACAGGGAGCTCAATCAAATCCTTAGACAAGAAGTGGGGCCATTTCTCACTACCCCAGGCCAACCACATATTCATAGTTTTGTGTTTTTTTTCCCCACATATTCATGGTTTAAAGAATAAGGTCGTAAATCCTCATGTTGCTTAGTGGGAAGATAATGATAGTGGGTAAAGTTGATTAATTAAAAAGAAATCATATAGACACATTATTTAAAGATATGGAGCTAAGCTAGAAGAACTAAAAATAGGAAAAGTTTCGAGTGATTACCCCTGGGAAAGGAACGGTGGGAGGTGGGGTGGGGCAGAGGATTGGTGCTTTTCATTATACACCTTTCTTCTTTTTAAATTTTTAAATATTTATTTATTTTTTGAGAGACAGAGATAGACAGAGCACGAGCAGGGGAGGGGCAGAGACAGTGAGACACAGCATCTGAAGCAGTCTACAGGCTCTGAGCTGTCGGCACAGAGCCGGACGGAAGGGTTAAACTCAAGAAATGTGAGATCATGACCTGAGCGAAGTCAGATGCTTAACCAATTGAGCCACCAGGTGCCCCCTTTATACACCTTTCTATTTTACTTTTCTATCATATGCATGCATTTGATAAAAATAAGAAAATAACTATACATTTTAGCTCCTTCTTTTCAGTCACCTTCCTTTGGCTCAATCACTTTCAATAGCACCTTGCTGCCTGCACAACACTTTTCAACATTTCTTATCTTGTCATTGAAGGGACTTCATAGGTTGGTCTCCCTCAATATTATTTTTCACTGTTTCTCAAAATAAGTCCAGGCTGGTCTACTCACTGTCTCTCCAAATTTCTTCTAAGTCCCACATTTGCACCTTTGCTTGTCCTATTTTCCTTGCCTAGATTCTTCCTTCTCTCTCTGCTTCTTCAGTCTACTAAATGCCTAATGCTTAATTAGGTCAAATGCCATCTTCTCTGTGAAGTTTTATTATCCAGTTTCTTTTTTTATTATTAATTTTTTTGTTTTCATTTATTTGAGAGAGAGAGAGAGAGAGAGAGAAAAGCAGAGGAAAAGAGAAAGAGAATCCTAAGCAGACTTCATGCTCAACACAGAGCCCAACATGGGGCTCAATCCCATGACTGTGGGATCATGACCTGAGCTGAAATCAAGAGTCAGATGCTCAACCGACTGAGCCACCAGGCACCCCTATTATCCCATTTCTATAACATTGATTTTGGGGTTACTCACTTGACGCTTATATATTATCTGCCATTATTTGGTATTATACCTACTTTAGACTATAAGCTTCATAAGACCAAAAAATTTATTTTAAAAGCACCCAGCATAAAACATTTTTCAAAATTAAGTATTTAAAAAAAATTTTTAATGTTTATTTTTATTTTTGAGAAAGAGAGAGAGAGAGACAGAGTGCAAGCAGGGCAGGGGCAGACAGAGAGGGAGACACAGAATCCGAAGCAGGCTCCGGGCTCTGAGCTGTCAGTCCAGAGCCCGACATGGGGCTTGAATTCAAGAACCACGAGATCATGACCTGGGCTGAAGTCAGATGCTTAACCAACTGAGCCATCCAGGCGCCCCAAATTGAGGTATTTTTAAATTGAGGTATCTAAGGATATAACTTGATGCACACTGTAAAACCTACAACTTGTGTAGGCACCACCATACCAATTAGGATGGAGAGCATTTCCAGTGTTTTGCACCAGGTGAGCGCTTGGTAGACACCAGACTTGGCACAGAGAGGAGGAAGCAGAACCAGGAGGATGAATCTTGAGCTTGAGGCCTGTTGAAAAGGATTGGATCCTCTGAGTTCAGATGAAGTGAAAAGTCACATACCGACGTTGGGGTGGGGAGTGGTGGGGACGAGGGGGCAGTATTTAGTAAGTCCGAGCAGGTTTGAAATTGTGCAGTCATGTACTATGCAGGCAAGGTTCAGAGACCAAGAGGCAGCGGTGGAGGTGGAGGTGTTGGGGTGGCCATGCCAAAGTCAGCTTTCTTTCTCTAGTTGGGAGAATCGGCTCTCTTAAAAATCCTAGAAAGGGAAGGGTTGCAGTATGTGGTGCTCCTCAGGTCTGAAGCAATGAGATTTGTGGGGGAGAGGTTTCTCTTAAAAACATTTACTCACTGACTGACTGGCTGGCTGCTGATAAAAGTGAGATCTTGGCTGACTTGGATGTTTGGCTGTGCTATATTAATAAAATGCCCCACTCAATTCCCCACGTGGGAACTGCATCTGACTAAGAGCACATGAAAAGGCCAATAGATCAATCCTAGCACAATACGTCTCTAACATTATGCTAGATTGCTTCTACCTTATATTTCAACAGAGCTGTCGTCCGGCAGGCATCACAAGGCTCAGAGTGTCTACTGAATGTCTCTAGCTGGCTGGCTGTGCGGCATCTTGAATTTAATGTGTTCCCTTCTTGGTCCCTTCTCCCCTGTCTAGTCTTCTCCACATTTTTAAATGTCATGCAGTTGTTCACACCAACGTTCTAAAAATTTCAAGCAGTCTTCTTTGATTCCTGTCCTTTCTTTCATACTCAATGTCCGAGCCATCAAGATCTGCCAGCTGTCCCTTCGAAATGTATCCGATTTTGTGTTACACATAGATTAAGCAGGCCAAGTTTGGAGCTAGATTGCCTGGGTTTGAAGCTTAGCTCCAACACTTACTAGTGGTGTAATGCTGAAGAAGTGCTTTAGTGTCCTCATGCGTAACATGGAGATAACAATATCATAGTTTTACATGTGTTCCACGTGTTGATACATATAAAGTACTTGGAATTAAGCCCAGGTGTACTAGGTGTGCAATAAAGGCTAATTCTGCCTCTCAATCTACCTTCTCAATCCAAGCCTATCTTCTCTCACTTAGATTACTGAAAACACTAACCTCTACCCAGTTTCCCTGCTTTTATTTTTTGCCCATCTATGGTCTACACAGTTACTAAAGTGAATTTTTAAAAATATAAATCAGGGGCGCCTGGGTGGCTCAGTCAGTTGAGTGTCTGACTTCAGCTCAGGTCATGATCTCGCGGTCTGTGAGTTCAAACCCCTCATCAGGCTCTGTGCTGACAGCTCAGAGCCTGGAGCCTGTTTCAGATTCTGTGTCTCCCCCTCTCTCTGACCCTCCCCCATTCATGCTCTGTCTTTCTCTGTCTCAAAAATAAAAATAAACGTTAAAAAAAAGATTTAAAAAAATATATATATATATAAATCAGATCAAGCCATCAACCTCTACAAAACCCTCCAATAGTTTCCCAGCCACAAAAGAAATTTAAAGTTCTTACCAACAAGGCACGTGCTAGGCTGGCTTCTGATGATGACTCATCATCTACAGCTTACTCTTTGCACTGGCTTTGCTTAGTTTCTCCCTTCCTGCTGCTTCTCAGATAGGCAGGTCACCCCAGTGTGGACCTTTGCCCTTGCTGTCCTCTGGTGAGGAATGCTCTTCAGCAAGCCCTTCGCATCCAAGCATCCTTTATTTATTTATCACAGCTCCTTACAGAAGTCTTCCCAAATTACCCTATCTCCCCCTTCCCCATTTTATACTTCATCGTTTTTATCAGTACCTGAAAACACACTATCACTGAAATTGTATTGGGCAGTTTCCTCTACTCCAATGTGAGTTTTCATAGTCTATCTGGTTCATTATCCTGTCCCTGTGGCTACAGCAGTAACTGAACATCATAGGAACTCAATAAATATTTGATGAGTGAATGAATGGGTTAATTTTCATATCTTCTCATACTCTCCACCCATCCAGCCTGTGCTCCAAATTAAATACCACAGAGACATCTAGCTCAATCTAGATGAGCTCATCTAGCTCAATGTTCTCATTTTGTAGGGGGAGAAACCTATCAGCCAAGGTGAAGGCTGTCTAGGGACCACCTTCTACTCTTGTCCCAGTGTACTCTGGTATAGCATGTGGCCGGTCACCTTCTTTCATCCATACTCTATGGTTCCTTGGTGCTATTGACAACGCACAATGAGCACAGGTAACTAAAGGTTATTATTCAAAGGTCTTCTTCTCTTACCTTCTATCTCTAGGTTTTTTCATCCCCTCTCTTCCTTTTCTCCCTCCACCTTTCTTTCAGCTAGTCCTCTGAGCTCCCCTCTTGGCTAACCTTCCCCACTGGGTAGTCAAGTCCATTGCTGTGCCTTCAACTACCATCTACATGACAAGGAATCTATACCTTCCGCCCAGATTTCTCTTCTCATCTCCAAGTGACACCAGGTATCTCTGTCTAGATCCCCGCCCCTGCCCTCAGGCATCATACACTCAGTATTTCCAAAGCAGATTTTATTCTCCATCAAAATAGTTCTTCCTTCACTGCTGTCTATCCAATGAATGGAAAGGGATTGCTCAACCTGGAAAGCTCCTCACTTTGTTCCCTTCACTCTTTTTAAATTTTTTTTAAAATTATTTTAATGTTGATTTATTTTTGAAAGAGAGAGAGAGAGTGTGTGTGTGTGTGTGTGTGTGAGAGAGAGAGAGCAGGGTAGGGGCAGAGAGAGAGGGAGACACGGATTCCAAAGCAGGCTCCAGGCTCTGAGCTGTCAGCACAGAGCCCAACGCGGGGCTCAAATTCACGAACCCGTGAGATCATGACCGGGGCTGAAGTCAGACGCTCACTGACTGAGCCACCCAGGCGCCCCTTTGTTCCCTTCACTCTTAAGGACATGCTGATGCTACCCAAATAATTATTGCATTTATGTCTCTCATTTCTACTGCTAATACGTTAGTTATACCTATCATCATCTCTTATATAGATTACTGTAACAATCACCTAATTAAGTATTTTTCAAAATGTGGTTTATAACCCCTTAATGAGGCACCAAATCAATGTACTGGGCCATACCAAGCTTTAAAAAAAAAAAAAAATCTTAAGCTTACTTCTTTATACAATCCAGACATTAGCAGCATCGAATTAGCAGCAACACAGAAACATTTACTGGAAGCTTTCCTTTTTTCATAAAGTTCAAAATACTCGAAAACATTTTTAATGAGCACAAAGAAACATTTAACAAAGAAAGTCAGTCTTCTGCTCTGATACACTTAACCTGAGCGGAGGAATGTTTTATACGAATAGCACTTAGTGGATAGCATTATCAAATTCAGTGGCAATTTGGTTTTAAGATGATTTACATAGGCATCATGATTATGAAAGACTATTTCTCCACAGTGTTACTCTCCAGCAGCCATATTCATCATGCCTCCTGCCCCAAAAAGGTTAGCTCCTTGGAATAAATTCTTTCTCCCTTTCTATGTATTAGCTCCCATCTAATGGTAGTTCCATTAGCAACCATCTTGGATTTGAAATAGCAGTTGGATACTCTTACTTCAACTTGGTCCAGGTCCATGATCTGGGTGGGAGCTGAGTTTTTCACTCACTGTGAAATTTTTTCCCATGTCAATGTGTCCAATAATCATGCCTCCCTAAAATTTTTCCCCTTCAGCAAACTGTGAATTTGAACAGGAGTCATTCCATGTCTCTCTACCAGTAGCTCATCCAGGTTCCATCTTCCAGCCCTTGAGAGCAATGTGGATGGGATACAGTTCCCCTGACTGACAAGCGCAGGATGGCAAGGGGTCTCCAATGTCTACTTGGCTTAAGACAAAACAGCCGAACCTGACGTTCCCTAAGCTCTCTGGCCCTTTAGCGTTACTCTTGTGGCCTCATTATCTTGCTCAGTTGTTTTCTTGGTTGTTGCAGCCAAGCTCCAGGAGGGCTGGAACTGTGTTGGGTTCACTGCTGTATCTCAAGCACTTCCCCCTGTCTACTCCTCTGCTATTTGCATTTCTGACCATCTTGCTTTGTGGCTTCAGGGAAAACACTCCTCCATTTGTCTCAGTATCTTCCTGTCCCACGTAGGGCCAGGCAAATCGGCATCCCCAGGAAAGGTACTGCCTTCCTGTGACAGGGGACCCTCCCGTGGTCTCCAGATCTGCCTGGCCTGCCATTCCCAGTATGCTGGGCCTACCAAGGGCTGTGGCCATGCAGGGGACAGTCCTCAGCATCCTGTGGCCCAATAAGAGCACTTGGACAAGGACCACAACCAGATGAGGGGACTGCACCCTCCCTGCATAGGCTTGCTTCCAGGTGACCCCTGACTGAGGTTGTTTGTCCCCCACCCTCAACCACCTCCCCAGACCCCTGCCTGGCCACTATAACCAGAATTTTTTAAAAACATGAAATAGAATGCAATGGAGTAGTAAATATTTGAGTGCAGTACATGCAGTGAAGTCCAACTATTTTTTTATAGTTGTACGTATTCAGGGTTTACAGTGTAACACTGTGGATCATAACCAGAAGAATTGAAAGGTACTATTTTAATTTGTTACCCTGTCTCCATTTCTTCCCCCCTCACATTCACTTTCCATCCTAGGAATGACCTTTCTAAAAAGTGAGTGCAATATGGGGAATCTTTAAACTCTGTATGCCAAGTAAGGCAAAGCTAGGCTTGAAGTCAGGCAAAGTCTGACATTTAATGGTGGTGTGATAATGGGAGAGTTAAGTAAACACTGACCCTCCACCTCCTCAGCTTTATAGTGCAAATAATAGCTTCATGAATTCAGGGCTGTAGGCTACCCCCATGCCAACCACTTTAAATCATTTAGGTCTAATCTTTGCAATAATCCCAAAGTACTTCTTATTATCCTCATTTTGTTACAGAAACTGAAGCTCAGACAGGTAAAGAAACTTGCTCAATGTCAGGTTGCTAATATGTTGCTGAGTAAGGAGTTCATTTCTAGATTCTCCACGCTCTCCATGGAGCATGTATTTCTACCCATATAACGTTGCAGATTTGTAATCCCATGGCAATTTGTATTGACTGCTCACACATGCATTTAACTCAATCAATTCCGTATTTATTAAGCATCAGTTAAGTACACGGCACTGAGCTGGGGACCAGGGGGGAAAGAGAAGAGTAAAATGCCATCTGTTCCTATGGAACGTACACTTAACTTGGAGAGAAAACTCCGGGAGACACAGAGCAGCAGCAGCAAGCTTACTGGTGGTGCTCAGTACCTGAAGCACCTTAGACATTTAAAAAATTGTAGCACATGTTATTCTGTTATAAATTTAAATGATAGTTAATGAAAGAAATCAATTTATATTTTATGCAATGCCTAAGGGATCCAGAATATGGATACAATCTATAGATAAGGGCTCTACATGGATATAAATGAGTGAAGTTACTTTTTTTTTTTTTCCAGAAGATGCCCCATTTCATAGACTCAGATTATTGGAATAATGTAGTCTCTTACACTTTAAAAGTAAACCACATACATTTGTGCTTGATTTAATTATCAACACTTCTTTTTTTTTTTTTCAAATAAATTCGTCTGCTTTGCAGTTAAGAACTAATAGGGAACAGTTTTTAAAAAATCATTCTTTAAAAGGCTCACAGGAAGCTGTATACTTAGTCACTCATCAGAACAAACCTCGCCCTTCCACATTTTGTTTACTCTCTCTGCTGTCCCTATTTATTGTTTCCAATTGATTTTCCACTCCTCTAGTGAGCACCATGTTCCCAACAAAGCTGGGAAATTCAGTTTATATATGTGTTACTGACTTACCAGGTTTTCTATCAGGAGTTATTTAATATGATTAAGGTGGATGGCAGGATGGAAAGGATATGATACAGAAACTGAATGCAGAGAATGTGGATTTGGAGGGAATAACCTGAAGGTTCTGTTGCTCTCGTGCAGCCCATCCATATAGTGTGAAGGAGATGGAAGGGCTAACAATATGCCCTAGGACCTTTGCAGGGGTCGATATGAAAGAAACAGTCACCGGGCACATGAGTGGCTCAGTCGATTAAGCTTCCGACTTCGGCTCAGGTCATGATGTCACAGTTCTTGAGTTTGAGCCCCACGTCTGGCTCTGTATTGACAGCTCAGAGCCTGGAGCCTGCTTCAGATTCTGTGTCTCCCTCTCTCTCTCTCTGCTCCTCCCCCGCTCCCATCTCTCCCCATCCTCTCTCTTTCAAAAATAAATAAACATTTAAAAAAAAAAAAGAAAAGAAAAAGAAACAGTCACATCAGATTTCTCTTTGAAGTATTAAAAACCAAAAAACTGACATGAGCTATATCATTACCTTGGTTTAACACTTACTCGAAATTTATACTCTGTTATCATTTCCTAAAACTAAGTTCTGTGGTATCTTAGCTACAACCTATGAGAAAACCCTAAGAAGAAATCCTAGGAAGAATTGAGTTTTCATCTTTCTTCCTTTTAGTTTCTTTCCTTGCAAATAAAATTAGTATTAAAGCCTCTAGAACAAAATCAGTACTACTCATATCCTGTTTAGGTAAGCTAAATGACATACATGTTTATCCAGAAACCAAAAGTTCCTTTCACTTTTTTTTTCCACACCAGAGTTTCAAAGGATACCAGGATATTTCTCAAAGAGTTGGGGATTTGCCACGTAGGTGCACACTCCCAGAGGTACATGATAAATGGGATTGTCTTGTTAATGAAGCAAAGAGTTAAAAAAAATTTTAAATTCTTTAAAGAATGATCAGATCCATGATAAAATATCCGGGAAAGATCTTTAAAAACATTGTCACAAGTATGAAAACTAGACAAAACATTTGACAAGAAAAAAGACAACTTGAGCTATAATACATACAAAACTCCCAGCTGCCACAATATTCCCAGGCAGCACGAGATAACAGGATTCCATTCTTGTGATGTGTGGGAGTTAATACGTACAAAAGAAAACAATGGCTTATGCTTAGTGAAGGCACAATATGAAAATTTACACATCATTTCATATTTGACAGGAAGATTATACGGATCAGGTTTAATCCACTGTGAACTTACTATAACACATATGGAACTGGGCTCTGTGGCACTGTGAAGTAAAAGGCATTCTCTCATAGGCATGCCTATGGTTAAACTTGCAAAATAATAAGCCAGAAACTAAGAAATGGAAAATAGACACCATCCCTTCTCCAAGACAATATAAAAAGTTCTAGACCATGTGGAATAGCAGGAAAAAATTAAACTATAAAGGAAGGCACACACATTAGAAACGAAAAGCTAAGTAATAAACTTTACAAAAGTTACAGTCCGATTAAGTGCATGTTATCCTGAAGGAAGTTGATAACATTGGTTTCTCAGGTATGTCAAAGTGGAGTGACAGGATATCAGAGAAGATGCAATTACAAAGCAGAAAGTTGGTTTCATTCACTTGGAAAAAATACACTGAGTGCTTCCTATGAATACATCACCATGCTGCATGTGAAACACTCTTTTAAAAGTTAATAGATGTGATTTTGTGTCCTGTTCTAGGGTTTGCATTTTTATATGCATGATCAAATAGTTGTGAAGTGTGAATCCAATGGAATTTTATTATTATTATTATTATTATTATTATTATTAGTTTAGAGAGAGTGTGAGTGGGGGAGAGGGATTGAGGTAGAGAGAAAGAGAGAGAGAGAGAGAGAGAGCAAGAGAGAGGGAGAATCTCAAGCAGGCTCCACACGCAGTGTGGAGCCCGATGAGGGGCTCAATCCCACGACCCTGGGATCATGACCTGAGCCAAAATCAACAGTCAGATACTCAACTGACTGAACCACCCAGATGCCCCTCCAATGATATTTTTAAAACTATTTTCAGTTTTAATCCCTTTTAGAAGGTATAGAAATTTAAAATGGTAATGTGAAACAATTGCTGTACTCATGTGGGCTAAAAGTGACATATGAAAGAAAGAAGTGTAATGTTGGCTGTATACACGTGGGTAAGTGTGTATATGTGCATGAACATACATGCGTATGTGTTGAGGGGCAGCCTCCAGTTGAATTGAGCATGTTAGAGAAATTCAGCAGACATTCTCTTGTTTTCCCGCTTCTGCATCTCATAAAGCCACTCCTCAGCTTTCAGGTTCCTAAGTTATTTGGCCACTTTTTGGTGTGAGGAGTCTTTTACCAAAGGTCTTATTTATGTGCCCTGAAATGTAGGCTTATTGATGAACTTCACAAATCACTTGCTTTTGTTAATAAGGTCAAAGGTAACTAACTGATGGTTACTGGAAGGGATGCAGAGGGGGTCATGGGTTAAACAGGTGATGGGCATTAAGGACGGCACTTGTAGTGACGAGCATTGGGTGTTGTACATAAGTGGTGAATCACGAAAGTCTACACTGGAAACTACTATTTTGCTGTATGTTAACCAGCTGGAACTAAAATAAAAACTTGGAGAAAAAAAAATTTCAAAGGACATTGGCTTTGGTAACTAGCAATGTTTCAGTCTAAGGCATAATGAATCATTATACTTAAAAAGTTGAACATCACTTTCACTGTTGATATTTACAATTGATATGGTAGGTAATCACATAAAGGTTTTTACTGTGTAACAAGCCTGATCCCATATAAAACACTATTTAATTGATCGCTTTACATCTAGTTTTCTAAATAATTATGTGGGATAGGATAAAACTTCAAAATTTTATATTTTGAATAAATGTAGTTTATTGTATGTCAATTATATCTCAATAAAGCTTTGTTAAAAAATCCAATCTTAAATGTGTTTTTTTAATGTTTATTTATTTTTGAGAAAAAGAGAGAAAGAGACAGAGCATGAGTTGGGGAGGGGCAGAGAGAGAAAGAGGGAGACACAGAATCCGAAGCAGGCTCCAGGCTCTGAGCTGTCAGCACAGAGCCCAACATGGGGCTCAAACTCACAAAATGCGAGATCGTGACCTGAGTGGGAGTCAGACACTTAACTGACTGAGCCACCCGGGCACCCCAAAGATCCAATCTTAACTGTCAAGTTATTTCTGCCCAAATGAACTATGAAAATATAACTATATATTACACATACCTGGGGATAAAGATGAAAAATAAAGATAAGAAAATAGAACCACAGACATATGATTGGCAGCACAGGTCTTTCTTCTCATACTATATATGAAGTTCATGTCTCCAGTGACTTATCACTTTCAACTTTTCCAGAAACACCCAACAGTTTGCTTTCATCACCAAAGAACTAGTAACCTTCTAAATCCTCAGTTCTCTCAAGAAGCTAATGCTACAAAATTATCTCATAGGATTGTAGTTGCATAAACCAGGGAGCAGATTTAATAGCTTTTATTGATAATGGGGAAGGCAAGTGAAAGCAATGATTCAAGGACAGGAAAGACAGTTTGGTACCTTTATTTTACCACTAATATCTAAAAGGAAAAAGGCTGTTGAAAAATAGGAATTGGTGTTCAGAACACCCGTCATCCCTTGTGAACTGCGGCCAAAGTGGTATTTCAAATATGTTGGAAATGGTATCCGATCATTATCGTCCCTGCTGAAAAATTCTACAATGGTGGCTTCCTGCTGGCCACTGCCTTTAGGAGGAGTCCTTAGCATGGTTCACCAAGTGCTTTAGGATTTGACCCCTGCCCACTTTTTCAGCCTCAGTTCATCTCTCTGTCTCCTACTGAATCCACAGTCATTCTGAAAGCCTGTAAGAACCTTCAAAGCCTTTACATGTTGTAACGCAGTTTCGATTCACCAGGAAGCAGACTCCTGTGGAGTTTAGTGTTCAGGATGTTTATTAGGGAGTGTCCTTGAAATCAACACCCATGCAAGGGAGGGAGCGGAAACAGGAGTGGGAGAAAGCAAGCTGTGATGCAAGCCCCACAGCCTCAGACACCCGTGCCAGGTGCTGTGCAACTGAAATGACCCATCAGAGTGGCCTAGGTGTACGTGACTTTGGGCAAGGCATCTCTCTACAGCTGAGGCAATGCCCAAAGGGGCTGCCAGCACTGCTGATGCTGGAGGCAGCATATCCTTCCTTAAAGGAGGATCCGTGCAGGGCATTTGCATGCTCCCCTCTCCTTGGTATCCACCTTGTGTGAAGCTCTCCTCTCCAGTTCACCCTGGTAACTTCTGCTGGTCCCTCAGATCTCAGCCAGAGAGAGCACTTCTTCAGAGAGCACCCCCCAAATGCCCAAGCCAGCTCAAACTTCCACATTTCTTTTGTACCATCCTTGTCATAATTCTGATCATACTTAATTGTGATTCGTCGATGATAACTCCGTGAGGACAGAGATAACTTCCATAGTAGTCACCTCTGATCCTTAATGCCTGCCAAGTGTTGGCATATACTGTGTACTCAGTGATTACTGATTGAGTCCGTGAATGAATCCGAGGCCTAAGTGGCACTGCAAAGAGCAAACACGTTGTGCTTGCCAACACACCTAATACACCGATTTGTTGTGGCATGATGCTGAGGCAGAGACTTCCTTCAGGCTCTGGCGTCAGACGGCCCACCCCATCACACTCTAGCTGTGTGACCTGGGGAAGGTTAATTAATCTGTGTACGCATCCACTCCTCCACCTATGCTATTACTACTACTAGCAACTAAAGTATTTTCTCCATAAGGCTGTAGGGAGAGTTCAATGAAACCATCTATGTTAAGGGTTTATAATAGCTCGTGGAACGTAGTTATGCATCAGTAAAAGTCAGCTATAATCGCCATCTGTAAGTTCTTAACATCCCTCAAAAAAAACTATTAGGAAAAGTTTTCATTTTTTTGCTTTAAAATCCATGAAAAGAGTGGAAAAATTAGAACTTTGTGGATTTCCCTACACTTACTTTATGGCTTAAGCTTAGTTTTTTATTTAGTTTTATCTGTAGGGGAGGAGAATGGCATTATTTTCTCATGTACTCAGGGTCTTCCAAGGTTTTGAATAAATACTGATCCTGTCCTCTCCTCGCACAACCTGGGCACCTCATTCAATATACTGATCATCTTGTACCTTACAAATAGTGGGGGGGGGGGGGGATGTGTGCATGTATGTATGTGTGTGTTTGTGAAACATGTTTTTGCTTATGTCTGAAATGCCTTTTCTTACCTTAGGAGATTTCTACTTCAGCATAAATGGACTCCTCAGCTCAAAAAACACTTTCTGAACGAAGTCTTCCCTGACTTCTCCCATTGCTTCTCCTGCCTTTACAGGAGTAAAAGCTTTCACAGGTAAATAAGCAGTCATAAAACCATTTACACACCTGGACTGTTGTTTTAATCACCCCTGCATCGCACCTCCCCATTAGACTGTGAGCTTCCTGAAAGTACATCTTCTTTATCTTTTGTATCTGGAACATTCAGACACTCAATAGATGTTTGCTGGGTTAATCTGAATTAGAAGAAAAGCACCAAATCTCTTCAGAATGACACAAATTATAAAGAGATTTAGGTAATCTGTGATGTGCTCAAAAAAACCAGTAGGATTTAAGAAGAAGTCAAATATTTAGAGGTCAAATATTTAGCCTTTAGAGGTTAAATTTTCCCCTTCATAAATAATTTAAAAAATTAATCATCCCATACAAATATTTATTTATTTATTGAAATTATTTATGGGAAATAAATAACTGTCCTACCCTGCTTTCTTTCTTTTTTCTTTTTTTTATGTTTATTTATTTATTTGGAGAGAGAGACAGAGTGTGAGCAGAGGAGGGACAGAGAGAAACAGAGAATCTGAAACAGGCTCCAGGCTCTGAGCTGTCAGCACACAGCCTGATGCAATGCTTGAACCCATGAATCGTGAGATGATGACCTGGGCTGAAGTCGGAGGCTTAATTGACTGAGCCACCGAGGCATCCCCCTATCCTGCTTTCTTTATGGGCTGCCATGGCAACAGAATGTCAGTCGCTTACCTCCATCCTTTCACTGACATGTACTTTCAAATTCTCTCATCTTCTTAAAGAAATACATTTAGCAGCACACTTCTATGCCTTTATGACTCATTTCTGGGGGTTCTGCTTCCTCCTTTGTCTCTTTTTACTATGTGTTCTGTGTCCCCATATTCTTCCCAATTGAAACACTCTCCCCCGGGGAATTGTGAATCACCTGCCCTCTCTCTATCTAACCCCTCCACTATTATATGCTTTTAAAGATCTCCAACAGGACTTGAAGTTTTGAGGAGTATTTAAAATAAGATCCAAACAGGAATTCTGTATTTAATTCAGCATGTAAAGATGAAGAGAGCTCAATATAGGAAGATGGGCCAATGACATTGTAGAAAAGATGACAAATTCAGAGAAAATGATTTATTCTCTTCTAAGTACCAGGCAAAAGGACATGAGGAAACTGAAACCACCAGCAACCTCAAAGGGGTTAATAATAAGAGTTGTACTCGGGATACAGATGCCGCAGTGATGTAGACAACAGTACTACAGAAAGTTGTAAAAGGTACAATTAACTGAAAATGTTATTTATTACTCAGCTAGAAGAAAGAAAATTAATTCTCAAAAGAACAGACTACTTCTCTGGAAATGTCTCATTTCTTTACGTGTCACTGCATGTAGGTTTTTTTATTATTATTATTATTTGTAACGGTTCTTTCCATTTCTTGTCAACCTTATGTCATTTAAAGAATTGGTATTTGCTGGAATTTGCAATTACAAGATCATGCTAAGAATCAAAGTGCTTCTCTTAAGTCTTCATGAGATGTTTCTCATCATATCCTTTAAAAACATTAAAAAGTTTCACTGGTATGTATGTTTGAGCTAGCCTTATATATTACGGATGAAAGACTGATCTGGGAAATTCAGTGTAAGGATACATGGTGACTACAATTAATAAGAATAAATTCTGCGGTCTGATAGCATTCACATAATTTCATAATAGTTTAGTCAAAGTGTCTTCAATAACTTATTGCTCCCATTTGAAAAAATATATAAAGGGTGATGTAGTTACAAAAATCCCACTTACAATAAAAATCCTTAGGGGTGCCTGGGTAACTCAGTTGGTTAAGTGTCCAATTTCAGCTCGTCATGATCTCGCAGTTCGTGAGTTTGAGCCCCGAGTCGGGCTCTGTGCTGACAGCTCAGAGCCTGGAGCCTGCTTCAGATTCTGTGTGTGTGTCTCTCTCTGCCCCTCCCCAACTCATGCTCTGTCTTTCTCTCAAAGATAAATAAACATTAAAAGCATTAAAACATTAAAAACATTATGTATCCATTAACATAAGTATGTGTTTCCCTGATAGATTTTGAGAATCTTAGAGAAGAAAATGTGTGTTACTCATCCACATCACCTAGGATGATGCCTAAAATGTCGGTGCTTCAAGCTTCCTAAACTAAAAATCTCGGTGTTTGTCTCAGGATCTCTCCCTCACTAACTACTTCCAACAACCACAAATTTTTTTTTTTACCAGGGAAGAGAAATATCTTTGAAATCTCACCTTTCTTCACCATCCCCAATTCTAAGCTAAAGTCTATGCCCTCAAGGTCTACTGCATTGGCCTTTTCACTGATCCCACTGCTTCTCTTCTCTATATTTGCCGGTCTATCTTCCTCACTGCCTTAAGGAAACTTTTCAAGTGTCACCTATGTGCCAAGTACCTTGTTAAGCATTTCAAATACATTATCTCCCTTAATACCCACAATATGCAGCAAAGATGTATTACTGTGGTATTTCTACTTGAGGAAATTAAGGGAGATTAAGTACTTTTTCTAGCAAATATGGTGGTTAAGCGCTAGAGCTGGTATTTAAACTTTGTTCTTTCTGACATTAGCTGTCGTCACTCTCTTGCTGGTCATGTTATATTCTTGCTTTAAAAATCTCCACTGAAAAGAGTTTTTACTACTGGATCCTACTTGTAGAACAAAATAGAAACTCCTTGATTTAACATACAAAGAAAAAGAAGTCCTCCCCAATATAACTGCACCCACTTTTCAAGCCTCCTATACATCTGTCTGTATAGCATATAATAAGCCCCAGCAGGTCTGGACTTCTCACAATTCCTCAAACTTCCAGCCCTTCCATAATTCTGCATCTTCATATGTTTTTGTCTGGAATGATCTTTCTCATCTTTTCCTGGCACATTTAACCTTCAAGAGTCAACTCGTGTAAAAATCAATTGCTTAGAGAAGATTTCCTTGACTTTTCAGGGAGCTGTTTGCTCTATCCTATTGATCACATGAATGTAAAAACATTCCAAATCACATTACAACCCATTAAAGAGACCTTGTGTTTCTGATGCTTTCACTGTGAGATGTTTATTTTTTAATGTTTAGTTATTTTGAGAGACTGTGAGCTGGAGAGGGGCAGAGGAGAGGAGAACAAAAGATCTGAGTGGGCTCCATGCTGACAGCAGTGTGCCAGTGAACCCAATGTGGGGTTTGAACTCATGAGCCATGAGATCATGACGTGAGCAGAAAATCAACCGACTGAGCCACCCAGGCGCCTGTCACTGTGAAATCTTCAAAGCCATATTGGGTGTGTTTATTCAAATTGGTATCTGTCTTAGTTCAGGCTGCTATAACAAAACTACCAAAGACTGGGTGCATTAACAACAGAAATTTATTTCTCACATTTCTGGGAGCTAGGATGTCCAAGATCAATGTGCTGGACAATTTGGTTGCCGGTCAGAGCCTTCTTGCTGTGTCCTTGCATGCCTGAGAGAAAATCATCTATCTTCTTCTAAGGGCACTAACCCTATTCATGAGGGCTCCATCCACATGACCTATTTAGCTTCCAAAGACTCCACCTCCAAATACCATCACAACAGAGATTAAGCTTTGACATATGAATTTGAGAGTGGGAGGACATAAACATTTTGTCTACAGCAGTATCTCTAACACATGGTTTAAAATTTTTGCTGAAAAAGGATGGAAGGATTAAACAGTGGTAACAGAAAAAAATTTTCCTGACTTGCCCCCTTACCCCCAGGAAGCAGCTAAGAAACAAGCTTGTTGATGAAAGCAATCTGCTTAGCTTTCAAAATGTTATTGCTTCAGCAGGCATTTTGTAAAATCATTAAGAAGAAGACATAATTAGCAAAGAATAAAAACTATTCAATCTAAATAAACAGTGCAACAATAACAGCAGCTAACCTATATTGCTCAATTACTACCGAATTGTTCCGCTTTCATGAGCAAACTCATTTAATCCTTACAACAACCCTATTAAGTAGTTAATTCTGTTATAAGCTGCCTTTGGGAACTGAGGAAACTGAGGCACTGAAGATTTCCCTGAATCTAGAGCCATAAAGAAAACCGATGTCAGAGAAAAGGATTTTCAAAAGATTAAAATTTCCCATCTCTGTTCTAATTCTTAGGGGAAAGATTCAAATGAGAAAGACCTATGTATGAATAACCAGTAAGGCTTTTTAAGACTAAGCTGGCCCATAGGAAAATCTATCATGTTTCTATAGAATGTACTTAAGGAAGGCAAGTGAGACTCAAATTATTATAAGAATTAAATTAAAAGACTATGATGTAAACACAGATTTATCAAGGTAGCTTTTACAGATATATATGTAACACTATGGTACAGGTTTCAGGGATACAAAAGAACTGTAAAATATGATTCCTGCTCCAAAGAAAACACACTGTTATTGCTGAAGATGTGACTGTCACACTCAAAATAATTAGATAACAGATGATAAAATCTTACATTTTGTGGTACAGGCAATAAATGCAATTATAGAACAATAAATATATGCTAAATAGTCATGTTATTTATTTTTAAAGGTAATTTTGAAAATTAAACTGGGAATTCTTTTTCTCAAATGTTTCCAGAATCATTCCCTCCACAGAAGTTTTATAAAATGAAATTGCTACTCCTATAAAACTCCATAAAAATTAAGCTTAAGAGACAAAGAACAAAACTGAAACACAGTGCACAATTCAAGACTGAATTTGGATTAAAAAAAAAAAAAACAACAAGCTTTGTTTCATGGTGTGAGTAAAATGGAATAGCATTAGGAAAACTGCTTCAGGAAGTCAGAACACAATATAAATCAGTCAAACTTTCCATACCTTTCTAGTTGCAGGAAATCTTAAAATATCACTCCATTCTGCCTGTGTGTGCAGCAAAGGCAAAGTTTTTAAGGCATTCAAAATATTTCGTAAGGTAGAGGTTATATGTTTTATCAAATTGAAGTAACAACTTACATGTTAACGTTATTTATAAATAAGGAAGGAGAGAGTACATTATAAAAGACATAGGAAGTCTTGCCAAAAATGGAATGAAGGAAGAAACCCACAAGGGAAGGAAATTAACGAAAGTAAAGGCGAATAAAAGAAAACAAGATATTTTTTGGCCATTCAGTATTAAAAGGTTTCAAGCTTACCAAAATAATAATTAACTACAGAATCAGAACTACATAGATTAAAAAAAATTTTTTAAATGGATTTTCCAACATGCTGCTGATGTGTAGGGGAAGAAGACTTCAAGGGCTGAAGAACCGGAAGACACTGGGAAAACAGAGGCGCCTTAAGAATTTGATAGATGATGCTTTGGCCAAAAATATTTTGGAACTTAGTTCTTGAACTGAGAAGTTCAGAGTTATTAGGGCTTAGTTATCGGGCGGCCAGATAGTTCAGAATGACTTACTTAATTTAGGCATCTCAAAGGTTGCGCAATTATTAGGTCCTCAACCTCGAGAAGCTTTGCTAAAATAATTCAATGTCTTGAATTAGACCTCTAGGAGTTCATCTTATTTGCCATGTTTATTCTTAATTAAGGTCTTACTGTTACATATTATTTTATACTTGGATCTTCATTGTCACTATTTTTAATACTTTGTAGGAAAATATATATTCATCTCTCTATATTGTGTGTGTCTATCTTCCAAATAAATTGTAGCTTGTTTCCAGGATGGCTACTATCAATTTTTTTTTCCTTTTCTGTGTCTACTCCCTTGAATCTGGGCTGGTTTGTGACATTTTTGCCTAAAAGACTATAGTGAAATCACTATAAGACTATAGTGAATCATGCTACATGACTTCCAACACTAGCTCCCAGGTCTTGAACCCTCTGTTTGAATCTCTTAGAATGCTTACTGTTTAAGTTGTTTTGCTGTATGAAGCCGAAGTCAGACATGTAGAGTGGCCACAAGAAGAGAAGACAGAAATGCCCTACTAGTCCCCAGCTGTTGGAGAAATCCCAGCCCAGGAGCAAGACATGTGAGTTTCAAAGAAGCTTTCAAATGACTCCAGCCTCAGCTGACCCCAACTAAGAAGTGCCCAGCTCTGTCTGTTAACCCCCTGAGAAGTGAAACATAATAAATTATTGTTTTAAGCTACTAATGTTCAACAGAACAATACCATCATATTATACTTATTTCACTGGACCCCAAATAAATGGCTATATTTTGTTGTAATTTTTAAGGGCCATAAAATAATACAATAAAAGTGATGCATACATGAATATACTCCAGACGTTTATATAATGAAAAATGGTTACATATTCTTTTTAATAAATATACTTCATTTTTTATTTTATTTTTTAAAAAATGTTTACTTATTTTGAGGCAGAATGAGAGAAGGTGAGCATGAGTAGGGGAGAGGCAGAGAGAGAGAGAGAGAATCCCAAGCAGGCTTCTCACTGTTAGCACAGAGCCTGACTTGGGGTTCGATCTCATGAACTGTGAGATCATGATCTGAGCCAAAATCAAGAGTCGGACGCTTAACTGACTCAGCCACCCAGGTGCCTCTACACTTTATTTTTTTGGAATAGGTTTAGGTTCACAGAAAAATTGAGTGGAAAGTATGGAGCATTCCTATATACCCCCACATATTCACAGAACTCTCCCACTAGTAACATCTGTGCCACAGTGGTACATTTGTTATAATGGATGAACTACATCATCACATCATTATCAACCAAATCCATAATTTACATTATTACTCTGGTGTTGTATGATTTATGGGTTTTGACAAATGTATAATGACATGTATCCACTATTATGGTATCATACATGATAGTTTCACTGCCTTAAAAATCCTCTGTGTTCTGCCTATTTATCCCTGCCTCCCCTCTAACCCTAGGCAACCACTGATATTTTTTCTGTCTATATAGTTTTGCTTTTTCCAGAATGTCATACAGTTGGAATCATACAGTATGTAGTCTTTTCAAATTGGCTTCTTTCACTTAAAATATGCATTTAGGGTTCTTTCAATGTCTTCTCATGGCCTGATTATATAGTGTCTTTGAAAGAACACTCTCATATTTTCTTATCCCTGACTCATTCCTTAAATCCTTTTAAATTTAGTTTCTGTTATTACTCCTTTATGGAACTCCATGCGCTTAAAGGTCACAAAAGATTTCCTACTTCCAAAATCCAGCCTTTTCTGCAGCATTGACTATTGCTTCCCTCTATCTCCCTAAATTCTTGCCTATAGATTTTATGAAACTATTCTTTTTCTTCTCTTCAATCTTTCTCCTTCCTTTCATATCACCATCCCACACAGTCTTCAAGGCTAGGTACTCCCCAAAAGGCTGCCTTTGGCCTTGGCCATACCCCCCATTACCATTTCAGCATCTCTTTCTCTCACACCTATATTATCTTCCATGTAAAAATATCTAAGCATAATCTTTGATAGTTTCTCTTGCTTATTACATTCAGCCAGTTACCAAGACCTGTCAATTCTGCCTCCTTGTTACATCTTGCAATTGTTTTTTCTTTTCATTTCTTCAATCTCTTTCCTAGTTGAGGACCTCATTAACTCCTGTTTAGATAATGGCAATAGACTTATAGCCAATATATCTCTGTCTTATGACTATTGTCTTCTAGCTCATTTTATTCTGTCCTGCTAGATTGATTTTCCTGGACTGCCTTGCTGATTAATGCCTTACTTCAGTGTCATTTGAAGCATAAATGTGTATTTAGGATGATTGTGAAAAACTTGTTTTTGGACATAATTATGAGTAACTTGTAACTAGAGTAAAAATAATTAAATAAGTTAACATCCAATGAAAATGTATCAGATGAAATAAAAGGACATCATATTCAATAAACTGAATGTCAGGAGAGGATGAATTAGATATCTCTTTGAGCCAACAAATATGTATAAAATTTTGAATTACAGTGCAAGGCAGAATAATATATTATACAATAATTAAAATATTTATAATAGTACTTTTGTACTGGCATTCTATCTTTAATAAAATTTTTATTATTTTATTGAATTTAGGCCATGAGTGTTTTATCAAAATGTCCTATGTGGTATTATTTACATCTTGACAGGATGTTTTATGAAGCAAAATTTTATTCCCTTAAAATTTTCTCAAAATATGGAAAAAGCTACAAACTCATGCATAATATACATAAGTTATCTCTGAGCCCAAATGAAACATGTATAAAGAAAAGTTGAAAAAATTAGAGAAACATCAAATATTCAAAATACACTTATAAATTTTTTAAGTATATGACTAAGTTTAATTTGAGTACATGGAGGCTATAAATTCAAATTAAAATCTTGCCAAATTTTTATCCTCCCTATTGTTGATGAAGAATGTTAGAGATTTTTCCCAAATAGAAGTGCTAGGTACAAAGTCCCTTCTAGAAAACATGTCAGTGAAAACCTCATTTCCTTAATTGTATTTTATCTTACACAAAAAGGGTAATGGTCATTTTAAAATGTGTTACTTCAGCTTCATGTGCATCAGACATTTTGGAATGGAGAACCAAGGAGCAATAATTTTTAATGGACAGAATGGTATATAAAAGATGAATTCAATTGTACTTCTGCTACTTGCTTGCTGAGAGATTTCTGGGTCTTGGTCAACTAATAACATAGTGAGTTGGACTGAAAGAATACTAATAGGATGGAAAATCAGCAAAGAAAAATACCATCTAGTTGTCATCGACACTGAAACAAACGCGATCATTTACTGTCAACTTGGCATCACTGCTTTCCCATTTATGATCCATGCATTTCAGAAGAAAAACAGAACCATAGTTCCCAGAATCCTCCTCCCCAGTTGGTTCCAGGTCAGAGTCTGCCAGGAACAGGCACTTATGTGACATTGGAAAGGGAAGGAGTAGAAGCTATTATTCAAGCAGGGCAGTGACAGATAGACATGTGGGCTGACAATAGACAAGAGGTTCACGGCAGCTTATGGATGAATTCCAGCAAATTACCGTCTTTGGTTCCATAGACAATGGAGATGGCTACTGGTAGCTGCTTGAGAATGATCTGTTGTAATGCTGCAAGCTTATATAGCTGGTAGAGCTTCCTGGAGACTGAGGGAAATGGAGGCTCCCAAGAAAGTTCGGGGAGCCAACTACCTGTGCAATGCAAGCTGAGATTAGTGGCAACAGCTTCCTGGATCTTTAATCTCCCAACCCTTCCAATGCTTGTGGAAGTCTCAAATTCCCATATGAAAATTCCTATTTAGTCAACATACAGTAGCTCTTGTTTTTCTCTAAGAGCTTTATTTAATACAACGTGCAGGTTACTATGCACTGCCCACACTGTTTTGATAGGGTGTTCGAAATTACTATGAATTTGGGGTTAAGTGAAAAAAAAAAGGAAAAAAATTACTATGCATTGTAATAGAGTATAGAATTATTAACCGAAACCAACAAAACACACTACATATGAGAGACTTTTTTTTTTTTTAATTTGAGAGAGAGAGAGCACGCTCCAGAAAAGAGGGGCAGAAGAAGAGAGACAGAATGTTAAGCTTACCGTGGAGCCCAAAACGGGGCTTGATCCCACGACCCTGGGATCATGACCTGAGCCAAAATCAAGAGTCAGATGCTCAACCGACCGAACCACCCAGGTGCCCCGCGTATGAGAAATTTTTAAATTACCTTGTCATGTACTTACACATGTTTAAACAATACAGAATAGGAGCTGTAACATTTTAAAAAGGTGTTTGAACAAAAGAAAGCTTTAAAAACATTCCATATAAAAATATTAACATAGCAGTCCTTATAAAACTAAATATTGGCTACTTTCAGAGATGCAGCTTATCTGCTGGAATCTCCTAAAGAAATAACCAAACTGATATGCCTCAAGAATATAAATGTTTCTTAGGTAATATGTGCTAAATATTCTATTATTTACTGCAGATGTAAATTTTTTAACCTTCTTGATCCGTATTGTAACGGGCTTTCTAGATACACTCTAACAATCCATACTCCTACTTGCATCGTTTGAGAATGCCCGTTTCACTATATCCTTGCCTACATTATGATAATTTTTTTAGCTTTTTAGCTAGTAAGATTTCAATAGCATTTTAAAGAAAGTTGTTTCCCTTGGCCTTTGAGTTATCTGGCCTTTATAATATTAGTCTTATCTACATAAGAAAACACAAATCTAAACACCAGGAAACATGATATTATTCTTGGTTCTGTTGTGGATTTTTCAATCTGGCCAAATATTTGTGTTTTCACTTAAAAAATTTTTTTCAAAAAGGACTGTTTGCCCTTTTTATTTTTCCTTTAAGGAACCTCTGTGCTCCACGTGGGGCTCAAATTCACAACCCTGAGATCAAGAGTCACATGCTATACCAACTGAGCCAGCCAGGAGCCCCAGCCCTAACTCTTCTTTCTCAAAGTAGTTAACATTTAAAAAATATGAATAGAAGAAAGTCGATAAATTTAAATATGTTAAATTGAGAGCAAATATTCACGGACTTTTTTATTTATATCTGTTGGGACCCACTAGACACCAGGCAGGTATAAGGAACCGAGGCTTCACACTCTGGGGGGGACACAGACTAGCAATCAGGCGACAGTGCAGCTCCACTGGTCTCGATCCAAAGCACTTGGGCCACCAGTGTTTCAGAACCAACACTCTTCATGGATTTTTAGAAAAGTAAAAAAATATATAACATTTAATATGTAACACCCATGACAGAGCCTAGGGCAGCCTTCCACAAGCATATACTGTAACATTTCTGGAGTAAAACATAACATAAATAGCTTCATGCCAGTTCAGGTCAGGTTTTGCTGCCAAGTAAGGTTTGGCACGAATCATAAAATAAACTTTGTTTTTCAGAACTGCAGATAAAGACTGTGGACTTGGAAAATGGCATCATATGTCCTAGGATAGAGATAAAAACAGAGTACTATGGGAATGTATAGGGACGGTAGCCGACCCAGGCCGGCAGGGGGCAGACGCATTGGTGGAGAGAATTTATTTATTGAATTTTTAAATTTCCCATTGTTTATTGCAAATGTATAGAAATACAATCATTTGTTCTTCTGTTCAATCATCTGTAATTTTTTTGTAGATTCCATAATGCTTTTTTAAAAAATCTACATTTAAGTTAGTTATCATAATCGTTAGTGCAATAACAATTTCAGGAACAGATTCCAGTGATCCATCCCCCATGTATAATACCCGGTGCTCATCCCAGCAAGTGCCTTCCTTAATGCCCCTTACTCATTTAGCCCATCCCTCCACCTTCAACCCCTTCCGGCAACCCTCAGTTTTTCTCTGTATTTAAGAGTTTTATGTTTTGTCCCCCTCCCTTTTTTTATATTATTTTTGCTTCCCTTCCCTTATGTTCATCTGTTTTGTATCTTTAATTCCACATGAGTGAAGTCATATGATATTTGTCTTTCTCTGACTAATTTTGTTTAGCATAAAACCTTCTAGTTCCATCCACATTGTTGCAAATGGCAAGATTTCATTCTTTATGATTGCCAAGTAATACTCCAGTGTGTGTGCGTGTGTGTGTGTGTGTGTGTGTGTGTGTGTGTACCACATCTTCTTTATCCATTCATCAGCTGATGATGGACATTTAGGCTCTTTCCATAATTTGGCTATTGTTGATAGCACTGCTATAAACATTAGGGTGCATATGCCCTTTTGGAACAGCATACTTGTATCCTTTGGATAAATACCTAGTAATGCAGTTGCTGGGTCATAGGGTAGTTCCATTTTTAACTTTTTGAGGAAACTCCATACTGTTTTCCAGAGTGGCTGCACCAGTTTGCATTCCCACCAGCAGTGCAAAAGAGATACTCTTTCTCTACATCCTCGTCAACATCTGTTGTTGCCTGAGTTGTTAATTTTAGCCATTCTGACTGTTGTGAGGTGGTATCTTATTGTGGTTTTGATTTGTATTTCCCTAATGATGAGTGATGTTGAGCATTTTTTCATGTGTCTGTTAGCCATCTGGATGTCTTCTTTGGAAAAGTGTCTATTCATGTCTTTTGGCCATTTCTTCACTGGATTATTTGGGTTTTTTTGGGTGCTGAGTTTGATAAGTACTTTATAGATTTTGGATAGTAACTCTATCTGATATGTCATTTGCAAATATCTTTGATGGAGAGAATTTATAAATTGGCTCATAAGTACCAATGAAACAAAAAAAATTATTGTATTATTGTTCCAGAGAGCTTTGAGAGAGGTTGGGGAGAAGATATTGCCTGGTGATGAACTTTGAGAGACTGCTTTCAAGTTTTCTTACTTGATTGCTGTGTTACACACTGTCAGAGACTTCCTATTGCTGTGTTGCAAAGTTAAAAATGAAAACATTATTGTCTGGTCTACTCAATTCCCCTACTGATAGAATGAAAAATATTGCAAACAATACAGTTTTAAACAACAATGTCTTCATTTAAACACTCAACTATTTCTTGCAGGTCTATGCCATAGTTCAAAGTTTTTATACTTTCTTACTGTTCAGTTGGTCTCTCTGGCCCCAGCCAGGCTCTCTCCTACCCTACCATATAGGTGAATGTCTCATTCACTCCATGCCTGAAACCTTCAAGAGTTCCTTGTTGGAAAGAAAATTCTCTCCCTCTCCCTCTCATATATATATATATATATATATATATATATATATATATATGAGATATATATATCATCTCATATATATATATCTCATATATATATATCTCATATATATATATCTCATATATATATATCTCATATATATATATATTTCATATATATATATATCATATATATATATTTCATATATATATATATATATCATATATATATATACATATATGATATACTATATAGACCAGGAGTGAGATAGCATCATATATACAAACTTGAGTAAGAGCACAAATACAAGAAAGCTTTATCAGGATAGCAAACTGGATGGTAAAAGGGCAGGAAGAGCAAACAGGATGAAGATCCAAGCTCAGGAGAGATGTATGAGGCAACATGAGCCAGACCAGGCAAGAGCTTATGCTGAACATGTCACCTGGAACTGAAGCATATGGAAAACAGATCCAGAACTAGAATCCTCTTAACACGAGCCTGGAATATCTCAACATGTGAAATATTTGTGTGTGAAAGAGTCATTTCTAAAGTTTGTTTTCTTTAATATTTTTAACATTCCTTTTTTTTCCCAATATAATCTGCATAAATTATTGGCACTATTTTCCAAGGTGGGTTTTACTAAATGATGCAAATCCAGGACCTGGTCAAGAGTTTGTTATACATTAACCAATCAAAAGTGTCCATTGAGCATCTACTCAAATTGACCAGAACATAAGAAAAATCTTGAGGAGAGTTGTTAGAAAAGAAAATCAGGAAGAGTCTGAACAGTATGGTTTTACTTTCTTGCCTTCTCAGCTTATTGGATACAAAAAGTATGTTTTAAAAATCTCACAAACTTATAAAAGTTTAACAGATGTACCTTTAAAATACTTAAAAGATTTTGGGCATTCTGTGGTTCCTTCATTGCAATGTATTTACAAATACAAAATTCAAAACAACAGCTACTGATTTTTCCTGGTTGGGACAAAGTTAGGGCATTGAATAGGAAAACTTCAAAGATGATCATTTGAATTATGACTATGTAAACTAGAGGAGCTTGGCCAAACATAAAAAAAAAATGCAAAGTCTGTTTCATTTCTTGTTTCTCACCTCAAACTCTAATCTGAATGTAAGGACAGAAGGAAGGCGTGTAAGGCCCCTCTCCCATTTCGTTTACTTACACACTAAAAGATGATGAACCCTGATTCTGTTAGAGCCTCTTTATTGCCTCCCATCTTTTAGGTAAAATGTTCACCTAATTGGGAATTTATTTCAGTGACAATTAAAAAAAAATGTTTCAAGTGGAACCTAATGTTCTTAAGGTAAGGTTGGTATAAAACCTTAATTGGGAGTATATGGGCTGTGGGGCAGCGGCGGGGTGGGGGGGGGTGGCTTGTAAAAGGGGTGATTAAATTCCTTCTTTGTGCAAACATGGGACTGAACTCCCTGAAATAACCTTATATTTCAACACTGTAATAGCTCTGAGAGATAGGTTTTAAAGATTAGGAAAACAAGGCTCAGAGGTGGAACCTCTTCTAAGGTCCAGTTCATGGGAGGCCCAGTCAAAATCAGAATCCAGATTCCTGACTCTGCACAGTAGGCTTTCATACCATATATGGCAGGAAATGTATTTTCTCAAGCGGATTCTCTCAAACAAATACTTACAAAGTAGTGATTTAGTCTTCTTATGGAAGTACCTGGTGAGTATGTGCATTGGCAAGGATACAGGAGTGCACCAGTCGGCCAACCATGCCGGACGTCATGGACTACATTTATGTGGAGAAGAGAGAAATAAATAAAAGAAAGAAGTAAAATATGTGAAAGTACTATGAAGAAAACTAAAGCAAGAACAAAGGTACAAAGCAAACGGAGACTGTAAATTTAAATATGTTGGTCAGAATTACCACACCGACAAAGCGCATTTGAACAGACTAGAAGAAGAGAAGAGACTGATGAGTGGATATCCGTGGGAGGCCATCCTGGGGAGGGAAACAGGTGCAAAAACCCTGCCGTGAGAGTGAGTCTAGCATGCTCAAGGAGAAACAAGAAGGGCAGTGTGGCTGGAGCGGAGTGGGCAATGCAGAGGGTACAGGGGATTAGGCCAGGTTGTGCCAGGCCTGTCGGGTGTTTATGTGAGCTCAGAAGCCATGGGAGAGTTTTTTTAATTAATTTATTTGTTTATTGAGAGAGAGAGAGAAAGAGAGAGAAAGGGAGAACCAGCAGGGATGGGGCAGAGAGAGGGAGGGGGACAGAGGATCCGAAGCGGGCTCTGTGCTGACAGCAAAGAGCCCATTGTGGGGCTGGAACTCAGGAACGGTGAGACCATGACCCGAGCCTAAGTCGGATGTTCAACTGACGGAGCCACCCAGGCACCCCAGCGGTGAGAGAGTTGTGAGGAGTGACAGGATATGGATTACATTATAGTTGAATCATGTTGGCTGCTCTTTGAGAGCAGTCTGGAGGTGCAACTGCGGAAGCAAGACAACTGGTTAGGAATTTCCAACAATAATCAAAGTGAATGTCAGGGAGGCCAGAGAGACAGAGGAGACAGTCTTGAGAAGTTATTAATTCTGGATTGATTTTGCAGGTGGGGGTCAATAGGATTTCTTGATGGTTTGCATGTGGGTGTGAGAAAAGAGAAGAGGAGTCAAGGATGACTGCAAAGCTTTTAGGTGAGCACCTGCGTCATGAAGTTGTCATTCACTGAAACAGGGGAGGCTGTGAGAGCAACAGATTTGTGGGAAGTCCAGGGAGTTTGGTTTTAGACCTGCTGGGTTTGAGATGACATTTACGACATCCAGGTACAGGTTGAGCAGGCAGTTGGTTGGATATACAAGTCTGGAGTTCAGGAGCAAGGTTGGGACTGCACATATTTGGAAGGTCATCAGTGTACACATGTTATTCAAGCTCCAAGACTGAAAGAGGTCACCAGGGGAATGATTATGGATAGAGAAGGGGCCAGGGGACTGAACCCTGAGCAGAGGAGTCAGTGGAATGCAAGATGAACTCTTTCAAAGGCTGCTGTTTGCTCAGCTCAGATGAGGCTTGAAAACTGGTCCCTGTGCACAGTGGTGTGAATGTCATTGGTGAGCTGACTAAATGCAGTGTCAGTGGAACAGTGGTTTGCCGGAGTGGAGTGGGTTCAAGGACAAGGGAGGGGGAGTAGTTGGAGATAGCAAGTAGTCAGTTTCTATGTAAATGTCCTATTTTTTTGTGGTTGTTAACGATAAAAAAAGTTTTAGGGGCACCTGGGTGGCTCAGTTGGTTGAGCGTCCAACTTTGGCTCAGGTCATGATCTCACAATTTGTGGATTCGAGCCCTGAGTTGGGCTTTCTTCTGTAAGCACAGAGCCCGCTTCGGATCCTTTGTCTACCCCACTCCTCTACCCCTCCCTGGCTTGGACTCTCTCTCTCTCAAAAAAAAAAAAAAAAAAAAAAAAGGTTTTACTAATTATAACAAGAACTGAATTGTTACTGAATGCACCTTGTATTATAGGTCCTGTGTTATGCACTTTATACATTAAAAAAAAATTATTCCTTCCAACAAAATGTAGTTCACAAATAAGAAAAGTGATATTAAAGATGTTAACTTTCCCAAGGTCACATGTGTGGTAAGGGGCACAGTTGAAATTTGAATTTAGGTTTGTTTGACTCCAAGCCTTCATCCTTAACCACTGTGCAACATGGCCTTTAGCTATTACACAGCTGCATTATGTAGCCAATTAAATATTAAATAGCCACATAAGAGTGATTCTTTCCTGAGGTTAAAAACTAGCTTGGAAATGTTAAAAAACAAAATTTAACCAAATAAACTTCAAAGATCTTACTGTTTTTGTTCTACAATTCATGAACGAGGTGGCATACCATCTAGCAAATAAAAAGAAACTCTGAGGAACTAGACAAAACAGAAGATTTTTATAGGCAGAAGGAGGCAGGACAAGAAACTTTCTAGCAAAGATTGGATTGTTTTAGGCAAGGTCACCTTCCTTGGGGAAGGCAGGGGTCTATTAGACAGATTACCTCACTAGCGCTGACTAGGTCATTCCAGATTGACTGGCCTAAGATTCCACTCTTGGGAGAGATTGAAGCTGTCATTAAGAAAAGTATTAAGTCTTGGTTTGGTGACATGAGCTTAGCACAAGTGACTCCATTTTGGACCTATGTGTATTTTTTAACAGAAGAAGGAATGCAGAAAGGTAAACATGTGTCTTCCTCTTCGTTGGTCAAGATATTTATTTTTTATATTTTTATTTTGGAAAGAGAGAACATGAGCAGGGGAGAGGGGCAAAGGGAGAGAGAGAGAGAGAGAGAGAGAGAGAGAGAGAGAGAGAATCCCAAGCAGGCTCTACACCTAGCACAGAGCCCAACACAGGGCTTGATCCCATGACCCTGGGTAGGATCATGATCTGAGCCAAAATCAAGAGTCACAAGCTCAACCGACTGAACCACCCAGGCACCCCTGGTCAGAGTATCCTTAATCTCTGGCAGATATAAGAGGCAGAACTGAACAGGGCTTATCATTTCAGCTGTCAGCCAACTCACAAGTCACCATCCATGAAACCCTTTTCAATACAAAATGGCTTGATAACCAGTTTTAGCAATATTGCTAAATCAAATAACTTGGAAAGAAATTCAGTCCTATGAGCATTAATGAAAATGGAGGGCTGACATATGTCTATAAATCCAGTAAAGCACATACAAGGAAGGAGAATAGCTTTTTTTCCTTATCTGGTCATCTATTTGCATGATGAAAAGCAGTGGTACGTACTTACCCCTCAGCAGAGAAGGGTTTTGGAAGGGAAAAATTTTGCAATACCCTATAGGCCCACTCCCTTTCCACACCCTCCATTTAATTTTGACTAATATTTTTATTTACCCAGAGCTGTTGAACACTCTGTCTTGGGCTCAGTGGGATAAGATAAAAGTAACATCAAACTGAATTGTGATGAACCACCATATGGCTCTCAAGATAAGCACCTGAGTGTTATGTCTCTGTTCTGGAAGCCTGAGCTTTATAATTCTGTTACACCTGGGTCCAATACTTAAGAAAGTATCAAAGTATCAAATAGACCTTCCTTAGAAACTTCTGAAAATAGTATCCTATTTTTTTTGTGTGGTGCAGGGGAACAAAAACACTGCAATTCAATATTATAATCACATATTAAGGGAAGAAAACTAGAAGAGCTGAGTAATAATAAATAGTAACAAATAGGGGGGCCTAGGCAGCTCGGTTGATTAAGCACTGGGCTCTTGACTTTGGCTTAGGTCAGGATCTCAAGGTTTGTGGGACTGAGCTCCGCAGTGTGGAGCCTGCTTGGGATTCTCTCTCTCCCTCTCTTTCTGCACCTCTCCCATTCCCATGCCTTCTCCCCTCTCTCTAAATAAATACATAAATAAATAAATAAATAAACAAACATTAAAAAATAGTAACAAATACTAAGGTGATCTTACAAATTAGGTAATGTATGTAAAATCATTTGGGGAGTTTTTAAGAATTCACAAACATGGGCTAGTGTTATCAGGTAAACGAAATCAAGGGATATCATGGCTACAGCCTAGAGTCTATTGACCAAGCACTTACTTTTAGTTTTATGGAAATAAAGACTTAACAGTGAAAATCTTTGCATTTGTAAAGCACTTCTCATTCTTCTAAAAAAGCTATATAGGGGCGCCTGGGTGGCTCAGTCGGTTAAGTGTCCGACTTCGGCTCAGGTCATGATCTCGCAGTTCGTGGGTTCGAGCTCTGCGTCGGTCTCTGTGCTGACAGCTCAGAGCCTGGAGCCTGCTTCACATTCTGTGTCTCCCTCTGTCTCTGCCCCTTCCCTGCTCATGCTGTGTCTCTCTGTCTCAAAAATAAATAAACATTAAAAAAATTAAAAAAAAAGCTATATATGTACAAGGAAAGAAATTACAATATTATAACATTGTAAACTATGCAAAGTATCTCTGACTGTTAGGCCCTCAATTCTTTTTCTCAAAGGCAACCACAGTTTCTAGTTTCTTATGTACCCTTCTGTATATATACATATCTATTCATATTTCTTACCTATATCTCTGGAATAAAAATAATTCGTTCTCACCTGATAGTTTTCCTTTACTCTTTCACATTTTGTAGATTTTGGTATCGTAATCGTACTCTATTCTGAAAAATAAATGGCATTATTTTTTTCTCTGAAAATATGCAAACAGTTCATAACTATGTGAATATTTAAGTTGCAGTTTTATCTTCGAAAATTCACTTTACAATTTATCAAGGCAATATGCCTGACACCGTTAGAGGTCAAAACCTTACGATCAGTGTTTGCCCAGACAAAATCCTTAAATGTTTGCTGCTCAGGGTTCTTTCACTCACTGCACTCAGTAGGAAGTCAAAACCTGGTGAGAAAGCAGTGCTGACTAACTTAACACCGGGCTTTTGATGAAGCCTGCTTTCCTGAATAGACCTCACGGAAGTTGTGTTAGGTCACTTGCCTTTGATTCCTGAGTCTTTCTTCTTTATATAGTCCTTAAATATTTTATGAATCAAGCAAACATTTCAATACAAAACTGAAATACACAAGCTGGGGAAGGAGAAGAAAAATGAAGTTCCCATATCTTTTGAATATGAAGCTTCGATTTGAGGCACAGACATGCACTGCATGATGTTTACCATTTCATTTCTTGCCGGGTACCATGAACGTTTTTCCCTGACTTACCTCGATGCTCCAGCAAGGACAGATCTGGCCAGGGGGGTTTCATACTCCTTTGCCAGCTGGAGAACACTTCGATGACTCAGGACCTTCCTTCTGGCTACTGGTCAGTAGTCTTCCAAAACGTGTTTGTTTTTTAACAATAATCTGGTAGTTTTTGAGACCTTTGGAAAGAATAAAATGCAACCTATTACAAATGTAGGGAGGAATCTTTGAAAAATAAAGATTCACCATATTTATATCATCAATTTTATAATTTAATGGGAGAAAGGACAAAACACAGCTATTATGAATAGTTAAAATAACAGATTGCATTTACACATAGCTGACGTATTTCAGGAAAGTGTGTGTAGAGCCCTCTGACATAGGACTTCCTCTTACTCCAATGTCCCCGCTACCCCCTTTCCTAAAACAAGAAGCCATTGACCTCATTTGTTTCTAAAATGAAACTTTCTCACTGAAAACTTTTGCTATGGCTACATAATGAAAATGCAACCATCACTGTACAAAAAAAAAAAAAAAAAAAAAAAATCCCAAATATTCATATGGATTGTTTGGGACCAGGCAGGTAAAACAATAGCCAATTGCATCTTCCCCCTTTTCACCTAATTGTTTTTGGTCATGGAAAGACAGGCAAAGCTTGGCTGAATACCAATCATTCATTCTCTATGGCTTCTCTTAAGGTTTCACCCTGCAGAGTGTGCTGGAATAAAGAAGTTCAAAATGACATTAGAAATAATGCTACTAATAATAGTATTTTTTTTTAATGTTTTTAATGTTTATTTTTATTTTTGAGAGACAGAGAGAGAAAGTGAACACAAGTGGGGGAGGGGTAGAGAGAGAGGGAGACACAGGACCCAAAGCAAGCTCCAGGCTCTGAGCTGTCAGACCAGAGCCCAACACAGGGCTCGAACTCATGAACCATGAGATCATGACCTGAGCCAAAGTCGGATGCTCAACTGACTGAGCCACCCAGGTGACCCACTAATGATAGTATTTTAACTGGAGAAAAGGATTTCTGGGATTCTGTAAAACTGGAGAAAAAGAACTGAAAAATGGGATAAAATGGAGTTTGTCAGACACATAGGATACAGGATGAAAAAGATCATGGACTCAGATATAAAACAAGAATATGTTAGGGAGGGCACTTGTTAGGATGAGCACTGAGTGTTATATGTGAGTGATAGATCACTAAATTCTACTCCTGAAATTATTATTACAGTTTATGTTAACTAACATCGATTTAAATTTAAAAATAAATTAAAAGGGTCATCTGGGTGGCCCAGTCGGTTAAGCATCTGACTTCGGCTCAGGTCATGATCTTGCAGTTTGTGGGTCCGAGCCCTGCGTTGGGCTCTGTGCTGACAGCTCAGAGCCTGGAGCCTGCTTCGGATTCTGTGTCTCCCTCTCTCTCTGCCCTTCCCCCGCGCCCTGCTCATGCTCTGTCTCTCTCCCTCTCTCAAAAATGAATAAATATTTTTAAGGAAATTTTTAATTAAAAAATAAAAATAAATTAAAAATAAAAATAAAATAAGCTTTTAAGTTAGATATAGCAATACTTAGCTAATCCCAAATAATCTCATTTCAAGATCTTGTTTATATTCAACTGCTTCCTATTCAAAAGTTACATTAAAAGTCAATGGATTTCTTTTTTCTTTCTTTTTTTTTTTTTTTTTAGTCAATGGATTTCTAAGGGTGCCTGGGGGGCTCAGTCGGTTGAGTGTCTGACTTTGGCTCAGGTCATGATCTCACAGGTTTTGAGTTCGAGCCCTGCACTGGGCTCTCTGCTGTCAATGCAGAGCCTGCTTCAGATCTCCACACTCTCTCTCTCTCGCTCTCTCAAAAATAAATAAACATTAAAAAATAAAACAAGAGGGGCGCCTGGGTGGCTCGGTCGGTTAAGCGTCCGACTTCGGCTCAGGTCATGATCTCACGGTCCATGGGTTTGAGCCCCACGTCGGGCTCTGTGCTGACAGCTCAGAGCCTGGAGCCTGTTTCAGATTCTGTGTCTCCCTCTCTCTGTGACCCTCCCCCGTTCATGCTCTGTCTCTCTCTGTCTCAAAAATAAATAAACGTTAAAAAAAAATTAAAAAAAAAATAAAACAAGAATATGAAGCTACTTAAATTAAGTGAAAAGAGGGGAAAAAAAAGATGCAGTCATACCTGAGTTATGATCTCTACCTCTTAATGATTATATAAATCCAATACTGTATTTAAATATGCTACAGAAATCGGGGCACCTGGGCATCGGTTAAGCATTGGTTAAGCATCGACTTCGGCTTAGGTCATGATCTCACGGTTCATGGGTTTGAGCCCCGCGTCCGGCTCTGTGCTGTCAGCTCGGAGCCTGGAGCCTGCTTCAGATTCTGTGTCTCCCTCTCTCTCTGCCCTTCCCCGCTCACACTCTGTCTCTCTCTCTCAAAAATAAATAAAAAACGTTAAAAAAATAAAAAAAAAATAAGTGTGCTACAGAAATAAATAATGGGTTGACTTTCACTTTGCTCTACACCAAAGACAGTGTACCATGTACAGTGTAGGGGAAAAGCTCCTACTTACTGTTTCCTTTCTTTTCTGAGAGTACAGATTGTTTTTTTTCAGTTCTCAGGAGAAAAAAAACTACCAGATTTGTGTGGGCTGCCCTCCTCTCACCTCATACTTAGACCTGGTTTAAGCTTTAATCCTCGTCCCTTCAAAGAGTACAGCATTTCAATTCATTTCAGAGCACAGGATTGGTGCTGATGAAAATGGGACCAAAATAAAAGAAGAGAGATTAGTGATGCTGAGAAATGTCCATTGTGAGCACTGCAAGAACCCTGAACCAGCCAGCCAGGGCCTACTGAAGCTGCCTGCTGCTATTTCCAGGAAATTGTACTGTAAATTGTACAAAGTACAGCACTGGAACAGAAGGGAGTAGGGTATGTGTCATCGACTATGAAGATGGAGAAAAAAAAAATTCTGTGTAAAATAAAGTAAGGACTCTCCAAAGAAAATAGAGATTCGGACATTCAAATATATATGCACTTCCCACACCCACACAAACTGGGCGAATAAAAAAGAACTCCTTAAAACCTAATTCAAAAACAGTGTGCCAATTACAGGCTGTACTCTTCTACAAGACAGATAATAAGTTATATGCCCTGCCCATGACAGCGAAGACAATTGTTCCAAAGATCTGGTCACCAAACGCTTTGGAAAAAAAAAAAAAAAAAATCTGAGCATAATTACATCAGCATATGGACTCTGGAAAATTTCTTCTACCGTAATAAGTTCAGATGGACATTTCCTGTTTCACGTTTCTAGTACACGTTGTCTTTTAGACAATAACAGTGTGAAACAATAGTTTGGCATGAGTTCAACGCATACTAAGAAATGCCCTGACCCTTGAAGGCTGGGATGAGTCAGCCTTAAATGGCAAAGAGAATAAAATTTGAGAAGCCGACACATCTCTGACTTCAATCTTGCAAATTCCTTTACCAGTAAAGAGTTCTTATGTTTAACATTTACATTTAGACAGACAGCATTTAGGCTTGTTTCTGCATAATCTGGCTTTGAAAAAAATTGTTTGTAAGGCAAAACTGCAATACAGAAAAAGGATATGGTGGCAATTCCTCTCAAACTGTTAACAAGGACCAGCCTTTGCTTCCACTATTCAACCTCCTGCCCCTCTTCTGCGTAGTCAGTCCAAGTGAAAATGGGCTTCCCTACCACTCATCAAGCCTTGCAAACCCCTGGGAATCCTTACCCTTTCGATGGGCCTTACTACTACTTTGAACACCATGAGACAGAGCCAGTCAGTACTGGGCCTCTCTTAAACTTGGTAGTTCTCACATCCATCTTCTCTGACGTTCGACTGGGACCCTCAGTACATGTTGGCATCAAAGCAACCTATGCCAATTTAACATTTGGACCAGTCATTTCCAATGACATCTCTCATCTCTAATGTTCTGCCACTCAGTTAAGAAAGTAGATGAAGAGGGCATTCTGATATCAGGCCGAGCCTGCAGAGGCTCCAACAGTGAGACCAGCATTAGGAGGGGCAGAATCTGAGATGAGAAGTTGCAAAGTGGTAAGGATTGACAATGGGGGGAAAGGGCAGGCAATGACAGGAGGGTTGTCTTTTAGCCAGTGCTACAGAATTACCAGGATGAGAGAGCCAGAAGTCATCCTTGACCAACCCTTCTCTTTCACTTTCTACATACGACCAATCCTCAACTTCGTCTCATTTTTTATTCTGAACGACAAAAAGACCTGCTATTTTTCCCCCTAAATAATTCAGTTTTATTTCTTAAACATTGTAAACGATCTATGTCTATTTTCAAATTTCAAAATAATATAGAAAGATACAGAGGAAAAAGTAAAAATCATCTCCAACTCCACTCTCTAGAAATAGGCACTGTTTTAATATTTTGTTGAAAAGCCTTACAGATATCTCTCTCTATATATATATACCCATGCACATTCCTGCACACTCATATAGACATTTTACAGAAAGTGAGGCATATTATACAGAGTTCAATAATCTTTTGTTTTCATTTAGTAGTGGGTCATGAGTGTCTTCCTATTTCAATTAATATAGAGTTATATAATCATTTTTAGTGGTTGCACAATATTCCATTGAGGGGATATATCATAATTTATTTAACAAATTTTCCATTGAAGGAAATTATTATTTTTTTCATTTTTGACTGTTATTGACAGTACTAATACTAACATCTTGTACATGGTATTATGAGACCTTCTTTTACTAATCTGATAATGAAAAATAGCTCTCATCTTCTCATTTCTATTTTTTGATCTTTGGTAAGGTTTTTAACATTTTGCAGACCATTTATATTCTTTGACAAATTGCTGTGTCTATTTTTTCTAGTAGAATGCTTTCTCTTGGTGAGTCATAATCCTCTTTGTATATTAAAGATATCATCATTCATAAATGTGTCACCCATTTTTTCCCAGTTTGTTCTTTGCTTGTTAAACTTAATTTTATGATTATTTTTGCTTAAGCATTCAATTTTTACAGTCTAATTTATCAGTAACTTAATTGTTGATTTAGGCCTACCGATTTAATCTCCTAACATTCCTACCAGCACTACTCAGATCCTTCGTCATCTTTCTCTCAGATAACTAGAAGAGTCCAAATTGGCCTCCCTCTCTTTGCCTCCTAATATCTACACTCCACGCAGCTGTCAGAGTGGTCTTTTTTAAAAAATATTTCAAGGTGTTTTATTTATTTTTGAGAGAGAGAGCAGGGAAGGGGCAGAGAGAGAGGGAGACAGAGGATTCGATGTAAGCTCTGAGCTGAGAGTGGAGCCCTACGTGGGGCTTAAAGTCATGAACCATGAGATCATGACCTGAGGCAAGGTCAGATGCTTAAGTGACTCAGCCACCCAGGTGCCCCAGAGTGGTCTTTTTAAATGAAACTGTGGCCAGGTCATCTTCTGCTTAAGACTGCTCAGTGGTGTCTGTCTCAAATTGGGTATTCATACAGCTCTTCCAGAAGTCGAGGAAATAACAACTAACCGTGGCAAATATTCCTGGAGCATTATTTATTTGTGAAGATTTTTAAAGAAGAAAGCACAATATTTTTATTTTAAGAAAGACACAAATATATTATAGAGCAGGATTCAAACTTCAATCGAATTTTTAAAATAAACCAGAATTTTCAAAGGAATATCAAGAATTTAAGTGGCGATGGTTTAAAGGCAATAGATATGGAGAACAGAGCTTAACCTCCTTCACATGTGTGGCACGGAGGACCTTGCATTCACCAAAATCCATTGCCTTTTCCTTCCAATTGCATAGATTTCCCAGCCTCCCTTGGAGTCGGGTGTGATTATGTGATTGAATTCTGGCCAGTGGAATGTGGGAAGTCAGGGCGGTCATATGACTTACTGTCCAAGTCAGGACATGGCTAAGAGTGAAAGAGGACAGTATTAATTGTTGCCCTGGGAATTCAGGCATACATTGGGACATATGATCATCACTGGGAGATGTGATGTGTGCCTTCCCAAGATGGGTCCAGTCCTAACTCCCCCGTCTCTTCTATAGTCGGCTAGCAGATGCAGAAGCTGCTAGCAGAAGACTCAATGCTCTGGCTAGAACCAGAGGGTGGAAGGCTTGCACCAACTGCTTCCAGGAATGAGAACTTCACTCCTAGCATTTCAGACCCTTGTTGGTGACACCAGTTCTTATCCTGCTAGTACAACACGGAGCACAAGGTTTCCCGTGGTGTGGCCTCTCCCCAGCCCTCCAGTCTTACCTTTCATCACTCTCTAGCTGGAACATAAGCTCTAGCAAACTGAATGGCTCTCGCTCATACATTTCCAAATACCTGTTAAGGTGTCAGTCTCTGCCACTAGTTAGAGAACTTCTTGACAACAGCAGCAGCATCATAGATTTCACAAATATCTTTTGGATGAGGAAATATTTAGCCACATAAGAAATGAAATCTTCCAATAGTAGCATTTCATGTCCAGAAACAAAACCATCAGAACTATACAGCTCATGGAAGATCTTATATCTGCAAAGCCATGTTCAAATTCAAGATTTTGGAAAAGGAGCTACACATTTTTGTAGCCCTCAAATATGAATGCAAAAATATCCTTCTTCTTAGACTTCACCATTCCTTTATCTTCATCTCTTCCCCATCCCATATGCAAACACACACACACACACACACACACACACACACTCGCTTACCTCCTCCTGGGGGAATATTTGACTTAATTAACAATAGTAGAATAAGTTTGAAGGAAAATAAAGAATTAAGATTCTAAGTTCAGATCCTAATGCTAGCCAATAATCCCTACATGAGGTGCTGTGGCCCAGCAGGGGGATTTACCGCTTCTGCTTCCCAAGATGATTAAGAGTTGATGTATAATTGACAATGATGTACACTAGAGCATGTTATCAAGAAAGGGGTTTTGCCTGCATGATTTAATTAACATTAATGGTAGTTAAGCTGCACACACAGACCATAATGTTCTTTTTGCTCTAAGAGAAAGGAGGGGCTTTCACTACCTAGATTGTAAAATATTGATTAATTCATATATACTCAAATATTCATCTAAAAATGGAATAATTCAAGCTGTCAGTCCTTCCCCCTCATCCACATACAAAAACACAATGGCAGTCCTGAGAAGAATAAGAGTGATGAGGGGGTGGAAACAAGGAAGGAGGGCAAGAGCAAAGAGAGGAAAACACAGCAAATGAAGTATGTCAAGCTACACCCACAGACACACAACACCCACACAAAATCATGCACACTAACACACACACACACACACACACACACACACACACACACACACAATACCCACTCTACTAATTAATGCAGCTTTGCTTTCACGTCAAATATTAGGGAAACATTAATTAGAGAGAAATCTCATTAATCCATTTCCCAGTTCATTAATTATGCATCAATGCCAAGTTTTTGTTGGCCTGACATAAAATAATCCTATTCCAATGAAGATCTCATGCTGCATATTACACTACAACTATGGGGCTTTCCTGACTCTTTGGGATCGTATTCGGGATCCACTCAATTCATATGTTGTATATATTTGTGTCCTCTAATAAGTATTCTGGGATTAGGACATGTCTGTCCTTTAAGCTAACAACTATTTTTCAGCTAATACTTCATCCATCTTTGTCACAGTTACATTAGGAATTCAGCATGAAAAAAAAAGCAACACAACATTGTGAATATAATTAATGCCACTAAGTAATACACTTAAAATGGTTAAAATGATAAATTTAATGTGATATATGTTTTACCATAATAAAAATATTTTTAAAAAACAAAGGAGAACAGATATAGATTTTTTTAAAATTTTTAATGTTTATTTATTTTTGAGGAAGAGAGAGAGACAGAGTGTGAGCAGGGGAGGGGCAGAAAGAGAGGGAGACACAGCATCTGAAACAGGCTCCAGGCTCTGAGCTGTCAGCACAGAGCCTGACACGGGGCTCGAACTCATGGACCACGAGATCATGACCTGAGTCGAAGTCGGACACTTAACCAACTGAGCCACCCAGGCTCCCCTGCGATTTTTTAAATTTATTTTTAAAATTTTATTTAAATCCAAATTAGTTACCATACAGTGTAAATAATGGCTTCAGAAGTAGAATTTAGTGATTCATCACTTACATATAACACCCAGTGCTCATCCCAAAAAGTGTCCTCCTTAATGCCCATCACCCATTTAGCCCATCCCCCCACCCGTAACCCCTCCTGCAACCCTCAGTTTGTTCTCTGTATATAAGAGTCTCTTATGGTTTGCCTCCCTCTCTGTTTTTATTTTATTTTTTCTTCCCCTCTCTTATGTTCATCTGTTTTGTTTCTTTTTAAAATTTTTTAAATGTTTATTTATTTTTGAGAGACAGGGAGAGAGAGAGACTGTGAGCGGGGGAGGAGCAGAGAGAGAGGGAAACACAGAATTGGAAGGAGGCTCCAGGCTCTGAGCTGTCAGCACAGAGGCCGATGCAGGGTTCGAACTCAAGAGCTGTGAAATCAGGACCTGAGCTGAAGCTGGACGCTCAACCAACTCAGCCACCGAGGCACCCCACCCCCATCTGTTTTCTTTCTTAAATTCCACATATAAGTGAAATTGTGATATTTCTTTCTCTAACTTATTTCGCTTAGCATAATACACTTTAGTTCCATCCACGTTGTTGCAAATGGCAAGATTTCATTCTTTTTGATCACCAACTAATACTCCATTGTATATGTATACCACATCTTCTTTATCCATCCATCCATCTATGGACATTGGGCTCTTTCCATACTTTGGTTATTGTCGATAGTGCTGCTATAAACATTGGGGTGCGTGTGTCCCTTTGAAACAGCATTTTTGTATCCTTTGGATAAATACCTAGTAGTATAATTGCTGGGTCATAGGGTAGCTCGATGTTTAATTTTTTGATGAACCTTCATACTGTTTTCCAGAGTGGCTGTACCACTTTGCATTCCCACCAGCAGTGCAAAAGTGTTCCCCTTTCTCCACATCCTCACCAACATCTGTGGCTTCCTGAGTTGTTAATTTTAGCCAGATAAAAGCTATAGATTTTTGAAAAAGTTAAGCTATAGGGGGACTATAAATATAAAAAAATTAGCTTATGACAACAAGTACTCCCAAAAGACCTCAGAATGTATTTCCTTTTGTGCAGAGGAAATATGAGTTGAACTTCAGAGCCCAGACAAACTCACATGTGCTATTTGCAAAGAGATTTTGGAAAAGCAAAGATGTTTGGCCTCAACAACAAATATTAACTGAGCATCCATAAGAGTTTTAGCACTGTACTAGTTAATTTGGGACTACCTATATTTAACTATGTTTAGTCTCCTAACATATTCTTCTCTATATTCCTAGCTGATTCCTAGAGGGACTGGATGGCACTACTCCCTCTGACCCAACTACAAGTAAAGGTTAAAGGGTTTACTAGACTTGGAGTAAGTAGATAAAAGTTAGGAGCTTCTTCCATGAATGGTTGGGGCTACTCTTTCTACAGTGAATAAGTCTCACTTTTGAGGAGAGTTTCAGATCCATAAAGTACTCCATACTTACTAAATACTAAAGTGTCACACTTTCAGTGGGTACACGGTAACTGTAACTGACTCAGTAACCTGTCCCAACCCTTTAATCAAGATATCCAGTATTAAATGTCACCAAATCCTGTCTTCAAGGTGCAAACTGATTGACTCTGGAGTCTGGAAAAGAATTTTCTACTTAATATCACACAACTGAATTTGCTGCAAAAATGTTATATGGAGTTAATCTGAGGTGAAATTTGGGCCAGTACATCAAAATGAGATTGAAATAAGAAAGAAAAGGGGCGCCTGGGTGGTTCAGTTGGTTAAGTGTCTGACTTGGGCTCAGGTCACGATCTCACCGTGGTGGGTTTGAGCCCAGTGTCGGGCTCTGTGCTGACAGCTCAGAGCCTGGAGCCTGCTTTGGATTCTCTCTCTCTCTCTCTCTCTCTCTCTCCCTGTCCCCCCTCTCCCCGCCGCCCCCGCTGGTGCTCTCTCTCTCTCTCAAAAATAAATAAACATTAAAAAAACATTTTTTTTAAAAAAAGAAAGAAGAAATAGAAAAAGATACAATAAAGTCTCTCTTAACAATTATTTGATTCTTCTAATTCTTCACCATGGAAATATTGCTAATTTGTATATTTATTTCAAGAAAAATAAACTACCAGTACCTGAAGAAAATTACACACAACTGTTAGTTAAATCCCACTAGTTAGTTTAACTAGTTGTTAAATCCCACTAGTCACTTTTCCTTAAACTTCCTACAAGTCTTAATCTTATCTACCATTTTTACCAACAAGCTGATTTACCTAAATTCTCTTCTTCCATTTGTATACATATTTATCCAATCTGCCTTCTCTGGTGAGGGGTTGTTGTCTGTGATCAGTCCAGCCTGTAAGAGACCAAGAAAGAAGATAGAAGATAGAAGGTAGAAGATAGAAGATAGAAGATAGGAGACACAAGATAGAAGACAGAAGACAGAAGGGGCACCTGGGTGGTTCAGTTGGTTAAGCATCTGACTTCAGCTCAGGTCATGATATTACAGTTCATGAGTTTGAGCCCTCCGTCGGGCTCTGTGCTGACAGCTCAGAGCCTGGAGCATGCTTCACATTCTGTGTCTCCCTCTCTCTCTGCCCCTCCCCCACTTGCTCTCTGTCTCTCTCTTTCTCAAAAATAATAAACATTAAAAATTTTTTTGAAAAAAGAAGTTAGAAGACAGAAGACAAAATTGCCTTTTGTGCAGCACTGAATCCCGTGTGGAATGAGACAGAAAGCACCAAATGTTATCTTCAGGAAAGACTACTGAGAGAAGTACCTCTCAGCATACAAATGCTCATCAAAGCAAGTCAGAAGGTGCGTCGCAGATTAACAAGATCCTTGTTGGGGAAACAAGTGGCCAGAGAACAAGAAGCAGCAGCAGGTCCAAATGGGTGAGCTGCATTTTTGTATGTTTCTTAGCATAATGCTGTGTAAGCAGACCCAATTTATCTGACCAAGAGGGTTAGGACAGATGATGTTCTAATACCCTCAACATGGATCAACTAATATTTGTGTAGCATTTTTAAGTTCCCCAAGAAGTTTCAATTGTATCATCTCAAATGTCCCTTGAATCAATCCTGTGATGTAGATATTAATAATATCCACATTTACAGGTTGAAGATAGGAATGAAGACTGTCATTCCACTATAGAAACAGCATCTGGAGCTTGGCCTCCACTCATCAAGTCATCTAGAAGCCACCATGTCTCTGTCTAGATGCACGTTGGAGTAGCCAGTCTAATAATCTATTTCCTGCTGACCACCTACTGACTGGATAGTCAGAGAAGCATCTGTAATAAGAACTGCACTCAGGCTGAGAGGACAATGAGATCTGGGAGATCTTGGTGAACCTTCTGAGATCTCAGTGTCTCACTTAAAAGGTCCTAAAAGAAAGCTAGTGGGAAGGAGTGGCCAAGTATGAGACCTTATTAAGTTGTCCGCTGATAAATCTCCAATTTTTAATGGAAAGATTACAGAGTGGGATGCCTGGGTGGCTCAGTCAAGTAAGTGTCCAACTCTTGATTTTGGATCGGGTCATGATCTCGTGGTTCACAGGTTCGAGCCCCATGTCGGGCTCCACGCTGATAGTGCGGAGCTTGTTTGGGATTCTCTCTCTCTCGTTTGGGATTCTCTCTCTCTTTCTCTCTCTCTCCCTCTTTGCCTTTTCCCCACTCGTGTTCTCTTTCTCACTCTCTCTCTCTCTCTCAAAATAAATAAGTAATCTTAAAAAAATAAAATAAATAAAATTAAAAAGTGTTAGGGAATAAATCATTTTTAAAACTAAAGAAAGGGGGCACCTGGGTGGTTCAGTCGGTTGAGCATCCGACTTCGGCTCAGGTCATGATCTCACAGCTCGTGAGTTCGAGCCCTGCATTGGGCTCTGTGCTGACAGCTCAGAGCCTGGAGCCTGCTTCTGCTTCTGTGTCTCCCTCTCTCTCTGCCCCTAACCCACTCACATTCTGTCTCTGTCTCTCTCAAAAATAAATAAACCTTAAAAAAAATTTTTTTTAAAAACTAAAGAAAGGTTACAGAGTGATTTGGGGCATATAACTCAGAAGCAATGGAAAGGGTTTAAGAAAATTCTCATTTAAACAAACAAAAAGCCCTCCTTCCAGAGCTATCTACTTATGTACATGAATAAGGCTTCTTAGGATATACAACTACAAAAATAAAACTAGAGGTTTTATTGATACCAAACGTCTCATTCTAGCAAAAAGCAATAACTATTCATGAATAGATACATTAAGTGTAAAAGAAAATAAAAGCCCTAAAATAAAAGGAAAAAAAGGTAAAATTTGAAAAATTTAAAGCCTAATTCACCTCACAGCCATCTCATTGAGATGTATTTCTAATAAAATTATGTATACCTTTAGATCAAATAGTAAAACTTCTTTTGATCAACTGTATATTAATAATAATTGTAATGGTGACTCATTTCAGAAAATGTTTGGGCCTCATGGTTACAGGAGATATTTTTAATTTTAAATCTTAATCTATAGAAATATTTTTGTTGAAATAAAACATAATAGGTTCATCAATAAAAGATATTCAAGCATAAATATATATTATATTAGAATAAAATTCCATAGGTGAAGTGGAATGAAAGCATAAGTTTAAGGGGGAAAATGACAAAAAAATAAATAAATAAAAAATAAAATAAAATGCAATAAAATGCTCAGATTCAGTATTAAGGAGGGCACCTTTTGGGATGAGCACTGGGTGTTGTATGGAAACCAATTTGATAATAAATTTCATATATTGAAAAAAAGTAAAATAAAATGCTCAGATTCATAAAAAAAGGGGGGAATGACATAAATATCTGTAAAGAAAGCTTAATGATTTACTTTTTAAGTGGATGGTTGGAGTGGTAAATTGCCATGGTATTTAGATCATGTTAATTACTATTAAGAAAGTAATATAGCAGGTTTATTTTTTCAGTAGAATTTTTACAACATGAAGAAAATTTCATCCTCTGCAATTATTAGTACCATAATAAAAATTTTCAGCTGTCATCAATGTGCAAGAGGGGCACAGGGTGCCTGGGTGGCTCAGTCTGTTAAGCATCCTACTTCAGCTCAGGTCATGATCTTGCGATCCATGAGTTCGAGCCCTGAGTAGGGTTCTGTGCTGACAGCTCAGAGGCTGGAGCCTGCTTCAGATTCTGTGTCTCCCTCTCTCTCTGCCCCTCCCCCACTCACACTCTGTCCCTCTCTGTCTCTCAAAAAAGAATAACTGTAAAAAAGTTTTTTTAAGAGGAGCACAAACCTTTTCAAAATTCTCTTAGGCTGTATGTGAACGGGAAAGTTTAAAGATCACTAATGTCATAGGAACACATCACTTTGTCTAACACATACAAGAAATGCAGATTTTTCTAAAATCTGATGTAGGAGGCAGAATATCTAGCCAAAGAGTACAAACTCATAGCAATTCATTATTAAAGCAAACATAACTACTGAAATATGTATCTCAGCGAATTCATGTCTCCTACAATTGTCCGATTCTTTCATGACTACATTTGAAAACCAGTTCATTGGGTATATCAGGCAAGAAATAAGAATGTGAGAAGCTGATATAAAATAATCACAATTTTGTGATTTGTAGTGATAAGCCACACTATGACAGATGAAATTCTGTTACATAATAAAGGAACAGGCATACACATGATCACATAACCCTTGACCCCTAATATAACTCACCTGGCTCACACGTGGGATTATATCCGTTTTCCAAGAGTTACTCCTAATGACTAATCGGGAAGTTACTTACCCCATGGAATGGCATACACCTAAATAAAAAGGCTGACATTGTGCACAGGAACAACAACACATCAAACAGGAAATGACAATCTCTACATGTTTTAATTTATCTTTGGGGCAAATTGACAATAAACCATCAATGTTAAAATGGAACTGAATTTTAATGAAAATTCAGGGGGAAAAGTATTTAAAACAACTTTGCTGGGGCTATTAGAACATGGAGTTCTGTTACAGAAGTGCTTGGAATAAAGCTTGATAATCTAAACACATTGAAACTCCCTAGTGTAAAACTCTCTAGGCTAAATTATGGGAAAAGCCAATGTCGTATCAGCACCAAACAATCGTCCAGCATCAGAATGAAAAGAAGGAAATGTTGTTCTGAATAGCTTGCCAAGGCTAAAGAAAAGTAGAACAGTTGCTGAAGACGGATTGGTTGTGAGTAACAGACCAAAAGGATGCATTCTAATTTGTGTTTGCCACTTCAATTTTGAAACAGGTCATTCTCTTTAAACTTAGGGTAAATACAGCTGCATTAGAGAAAACCAGAGACAGGGAACGAGAAAGAGAGAGGGAGAGAAGAAAAAGGATGTAACAGGTGACAGTGAGAAAAGCATTTTAGTTTTTATGTTTCTCTCAGTCAATATGTCCCATAACCCTTTATAGGTGTATGAATGCTGTTTTCCCTTTTTTAATTCTTGGTGTGAGACAAAGATTAGGTTAAGTATAAAAAAAGTAATCAGGATACTCCCAAAGTAAACCAGGGATTGACAATGTATCTCTTATGTAGTCTTTAGTACGTAAACTTTGCTTTGAACAACTTGACTGAGTATCCAAAGGAAGAATTTGTAAGCAAAATTACTTGACAATTTAATATAAGGCAGTGGCTACCAAACTTTTTGGGTGGAATGATTTTTAAGGTTATTATAAGGGAAATTTTCAAAAAAAAAAAACCCACAAAGTTTAAGGGAAAGCTACACTAACTCTCCATGTATCCGTCATCCAGCTTTAAACAATGATCAACTCATGACCAATTTTCTGCCATCTACCCCAGGCTATTGCAAGGCAAGTTTAAGATATGAGATGATTTAGTTTTGTTTTTAATCTAAAACATTTGAGGGTACTCCCCTGTCATGTTACAGTGGTTGAATTTTAATATTACTCAGAGTAATAAAATGTACATGTATATATGGATTATTGTCCACTCCACACCCACTTCTTTGCTATGACCCCTGTGCTACCATTCCCAGAGGTCTGCAGCCTATGGCGGGGAAACTTCTGGCATAATGACAATAGCTGTTAACAGCATTGAGAAATGTGCTTATTTACTAGCACCTTTACATATACTCACAACACAAATACAGCTAATATTTCTTTATTTCTCAGGAATATACTTGTCACTACAGGTTTACAAACAAATTATAAAAAATTGTGTTAGAATTTTTAACAGAACTTTTTTCTTCTTTGCCCACTAACCCGAGCATTTCTTGCCTAACATAGAACAAAGAACTAACACAGGCCACTGCTTTCTAAAAGTTGTTCCCCCAACAGCTGTTTAGGGGCCTTTATGACATTGACATCACCTATGAAAAAAAGTCCAGATCTTTGTGGGCTGGAAATCCTTGCACAATACAGCTTGAGAGTTGGCATGCTTGTTGGCAGGCTCCCCAAGAAGCTAAGGAACAAACGAGCAAAGACTGTGTTCACACACTTGGAAGTGACAATTCCACACCAGAAGCCTTGGTACACCCTGCACATTTCCTTTCTAGAAAAGACTAATAGTCAATGCTATTAGGCCAGAACTCCTCTTATACATGAAATTCGCTTTTGTAACAAGAACAAAAAGGAAAAACGCTTCCCTCTTCTCCATATGAGAGGGATAATTTCTTTAATTTCCTTGGTAAGGGGCATGAAAGCAAATCTTTCCTGGTTTCTGCTTAGAGCACACCTCATGTAGTACTCATTAATGCTAAAAGGATTTACATATTTTAAGAATAGTATACTGTATCTCACAATTATAAATATCATTCAGGAAGTTTGTGAATGGATTACTGGTAGACATTCAATCCGGGTCAATTTCAACCCCTAAAACACTTATGTTAAAATGAACAGAATTATCTCCACTAAATCATATTCAACACTAATTTTAGCTGCATAAAGAGAAAAAATATGAGTGTTACATTTACACTTTACTTGAGAAAAGCAATCCACTCAAAATGAATTATCTTCCTAGTTTTATGGGATATTCTGTTTTGTAATTATACATTTCTGAACAAAAAATGTCATCATTTGAAGATTCCAATTTTGGCCTTATTTTTCTAAACATGTCCATCATGGAGCTGAGTGAATAGAATACGTAAGACAGCAAAGTCTTGCTTACATAGTATAATGTTTTTCTAAAACAGTTCAGATGTGAAAGAAGGCAATCTGGTTTTCAGCCAGGGAAATTATTATCTGCTTCATATGTACCGTATTAATTAGATTAACCCAAATCCTAGTAGTTTGCATAATTGTATTTAATTTGCCAGAGGGGTCAAATTATAGCATTGGACCTCTGTAATGCTGTTTAGTCAGCAAAACCATATCACATTCTAAAGAAACTGAAATGCATTTGTAATCTTAGAATAATAAAATGCGGTCTTCAGAGTCTCAATTTGAATAGAACTCCCCCCCCCCCCCGCCCCAGAAATGCACCTGGCAAATATTTAAATTCATGAAATATGGTTAAACATTAATTAGAAGTTTATTTACTTCACCCCCTTCCAGTTTCCTGTCAATTCCTCAAGTGTATTTTCTACTCATGTAGCTAAACTATCATTAAAATATAAAATTTCAGACACTGAGCTTCTTTGTCCATTAGTTCCTTCTTATGGGCTTAATATGTTTCCTCTATATTAAATAATTTTTTTTCACTCCTCACTTCTACCCCTCAGAAATAGGGTGGAATATAAACACAAAGAAAGCAACTGAGGAAGAACTTTTGGAACTTGTTTATAATGGGGACCAGAGGATCACTAAAATTCTAAGAAATAAAAAACGTGCTGTATAAGAATGTCAGGATGTTTGGCTAAAACAACCTTCTTCCAGATTTTATTGAATGTTAGACATTCAAAAGGTGCCCAAGCAAACTTTGCAGTATTTGGTATTCAGTGACTTTGGCTTTCTCTGAGCCACTTGGTCTCCCACCAGCCACCCTGAAAATCCACCAGCCGGGTCTACTCTGGAATTCTGTATTATAAAAAAAAGCTTGGCCCAGTTCTGGGTTAGTTCTCAGCTGATGTAACCCCTGTTTAAAGCAGTGATATATTCAAACACAGATTATCACCAGAACCACTCAAGGCACCTTTGACAAAATACAGATTTCCAGAGAACCAACTCAGGTTTACTAAATTAGAATCTTAGAGGTGGAGGTTAACGTGGTGGTAGGGTGAGACAGAAGCTAGGAATCATATTTTTTAAAAAGTTTCCCAGAGAATTTTTTTAATGTTTATTTGTTTTTGAGAGAGAGAGAGAGGATGAGAGGGAGGGACAGAGACGGAAACAGAGGATCTGAAGCTGGAGCCTCACTGACAGTGGAGAGCCTGATGCAGGGCTCGAACTCACCAACTGCAAGATCACGACCTGAGCCAAAGTCAGACGCTTAACTGACTGAGCCACCCAGGCGCCCCTCCCAGAGGATTTTTTAAAAACAGTTTTATTGAGATATAATTTGTATACCATACAATTCAGCCATATAAAGAATACAATTCTGGAGTTTTTAGTATATTCACACATATGTGCAGTCATCACCACTGTCAATCTTAGACTGCTTTTATCACCTCACAGGAAACACCATGCTGTTTAGCTACTATTCTCCTATCCCCCCATCCCCACCTTCAGCTCTAAGAAACCATTTCTGATTCTACAGATTTCCCTATTCTGAATTTTCATATGAATGGAATCATATAATATATGATTTTGTGTCACTGACTTCTTTCCCTTAGCTTAATGTTTACAAGGTCCATCCAAGATGTAGTGTGTATTAGTACTCCATTCCTTTTTATGGCCATATAATATTCCCTTGTATGGATATACCACCTTTTGTTTATGCATTGGTCCACTGATGAACATTTGGGTACCCAGAAGATCTGCTCATTAGTCCTACTTGGTAACTATCAATAGAAAAGGACCAAGTGTTGACCTCAGGGCAGTTCCAAGCTCTCCTCACAAAGCAGCTGAGGGTTTTGTACTGCAAGCGGGGAGAGGAGCATGTCCTGAAAAGCAGGACTGAGGATGGAGTTCTGACTCTGCACTTAGTCATATGACCTGGACAGTGTCTCTCTCTTTTCCTTTTTAAGTTTATTTATTTTGTGTGTGTGAGAGAGAGAGGGCTAGGGACAAAGAGAGAGGGAGAGAGAGAACCCCAAGCAGGCTCCATGCTGTCAGTGCAGAGCCTGATGTGGGGCTCCATCCCATGAACCGTAAGATCATGACCTGAGTGGAAATCAAGAGTCTGATACCCAACCAACTGAGCCACCCAGGTGCTCCTGGGCAGTGTCTTTCATTCTATCTCCATTTGCTCATTTGTAAAATAAGAACAATGATTTCTACTTTATGGAATTGTGAGGATACATGGGACAATCTGTGTAATGTGTCTAAAATTGCCTACATGACAATTTTATTTTGTACATTTAGTATTTTATATATGGCAGCAATTATTCTTACTTTCATTTTCTGGGTTGAAGTAAGCCAAAACAATGCTTACATATAGAATTATAGAGGTTGGATAGATTATTTTCACCTAGAAAATAAATTATTATAAATAAAATAAGCCTCTCCAAGTCATAAGTAAAAAGACAGATTGGAAAGTGAAATTCCTTTATTTTTTTAACTGAAGTCAAAGTAATGAATAAAGACCACCTTTTCATTGGAAAAAAAATAGTTGTTTTTGTTTAAGAGTACAAATCAGGGGCATCTGGTTGGCTGAGTTGGTTGGACGTCCAACTATGGCTCAGGTCATGATCTCACAGCTCCTGAGTTCGAGCCCCGTGTTGGACTCTGTTTTGAGACCTCAGAGCTTGGAGCCTGCTTTGGAGTCTGTGTCTCCCTCTCTCTCTGCCCCTCCCCTGCCCTCATGCTCTGTCTCTCTCTCTCAAAAATAAACTTTTAAAAAATTTAAAAAAAAGAGTACAAATCAGATTTTTCTTGTTTCATTGCATTTTCAAAGTCTACATATTCTGCACATTCTATGAATCTTTTGAAAGTTCTACCCATATAAGTGCATGTATGGATATATGTGCACACACACACATGAACACACATACAATTACAGTCAACACTTACTGAACCCTTGACATATGCCAGGCGATATACTTTATGTGCATTCATACACATATCCTTCCAACAACTCTCTGTGGTCAGCTAAGGAAGTTGAAGCTCAGAATTGTTAGGAACCTTGCTCTGGATCATATAGCAGATGAGTAGCAGAGCCCAAGCTCCTAACCACGACACTTGTAGTAGTTTTTCCTCCATATGTTTGTATGTAAGATTATGGAAAAGATATTTTTTGTGAACTACAGAATGATATTTCTACAGCTTGAAGGAGCCTTTGACAGTTACTAGTGAAATCCCCTTAATCTACAGGTGAAAAGACAAAGCAAGGCATTGAAATGGCAAGCCCAGTATATTTAGTTCAGTCTCCTATCTTCCAGTCTGGTCTCTGCACTGCACTACACCATCCAGGCACGAAGGTTCCATGTCGTTTCTTAAAGGCAATGTATTATGAGAATGCCAAGCATGTTTAGGGTACTTATGCTTTTATGTGTGCCTTAAGGATCCTTACCTCACTCTCCTGCTGGAAAATTCCCACCCATTCTTAAGGCTCAGCTCAAATGTAACCTTTTCTATGACAATTCCTTTCCTTTTATAAAGTTCAGTCCTGGTGTCCTTCTTTTTGTTCCCAAAGTACGTTGCACTCCTTATACTATTGCATTTTGAGCCCTGTTTAAAGTTTGCACCAGAGAAAAGCAGCATTGTAAACCAGCAGCACTGGTTTTCAAAGAGCTCTGTGGTACCTCTTTACTAGAGACCCAGGGATTGGGGAAGGAAGGAGCTCCAGGTTTCGCACTCTGATTAATCAAAGAAGTTCTGCTTTTATCTGTTTGGTTTATTTTCATCCCAACTTTGATCTATTTGGCTTATTTTCATTTCAATAATAAGATTCTTGATAGGAAAGAAAAAAGTTGAAAACCACTGGCATAGTTGAAAGACCCTGAGCTTTGGAGTCAGACAGGACTGACCCTGAGTCCCACTTATGCTACTGCTATCCCAGCTGCACATTCTTGGTTCCAATACTTAACCACTTTGGACTGTAGTTTCTACATCTGTCAAACTCTGCAGTGTTGGCTGGAGGGTAAATAAACTGTGTGTAATAGAATTGTGCTTGACACACAAAGCCTGGATAAATTATTCCCTCCCTTATTTGTTATAATTATTTCTTTATTTCCCTGCAGTTTGTAGGATCTTTACATTCTTTCTACCTAATATAGCCTAGCTCAAATAGGCATTTAATGCATGTTTTATCAAGGGAAGCAAATGTGATGGGATACTAAACTGTCTTCTTTTTCCTTTTTTTAAAAATAGCTTTATTTAGGTATATTGGAAGGTTTTTACATCCCTGTCTCCATAATTCATAAAAGGAGGGAAAATTAGTCAGGAGATGGGATCCTATAACAAAATAGTTTCAATATTGAGGATAGGGGTGGATTATAAAAAGCTTTGAATGCTATGTTAAAATTTTAAATTGAAAGTTTTGAAAGGTAGAGGTGTGACAATAATTTGTTAGCAAAAGAGATAATGTAGTACAGTGATTTTTTTTAAGTTATTTTTTTTAATGTTTATTTATTTTTGATAGAACACAAGGAGGGGGGAGAAGAGAGAGAGGGAGACACAGAATCCGAAGCAGGTTCCAGGCTCTGAACTGTTAGCACAGAGCCAAATGCAGGGCTCGAACCCATAGACCATGAGATCATGACCTGAGCTGAAGTCAGTTGCCCAACCAACTGAGCCACCCAGGCACCCCAGTAGTACAGTGATTCTTAACAGAAGGTGCTGGAGTATATATATAGTAGTTGAAAGTGTGGAATATGAATTCAAATCACAGCTCTGTTACTTATTAGCTGTAGGACTGTGAGCAAGTCACTTAATCTCTTTCTTTCATCGGTAAAACTGGTTTAACAATAGCACTTACCTCAAGTGTTGATATTCAGATTAAAAAGTTAACATACATAAAGTACTTAAGATAGTATCTGGCACATAGTCAGCAGCATATAAGTGTTATAACAATGATAAGAGGTAGCTTTATTATTATTATTATCACATGCCCCCTAAAGGCACATAAAAGGAAGATTACAGAATCACTTGGTCCACCTTTGAGGATTCAGAATCATCTGAGATTCTTTTATAAACTTAACAGAACTTTGTGTTGGGAGGAAGTGCCATTATGAGGCACTCTTACTATTAGAAGTGTATTGTATTCCTCAAGTATGTTAGGACAAATAAAAAGTTGAGAATCTCCTCTGTCCTGACAACATCGAGGAGGGGTTGTAGTGGAAAGAGTCTGGAAGTAAGGAGACGAGTGAGGAAGTTACTACAATAGTCCAGGAACTTAAATCAATAGTCCAGACAAAAGTGAAACACGACCACCAGGGAAGTCTGACTTAGAAATGTCTTGGGGGGCGCCTGGGTGGCTCAGTCAGTTAAGTGTCTGACTTCCACTCAGGTCATGATCTCGTGGTCTGTGAGTTCGAGCCCCACATCGGGCTGTCTGCTAACCTTTCAGAGCCTGGAGCCTACTTCAGATTCTGTTTCCCCCTCTCTCTCTGCCCTCCACCCTCCCCAACCCCTCCCCGCCACCGCTCGCACTCTGTCTCTGTCATTCCCTCTCTCTCAAAAATAAATAAACATTAGAAAACATTAAAAAAAGAGAGAAATATCTGGATTAAATCAGATCCTCATTGGAGACTGCCTAAAAGTAACTTTGAGGCTCTTAGGAGGCCTAGAACTAGCCCTTTCCATTGATAGGATACTCCAAGGTTTGGAATGGAGTGAGTTCCCAGTCGGACCATTTACTCCTGGAGACTTGCTCTAGTTCAACTTAAACATCTAAGGCAGTTTGTAGGATCCAAATATCAGACTATGATGTCAGGAGGCCAGGAAGCTTTCTATGCTGGTTGACATAGTGACCCAGTTAGGAGAGGCCAACAGACCTTCTAGCAACAGAAAATATTTCCAGTAAGCCATGCTTCATGATGGAGGCTTTCTTCAACTGGCTTCAGTTATGAGCTGTTAATCAGGAAGCATGCAATTTCAAGAGCTATAAACCATCTATAAGGGAAAAAGTTTGGGAGGAGATTTTGCTGGAAAAGAACCCCAAACATGTGTAAAGTATGGTTCTCTCCTAGAGCCTTATTCTGAGTCCCCTCCATGTGCTTCCTTATGTGTGGTAAGCAGAATAATGCTCCCCCATCATCCCCAAAGATGACCACATCCTACTCTCTGGAACTTGTAAATATGTTGCCTTACATAGCAAAAGCAAATTTGGAGATGTGATTGAGGTTATAGACCTTGAATTTGGGAGAGTATCCATCCACATTACCTTGAATAATCCAGGTGGACCCAATCTAGTCAGAAATCTTCTTCCAGCTGTGATCAGAGAGGAACAACAAAAACTCTACCCACCACTGCTGGCTTTTAAGATGGAGGGAGAGGGCCATGAGCCAAAGAATATACTAGCCTCTAAAAGTAGAGAATGGCCCTTGGTTTACAGCCAGGAAGAAAATGGGGCCTCAGTCCTTCAACCACATGGAACTGAATTCTGTCAACTCTTGAATGAGCAGGAAAGTGAACTCTCTTCTAGAACCAAGAGAAAGGAAAATAAGCCTGAGGACACTTTGATTTTAGCCTGGTGAGACCCATACTGGACTTCAGCCCACAGAACTATAAGATAAAAACTTTGCATTGGGTTAAACCACTAAATTTGTGATAATTTTTATAGCAGCAGTAGAAAAACTAACACTTCACATTACTATATTTTGGAATAAAAATTATTTCCAGTGGGCTGTGGAAACAGAAAATGTAATTTAAAAGTAGTTATTTTAAATTAAATATTAATCTGTTATTGCTACTAAGTGTGACTCTATTTCATTTTAATTAGCTTATGGCACTATGGGGAGTTTTTGACTGTCATGAATATGTTCCTCTTGTTTCATGAAAGACACTCACGGGATGCAGGCAAATGCTCTTCTGACTGTTAGGTTAACTAAAGTTAAGTGAGCAAATACCCAAATGTTTGAGAAATAGGATGTAACTAAAAGGAATCATTAGGACAGCAATTCTTGTGCTATTAAATAGCTACAACATGCATAGGCTTAAGCAGTAACACTAAGACATTGATGACCTTGCTCAAGATGGTGACATAACTGGACCATCAAAGGCATACAAGGGCACTCAACACAGTGAGGAAAGAAAAGATTTTGGGTAATCTGGAGAAACTGATTTTAAAAATCATGCTTGGGATTGTAATATTTTACTTCAAACATTGCCAGTTCCTACTGATCTTCCTCTCTAGTGTCTCAAACACCTTATACAATGAACTCTAAGATCCTATCTGTGTTTGGCTGATGAAGTAACAAACGTGATTTTAAATAAAAGAACTATCACTCCAAGATTAGATTTAGATTTTCTCCCATAAAGGATTTTCTTGAAATAACATTTGTTGCAACAAAATTTGAACTATAATGCTCATTCAGTTCCATAATACCTGGCATTACAATTCCCTTATTTAATACAGTTGACTTTCCATATGGAATTCTGTCTCTTTTTAATAAAGATTCTATCATGGATTAGATCTCTGCTTAAGCTTATTATCTCATCTTAGTTTTCATTATAGTTTGTCTATGTATGTCCCCACAGGACTGCTATGCCCGGCTTTTCTTTGCTTATTCTCAAATGAAGATGAGCAGTGCAGAGCCGTGAAAAAGTTGCATAATTGGATAAGGTCATCTGTCCTACCTCCAGGCTTCTCTGTCCCCTTCCAAGAGCCCACCGCCTTTTTGCCGTGCACCTCTCCTCCTCCATCAGAACAGGAATGAGTGTGATATCATCATTTATAGCTAAAACTGAATCAGATATTTGTGTTTTTAAGCTTCTTATCTCTAATTGTAGAAGGAAAGGATTTATCAACAGTTGAAGTGATTTTTTTTTCTTTTAGGCAAAACAGCTAGTGGAAGGGAAATGCTGGGTTAAATGCTAACCCCAAAGGCAAAACAATTTTAGCTATAGTAGGGTGTTGTGTGTGTTGGGGGAGGAGGAAGTTGTGGTGAGAGAGGTTTGTGTGGAGAAAGATGATCAGGTATCAGAGCGAATACCAGCCTATGTAAGAACACTTCTTATTCCATGTCTTCTTTTCTTTTAAGCTTAATGTATCTCCTTTCATTCTTTGGCTCAAGAGTCTCATATTTTGGAGCTCTGGGGGTCCATTCATTCCTCAAAAGCAGAGCTTGATGCATGAATTAAGTGATTAAACTTTGTATGGGAGGTGCAATTCCAGGGTAGTGACCGTGAGGGAGAAAGAAGGTAAGTGTGAGGAGGGTAAGTAACAGTGTCACCATGCTGGTCACTACTTCATAATAAGCCATGGAGAGATTAAGGCAATCACCTGCAAGTTTTCATCTGCTCAGCCACACTGGGAAACTGTGCCTGAGAATGGATGGGAGGGAAAGAGGAGACAGAATTGACCTTCTGTCACAGAATTGTGGCTCCTTCTGGTCTCCTAGCTTCCAGTGGTTCTGGGAATTAACTCTACAAGGAGTTAATTCTCCTATGCTTCTAGGTATAGCACTGGACTCATCAGAAAGCCAGATTCCATGCCCTGTAGTGAAGTGTTTCATCCGAGCCCATAAATGAGAGAAGCAGCCAGAAACTTTGGACTTATGGTTGGCTACCTGGCCACACAGTGATAACCAAAATGAAGGGTCATAATTCTTGGACAAGCAATTAGTTCACTCCCAGACAGCACAATCATTTGAGGCGTGAAGTAGGTATATCATAGAAGCTTTCAAGGAGGAGCTGATGGTCCAGAATGCAAGACAGGCAAGGCCAGTGAAATAAATCAAGGGGGCTTGTAAGCTACGTCTTATATTTTTTCTATTTTATGAAGATTATAAGTTCTTTAATTTATTTTTTAATCTTTATTTTTGAGAGAGAGAGAGAGACACAGAGTGTGAGCAGGGGAGGAACAGAGAGAGAGGGAGACACAGAATCCGAAGCAGACTACAGGCTCTGAGCTGTGAGCACAGAGCCCAACACAGGGCTTGAACTCATGAACCATGAGATCATGACCTGAGATGAAGTCAGATGCTTAACCAACTGGGCCACCCAAGCGCCCCTAAGATTATAAGTTCTTTTAGGGCAGGACTATGTATTTTCATCTTTGACTCCTCCATAGCTATAATACTACATGCTGAATCTTAGGTGAGTTTGACCTCAAGGTGTACTATAATTTTATTTTATTTTATTTTATTTTATTTTATTTTATTTTAAGTTTTTAAAATGTTTATCCATCTTTGAGGAAGAGAGAGACAGAGTGTGAGTGGGGAAGGGGTAGAGAGAGAGGGAGACACAGAATCCGAGTCAGGCTCCAGACTCCAAACTCAGCACAGAGCCTGATGCAGGGTTCAAACCCACAAGCCGTGACATTATGACCTGAGCAGAAGTCGGATGCTCAACCGACCGGGCCACCCAGGCACCCCAAGGTAGCTAGCAGGGAAGACGAGAAGCAGGACTGAGCAAGCCAGGAGAACCACTCAGCAGTTCAAACTAGAGTTAGTAAAGAATCATGTTGAACTAGAGCCTGATCAAAGACATTGCTAAGGTGGTCTAATTTTCCTGAGATATGGTAACAATGGAGATATTAAAAATCAGGTGGTAGAGCATCCTGCTTCCATTGGAAGTGAATAACATGTAGCATCCCATTCAACAATTGATGATGTAGGACACAAGATCCAGTTCCCAGGAATAGAGCACAGGGTACTAAAGATCCAGCCATTGTAATAGTGTCCATGGTAGATTTCAGCTCTAGGCAGAGAGCTTGAATTTTTAAAAAACATTTTGTTTAATGTTTATTTATTCTTGAGAGAGAGAGCATGAGCAGGGCAGAGCAAGAGAGGGATACAGAATCCGAAGCAGGCTCCAGACTCCAAACTGTCAGCACAGAGCCTGACGCAGGGTTCAAACCCACAAGCCATGAGATCATGACCTGAGCAGAAGTTGAATGCTTAACCGACTGAGCCACCCAGGCGGCCCAAACTTGAATTTTTTTAAAAGGGGGAAACTAAGACAAGAGGGCTCATAGTTGGGCTATATGAACATGGGATGTTATGGATTAGTGAAATTATTAATAGTATTTGACTTAATACTAATAATTTTTAGTCAGTATTGATTATGTATATTGGTTATTTCTCTATATTGCTTAATTTTCCCAAAAACTCTCTTATTTACTTACTTATTTATTTATTTATTTTTTTATTTATTTTTTATTTATCTATTTATTTATTGAGACAGAGAGAGTGTGTGTGAGCAGAGGAGGGGCAGAGAGAGAGGGAGAGAGAGAATCCCAAGCAGGCCCAAAGGCCTGTATTTCATTATTTATTAGCAGTGAGACCTTGGGGGAAATTAGTCAACAGATATGAGCTTCAAATAAGTCAGAACTGTACCTGGCAGAGTGCACACAGCATGTAGTAATGATTCAATAAAAGCTTGTAAAATAAACTCACTGCTTCATTTCCATCCTTTTCTACTCAAGAAAACAAAACAAAACACAACAAAACTAAACAAACTCAGAGGCACCTAGCTGGCTCAATCCCTAGAGCATGTGACTTTTGATCTCAGGATTGTGAGTTCAAGCTCCATGTTGGGTGTAGAGCTTACCTAAAAATGCATAAATAAGTAGATAAATAATCATCACCTTTTTTTAAAGTTTATTTACTTATTTTGAGAGACACAGAGACACGCAAGTTGGGGAGGGAGGGAGAGAATCCCAAGCAGGCTCCACACTGTCAGCACAGAGCCTGACGTGGGGCTCAAATTCACAAGCCAGGAGATCATGAGCTGAGCGGAAACCAAGAGTCAGACGCTTCACTGACTGAGCTGCTCAGGCACCCCTAAAAAATCACTACCTTAAAGCAAGCAGTAAATCATTACAGTCTCATAAAAAAATTTTTTTTAAAAACCCCACCAAAACCAAACCAAAAACTATCCCCAGTACACAGCTGCTATTTAAATTTCTAATTACCAAGGCAAATTCATCCCACTGAGTGTAGCTACTTTTTCAACTAATATAATTTGTCACTCACATGCACCTAGCATCTCAGCAGCCTCCCAATTTGTACCCCCAACCTGCAGCACAATCAAAGAAAAATGTGTGATGTGCTGCTCCTCTCGTCCTGATTCTGTGCAGCTATTCTTGTGTTACTCATTTATCTGAAGCTATTTTGATTTGACAAGCAGGAGTAAAATTAAAAAGAGTGGGTATTTATCCCCCCAAAGCAGGTCTATTTTAAAGAAAACCACTCTCACTTTTAAAACCATAGTGCAATTATACATGAAAATAAATATATATTAAAAGGAACAGGTCATCTCTTTCATCAGTAACCTTTCACTGTAAATATGAATTTCATTTCCTGGGACTCAAAGAAAATAATGCTTTAATTCATGAGGGAGGGAGGCAGGAAGGGAGGAAGAGAGGGAGGGGGGAGGGGGAGAGAGAGAGAGAGAGAGAGAGAGAGAGAGCAAGAGAGGAAAAGAACATTACTGCCACCTCTCGCTCACTTCTCTAGAAATGAGAAAACGTCCAGGAAACCTGGCACTTGCCAAAGGTTCACAGAGACAGTCTGACTTTTGTTTTTACTTCCATGACCTTTGCTGGGTCTCAGTGCAGTCAGACCAACTTTGCATATATATTGACACTATGGAAACCACACAGATAAGCTTTGGGTTTGGTTTGTATGCTGTATTGACTTTGGCACTTGACAATGATACACATATTTTCCTGTTAGAGCTCCCAAAGGCTTTGTTCTGATCTTGAGTTGCTGGTCTCTTTTATTCAGCTTTTGCGTTTCTCCATAATTACTTCAAAATGCATGTATTTTTAAACTATTTATTTTTCTGCTTAACTATAGTTCAGTTTTGTGTTGGAGTGCATGGTAGGAATGCTGGCTTTAACAGAAGCGGGGAAGATTCTGTGCAAGCTGGGAAACACACACTGTATTGCTGAGCTTCCGCAGGGACACAAATAGGGGAATCTGGGTCTCTGGAGGAACAGACCCTCAGAGGGTCACCCTCTGAGATACAGACATTCTCTATTTCTACCCAGGAGTTTCAGATTGCTCTGTGTCTTCTCTGATTGTCTTTTAGAACTGGTCCCTCCTATCCTTCTGGCAAGATACCATTTACTTCAGTTAGTTCCCACCTCCTCGTATCACAGGGGACAGAGAAGACACTCCTGGAACTCTGGAACTCTACAGAAAGACATCTTAGGAATGACAATTTTGAAAAATCTGATAAATATATTCTAATTTTTAAATTGTGGTTGCTGTGGACTGAATATTTGTGTTCCCCCCCCCCGCCCCCACTGCCCAAATTCATATGTTGAAGCTTAAATTCCCACTACAGGGCGTTTGGAGGTGGGGCCTTTGGGAGGTAATTAGGTCATGAGGCTGGAGCCCTCATGAATGAGATTGGTGTTCTTATGAGAAGAGACAGGAGAAAGATGATTTTTCTCTTAGCCATGTGAGGATGCAGCAAGAAGCAGCTGTCTCCAAGACAGAAAGCAGGACCTCGTCAGACACCAAATCTGCTGGCATCTTGATCTTAGACATCTTAGCCTCCAGAACTGGGAGAAACAAATTTTTATTGTTTAAGCCACCCAGTCAAGGTCATTTTTATTATAGCAGCCTGAGTTGAATAAGGCATAAAAAATGAAATTTACCGTTTAACCCTTTTTAAGTGTACCATTCAGTGGCATTAAGTGCATTTACATTATTATGCAACCATCGATGATATCCATCTCCAGAACTTTTTCATCCCAAATTGAAACTCTGTGCCCATTATATAATAACTTCTTATTATTCTTTTCTCCCATCCCTGGCAACGACCATGCTAGTTTCTGTCTTTATCAACTGGACTACTCCAGGTACCTCATATAAGCGGAATCATACCATATTTGTTCTTTTGTATCTGACTTATTTCACTTAGCATAATGTCTTCAAGGTTCTTCCATATTGTACTATGTGTCAGAATTTCACTCCTTTCTAAAATTCAGTAATATTGCTTTGTTTTGATAATAGCTATCCCAGTGGATGAGAAGTGGTATCTCATCATTATATTCTGACTTTTGAAGAAAATAAAGTGTGTGGCCTAAATTTCCAATTGTTCTTATGAAAGATTTGAGCTCACCACTGACAATGTTACAGCAAAAAGAGTATTTTATAGGCTGCTTAACATGGTGTCATTTTACTGGAGTAAGTGAATAGTTAAAGAATGATTAGCTAAATAGCTAAAAAGAACCAGGCAAGATAGATGAATATGGGAAATAGGCTTGAAAAGTTACTTTCGTAAAATGCACAGGACTTCATGCCATAATTGGATTAGAAGATGGAAGAACATAGAATCTCTTTCATGTTTCTTACCTGGGCAATTGATAGATGATAGCGCTATTTATCAAGATGTGAAAAACGGGTGAGAGGACTGCTCTGGGGAGAGGGATATGCTGTGTGTCCAGGCGGACATGTTCAGTATGTACCTGAGTCTAGCAAACCGGAGAAAGCTGAGGGAGATGAAGTAATTTTGGAGTTATTAGCTTATGGTGATGCCATCGGCTTGGAGACCTCCTCAATGTGCAGGCTGAGAAGGGATGGCAAAGGACAGATCAGTGGGATGCAACAGTAGCTGGTGTGGACAGAGGAAAAGTAAGAAGGAATGGTTACAGAGTGAGGAGAGATGGTTCCATGGAAATCAGGTGGAAAAAAAAAATTAGCCCAGAGTGTCAAAGGTTGCAGACTGATTAGATAAATAAATAATGAAAACTACCTACTGGATTTGGCACCTAAGGGCCACAGATAACATTCATAGAGCAGTTTCAGTTTGGGGCCGGGGTAGGAGCCTATGGGGATGGAAAGAAAGTGGAGAAAGCAAATAATGCAGTTTTTCAAGAGGCCCAGGAGCAAGTAGGAGAAATTCAGGATGGAAACTTGAGAAATGCACTTTTTTTTTTTAACTGAGAAAGACTTCACCTTGTTTACAGGCTAAAGGGGGAAGAGCTGAAGAAGAGAAGGAGGCTGAAGGCACAGGAAAGAAAAGAGACAGCTGATGGATCCAAGTCCCCAAGGAAGTGGGAGGGAATGAGATCCCCAGCACAAGTGGCTGGATTAGGATGAGGTTTGAAACTTCTTTTGGAGCAGGGAAAAGAGGCTAGGTTACAGCATATGCAGATATGCTTGTAGAAGTGGGGGGAAGGGCAGGAAGTTAAGAGCATTCATGCTTGATAAATAGCCTTTGTGAAATAGGAAGTAAAGTCATCTACTAAGAAAGGATGATATTTTGGAAAATCAGTATGGTAGAATAGTGTTGTACATGTTGAATGAGGTAAGAATTTACAGTAGAAGGAAACTAATGTAATAGTCTAGGCGTGAGGTTATATGGGACTTAAGTGGAGTGATGGGCAACGGGTTAGAGAAGTGAGATAGGTCTCATGCTCCTTTTCCTCATATTCTTCTGAAAGTTAGAAGGATTACTTTTCTTCTGATGAACAAATCCCAATAGAAAACACCCATGCCAAGGGAAATGCTAAATGACACCAATATTTTTAAATATCCAGGGCTAGAACAAAGCATCCTTGGAGCAATTATACTTTCTTTTTTTTTTTTTAAGTTTATTCATTTATTATTTCTGAGAGAGAGAGAGAGAGAGCGCGGGCGCGCGCGCGCGCACACACACACACACACACACACACACACACGCGGGGGAGGGGCAGAGAGAGAGCGAGGCACAGAATTTGAAGCAGGCTCTAGGCTCTGAGCGGTCAGCACCCAGCCTGATGCGGGGCTCGAGTTCATGCACCGCGAAATCATGACCGGAGTTGAAGTTGGATGTTTAACTGACTGAGCCACCCAGGCACCTCAAGACTTTCTAAAGACAAGTTGTTATTGCAGAGAGACGCATATCAATATCAACTGCCCTACCTACTCCAATCTTTGAGCTGTTGGTCTTAATGTTTCTCTTTCTCTCCCTCTCTCCCTCACCTCCCCCTAACCCCCACATTCTTTTTTTTTTTAAGTTTATTTATTTATCTTGAGAGAGATTAAGAGAGAAAGAGAGGGAGAGAGAGAGAAAACACGATGAAGGGAGGGGCAGAGAGAAAGGGAGAAAGAGAATCCCAAAAAGGCTCTGCGCTGTTAGTGCAGAGACCAACTTAGGGCTCAAACTCACAAATGGTGAGATCATGACCTGAACTGAGATCAAGAGTTGGAGTTGGTCACTTAACTGACTGAACCACCCAGCTGCCCCCCCCCCCAGCCCCCACATTCTTTCTTTGGTACATATACAAAGAAAGTAGAACAATAGAGAAACTAAGGTAAAGGCACAAAAGAGCCTGACGCAAAACCCTATGTAAACCAGAAATAAAGATCATGATTATGAATAACTCATTTTTTTAAATTGTGGTAAAATATACATAACATAAAATTTACCATTCTAAAACTTTAAAAAATATATATTATTTTTGGAAGAGTGCAAGCATGGAGGAACAGAGAGAGGGGAACAGAGGATCCAAAGCAGGCTCTGCACTGACAGGCTGACAGCAGGGAGCTCAATGTGGGGCTGGAACTCAGGAACCACAAGATTATGACCTAAGCCGAAGTCTGATGCTCAACCGATTGAGCCACCCAGGCACCCCTACTATTCTAAAACCTAAGTGTACAATCCAGTGGCATTAAGTGCATTCATGTTACAGTGCAACCAATAACACTATCCATCTTCAGAACTTTTTCATCATTCCAAATTGAAACTCTGTACTCATTAAACAATAATTGCCCACTCCCCCTGGCCCCTGGTAACCACTTTCCACTCTCTGTGTCTATGAATTGGACTCCTCTAGATACCTTATATAAGCAGAATCATAAACTATTTGTCCTTTTTTTTCTGGCTTACTTCATTTAGAATAATGTTTTCAAAGTTCATCCATGTTGTACCATGTATCAGGATTTCATTCTTCTTTAAGGCTGAATAACATTCCATTTACATATACAACACATTGTGTATATCCATTCATCCATCAAAGGACAATTAAGTTGTTTCCATTTTTTGCCTATTATAAATAATGCTTCTATGAACATGAATGTACAAATATTTGTTCTAGTCCCTGATTTCAACCATGTATGTATCTAGAATGTGTATCTAGAATTGCTGGGTTATATGATAATTCTGTTTGATTTTTTTGAGTAACCACCATACTGTTCTCTACAGTAGTTGAACCATTTTATATTCCCTCCAGCAATGCAGAGTTCCAATTTCTTTACATCTTTGCCAACACTTTTTATTTTCTGTTTATCTGTTTTTAAATGTTTATTTATTTATTTTGAGAGAGAGAGAGAAAGAGAGAGAGAGAGAATCCCAAGCAGGCTCCATGCTATGAGCCCAGAGCCCAACATGCTATGAGTTCTTGCGGGCTTGATCGCAAGAACTGAGAGATGATAACCTGAGCCATAATTAAGAGTTGGATGCTTACCCAACTGAGTCACCCAGGCACCCCTGTATGTTTTTAATAATAGCCATTCTTTTTAAAAATTTTTTTAATGTTTATTTATTATTGAGAGACAGAGAGAGACAGAGCATGAACATGGGAGTGGCAGAGAGAGGAGGAGACACAGGATCTGAAGGAGTCTCCAGGGACAGAGCCGGACACAGGGCTCGAACTCACAAACCCAGCGAGATCATGACCTGAGCTGAAGTCAACCTCTTAAATGACTGAGCCACCCAGGCACCCCTAATAATAGCCACTCTAATGGGTGTAAAATGGTATCTCATTATGGTTTCTATTTGCATTTCCCTAATGATTAGTGATGTTGAGCATCTTTTCATGTGCTTATTGGCCATTTGTACATTTTCTTTGGGGAAATGTCTATTCAAGTCTTTCACCATTTTAAAACTGGCTTGTTTGGGTTTTTTGTTAGTCAGTTATAGGAGTTCTTTATATATTCTGGATATTAATCCCTTGTCAGATATACAATTTACAAAAACTTTTCCCCATTTTGTGGGATGCCTTTTCATTCTCTTGATAGTGTCCTTTGATGCACAAAGCTGTAAATAGTTCATTTTTGACCCCAGTGGATACAAAGTGGTGTATTAAAAGAAGCTTCTGAAATAAATTTGAAACAAAATCTCTAGTCATCATCTATTTATTGAATATCTTCATGATACTGAATTAAAGAAAATTTGCAATGAAAAGACGCAACCTCTTATAAAAATTTCTGTAAATGTAGAACAACAAATTCATTCATTCATTCATTCATGCATCGAATGAATATTTATTGAGCCCATATTTTTCCGGGTCTCCCTTGTCACATGTCATTGGCAAAAGATTACAAAGGAACCATCTTAATGATCTCCTTATTAGGACACAACTATTCTTCAGTCAACATGAAGCAAGTTATCTGTCCCAGGCTACTGATGCCTCTAGACTCTGTCTTCCTGGATTTTCTTATTCTGGCAATAGGATATGATAGACTGAGGAGAACAGTCGCCAAGAATCCAAATAACCTAACTTGTTTCTATCATGATAAGTCCTGTAAAGGACATTTCACTATTAATCCTCCTTTCCAGAAATACTGACACTCAACTAGCACTGAAAAATCACAGAAAGCTAGTCTATGTTTTTCACCCTTGCAGATGTCTGACTTGACTACATGATAATCTGTTTTATCCTATAAAAGTACAACACACTGGGCAGGAACCATGCTCCTTCTTACAATATCAAAAAAGTCACATAAAAATCTGGATGTCCAGCTTCTCTTGAAAAAGTGTATCTGACAACCCTCAGCCCACCATCTTACCTGTTAAGAAATGGATAGTGCTAAGGAAGAGTTGTCCTTTGTAGATATTCACCACAGTCTGTGTTACTTCTTATTGTATATAGGTGTTTCTTTCTTTTTCTTTTTTTAAATGGATGTCCATTTGTCCATTCATTCGTGCTGAGTATCCACTCTAGGGAAGCCATTGTGTTAAGCATTAAGGATTATTAAACATTGCCCCTGGACAATTTGCTCCAGGCTTTTACGGAATAGGATAAAGCAGAAAACAGATCTGGCTGACCCTGGTCACGAAAATTAAACTGGCTCTAAGTGCAGCCTTTCTTAACAGAGTGACAAGCATTTCAAACTGAAATATTAGGCCCTACCTCGTTGAGCACTGATCTTGAAGTTGGGGTAGGAAGAAAGATACAGTGTCAGGGTTCTTATGAAATCCTCCCATTTGCAAGAGGCTTCCAAGGTAAGTGGATATACAGGTCCAGTTTCCACAGAGAAAGGGCAGGCAGTAAAGATATTAGGGTTTTACACAATAAGAGTTGTGGTGGTGGTGGTGGTGGTGCTGGAGGCGATGGGCAGTACATTCACAGGTGGGGCTGAAACCACTGCTGTTTGCTCCATTGATAAAGATTAGGCCAAGGAACTGAGCAGAGCTGAGCCTGTAAAACTGAAGGCTCTCAGTTCTTATACTTGAGAAAGATAAGAAAAAGGCATAACTGATTTAATAGACTTGTTTATGAACTACTAGGTATCACAGAGAAGAGAGTTCCCCCTGACTTGGGGGACTGAAGAGGTTTTTCCAGAAATGACATTGTAACTATTTTAATCTTCAAGGATTAAGTCAGCGTTTCACAGACTGAGATGAGGTTAAAAGAACAGTCATCCAACATATAAAGATGAATAAATTAGGGACTTACTTTCAAGTAGCACAGTCTTATGGGGAGAAAAATATATGGAAATCATTAGAATAAATTAAAATTAGCACAATAATATAAATATTAATATAAAATAAGAAGGCAACATAACAACAAGAGCAAAGAATTCTTCTAGTAGGAGGGAGGGGAGGAGGTTCATTCAGAAGAGTTCACCAGATGGTGAAGATCACTTCCAGGAGTTCATCAGGCAGATTGTGAGGACATTCCAAGCTGAAGATAGTGTGTGACTGAGCATCGAAACTTGAAAGTACATTTCAGAGAGCTACAAACAATTCATCATTGCTGAAGCTAAAGGTAAGAAGAAGGAAGCAATGAAGATAAAGCTGCAGAAAGATGAGGGCTGGAAAACTTGGCAGGCTGGAAAAATGCCAAATAGTCTGCAGTGGCTGGAGTGTAAGATGCGTGGGAAAGAATGGTTGTTGTTAATGTTGTGAGACAGTATAGAAGGGATTGTTAAGGCCAATGTATGTTATGGAGCTGCGGTTTTTAAATTTTTTAGAAGTATAGTCCCCTTTAAGAATAGGTTATTTCTGAGGACCCACTCCCAGAAACTACAGAGGATCATAAATATCTTGAAGTCCACATATTGTTCTCCCAGGGTTCTCAGGTCTCAGTTAAGAACCTTGCTTTAAAGAGGTGCTTCCAAACCTTTTAAGTAAAGCCCCCCCCCCCAATAACCAGTAATATTTGAATAGTATACTGGGGTCATCAGAAGGAACTGCTTTAGGTTAGAGGCAATGTCCCAAAGGCTATAGTGATCTTGTCACACCAGTAACCCATTCTAGTGAACTATGAACCACTAACGGTTTCCAAGTAGAAGAATGAAATGATCAGTTCTGCATTTACAAAGATAACTCTAGTAGCAAGGTAGAGAGTAGATGGGAGGAAATCACATCAGTTAGAAGTTTTCCTAGAAGAGCATACGGAAATGGCTGTAAAGGCTTGTCATGTAGCAGTGGTGGATGGAAGTCTTTTAAAGACACTTTTAAAGACAGAACTAAAAGACCTGATGCCAGTGATAGCTTCAAAATTTCCACACAGAAGGAGCATGGTATCCATTGGGTTAGCAAAAGGAATAGGAGATTTGCAGAACCACCAAATATGTTTATGTAGATAGTTTACTACACAAATGAAGTCTTACTGGTATGTGCCAAATGATTTACCTGAAGCTCATGTTGTTTTAAAAAATCAAATCTAAGCATGATAAAAATCATTTAAGCCCTCTATTAACATAGATGTTTCAGAAGATTTTAGCCTGTTGAAAGGCAACTTGATAAGCAATATTGTTTAAAATGTTACAAACTAATTAAAGAGTCTGATAAATTTCCATTTTAGATATTTTATGTCTTATAAATCCTTCTAAACACTGGCTCATGAATATACGCGGTTTTTTTTCTCCCTACATCATCATATTTTAGCTTTATCTGATCAAAAGGGTGGGGTTCATGATCCACAGTAACCACTAAGCTGCCTAAGAAGAGGCAGCAGCATGGCGTGTGAAAATCATTTAGGTATGCAGCAGCGAGTATAAATCAAATAAATTATGTTCAGTGCTCTGGTACTTGATGCTGTGAAGTTTAATAATCTAGTTAAAAATATGTCTACCAAATTCTGCTCCTGCATTATTATTTTTATTTGTCACCATGGAGGTACCATAGGTGTGATTTTTTTTCTCTAAATAAAACTGTTGAGGGGATTTCCTACCTCTTTTCTCTTTTGCTCTCTAAAACAAAGGTTTAGAGATTTTTTTTTTCCATAAATGATTACATGGGTACTCTGAATTTTAAACTGCTTTATTTTTCTACAGAAATCAAAAATATGGTCACATTTCCTTGAACTCCGGCAGTTGAGAACTCAAGGGACCCTCAAGGAGCAGAGTGCAGCTTAGGAAGGGAAGGACTGACCGACCACACTGCTCTACAAACCTGCTCTGTGCAGTTATCTGGTGTAGGCAGCTGCTGTACGTTTTGTGCATAATTCACTTGAAGACAAAAAACATGCTGAAGTCAGATGCATGGGAAGGTGAAGCTGAACACGTCAACCAAAAGAATGTGTAGGAACTATTATACATCTCCCTCAGAGTGAAAAAAAAAAACAACAACAAAAAAACCAAAAAAACACAAGCAAGAAAATAGAGTGGTTTCAGAGAGATTCCCACCCACTTTACTGCCGGAAGGAAACCCAACCCTCAGAGACCCAGAGAGGAACGCTGAGCTGGATGGATTCTCCAGCACAGAGGGCCAACACCTACAGAGAGCAAATTTGCATAGGTATACTGTGCGTGCAGCACTTCCTCCGCTTATAAAAGCTGTTGTAAACTGGTGCTCCTACGCCAAGCTAATTGTGGCTGCCCTACATGTGACTAAAGAATCAGAGAAGAGAGGGGTCCCCAGACAGAAGGAAGTATGACACTGCTTCTCCAGCCAAGGCTGATGTCCAGAACAGTTGCAAAAATATTTCCCAGGAGCTCGTGTCCCATCAAAAAAAAAAAAAAAAAAAAGGGTGTGAAAAATCTATAGCCTTTACACTCTAATATTGAGCTAATTATCACGTGCATTCCTAGATTTTCCAAATTTGCCAATATCATGCCATGGTTGAAAGCAAATTTTCATTACAGTATCTGAGCTGAGTCCTAAAATAATTTCACCTCAGCCTCAGGACAGGATTAACTTCCATCAGAAATTCTTGGTGTTGGTGATACAATAAATTTCCTAAACGGATATTCTTAGAAGCAGTGAGATATTAGACCTACATTCATAACTAGGGAGTATATAACTAGTAAGGGTACAAGCTGTCAATGTATCATAGCCAAATCATGATTTCACTGCAATGGGAACTCAAGTTCAGTTTCTCTCCTCTTTTCTGGTCCTATTTACAGCATGACCTGAAAGGAGATCAGCCATCATAGTCAATAACACAAATAAAGATCTGATTTATTTATTTTTATTTAAAATTTTTTAAAAGTTTTATTTATTTATTGTCAGAGAGAGAGACAGAGACAGAGAGACAGAGACAGAGAGCATGAGCAGAGGGGCAGTGAGAGTGAGAGAGAGAATCCCAAGCAGTGCAGAGTCCAGTGTGGGGCCTGAATTCACAAACCCTGAGATAACGACCTGAGATGAAATCAGGAGCCTGGAGGCTTAACTGACTGAGCCACCCAGATGCCCCTGACTTATTTTATTAAGAAAAGAGAAATAAGGGGGCCTGGGTGGCTCAGCTGGTTAAGCATCTGACTTCAGCTCAAGTTGTGATCTCATGGTTCATGGGTTTGAGCCCCACGTCAGGTTCTGTGCAAATAGCTCAGAGTCTGGAGCCTGCTTCAGATTCTGTGTCTCCCTCTCTCTCTCTGTCCCTCCCCCAGTCACACTCTGTCTCTCTCTCCTTTAAAAATAAACAATAATTTTTTTTTTTAGTTTTTAACAGGAAAAGTAAGATTTCATTTCCCTAAGTTGTATGTTTCTAAAATCTTCATACTGTAGATTTGTGTATTAAAAGGTTTAATGCAATGTTATCGCAATATTATAAGTGTAATTTTTTACTGTAAAAAGAGAGACTTAGAAATATAGTATGTGATATATACAATTTGAATTTTATCTTTTTCCTGACTAGTGAAGAATTATCTATTATACATTTTACCCAGGAACTCAGGATATTCTACTTAAAAACAATTTTTTTAAAACTTTTTATTTTTTTTATTTTTTTTAAATTTTTTTTTTCAACGTTTTTTATTTATTTTTGGGACAGAGAGAGACAGAGCATGAAGGGGGGAGGGGCAGAGAGAGAGGGAGACACAGAATCGGAAACAGGCTCCAGGCTCCGAGCCATCAGCCCAGAGCCTGACGCGGGGCTCGAACTCACGGACCGCGAGATCGTGACCTGGCTGAAGTCGGACGCTTAACCGACTGCGCCACCCAGGCGCCCCTTTTTAAAACTTTTTAAGTAGTCTCTACATCCAATGTGGGACTCAAACTCACAACCCCAAGATCAAGTGTCCCATGCTCTACTGACTGACCCAGCTAGGCGCCCCAGGATACTTTACATTTGTTTTAATATGACAAATATGATCCTTGGTTAAAATTATCATCTATTAAGTAACTCCACAGTATATAACTGTGAAGAGGACTAGGGAAAAAATGACCACGAGGGAGTCTGAAATATTAGCTAGACTGGGAAAACTATGATATCTAAAATCTGCAAATAAATAAAAACTTTTATTTCATCCGATTATGTCAATCTTCTTTCTCAATATAGCTAAATTCATAGTTGAAAACAAACACACACGTATACTTACATATATGCTAAATTTTGGTAGAAACTCCAAAAACTTGAATCAGATGTGTTTTTTACCACCACATTTAGGAAATAAATGGTTCTGATTGAATGAATCTTCTAGTTTATTGAGAATAAGAAAACTTTTTTGTTTTGATCTATGTAGTGGGAAACTTAGCTAACATATATTACTTTACTATCTTCCCTTAGTAGGAAGAATATGATGACCGTGATAAATGACCGTGCATCTTAGAATGCTGAAGATTACTTTCACTTTTTACTTTTACTTTTAAAAGTAAAACTGGCCATCATAGCCAGCAACACTTTTACTTTTCCCCTTTATTAATTCATTCATGTGACAAATACTTACTGGACATCTACTCTGTGCCAGCTCCTATGCCAGGCAAAGCTCTATCTGATGGTCATTATACCTGCTATAGAAAGGTATGGACAGCAGAGTTCTACGTGTAGAAATTCCAAGTTACTACCCTGGAAACTGTTCTTAAAAATTCTTATCAGCTTGTGGCGCCCAGGTGGCTCAGGTGGTTAAGTGTCCGACTCTTGATCTCAGCTCAGGTCCTGATTGGCTCAGGGTTGTAAGTTCATGCTGGGTGTGAAGCCTGCTTAAAAAAAAAATTCCTATCAGCTTGTTTTTGGTAATATTGAGATTTTGCCTAAAAGCTTACAATCTCTTTTCTCTGCGTGCTCTTAAAATAAAATCTGCTTAATTGCACTTCCTGGTTAATCACATTTTTTACTGCAGTACAAGATATTTCTATAAAGCAATTACTACAATGCTATGGGAACCAGAAATTGTTTACTCGTGTATGACTGGCAGAAATGCATTGTGTAACCAGCAGTCTTTTTTCACTATCTATGTGAAGAAGCCGTCTCCTGAGAGAAAGGATAGGCAGTGTGATACAGAAACAGTACCACCTCAGGAGTCAGACAAACCTGACAGTTTGACTCTGGGTTAAGTTCTTCACTTGAGTCTTGGTGCCCTTACTTGCAAAATAGAATAATACTGCCTAACTTAATGTTATTCTGAATATTTGAGAAGATAAGTCATTCGACAGATATTCACCAAGTGCTTTATCCTGAGAGCAATGGAGAATCGCTCTAAGGTCTTAAACAGAAGAAGCAACATAATTAAACGTTAACTTTGGAAACAGAACTCTGGCTGCAATACGAGGAATGAATGAGGGTAAGGCAAGATCGGAGGGACGGAAACAAATCAGGGACCTTCATTATTCAGAAATGAGTGTAGCCTTCGTTGAAGTAGAGGCACTGAGGATGAAGAGAAGTCAATGGGTTTGAACACTATTACGAAATTAAAGGTACAGCATAGGGAGTGTAGTCAAAGGTATTTTAATAGTGTCGTAAGGTGGCAGATTGTAGCTACACTTGTGAGCATACCATAACATACAGATTTGTCGGAATGCCTATGTTATATGCCTGAAACTAACATAACATCATGTGTCAACTGTACTCAAATAAAAAAATGAAGAAAGTAGTATCAAGAGGAGAGGGTGACATGTTGCATGTGGGTGGTAAGAGTTGTTTGGTTTTTTTGTTTGTTTGCTTGTTTTTGTTTTTTACTGCAGGAACATGTTAGTGGATATCTTGGATCTCTTGCTTGGATATCTGAGTGGATGGAGGTGCCGCTAACTAGAAGAGAAAACACTGGAAAAGCAGCAGGTTGAGAGAAAAGTGACAAATTCTGTTCTGGACAGGTAAGGTCTTCTGAGAGGTGCCTGTGGGATGCCCAAGTAGTGACATACACAATCAGATTGGAAATACAGGTCTGGAGATAATTCAGAGGAACATGACAAAAAATAGAAACTCAGTCTCAATCCATTACTCAACAGATCTCTTACATGGTTGAGGATATCTTTGCTTTCCCCGCTGGCCTGGAAACATCCACTGCTCATGGACCATGAGCTACTTATTATAATGCAGCGTAAGTAGTTCATCTTTGGAAGTTTTAGCAACCCCTTATGCGACCTGGAGGACCTGTCTAGATTCTGTCTCAGCCTCTCAGTTTTCCAAATGTCATTCAAAAAGAATCATTCTCTTGTTTCATTTTCAGTGGTCTATATATTAGTTTTCCACTGTGGTTTCTGAGAACTTCATACTTCTGAAACTGTTTTCAAGATGTGCTTAAAATATGTACCTACTCTCCCTCATGCTAGTTTTGCATATAGCTATTGAGTGTACCATGCTGCTGTCTCATAGGTATACACTGTACTTCATAATTGGGGAGGAGCGTTCGAACCAGAGAAAACACGAGCATCCCTAAGAGAGAAGACCAGTGTGCATTCCCAGCCCAAGGTGGAGCCATGGGGCACCGAGCGGACAGTGTATGACCTGACACAGGAGAGGTAGGCAGGGGTAGGAACATGCTGGGAACATGCAAAGATCCAGAGCTGAGAACGTCACTTGTTCAGAGAACTGAAATTTCAGTAATTCGGAGAATAAAGAGGTGGAACTTCAGAAGTATTTGCTAGAAGAGTCTCAGATCAGGAAGGGGCTCCAAAGCTACATGAGGAAGTGTGGACTCTATCCTGACAGCAATGGGAAATTACTGAAGTTTTACACAAGGGAGACTTGAAGTTTAGAAAGCTCACTTTGTGTGCTCCTTCTCCAAACAAACAAACTTTATGTAAAATGTCGGGGGTGGGGGGGAGTGCTCCTGGGCGGCTCAGTCAGTCAGTTGAGAGTCTGACTCTTGGTTTCACCTCAGGTCATGATCTCACATTCCTGGGTTTGAGCCTGGCAATAGGCTCTGTGCTGACTGAGAGGAGCCTGCTTGGGGGTCTCTCTCTGCCCGACCCCACTCGCGCACACAGTGCATACTCCCTCTCTCTCTCAAAATAAATAAATAAACTTTGGGGAAAAAAATCTCACTTTGGTTCTCACATGGAGGATGGCTGGATGAGTGGTGGTAGCCAGGGGTCTGTTACAAAATGCCAGATGAGATAAAAAGGTAGCTTAATTTATGTCAGGGTACCAGGGAAAGAAAGAAGTGGACACTTTCGAGAAACACTGGATAGGAATAATTTTCAGTCTGGAATATCTGGATGTGGGTGGGGAGTCAAGGAAGGCATAAAGCATGACTGTCACCCAGGTTTCTGGTGTGGGCAACAAATGGCGGCATCTTTCTACTCTGTCCCTCTTTCTTCTAAGGAACTTTCCTGTGCCTACAGTTGCCCTTGCACTTTTTTCCTCTGCAGTGGTGACTATAAAAATACTTATGTTGCTAAGAGTCAGTTGATATTAAGTTGATATGGAAGAAAATGCATGTTGCTCCTGTTGCTGTTTGCTGCTACTGTTGTTGCTACTTGCTCCACTGATGGAAGTTCTGACCCTAAGAAGTCAGAAGCTGAGACCTGGAAGAGAGTGGCTTCCCTGCTCCGTTCTCCAGGGTGTTTTAAGGAAAGAGCACCAAGGGTACCAAGCCTTATTCCTTAAGAATTTAAGTTCCCTACTCCTGATGCCAAAGTATAATATATAGAGTCACAGTTTCTTTTAAGTTATCATAAAGTATATTCCTTTAGTCACACAGCTGCAAAATTCTACAAATTGCATTACCACGTAGCAATACCTGTCCTCACCAATTCTGAGATCTGATTTATTGAAACTCAAACAATTTCTAATTCCTCATACATTGACCACAAGCATGAGTCACAACTTTGTTTAACAAGTGTTTTAAAAGCTATCATGGCTTAACATAGTACCTTGAAGAGCTTTTTTTTATACTAAAGCCTATCATCTGATATGCTCAGAACATATCAGAACTTTCTTTCAATGCAAAATATTTTTAAATTCAGTTACCCTGAAACTCTTGCTTTTAGTTTGTTAGTAATTCTCTTTCAGACAGGATGTACTTCATTTGAAGAAAAAAAAAAGATAGTAAAGGAACTTCCAACAGTTTATTTCTCTGAAACCATTTTAAGAAGTAATAAAGATCCACTCCTTTTTTCCTGAGAACTAAGAATATTTTTTAGTAAACGCCATAAAGAAAATGTGCAAAATTTTATGAAAACACAGTATTTTAGGCTATATTTGCTAATAGATTGTGGTATTTGAACACTTTTAGTGAAGAAGAAAAATACTATAGCAGAATTTTAGGTGAGCCAAGAAACAGAAATAAGTTCATTAAATTGGCTATAGATTTTCCTCTCTTCCATTTTAAAAAAAGTTTATGTCTAGTGTTACGTATCTGACAGGTACTTAATCAATATATTTTCTTATTGACTAAAGGTCCTGCATTTTTCAGTCTGAGAAGGCAGCATATTTTTGTTTAATGTTTGCATTGCAACTTGAAGTCACAGGTCTTGTGTTTGTTTATAAACACAATCAAGGCCCTCCTTTTGTCAATCAACACCATTGTCATGAGTCTTCCTTGCACAAAAGCATTTTAAAGAACACAAAATAAATGTTTTCAAGGAGACAACCTAGTTGGAATGCAGCTTTTTGTTGGCCTATTCACTTGTGGGAGAAAAACTAATGAGAACCTCATTTCAGGCCAATGGATTGTGTAATTTATTTATTTATTTATTTATTTATTTATTTATTTATTTATTTGTTTGTTTTAGGAAGGATGATGTCAGTGATGTTGAAACCAGAAAAAGAAAGGATTTCTTCTGTGCATGTCCTGTCTCCAATTTTTTATTAAATAGTATTTATGATGAAAATAGTACATGTTCCATGTTCTTATTTCACTGGTAAAGATGGTCAATACATAACAGGCTAGCCTGGCCATTATTGATGTTTTAGGTAATTTAAGCATTTTCTCAACATGACAGTACTTTGATTCTTTTTTTGTTTTGTTTTGTTTTGTTCTGGGACTGTAATGCAAACAAACCTGAAGCACTTTATTTCCACTGACAGCAACTATTTTGCTTTTAGAATCTTTTTACTTTTTATCACTGCTGAGTCACATTGGAATAGAAAATCTGACATTTGCTAAATGTAATACATAGTTATCCCAAATTTTAAATATCAAAAATTAAAGTTATTTTCTTTATTTGGAAAGAAAAACCTTCTAAGTGTTCAGTAGCTAGGAGTAGATTTAAATATATTGTGAGTTTATATATCCCATATCATTTGGCATTGCCTCCAAAGGATCTGACATTAGAAAATTCCATGTGTCCTTAGAATATTTTGTTATACAGAAATAACTGGGGGTGCCTGGGTGGCTAAGTCTGTTGACCATCTGACTCGACTTCAGCTCAAGTCATGAACTCCTGTTTGTGAGATCTAGGTACCACTCCCACCCCCCACCCCCCAACTCCCTGCCCCCAGCATTGCTGTCAGCGAGGAGCCTGCTTGGGATTCTTTCTCTCCCTCTCTCTCTGCCCCTCCCCTGTTCTCTGTGTGTGTGTCTCTCTCTCAAAATAAATAAATAAACTTAAAAAAAACCTGCTGGTTAAGATGATTTCCCCCATTTTAGTCTTCATCATTAGAGTATGTGTTAATACCTTATATTAGTATTTAGTTAGTTAGTAAGGTATTAGTTAATACCTTATATTAGTATTTACCCTTTTTAATAGAGTACTTTTCTCTATAACCTTTGATTTCTCTATTACATAGCAGATCCTGATGAGGTTTTGGGGTGATGGTGGGGTGGTCTGGAGCTCATGGCCAAGAAAGAATTTTTTAAGACATCTTTGGTGCAAAAAGATAATTTTATTTAAAGCACAGGGACAGGACCTATGGGCAGGAAGAGCTGCATGGGGTCATGATGGGTAACTCGTTACATACACTCAGGTTGGGAGGGGGTCAGGGATAGAGTAAGTCTCTAAGGAATTTTAGAAGCAAAGTTTCCAGGACCTTGAGGGGCTAGCTGTTGCTAGGAAAACACCATTTATTATCATTTAGTAAAACCTCAGTCATGAGAACCTTCAGATGTATATCAGGGGGCCATAAGCTTGGAGTACGATTGCCAGAATACATCTTGGGGCAGTTGAGGTAAAGGAAGCAAACTTACAGGATCCTGGAGGTTGGGATAATGTTAAGCTAGGACTCTCCTTTGCCCCTAGCAAAGTGTCATCATCAAGGCAGCTGAGATCTTAGAGGAAGGTCACTCGGTTGATTTCAAGGACTTGTCAATGGGCTGCAGGTGGTAAGGGAATTTAGTTTTTCATTTGCCTTAGTTTCTCACTTTACCATGGCGAGCACTTAAACCCCCTTCCTTTGTTCTTGGGTAGCCAGGAGTGTCCTAGGAATATCACACATATTCCACCTGTGGGGGAGGGGCGAGGGGTGTGCCAGCTTGTATTTTGTCCTCAGCCTGCCCCACACTCCCTCATCAAGCCTAATACCTATCTACTTGTTAGGAGCACTGTATATGGGATTCCTTGCACTGAAAAGGTTTGACTAGGTGATCTTTCCTAACATTCCACAATAACAAGAATATTATAAGGTTGTCATATGTTATCTAATTTATTCTCCTAACATTGGTCTGAAGTAGAGGAGTAAGTACACTTATTCTCATCTTATAGCTGGAGAAAAGAGCTGTAATTTTCCCTACATAATGCAAGATCTAGTACCTAAACCCCAGTCTTCTGACTTTCTCTCCTTACAGAATAACCACAGTTGCATATAAACAACTTGTCTATTTTCTGAACCTTCTCAGATGACCTCCCACTTCCTAAACTCCTGCAGATCTTTTTTCTCAAGAGTGATACCAGTTCTATAATATGCTGATAGAGGTTTGAAGCTGAGCTAATCATGTGGCTTTAGATGAATCATCAAAGCAAGCCAGTGGGAAAATATAAAAAATAAATTGTAAACTTTGACTTAAAATCTGCTGGGTTAACCATTCAAGTAAATGATTTATCACATTTATTTGTGATCACTGTCTTAAATCCTCATGACGGTTGGCACCATATATTCTTTTGATAAAACATTACATGTTGGAGTTCTTTATCCCAAATTTAAGATTGAAACATGTAAAAATGGGATTTCCAGGATCAAACGAGCTGCAGAGACACCAAAATACATTGCAGGATGCTGGGTAAATGTAGTTTTGGCATAATTTTACAAATATGAACTGCTTGAGAAACTGGAGATTCTTTGTAATGAAATGCACTATCTTGCAAAACTTAAACATTATAATAACAACACGGCAGTGTTATTCTCTTATAAATAAAACTTTCTTTGTTAGGAGTTAGTTGTTTTACTATTCCAGGAGATACATCTGGAAAGGGTCTAGTTCACAGTAAGTGCTTGATAAATATTTGTTGAACGAATAAAAAGATGTCTCAAGTCTAGAGAGGAGTCTGAAATTCAGAAATAGATTGAGAGCCACAGCTAAAGAGGAGGGAGCTGAATTTATTTATGCCAGATGGATGAAAGACAAGTATGTGGATGAGAATTTCTCAAGAAAGCACCTAAATAAGAAGTATAAACATGGATAGGAGGTAAAATTATTATAACTATATTATGTCATCTAGAACTGGACTTCAGTAAGGTAATCAGTATAAAAGAAATATAAAAATCAGTAACTGTCAGACACAGAAAATAGTTTGGAAAATGTAAAGGAAATTGTGTCATAGATAATATAATACATATGTAAATAAATAGAAATAAATGTTACAAAAATATATAGAACTTACTTGAAAAAATTATAAATATCCACTTAGAGACATAAAAGAAGACTTGAATAATGGAGAGCTAATCCCAAACTAGAGGATAAATTTGGCAGTCAAAATTCCAATAGCCCACTATGTGCCTATTAGAATGGCCCAAATCCAGAATACCAACACCAAATGCTGACAAAGATGTGACACAACAGGAACTCTCATTCATTGCTGGTGAGCATGCAAAATGGTACAGCCACTGTGGAAGAGTGTTTTGCAGTTTCTTAGAAAATGAAACATATTCTCATCATATGGCCCAGCAATTGTGTTTCTGGTATTTACCCAAAGGAACTGAAAACTTATGTCCACACAGGGGTGCCACACAGGGGTGCTCAGTTGGTAGAGCATGTGACTCTTGATCTCAGGTTGTGAGTTCCACATGGGGTGTGGAGATTACTTGAAAATAAAAACTTACATCCATACAAAAACCTAGGCATAGATATTTATGGTGGCTTTATTCATAATTGTTAAAACTTGGAAGCAACCAAGATAACTTTTAGTAGGTGAATGGATAAATAGCTTAGAAACAGAATATAGCTTAGATAACAGAATATTACTCAGTGCCAAAAGGAAATGAGCTGTCAAGCCATAAAAATATGGAGGAAACTTAAATACATATTACTAAGTAAAAGAAGCCAATCTGAAAAGGCTGCATACTGTATGATTCCAACTACTCTGGAAAAAGCAAAACTATACAGACAGTAAAAAGATCAGTAGTTATCAGGGGTTGAGGGACAGGGAGGGATGAATAGGCAGAGCATAGAGGATTCTTTTTGGGCAGTGAATATGTTCTGTATGATACTGCAATGATGGATATATGTTATTATACATTTGTCAAAAGGCAAATATACAATACCAAGAATGAACAAGGTACACTACAATGTATAACATCAAGAGTTAACCCTAATATGAACTATGGACTTAGGTGATAATGATGTGCCAATGACGGTTCATTCATTGCAACAAATGTACCATTCTGGTCCTGTGTGATGGGAAGGTTGTGACTATGTGTATGTGTGTATTGGGAGTGGGGGTCATGGAGTACATGGAACTCTGTACTTTCCACTCATTTTCACTATGAACCTAAAATTGCTTTAAAAAAAAAGTCTATCAGAAGAATTCTAAAGCTTTAACAAGGAACCTGAGTGAAGATTATAATATTTATCTCGTATAGCAAAAGTACCAAAACTTCCAGGAAAATTCTGCAAAGGAAGAATTCTGGGAGTGAAGAATTGAGCAGGGAATTGGTCCTGTAAAATATCAAAGCATAACGTAAAGCTACATTACATAAAATAGTATGCTGTCGGCATAGGAAGAGGCAGATGGAACTCTGGGTCAGAACAGAAAGTCCAAAAAGGGACTCAAATCAATATAAGAATACAGAATACAATGAAAAGAGGCATTTGAAATCATTGGCTCAAAACCAATTTATCATTTGGACATTATGGTGATGGACTAGCCCATTGGGAAAATAAAACAAAACAAAACTGAAGCTGATTCCTACCTAATTTTTTAAACCAACTATACATAAATGGATCAAAAAATTTTACACATTATGGAAAAAAACACATAACATAAAATTTATCATTTTAATGTGTATAATTCATAAATGTTTTTATCACCCCAAAAAGGAGCTCTGTATCCAGTCTCTCTCCTCTTTCCAGTCTCTGGCAATCAGTAATCTGCTTTCTGGGCCTATGGATTTGCCTGTGCATTTCATATAAATTTAATCATACAATATGTGACCTTTTGTGTCTGGCTTCTCTCACTTAGTGAAATGTTTTCAGGGTTCATCCATGTTATGGCATATATTAGTACTTCATTCCCTTTTATGGCTGAATAATATTCTTTTGATTGAATATACCATATTTTGTTTATTCATTAGTTGATGTATCAACGATTTTTTTAAAAATGAACTCCTAAAAGAACTGAAAGAAAGATACTTGAACATTTTTATATTTAATTAAAGGATAAGGCCTTTAAAACATAAAATATAATTCTTTGAAATAAAACATGTAAATAAGGAGCATTCTGTATAAAGGGGAGAGAGAAGATGTATTCTTCAAAAATGTCAATGTCCTAGGGGCATCTGGGTGGCTCAGTCGGTTAAGCCTCCAACTTCGGTCCAGGTCATGATCTCGCAGTTGGTGGGTTCGAGCCCCATGTCAGACTCCGTGTTGACAGATCAGAGTCTGGAACCTGCTTCAGATTCTGTATCTCCCCCACTCTCTGCCCCTCCCCACTTGTGCTATGTCTCTCTTTCTCTCAAAAATAAATAAACATTAAAAAAAAGTCTAGGTCATAAAAGACAAAGAAAAGCTGCAGAAAGTTCCAGATAAAAAGAAGCAAAGAAATATAACAATTAAATACAATTCCTGGGGCGCCTGGGTGGCTCAGTAGACTGAGGAACAGACTTAGGCTCAGGTCACAATCTCATAGTTTCTGAGTTTGAGCCCTGCATCAGGCTCTCTGCTGTCAGCTCGGAGCCTGGAGCCCGCTTTGGATTCTGTATCTCCTCCTCTCTCTCTGCCCCTCCCCAGCTCACATTCTGTCTCTCTCAAAAATGAAGAAACATTAAAAAAAATTAAAAAAAAAAATACAATTCCTGACCCTAGACTTGATTCTGTACTGGAGAAAGATAAGAAGAAAAATTGATTTCTTTAAAAAAATGTTTTTTCGGGGGGGGGGGGGGTGCCTGGGTGGCTCAGTCAGTTGAGCATCCGACTTCAGCTCAGGTCATGATCTCACTGTTCATGGGTTCGAGCCCCGCGTTGGGCTCTGTGCTGACAGCTCAGAGCCTGGAGCCTGTTTCATATTCTGTGTCCCTCTCTCTACCCCTCCCCTGTTCACACTCTGTCTCTGTCTCAAAAATAAATAAACATTAAAAAAAATTAAAAAATTTTTTATTATTCATTTTTGAGAGAGAGAGAGAGAGAGAGAGAGAGCGAGAGAGCGCGCACATGTGGGGGATGGGCAGAGAGAAAGGGAGACACAGAATTCGAAGCAGGCTCCAGGCTCTGGTGTTCAAACTCAGTAGCTGTGAGATCACTACCTGAGCTGAAGTTGGATGCTCAACTGACTGAACCACCCAGGCACCCCTATTGATTTCTAATAGTAATAAGTTTAGTGTATCTGGATAAATAATATTTAATTTTAATTGTAAGAAGCACAACTCATCTCTTTCATACAATTCTGCCATAGCTCTCCATGTTTCTACTTGGCTTCACAGCAACTCTCTCCAGTCATTTGTCCTCCAGGCCAAATGTATCAAATAAGGATCTAAAAGCAACATAAAATCACTTTTGCATCAGTAAAGAGCTCTCAACTGGAAAAAAAAAAAAAAAAAAAAAAAAAAAAAGAATCATCCTAGCCTGCATGCATGTGAGAAGATTACATATTTGCACTCCTCATTCCTCTGAAAAAGCTAATCCAAGCTTCATTACCGTCAAGCTTGTGAACATTTACATAAACGATAGGTTTGTTATCACTTATTGCTGGATTCAGCAGATTACATGCAAAATGTGCAAAGACACGATTAAAAAATCTTTGAACTTTTAATCAAAAGAGTAAGCAATATTAATTCATTTGGACAAGTGTGATACACATACTTTATTATAATACTATTTTGCATTTGAGATTACCACACTACAATAATTATTCTTCATTAATGAAGGTTTGTTGCTATGTAATTTCACTGTGACTCTAGGTAATAACATCCTTTCTAGAGAATTAGTTACATTTGCTGTGAAGTTATTTTACAAAAAAAAAACCCAAAACCCATATTCTTTATAAAATATAAATTTTACCATCATGGTATTTGATTCTGTAAAGCTCATAGAAATATCACTGAGAACTATGAATATGGGAAGAATGAACAATCCTCAAATGGAATAAGAAATAAGCTTCAAATTTAAAAGCCTAGTATATTTCTGTAAGTATTGATTTTGTGAAGCCAAAAAAGAAAAAAAGTGCCCCAGTCTTATTGCTGCCCCACTCTATTAATGGAGATAGATGTAGACATAAATAATTATAACACAAAGAAGGATGCACATTAATGTAACAAAAGAAGTGACATGCTAATTATTTCTAGAAGGATCCTGGAAGGTTTCATGGAAAAGATATTTGAATTCATCTTTGAAGAATGGGTAAGATCAAGAAGTAGTGGAGGAAAGGAGAGAGGGGGAGCAGGATGTAAAAGGCAGACTCCTGAATGCCAGCCTAAATGGTGAATCTTTATTCTCAATAAATAGAAAGCCACAGGGTTTTGAGTTCCAAAGTAATGAGCAGAGCTATGAGGAATAGCTTGAGGGTACTGTAAAAGGGACATTCGATTGGGAGAAAATTATGGGCCACAAAGTTATTTCAGTGATTGGTCGGTTTGTCTGTCTGTTCCACAGAGAGTGGTCACAGGCTTCTCCAGCCAGACACCATGTTTTCCATCACTTTATATTCCCTGAACTACACGTATTTAGCAAGTGCAGTTGAGTGCATAGATGAAAGGGAACCAGCTCTTGTCTATGCTAACGGTGGAGGGAATGAAATGAAAGAGAGGCACTAAAATTGAGGAGGTGGCATTGTAAAGAGATGGTTGGATATAGACGCTCAGGGAGACAAAGGAATGAAGTCATTACTCAATTTACCCCAATAAAAATTTACTGAGCACTTATTATATGCCAGAAGTGTGGCAGATGTTAAATATGCAAATATGAGTTAATACCTGGTCTTTACTATCAAAGAACTAGGGTAGAAAATAAGTCTAGGGGTGACAGTGAAGGAAACAGATAATAATATAATATGCAATAAATATGTGTGTATATACATATAGATGCAATAATATGAGTGGAAAGTTCACAAATAGTAAAGAAAGAAGGAATTTATTTTGCCTAGGGAGAATTAGGGAAGACTCTATTGAGCAAAGATGGTGGAGTACGACTTTGAAGAATAAATAGGAGTTTTTAAGGTAAGGGGGTGCAGGAAGCCATCTCACAGAGAGGAATTAACATTTGTGAGTATGTGGAGGTCTTAAAAACCTTATTGTGTGTGTGTGTGTGTGTGTGTGTGTGTGTGTGTGTGTGTGTAAGTAGTTTGGAATTGCAAAAGCATGAATTGCAAGACACAGCTGGGAAATAAGAATGAGATCAGAAAGCTAGGTAGGGGATAGGAAGGTTTTGCATTGCAAGCTAAAGAGTGTGAACTTTATTCTGTGTGTGGATGGGAGTTAGTGAAGATCTTTGAGCTGCATAGTTATGGACAGATCTATCTACTCTTTATTTTTTTTTATTTTTTTATTATTTTAGAGAGAGAGAGAGTGCATGTGCAAGTATAGAGGAGAGAGAGAGAGAGAGAGAGAGCCCCAACGTGCGGCTCTGTCTCATGACTCTGAGAACATGACCTGAGCAGAAATCAAGAGTTGGACACACACCAACTGAACCATCTGGGCACCCCCTCTATCTACCCTTTAGATGAGAAGCAGGTTAATGAAATCTTGGCAAATGGATGGGTCACAGGGGAGGAGAGTGGGAGTGAGCAGAGAATGGTAATAGTAAAGACACTGTTGCAAGGGTCAAATGAGAGAGAAGGAAATCCTACTAAGACAATGATAATAGAGAAAGACTAGATAGAATAAAATCAAGAGATATTCGGTGATAAAACTGGACAAGCTCAGTGACATGGGAAGTGAAAAAGCCAACTCCTAGGCATTTTGACTGAATTACTCAAGTTGAGAGTTGTACTACCCAATGAAGATTTGGTCTGGGGTAGGAGAGCCTGAGGCATCTGTGGCATCATACCCAGGGGCAAGTTTCTAATAGAGAGTAAAATTCACATCCACAACTTTGGAGAAATGTTAGTGCTAGCATTCACATTTCACACATGAACAGATGGTGATATTATTAACCAAGATATGGAATACAGGCTACAGATATGCAATGGTTTAAAATGCAAACTATAATGTTGGGTTTTTGATGGTTGATTTTGATTAGCTGGTGGGATAATCATGTGAATATGTCCATAAGGAGTTTAGAAGTATGGTACTTCCATATGACAGAATACTATGAAGTCCTTTAAAAGATTCAATAGCTCCATTTGCATCAATTAGAAAAGATATCCATGGTATGTTATAAAGAAAAAATACAAATTGTAGAATATGTAATATGATTCCACTTTTGTAACAAAATATATACATATATAAATATGTATATATAAATATATTACTATATACATATATGTGTAAATATAAACACATACATATATACATACAAAATAAATCTATGGGAGGAGAGACAGCTAATCAATCCTTTACTGGATAGTCTACTGTATTCTTTATATTGTTACAATAGACATTCATTGCTTTTTTTTTGTTTTTTTCAAGTTCTTTTCAGGGTTAAGAAATTGCAGGAAAAAAAACTAGAAAAAAAATAAGGTTGTCAAGTGAGAATGTAAAAGGAGGAAAAGAGGGACAAAGACAGGAACCTGAGACAGGCACGAAGCAGAAATACAATTTCAGAGTCAGATAGAGAAGAAAGATGAGGATGGAAAGATATCTGAGGGTTAACAATCCGGAGAAGTGGTTGGTGTTGAAGACTTCAAAAAAAAAGGTGGAGCCTGGGTGGCTCCGTCAGTTAAGTGTGGAACTTCAGCTTAGGTCATGATCTCACAGTTCCTGGGTTCGAGCCCTTCATCGGGTTCTGTGCTGACACCTTGGAGCCTGGAGCCTCCTACGGATTCTGTGTCTCCCTCTCTCTCTGCCCCTCCCCTGCTCATGCTCAGTCTCTCTCTCTCAAAAATAAATAATTATTAAAAAAAAAAAAAAGGCGGATAAAATAATGACCTGACAGTGGCAAATGGGGTTAGGGATTGGCCAGTTTTGATGAAGCGCTTTCTTGAGGGCAGGATCAGATTGTATTTGGTGAAGCATGAGATTAAAATGAGTTCGTAAAGAAGAGTGCAGTTAGTTACCAGGGAACGGGCATCAGGCAAAGGGAAACTACAGCATCTGTGTAATCTAAGGCTGGAGAACCAGTGTTCTGACAAAGGCTGAAAACACAAAAGGAAGAGGGAGTAGCTGAGCTATTTCATTGGATATATTTAAATTTCCTTTAAAAAGGGATTAATACTGTATGCACTTTCATATTTGATTTCCAAACCTAGTATGCTTTTATTTACATTTACATTTGACTACAAAGAATCACGCTGGGGGCTTTTACAACTCATTTTTAATTCCCAACTTTGCCATTTTTCAGACAAAAACAGGAACCGGAAAGAAGTGGCTGGGCAGGCTGTCTGTGGTGTGACGCACACTGCTGGCCCAGACAGCTAGAGGAGATGTTGTCTTCGTTCTCATGAAATGCAGTCTTCTAACGTTGGATCAAACAACCTTAATTGTTCAAAGTGACAGTAAGTGTTAGAATAAACCACAACAACTAAATCCGTTGGCAGTAATAGAACTCCACCCAAAGGCTGTTTCGAAAATACACTTGTGAACACTGCTATTACATGTATCATAGACCTCTTTGATATAGGAGTTGGACTATTTTTCTGCAAGCTGTTCATATCTTGACTTCACATGCACAGACACACACAGGAGAACAATGAAAACAGCCATTTAAACATATATTCGTTTGGGGATTGTGCAAGACAAATTTTTGTCCTCAGACAGTTTCCTTCCTCATCATCCATCAGAAACTTATCAACATTGGCATATGGTTAGAAAATGCATGTTAATTTTAAATTTTAAATGCTGACAGCCTGAAAAAGGGAAAGTCTATGGGGCATATCTCCTAGGTAAGATAATAGAGTAGGAAAGCAAAAAAATGCATCCTAAATTTAACTATGCATGATTTTAAGATTATCTGTGAAACTAAGATTATTTATCATTTGGGGTGATGCATAGTGCTGGTAGAAGGTTGGCTATATTGAAGACAAATCTATTCTATCAAATTTCCTCCCCCAAATAAATTAGTCTTACTTCACAACCTTGAATTAAAATAAAATAAAATAAAATAGAATAAAATAAAATCTATCTAAAATGCCCGATGAGCATCTTCTGTGGTAGTGTCACATATGGTTGGACTTTAGAGAGTTTAATTGTATAAAGAAATAATAAAACCAAAAGAAAGAAGGTTAGAAAAGTGGAGCAGGGTTATACAAAGCCTTGCATGAAATATTTAACATTTTGGGATTATGTCAGGCACCAGATATTACCTTTAAGATTGTACACTCTCTCCTCTGTTACTGTTAGACCTGTGCATATTTACTTTGACACATTTATTTTTTTTTAATTTTTATTTATTTACTTTTAAGTAATCTCTACTCCCATTGTGGGGCTCGAACTCACAACCCCTAAATCAAGGTCGCATGGTCTTCCAACTGAGCCAGTCAGTTGTCCCTTTATTTTGACACATTTATTTTATGTTTTATAATTATCATTCATGGAACTCTCTCCTTCCAGATTATGAGCAATCTGAAGAGCAGGGAAAATGTCTTTGTTCTAAAATCTTTTTATCCCAGAGTCTAGCATAGACTAGAAGCTCAGGAAGCGCCCAAAGAAATAAATGAACAGAAGAACACATGGATGAGTGCACACGTGTTGTACATGGACACAAGGCCATGAAAAGTGGGCATTAAGACAAACAGATATTTCCAGATAAAACTGTTAGGTCTGGACTCTGGACTCTCTCCCATGGCTCTACTTTTTTTTTTTTTCTTTAAATTAGGCTGATATTCATTTTAGCCTTGCCCAAGATATCCCTCTCTATCTTTAGGCTTGATCTCAAAAGCAATGTGGACCATGAGGGCCAACACTGAGGCACAGTCCACGGGTCAAAGGCTGATGCAGGGGTGTCATCACTTCGAACAGCAAAGAGAAAATAGAATGAACTCCGTGTAAGGAGATTTACAATGGAATGGACCAAAACGGTTGTTAGGTCTTTGAGGCAAGTCCTGGGCTAGAAATGGGAGCTGCAAGTAGTTTGTATTCTAGGCAAATGCAGTAAGATAACAAAAATTGGTGAGAACAAGAGAGAAGGGGGTCCCAGCACTTGGCACGTGATGAAGACTGCTCTCCTGAAGTTCCTTCCCTTTGGGTGCCACTGTGGAGCTGGGGTAATAGGCATGACAGGGTGAGGACGCACAGGCCCCTCTCAGCTTGGTTTCTGGAGTTTCCTACAGTCTCATCCTCATCTGTGGGTTTCATTCAGTGAAGCATGCTTCATGTGTTACCATTTTGTTCATTTTGTTGCCCGTGGTGTAGCAGGCGCTAAATGAATGCAGTGAGTGAGAAAACACAACCATGAATGTGCCACAGTCCCTGCACTCAAGGAGCTCTCAGTTCAAAAAGGAAAACAGACACACGGACAAATAAGGAGAGTAGGCAAACAGTCTAGGGGAAAATGGACAAGTGCTATGGAAGCTCAGAGGAAATGCCCAAGTCCACTTGAGAGTGGTAGAGTTGGGATGGGAAAGTCTTCAGGAAAAATTTGATAAAACAGAATCCGAAAGGCTGGAGTAGAAGTTTAGCAGGCACACTAGGAGGACAAGAATGACCCACGCAGGTAGAAAGATTAACCAATTGAAAACCAGCACATTAAAATTTGAGGTACATGAAAGAGTAGGATATATTCAGAATTCCAGTCATTCACAAGATGGGAAGAAGTGGTAAGATATATGGCTGGAATTGTACCCAGTGGCCTAAACTGCATGTCCTACGGTACCTAGTAAAATTAACCAAAACTGGAAGAAAAGTTAGGTGGTAAAAAGTACAGATGTCATGAATTTGAGCCAAGATGCTGGCGAGGGGGGATGGAGAGCAAGTCATACGCGTGAAAAGCAATCTGTAGGAATAACTGAGAGTTTGGTGATATGATGGCATGTGCGTGGTGAAGTGTGGGATAGTCATGGATGAGCCCTGGGTTTTTGGAGCTGGTGGCTAGATTGGATGGGGTGGGCCTATCAAGACTGGAAAAACAAGAGAAGTGGCAGGTGTGGAAGAGATGAGTTTGGTTTGGGACATTCTGAGCTTGAGTTAGTATGTCCAAAATTAAACTCACAGACATGGCAAACCATAGGAAGAGGCCAATAGGTAGGTGAAAATATGGTTGGGTCATGACCCAAATTAAACATCCCTCTTCACTTCTGTCAAGATGGTGGATGCCTTCTTGACTTTTAATTCTGATAAGCCCATGTCACACATGACTTATTCATGAATGTTCATTACATATTTCACTCTTCGGTGAGAATATGAATTTTTTTGTTTAATGCCTAAATCAAATAGAAATGTCAGGCTAGAGGAAGAGTGAAGTCCCTTCTAATGTTCAGATCTCTGCGTGTGCATAAAATCTGTGCCTTTAACAAAATTCTAAAAAGAAGAAAATGTGAAAACACATTATTTCTGCTTTTCCTTGCACAACTTATGTAAAAGACATTTTTGGTTTTGGCCTCCCAGTATTACGTATCTCCAGTTTCCTTCCGGGGAATTAACTGTGTATTGTGTTAATGTGAGAAGACTCAGGCAGCCTATCACATGAGCTAGGCTAATCAGGCACTTTCTCCCAGGATTTTGTATTTTATGGGCAATGCCAGGATAGGGGACAGTGGCAGGGTGCTGGTGGCACCTCGTGTAGGTCATCCATTGAGGAAGCAGTCACTGTGGGGTTGCATCTGGCTTTTTGACTCTAGTGACCTTTTAGCTCCTGTCTATTTCCAAGCGTCCTGTGTTCCAGTCTCCTGTTGGTGTTGTGAACCTGACATCCTCTCAAGAAATTCTGTTTGCTTCAATTAGCCAATCAGTTTCTGCTACTCTTGATAAGAAACCTGGCAGAACATTAGAATAAATTAAGGCATTTGGCTGAAAAGAAATACTGGATATTTATTTCCTAATTAAATCTCTAGCTAAAATAAAGTAATAATTACTATCAAAGGCATTGCATGTAGCCCAGAATCAGAAAAGATCTCAACAGTGAGTTCTTTTGAAAAAAAAAACCAAAAAACAAAAAACAACTTTATTGGCCTATCATCCATTCATGGCTACATACATTCCTTCCTGTCTCTGTGGTTATATGGTCCTTACAGTAAGTTGAACATAAGTAGGGTTTTTCTAGTAAAAGTTGATTGAGGAGAAATTTTAGCAATTTTTATTTTCATTTGGTTTTAAATTGTAGAAGACTTATTTTGTGCAGGTAAGTGTCTGACTAGGAAAGGTATATTGTTCTTATTAATTTGGTAACATTTGTCGAGTGGTTATTGCACACAAAGCAATGTACTAGATGTTGAACAAGTATGCTCTTTCACCACTTTGTATTTTATAACATTTAGCATATCGATGCTTGTATAGTGAGTTCCTTCTGTTCTCATGAGAGAGATGGGGCAAAAACAGATAAAAATAATAACAGCAAGTCGTAGTACACACTATGAAGCACACAGACCAGGAGCTGAGATTGTAACCAACAGTGAGACCATCTCCAACACAGGGGCCAGGGAAGGCCTCCCCAAGGATGGGACATATGCTTACGCCCAGAAGATAAGAGGAGCCTGCCATAAAAAGTGTGGAGAAGTGCATCCTGGTTTCATCATTTACAAAGTGGCACTTTGGGCAATTTATTTAAACTTTCTGTGTCTTTGAGGGCGCCTGGGTGGCTCAGTCAGTTAAGCGTCCGACTTCGGCTCAAGTCATGATCTTGCGGTCTGTGAGTTCGAGCTCTGCATCAGGCTCTGGCTGACAGCTCAGAGCCTGGAGCCTGTTTCAGATTCTGTGTCTCCCTGTCTCTCTGACCCTCCCCCGTTCATGCTCTGTCTCTCTCTCTCTGTCTCAAGAAAATAAATAAACGTTAAAAAAAATTAAACTTTCTGTGTCTTTGTTTGCTCATCTGTAAAATGTGGAGCACGGTAGTACCTATTCCATACTATTGTCGTGAGGACTAGATGTGTGTATTATACAGAGGGCTCTTACAACAGTGCCTGGCACATAGAAACAGCAAAAGAAATTGTAGTAATTTTTACTGTTCAAAAAGGGGGACCAGCGGGTGCAAAAGCCTGCAGTACTTGAGAACTTTGGCAAGTTAATTAAACTGAAGTAAGATTACAGTGGCCGGAGCAGAATGGACAGAGACAGTGGCACAAGATGAGGCTGAAAACACAGACAGGGGCAGATCACACAGGGCCTTGCAGTTCATAGTTAAGAGTTTGGGGTTTTTAATTCTTGTTGTTTTTTTCTGAGTGACATGGAAAGCCATTGAAGAACTGAAGCAGGAGACTGATGTTACTGGATTTATGTTTTAAGATGATCCCTTTAGCTGCTATGTGGAGAATAGATTGGAGGGGAACAAGAGTGGAAACAGAATGACCAGCCAGGAGGGTATTGTACAGTAGTCAGGGTGGGAGATAATGATGGCCCAGACTGAGGTGGAAGGAGCAGAGAAGAAGAGAAGAGAACGGCTCATGATATATTTTGAGATAGACTTGACAGTATTCACGAATTGAGTTTGGAAAATGGGGGAAGATCAGAAGAGGGCTGCCACATACAGTTGTGAGGGATGTTCACTGTGTAAGAGTACCAAGGTGACAAGGGCACATAGAGCTGAAATCTATCACACACTGAGCTCACAAAGCCCTGTCCCGCCATGGGCTACATGCATGTGCAAAAAGTGCCCTTTTCTGATTTCTACAAAGGCTAGAAGCATTCTTACCTTTAATTCTGGCTTGGGTAACTAGGCAAATGGTGTTGCCATTGACAGAAATAAGGACATTAGAAGGGAGATGAGACACATTTTAGAGAAAAAAAAAAATCAAGGGTGTGGGCCCTGTTAACAGTGAGATGACTCCAAGATACCCATGTAGAGATCTCAGATTGGTAGTTGCCTAATACTGATTTTTTACTCATCAGCCTTGTTATTTTCAATCATTTATCTGTAGATGCTTTTGAAGTATCACTCAACACAACTATATACAAATAATGGAAATTTTACTAATTCCTCTCTAATCTGCATACTTTTATTTTCCTTTAATGCACCTGCTCAGACCTCCAGAACAAGGCTGAATATAAGGGGTGATAGTTATCATCCTTGCCTTATTCCAGATCTCAAAGATAAAGCTTTTGGTGAATATCCATTATGTATAATTGCTAATTGTTTCTTTGTAGAGATCCTTATCATATTAATGAAGTTCCTTTCTATGCTTAGTAAGCTAATTTTTTTTTACCATAAAAAGATGATAAATTTTATCAAATGCCTTTTCTGCATCTATTGAGATAATAAAGTTTACTCTCATAATTTTTCTTCCTTCCTCATAATTTTCATTTTTCATAATACCATTAAATTTTGGTAACAGTTATGTTGGCCTCATAAAACAAGTAGGTCACTCTCTATTCTTTGGAACAGTTTGTGTTGGAACAGATCCATCTCTTCCTTTAATTTTTGATAGAATCCATTGGTAAAGTTATCTGGACCTGAACTTTTCTTTGTGGAAAGGATTTTGAATATGGATTCATTGTCTTTACTTTTAAGTTTATTTTTATTTATTTTTGAGAGAGAGAGAGTGGGGGGGAGGGTCAGAGAGAGAGGGAAAGAGAGAGAATCCCAAGCAAGCTCTGAGATGACAGCTCAAACTCACGAACCGTGAGATCATGACCTGAGCTGAAATCAGGAGTTGGACACAGCCGATTGAGCCACCCAAGTGCCCCAATATGGATTCATTTTCTGTAAGAGTTATGACTACTCAAAGTTTTCTATTCTCTTTCTTTACTTTTGGTAAATTGTGTTTTCCTAAGAATTTGTTCATTGCAACAACTTTTTAAAATTTATTGATGAAGGTGTTTAATAACATTAGTAACGTTCTCTTTTTATCTATTTAGAAAACTGCATTTGTTATTTGTGTCTTCTGTCTTTTTCTTTCTTGGTCAGTCTAGTCAGAAGCTTATCCCAAAGAACCAGCTTAGGGGAGTGACTGATAATAGGATGGGGTTTTTTTCTGGGGTAATGATAGTGTTTTGAGATTAAATATTGGTGATATTGGCCCCCAAAAATACAATTGTAGATTCAGTAATCCACGTTCCTTAAATAACCTTTGCTGTGAGAGATTGTACAACCTCTGTGAATATACTAAAAACCACTAAACTGTACATGCTAAAAGGATAAATTTTATGTATGTACATTATGTATAATAAAGTTATTTTAAAATGTATATATATATTTTATAAACAAAATAATGACCTGTATAACCTGTATAAATGTCAATTAAGTTTCTCATATTAGCTTATATCAAGGCTTCCAGTAATATTGCTTGTCTTTGTTTTTGAACACTGTTAGGTTCTTTATATCACCTAGGTGTTGACAAATTAACCACATGAATAATATTGCTGGGAAGGTAAGAATCATTAATATATGACTTCTTTAAAATCTTTGTATTTTAAATAATAACTAATAGTCTTCAGAGAATTCTGGTACATGTTCTGTCCATACAGACCAAACCAGTCTAAGGAAAGTAGGTCAGAGAACACAATCCAATCCAAACTTGGCACGAGATGATGCGATGTTTTTTTCTTCACATAATCATGATGTTCTAATCACTCTATGATTCTGACCTTTAAGTCAGTGGGTAGTCTATTATTACTTGGTGGCTGCTGAATCCAGAGTCAACATTTTGGAAGCTAAAGAATGCCCATCTTCTTTCAAAATCTTTTGGCTTATTACAAGCTGAGCCTGGCTAAAAACTCTTGCCAGAGTTTAGTTGTTTCATGCATATGAACTAAACAACAACCAGAACACAATTAGCAGAGGATGAAGAAATAGAGAGTACATTTATTTTCTAACATATTAAAGATGTTAAAATCACATTACATATACGAAAACATTTAAAAATAAATTACCATAAAGCACATGATAGTCTTAAGAAATTATGGATCAGACTTTCCTATTTCTCAAAATATGTTATTCTTTTTCTTTCTATAGATAGTAGACAAGAATTTTTAATCAGGTTGGAAAACTTAAATTTTAAAAATTCAAGTGACAGAATATCTGCTCTATGTATAGGCTACTGATAAGATATATTCCCTGTCTCTAAAGGATATATAACCCTGGGCACCTGGGTGGCTCACTGGGTTAAGCATCCGACTTCAGCTCAGGTCATGAACTTACAGCTCATGGGTTCGAGCCTGGCATCAGGCTCTGTGCTGACAGCTCAGAGCCTGAAGCCTGCTTAAGATCTGTGTTTCCCTTTCTCTCTGCCCCTCCCCTGCTCACCCTCTGTGTCTCCCTCTCTCAAAAATAAATAAACATTAAAAACAATTAAAAAATAAAAGATACATAACCCATAGATTTACAAGGAAAAGGAAAAAAAATAATCTATGGTTCTAATTGAATACCTCTTACAAAAGTGCATGTGTGTCCTTTTTCTGTTTTTTTTTTTTTTGTAAGAATAGAGTCAAGCAGTTTCCTCTCTAATAAGAGCAATTATTCATTTATATTAGTACTATATAAAGTGTTGAAGTTATTTTTACATATATTTTCGGGTTTTCTAGGGTCTTAAAAAAATTTTTTTTAATGTTTATTTATTTTTGAAAGAGAGAGAGAGAGAGAGAGAGAGAGAGAGAGATGGAGAATGATTGGGGGAGGGGAAGAGAGAGAGGGAGACACAGAATCTGAAGCAGGCTCCAGGCTCTGAGCTGTCAGCACAGAGCCCAATGTGGGGCTCGAACCCACAAACCGTGAGATCATGACCTGAGCTGAAGTTGGACACCTAACCGACTGAGCCACCCAGGTGCCCGTCTAGGGCTATCATCTTCTATCATATCTAAAGTTTCTTTCTTAACAAAAAAAATTCTAGAAACAGAACATACATATAAGAGATGGTTAGAGGTACATATAAGAATACTTAAGAAAAATGATTTGAAGTCTTGACTCTTTAAACAAATGTAATTGTCCTTTTACTGAGGAATACATAGTTTCCATATAGTGATTTATTTGGTGTTGTAATAGGTTGCCGCTTTGGAAAACTAGATATATAACTCTAAAATGGGGTTTGTAGCAGTGCAGTACCCTCTATCCATGAGAATGGAAAGAATTAAGTGCAAATAACTTAATGTATAGGTGCATATCGAGGAATGAAAACAAAAATGACAAATACAATTTTATTTTTTATTTTTTTAAGTTCTATTTATTTATTCTGAGAGGATGAGAACACAAGCAGGGGAGGGGCAGAGAGAGAGGGGCAGGGAAAATCCCAAGCAGGCTCCACACGGTCAGAACAGAACCCAATGTGGGGCTTGAATTCAGGAACCCTGAGATCATGACTTGAGCCGAAATCAAGTCAGCTGCTTAACCAACTGAACCACCCAAGTGCCCCAACAAATACAATTTTAGATCCAGTAATCCATGTTTCTTAAATAACCTTTGCTGTGAGAAGTTAAAATACTATGGAAGTGTGAAAAAATGGTTTATTAAATATTCATTCTTTAACTTCAGGCACCTATGCCTTCATGTATTCAATGATGCATAAGAAACTTTCAAATCATACCCTAAAGAAAATCCTTATGACACATAACAGACAAAAAATTTATATATATTTTATAAAGAATTCCTACAAAGCAACAAAAAAACATAAATCAATAGAATAATGGGTTCTGGGTATGAAGAGATAATTCACCAAAGAAGTACAAATACATAGTAAAGATACGAACAGATACTGAACTTCACCGGTTAAAAATTTAAGTTAAAATAAATATATTTTTTCTAATCAAATTAGAAAAATTTAAAAGATTGATATCAGCGACTGTTGGATAGGTATGGGGTGTAGAAATGAACTATTATATTGTTGGTGGAAATATAAATTTGCATAAACTTTTGGAGGATAATGTAGTTTTCCCTATCAAAGTCTGAAAAGTATATGTTCTATTACCGAGTAATCCTATTTCTAGGAATCCATCCTATAGACAATGGTTATATGCTAATATAAAAATAAAATAGAAATGGTTGTTACAGCATTATTAGCAACAGCAAAAATCTAGGAACAACTTATTTTTTTTTTAATTTTTTTTAACGTTTATTTATTTTTGAGACAGAGAGAGACAGAGCATGAACAGGGGAGAGGCAGAGAGAGAGGGAGACACAGAATCGGAAGCAGGCTCCAGGCTCTGAGCCATCGGCCCAGAGCCCGACGCGGGGCTCGAACTCACGGACCGTGAGATCGTGACCTGAGCTGAAGCCGGACGCTTAACCGACAGAGCCACCCAGGCGCTCCATAGGAACAACTTAAATATCTACTGATAAGTAAATAAATAAAGGTATAGTCTTAAATCATTGCAGCCATTAAAAAAAAGAACGGATAGGGTTTCCAGTGTATTGACAACTTTCTTCTTCTGAACCTTAGTAGTAGATGTAGGGATGTTCACTATATGTGTGTGTGTGTGTGTGTGTGTGTGTGTGTGTGTACACACATAATAGGCATGTCATTATGTTTATATAGTATATAAAAAACAAAGAGGATATTTGGCAAACCTCTGGAGAATGGGATTATAAGGATGCTTATGGGAGGAATGGAATAGCATTGGAGAGATTTCATAACTTCTCTAAAATATTTTTGATGGTATATATATATATATTTACTTCTATACATGTTTCAATTGACAAAAAAAAGGAAACTTGCCCAGGACAGTTGAAGAAAGCAGAACAAATTTAAAAAGACCAAATCTGAACACGTTCCAATAAATATTTATCCAGCAATAGAAAGTTCATTATTCAGTTAACGGACAATATTCAAGCATCAGTTGAGCACATAAGAAAAAGTTGAGCACATAATAAAAAGTACCTGCTAAGGGATAGTTTGTACAAAAATTTAAGACACTGTGGTTATACCCATGTTTCTCACACTGTAGTTAGAGAAATAAACTTATCAACTACAGCTGATCCATTTTTAAATGTAAATTTTATGGTAATAAATATGAATTCAGCTAGAAATCATAACACATTGAAATATTTTTGCAAATGGTAATAAAAGTAGACATTTGTTCAGTGCTAATTAAGTTCTAGGCATGATTCTAAGTGCTTTATATGTGTTCATTTAATTATCACCGCCAATTGTTATAACCATGTCCATTTTATAGATGAGGAAAATGAGATATAGAGAGGGTAAGAAACTTAACAAAGCTTACAGCTTGCAAGGAGTGGGGCTGGGGTCAAACCCAAGCACTTTGATTCTAATACTTCCATCATTCTATACTGTCTTTCAAAGTATTTCCAGTAAAACCTAATATTCATTTCAAATAGTGTGCTGTTATATTAAAGTACATTTTGTGTCTACTCCGCAAGGCACATAAAAATAGCTGTGAAAAATATAAAATGCTATAAAATGTAAAATATTATGATTGCAAAACTTTAGTCACTCCCTCCTTCCCCATAACTAAAAGATGCTTTACTACTACAGTGGGTTATACTGGATGTTATGCTTATTGAGACAAAGTTCGTGTTTGAAGGAAATAATATATAATTTTGAGAAACTGATCAAAATGAACTGTTTCTTATTTATTTACATAGACTAATGTTAATTGCCCCAGCAATTATTTTTATATATTCTAATGCCAAGGAACTGTGGAGCAAGTTGTCATGATTTATTTATTAAGATTTATTCTGTGATAATAGATACAACTTTGGGAGTAAATAGACTATGCAATTCTTTTTTTTTTTCCAGCAAACTAAAATTCAATTTAGAAGATGGAAGGCATTTAAAACTCTAGAGAATAATAACAATGTATATAAGGAAGGATTAGAATGAGTGTCAAAGGCATATAAGAAATATATAACAGTTCAAAAATAAAAGAAATACATAACAGTATAGACACTGTCGAGATATGAAATGCAGGAATTTTTATGCCTAATGTAGAACTGAAATTTGGTCGGCAAGGGAGTGAGAGAATCGAGGAGTCATAAAAAACTTTTGTTTTGGACAAATAAAATAAATATAATTATGATATTATTTTACCTACTTAGGAGACTGCTAAAATTATGTCACTATAATTATGTTAGCACCTTTTGAAAAAATACTTTACACTCCTCAGTAGGAAAGTTGCTAGTCATTTAAAACCAAGAATGTGATAATGTTTGAAAAAAATGTTCTTCCTTTTCTTTAATCCAAGTAACCCTTCCTTTGTAATTCTTTTATTCATGAACTACTAGTAATTAATTACTGCTTTGACTTTAGTAGTCAAACCCAAACAAATGTATGGATCAGTTGATTACTAGTCATCATACATACCTCTTACTAATAAGAAATGTAAAGGTCGTTGGCCAAAGTTACCCAGTAATATTCAGAGCTTCTAACTTTCACTGCAAAGCTTCACCATATTCCAGTCCTCATGGCATGGAAATATGAAAGCAAAAACACCACAAATCTGGAATCTCAAGTGAATCATAGGATGTGGAAAAAGAGCGGGGCAGTACAGTGATTTAACATCTCCCAATTCCTTAAAATGCAAATATTTGTACTGGGAAAAATCATCTCAGTAAAATACTTCATGCTATAGAAGGGGAAAGGAAGTTACATGAGAATTGGCTATTCAGGAAAGGTCAAGTTAGAGACAATTTTAAGGATGGAAATGCAAGGAAGTGGTTAAAGAATATTTCCTTTAAAAAAAAAAATCAGAGCAACTAGTTTTATTATCTTTAATGAGCTCCCTGGGCCTTATCTAATGCTTTCCCAGAAAATCTCTTGTAAATAAATTTACAGTGGTTCTTAAATGAACTCCCACTCTTCCCACTACATAGAGGGAAAAGAGTCTGTCATATTGTGGGGAGAGGACAGGGCAGTGGGTAGGTATTAGTGCCAACAGACTGAGAGCTTGTCCCAAAATAAATGCCTGGAAAAAATCCAAACTTTCAGTCATCAATATTCAGTCCCTATTCCACACAAACAAAAAGGAACAAAATACACAGAAAGAAAAGCAGACAAATTGAAAAAGAAACTATCAGAGACCCTCCCAAAATGGTTTCTTTTTAAAGTGGGTTGGAGAAAAGGTCAAGGTCAGTGTATCTTTCTATACAGATTGTCCTTCTGATTAAGGCTATAGCAAAAGCAATATGGAACAGTAACCAAAACAATCACAAAGGAAGTGGAGGAGAATCTTGTTTACTAAGGTTGTCCATATTTGGGTCCCTCAGGAAAATGAATAATACTGAAATTTGAGTGCACTGGGGCATGACCTCAAATACAAATTGCATACTAAAATTTCCAGCTTGAAATTTTCAAAATTAATTTTTGAAATTAATTAATTCAATTAATTTTAATTAAATTAGAACACTCAAATCAGCAACTGGGCTTTTTTCTGCATGTGGATTTTTCAGTTAGGTTTATAGTGTTTCAGTCAATGAATGGACTGCTTGATTTTTTGAGGATTGGAAATAAAACATTACTTTCCAGTAGCTAGGTCAAGAGTATAGACAGCAATTAATACTACCTTTTCCTTGAGCCCAGAGTGTTTTAAATGGGATATATTCTTTGTCTACATTCTTCCAATAGCTCCTCATTCCCAGAGGGAGAGAGAAATTTTACCTTATTTATAAACAATAAAATCTTCCTTGGTGCCCATGTTCTTCTCTCACTTGTGCAGATAGGCATGTGTCTATAATGGAGTTGGGAAAAACAATTTATCAAACTTCATTAATAACATGTACTATGGGGTACCTGGGTGGCTCAGCTGGGTAAGTGTCTGACTCTTGATTTTGGCTTAGGTCATGATCTCATGGTCTTGAGATAGAGCCCTGTGTCAGTCTCAGCGCTGATCGTGGAGCTTGCTTGGGATTCTCTCTTCCTCTCTTTCTCCCCCTCTCCTCCACTCCCTCTCTCAAAAAAAAAACCAAAAAACAAAAAACAGTAAGGTCATATACTTCATGATGGGCCTCAAAAAGATTGGTGAGCAATATGACAAAAAGCATAAATAATAAGAACCCAAGACACCAGTCCAGTGTCTAGTTTTATTACCTTGTACAGATGACACCTTCTTAGCCTCAGTTTTATCATTTATTTTTTTTAAGTTTATTTATTTATTGGGGGAGGGGTAATGAGAGAGAACCCTAAGCAGGTTCTGTGCTGTCAGTGCAGAGCCTGGCATGGGGCTAGATCTCATGAATCCTGAGATCATGACCTGAGCCAACATCAAGTTAGACACTTAGCTGACTGAGCCATCCAGTTACCCAAGTTTTGTCATTTACGAACCTACTTTAACACTAGTTATGAGAGGGGTGCAGGTCATGCCTCGCTGTATGTTGGAAATAAGGTATCCATTGTGAATGGTCACAAATCTAAGACCCCACCACCATGGGAACAACTACTAGGGTTAACTAGCTATCTCTGCCATTTATCATTTAATTTAATATAATTATTGTAGATTAGAAACTTTTTCTTCTCGAATAGGTAGAAAGAGAATGGGCAGAAAAGTGAAAAAAAAAAGCTATTTTGTAAATGTGTATTGTCTTTTTAATTTTGAAAATTAGCAAGCTCCAATAACTTAAAAGATTTAAAATGTTGATGATTTTTATCATTATGTAATTATTATGCCTATACTTCCAAATATCTAAAATGCTTATTTCTCTGACTTTGCATTGACCTAAACTATATTACATGAAACTAAAAATAATGTAATTGTAAGCAATAAGAACCCCGTAGCGAGCCTGGAGCCTGCTTCAGATTCTGTGTCTCCCTCTCTCTCTCTGCCCCTCCCCTGCTCATGCTCTGTCTCTCTCTCTCTCTGTCAAAAACAAGCATTAAAAAAAAATTTTTTTAAAGAACCCCATATTATAAAGCATATAGAGGAACCTCTAAGGGGAGACTGTTTGAAGACATGGCAAGAGCACAGGCTTTGTAAATAAAGTCTTGGGATGGAAGGTCCACCATGAGTGGGCCCACCACCCGTTCATTCATTCATAGCATCTATTGCTGTTACCTGCCTATGTTTCAGGTAGTGTGTGTTATGCATGGGATTTACAATCTATTTAATAGGGAAACAGGAATAAAACTTACAGTTTTACAAGCACTAATTTAAACTTAAAGTGTGATAAGTTATTCAAAGTAGGAGTATAGGGTACCGTGAACATCTAAAAGCAAGATCTAGGAATTAAACAGAATAAGGAGAATTTATATTTGTTAGTTGAAAGATCTTTTACACTTTAAAGTTTAGATACACTATAAAGTAAAAAAAAAACAAAAAAACAAAACCCTGCAATATAGTGTGAACAGTATGATTCAATTTCATTTAAAAGTTCACACCCCAAAATTGTAAAAATATTATTACATATAAACAGATTCATAAAAATTATAGGATACATGAAATATATATATGTATATAAAATACAAGCAATGAGTATGTATTACTTTTGTGCTTGGAAAAAAAATAAAAATGCATTTAAAAATAAAATTTAGGGGTGCCTGGGTGGCTCAATCATGAATCATCTGACTTGGGCTCAGGTCATGATCTCATGCTTTGTGAGTTTGAGTATCACATTGGGTGAGCTCGAGCCCCACTTCAGGTGAGCCCTTCTCGCTCTCTCTCTCTCTCTCTCTCTCCCTCCTGGGACTCCCTATGTGTCCCTTGTCACTTGCACCCTCTCTCTAAATACATAAATAAACAAAAATAAAAATAAAAGTTAGGAATATAAAACACTGCAACATCAGTGTGGCATTTAGACATTGACCCGCAACTAGTAAATACTCAGTGAAAGCTTTAATTACATTGGTAGAAAAACATATTAACATATATATTTAAAAGTATATAAAATATTCTTCAATAAAACAAAGACTGTTTTTTAAAACATATTAACCAGTTTATTTATTTTATGGTACAAGTTCAAAATTTCGTATCCATCATTAAGGATAATTATATTTTTCCATTTACAACACAAATCAGAATAAATCCTGATTTTCCTTAGTTTTCAGGAATACTGAAACAATTAACATAAAGATGATTTTGGCTCTCACAAAATAAAAACAAACACATTGAGTATTTATTATGAATAAACACCATGCTTAATGCTTTGGAGGAAAATATTGATAAATAGTTTGCCAACTCAACAAACATATACTGGGTAGCTACTCTGTACTGGGTCTTGTGCAATGCTCTGCAGATTCCAAAATGAAAAGAACATGGATTCTGCCTTCAAAATACTCCCTTCAAAAGAATCACATATGTCTCAATGTGATAGAGACATATAAATATACTACCAGAAAAATCAAATAACCATAGGTAATTTTTATATCTACACATAACTCCAAACATGCGACTACATGCACGTTCTTCTACAGAATGGCACAGAGTTATGCACTTTATAATCACGGGAACCAAGAGCAAAGAGCTTAAATAGCTCCCTTTGTTGCAAAAGCATAAAAAATAAATTTGGGCTAAGGGGACAAGAAAAAGGAGAAAGACGAATTTTGTTCACGTATCTATCATACTTATAAAATTTGGTGGCTCCTTTTGAAAAAGTCACTTTCCAGGCTTTATGAAATGATCCTGAATTGTGAAATGGTTTAGCTGCTGACAAGGTAAACCATTATAGGAAAGGTCCTTCTCATATCTCAAAAAGTTCTGCTTCTCTCTTTTTGTCAGTTTGTCTAGTGGTGACTGTGGTAACAAAGAAAAGCCTTAGATCCATAGCGATAAGACAGAGTAGTTATTTTTCTTTCTTGACAGTCAGCATGGGCATTTATATTGAGAGTTCACTAATAAGCATTTTCATTATCCGTGTAATGAAACTTCTTTGTAATGGTGTTTGGAGACAGAACTAGCTCTTACTGAGACATTCAATCATTCATCCCACCAACACCTTTCTGTCATCTAGAATTTGCCAAATAATTGCTGGACCCTGGAAGTAAGAGGTGAGGAAGGCATAGTACAGACCCTTAAATTCACACCGAAGCTTATTATATAGGCAACAAATTTCCTATAATCTGGCGTTATGGTTAATAGAATTAACTATATACCCTTAACCATATAGTCTTCATTTCTTTATTCATTTAATAAATATATGCTGATTTCTAAGTACCAAAAATTGTACTATACATAAAATAGTTATAAAAATAGGCATGACCTCTGTTCTAAAATATACTTAGCCTGTCTGGGACAGACTGAGAGAGAAATTGTTAGTTTCCTAAACAATTTCCATTCTCCCTTCTTTCTCTTTAAAAGAAACCTGATTCTTGTCTGGGGAGTAATATGTCAAGCTCCAAACAATGGGTCACAATTAAGCCCATGATTCTCAAACTGTGTGCCTAGTCTCCAAGTGCCAAAGTAAACTCACTGTGGGCCATGGCATAGTTTAATTTTCAAGGGAAACTGGGACTCAACATCTGTTGCACAGTGTGCAACCTACTAGTGTAGAGTACAGTTTCCATATTAAATCACTACATTCTTTTGACTATGCCATATCAGAGGAGCTGGATTTTCAGTGGTTGCCATGATTATTAACAAACAAACAAACAAACAAACAAACAGGTATGGATTAAAAGCATGGAGAACAACAAGTGGCACTGTCCAATCTGATTCTAATGTTTACAAAGTTGCAGAGCGCCAAACAGTTATATACATTCCATTAGTAACATGTGGTCATTTAAACGTGAAAAAAGTATTACTGTTCTTTTGATTTATGTGTGTAATTTATTCAAATACCCACTAAGTTGTAAATGGAACTTTTATGGGTTTTTTTTGTTTGTTTGTTTGTTTGTTTGTTTGTTGGTACCATGAGAAAATTACTGAGACCCAAAGGGAGCTGTGAACCAAGAAAGCTTAGGATCCTTTGGTCAAAGCCAGTCATGTCAATCCTGTTTTCTGCTTCCCTAGCTTCCTTGCATCTAAGTGTGACCATATGACCCAATTCCAGATATGGGCTCGGAGGTGAGAGGGGAAGGACAGTGCTGAGACAGCGTTTGCTTTCCTGATCAGAGGGGACAACGGCAACAACTGTTAGTTGTCCTTCAACAGTTCAATTCCTTTAGTAATACAATCCTACAAGTTACAGGTTCAGACCACATATTCCAGCTGCCTTTCCACCCACATGTGACCAACTGACTAAGCTCTGACCAAAGGTACATGAGCAGAAGGGATATATGTAAATTCTGGATCATACTACTAAAAGGAATGGGCATGCCTTCTACTTCTTTCCCCTTTCTTGACAGGGCCCAGGAAATTAAACATTATCTTCAAATACACATAGATAATACCAGCAGGATTCTGAGACAACAATGTTAGGCTTCCTTATTTCTAATGCACTGCCTTTTCTATATACCACACTCATTGAGGTCTTGGAAATCTCTGCTATAATTCTATTTTCTATATTCTATACTCTATATGTTAATATGATGAAGTATATTTGACACGGTATCATATTATTTATTCAAAGTAATAATAAGATAAATACACATTATAAATGCATTTAGAACTAGATCCTAACTCATGCCTCTCCAAGGGGCAGTTCTCATGGGAGTTGGACAGCTTCTATGGCTAGGAACAGCCGTGAGGCATTGCTTTGTGAATTGGGGTTTCTCTCAATCACGGGTGAGAAGACAAAAAAGTGATTGCTTTTTATTCTATAGAATGCAGGGGGTTCTAGTTCTAGTTTATGTAAAGTAGCTGAAGTAAGTGTGACACACGGAGACATAAAGACAAATGGACAGCTAAGGACAGACATGAATCACGAGACTATAAAATAGCAAAATAATTAATTTAAAGATTAGCAAGAACTCAGACATCACATCTGAGGCAGTTGCCTTCGTAACTAAATTGTTGGGAGTTTTGTAAGAAAACATCTAGAGGGATTTCAAAACACAGTAAAATTCTATTTCTCTAAAAACATAGAACTATTTATTTTACCCAATCTGCCACGCTCAGATTCACACCACACACAAAATTATTTAATTCCTTATATATAAAAAAGAATGGTTGAATTCCTAAAAAGATGATAATACTGAAGATATCTACAAAGCATACCTATGTACTTTATTCCTTAAATATAAAAAAGAATGGTTGAATTCCTAAAAAGATGATAATGACTGAAGATATCTACAAAGCATACCTATGTACTGCATTCCAGGTCATCTATAAGACCTCAGACAGAACTGTAGAGTGTTTGCAAAACCATAGCTACTGAGCTTAAATATTGTGGTGACCCAAGGATCCTCATGTTTCATAACACCCATAGTTTTTGGCCATGCTGGTGTGATAAGCCCTGAATTTTCTGAGTGCATATATCACAGCTTTACTGGAGTAACCACCCTTAGGAAGTACTTAGGAGAACAAAAAACAAAAAACAAACAAAAAAAAAATGGAAGATGGTGATCAGTAACATTTTAAAAGGGTTATGTTTTAATATTATTTTCCACTAACTTTGGGTCCTTAATATCATGTGTAGATGACTTCTTCATATAATTAAAAACTTTAAAAAGTATATGAGGTTGAAAATGAATGTATGGTGAGTTTATCTGACATCTAACTGAAAAAACATGGACATCCTGTCTATATCTGTGTAAAAAAATACACATCAGACTCAGTGAAGCCAAGGTAGGAGAAATTCAAAGGCGTATTAAAAAGAGACACTTTAAGCAAAAAGTGTCTCATTTGTTTAGGTTATAATAGTCTTAGTGACTCATTTCTGAAAATGGCTTAGTGCATGTGTATTTGTTCTCCCAAAATGTGAAGCACTCCCACCCCAAATGAAAAAAAGTTCTGAGTGGATCAATAAAGAAAAGTTGAGGAATTAGGCTAAGCAGCAAGAGTATTAAGAAGCTGGAAATTTGAATCCTAATTTTCTGCCCCTTCTTTAGTCCTCATTCTCTTTCCAGTCCTGTGGATAGGCCTAGACATACTAACACTTCCTATGTTTTGAAAGAGAGAGGGAAATCCAGAAAATACCTCATTTGTTAGTTAGAAAATTATTTTGTAGCATGTAATTTGCTTTTTGGTTTGGTGCCTCTCTTTATGCTTGCTAAACTGTTATGCACCCTGTGGCAATAAGTATTTGCCAAATGACATATAAGATGAATTCAGAATAAGATGGTGGAAAAAAATTTAATTACCAGAGAAGAAATAAGTATAGCAGCAAAGACTTCTTTACTTGTAACCATTGACCCATATTCTTAATAACAATATAATTATTAACCTCAAGTAAGTACCCTGGTGACTTATAATTTAGTATCAAGAATAAGACTATAGGGGCGCCTGGGTGGCTCAGTCGGTTAAGTGTCTGACTCTTGGTTTTGGCTCAGGTTACGAACCGGTCATGATTTCATGGTTTGTGATTTTGAGTCCCATATCAGGCTTCATGCTGACTGTGTGGAGCCTGCTTGAGATTCTCTCCCTCCCTCCCTCCCTCCCTCCCTCCCCAAAAATAAACGTAAAAAATTAAAAAAAAAAAGAATAAGACAACTATATAAATAACTATAAAATACGACAGAATATGTATTACAAGTTTTAATGAGAAATGAAATATAGACCTCACCAACCAAAAGGTTCTATATTATCATCCTTTTTCTTAAACTCATTAGAGTCTCCAGGCATTTTTTCTTCCATTCTCTCCCTGTTTTTCTCTATCCTCTCTCCTTCAGTTCCAATCCTTTTTAGATCTTATAGGTCATCAATCCATGTTTTGCTAATACCTCAATTTCCCCTGTTTTATTATTCATGTTACAACCCATCTGGCTGCCCATACTGGTTTTCTCTCAGTTCTTCAAATATGCCCTGTTCATTCCCACCTCAGGTCCTTTGCATATGTTGTTCCCTATACCTGGAACACTCTTTCTTGTCCCCAAATTCCTTTAATCCCCTCTTACTTCGCCTAGCTAACACCTCTTCATTCTCCAGATCTCTTTCTATACTGCACATCAGGGAAGCCACACTTGATTCCCAGGCTAAGTTATACCCTTTTAAACATGTTGTCCCAATCCTTTTAAAACCCACGACAAGTGAAATTAGCTATCAGGTCTTCTTTTTTGTTAGATTATAACCTCTTTGGGTGTGTTTGTTGGGGGGTACCAACTCTGTCTTAGTCACTGTTAAATCCCCAGCACTAGTTTATCATTTGATACATGTTAGGCATAAATATTTATTCCATACAAATAAATGAAAGGAGAAAAGACTCCACAAACTCAGCTAAGATGATCAAGGAAAGATTTATGGGGAAGGAGGATTGTGAGTTAGGCTTTGAAAAATGGACACAATAGTGAGAGGCAGTGGGAATAGTTGGTGCTAAGGCTTGGAACAAGAGAGCTAGTGGGTGCTCAGAGAAGAGTGGACAGTCCACTTTGTAAAGTACAGGTCATATAGGGGAGTAGGAAAGATTAGACAGGAAAGGAAGGTCAACATAATATGGTGGGGGAAGGCCTGATTTGAAAATCAATACTTAATTTCATAGCTGATAAAGAGACAATGAAGGAAAATGGTACATAGGCTAAGTGAAAGCAGAAAGAGAGTGTATGTAGGAAACCTGTTCATGAACTCATATAGTACAGGCAAGGGATAAAAAACTCAGCTGCTGACTGCAAGAAATAAATGGAAAAGAAAAAGCAGTGATAAAAAGAATTATATGCTTATGGTGGATTGTGTGGAGAAAGACTAAAATATTTACCTTAGATATTTGGTGGGGACAAGGAAAAGAGATAAGCCAGTAGTGTGTCTCCTAATGTTTCTGTGAGAGTAACTGGAAACATGGTGAAACCAGGAAAGTTAGGATATTCTGGCTTTAGGGATGGTGAGGGGAGGGAAGTGACGAGTTATTTTGCAACATTATTGAGCTAGATGAAAAAAAATTCACCTAGAATACAGTATTCTTAGGGTACACTGTAAATCAATGGCTAAAGATTAATGCAGAACTTCTTCTCTAATGAGATTTTATATTTATATTTCTGGAAGTCCCTTAGTCACTTCACAAGCTTTTGCACCACAGGGTGCTTTAAACAGTAGGGTAAACACAGTATGTCTTCTTGGGGAAATAATCATACAGAAAATCTGAGACAATAATTACCAACCAACTTAACTCTTTCTCCAACTTAAAAATATTTTTATTTTAGGGGTGCCTGGGTTATTCAGTTAGTTAAGTGTCCGACTCTTGATTTTGGCTCAGGTCATGATCACACAGTTTGTGAGATTAAGCCCTGCATTGGGCTCTGTGCTGACAGTGCAGAGCCTGCTTGGGATTCTCTCTCTCCCTCTCTCTTTCTGCCCCTCCTCCACTCATGCATGTGCATGCGCTCTCTCTCTCTCTCAAAATAAATGAATAAACTTAAAAATATATATATTTTTAATTTTAGAAGTATGTTATGGAACAGGAGTGCCTGGGTGGTTCAGTTGGTTGAGGGTCCAACTGTTGATTTGGCTCAGGTCATGATCCCAGGGTCATTGGAATTGAGCCCTGCATCAGGCTCCGCACTCAGCTCAGAGCCTGATTGGTACTCTCTCTGTCTCTCTCTCTCTCCCCCTTTGCCCTTCTCCCCCAAACATTCTCTCTCTCTCTCAAAAAAGAATGTTATGTAAGAGAATACAGGATTCACATGGATTTTTAGATGATACTCTCGAATCAAAGAAATTCGCAAATTGCATTAGTGTTTATGTTCCTTATCCCAATCTCCACACCCCTCACTTTGAGTTTATTTTGCTATATAAGTTGTCAAAATAGTTTGTCCACATTCATACAGCTAATAAGTGGTAGAACAGGAATTTTAAACGAGGGCTCCATAGAGCCTGCTCTCTTTAAGTATTTCATTATATACTATTTAATAATTTAATGGTTAAAAAATTTTTTTTATGTTTATTTTTGAAAAAGAGACAGAGAATGAGCGGGGTAGGGGCAGAGAGAGAGGCAGACACAGAATCCAAGCAGGTTCCAGGCTCTGACCTGTCAGCACAGAGCCTGACGCAGGGTTTGAACCCACAAACCGTGAGATCATGGCCTGAGCTGAAGTCGGACCCTCAACCGACTGACCCACCCAGGTGCCCCAATAATTTAATGGGTTTTGAGTTTTAGTTAATATTATATTTACCATCACTAACCAAGTAAATGACAACATAAAGCCAAATACTGGCAGCTGGTGTTTGTCAATTGTGAATTAGCAGGGTCTCTAAGAATGCAATCGGAAAAAGTAATTTTTCATATGTTTAGGGGAGAGTGAAGATGGGATCATAAAGGAATTAGTGAGGTGTTTCCTAGTTCACTGATGATTAATCAGGTGGGTATGTTAAACATTCTTTTAAGGCTCAGTCCATCCTTCAAACTCTTAAAATACTGAGCTGACATCACCTTCCTATTCAAAACCTTTAATGCACAGTTTACAAAGTTCTTCACAATCTGTTCCAAATTATCCTTCAACAATGAATCCCCAATACAATCAGCTCCAAACACACTAGATTTTCAACCAGGAGTTAAGACAATTAAGGTTGTTAAGACAACTAAGGTTGTTAAGACTTAAGGTTAAGGTTAAGACTTCAAAATTTAAGAGTAAGAGTTGGTCAGATTAAGAGGTAGGGGGAACAGAGTTGGGAGGTAGAGAGTTCCAGGCACCAACATGCAGAAACAACACCATGTAGGAAGAGAGAGCCAGGCCCACCGAAGATAGCTCCGTGCAGGAGGTATGGAGGGAGATGAGGCAGAAGCCAGAGCCAGAAAGAGGACTTTATGAGTCACGTGGGATGTGGCCCTTCCCTCTGAGGACAAAGGGGAGTTAGTGAAGGGTTTTGAGCAAGGAGCAAAATGCTCAGATCAGATCTGTGCTTAAGAACATTTACTCTAGGGGTGCCTGGGTTAGTGTCCAGTCAGTTAAGTGTCCGACTTCGGCTCAGGTCATGATTTCACGGGTTCGTGGATTTGAGCCCTGCTTTGGGCTCTGTGCTGATAGCTCAGAGCCTGGAGCCTGCTTCAGATTCTGTGTCTCCCTCTCTCTCTGCCCCTCCCCTGCTCATGCTCTGACTCTCTCTCTCTCTCTCTCAAAAATAAATAAACTAAAAAAAATTTAAAAAATTAGACACCACTGGAAATGGCATTAACAGACACTGAACTATCACTACCACTTCCAGGTTTTACATGTTCCACTGACTTCTACAGGTAAATGTGGAAACTGATTAATGGATTTACCTAACAAAACTATAGTTTTGAAATCTTAGCAGATTTGAAGATACAGAAATTAAGGCTTTCCTCTTAAAGCCTCTCAGTGCATGTTAGCACGGTTTTTATAAACTTTAGCAACCAAAACAAACAAATGACTTTGGAGCACTCTATTTTTAAAATGTTGTTCAATACATGAAATGTGATAATACAGCATTCCCAAACCACTTTATAATCCCTTTTAAAAAGTGCTTATTTAAATACACAAATATGATCAATGAATACAGAATTACATAATCACCAAGAGAAGTTGCTAGAGTTTTCATAATGGTCTCTTGGCTTTTCCTCTGCTGATATTGGTGCCAAAGAAATTAGGTTATAACTATTGTTTCTCTGTGGCTGAAGAGACATTTCCAAGTACAGAATGAATGGAGTTCATTCAGAGGCCTTGCAAATGGGCTGTGGCCCCTTTTTATGCACCGTGGGTTCTAGCAAGGATATGTAGAACAAAACCAACTTTTACTTTTTAACGCATTGACAAGGTCCTCACATTTTAAAGGAGCTCCACACAGTGGATTTATTCAGGTTTATATCTTCTGTCATCCCAATTTCCAAAGAAGAATATATTAAGGATGGCAGGAAGTCTTCCATTCAGAGAAGGCAACTGAATTTTCTTTTTTAATAACAGGGTAGATCATATGTTGTTTAAAACCTAAATTACAGAGGACCTGGGAACTTCCAATAGATTAGGCTTGACATAATGACATGAAATGATAACATTTGAGAAAAAAAAGCAGCCAATTCCTGTGGAAGGAAAAAAGGTGAAAAAGTCACGCATCTTTCAATGAACCTTTTTTTTTTTCTTGTGGTTACTATTGTTCCTGAATATATCAGAGCTGCGTGTATTTTTTTGAACTGATATTTTTAAAGACAAACCGAGACTCTACAGTTGGAAGAAAAAGAGGTTGTAACCCACTTCCTCCACACCCTCTTGATACTTACCATCCACCCTTTGTGTGGTCTTTGGCTTATGCAGTATCCTGTCTCATTATGACTGGACTATCAAGAGTCAAATAACTGTCACCAACAATACAGTATCAAATTGAAGGTCTCATTTTTTAAAAAAATATCCATTTTTTCAATTTACTTTTTTGTTTGTTTGTTTAAACCACAGAACAACCCCCTGCCAAGTTCACAGCTGGCAAAGTAACAGAGCAGTAAACTGGAATCTAACGCAGGATGGCTTCAGAACAACGCAGTGAAAATATTTTAGTATGAGCCGAAAGTAATTTCAAATTATTTGACCCATGAGTTTAATATTTAAAGGTTCACTAATACTTTTTCCTATCTTAGTAAGGGAACTAATTTATTCCTAGGTTGGTCCAAGGGCAGATCTCCCCTTCTCAAAGTAATTTGCGGGTCGGCCTACAAAGGACACACAGAAATTCAATGAAAAGAGTAACGAGGTAGAAAGAACACGGGTTCTTGGCGTCCACTTGCATTTGAGCCCGCAAGTCTGCCAACACCAATGCAGGCGAGCCTGAGGGCAGCACCCAGCGGCTGGCTGAGGAACCTGTATCCTGCACACTTCACTCAGCAGCAGGGGACCCGTAAGCGTAACGCTCCTTCCCTCTGGCCTTTTGAAGCACTTGACAGAAACTCTTCTTAATGGAGATATTAAAGAATAAAGACCAATTCTGAGATTGAGACGGAGAAACAAAAACAAAAAACCTAAGTCAAGTGAAACTATCTCTGATATAAGTTCTTCCGAAGAGAGGACAGTTTCTCTGCGAAAGAAGACACACAGTCATCAAGGGTTGGAAGCAGCAGAGAGATAATTGCTAATTAATCCTCTCATGTTTTCCTTCAGCAAATATTTTAACTTACTGCATACCCTGAGCTTTATTTTTATTAGAGAAATGTTGTATAATGACTGTGCATGCACTCTAAGCATTTTATTATATAATAATATTACATAATTACAGTGGAAATAATGGCACTATCTCACCAGGTTGAGGAAAGGACAAAATGAAATAAGTATAAAGTCCTCATAAACCATATTCTTGATGCATTGTATTTGCTCAGTAAATGGTCATTATTATTATTGCTGTTATGGAAACTGTTCATGTAAAGCTTCGTTTCTTGGTCCAGCTAGAAACCACTATTAATGGAGATACTAGAGGGTAAATAGTAACTCAGAGTTTAAGTAGGATCTGAAAAAAAGAGAGAGAGAGAGAGAGAGAGAACATTTTGATCCAGAGGTATTTGAAAGGTTTTGAACCACCCCAAGACTTGAAGACTTGGGTTTCCTGTAGTTTCTTTAATTCCTGAAGTTTCTGAAGAGATATGCACTTTCAGTAAGTTAGGCTTTCACATTAAAATAAGGAATTCGAATCCTGGTTCCATGACTTAATCTCTCTATATTTTAATTTTCTCACGTATAATATGGAACTATGAATTCTACCTATACCTCAGGGCTGTGGTGAGGATTAAAGAAGCCCATGTGTGTAAATGCTTCGGGCAGTGCTGGGAACATAGTAAATGCTAAACCTAACTTAAAATCACTACCATCCTCATTATCACCAAACGGCAGAACAGGCAAATGGGATTTATGCCTCATTGCCTATGGTTATCTCTGATGTTCTGTTCTCTTTGTTGGTAAGAGAACCCCAGTTTCCATTTTTTTTTAATGTTTATTTATTTATTTTTGAAAGAGAGAGAGAGAGAGACAGAGGGAGAGAGGCAGACAGAGAATCCCAAGCAGAGCCCAATGCAGGGCTTGAACTCACTAACTGTGAGTGAGATCATGACCTGAGCTGAGATCATAAGTCAGATGCTTAACTGAGCCACCCAGGCACCTTGAGAATTCCAATTTTGGTTGTTCTGTAGCTGAGCATTCCAAAATATAAGGCAATTACTAACCTTCCTGTTTATAAACTGGAGGGGTATCTTAGAACATGGTGGTTATGAGGAAAATAATCACACATTTGGTAGGCTAAAGGAAAGGAGGAGAACCCAGCAAGGCATGAAGCTACCTTGTTCATCCCCCAGGGACCACAAGGCCAGGCTTGTCCTCATCTTCGCTCTTCTCTGTAGGTGCCCTTGCTCTCCTCTGCTTCCTCAGCAGGACCCCAGTCTTATCTACCTGGCTTTTAAGCCGAAAGTCACTCATCCATTTGTGTGGGTTTTTTTGTCTCTAAATTCACATTCTTGAGAGAGAATGCTGGTACCTTAGTCTACCCTTGGACAGATTCCTGTAGTAATACTTGGTTTTGTTTTGTTACCTCTCTTCCTGAAGCTCTTCATTTACAATTTCTGATTTAAGAAATGAAAAGAACCTGTTTCCTAATTACAGGATCAGACTCTTGAATCAAGTTGGTTTAAACATATTCTTAGGAATTTGAATCTTGAGTGGAGGTGCCTGGGACAAAGGATTCATGAGCTTCTGATCTCGAGTCCTCAGAATTGTCCTGGTTTATAATCTCCCTGAAGCTTGCTAGTTCAGAGACACCATCGGTTCTGTGAGCTACTCTAGCAGTTTTCCTTTTTAAAGGTCTGTTTCTTAAGCACTTTTCTGTTTCTTAGAACTAAGAGACCTTCTGTGGCTGAGTTCTCTCTGGGGGATTTAATCAGCTACAGCCTATTACAGACTTGGGCAAGCCAAACTAAGCTAAAGGAGATGGCAGGTGTAGTAGGCAATTTGATATATCCATTACAGGGGAAAATGGGTTATAATAAAAGAGTCATACTTGTATCTATATCTATCATAGTCCTAGCAGGATATAAAAAAAACCTCATTTAATTAAATTGTATTTAAGTCAATAGGCATTCATTAAATAAGAATTCAGGGAATATTTAAGTGGGTAAGGCTAAATCTTTGCTCTCAAGTAATACCCAGTCTCAGGGGAAGAATATATGTACATATATAATTGTAATATAAGGCAAGGTATCCTCACTACTATGCTAATGAAATAAGAACATGGAGAAAAAGGACCACTGATTTGGGTTATGGGATTAGCCAAACAGATCAGCCTGTTGAGAAACTCAGACACCATGTTGCAAGCTACAGATACGAAGGCGAGAAGGATTCCTTTTCAGAAGCTATGGCTCTATGACATCTTAAGCAATCTACAGAAAGAAAAACACTGCCAGGGCTTGTAGGCACTAGGGAGACTTTATTGCTTTCTAACTCTCAACCTCACTTAAGCATGGGCCTAAGTAAAGGTCTTTAGTGGTCTATAGAAGGTCTATAGAAGGTCTATATCCCTTCTCCCCAGCAAAGTACTTCTCCCCTCCCTAACCCTAGTCCTGGGCTGGAAGGAAGAATTGTGATCCATGGCCAATTTCTTCACCAAGGCAGTTCTCCATGCCTGAGTTACCTCAACAAGGAGAAAATCTGAATTTATGGTGCCCACACCTTTGAAGTTTCAAAGATAGACAGAGAAAAGCAAAGATGACAGTATAGAGGTAAGTCATCTTTCTCATATCTACATCTGGGGTCTCAGCACAAATTCTAGTCACAAAGCATCCCCCAACCAGACTGAGTATCCACTGTGCCAAGGATGAGCCCTGGATACCAGTGTAACCCGTGTCTCCTTACCTTCTCCACTGGCCCTATGAGACTGACATTCTGCCCTGGATATAGCCCTTTTCACCTGAGAACTGATTTTCCTAAATCTTAACAATCTTCTCTCTGGTTATGATTCTGGAGTCTGGACCATGTATTCTAAACCCTAGTCTGATGAGCAGTTCTTTTAGAACCCAAAGTGATGTCCTCCATACTCCAGAGCAGGAAATGACAAACTTTCTATGAAGGGCCAGATGGTAAATATCCTAGCTTTGAGGGCCAAAGGGTCTCTGTCACAAGTACTCAATCTGCCATTGTAGCACTAAAACAGACACAGATAATACTTGAACAAATGGGTGGGGCTGTGTTCTAATAAAACTTTTACAAAAAGAGAGAGTGATTTGGCCCCTGAGTGTAATTTGCAGAGCCCCTGCCCTTGAGCATCATTACCTATGCATTCAGGATTCCTTAATACCATGATCCGCCTGTTGGAGAGAGAGCTCACCTCCATCTTTCTCCATCTGCTTTTTATTTGCAAGGGTCTAGGATGACTCACCTGGGTCATAGTTACAACATCCAAGATGTTCGTACACTTTATTTCAGTTTCTGGGACACTCCAGAGCCCACAAATAACATTTGTGTGTACCCTGTCTTTGCCTCTTTCCCTCTAGAGTCAAAGTGAAAAAAGAGAAACCAGAAATTATGTAAATAATATATACATATTTAGTTATTAGCAGTTAAAAACAACAACTGAAAGTAACTGCTAGATGGGTGATGGGTATTAAGAAGGGCACTTGTGATGAGCACTGGGCGTTGTTAAGTGATGAATCACTAAATTCTACTTCTGAAACCAATATTGCACTGTATATTAACTAACTAAAATATTGAAAAGTACAAAAAGAAAGAATAAAAAAAGAAAATAAGGTAAAAAGCCTTACAAAAAGTAACTGGTTCTTAATTCGGGAACAATAGGAAGGGAGAAAAGTTATGAGACAGTAATCTGTTATATTCTGTAGGGAGCGGATATCTTAGTCAAAAGTAAAGAAAGTTAGCTGTGTTACTCCCTAGAAAGTGACAAGAAAACTGAGGCTCATAAAAGTTAAAAGAGAGTTCCACACTGATGTGTCATGGAATTGCTCATTAGGCCTACCCAAGAAGCAAGGGAAGGGGACGGACTGCAATATCCCAGATTGGAAATTTGAATATATTTTCTGAGTAAAGTTGTTAAACAGAGTGATTTTTTTAAATAGGGTGGGCTTCATAATATTTTGTAAGTGGACTAAAAATACACACAATAACAATAACAATTGACATTTAGTTAGGTGCAATGTAGTGGACACTTTTCTGATTTTGCCATCCAACACCCATTCCCCTTTCTCCTGATAATATTCCCTGTATTTTCCTCTGGGAACCATGCTTCCTGTGCCTTTGGTCCTTATGCTTTGAATGTTGCTTAAACTGTCCTTGATTCAAGAGGTGGGTGTGTGATCTAGGTCTGGACAATCAGAACATTGAATTTCCCTGGACCTACAACTGTTTCAGGGATGGAAACATACGAAAGCTGATTTAATCAGAGCGAGGCCAGGACTTTTAAAAGTGTTTCTGAGGAGAGTTGCTCTTTTTTTCTGTTAGATTGGAAAACCTACAAGAGGTAGGAGTCAGAATTAAGAAAATACTTCTTTCATAATAAAGCAAATATCAAGGAAAGCAAGCCAGAGAAATCCAGGGAGATCAAGTCCTGAGAATATAGTTTGAATGCACAGTATTTTAGGAATGAAACAAAAGCTAATTTTTAAAATTCTAACAGGTTTTCTTTTTTCTCTCTCCATTCCTCACTTTATCTTTCCTTCTCTCCCTCGCTTCCTCCTCCCTCCCTTCTTTCTTTTTCCTTTATGCCTGTAACTAAGGGTGCTAATACAGTCTATTTTATGTTAGCCAGTATATATACATTTTCTTTTCTTTTTAAAAAATGTTTATGTATTTATTTAGAGAGAAAGAGAGAGAGAGAGAGAGAGAGAGAGAGAGAGAGAATCCCAAGCAGGCTCTGTGCTGTCAGTGCAGAGCCTGACATGGGGCTTGATCTCACAAACTGTGAGATCATGACCTGAACTGAAATCAAGAGCCAGACACTTAGCTGACTAAGCCACCCAGGCGCCCCTATACATTTTCTTTAACCCACAAAACAATCTTATGAGAGAACATAATTATTCTTGTTTTCAGATCAGTCAACTGAGGAAATTGCAAAGTATGCCCATGGTCATGCCCTTAATATGCCTCAAAGCTGTGATCCAACCTCAGACCAGTCTGACTCCAAAGCAGGTGGCTCTCACTGCACTCCCTGTTCTCAGGGGACGGGGCTCCTAAGGGATCCGGCCATGAGGTTTCAACAACTCACATCTGTTTACAATTTAGGGACTGTATCTATATTAGAGTCACGGTGTGGTGATAACATTTGCTCTGACCTGTGATGTGAAAAGAAAATGATTTGCTTTAGAAAATGTAGTGATTCTGGGGCGCCTGGGTGGCTCAGTCAGTGAGGCGTCTGACTTCGGCTCAGGTCATGATCTCACGGCTTGTGGGATTGAGCCCCGTGTCGGGCTCTGTACGGACAGCTCAGAGCCTGGAGCCTGCTTCGGATTCTGTGTCTCCCTCTCTCTCTCTGCCCCTCCCCTGCTCACATTCTGTCTCTCTCTCTCTCTCTCTCTCTCTCTCTCTCTCTCTCTCTCTCAGGAAATAAATAAACATTAAAAAAAATTTTTTTAAATAGAAAATGTAGTGATTCCTTGACTAGGCCACAGGGCCTTTTAGAATATTAGTTAAATGATGGTTACAGACAAGTCATTTATAAAGGATATTTATTTAAAGCAAATTGCACTTTCCACTTTTAGCCTAATGTCAGGTGTATGTCCAAGAAAAAAATTTGGTATTCATTTACCCGACAATAGACATTTGGAGATGTTAAGGCATTTAGAACATACCAGGCACCAAGTCTAGCAATGGAATAATGATACTTGGATGCCTAGAACAAAAACTTGGTATAGAAAGGGCATCTTAAATTAATAGGGCATCTTATGTTCCCAGCATCAGCCTGAACTGGTCATATCCTGCGAGTGAGTCTGGCAATGTAACACTGTCCTCTACATGTGAAACTTCATAGGGAGCTACTTTTTCCAAACAAAATATAGGAGCCTGAGATGCAGTACTGAAAAAACCCTTCTGTGCTTCAGTTTCCTCATCGGTAAATGAGGATGTATAATATAGCACTATTATTATTTGTACCCCATCCTTTCCTCAATTAAATAAACTACTGAGTTACTATCTAGTTTTTAGATTTAAATATTTATAAAATTTTTCATAGAATATGATTCACTTTTGTCTCTTTTGTGCTCTTTCTGACACACACACACACATGAATATGCTAAAAAATTACCTCCAAAAATGGGTAAGTTGTAATACATGCCCACAATTATAAGTTAAATGCGATTTTGTCAGGAAACAACCAAAGGTTATTACTGTATAGTATGAAATAAGGAAATATATCAAGATAGTTTTATTTATTTTTTAAGTGTATTTATTAATTTTTGAGAGAGAGTGTGCATGTGAGTGGGGGAAGGGCAGAGAAAGAGGGAGAGAGAGAATCTCAAGCAGTCTCTGCACTGTCAGCATGGAGCCTGATGAGGGGCTCAAACTCACGAAACTGTGACATCATGACCTGAGACAAAATTGAGAGTTGGTCGCTCAACAGACTGAGTCACCCAGGTGCCCCAAGATAGTTTTCATTATAAAAATATATTGTTTTAAAATACCTCCCCTCTCAAATTTTCTATCAACATTAATGTAGCTATGTAGCTTATATAAGTTATAACAAAATGGAAGCCAATTTTCTTGAACCATTTAATGTATGGTTACTTGAGAGCAGTGATATGATTATCACTTGAATAATGTAAATATTGTGTATACACATTACTTATATCTATTTAGAGGAGAAAGAGTAGACTGAGGCAATGGGGAAATATTTCAAATAATTTTAGAAATCGGAGAAATTTTCCTTTATTCCTTTCACCATAATACATTAGGATAGCTCATTGGGATCTACTTCAAACAAATCAAAAGTCTCCTAGTGTTACTGAATTGCAAAGACCAAAATCTCTAAATTGTCATCTCGGAGCAGCAGACAGCTTAGACAGCAAATGCGCATTTCTTTCTTTTCCCCAGCTTTACTGAGGTATGATTGGTAAATAAAAATTGTATACATTTGGGTTGTACAACATGATTTTTAAGGTGTACAATGCGATGATTTCATACAATTTACATTGTGAAATAATTGTGGCAGTCAAGATAATTAACACATCATCACTCATATAGTTATCTTTTTGATACGTGTGGTGAGAATACTTAAGATCTAGTTTCTTAGTAAATGTCAAGTATATAATATGGTATCATTGACTATAATCACCATGATGTACAAGTGATCCCCAGAACTGATTCATCTTGTAACTGCAAGGTTTTACCCTTGGCCAACATCTCCCCATTTCCCCCAGCCCCTGGAAACCACCTACTCTCTGGTTCTATGAGTTCAACTTTTTTAGATTCCATATATAAATGAGATCATACAGAATTTGTCTTTCTGCATTTGCTTTATCTCACTTAGCATAATGTCCTCCAGGCTTATCTATGTTGTTGCAAATGGCAGGATTTCCTTTTTCCTCTATGGCCAAGTGATATTTTTATATATAGTATATATGTGTATATATGTGTGTGTGTATTTATGTATACACACACATATATACACATATATAATATATATTATATATTTATTTCCTTTATTCATTCTATCTGTTGATGGACACTTAGATTGTTTCCACATCTTGGCTATTGTGAAGAATGCTGCAATGAACATGGAGGGCAGATATCTTTTCAATAGATTTGGGTAAGTACCCAGAAGTGGAACTCTGGATCATATCCTTGTTCTATTTTTAATTTTGGAGGGGAACTTCCAAATCGTTCTCCATAGTGGAGAACACCAATTTATATTCCCACAGTGTACAAGGGTTCCCTTTTCTCCACATTCTCACTGATACTTATCTCTTATCCTTTTGATAATAGCTATCCTGATACCTGTGAGGTTTTTTTTTTTTTAAAGTTTATTTATCTATTTTGAGAGAGAGACAGAGGGAGGGAGGGAGGGAGGGAGGGAGGGAGAAGTAGATATAGGGAGAGGGAGGGAATACAAAGCAGACTCTGCACTATCAGCGTAGAGCCAGACATGGGGCCCCATGTCATGAACTGTGTGATCATGACCTGAGCCGAAACCAAGGGTTGGATGCTTAACCAACTGAGCCACCCAGGTGCCCCCTCATTGTGGTTTTGATTTGCAGTGCCCTGAGTGATGTTAAGCCCCTTTTCATACATTTGTATGTTAGTCATTTGTATGTCTTGTTTGGGAAAATGTCTATTTAGGTCTTTTGCTCACTTTTAAATTGGGTTTTTAGTTTTATTGCTATTGAGTTTTATGAGCTCCTTCAATATTTTGGCTATTAGCCCCTTATCAGATATATGGTTTGCAAATATTTATTCCCATTTCATAGGTTGCCTTTTCATTTTGTGATTCTTTGCTGTACAGAAGCTTTTTAGTTTAATGTAATCTCAATTGTTTATTTTGCCTTTGTGGCTTGTTTTCTGTGTCATATCCAAAAAAAAAATCATTGTCCAGACCAATGCCAACAAGCCCTCCCCCCTGTGTTTTCTTCTGGTTTTCTCTAGAAGGTGTTACATTTAAGTATTTAATCCACATTGAGTTGACTTTTTTGTAAAGTCCAATTTCATTCTTTTGCATAAAAGACATATTTCTTTTAGTGTCCATAAAAGGCTGAAGGAAGCCATGTGGCATACTGGTTAAAGAAGAAGGACACTGGTGCCAGGCAATTGTGGGTTCAGATTCAGGTTCTGGAACTCACTGTATTAAGTCTGGATGAGGTTCTTAGACTAAATGCATTACTGTGTGTAAAGTATTTAGCATGGGTACTGGCATTTGGTAAGCACATATATATGTATAATAACGCCAGATTTACAAAATAAAAATCTTCATAGAAAGGCCGTTAGTGACAAAGGAAATATTAAAGGTAAAAACGACTATATATTCTTGAAGTTTCTTTACTGGTAACAGCATAAAAAACCCACAAAAATCAAATTCTTAATATAGCTTTATGAATGAAGAGTTAAACCACTTGGGCATATACAAAGTATATGTAATATAATATACATGTAACATATATACATATGTAACAATACAACATACAACATATGTAACAATAATATACATACAATATAACATGTAAATGCCAGGAAGATGCTGTACTGGTAGAGAATAATGCTTTTATTGCTATGTAACTATTTTAACTATATTCAACTCTATTGCCCAACATCTTATTAGTTCAGATGCAGTATGAAATGCTATGTTGTATGCTACTCTGCACTTGATTTGCTTAGTTATAATATTTGGGATTGTTTGTTACTTTTTACAGTTTTTTATAAACTTGACAGTGAATGAACACTCAATTTTGCTTCAGTTACACAATTATAAGATCTTTTTCATCACACAATTATTCTTTTAAAATTGAATGTGCAAGTACAAATGTCCAGAGTGTAGACAGCTGTCTAAACAATAAGAACTCTATGTATCAGGACAGGTGCTGTTATTATCCCCCAAATCCATAACACAAGTGTTGGGTTTATAAAAAATTTGGAGGAAAAAGACTTAATAAACAACAAAAAAATAAATATCCCAGTAGTAAGTAATTTACTCCATGCACAAGAATCAGAGAATAGTCAATGAAGACTTTAAAGAAAAGTATAGGAGATTGTCCACTGCTTTGGAAGCATTTTGATACCACATAATACCAATTTGGGATGTTTTTTAGAGCTTGCTAAGCCCAAGGCACTGCTTCAGTGTTACTAAGAATCATCTGGCACATTTACAAAACCTGACAAATCAACTTAATTTACAAATTATTAGACTATTAGTTACTTCAGGGCAAGGTCCAACTTACTCTCATGGTTTTGCTAGTACCTCACACAAACTGGCACTTATTAAATGAAGGAGCATGGCCAACTGAAGTCCTACACCTACTGGAAGAAAAGCCATACCGCAGGTCAGTTTGCACTATCCCATATGCTTAAATCAATGGCCAGATTTTCTAAAAGCGGTGGTTCTCAAGTAGGGGAGATATTACCCCCTCGGGGACAATTGGCAATGTCTGGAGTCATTCTTGGCTGTCACAACTGTGGGGATATGATGTCATCTGGAGGGTAGAGGCCAGGGATGCTGCCAAACATCCTATAGCGCACAGGACAGCCCCCCAAAACAAAGAATCATCTGGCCTACAATGTCAATAGTACTAAGGTTAATAAGCCCTGATCTACAAGTTAACTGAATATTTACAATAGCATGAGATAGTCACCCAGAGCAGACCCCATTAAACCCTACCTTGTTTAATTAAAATGTTTCCTTATACAATTCACTACTCATTTTCCCAAAAAGAAATTCTGCTGAAATGGATGGAAATGTGGAAGCAGAATGAAAAACATTCCATTTAACTCCCAACTAATAGACAATTTTTCATACAGCTTTGTGTTTATCACTACACGTGATATTTAGAAACCGTGGGTGAACATAAGTGATGATGGTATGTTTCCACATAAGCTGTTGCTTTTCTCCCAAAAAATATATTGACTTCTGTTAGTGAGACATTTAAAGAGGTCAAATATGGAAGGGCTAGATTGGTGCTCAATCCTGGCATAAGATTAGAAGAGGTAAAGGCAATAATGAAAAAGAAGATAGCTCACATCTTTTGGGTGCTTTCAGTCTTCCAGGCACCATACTAAGCACTTTACATGTGAGTTCATTGAGCTGTAAAGATCTATCAATTTCAGAAATTGAGTGTTCCAGAGAGAATATTCTTTTCTCATTTATATAAACATGGTTTCATAGTTTCTCTTTGACCTCGCTTTTCCTCCTCTAGCCTGAGATCTTCTGGAGGCGAGGGTCTCTTGTCTTATTCATCATTGCAAAGCCAAGGAGCTGGCACTTCACCACAGCATAGGGCATTCATTGCCAGTTTGTTACATGGATAAGGGCATCACTGCTTAGTGAGATATAAATCTAGAGACACTATCTAAAACCCTCCAGATTCTGAGAAGAGGGGCTGCCACAAGTCTAGTCTGTGAGCTCCTCTAAGGGTAGGACATCTCTGTTATCTTTGCATTCACCGTGAATTCGCAGTTACTAGAGAAGAGTCTAGCACACAAGGCACATGGAATATTTTGAATTGAATTTATCTGGAGACTGTACCTATCTTCAGAAGTTCTTCCAAGACAGGGAAATGTGATCCACTCCTTTACTTGGGTCTTGACTCAGCAAATACAGTTTCTCCTGTTTTTCACACATGTTTACAGCTCTTGTGTGATTCCTGCTTTTTAGGGGTTTAGCTTGGATAATAAAAATCAACGGCACTCAGACAAGGTCAAAGGGAGGAGACATTTCACCCGGACAATTTCTTCACTCGGCTATACATTTACCAGTGTGAGGTGCAGAGTGTTTATAGAAGGAAAGGCAAATATTCCTTTCTAAGTCTAACACCGGACTTACCAGCTGCCCAGTTAGCCTGCTGCCCTCTGTGGGGAGCCATCCTGTGGTGCTCCGGTGGATACTGCAGGAAAGGGAGGAAGAAAAGAAGTAGGAACAAATTGAATGTGCTGAGGCAGAAACTATGTCTATTTGGGGCATCTCCCACTGTCAATCTACCCTCCTGATGTTTTATCAACAGAGACAAGAATGACATGTCTTCTGTGTCTCAGCCACTCAAAAAAGTTTTCACTAAAATTCAAAAATTGAACACACTGGCACAACGGCAATGATAAAGCATTAGCTTGCTTTTGTTTTAGAAAAGATGCTTTTTCATTCTCTTCATGAATTAATGTTTATGAAATACTCATATACATGCTTATCTGTCATCAATTGCTTTGAGAAAGTTAAACAGAGAAGTTTCTGCCCTCTGAGTTTCTGTATTGTAGAGAATAAGGGAGAGTAGAAGAAAAGGTTATAGTCTCTTCCTCTAAAATGTCATAACCCAAAATACTATATAAGTAAATGTTTATTGTAACCAGGCAAAACTGACAATAGTATAGATCTGACCGAGCTGAATGGAGAATATATGCCTCAGAGTATGGAGTGGGTAATAAACATATAAAATATAACACCTTCCAACTTCCCTCAACACAACTTCTGGGTTTGTTGGTTCTGAGATAAGAAGAAAAGGTCTCTTAGATAATCTGTGGTCACTTCGGGTCAGTCTCCAACAGCAGATCCCTTCTTGGTCTACTACTCAAGGAGTTGAAAGACCCCACAGTGGGCCGCCAGAGAGCCGTGACACATGCAAAGCACTTGCAACCCGTCTTGTTTTCTTATTTTTCCTGTTTCCATTGGCAGAATTTTTTTCCCTGCCCAAAGCAGAGCCGCAAATGAAAGCAGCTGCCCAAAGTGGAGGAAGTTCAAAGACCGGGAAGAAAGAGAAAGGAGGTGGGGGTCAAATGAGGAAAACAACTGAGGACAGCAGAAGACTCTTGGCAACTCTGCCTTGTACAAAAGTCTAAAACAGAAAACATACGGGGGACAGATGGACTGGTGGCAGCAGTGGGCAAAGTGATGCACCCATAGGGTTTCAAGTGACAACTGAGTATTGTATTTTACACAGACTCACAAACTTCTAATGCTTCCAGGGCAAGAAATATTTCAAAATATCTTCCTTTGAACTTCTGGTGGCCTTTTCTGCTTCCTGCCATATATTCATTCATGTTTCTGAATCATGCTGGAGGTGAAAACCTATTTGAAATTATTGTGTGAATTTCTTCTTTTGGTTTCATTACTTAGGGGTTATCGAGAAAATATAGGTATGGTTATCTTGGAATCTGACTTCAAAAGATTCACTTAGAGGAATTAGTGCAGATCTAGCATTTATTTCTTAATTTCAAGGTTTTAGTGCTTCATTAGATATTAATATTTAATCTTGAAATTATTATAAAAGGATTATAGTTAAAATGTTCCAATTAGTTGCTTTCTTTTGAAGAACTTAAAAGAAGTAAAATAAATACAACTTATGAGACATTTCAGAATACACTTGAAAAACAGGTTTAAAGAATATATAAATACCCTACCATATTTTAGGATTTTTAGCAACATTTTATGCAATTTAACTTTATATACTTATAATACAATGTTATTAATATATGAATTCAAGCATATTGAATGGAATGTGGGAATTCCAAAACAGATTGGAAAACTCAATGGACTGCAGATTCTGGGAGGACACTTGTTTGAATATATTCACAAGTCAAGCATCTACATTTTTAGCACAAAAATTTTCTATTGCTTCTTTAAAAAAAATATATCTACAAAGCAAGACTGACTGTGAAATAGGACCTGCAAATGTTTGATCTACGTAGAAATTTCAGGAACGTAACTGCAGAACAGTAAACACTTTTTACAGACTGACTGCCAAATCTAGAAGTCTTTTCTTTCAGTCAACACTTTCCCACCATCGTGAGAACCATTTCTCATTAACAACCAAATTGTTTTCAGATGCTGTGCTATAAGGGGTTTCCTTAGAAACCATTTGGTAAAAGACTGTGGCTTTCTTCCATAGAATCTCAAGCAGTGAAAAGGCAGATTTTCTGGCATAAATCAAACCCAATTTCTAGGGTTCACTAAACCCTTTCTCCTCAAAATAATGTTTTGTGACTTGATCTTAGCAGTTAATAGTACATGCAGGAGAGCTGGTGTGAACCAGTTTTGAATGAATCTTATTCCATTTCTTTTGTAATTCAACTGAAATCATTTCCAGGGCTTGTTATACCTTGATGAAGGTTTAACTGCACAACTAATGGACAAAATAGTACATTTCATTGTACGGCAAAATCTGTAAATTTTTTTCTACTAAGTTTGCCCAGGTGGATTAATCTTTATATTGATAGGATAATACTATCTCTTCTAATTTCAGAGTTGTTCTTGCTTATAAATACACTTTTTTTAAAAAAAAGTTAGGCAACAAATAAGTTTTTTGTACTAAAAATATACACATTTCCTCTGGCTAGTATATACACAAATATATACAAATAATGTTTTAGGGAGTTTCTAGATGCATGCAAATTCATAAGAAATACACTGAAAAGAAGCATTTGTATCAATAATTATGTCTCAGGTGTGGACTTGGCAGAATACCTTAAACGGAAATCTAAAATTATTACTGGGATGTAATCACGATTTTCTGTATCTTCATACCTTTTGCACACCTTGTTCTTTTTGCCAGCAATGTGTGTCTGGCTACCCAACAAATCTTATTCCTCCCTCAGACTCTGCTCAACCATCTTCTCAGTCATTTATTCATTCACTCATTCATTCTATAACTTTTTAATGAGCACCTACTATCTGCTAGATTCTATGTTAGATGCTGGAGAGAACAAGACAATGTCCTTTCCTCATGAAGCTGCTGGCTGAATCTGAATCAGTCATCCTTCCCTAACTTCAGACACAGCTACTACAATTTAGCCACTTGACAAGAATCTAAGAGCATTTACTAGGTACTAATTCTAGACAGTTGCCATATTATACATAGTGCAATCATTTATCTATGAATCTATGTCACCTCTTTGTGTGAGCTCTTTGAGGAAAAGAGCCTTTATATATTTTTGTATTCTCAATACCTAGCACCATTTCTGGAACACAATAGGAAAAAAATAAATTCTTGTTGAATAAATGATTAAACTAAAATATTCTAGCTAATAAAACAAGCTTTCTTCTACTTGAAAACAATCAATAACATGCCATGGGTTTATAAAAGTATTGGTCCCGATTTGCTGAAAACTTAAGCTAAGCATTTTAGAGAGATGAAAGATGGAAATCTGTTGATGAAAATCAATTAGAGAGATGAAAAATGGACAAACTGTTCTAAGAAGTTTGGCAACTAGATTCTAGTTGCTGCCATATTACCAGGCAAGTCTTTCCCAAGATTGAGTTAATAAGCTTATAGGATGATCCACCTAAGTTCAAAAAGATAATCCAAAATGGAATTGGTCTTCTTAACTAGATGACAAGTCTTATGGCAATTTGGTTTGAGGGTATTTGAATTAAAAAAATTCAACCCTTTGTTTCCAAAGTCATCTCACTGGGAGTAAATGCCCCAAATCCCTACCCTATAAAGCCCTTTAAGACCTGGCACTCTGCCCCCACCTCTCCATGCTCATCTCCTGCCACTCACTCCCTCTTTTCCACGTGTGCCTACCAGACTAACCTCCGTGCTATTATTCCTTGATATCCGAGCAGTTCTGCCCTAGGACCTTGGCTTCTCCCTCTGCCTAGAAGGCTCTTCTTCACATACCTTCAAAGCTCACTTTCTTCTTCCTACACTCTTTGCTCAAATGTCACCTTTTCAGTGAGGCCTTCCTTGACACCAAATCTCAAACAGCAGTCCTGCCCTCTCCACTCCCAAGCACCCCCTAAACCCTTTACCCTGCTTTCATTTCTTCATAGTATATCCATCCCCATCTGACATACTATGTACTTACTTTTGTTTCTTTTGGTCTGTTTTCCCTAGTAGAATGTAAACTCTACAAGGCTAAGTATTTTGACTATACCCTTAGTGATTAGAAGTGTGCCTTACACATAGAAGACACCCTCTAAATATTTATTGAGTGAACTGAGTTGATTAACCTATCAAAAACTGTATTCAGTATTAATTATTTATGTTGTAATGTGCTAATAACTGTGGACTACAAATATGGTCATAGAAACCCCCTGAATTTGTGGATTCAGAATTTGTTTTGATCTGATATGTACCTGAAACTGATTCAGAAGCCCAAACCTACCTAGCACAACTCTACTGCTGCACTTTTGTCACCCAGATCTTCTTGCCTCAAAATCACTACACTGGAGAAGGCAGTTTTGTGAATACCAACAGATTTATAAACATTTCCTGTCTATATGAAATCGGGATGGAAGTAGGGACATGATTCCCCCCCCCCCCCCAACACACACACACAAAGTAGTTTTAATCCAGTTGGGAACTTCAAGTTGAAAGCATCATTTCCTCTATAGAGAAATTCTTGTAAGAAAGTTGCAAGCATAGCTAATTATTTCTAAGTGGGAAAAAAAGCTTTAAATTAGAAAACTAATTTCACTGACTATTGAGGGATCTTTTTGCTTTATAAAACTATGGAAATGAATCAGTGATTATAGTGTGTTCAGTCAAAGTCATCAAATGCAAGAAAAGATCAATTATCATAAGGTTGTCAACATTTGTAAGACATTTAAGATGCATTAAAAAAGTCAACTGTCCACATGTTCTAATTGAAAACATTTAATTACCTTCTTTCTTTCCCTATCTCTGATAATTATCTAATTCATCTCAAAATTCCCTGTAAAATATTAATGTATTAAGTTAGAAATAACCAGTTATTTGATTTGGGTTTATGTCATATTATCTTATACTTAATTCTCATAGAGATATAATAAAAAGCCTCAAGGGCTTACTTCAAATTTATGATAAATAAAATTGAGAATATTCTATTAAGTAATTCTCCCAGCTATTAAGCCATTCCCTACTTAGTATTAGCCAGTTACTACCTTAGTTCTACTGATATTTCCAAAATTTTTTCATAGCATTTATTCCCCATCAACAAACATACATGTACATGTGTGTATACACATGCATATACACACATACACAAATACATAGAAATCTTGGTCAAACCCTACTTTTCAGCTTCATCTATGGTGTCCTATAACCTTTCACTCAAGCTACTGACTTTCTTTCCTGATCCCTGAAGTTTCTTAAGTGGCAGAGTGTTTTAATTTGCAATCTAGTATTGCTTTTAATTTGAAGCTGGCTTGGCATTCTCATTCAGTACTCACTGACACACTTCAGGAACTCAACCCTCACATACATTTTCTTTTTTAACTCTCAAAATACATAGGAGACTGTTAAACCTGGACTAGATTAAGCAGCAGATATGTTGAGTCTTCAGCAACAAGGGCTAGAGTCATCGGGGAGAGGTCTGGTCCATGCCACTGGTATGATGAACAATTCATTCCGAGTTAGCCAGGATTTTCCCAGTTTAATACTGAGATTCCCATGTCCCAGTAATCCCCTCAGTCCTAGGCAAGCCAAGACAGCTGGTCACCCTCATGGATGTCAGGATGAAGGAAACTGGACTGACAGGAGCCTGGTCTCTTAGTGTGGCCCAGTGAGCTACTTCCAAAGGAACAGTAAGTGCGGATGTGGCTCTAAGAGTCAGGCCAATGGAATCTGATTCAGTTGGTGAGGCAGGAACAGCAATGCCTATAGACAGATAGCAAGAACTGGAATGCAATAATTTGCTATTGGGTTAATGTGACCTCATGGGTATTTATGGAGCGCAAAACACAAAGCCTGTGCAAGGAAAGCTAGCCTAGGCTCTGATCATTTGGTAATATTAATGGCAGTGAAATGCTCTCTGACCTGCTGGGAATGAGTTTGCTGGTGGAGAACTTCCAATTACATCTGCAAAATCGATGGAACACAGTCATGGATGAAATTAACATTCAAATGGGCTCAGGGTTACATAGCTAGGAAGAGGCACAGCTAAATTTTAAACCTAGATCTTTCGGCCCACATGTCTGTTGCTCAGGCATTGAAATAAAGGTTATAGTATAAATTTTACTCACAGAAATCCATTTTCTTATAATAGTTGTGTCCATATCATTCTCTGTTTTCTAGATTGTTAAATTCTATGGGGGTAAAGACTATTCTTCATTTATTTTTGTGTCCTTTAATTAGCAAAATATTCACAAGAGAATGAACTTTTGACAATTGTGGTTGAATTAGATAAAAGAGACTTGCATATTCCTACTTGTTAACTTTACTCTTATTTGGTATTTTTGCTTGCCTCATGGAATAGCCTTCTTTAAATTCTATTCAACTGCCAAAGCCCAACTTAAGTTTTAGAATCTTTACTTGAGGTCATAGAGATCTCTCTCTTTTCTGAACTCTACCTCAGCATTTAATCTTTCTTGTATTTAATTCTTCTTATTCTCAGAGGTGTCGCTAGCTCATTTGTACCCTTCACTATTATGCTTCAGCAGACAGCCAATCAACACTGGTTACTTGAAATCCAGAAGAAAAAGTCTGTCAATAAATTTGTTCTCTTAATCAACAACTCAAAACAGGAATGAACATTCAAAACAGGAAAAGAATTCTTAACTTCCTAACAGCAGCCAGACATTACTATAGTCTGGGTGTTGCTATTTAGTGTGCAAAAGAATTCTTTTTGTCCTTTATGAGGAAGTTAGCTTTACCACATCTGAAACATGGAGACTGTCAGTAGATTGATAAGGTTTTTAAAAAAAGAAGAAATCATTTCCTTACGAAAAGACATTCTCAGCAATTTCTAAAAGAGAAAAATATTAATATATAGTTTGTATTGATGCTGTTAAAATAGAGTTCTTGGTATAAAAACTAATAAAAACCCAATTACTTTTGGGGAGCTACCTTGCAACAAGCTTAGTTGTAAAAATCAAGTTTAGAGCATCATTATTTCCACGTGATTGACTGAGGGAAACAGATGAGACAATCAACATATGAGGACTATTCCACTTACTAAGTATGGAAGTAAAAACAATACTTTCTACTTTTAAATCCAGACTTTTGCTTATTCGTTTTTGTTTTGTAATCATTAAGATTCTGTATTACAGGGTTTTCTGGGTGGCTCAGTCGGTTAAGCATTGGACTTCAGCCCAGGTCATGATCTCTCAGTCTGTGAGTTCGAGTCCCGTGTCGGGCTCTGTGCTGACAGCTCAGAGCCTGGAGTCTGCTTCAGATTCTGTGTCTGCCTCTCTCTCTGTCCCTCCTCAACTCTGTGTCTCCCCTTCTCTCTGCCCCTCCCTGACTCACACTCAGTCTCTCAAAAACGAATAATTGCGAAAAAAAAGAGAGAGAGAGAGAGAGAGAGAGATTCCATATTACAAAAAGTCTGGATTTCTTCCTCTCATCCAAATCTTTAGCATATTATTTTCCAAGGCCTGCAGAAACTTAGTATGTAACTGACTTTTGTCAGTGTCAGGTAATTATGAAGTAAAAGTCACACCAAAAACATATTTCCTGATTCCCATATTTAGTACCTAAAAAAAAAAAGAATATTTTTTCCAGTTCAAGATTATAGTCTGAATAATTCCAAAATCTTATAATCTATATGTGATATAGAATGACTGTACATATTCAGTCATTTTGAGAGGGTGCAAGTGAGCAAGGGGCAGAGAGAGAGAGAGCGAGAAGTGGGGCTCACTGGGACTCATGTTTTTACCCGAAGTGGGGGTCTTATTTACCCAAAGTGGGGCTTGAGCTCATCCAAAGTGGGGCTCGAGCTCACCCAGTGTGGGACTCAGACTCACAAACTGTGAGATCATGACTTGAGCTGAAGTCAGATGCTTAATGCCTGAACCACCCAGGCGCCCAAATGACGGTGCATTTAAAAACACTGATGCTAGGGACACCTAGATGGCTCAGTTGGTTAAGCATCTGACTTTGGCTCAGGTCATGATCTCACAGTCCATGAGTTTGAGCCCTGCATTGGGCTCTCTGCTGTTAGCACAGAGCCTGCTTTGGATCTCTGTCTCTTTCTCTTTCTGCCCCTCTCCCTCTGGAGCTCTCTCTCTCTCTCTCTCTCTCTCTCTCTCTCACTCTCTCTCTCAAAATAAATACATTTAAAAAAAAAACTGATGCTAAAATCAGAGACTGATTTACTATGAAGCTAATGAAGTACAACCTCCAAGGCTCCTTTGCACAGTTCCCCTCCAAGGCAATGAATTTAATGATCATACATTTTTGTACAATTTTTGAAGTAAAATACATTAACTACAATTAAGTTAGAAGCAGTGTTTCTATTCTTTATGACTTCATCACCTTTCCTCATGTTAGGTGTGCCAGAGTGGCCACATGCATCTTGGGATCCAGCTAAGAAGATTCAGTTAGGGATATATGTAGCTTGGATTTAGTGGGATAGGCTTATGTGGTCTGCAGAGTTTATGTATCAGTAAATTGTAACTAGCCAACCAAATTCAAGACTGGCTTCTAGCAATAATCCTATCATTCTGTGAATTGACACATCCATAACTGTGATGCAATGATGAGTCCAGAGGTCATATTATGGCATGAATGTGTCTTATAACTGGAAGTGTGTAGCTAAGTCCAAAAGACATTTGAGAGAGGTATTTTCAAATTAGACAGCAATATTAAAAATTTAGAACACAATTGCTAATATCAAGTTTAATAGTGAGTTGTGAACTAAACAACAACAACAAAAAAGCTTTTCTTCTAACAATAAAAAATAGGACCTCTAACTCTACCCATGAAAGATTTTGACTTCCCACTGTAGACAACTAAACTAGACAAAATATATGAAATATGGCCTCCAGATACTGCACAAAAGGCAATGCAGGCTTGTGATCTCTGAAAGAAGGGTCATGAATTAGTAGTAGGATCAAATTATTTCCAAAATAGAGGCCTACAATAACAAGGTTTAAACGCAAGCCTTGGAAGGATAAAGCCAATATGCTTAACTGCACACTGGAAAAAGCCCAATACTCTTTAAAGAACTGCAGCAAAATCCAGTAACCAACCATAAACTTTAGTACTCAATAGTAAAATTCACAAGGTCTAGCATCTTGGAAAAGTATTAGGCATGCAAAGGAGTGAGATATTATTACCCATAATCAAGAGAAAAATTAATTAATTAGAAACATATCCAGAAACAGCCACAGATCAGGAGAAAATATTTACCAAAGACATATAAAATGGAAAACTGTTATCCAAAATGTACAAAGAACTCCTAAAACTCAACAGTAAAAACACAAACAGGGAGCCTGGGGGGCTCAGTTGGTTAAGCGTCCAACTATTAAGAACTTTGGCCAATTAAAAAATTTTTTTAATGTTTATTTATTTTTGAGAGAGAGAAAGTGCACATGTAGGGAAGAGGCAGAGAAAGAGGGAGACAGAGGATCTGAAGCAGGCTCTGTGCTGACAGCAGAGAGCCAACATCAGGCTCCAACCCACAAACCCTGAGATCGTGACCCAAGCCAAACTGGTCACTTAACCAACTGAGCCACCTAGGTGCCCCTAAAATCTTTGGCTATGCTGACAGTGCAGAGCCTGCTTGAGATTCTCTCTCTCCTTCTCTCTCTGTCCTTCCCCTGCTCCCTCTCTCAAAATAAACTTAAAAAAAAAAAGAAAAGAAAGAAAAACATGGAAGGATTTTAAATGTATATTACTAAGTGAAAGAAGCCAATCTGAAAAAACCTACATACTACATGATTCCAACTATATGACATTCCAGGAAAGGCAAAACTATGGAGATGATAAAAACATAAAAAGTTGCCAGGAGTTAGGGTTGAGGGAGGAATGAATAGGCAGAGCACAGAGGATTTTTAGGGCAGTGAATCTACCCTAAGTGGGGATACATGTTATTATACATTTGTCCAAACCTAAAGAATGTACAATCCCAAGAATGAATCCTAATGTAAACTATGGACTCTGAGTGATAATGATGTGTCAATGTAGGTGCCCTCATTATATAACAAATGCACCATTCTAGTGGAGGATGTTGATAATAGGGGGGCTATACAAATGTGGGGACAGGAGGCATATGGAAAATCTCTCTACTTTCCATTCAATTTTGCTGTGAACCTAAAACTGCTCTAGAGGTGCCTGGGCGGCTCAGTTAATTAAGCGTCCAACTCTTGATTTCGGCTCAGGTCATAATCTCACGGTTTGTCAGGCTCTGTGCTGACAGCTCAGAGCCTGGAGCCTGCTTTGGATTCTATGTCTGACTCTCTCTCTGCCTCTCCCCTGCTTGTGTCTGTCTGTCTGTCTGTCTCTCTCTCTCTCAAAAATAAATAAATATTAAAAAAAAAAGAATAAAATAATTAAACCTGAAGAAGCAAACAAACAGAGCATCAGTAACCTGTGGGACAATATCAAGTAATCTAACCTATGTATAATCATAATTCTAGGAGGAAGGGTATGTGACATAAAAATATTTGAAGAAATAATGGCTGAATGTGCCCAAATTTTATAAAAACTATAAACCAATGGATCCAGGAATCACAATAAGTCCAAGTAAAAGAAACATAAAGAAAATCAAGCTAAGGTAAATCACAATCAAATTGCTGAAAATCAGTGATAAAAAGAAAATCTTCAATGACCAGAGGAAAAAGATACATTATATTCAGAGGGACAAAGAAGAAGAGCCAATTTCTTATCAGAAGTAATTCAAGCCAGAAGAAAATGGAAAGGCCACTTTAAAGTGCTGAAGGAAACTATCAACCAACAATTCTAAACTCATCAAAAATATATTTTAAAAAAGAAACATGGACTTTTTAAAAAATGAACAAAAGCTGAGAGAATTCATCACTAGTAGGCCAGTACAAAAACAAATGTAAAAGAATTTTTTCAATCAGGGAAAAATGATACCAGACAGAAATTTGGACTTACATCAAGAAATGGTGAGTGCCAGAAATGGCAAATATGTGGACAAATATAAAAAACACATTTATCTCATTTTTATTATCTTTAAAAAATAATTATTTATCTGTTTATATTTATAATTATAATTATATCATGTAATATATACTATAAAAATATATTTTATATTTATATATTATAAAGTATATAAACATATAAAATTAAAATGTATGACAAAGGAGTATAAAAGATAAGGAGGAATGTCATTGTATTATTTGAATGTAGACCATGATAAGTTAAAGGTATATGCTAAAAAACCTAAAGCAACAGCTAAAAAAATAAAATGAAACCAGCCAATTAGTGGAGATTAAGTACCCAATTAATATTTTTAAAAGCAAAAAAAAAAAAAAAAAGAAAAGGGGGAAATTAGATGGAATAAATAGCAAATAAATAGTAAGATGGTAGACATAAACCAAGTAGTATTAATAATTATATAAAATGTAAAGATTGAAACAGTATAATTGAAAATATAGATGTCAAATTGGATTTTTTAAAAAAAGGATCCATTTATATGCTGTATACAAGAAATTCATTTTAAATACAGAGATAGAGATAGAGATAGAGATAGAGATATAGAGATAGAGTTAGAGATAGGCTAAAAGTAAAAGGATGGAAAAATATATACTCTGAAAATACTACTCAAAAAGAAAGGTGTAATAGCTGTATTACTAGTAAGGTCATTGAATCAGTAATCAGAAAATTTTTTTAACAAAGAAAATTCTAGAATCAGATGGCTTCACTTGTGAATTCTACATTTATATAATAATTCATTCTAATCTTTCTCAAACACTTCCCAAAAATTGAAAAGGAGGGAACACTTCCAAACTCATTTTACCAGGCCACCATTACCCTGCTACCAAAGCTAGACAAGGGTACAACAAGAAAACATTATAGGCAAATATCCCTGATAAACATAAAGGCAAAAATCCTCAATAAAACATCAGCAAACTGAATTAAAGAATACATTAAAAGGGAGGCACCTGGGTGGCTCAGTCAGTTAAGTGTCTTCCTTTGGCTTTGGTCATGATCTCATGGTTTGTGGGTTCGAGTCCCGCATCAGGCTCTCTGCTGTCAGTGAGGAGCCCACTTCGGTCTCTCTATCCCCCTCTCTCAGCCCCTCTCCCACTCATGCTCTCTCTCTCAAAAATACATAAAATTTTTTTTAAAAAGTTAAAAAAGGGTGCCTGAGTGGCTCAGTCATTTAAGCATCAGACTCTTGATCTTGGCTCAGGTCACGATCTCACAGTTTGAGTTCAAGCCCCACATTGAGTTCTGAGCTGACAGCTTACAGCCTGCTTGGAATTTTCTTGGCCTCCTTCTCTCCCTACCCAACTCATGCTCTCTATCTCTCAAAAATAATAAATAAGTGAACTTTAAAATAATTTAAAAAAAAGATAACTAAAAAAAAATAATACATTAAAAAGATAATATACCATAATCAAGTAGGTATTATTCCAGGAATTCAAGGATGGTTCAGCATCCCCAAATCAACTAAAGTAATAGTCCACATTAACAAAATGGAGGATAAAAATCACATGATCATCTCAATACATACAGAAAAAGTATTTGACAAAATTGAACATCCATTCATGTTAAAAAAAAAAATCTCCACAAAGTGAATATAGAGGGACTATACCTCAACATAACAGAAGCCATATATGACAAGTTCACACCTAATATCACATTTAGTTTTGAAAAGCTGAAAGCTTTTCCTCTAAGGTTAGGAGCAAGATAAGGATGCCCAGTCCGGCCACTTTAATTCAACATTGTACTGGAAGTCCTCGGCAGAGCAACCAGGCAAGAAAAAGAAATAAAAAGCATCCAAATCAGAAAGGAAGAAATAAAACTGTCTCATTTGTAGGTAACATGATATTAGATATAGAAAACTCAAGTGACTCCACCAAAAACTATTAGAACTAATAAACAAATTAAGAAAAATTGCAGAAAACATAATCAATACACAAAATTTAGTTGTGTTTCTATACAATAATAATGAACTATCAGAAAGAGAAATTAAAGAAATAATAATATTTACAAAAGCATTACAATGAATAAAATACCTAAAAATAAATTTATCCAAAGAGGTGAAAGATCTGTATTCTGAGAACTAGAAGACATTGCTGAAAAGAATTGAAGAAAACACAAATAAATGAAAGATGTTCTGTGCTCATGGATAAAAAAAATTAATACTGTTAAAATGTCCATACCACCCAAAGTAATCTGCAGATTCAATGCAATCCCTATCAAAATTCCAATGACATTTTTCACAGAAATAGAACAATCCCAAAATTTACATGGAACCATGAAAGACCCCAAATAACCAAACCAATCTTGAGAAAGAACAAAGTTGGAGGCATCACACTTCCTAATTTCAAATTGTATTACAAAGCTATCATAATCAAAGCAGTATGCTATTGCCATTAAAAAAGACACATAGGTTAATGGAATAGAATACAGACTTCAAAAATGAACTCACACATACATGGCCAATTAATTTACAAACGAGTTAAGAACATACAATGGGGAAGGGACAGTCTGTTCAATAAATGAAAACTGGACAGCACATGCAAAAGAATAAAACTGGACACCTATATTACACCATACACAAAAATCAACTCAAAATGGATTAAAGACTTGATTGTAAGATCTGAACTTTGTAAAAGTGTCCTCCAAGAAGAAAACATGCCCTTGACATTGGTCTTGGCAATGATTTTTTAGATTTGACACCAAAAGCAAAGGTAAGAAAAACAAAAATAAGTAAGTGGGACTATATCAAACTAAAAACTTGTGCACAGCAAAAGAGACCATTTTAACAAAATGAAAAGGCAACCTATAGATGGAAGAAAATATTTGCAAGTCGTATATCTTATAAGGAGTTAATATCCAAACTACATAAAGAGTTATACAACTCAATGGCAAACAATCTGGGCAGAGAAATGGAATAGACATTTCTTAAAGAAGATATACAAATAACCAATAAGTATATGAAAAGGTGCTCATCATCACTCATCATCAGGGAAATGCAAATCAAAACCACAATATCACCTCATACTTCTTAAAATGACTGTTATCAAAAAAGAAAAGAGATAACAAGTGTTGGCAAGAATGTGGAGAAAAAGTCAGAGGGAAAGTGGGTGGGGGGATAGGCGATATGGTTGAAAGGGAAATGGAGCTACAGGCTTCTAGTTATGTTACGAATGAGTCACCAGAATAAAAGGCACAACATAAGGAATACAGTCAGTGATACTGCAATAGTGTTGTATGGTGACAGATGGTAGCTCCACTTGTGGTGAGCATAGCAGAATGTATAGAAAAGTTGAATCACTATGTTGTACACCTGAAACTAATGCAATATTGTGTGTCATCTATATTTTTTTTAAAGAGGATGTAGAGAAAAAGGAATCTTTTTGCACCATTGGTGGGAATGTAAATTGGTGCAGCCACTATGGAAAATAATACAGGAAAACAACCAACTTAAAATAGAATCATGACATTATTTGGAAATCCTATTCCTGGTATATATGCAAAGAAAATGAAAACAGGATCCTGAAGAGATATCTGCACTCCCATGTTCATTACAGTATTATTTCCAATAGCCAAGATATGGAAACAACCTAAGTCTCCATCAATGGATGAATGGATAAAGAAGATATGTTATACTCTCTCCCTCTCTCTTGCTCTGACCCTACCCACTTGTGCTCTCTCTATCTTTCTCTCTCAAAAATAAATAAACATTTTTTAAAGGGGGGGCACCTGGGTGGCTCAGTCGATTGAGCATCCAACTCTTTTTTTATTAAAAAAAATTTTTTTTAACGTTTATTTATTTTTGAGACAGATAGAGACAGAGCATGAACGGGGGAGGGTCAGAGAGAAGGAGACACAGAATCTGAAACAGGCTCCAGGCTCTGAGCTGTCAGCACAGAGCCCGATGTGGGGCTCGAACTCACGGACCGTGAAATCATGACCTGAGCCAAAGTCGGCCGCTGCTTAACCGACTGAGCCACCCAGGCGCCCCAAGCATCCAACTCTCGATTTTGGCTCAGGTCATGATCTCACAGTTTGTGGGATTAAGCCCCGCATCAGGCTCTGTGCTGACAGCATGGATCCTGCTTGGGATTCTCTCTCCCCCTCTTTCTGCTCCTTTCCCACTCACGTGCTCACTATCTGTGCCCCCCCCCCCAAAATAAATAAATAAACCTAAAAAAAAAGAAGATATGTATATACAATGGACTATTATTCAGCCATAAGAAAGAAGAGATTCCTGCCATTTGAGACAATATGGATGTACTGTGAGGGCATTATGCTAAGTTAAATAAGACAGAGAAATACAAATACTGCAGGGTTTCACTTATATGTGGCATCTTAAAAAAAAAAAAGTCAAACTCATAGAAACAAATAGAAAAGCGATTTTGGGGATAGGGAATGGGAGAAATAGGTAGAGGTTGGTAAAAGGATACAAACTTTCCACTGTAAGATGAATGGAGGTCTGAGATCTGTATAACACAGTGACTATAGTTGATAACACTGTACTGTATATATACAGTACATATATATATGTACTATATATATATATATAATTGAAATTTGCTAGGAAAGGAGAACTTATTTTTTTTTTATTTTTTTTTATTTTTTAATATATGAAATTTACTGTCAAATTGGTTTAGGAAAGGAGAACTTAAATGGTCTCACCAAAAAAAAAATTTAAAAGAGAAATATGTGATGTGATAGATATGTTAATTAACTAGATGGTAGAATCATTTCATAGTGTATATGTACATCAAATCACCATAATGCAGACTTCAAATATCATACAATTTATATGTCTATGATACCTCAGTAAAGCTGAAATTTAAAAATTATTAAAAGGTTAACACAAAAATAGAACTACCCAATGATTCAGCAATTGCACTACTAGTGTTTATAGAAGCATTATCAACAGTAGCCAAACTATGGAGAGAGCCCAAATGTCCATCTGCTGATGAATGGATAAAGATTGGTATGTATACACACATACAATGGAATATTACTCAGCCATCAAAAAGAATGAAATCTTGCCATTTGCTATGATGTGTGTGGAGCTAGAATGTATTATGATAAGTGAAATAAGTCAGTCAGAGAAGGACAAATACCATATGGTTTCGCTCATATGTGGAATTTAAGAAACAAAATAGATGAACATATGGGAAGGGGGGTGGAAAAAGAGAAAAGAAGGAAATAAACCACAAGAAACTCTTAATGATAGAGAACAGACTATGGGTTGATGGAGGGAAGTGGGTGGAAGATGGGCTAGATGGATGATGGGTACTAAGGAGGGCACTTATTGTAATGAGCACTGAGTGCTGTATGTAAGTTATAAATTACTGAATTCTGCTGAAACCAATATTGTACTGTATGTTAACTAAAATTTAAATTTAAAAAAGGAAATCATTAATTAAAAAAACAGTATATGTGATATATTTATAATAATTTTATCACTATTCATTCAATAAATATGTAATAAACATGGGGAAGGAATAAATAATCAAAGACTGACTTTTATGTCACAGGCATGCTATTGTATTTAATCACCAAAGATACGCTTTGAGACAGGCATTAGTATCACCAATTTATTAATAAGACAGGTGAAATTCAGAGATTAAATAGTTTCCTTAATGATACATAACAAGCCGGAAGAATCTGAATGACAAGAAAACCCACTTCTTTCCTTTATACCATTCTGTTTTTTTCTGCTGGCTCACATAGATAATGCAAACATGAATATGATATTGCCTTTAAATAGTCAGTAAAATAAAGTGTTTAAATAAAAAAATTATTATAGGCTAATACATAAAAATGCATGTAATCTTTTTAGAAAAGAGCCCGGCATAAAGGATCCACTATATATTAGTAGTTATCACTGTTGTTGGCTCCAGGTAACCTGCTGCACTGTTCTGAGTTGTCATTTCTTAATCTGAAAAAGGGCAATGTTTATGAGCCATAATATTATGAAATATAAACCATATTTTATCTCAAGATAGTATACTGTTAAATTTTTATTTAAATCTATTGTTATTTAACAAAGCCCCAAAGTGTAAAAATATCCTAATAAGAAATAGTGTTTTATTAAATTCTAGTCACTAAAAAGAAAAAAAAAAAGCCAAAGTTGGGCAGATCTGTACAATAAAAAGCTAGAAAGTAAGTTTTTACAAATAAACATATAATATAAACACATTTAGTTCTCCATAGCTATTTATTGATTGATTGATTTGCATAAAGGAATAAAACCAAATCAAGATTCACAGAAACAAAGTCATTCTGTTATCAGGAATCTTCATTTATTTAAGCTCTCCTCCCTCTCAGAGGATTCCCACAAAAAGTGATGTCACACTGAATCTAATCACATGGAGGAAAAACCTGAAATAACACTTTAATATCATCAAAGCTTTGAACTACACATGCCATCATAGACATCCACATCTTGTTATTGGCTAGGATCTAACCACATAGACACTCTTATTAAAAGAACTATTTTTTAGTATGCTTACTCTTAATATAGTAGGAAGTTATAGGTTCCGATCCTGGTGTGCATAAAAAGATAAACTCTGTAAGAAAACTAAAACACAATTTGCATTCAAACTTGTTGGTTACATTCAATTTTAATTATAGGCGATTCTTTTAGGATTTGCTTTGAAACAAAAAGGAATCTCTTTGAGAAATATAACTGACATCTATAATGTGAATGCAGGCAAAAAAAAAAAACAATGTAAAATAGTGGATACTATTTTAAAAAATGTATGATTAATAACAGTCATTTGTTTCTCAGGCTGTTACTGGAACTGCAAAATAGAGTTGTCCTCTTATCTCAGAGGAACAGCCGTCCTGCTCACTTCCAAATAACCCCCCAGCACTGTACTTGATGGCCTTCCCTAAAAACTATGCTTAAGTTGTATAGCTGTTTCTGTATCTGTGTCTCTATCTTCATTTCTGAATCTATACCTATTGCTGTGTAATTTATCACCATATCTATCTTTCTCAATGCAGTTTTTGCCTCAAACTACAATCCTATTTTTCTTTTACTAACACATCTCCAGGAAAAAAAGAAAAAAGCAGTTTCCACTTTAAGTGCTCACTAACTCCTTCCTTAGGGCCTTGCCATATAGCTTCCTACCTCACTACATCTCTAAAGCAAGTAAAAATCCTTTCTACTGGGTTGATTAGTGTCCCTTCTCCCTCAAATTTATGCCTACCCAGAACCTGTGAATACAAACTTATTTGGAAATGGGTCTTTGCAGATGTAATAAAGTTAAGATGAGACCATACTAGATTAGAGTGGGTTGTAATCCAATGACTGATGTCCTAATAAGAAGAAAGAAATCTGGAGACTGAGACACAGACACTCAGAGGGAAGATGGCTATGTGAAGAAGGAGCCAGAAAACGAAGAAATGCCGAGGACTGCCAGTAACCACCAGAAGCTAGAAGAGGCAAGGAAGGATTCTTCCTTAGAGTGTTAGCAGGGAGCATGGCCCTGCTGATACCTTGATTTGGGGCTTCTGTCCTGCAAAGGTGTGAGAGAGTTAGGTTTCTGTTGTGTTGAGCCATCCAGCTTGAGGTATGTTGTTGCTAGAAAACTAATACATCCTCCTAATCACAAAATCCAGTTGCCCCTCACTTTCCTTGGTTTAAAGAAAATTTTATAGTAAAATTCCTCCATTGGATTTGAAGACTCCATTAATATCCCTGTGAGCTCCTTTCCCTCCCTTTTTGCCTTTTTGTGGGCTTTCTCCAAAACTCTTTGCTCTTCTTTTCATTCCTTCTCCTATAAGACCTCTCCTATTCTCATGATTTTAACTCAATACAGATAACTTCCAAACCGAAATCTTCGACTCTGACCTATCTTCAGAGCTTTACATCCTACGTTTTTACCAATAGTAATTTTTAAATTCTGCGATTTGTTTTGTTTTATTTTTATTTTTACAGGCAATTTTTCTGATAAAAGTGCATAGCCACTTATATGTGCTAAGCACGTTACATATATTAACTTGATAACATTCATAACAACCTCATGAAGCCATTACTATTATTATGCCTTTATAATAGCCGTTACTATTATTAAGATGAGAAAGTTGTGTGAAGCACTGAGTGGTGACATTAACTTGTCCAAGGCCCTGCAGTCGGTAAGTTATGGAGCTCGATACAGACCTACACAATTTCACGGGGTACAGTAATTCTTAAGCATTTAGGCAACTCAGACTTTTTTGAGAATTTGCTGTAAACGTAGTTATTCTCCACAGAAAAATTCTTTCCCATAAAATTTTAGAGAGTTCAAGAATCTCTTAGAAGTCCACTTACGGATCCTAAGTTAAGAACACCTGTATTGGAAAAAACTGAATTACCATGGACATTAGGAATAAGAAAAAAAGAACTGGATTCAACAATCTGATTTGATCCATTAATTTGACTCCCTAGGAAAAGATAATTTCTGCTACACTCAGCAAGTTAGTAGATCTTTATCATAAAGAAAATGGTGAACATCATGCTCATTCATTCAACTCAAGTTAATGAATGGCTCCTAGTCGAGAAGGGAAAACAAAATACTTAAACAATTGTTTGCTAATTTTAAGACAAATACTTAAACAAACATAAGAAAATGCAATAGTTATGACAAGAACAATAACGTTTGTGGATATGTGGAGAATAATATAAAAGGATGGTGGTGAACAAGTAGATCAGATTAGAAAATCATTTTAATTAGGTTAAAAAATCCATGCAGGAGATGATTAGAGAGACTCTAACAAAATGCAGTGGAAATAATCTTTCCCAATGGGTAAAAAGGAATAGGGTTACAAGGGTTACAAATGAGACAAAATTTGTCCAAGTTAGGGGCCAAATAGACACACAAGATGACAGAGAGAAGGGGAATAGAAGGACAACTCTGGAGATTGCTAAATAGGATGACTGAGCTTAAGAGATGCCATTAACTGAGACAGGAAATAACAGAAGGGAGTTGGGGTGAGGAGAAAAAATTCCATTTGGACATGCTTGTTTTAAGATTAGATTCAGGCATCAATGTAAAATAGAGTTCAGATAAAAGACTGGGGTAAATATTCTGGAGTCAAAGATATATTATGGACATAGTTGAACTTAAATGGATGAATTATATGAAGCATGATGAATATATAGCAAAGGGATATATAATTAGAGTCCCCCAGAGAAACAGAACCAATAGGAGGTGTGTGTGTGTGTGTGTGTGTGTGTGTGTGTGTGTGTATTGTAAAGAGATTTATTTCAAGGATTGGCACACATGATTGTGGGGGTTTGGCATTCTGAAACCCGAAGGGCAGGTAAGTCTGAAATTTTTATGATGGGCTGGCCAGCAGGCTAGAAACTCAGAAACTCTAGCAGAGGTTGATCTTGAGGCAGAATTTCTTTTTCTCCAGAAAATCTCAGTTTTTGCACTTAAAGTCTTCCAACATTGGATGAAGCCCACCCACATTATCTTCTTAAAGTGAACTGATCTTAGGTGTTAACCACATCCACTAAATACTCTGTATCAGTGCTTGATTAAGTAACTGGATAGTACAGCCTAGCCAAGTTCACACATACAGTTAACCATCACAGGAGTGAAGACAGGACCCAACAGTCAATGGGAAAACAAAAGTATACTGACAAGTAGTCAGAGACGTAGAGAACTTGAAGACAGGGATCAAAGATGCCAAAAATAAAAGATTATCAAGATGATCAAAAGTGTCAGGCACCATGCCTGGGGTCACATGAGATAAGAGCTGAAATCTGTTCATGGACTTTAACACTTAGTAGTTGATCGTGACCCCAGTGAAACCTATTTTGATGGAATTTGGGGGAAGGGGACAGAATTGCAGTGGATTGAAAAGTGAAAGGCAGTTGAGGAAGTAAAAGCCTAATTGCAATGTATTAGTAGGAATAATAATTGAAATGTTCCAAAAAACATTTTCCCTTTCTTCAGCTGGGGCCTCCCCACAACCAAATCATTTAGGTCTTCCCCAAAGCTAGAACAACTCCCTGAGGGGCCACCCCAGCAACAGGTGCAGTCACGGCTGTTTAGATACTAAGCATTATGAAAATTAGCTTCATGTTACAGATGACAAAGTAGACATTAAAATGGAAATTCTGGTAATAGTTTTAAGAGATATAAGAAAATCTCTAGAAAAGTTCTAATTTTTTTTGTGGAAATAAATGCAAATATATTCATTAATAAATATTACTTTAAAAAATCATGGGTAATCTATATACTTTTCTGGTATCAGAAAAGATTCCAACAATGTGTTAAATGCGCAGTTTGTTAAGTGGTCATACTTAAAGTTTGGATGTATAGGTAAGTACAATTAATAAAAAAAAGCATTTATAAGAAATGGGTACATAGAATTACTTCATTATGATAAAATAGTACTTAAGTTGTTATTTGTCAAGGTTAAGTCTTTGTCTCTAATAAAATCAAGAAGTATTACTTGAAATGCAAATGCTTTCTAAAATACTTGAATTTCACAATTGTTAGAAATTCGTTTGACATATAATCTTAATACTTATTTGATAAAAGAATAATCTTATGTGTGTTTCTTAACCAGATACATATATACAAATTATCTGGGCCTCCCCAAGGCTAAAACTACTTCTGAAGGGCTTCTCTCAGCATTCAGGAGAAAGACCATTGGATCTATGAATTAAAAACAAAATTAGACAAAATATTTCTTTTTTAACACTGGTCTTGGGATATAGGACCTATACTTAATTTATAGGCTACTCATAGGGCATCTGAGTGGCTCAGCCAGTTAAGTGTCTGACTTCAGCTCAGAGCCTGGAGCCTGCTTCGGATTCTGTGTTTCCCTCTCTCTCTCCCCTTCCTCTGCTCACACTCTGTCTCTATCTCAAAAAATAAATCAGCATTAAAACATTTTTAAAAATTTATAGGCTACTCATGATACATATAGTTTTATTGTCAATGAAGACTTTACCTAATTGATGAATAGTTCTGCAGACCCAATTATCTTCAAATACTTTGATAAATGAGCTGTCTCTTCTATTTCCCATTTAAAAGAAAAAGGTAAAAGGTTAAATAAAATAAAATTACTGAAAAAAAGAAGAGAAATATTTTTTAAAGGCAACAGTAAAACAAATTATCCAGAAACACAACCAAGGGCAAGGGAAGTGCTCCTGTAATAAAGAACAGGACACCTTATCAAGTGGAAAGTTGGAGAGATGACACAGCAAGGGCTTCTCTTTGTTTCAACATTCACAAGAATTTTTTATTATTAAGTTTTAAATTCCATACATCAGGGGTGCCTGGGTGACTCAGTCGGTTGACATCTGACTTCGGCTCAGGTCATGATCTCATTCATGGTTTATGAGTTTGAGCCCCACATCGGGCTCACTGCTGTCAGTGCTGATACTGCATTGGGTCCTCTGTCCCCCTCTCTCTCTCTGCCCCCTCCCACTCATGCTCTCTCTCAAAAATAAACATTAAAAAAAAATCCATACACCACCCAGTGCTCATTCCAACAAGTGCACTCCTTAATCTGCAACCATTTCACCTATTTCCCCACCCACCTTCCCGCTGATAGTTTGTTCTCTATACTTGAGTAGTCTGTTACTTGGTTTCTCTCTTTTTCTTTTAGTTGTTTCCTTTGTTTCTTAAATTCCACATAAGATTGCTATTATATGGTATTTGTCTTTCTCTGACAGACTTATTTCGCTTAGCATTATACTCTCTAGTTCCATTCATGTCATTGCAAATGGCAAGATTTCATTCTTTTTTATGGCTGAGCAATATCCCATTGTGTGGAATCTTCTTTGTCCATCTTCTTTATCCATTCATCTATCAATGGACACAGGCTGTTTCTGTATTTTGGCTATTGTAAATAAGGCTGCAATAAACATAGGGGTGCATGTATCCCTTTGGATTAGTGTTTTCATATTTGGGGGGTAAATACCTAGTAGCGTGAATGCTGGATTGTAAGGTAGTTCTATTTTTAACTTTTTGAGGAATCTCCGTGTTGTTTTCCAGAGTGGCTGCACCAGTATGCATTCCTGCCAGTAGTGCAAGAGAGTTCCTAGTTCTCCACATCCTTGCCAACATTCGTTGTCTCTTGTGCTTTTGATTTTAGCCATTCTGACAGATGTGAGGTGATATCTCATTGTAGTTTTGATTTGCATTTCCCTGATGATGAGTGATGTTGAACATCTTTTAATGTGTCTGTCGGCAATCTGTATTTATTTGGAGAAATACCTGTTCATGTCTTCTGCCCATCTTTTAATTGGATTATTTGTGGATTTTTTTGTATTGAGTTGTACCAGTTCTTCATATATTTTGGAAACTAATTCTTTATTGGATATGTTGGGTGCAACATCTGACACAGGAAGGGCTTCCTAATCATAGCTCAAAGTATTTGAAGATTTCACCATCAGACACTAAGACTTGACCTCCAAGAGAGGTATATGCAATCTGTTTTTACTGCAGGCCCATATATGGGCAGGCAACATGAACTGTTCTTCCTCCCATTCTCCTCCTCCTCCTCTCCCTCTACAGGCTCCTCTCACTCTATTTTTTTTTTTTTTTTTTTAGCATTTATTTATTTTTGCGAGGCAGAGAGACACTATGTGAGCAGGGGAGGGGCAGAGTGAGAGGGAGACAGAATCCGAAGCAGGTTCCAGGCTCTGAACTGTCAGCACAGAGCCTGGTGTGGGGCTTGAACTCCAGAACCGTGAGATCATGACCTGAGCCAAGTTGGACACTTAACCCACTGAGCCACACAGGCACCCCAAGTCTCCCCTCACTCTAAAAGGTCACTCTTTAAAAAAATTTTTTTAATGTTTATTTTTAAAAGAGAGAGAGAGACACAGCACAAATTGAGGAGGGCAGAAAGAGGGAGACACAGAACCTGAAGCCGGCTCCAGGCTCTGAGCTGTCAGCACAGAGCCCGATGAGCAGCTTGAACTCAAGAACCACGAGATCATGACCTGAGCTGAAGTCAGATGCTTAACCAACTGAGCCACCCAGGTGCCCCAAAATCCATTCTCTTTTTGATGGGCACTTGGGTTGTTTCCAGTGTGAGACTTTTATGAATAGAACTGCTACAAAAACTCTTGTACAAGTCCTTTCCTGGGCATATGTATTCATTTCTCTGAGATAAATACTAGGAGCTGAATGGGTACGTCATAGGGCAAGTACACATTTAACCACAAACAGGCCTCCAAAGTCCCCTCATCACTTTACACTCTACTGGCAAGATAAGAGAATCCAGATATTCTACATCGTTGCCAACATTTGGTGGTGTTCATCTTTTTAATTTTAGCCATTCTAATAGATGTAAAGCAGAATCTCACTGTTAGTATTAATTTACATTTCTCTAATGACTAATGATGTTTTGTATCTTTTCCTGTGCTTACTAGCCATTAACCAATCTCAGATTCATTCTCAGGTGAAGTGTCGTCATTCAAGGCAGTTTTTAAAATGAAGTTTTCTTATTTTTGAGTAGCAGTCTGAAATAATAATATGTATGTTGGTGGTCACTGCTCCCAATTCCTGACACAGAGCTCCTAAAATGCTTATAAAATAGGGATGCTATGAGAATATTTTGTTCCAACATGTAGTCAAATTTGACCTGGCTTTCTGAGACAGACCTCCTAAGACCTTTGTAATCTCCTGAGTGATAGAGGCATCTGACACTGAGGTTCTGAATCCCCTGGAATTTCATGGGTGACAGGAGCCTCTTTTGTTCTAATGAGGTGAGTCTTGGTGGGCCTCTGGCTGGGGGCTGATCGCCAGAAAGAGAGCCACAATTAGAAGCTTGGTACTTTCAGACCCCCGCCCCCCTCTGCAATCTCTGGAGAGGGGACAGGCTGTAAACAGAGTTAATAATCAATCATGTCTATGTTATGAAGTCGACATAGAAATTCTAACAGTTCAGGGTTTGGGAGTTCCCAGGCTGTGAACACAACCATGTGCCAGGAGGATAGCATATCCTAGTTCCACACAGACAATTCTTGTGCTTGAGACTCTTCCAGACCTCAACCTATGTATCTAATCATATAGCTATTCATGTGTATCCTTTATCATATCCTTTACTATACAACAAACCAGTGAACATAAATGTTCCCGAGTTCTGTGAGCTGTTCTGGCAGATGATTAAATTGAAGGAGTCATGGGAACCCTCAATTTATAGCTAAACTGGACAGAAGTTGTGGGTTACCTGGTATGACATTGTGATTTATAACCAGAAATATAGTCTTCATCTACTGTTCCTGGCACATCCTCCTAAAACCTTGTTATTTTCTATACAGTAGTTTCTCCCCCCCCCCCACCGCCCCACTTATCCACAGTTTCACTTTCCATTATTTCAGTTATCCATGGTGAACCTCTACCTGGAAGCAGATGACATTGCTTCTGATGTACTGCCAGAATGTCATTAGTAGCCCAATGCTACATCACAGTGCCTATGTCATTCACCTTACTTCATCTCATCACCCAGGCATTTTATCATTTGATGTCATCACAAGAAGGGTAAGTACAGAGGCACCTGGGTGGCACAGTTGGTTAAGCATCCGATTTTGGCTCAGGTTACGATCTCACAACTTGTGAGTTCAAGCCCCACGTCAGGCTCTGTGCTGACAGCTCAGAGCCTGGAGCCTGCTTTGGGTTCTGTGTCTCCCTCTTTCCCTGCACCTCCACAGATCATGCTCTGCTTCTCTCAGAAATAAACATTAAAAAAAAGGGGGAGTGAGTACGGTTCAATAAGATATTTTGAGAGAGATCACATTCACATAACTTATTATGGTATATTATTATAATTGTTCTATTATTATTGTCTCTTATTGTGTCTTATTTATTAATCAAACTTTATCATAGGTATGTATGCATGTATACGAAAAACCATACTATATATAGGGCTCACTCTCAGTTTCAGTATCTGCAGTTTCAGGGATCTACTGGGGGTCTTGGAACCAATCCCCTCCTGATAAGTGGAGGTGTAGGGGGGGGCACTGCTTAAGGGCCATGGGGTAACTTTCGTTATACTATTCGCCCTTTTGTCATAAGTTCCTGAAATAGCTCTAAAGCCAAAAAGGTAAGGAGTGTCTTGTCATTCACAACCAGCCCTTTTAAACCACACCTGAGTTAATGTTTAGGCACTGACTTTTGTAAATGCCAAAGGGTGAGGGCCAATTGCCAGGGGAACCAACCCTGATTAGAGGGTTGGAACTTTCAGTCCCATCCCCGAGCCCCCAGCCTCCAGAAAGGGGAGAGGGCCTGGAGGTTGAATCAATCATGCATATGTAATGGAGCCTCCATAAAAACTCCGAAGTAGAAGCTTCAGAGTTCCCAGGATGGTGAACACCTGGAGATGGTGACAGAGAGGTGAGCCCAGACAGAAGGGAAGCTCTGTGCCCCTTCCCTCGTAAGTCACCTATACATCACTTCCATCTGGCCATTCCTGAGTTATATCCTTTTAAAATAAATCAATAATTTAATAGGTAAAATGTTTCTCTGTGCTCCATGGACTGCTCTATCAAATCAATCAAACCCAAATAGAGGGTAGGAGGAAACTCCTATCTAGTTAGGTAAGGTAATAACCTGGACTTCAGTTGGCATGTGAAGCAGGAACAGTCTTGTGGGACTGAGCCCTTAATCTGTGGGATCTGATACCATCTCCAGTTAGATAGTGTCAGAATTTAGTTACATTGTAAGACGGTCTGTATCCACTGAGAACTGGAGAATTGCTTGGTGTTGGAAAAGACATCATACTTGGGGACCTACTGTTTGTGATTGGCCTCTAAAGTGGGGGGCAGTCTTGTGGGACTGAGACCTTAACCTGTGGAATTTGTGCTAAGTCTGGTTAGTGTCAGAACTGAACTGTAGGACATGCAGCTGGTGTTGGAGAATTGGTTGATGGGGGGAACCCCACATGTTAGAAGTAATGTGGTAGCAATGCAAGAGTAAGGGAGAAATAAGGAGTTTTCCTTATGAGAAGGAACTTAATAAATTATTCAGATACGAGTCCTTTGTCAGATATATGCATCTTGAATATTTTCTCTCAGTATGAGACTTGACTCGTCCTAATGACATCTTTTGACCAGAACTTTAGATTTTGATGAAATTTCAATTTATCAGTTGCTTTCTAAGATTGTTGCTTCTTTATGCTTTTATAAGACATTATTTTCTTAAAAAAGAAATTATTTTCTTGATTTATTCTTCAGTTTAAAAAAGTTAACTGTTAACAACAGTATATTTCAATTTTAAAGCTATTGAAGTTCAGTAAAATATTGTCTCTTATAGTTCACATTGCTTCATGGTTTTAAGATTTAAACACAAACAGAAAATCAGTGGCCACACAGATTGTCAGAACTGAAGGAATTTAAGTTCTATTTCTTTGCTTTTAAGTTACTGTACTATCAATTACTTTAAGTCTATTATTTAACAAAAGACTGTGCAGTATCATTGAGCTACTTGAAGAAAGCTCAAATAATTTCTAACCATAATGAACCATAAACATTTTCTGTAAAGGACCAGATAGTAAATACTTTACATTTTGCAGGCCATGCACAGTCCCTATTGCAACTACTCAACTCAGCTGTTCTAGTGTGAAAACAACCACAGATAACACGTAAATGAATAAGCATGGCTTTGTACCAATAAAACTTCACTTATGGACACTAACATTTGAAATCCATATAGAGTTTTCATGTCATGCAATATTGTTCTTCTCTTGATTTTTTTCCAGCCATTTAAAAATGTAAAAACCAGGGGCGCCTGGGTGGCTCAGTCGGTTAAGCGTCTGACTTCAGCTCAGGTCACGATCTCACGGTCTGTGGGTTCGAGCCCCGCGTCGGGCTCTGGGCTGATGGCTCAGAGCCTGGAGCCTGCTTCCGATTCTGTGTCTCCCTCTCTCTCTGCCCCTCCCCCGTTCATGCTCTGTCTCTCTCTGTCTCAAAAATAAACGTTAAAAAAAAAATTTAAAAAAAATAGTAAAAATAAAAATGTAAAAACCATTCCTAGCTCACAGGCTATATAAAACAGGCAGCCGGCAGATTTAGGTATGCAGTTTACTGACTTCCAGCCAATGGAATGTTTAATTTTTGTTAATATTCCTTGCTGTCCCCCTTTGTAGGACAGGTTTACATCTAGTTCACCCTCATACAGAAGGTAAAACCTTTTGAGTATAGATCTCCTCACAACAGGTCTCTTACTAGACTGTTTGGCTTGGGTAGGCTGTAGTTGGTTTCCCGCCCTGGTTACCCTGAGTTGTGGAAATAGAGCTCAGGGGCCAAGTGGTTTTGCACAAATCTCTGGGGCAAAAAAGCAGCTTGAGTGCTACTTCATCTCTCTGGATTTCTGTATTCATATTGCTTTTGTCCTCTGAGTTTTCAAAATATCTAGCCAGCTCAGTTAAACATTTTACCCATCATGTATAGCAGTTTTCAGTAGAAGGGTTAGAGGATTTTGCCATTCTGCATAAACAGATCTTATAATCACAAATAATTTTTATTCACACTACCTAAAAGCACTGGGTCATTTTACCCTCTTTCCTTCCCTTACAATTTTTAAAAGTTTTGGAGGCTAAAGTCCTAGACAGACTGTTAGATTTCTTCCTAGGAGTTATATACTTCACTCTACTCTAACATATCTTAATAAGAAAGAGTGTCAATATTGGTACAATAAATTTAATATTGTTTGACTATTTAAAGTACCTGTAAATATAGGCAGAAACTTTAACCAAGATTTAATTACTGTTTATAAACAAATCCTGGATTAAATGGTAAATAGAATTTTAAAATTTTAAGTTAAATCAGTAAGAAATACCAAGTGGAGAAAATAACATGTCTAAGGACTATAGATTACTTTGTCTATTCAATCTAACTTAAATGATGTAGGACCCAACAAGATTTCACAGACCATCAGCTTTTGAAGGATCATTCAAGTTCCATTCTGCTTATATGCTATGAACTGTCCGCATTAGTGGAATTTCTGAAACATATTCTCTAAATGAAGTTGATGTAATCTAATTCAGAAGTATATCCTGATTCTGATAATTTTTTTTTTTTGTATGGACAGCCTCTAGCAGACTGCCAAATGAAAATTTATGCTGTCAATTCAGTTTTTAAGTGTCATTTAGACAATCTGTACATGAATTCCAAATTCCTTGCCCCCCCCCTTTTTATGTGAGAATAAAGTTTACTCTCTTAGCAAATTTCAGCTCTACAATATTATCAACTATAGTCACCATGTTATATATTAGATCCTTAGACTTTATCTTATACTTGGAACTTTGCAACCTTTTACATACTCTCCATTAGCCATTCCACCCCATACAGTTTCTATGAGCTTGGCTTTTTTTTTCCTATTGAACATATAAATGACACCATGCTGTATTAGTCTTTCTGTCTAGCTTATTTCACTTAGTGTAATGTCCTCAAGTTCTATACAAGTTGCTGCAAACAGTAGGATTTCCTTCTTTCTCATTGATAATATTCTATTGTGTATGTGTGCATACACACACACACACACACACACACACACACACACACACACACACATCTTCTTTATCCATTATCCATTGACAGACTTGGGTTGTTTCTGTATCTTGGCTATCAGAAATAATGCTGCAATGGACATAAAAGTATGAGTATCTCTTCAATATCCTGCTTTCATTTCCTTTGGAACACGGCCCTTTCTTGACATGACTATAACAAATTCTGGACTATCAGCGTAATTCAGGTTTTGTACATGCTTCAGTTTTGGTGACCAACTTGTTTTTTTTATTTTAGATGGCCTAAGGCTGTTGGATGAAGAATGTGACTGGCCTGTCCCTGGGTTCTGGGTGGTAGGCTCTAAATCCTTGGAATTTCCCCAGTGATAGGAGTGTCTTTGTCATTCGTGGTGGGCTCCAAGAAAGTTTACATTAGCGGGAGAATCAGGATGGGGACTGGACAAGACAGAAAGACCAATCACATGTCTAGAAATTTGGGACTTTGAGCCACATGGTATCTGCCCATCCATCAAGAGAAGAGGTGGAGACATAGACTTAATTGAACCTCATAGCCAATGATTCAATCATGCTTATGTAATGAAAACCCCCTAAAAATTCTGGACACTGAAGCTCAGATGAACTCCCCCTATATAGTGTCTTACATCAATGGGGGGCTAAGGAGAATGCTCTGACTACAAGAGGAGAGGACATGGAAATCTCATATTTGGGGCCCTCCCAGACTTCACTCTAGGCGTCTTTTCTTTTGGCTAGTTCTGATCTATCTATCTATCTATCTATCTATCTATCTATCTATCTATAACTACAATCTAAGTATAGTGCTTTCCTGAGTTCTGTGAGTTGTTCTAATGAACATGGGAACCTCCTAAATTTGTAACCAGCTGGTCAAAAGTGAGGGTAACCCTGGAATTCTCAGGCTTGCAGGTTGTATCTGAAACAAGAACAGTCTTGTGGAGCACTGTACCCTTACCCTATGAAGTCTGGCCTAACTCTAGGTAGTTAGTGTCAGAATTGCAGTGCAAAGGTTTTACTGTATTTACTGTCACATGTATTCCTGAGCTACTTTCTCGATCTTTAAGTTCTTTGGTTCATATAGGAGTGACCATTTTTTAAGAGTAAGCCTATGGTGCATTATATAATTTTTTTAAAAGCACTGTCATGGTAGATAGTAGTGATTATTTCTGAAGTAACCAGAAATGAGACATATTTTTATACAATAAATTTTTATTAAGTATATTCCATAGGTACATTCTAGTTAGCAGGATACAAAGACAAAATACGTAACTTCTACTGCCAGGGAGGAAAGACCCAGACAAACCATTATAGCAGACTTAATCAGTACTATAAAATAAACAGAAATAATAAGTAAGGTAAGGCCAATTGAATAGATGAAGAGAAGCAGGAGGCTTGGAAGGAGTGACATCAAGACTGATGTATGAGAACGGAGCAGGGAATAGCCAAGAGGAAGAGGTTAGAAGGGAAAAGAGAGGAGCATGGAAGGTGGAATGGAGTGCTACCTGGGACCTGATACAAAGTTGAACTGCATAAAGGAGGTAAGAGTTGTGGTTAGAGAGAAACACGAGGCCAGAACACAAGATCCCTATGTACACTATGCTAAGAAGTCTGGATTTTATCCTGAATGTGGTGCAGAAGCACAGAAGAATTTCAAGCAGGGGAATAAATTCATAAGAGATGTGTTTCAGAAAAAACAGTTTTTATAAGCAGTGTTATGAATAGATTATATATCAGATGAGATTGGAATCAGTCTTAGGAAGTGATGAAGTAGTTGCAGAGGAAAACAGTAAAGCCTTGGAATTAGGATAGAAAAAATAAATCAGAACCAAGAGACATAAGAAGGTAAAACTGTATTGGATTCAATTGAATTTGAGGGGATAAGCACTGGGGAGATATTAGGGTTCGGTTTCAATGGTGCTTCTCTTCACTAAAGGGAATTGAGGAAGAAAAACATCTATGGTAGGAAGAGTAGAGTTCAGTTTTGCACATATCGAGATTCTATGGAACAATTAAGTATGCAGTTGAATAGATGAGATGGTAGCTCAGGAGAGAAATTCCAAGTGAAAGTACAGATATGAAAGTCATAACTTTAAAGTGACTTTGGAGCTATGGGAGCAAATAAGATCATTACACAGGAGTTAACAGAGTAAAGAAAGAGTAAGACCAAGAAACAAATCCTGAGAACACCAATATTTGAGGAGTAGATGGACTTAGAACATACAGGAATTCAAGAGAAAATAGTGTCTGCATCCAGCAGCAGATTTTTCCCTGGTTTAATAACATGCAGGTCATTAGAGACCATGGCAAGAATAGTTTCACTGAAAGTGGATTAAGAAAATAGAGGGGTGGGCGCCTGGGTGGCTCAGTCAGCTAAGCATCTGATTTTGGCTCAGGCCATCTCATAGTTCGTGAGTTCAAGTCCCACTTCGGATGGTCTCGAGCCCTGCATTGGGTAAGCTTGTGCCCTGTTTTGGGTAAGCACGGGCCCCACTTTGGGTGAACACGAGCCCTGCTTCGGGTGAGCCCCACTTCTTTCTCTCTTTCTCTCTGCACTTCATAGGATTCTCTCTCTCTCTCTCTCTCTCTCTGCCCCTCGCTCACTTGTGCCCTTTCCCTCTCTCTCAACAACAACAACAACAAATTGAGAGGATGAGGAATCTGAGATGACCTCTGCCTATATTTTCAATATGCTTGTGTGTGAAAGGAAGGAAAAGTTTTGGGAAATAGCTAGATGGGGGCAACAATTAGAGGAAAGCTGTTCTGATTATTTTTTTTAAGATTATTTATTTTGAGAGAGGGAGAGAAAGAGAGAGAAGGGGAGTGGCAGAGAGACGGGGAGAGAATACCAAGCAGGCCCCATACTGTCAGTGTAGAGGCTGATGTGGAGCTCGAACTCATGAACCATGAGATCATGACCTGAGCTGAAACCAAGAGTCAGATGCTTAACTGATTGAGCCACCCAGGCACCACTGTTCTGATTTTTTTTAATATGGGTACATTCTAATATGCTAAAGGGAAAAATCCAGCAGGGAGGGAGAAATGGAAATTGTGGAAGAGCATAATAGATAAAGCAAGGTCTCTGGGAATGTGGGGGAAGAGAGCCACAGAAATTCAGAGAAGGGGTAGAGGGATACATATTTATCAAACAAGATGAGGAATACTGTACTCCGAGTGGGGGGGGGGGGGGTGAGAAACAACTGTAGGGAAAGGATTACAAAGAGAAAACTGAAGTTACCACTCAAAGAAAAATTATTTACAGGGACAAGGGATTGCAACTCATTAGCAGGAAAGTCCACTCATCTTTGAAAATGATACAAAACAAGTAACAATTTATGCACGTTATCTATAGATGAGTACTATGCAGAATATAAGGCCCAAAGAATAAGAAGTATTTCCATGCCATGTTTCCTTTTCCTGAGGAAGCCAGGAATTAGCTATTGAAACAGATACCTAAGTGGAGATCCCAGAAAGCATGGCCATACCATGGAGGAATATTTACAACATTTTAAACTAGTAATCACTATGCATTTTTCTATGAAAATGGTTTAAAACAGCTCACAAAAACTGACTGGATACATCCTATAACTAAAATTTTACAATAGAATGTTGGCAGTTTGCATAAAGAAAAAAAAAGCTGCTCTGAAATGATGATATTAAGTAGCTGGCTAGAATCTTCATAAGGTGAGTGACTCATTCCTGCACACCGATCCCACTGGGCACCTGATTTAAATTTATGCCTCTGCAAATTACAAATCACTTCATGTGAAAGATCTTTAAGACTGCTTACAAATTAGGAAATCAAATCCAGAATACCAAGTGTCTATTTACTTCATTCACTTAATATTATAACTATGTCCCAGTTACAAAAATGAAGAGAACACTGCTTCTGCCTGCCAAGAGTACAAACTCTACTGATGGACCTGAAAACAATGAATTACTGTAAGAGGATATGTGCTACTAGGTGCAGGAATGAGAACACAAAAAAAAGGCCCTGTTTTAGGTGTAAGAGTGTAAGAAAGACTTCTTGGAACAAAGTCAACATGAACTGACTCCTAACAATGAAGAGGAGTCTACTTGGAAGATGGCGCGGGGCGGGGCGGGGGGGGGGAGGTGGGGGGTGGGGAGGGGGTTCTCCACTGAGTGGGAACAGCAGCAAAATGGTGACAGAAAGAAAACTTGACTTCTGGAGAAGTCAAGTTTGGCATGGCTGCAATAAAGGATATAAAACAGAAGAATGGAGTAAGGATTGGAAAAATAGGCAAAATCTAAATTAGAAAGGTCTGTACACTATTCTAAGGAATTTGGACTTTTATATGTGGATATGACAGAAGGACTGAGGAATTTTAAAGAGATTGCAATGAAATTTCTTTTTAGAGAGCACACTCTTACAGTGTAAAAAATGGGTTGGGGCAATATTTTAGATAAGGGAGATGGGTTAGAAAGCTACTCCAAGGTGCAGGTGAGAAATGACAAAAGCTAGAAATAAGGTTTGAACAGTGGTCATGGAGCATACTGGAAAGATCTAAGAGTTATTTAGGAGACAAAACTAACAATATATGAAGAGCAATTAATCAGGGGGTAAGAGAGAGCATTCTTAGTGTTAGTCTACTGCTAAGAAGCTGGCATTCTGGGTAACCTGAAAACTCCAGATAATGTGTCTGTAAGGCTGAAGTCCACCTGCAATGCCGTCCCATCTGCAACAAGCTGGGATCCCTGGACAACATCCCATCAACAAGTTCCCCCAAACTGTGACCAAATAAACTTTGGTTATCTGGTAAGCAGTCAAACATCCAGAAAGAGCTTTTATGTGTTACCCAGATACTATAAAAAGAACAGTATTAGACCAAGCTATTAGAGCAGTAACCAGTATAATTAATCTCCCCTGCCCCATTCCCCTGCTGTACTACTTGTACCTGTATGATAGCATTTATCACTGTATATTATTAACTTGTCCCTATGGAGCACAGCTATTTATGCTGTTTCCCCCACTTGAATATAACCTCTAGAGGGTACAGATAGTAGCTTACACTTCTCTTTAACCCCGAGAGTACAGAACACCTAGCCGTATGCATGACAGGCACATAAATATTGTTTTGTATTGAAGCAGGCACGATTATGCCCAATTAGATATTACAGGGCTTCAAATTAGTTGTGGGAGGATTTACGCTAAATCTTTGCATGTGATGAACCTCAAGAGTGTGCAGGAATCTGTCAAAAATGTGATCCTCTGGAAATAAGTACAGCTAGCTCTCAGGAGGCCTTATGGGGGAGGGGTGTAAAAGTATTGCCCAAAGATCTGCAGAAATGAGTAATAATCTCAGTTCTCTCAATATGCCTATTCATTCCTATGTCCAGCTGGTTACAAGAGAGGAGTAAAATCCCACAACTCATTCTAGTTCTGTTGAAATCTTACCATAAAAGTGGGGTTGTTGTTTGTAGTAATCCAATGTGACAATAGCTCTGGAAAGGCCAGATGAGAAATTTCCTAGGACCCATTTCTTTGTGGTTTTAAACATTTAACTGAATGTAGAGTGCTGTTAACTAAATGAAAAAAAATTCATTTTTATTTTTCTGACATTTGACAAAACTTTTAAATGTAAGAAATTGTTTCCAGTTTGGATTGATGTCAGGTTTTAATCAGTATCTGCTCTCCTCTCCCCATTTAATTTTGGTCATGGTCATTCACATTGAGTTATACAATCAACATATCTCAAGTTACTTGCTTAAATACAGTGTATTTAAGACTGATTATCACCTCAGGCATAATTCACTACAGTAGTTTACCAAGTCACTTCCCCGTTGCTGGCCTCTTTTCTTTGGATTTCATTAAGTGTGTTGTCTCTTGACTGCTCTTGGTAAGCAGCACTTTCACCAAGATATTCTACAAATATTCAGTTAGCATCTGTCATGGGCAAAGCACTGATACAGGTGTTACAGAGGACATAAAGACAAATAAAACACTGCCCTTTTTCCCTAAAATCTACAGTGTAACTAAAGAAATAACATAAGATATTGAAGAAAATCAGAAGAGGAAGGAAAGAAATTGCAGCTTAAGTGAGGTGAGAAGATACCACAGATGAGGGGCTTCTAAATCACAACTTAAAGGGTGAGATTCCTATGGGAGTCTTCCAGGTGGATGCAACAACATTGAACAATGGGTGGCCACTAAAGTTGAGACAAACCAAACAGAGACAAGATACAAAGCGCAGGGTATCAAATACTTAAAGAAGACTATAAACACTGGGGCATGAACCTCAGCACATGTTGTCCAGTGAAGACCACTCTTTAAAGTGTTATTTCAGCATATAATGATATGGCACGTATCATTAGTTTAAAACAAACAAAAAGTCAAGTAACATAAGATCCAGGGTGTCTATCCAAGCAGAAGCACAGCAGGTGAAAAAGGTTAATAGGCAACAGGTCACTGGGCCACCATGACCAGTTGAGCGGGTTGTATGTAGTCTATGTGACTGGCACTTCCTAAAGCTGTGCAGGGCACAACCCGTTCAAAAGTACTCAGTGAACCTGACAGTTTCAGACAGCTAAATACCTAGCTTTTGGGGAGTCTTGCTTTGCAAAAGGGAACTCATTTATGGTGAGGTGGAGCTAAGGGCAAGAAATCAAGTCTCTATTAAGCATATCAGTTGTATGGTTCAAACTCTTGAAATAATAAGGCAGAGATGCATATAGTGATGAACTAGGTACAAAACGAGGAATTCTATTACTGAGAAACATGGGGGGGGGGGGGGAGACAGAAGCACAGGTGAGCAGAAACAAATAATGTTGAGTGATGCCAGTCTCAAAATTAATATGATTTGGAGTGTAATTTCTATGGCCCCAAAGTATTACAAAGCCATGCCCTACACACTGCCAACCTACTGATGAAGTTTAACTGACCACAGGATAGTATTATTAGAAACTAAAAAATGTCATCACATCTTTATTCAAGAGGAAAATGTTCAAAACTCAGTTTTTTAAAGGTCTCAGTGCCACTTTCTTCTTCCTTTCATTACAAATAACATAATTTGTTATAAACAAATAATTTGTTATTTGTTATAATTTTTTTCAATATATGAAATTTATTGTCAAATTGGTTTCCATACAACACCCAGTGCTCATCCCAAAAGGTGCCCTCCTCAATACCCATCACCCACCCCCCATCAACCCTCAGTTTGTTCTCAGTTTTTAACAGTCTCTTATGCTTTGGCTCTCTCCCACTCTAACCTCTTTTTTTTTTTTTCCTTCCCCTCCCCCATGGGTTTCTGTTAAGTTTCTCAGGATCCACATAAGAGTGAAACCATATGGTATCTGTCTTTCTCTGTATGGCTTATTTCACTTAGCATCACACTCTCCAGTTCCATCCACGTTGCTACAAAAGGCCATATTTCATCTTTCTCATTGCCATGTAGTACTCTATTGTGTATATAAACCACAATTTCTTTATCCATTCATCAGTTGATGGACATTTAGGCTCCTTCCATAATTTGGCTATTGTTGAGAGGGCTGCTATAAACATTGGGGTACAAGTGCCCCTATGCATCAGTACTCCTGTATCCCTTGGGTCAATTCCTAGCACTGCTATTGCTGGGTCATAGGGTAGGTCTATTTTTAATTTTCTGAGGAACCTCCACACTGCTTTCCAGAGCGGCTGCACCAATTTGCATTCCCACCAACAGTGCAAGAGGGTTCCCGTTTCTCCACATCCTCTCCAGCATCGATAGTCTCCTGATTTGTTCATTTTGGCCACTGTGACTGGCATGAGGTGATATCTGAGTGTGGTTTTGATTTGTATTTCCCTGATAAGGAGCGACGTTGAACATCTTTTCATGTGCCTGTTGGCCATCCGGATGTCTTCTTTAGAGAAGTGTCTATTCATGTTTTCTGCCCATTTCTTCACTGGGTTATTTGTTTTTTGGGTGTGGAGTTTGGTGAGCTCTTTATAGATTTTGGATACTAGCCCTTTGTCCGATATGTCATTTGCAAATATCTTTTCCCATTCCATTGGTTGCCTTTTAGTTTTGTTGGTTGTTTCCTTTGCTGTGCAGAAGCTTTTTATCTTCATAAGGTCCCAGTAATTCATTTTTGCTTTTAATTCCCTTGCCTTTGGGGATGTGTCGAGTAAGAGATTGCTACAGCTGAGGTCAGAGAGGTCTTTTCCTGCTTTCTCCTCTAGGGTTTTGATGGTTTCCTGTCTCACATTCAGGTCCTTTATCCATTTTGAGTTTATTTTTGTGAATGGTGTGAGAAAGTGGTCTAGTTTCAACCTTCTGCATGTTGCTGTCCAGTTCTCCCAGCATCATTTGTTAAAGAGACTGTCTTTTTTCCATTGGATGTTCTTTCCTGCTTTGTCAAAGATGAGTTGGCCATACGTTTGTGGGTCTAGTTCTGGGGTTTCTATTCTATTCCATTGGTCTATGTGTCTGTTTTTGTGCCAATACCATGCATGCTGTCTTGATGATGACAGCTTTGTAGTAGAGGCTAAAGTCTGGGATTGTGATGCCTCCTGCTTTGGTCTTCTTCTTCAAAATTACTTTGGCTATTCGGGGCCTTTTGTGGTTCCATATGAATTTTAGGATTGCTTGTTCTAGTTTCGACAAGAATGCTGGTGCAATTTTGATTGGGATTGCATTGAATGTGTAGATAGCTTTGGGTAGTATTGACATTTTGACAATATTTATTCTTCCAATCCATGAGCAGGGAATGTCTTCCCATTTCTTTATATCTTCTTCAATTACCTTCATAAGCTTTCTATAGTTTTCAGCATACAAATCTTTTACATCTTTGGTTAGATTTATTCCTAGGTATTTTATGCTTCTTGGTGCCATTGTGAATGGGATCAGTTTCTTTATTTGTCTTTCTGTTGCTTCATTGTTAGTGTATAAGAATGCAACTGATTTCTGTACATTGATTTTGTATCCTGCAACTTTGCTGAATTCATGTATCAGTTCTAGCAGACTCTTGGTGGAGTCTATCGGATTTTCCATGTATAATATCATGTCATCTGCAAAAAGCGAAAGCTTGACTTCATCTTTGCCAATTTTGATGCCTTTGATTTCCTTTTGTTGTCTGATTGCTGATGCTAGAACTTCCAACACTATGTTAAACAACAGCGGTGAGAGTGGGCATTCCTGTCATGTTCCTGATCTCAGGGAAAAAGCTCTCAGTTTTTCCCCATTGAGGATGATGTTAGCTGTGGGCTTTTCATAAATGGCTTTTATGATCTTTAAGTATGTTCCTTCTATCCCGACGTTCTCAAGGGTTTTTATTAAGAAAGGGTGCTGCATTTTGTCAAAGGCCTTTTCTGCATCGATTGACAGGATCATATGGTTCTTCTCTTTTCTTTTATTAATGTGATGTATCACGTTGATCGATTTGCGAATGTTGAACCAGCCCTGCATCCCAGGAATGAATCCCACTTGATCATGGTGAATAATTCTTTTTATATGCCATTGAATTCGATTTGCTAGTATCTTATTGAGAATTTTTGCATCCATATTCATCAGGGATATTGGCCTGTAGTTCTCTTTTTTTACTGGGTCTCTGTCTGGTTTAGGAATCAAAGTAATACTGGCTTCATAGAATGAGTCTGGAAGTTTTCCTTCCCTTTCTATTTCTTGGAATAGCTTGAGAAGGATAGGTATTATCTCTGCTTTAAATGTCTGGTAGAACTCCCCTGGGAAGCCATCTGGTCCTGGACTCTTATTTGTTGGGAGATTTTTGATAACCGATTCAATTTCTTCGCTGGTTATGGGTCTGTTCAAGCTTTCTATTTCCTCCTGATTGAGTTTTGGAAGAGTGTGGGTGTTTAGGAATTTGTCCATTTCTTCCAGGTTGTCCAATTTGTTGGCATATAATTTTTCATAGTATTCCCTGATAATTGTTTGTATCTCTGAGGGATTGGTTGTAATAATCCCATTTTCATTCATGATTTTATCTGTTTGGGTCATCTCCCTTTTCTTTTTGAGAAGCCTGGCTAGAGGTTTGTCAATTTTGTTTATTTTTTCATAAAACCAACTCTTGGTTTCGTTGATCTGCTCCACAGTTTTTTTTAGATTCTATATTGTTTATTTCTGCTCTGATCTTTATTATTTCTCTTCTTCTGCTGGGTTTAGGCTGCCTTTGCTGTTCTGCTTCTATTTCCTTTAGGTGTGCTGTTAGATTTTGTATTTGGGATTTTTCTTGTTTCTTGAGATAGGCCTGGATTGCAATGTATTTTCCTCTCAGGACTGCCTTCGCTGCGTCCCAAAGTCTTTGCATTGTTGTATTTTCATTTTCGTTTGTTTCCGTATATTTTTAATTTCTTCTCTAATTGCCTGGTTGACCCACTCATTCTTTAATAAGGTGTTCTTTAACCTCCATGCTTTTGGAGGTTTTCCAGACTTCTTCCTGTGGTTGATTTCAAGCTTCATAGCATTGTGGTCTTAAAGTATGCATGGTATAATTTCAATTCTTGTAAACTTATGAAGGGCTGTTTTGTGACCCAGTATATGATCTATCTTGGAGAATGTTCCATGTGCACTTGAGAAGAAAGTATATTCTGTTGCTTTGGGATGCAGAGTTCTAAATATATCTGTCAAGTCCATCTGATCCAATGTATCATTCAGGGCCCTTGTGTCTTTATTGACCGTGTGTCTAGATGATCTATCCATTTCTGTAAGTGGAGTGTTAAAGTCCCCTGCAATTACCACATTCTTATCAATAAGGTTGCTTATGTTGATGAGTAATAGTTTTATATATTTGGGGGCTCTGGTATTCGGCGCATAGACATTTATAATTGTTGGCTCTTCCTGATGGATACACCCTGTAATTATTATATAATGCCCTTCTTCATACTTGTTACAGCCTTTAATTGAAAGTCTAGTTTGTCTGATATAAGTATGGCTACTCCAGCTTTCTTTTGGCTTCCAGTAGCATGATAGATAGTTCTCCATCCCCTCACTCTCAATCTAAAGGTGTCCTCAGGTCTAAAATGAGTCTCTTGTAGACAGCAAATAGATGGGTCTTGTTTTTTTATCCATTCTGATACCCTATGTCTTTTGGTTGGCACATTTAATCCATTTACATTCAGTGTTATTATAGAAAGATACGGGTTTAGAGTCATTGTGATGTCTGTATGTTTTATGCTTGTAGTGATGTCTCTGATACTTTGTCTCACAGGATCCCCCTTAGGATCTCTTATAGGGCTGGTTTAGTGGTGACGAATTCCTTCAGTTTTTGTTTGTTTGGGAAGACCTTTATCTCTCTTTCTATTCTAAATGACAGACTTGCTGGATAAAGGATTCTCGGTTGCATATTTTTTCTGTTTAGCACACTGAAGATCTCGTGCCAATTCTTTCTGGCCTGCCAAGTTTCAAAGGAGAGATCAGTCACGAGTCTTATAGGTCTCCCTTTATATGTGAGGGCACGTTTATGCCTTGCTGCTTTCAGAATTTTCTCTTTATCCTTGTATTTTGCCAGTTTCACTATGATATGTCGTGCAGAAGATCGATTCAAGTTACGTCTGAAGGGAGTTCTCTGTGCCTCTTGGATTTCAATGCCTTTTTCCTTCCCCAGTTCAGGGAAGTTCTCAGCTATTATTTCTTCAAGTACCCCTTCAGCACCTTTCCCTCTCTCTTCCTCCTCTGGGATACCAACTATGTGTATATTATTTCTTTTTAGTGTATCACTTAGTTCTCTAATTTTCCCCTCATACTCCTGCATTTTTTTATCTTTCTCTCAGCTTCCTCTTTTTCCATAACTTTATCTTCTAGTTCACCTATTCTCTCCTCTGCCTCTTCAATCCGAGCCGTCGTCGTTTCCATTTTGTTTTGCATTTCGTTTAAAGCGCTTTTCAGCTCCTCGTGACTGTTCCTTAGTCCCTTGATCTCTGTAGCAAGAGATTCTCTGCTGTCCTCTATACTGTTTTCAAGCCCAGCGATTAATTTGATGACTATTATTCTAAATTCACTTTCTGTTATATTATTTAAATCCTTTTTGATCAGTTCATTAGCTGTTGTTATTTCCTGGAGATTCTTCTGAGGGGAATTCTTCCGTTTGGTCATTTTGGATAGTCCCTGGAGTGGTGAGGACCTGCAGGGCACTTCCCTTGTGCTGTGGTGTATAACTGGAGTTGGTGGGCGGGGCCGCAGTCAGACCTGATGCCTGCCCCCAGCCCACCGCTGGGGCCACAGTCAGACTGGTGTGTGCCTTCTCTTCCCCTCTCCTAGGGGCGGGATTCACTGTGGGGTGGTGTGGCCCGTCTGGGCTACTTGCACACTGCCAGGCTTGTGGTGCTGGGGATCTGGCGTATTAGCTGGGGTGGGTAGGCAAGGTGCATGGGGGCAGGAGGGGCAGGCTTAGCTTGCTTCTCCTTAGGTGATCCACTTCAGGAGGGGCCCTGTGGCAGGGGGAGGGAGTCAGATCCGCTGCCGGAGGTTTGGCTCCGCAGAAGCACAGAGTTGGGTGTTTGCGCGGAGCGAGCAAGTTCCCTGGCAGGAACTGGTTCCCTTTGGGATTTTGGCTGGGGGATGGGCGAGGGAGATGGCACTGGCCAGCGCCTTTGTTCCCCGCCAAGCTGAGCTCTGTCGTCCGGGGGCTCAGCAGCTCTCCCTCCCTTTGTCTTCCAGCCTTCCCGCTTTCTGAGCAGAGCTGTTAACTTATGACCTCCCAGACGGTAAGTTGCGCTTGCTGTCGGAACACAGTCCGTCCGGCCCCTCCGCTTTTGCCAGCCAGACTCGGGGCCTCTGCTTGGCTGGCAGGCTGCCCCTCCGCCCCGGCTCCCTCCCGCCAGTCCGTGGAGCACGCACCGCCTCGCCGCCCTTCCTACCCTCTTCCGTGGGCCTCTCGTCTGCGCTTGGCTCCGGAGACTCGGTTCTGCTAATCCTCTGGCGGTTTTCTGGGTTATTTAGGCAGGTGTAGGTGGAATCTAAGTGATCAGCAGGACGCGCGGTGAGCCCAGCGTCCTCCTATGCCGCCATCTTCCAAGCACCCCATGTTATAATTTTTAAAAGCTTTAAGTATTAGCCTGGAAATCCATGTCTTCTGAATACCAAATATTCTAATCGCAAATTCACTTTTTTTTTTTTGGGAGGGAGGATGGTCCTGAAGTGCAATCTGACCAGAGCACATAGAAGTTGTGTAAACAACCGGCCAGAGAAAATCTTTAGTAGGCCTTTTGACACATACTTTACTCATCTTATTTAATCCTCACAAGAACCCTAAAGACAGTAATTATTTACACTGGCAGATAACACTTACTGAATGACTACTAAGTACAAGACACTGTTCAAAGCACTTTGTATGGACTATGACCTCATTTAAGCCACATGACAATCCTATGAGAGAAGTACTTTAATTATCTGCATTTGTATAGTTCTGTAGTCTGACTCCAAAGCCCAAGCTCTTACCCACAGCTTTTTACTGCTTTTGCAATTGACTTACATGGAATAAACAATATTTTTGATATTACTGTTAGAATTCCATCAACTATTATTTAATGAATAACTTAAAAGGAGCAGTAACGAGAGAAGAAAAGATAGGATTAAAATTGATTCTATGTAAGCCTGGATCCCAATAAGCCATTATTTTCAGAAAATTTAATGAGCTCTTATAATAAGTTGTTAAAAAATGCTAAAAAGAAACAATGCTATTCAAAGAATCGGAAAATATTAATGCAAAATAAACCAAAAAAACAAATAAAATCAAGTAAAATGCAGGGAAATTAAGATTAGAATAAATCATATCCTATGCCTGCCTAGGATTTAGAAAATGCAAACCAAATCCACCCGAAGAAAATTAAGTTTGTGGGAATTCTGCAATTTGATATAGGCAGGGGTTTAATTTTGGTTGAAAATGTTTCTAGATTTATCATGGAAAAAAAAATCACTCTACGTACAGTAAGTGACCATGCTGCTAAATTTGAGTAACTCAAGGTCTACATAGTTTATTAGTGTACATATTTAATCACAACTAATATGGTTTAAAAAATTTACATTCTGGTTATGTTAATTTCCAGGCTTCAGGGATTATTATACTGCTCATTTTCATATTAAAATCTTTTAAAGGAGGTAAGGTAGGGAAGGAGGAGGAAGAGGAAGAGACTTACTACTGAAGTTTAGATCAGGAAGTAAAACAAAGGCCACAAAGTGCAAAGAGCCCAGGTATGTGTAAGTAAGCTTTTTTTCCCCTTTGTTTCTAACCCGTTTTTATACCTGGTGATTTCTTCCTCCAAAGTCTATTGCTAAAAAGGTAGAATCAGGGATACACACTTTCAGTCTTCTTATGTTAAACAACTACACAAATTAAGAATTCATCCAACTATATACTTATGATTTTGAGGACTTTGCTATATGTAAGGTATATCCTGTCTCCATGCCATTCTTTTGCTCAACTTTCTTTGTGAGATTCATTCATGTTGTTTTGTGTAACAGTAGCTCATTCATTCTTTTTACTGTATAGTATTGTATGAATGTACCACAACTATCCTTTTAATTGCTGTTGGGGATCTAGAAAATTTTTAGATCCCAAATGAACACCTTTTCTGCTCACTATATTTCATGTACTAAAATATTACTTGTGTATTAGCCATCTTATACTTTAGGTATTAGCAAATTACCAGGCAACACTTATTTGGTGCTAACCACGTCTACAGTGCTGAACTCTGTGCCACAATGATACAAAGACAGTTTTTTTCAGAAAGAGCACCTCAGAGTATAACAATGTTCGCCTAAGATGACATTTTGTGAATCAATAAAGTATAGTATCTAAAGGATTGATCTATAATTAATGAACTCATATAATTATTTCATAGAATTATTGTGAAGTGGGAAAAAGAACAAGAACCAATCTAAGTGGGATGGAGAACACTAATTCTCATAATCTGATAGACTCTGCAGATAAGAATAAAATTAATTTCAAACTCTGTTACCTGTCAATGTTTATTGAGTCTTTACCAATTGCCAGGTACTATGCTAAGCCCTTTATATGTATTCTTTCATTTATCCTCACAATAGTCCTATGAGAGGTGGTACCATTATCTCTATTTCACAGATGAAGCGACTTGAGATTTAGAAAGGCAATAACAGAACTACTGAGTGGAAACTCCTGGACTTAAGCCAAAGTCTCAATGACATTAAAATATTTTATTTATTTATTTTGTAATGTTTATTTATTTTTGAGAGAGAGACAGACAGACAGAATGTGAGCAGGAGAGGGGCAGAGAGAGAAGAAGAGAGAGAGAATCCCAAGCAGACTCCATGCTCAGCATGGAACCCAACTCGGGACTTGATCTCACGACCCTGAGATCATGACCTGAGCAGAAATCAAGAGTTGCACGCTCAACCAACTGAGCCATCCAGGCACCCCTCAACATATATCTACTGAGCACATGCCAAACACTGTTCACATTAGTAAACCAAATGGAAAAAAAAATTTCCTGCCTTTGTAGTGTTTATATTCTAGGAAGACACTGACAATAAAAATGGACACAACGAATAAGTAAATCACACAGTTACATTAGAAGGTGAACAGTGCTATAGGGGAAAGGAGCAGATGAAGTAATTGGAAGTGTACAGTTTTGCAGCTTTTGTAGCAGGAGGTGACTGAGATGTAGGACAGTGGTCTAGTGACTGGGAGCATGTGACTAATATAGAGCCTGGTAGGCCCCTTTTCAAAAATTTTGGCTTTTGAATGAAGGGGAAACCACCCTCCTTCTCCTGACAAATCTTGGCTAATTGTGATATGACTCCCTAAATAAATCTTAAAAGGGCACTGTGTAGTTGTTTAAACATAGGAAGAACAAAACTATGTATCTCTGGTTCTACCTTTTTAGCAGTAGACTCTGGAGAAAGAAACCATCAAATATAAAAATGGGTTAGAAACAAAGGAAAAAAGCTTACTTATACACACACACACATGCACACGTGAGCGCGCGTGCGCGCACACACACACACACTCAAGAGTAAATATCCTAGGGAGCTACTTTACACAAAAACACAGGTCTCCAGGCAACTTTCTTAAAATCAGTCCACATGGTTACTCTCAACCTATTAAGCCTGCATTAATAACAACAATAAAAAATCCTGTATTTTTCACAGAAAATACTTCTAGATTTTTTATTTTAGTATTACACATTTTACATGATCAGATGATGTAAAACATATAGATGAGTAAATAAAATCACTGAATAAAGTGATTTTTTTCCTAAGCCAATGCACATCAGAATAACTTCAAATCTTGTCTTAATCTTAGTAAATAGAACTTCCCTAACACCATGCTATCTTCAATTATCACTTATTTGTGAATTGATAGAAAATAATGGCTATCAATCAATCTGAGATGTCTAAGCTCTACAAATATTAATCGAGATATCCTCTAACAATGAGGCAATCTCTGGGAACATGGAGATTAAAAAGGCCAGCTTCAGAGTAAAATAATATTCTCTTCACAATAAGGTCACATGGAGTTTACCCAGTAGCCCTGATGTCTTCTTTTCAATAGGCAAACAATTAGCTGAAATAGGAAAATTGAAGGATGACTTCTTTTAGATGTAAGTTACTCATGATTTGTTCATAATGTAATGCAGTGTCCCCACTTTAAAATATAACTACTATATGGTGTGTTTATGACAATGGAATGGAAAAGCCATCAGTATTAACTTCTTATGACTATCTGTATCTTTCACATTTTATGACTACTGCCTGAAGGTCACAGATTAGATATAAGGAAGAATTTCTGACAGTGTGGGTATAAAAATGAGTTACTGACAAAGGTTATGAAAACAGCTTAAAGATCTTTCAGGAAAAGCATAAATGTTCACCCTGAGGGATGATTTGGTACTCTCCTACCTGCAAGCGGAATATAAAGAAGAAAACTCTCTAGGCCTTGTTATTCTTTTTTTTTTTTTCTTTTTAATGTTTATTTTTGAGAGAGAGTACAAGTGGGAAAGGGGCAGAGAGAGAGGGAGACACAGAATCTGAAGCAGGCTCCAGGCTCTGCGCTGTCAGCACAGAGCCTGATGCGGGGCTCAAACTCAGACTGAGAGATCATGACCTGAGCTGAAGTCTGATGCTTAACCAACTGAGCTACCCATGTGCCCCTATCCTTGTTATTCTTTAAACTAAAACTAAAAAGGCTTTCATTTCATCCTTTTCTTTTTTTTTTTTAAGCCCTAGAATCACAGTTCTTTATAACCACCCCCCTGCCTTCCCCCCCCCAGATGTGAGATTCAAACTTGCAATGGCATTATAAATATGTATTCTGACTAACTGCTTTCATTATCATCAAAATAAGGTATGTTTTGTTAATCTGTTTACCTAGATGAGGGGGTTATCTTTCATGCAAAATGCAATCAATATGTGTACTTACGTCTGCAACTCCCTTGGAAATGCATCAAAAAATAAGATGGGTTGATGGATGGATGAATGGATAAACATGTGATAAAACAAATACAGCACAATGTTAACAACTATAGAACAAACCTAAGAGGTGACTATATGGATGTTTATTATAAAACTGTTTCAACTTTTCTAAGTGTTTGAAGTTTTTAATAATAAATTATTGAGGGAAATGCAATCATATTTGAAACTGTTTTAAATGGTAAGAGAGAAATGTCCAAATCACACAGAATAATTCTGCAAAAAAACAGCAAGAGTTTGCTGGTTATATTTGTTGAGTTGCAGAGATTTGCATAACACCTTTACTTTATCTCCAGAAAAGTTCCTAAATTTACACTCTTATTGAGAAATGAAGGCAGGTAAAAAGGTTTAAGAATTCTATAGGGAAAGCAGTTCCTTTGACTGAATTCTGAAGAGCAAAAACTGAAATTGCTTCCATATCTAAAAAGAATATTTCCTTACCTACCCAGAATAACTTCATTTTCAATACAGATTTCCTAAAAGGAGATAGACAACACCTTCCTTTTGATTAATTATTCCTTTTGACATTGCCTTTTCACTGTAAATCTACCTGGAATTACCCAAAGCAAATCTGACAACAAAAACATGATCAGTACATTGGAAAGCTTACCTACTCAACAGGGTGCATATGAAGTATATGTGAACTGTGTCATAAACCTTTTAACGTAAATAACTTTCTGAAGTGGCATAAGTGAGGCATTGTTTTTGTTTGACATTCCATCAACGACTTTTTGGGAGTCATCTAAAATATACCACACCCTGCATTTATTTCATAAAGATAGGAAACTACACCATAATTCAAAGAAATTGCTCAGCTACTAGTGTATACATAAATGATCTATTTAATAATTATTTACTGAATACCTACTATGTGACAGACACTGCACTAAGTGTACCTTGGGTAACTGTGTAATATAAGATACAATTGTGTAATTGTGTAATATAAGATACAGGCCCTAACTTTATGAAATTGATGGTTTGGTTAAGGAAGATACACAAATGGACAATTATAAAACACTTAAGTTGATTGATAAGTATATGCATACAGTATTATTGTAATTACAAGGAGATACTCAACCCTACCTCAGGGATCTCTGGGAAGGACTCCTAAACTTAGTCTTAAAGAGTGAGCAGTGGCCTAGATAGGAGAGAATGGGAGAGAATATTCAATGCAGAGGTGGCAGCCTGACTAAAGTCACAGAGGCACAAAGGGAGAATGTTGTGGGCACAGAAGAGTAGTGCCAGAGTAAAAGCTCGTGGTATGGAGTGGAGAGACATGAGGCTAGAGAGAGGTAGGCAGAGGTCATTCCAGGGATGATCCTGTGGGATATTTTGAAGAGCCTGGACTTTTTCTTGGCCTCAAAAGGATTTTTAGAAGGGAATGACATTTTCAGATTGTATCCTAGCTAGATCTCTCTGGCCCCTAGAAGTATGAATGTGCGGGAGACATGGTGACCAGCTGCAAGAGTGATATGAAGACCTAAAGAAAGACTGCGACAGTAGGTAAGGTTTCTACCAAGAGAGGCAGATATGTTAGACTGAATGGGGGGTAACTTCCACGTGTCTGGCTTGCATAAGTCTGTAGTTGATAATGCCTTCCATCCAAAGTAGATAATACAGAAGGAAAGCCAAGTTGAAAGGGAAGAAGATGGATTCAGCTTTGAATGTGATATGTCTCTGGGTTATCTAGGTGATTTCCAGCAGAAAGTTAAATATAGGAGGCTGAAGGGGAGGTCTAAATGGGAGATTAAAATCTGAGTCAGCAAAATACTAGAGATACCCAAAATTATTGAGAGTGAATATTCAGGGTTTTATTTTGTTTTTGCTTTTAATTGTAGCCATTCTTTTATTACTGTTTTTATTTTTGAGAGAGAGAGAGACAGAGACAGAGGGTCACAGAGTGAGGGGGCCAGAGGATCTCAAGTGGGCTCTGTGCTGACAGCAGCAAACCGGATGCAGATGTGGGGGGCCTGAACTCACAAACTGTGAGATCATGACCTGAGACAAAGTCGGATACTTGACTGATAAGTCAGATGCTTGACTGACTGAGCCACCCAGGTCCTCCAATTTCAGCCATTCTAATAGGAATATACTAGATTCTCACCGTGGTTTTAATTTTTATTTTCCTAATGTCTAATGATGTGGCTTATTTGATGTTAGTGTAGCCTCTTTGGGGATCTGTTTACCTTATTCTCTGGGAGATTCTTTTTCAAATTCTTTGCCTACTTAAAAAATTAAGTTGTTTTCTTATTTTTACCTTTTGAGAGTTATTTATGCATTCCTGATACAAATCCTTTACCGGATACATGTTTTGCAAATGTTTTCTTCCAGTGTGTGGCTTCAACAATGTCTTTTGAAGAACATATGTTTTATCTCTCTGAACTTCAATTTCTCAATTTTTCTTTTCTACATCATGCTTCTGGAGTTGCACCTGAGGAGTCTTTGCCTAAATAAGATCACAAATATTTTCTCCTATTCTCTCTCTAGGAAGTTTTATTGTTTTGTTTTCCATATAGTTTATATGTACATCTATGATCCATTTGAATTAATTTTTGTTTATGGTATGAAGAATGGATGGATGTAATGAAACTGGATAGAATCAGTCATGAAGAGTGTATTGAATGTGAAGTGCAAAGGGTGGATGGAGCCTAGGAAAAAACATAAAATTAAGGGTTAAGTAACAGGTATTGGGCAAAAAAAGACACAAGGCATTGTCTGAGAAGCAGCAGGAAAATTCTGAATAATCAACACTGCCTAAGATAAACAATGGAAACTGTCTTCTTAACTTGGATGAGGTCACTAGTGACCTTACCAACAGCATTTACAGTCAAAACAAACCATTTCGATATCGGAACTACATCTAACTAACTACTTTATAGGAATTCCCCCTGTGGAAGCAAGAAGTCTGAAATTCCTGAGCACTCTTAAAGGTCACTTGGAAAGGCACGGGGCGGGGGGGGGGGGGGGGGGGGGACGGGGGGAGGGACGGGACGAGAGGGCGGCTCTGGGCTTCCCGACACTGAGGATGGCTGAGGCATATCCCAGTCACGCCCCTCGGGGCACTCCGGCATGAGGTCTTGGGGTTGGGGACAAACCCCAGGAATTACCGCCCCGCTAGGAAATCAGAATCACACTGATGGCCGGGTTTGGCTACACTGACACCTCATCAGGGAGGTAGCTGGTTAAACGGCAGCGCAATGCAAAGGCGAGGATGGAAATCTCTGCACTAGGGCAATCCCGAGCAAATTAGGGAAGTCCGTCCCACACGTCACCCGTTCTCGTGACCGAAGGAGAAAAGGCGTAACGCGCCGCTCTGCGCTACCCAACCTCGGGTCCAGCTCCTCCCAGGCAAAGAGCTCCTGCACTTACCCTGTCCTAGGTTGGGGATGTGTAAAGCCACTGGCTAAGGGGATCGCAGGTGCTCCTCGTCCTTTCCCAGAGGCCATGCTGGGGACTCTAGACAGACTGCCCGACCGACTGACCTTTCGCTTCCCCACCCTAGCAGTGGGCGGGTCACTTCTGGCGCAGCCGGCAGATCTCCCCCACCCCACCCGCAGAGGCCGGCTTGCCCGCCCCTCCAGCTAGTCGTAAAGTGCAGTAAAGGCGCTGACGTTTTGCGGCACCGTCGGTGAGGCCGGCGGCGTGGATTTTCTCTGTGCGCGAATCCTCGCTTTCGGTAGCTATATTTTCGGAAAGGCTGCTTTTAGGCTTTTGGGGACCCAACTACAATTCTCTCTAGGGTAATTGTGTGCTCCTAGGTTGGTGTAACGAGAAAATGCGGGGTAGGGTTGTTTACAAACATTCATTCCAATCCTCATGTAAGAGGCGTGGAGTGAGGTTCTCAGACCTCGCTCGTGACTTGCCGTCTCTCCTCCGGCTGTTTTGGTTTTCAGTTTCCATGTTCATCACTAGATTTAAGATATCCTCGGTGTAGCTGACACATGTTTTTCTTGTTCGCTTCGTCCTGCAGTCTCCCTGGACTTTGAAATGCTTTACCTGATCGGCCTGGGCCTGGGCGATGCCAAGGACATCACAGTCAAGGGTCTGGAAGTTGTTAGACGCTGCAGTCGGGTGTATCTGGAAGCCTATACCTCAATCCTGACTGTAGGGAAGGAAGTCTTGGTAGGTGCTTAAGGATCTCCAGTCCTGGGAAGAAAGCTAACAGCTGATTTTCATTACACTAAGCTGAACGCACTTTTCAGGTCTGCTTGTTGAAACCTTTTAAAACCCATCCCCTGCTCATTAAGGATCTGAGGAGTACAAGAATGGAAATAATACAACAACCAAGTGACTTGGAAAATGAAAGGGTGCTTTTGTCTTACTTTACAAGTCTAATTTTGTGGTTTTCTCCAGTAAATAGGAAAGGAAAGTTACTTTACACTCCTGGGGATAGTTCTCAAAATCCCTTATTTCATGAGATAGTCCATTTTTTTCTGAGTTGAGGGCTAATGAGGTACTGACATAGCCTTAATGAGTTGGTTATATATTCAGAAACCACGCTGAAAGCTTCTCCCTTTGAAGTATTTCCATAGGGAATGGTAATCGCCTTTCTGTCTGTATCCTATCCAGAGACGGCTTACCTTTAAAAAGACTCCCCGTAAGGCTTATACACGTACTCTTGTGTATACTGAATAAGCCTGGGACTTAATAAACTTAGGATTTGTTAATTTATCATGCATTTAGCTGGCTCTTGTTAAGGGCTCAGTACATTTTGGTGGAGGGGTTAAGTAGTTCATGTCCATTGTCAAACTCCAAATGGCATGTAAATTAAGATGAACAGAGTGTTGGACGTGTTATAGGAGGAGGGAGAGGATTTTAGAATTGTCTGGTCTATCAAGGCTTCTAAACAAAAAAAAATGACCTAGAGAATTTCAGGTCTAATGCCCTCTCAAATTCACAGCCCAGGGAATTCTGGTCTCAGAGTTATAAGGAATTAAGGACTGCTACTTGAATTGGTATTGATATGAAAGTTGCATCTAACGACCAGCTTTGATTCGTTGACTCTGGTTTGTTAGGATGGAAGCAAATTGTCTAAGCTCAAGATAATAAGTATTCCTCTCTTACCAGTAATTAAGGAAAACTAGAATGGACTTAAATTCATCTAAGAGAGTAGAGACAAATAAAACAAATCAGCATTTTTTAGGGTAAGATGTCAGGATTTAGCATAGAGGAAAGTTTGGACCTGACTTGAAATCTTCTCTGTTACATGTTACCATGTAATCTTGGACAAGTCCTTTAACTTTAGTTTTTTACTTTGTGAAATGGGGATAAGAATGCTCACCTCATAGGTTCTTAATGTAGTGCCTGTCACGAAAGTCTCCAGAAATGGTAGTTGTTGATAGGCACATTTCTGGATTTATCTAAACCTCAATTATCTCATTTGTGACAATAGAGATAATAACCAATTGGAGATTTTATTAAGGTAGGGTTTTATTAAGATGATATATTTGAGGTGGCTCAGTTGGTGAAACGTCCGACTCTTGATTTCCACTCAAGTTATGATCTCATGGTTTGTCAGAGCCCCATTTCGGGGCTCTGTCTCACAGACTGCACTGTAAGCACAGAGCCTGCTTGGGATATTCTCTCTCTCTCTCTCTCTCTCTCTCTCTCTTTCTCTCTGCTTGAGTTCTTTCTCAAAATAAATAAACATTAAAAAAATAAAAAAAAGATGATATATTTGAAAGTGCTTTGTAAATTTTAAGTGCTAACTAAATGGTAATGTTGGTTGCTGTAATTTTTTCAAGTATTCTTTTCCCAAAAATGTAGAATTCGGGCTGGGCCCAACCTCACCTGCAGGTAGATTATGTGTTCTTTGTTAAGGTGCTGGAATATCCATTTCTCTACAATAATAAGTGCTAATATTAATAGAATACTTACTATGTACTGTTCTAAGTGCTTTATATGTGGAACAGGATTATTATTCTATAATTACTGTTCACAGTTTACAGGCACAAAGAAACTTGCCCAAGGTCATACACATAATGAGTGATAGAGCCAGAATATGAGCCGAGGCAGTCCTGAGTTGAGAACCACCACTCTTCACCTTTGTAACATACAGTGTCTCTGTATACTCAGGGGTAGATCATAGCTTCACAGAATAATAATTTCAGAGAAAGGTAGCATTCAAGCAAAATGGTGAATTTTGAATCTTCTTATCACAAAATTCCATCAGTCTGTTCTTCATGACCTTCTCCAGGTCTTTAGTTCATGTTTTTCCCTGAGCAACTTTCTGTGTGACATCAGCCACCTTTAGTGACTCTTTTCTAGAATAAGTTAAGGTATAAATAAATAAATAAATAAATTCATGCCTTATATTGCCCAGTAAAATGTCAGAGCCACTTTCTCTTCAGTGACTTCCTTTTTGTTTTTTCATTTCTACCTTTTTCTTTCTTTAAACAAATTGATTTTTAAAAATTGTTGACACGTGCTCACACCTGTATGTACAATCTAGTCTCAATAACTGGATAATTATTACACAGTGCATAAAAAAGATTGGAAAAACCTATTTTCTGCAGTGAACATGTGCTTTCTTTTATCAATAATCACACAAAATTATGAAAGCCATATATAGATGTTACTAAACAAATCTGGAATTTATCTATTCTTACATTGAAAGCTATTGTTTTCAAATTGCCAAACAGGTAGTATTGTTTATATGTTCTGTAGTATTCAAAAGTTCATTAAACTAGAGACAGTGAATCCAGGGAAGAGTTTTAGTTTTGTTATATACACTTTGAATTTCTTTAGGCGCTTTCTGTGAATAAATTATGATCTTCTATGCCGATTTGGTGTAATACACTTGTAGTGCCTTATACAAAGAAGTAAAAGGTATGGCCTTTGTTCTCAAGTGGTTCATGATTTATCTGTGTTATACCCAGGAAAACATAAATAATAAAGGAAGATTTAAATAACAATTCATGACAACAGTGAAAGAAGCTATAAAATGATATTGCTGGGAAGAACTTAGATGACCTTACTTAAGCCAGTGCTCTTGTTTTCATGAATTAGGAGAAGCTGCCTTACATAATAAATAATTACTAGTTATTAATTCTAATTGAAATCCATATAAGAAAGAAGATCACTTCATGGGGCACCTGGGTGGCTCAGTTTGGTTAAGCATTCAACTTCAGCTCAGGTCGATCTTACAGTGCATGAGTTTGAGCCCCATATCAGGCTCTGCTGTCAGAGCAGAGCCTGCTTCAGATCCTATGTCCTCCTCTCTCTCTCTGTCCCTCCCTGCTCGCGCTCTCTCAAAAATAAACAAACATTAAAAAAAGAAAAAAAGATCACTTCAGTCCATGGTGGTCAAGGGAGACTACAGAATAGATGGAATTTAAGCTGTGTCTTAATGCATCCCAATCTTTTTGTTTTATTTCTTTTGTTTTCATAGTCTAGATTGAAAATGGCAATATTTGCACAGCTCCGCAGGGTAAATAGAGAAAGCAGCTATGGCCAAAAGGAGCTAACTTTGGGGCTTTAGCCACCCTGCAAAAAGCAGAGGAGATCACTAAGCTCTGCCTGTCTATGGCTTATTTATGATACATGGGATGTTTTGTAATCAACCAAGGTTCTGTGACTTTGGACAATCAGTTAACTTTTCTGTGGTCTTTTTCTTATCTCTAAAACAGGGATAAAAATAGGGGCTATCTCATAGATTATAACGAAGATTCAATGAATTCATAGGCGTAAGTTCTTAGAACTATGCCTGACCCCAGAGTGATCCTAATGTAAATATACTATAAATGTTGTTATTGTAGATAAGACTTGGCAAAGGGAAGAGAAAGAGACAGTTATTATAGATAAGATTTGGTAAAGGGAAGAGAAAGAGACAGTTATAGATAAGATTTGGTAAAGGGAAGAGAAAGAGCATAGTGTTCTTTACTGGAGAAAAAATAATTGTGAGCAAAAGCATGGAAGAAACAAGCATAATAATTTGCTATACTTGTTCTTGGGCATCACTCAAATAACTTTCATTTTCTTCCAGTATGTATGTTCCCTCCCTTTTCTTCCTAATCTACTTCATCTGGGTACCAACTCGCTCTACTTCCTGTCTTCCTATCTGATAGCTGTGGAATGATATTGGAGGGATAGAGGAGAAGACAGTAAAGGCCTTCCCACTGAGAAAGATGAGGCAACCAGCTATGACCTTCATTAACTTCCCATTAACTTCCCATTTGTCCTTGCCCTAAATCTGAATCTGTCTTCCCTCCAGTCTTAGAAAATGACTTGTTAGGCGCGTCTGAGTGTCTCAGTCAGTAGTGTCCAGCTCTTCATTTTGGCTTTGGTCATGATCTCACAGTTTGTGGGATTGAGCCCTGCATTGGGCTCTGCGCTGTCAGCACAGAGCCTGCTTCAGATTCTATGTTTCCCTCTCTCTGCCCTTCTGCTTGTATTCTCTCTCAAAAAAAAAAAAACAAAACAAAAAAAAAAGAAAAGAAAATGGCTTGTTAGATTGAACTTCTCTTCCTGTTCAAGACTAAGTAGATGTGTTTTTCTCAAACTTCTTTCTCTCCCTTCCTCTGAAACTTTATTCCCATCAGTTATTCTTTCTTCTTTATGTTCAGTCTGTCTTAATATGCTTCTCCCCTGAACCTGAAACCATATTTAGGTATTGTCTCTTCTGAAAACTCTCTCCTTTAATTTTTTTTTTTTTTTTTTATGTTTATTCATTTTTGAGACAGAGACAGAGTGCAAGTCGGGGAGGGGCAGAGAGAGGGAGACACAGAATCTGAAGCAGGCTCCAGGCTCTGAGCTGTCAGCACAGAGCCTGATGCAGGACCTGAGTCGAAGTCAGATGCTCAACTGACTGAGCCACCCAGGCACCCCAAAATTCTCCACTTTTAAACATCTTTTCTCCATAGTTACTATTCTCTTATTTATCCAAAGTTTTTGAAAAAGCAGCATACTTTTATTGTCCCTGCTTCACTCATGTCTCATACTCCTGTGAGCTGATTTCCATTCCTCTGAAATATTTGTTTGTTGAGCAGTTATTTAATAGCTGAGAATGCCAGAGGATACTTTTCAATTCTTACCTGTTTTACTGCTTTTTTTTTTTTTATTTTTTTTTTTATTTTATTTTTTTTTGATTTTATTTTTTTTTTATTTTTTAATATATGAAATTTACTGTCAAATTGGTTTCCATACAACACCCAGTGCTCATCCCAAAAGGTGCCCTCCTCAATACCCATCACCCACCCTGCCCTCCCTCCCACCCCCCATCAACCCTCAGTTTGTTCTCAGTTTTTACCTGTTTTACTGCTTTTGACATACTTGCTCACTCCTTGAAGCTGGCTCTTAAGACATGACTTTTTCTTAGTTTTATTTGTACTTTTCCATTTTTCTCAGTCCCTTTTGTAAACCCTATTTCTCTGTTCTTTCTTTAAATGTTAATGTGTGTGTGTGTGTGTGTGTGTGTGTGTGTGTGTGTTTAAGATTTTGTTAAGATTTTGTTTACACATTCTACTTCTGGCCTGTACTTTTCTATTTTTTTTTTTTTTTTGACTAGGTAATACATTGTATGGTATAAAATTAAAAAGATATTAGGGGTGCCTAGGTGACTCAGTTGATTAAGGGTCCCAACCCTTGATTTTAGCCCAGGTCATGATCTCACAGTTTGTGTGATCAAGCCCCATGTAGGGCTCTGTGCTGATAGCATAGAGTCTGCTTAGGATTCTCTCTCTCTTTGCCTACTTAGGATTCTCCTCTCTCTTTGCCCCTCCCCTAGTCTCTCTTTCTCTCTCAAAATAAATAAACATTTAAAAAAGAATTTAAAAGATACTAAATGGTATATACATTGCAATATTTCTAGCCCAGTTCCCCTTCATAGAGGCAGTTATTACTAATTTTTCATGTATCCTTCCAGGAATACCCAAAAGTAATTTTAATTTTGAGTTTTTACCTTGCCCTCCTTATACAAAACCTGCCAACTTAAAGCAAGAAGCTTTAAACATTGCTTTCAACTTAAAGCAATGAATTTTTTGAGTTTTACCTTCATTTTCATGGAGGAGATTAGGGCTGATGCTATACAAAAACTGGCTAATGAGTCATTTGATAATGTATAATATAAATTTAAAATTATTTGTTAAATTATACTGCTTTTCCCCCCTGCCCCTTCCCTGACTCTTACTAGATTCCATGCTTCTATAGCACTTAATGATGTGGTTAGATAATTCCCCACTAGACATTATAAGCCACAGGACAGGGGCCATGTATGTCTCATTCAGCACTATTTGCTGACAACAAGCATAGAGGTTGGCTTGGAGGTTGTGTATAGGAAATATTCTTTGGGGCACCTGGGTGGCTCAGTCAGTTGAACGTCTGACTTCGGCTCAGGGCATGATCTCACAGATTGTGAGTTTGAGCCCCGTGTCGGGCTCTGTGCTGACAGCTCGGAGCCTGGAGCCTGCTTCAGGTCCTGTGACTCCCTCCTCTGCCCCTCCCTACTCATGCTCTGTCTCTCTCTCCCTCAAAAATAAATAAACATTAAAAAATTTTTTAAAAAAGAAATATTCTTTGAGTAAATGAATAAACAAGTAGGTAAATTAAGAATAATGTAATACCAGTTTCTTACTACTTTTATTATCTCTTCCCTTTTTTACATTTTTTTTCAAAAGGATCAGCTATTTGGTTATAATGGAGTGTTTGGGGTGTAAGTGTACGGTTATGCATATATGGATACTTTTTTTTTTAATATTGTGTTTCAATTAGATAATGAAATGTTTCTTAAGTAATAAATATGGAGTGATACATGATAGAAGTCTTGAGAAGAGTGGGGTTTTCTGTTGTTGAATCATAAAGTATTGAATAGGATTTAAAATTACTGCTAGCATTAAGCTAGTCACATGTGATTTTTTAAATTTTTTTTAAGAAATGTTATAAGTTCAGTGAGTGATGGGCATTGATGAGGGCACCTGTGGGTTGAGCACTGGGTGTTGTATGGAAACCAATTTGACAATAAATTTCATATTAAAAAAAAGATGTTAGAAGTTCAGGAAAAAAAGCGTTTCCTTCAGTTTTCAGTAATCATGTGTATGTCTTAGATATATGTGAATATAAATGTTCTACCACTGATAAGTTTTCTGGGCTCATGAAATTAAAGGAAGTTATATGCAAATGAATGATTAAGAAAAAATATAAAAGTGAAAATAGAACACTTTTTATCTGTAAAAACGTCATTGTCATTGGGAACTTCTGGAACATCTCTGCAAAGATATGCAGAGAAAGGGAAGGGATCTTTTTTCAAGAACAGATTCTAGTTAAGTATTAAGAAATAGTTATCTGAGTTGGAACTATAGCCTTTATCTTCAAATGCTTAATCATTTGCTCATTTACTCTTTTGCTTGACAGATATTGAGTACCAGATAACGCTTCTATTATAGCAGTCCTTGTAACATTTGACTTCTAATATAATCTTTATAGCTCAAACTTCTCAGTATGTAAGAAATAGTATTTGTCTATGCATCCACTTTTACTATATTTGAATTACATATTATTCCACGGGAAATCAGTCAATAAGATTCATGACTTTGCATAATAGTTTGTAACCACTGCCATATGACCACTGGCATACCAGTTCACTCTCTGTACTTACATGCTGCCACCCATTAAGGTCAGCCTCCTGGGTTTATTCTTTAGAGTTGAACTTCACGGAATTGGTTCACAAAGCAGTTTGTGTTGAGACTTCCTATATACTTAGAATTCTTTTCTCTCCCCTGGATCTCTGCCTTTTTAGCAGGAAGTAGGAAATACAGTTGTTATTTATTTATTTATTTATTTTCTTATTTATTTATTTTAGAGAAAAAATGAGTGGGGAAGAGGTGCAGAGGGAGAGAAAGAGAATCTTAAGCAGGCTTCATGCTCAGCACAGAGCTTGACGTGGGGCCCATCCCATGATTCTAGGATCATGACCCGAGCCAAAACCAAGAGTCTAACACTCAACCGACTCACCCAGGCACCCCAGAAATACAGTTTTCAATCAATCTTTCTTGCAATTATATAGGAATGTTTGCTGGTTCTGTAAATGACTGAATCTTAATTTTCTATTATTTCTCATTGAAGTTACCTTTTATTTTAGCCAGAGTCCTATAGGTTTTCCTATGGAAAATTTAATTAAACCCAAATTACCATGTATGTTTATAGTTATTATTTAATATATTCATTTTTATTAGTATGTTTATGAAGTAAGACTCGTACAAACATGTTCTCTGTTCATTCTACAGTATTCTGCCTGGTCTGTTAGACTCAGATTTAGATAAATTTAAAATGCAGAAAGTCTCAGATGTTAGGAGGTCTACCTCCTCTTGGGATATTAAGATAGCCCCAAAGACAGAGTTTAATTGCAACATGTTATAGAGTGCTAGCTCACTGATGAGTCCTATTCAGTGATCTATGTATGGATGTCTGGATGGTTGCCAAAATTTGCACCAGCCCCAGACAGAGATTAGTGTGTGTGTGTGTGTGTGTGTGTGTGTGTGTGTAAATGGTCACCTGCTGTCTCATTTTGATATTGGACTTAAATCTGTAGGAAGAGTTCTACGGAAGAAAATTGATTCTTGCTGATAGAGAAGAAGTGGAACAAGAAGCAGATAATATTTTAAAGGATGCCGATATCTGTGATGTTGCATTCCTTGTGGTTGGTGATCCATTTGGGTAAGTCAAAGCAGATATTTTAATTTATTTGCTTGTTTTTAACTCGGTAAGAATTAATCCATTTAAAACTTTTACTTGCCAGGTCCTAATAAAGGACTGTGTTTACCTAGGTTCTAAAATCTCATAAACTTTCATTATCTTTGAGATTAGTGAAGAAAATCTGCTTGATAAGGATGTCATCATATGTAACTCTTACATTGGTTATTAAGGGTCTGTTCTAAAGTTTGTATCATTGCTTTTGCTATTCTTTTAGAAGATAACTTAGGACATCAAATGACCTAACTAGTATATTATTATTAATAAGTTTATTACATTATCAAGAGTTATAGCTGCCATTTATTTTTCAGGTAAATTGCAAGCATCTTCTGATTCCTTTATCCTAGGCTTTTTTGTTTTTCTTTTTTAATCACTTCATATTTATCAACATTGTCACTTTACTTGCCTTGAATTTAAAAATCTGTCAAGCCTCAGATTTCAATTTCTTATATCCCTTGGGAGCTCTGTTCTTTCCCCATTACTAAAAAGATGGGTTTCTACTTGTCTAGTCAAGCATCATCAATCTCTAATGTCAAGCAAAACAGAGGAGTTCTTTGTCTCCAGCTGGTGACCCAAGATTTATGTCACAGATTTAGGGAACATAAGGACAATTAAAGCACTATGAACTCACCACCAAGGATGTTTTTCAAAAAGAATGGAGTTACATGTGCATGTGTCTGTCAAAAAAAAAAAAGTAATTTACATCAGTATGGTATGCCAGAGATTATGTTTCCTTATTATGCTTGGTTGCAAATGACATTGTATAATCACACATTTAAAAATAACAGTTTGTTTTAGCCTATGACATTGTTTTCTGTAAGTCTTCCTCCAAATTAACAGTACCTATTTTTCCTTTATTTATTTCTTTTAGCCAGAAAATAGTAAAATAAAATAAAGGTGATGAAAAATTCTATGTATAAAATGTCTTGAAACTCTTGTAGGATTTTCTCATTAGTGCACTGGATTCCTGCCAAAATTCCATATTTTTTTATAGTGACACCTTCTGAACTCACCAAACTTTCTTACTTGATGGTATAACAATTCTTACAGTCACCTAAAAGAGTAATCTCAGAGTTACTTTTGACTTCCATGGCATCTAGTCACTGACAGAGCCCAGCAAACCAGTGCTGCTCAATGTGAGGTTTATAGATTGGTCCCAGCCCACAAATTTTCTAGTCCATGATGAGAACTACAGAAATTGAGAGTAAGCATTTAGAAATTCTATAGCAGTTTTTAGAAGTAATTTTATCTCTGCTGAATCTCATAATTATAATTTGGAGCTTATATTTTGTATTTTATATTTTATTTTCCTAATCATTAATTTTGATTGCATTTTACAAAACTATTGTTCCATGACCATTTAGAACTTAAAATATTGACCTTTTACTAGTTAGTATGAGAAGCACTGCTTTTGACCTTTCTTTTTGTTAACCAAATTTTTTTAAATCTTTTTTATTCCCTAGTTTAATATAGTAGCCTTTTGTCTGGTCCAGGTACAGATTCTTATTTCATTACCTATGTTGTAGTCAAATTTATATTTGTGAAACCACAATTTGAAAATCTTACTTGAGCTCAAAGTGAGAATTAGTAGCTCTGTCCGTTGGCCAGACATGAAAGGTACTGTCCAGCCTGCCCTTCTAACTGTATTTGGTTTTCTTGTACTAGTTTGCCCACACTCATGCCAACCAGTTTGTTCTTCCACCATCATCTTGATTTCTCATTCTATACATCTGTTCAAACTCTTCCCTGCATCTATAATACCTTTTGGTATATTTCTGATTGTCAGAGTCCAGCCATCTTTTGAAGCCTAACTCAGACATCATATTCTCAGTGATGCAGTCTTTTATTACCCAGATGAGAAGTTCTGTTTCTAACAGCTAAAGTATTATTCATATGAGTTTTCATACATTGCCTCACAATGTATTTTTTTAATAAATATATACCTCTACCTTTTATATTTGTAGGCTGTCCTTCACAATTTTATCTCCCTAGTTTCCCTCACAATATAGTAGATATCAATGAAATATTAATGGAAAGAGTTGTTTAATATTTTGCCTGGGGTCACAAAGGAAGATGAGGCATATCTTAGACTGACATTTCTCCATTCAATAAATATCTTTGGAACACTTATATCATGACAGGCACTCCTACATGCTGGATATATGTTAGATGATAAAACACAGGCTTCACAGTTTAGTAAGGGAGGCTGACATCAATGAAAGAAAAAATAACAAATTTAAAATTTTGATAGGCCTGTCAAGGAAAAAAAGGACTCACAGGAATAGGCTAATTTGTGCAGGGTATATGGAAAATCCTTTTTGTTGAGGTAATATTTAAACAGGTGTCTGAAAGATGAAAGGAATAGCTGAAGGGAAGAACATTGTAAGCAGATGGAACAGCAAGAATGTATTCAAAGACCTAGAAGGCCAAAGTGACTGGAGTAGCAGGGAGAGGGAATGAGAGGGAGTTAAAGAAGTAAGTGAGACCCAGATCTTGTAAGGCCTTGGTGGGGGTAGGGTTTTGTTTGAAGTACTCTGGCACATCTTTGGTGGTTTTTAAGCAGGAAAGAATCACAGTCTGATTGACATTCTTAAATGACCATTCTAAATGCTTGCATGAAGGGATTTAGGGAGACAGGGTGGCTCTGGTAGAAGACAGAAAAAGGCAAACTGGGAAGAATTTAGAAGGAGGAATGCCAGTATTATGTATGTAGGTGAGGAAAAGGAAAGAAGCAAGTTTTCCAGAATTCTGGCTTTAGTGACTGAGTAGTTGATAGTGCCAGTTCTTGAAATGAAGAAAACTTGTAGGGGAAAACAAGAATTGGTTCTGGAAATGTTTTAAATTTGAGATGTCATGTAGGCAATTTGATATCTGCTACTGGAGCTCAAGGGGTTTTCTTGGATGTGTGGCTTTTGAATTCATGAGTATATATGGGGTGGGAGAGAGGGAGAGATATGGTGTTTAAAGCTAGAGAAACGGATGAAATCACTTTATTTTTTTAATTTTTTTAATGTTTATTTATTTTTGACAGAGAGAGACAGACACAGAGCATGAGTGGGGGAGGGGCAGAGAGAGAGGGAGACACAGAATCCAAAGCAGGCTCCAGGCTCTGAGCTGTCAGCACAGAGCCTAACGCGGAGCTCGAACTCACGGACTGTGAGATCATGACCTGAGCTGAAGTCGGACGCTCAACCGACTGAGCCACCCAGGCGTCCCTGAAATCACTTTAGAAAAGAACAAGGGGAAAAGAAGAAGACCTAGGATCAAGCCTTAGGAAACTTGTATTTCGTGGTCTGTCAAGAGCCAGAGGAGGAAGAAAACCAAGAGTGTGTTGTCACAGAAGCCAAGAAAAGAGATACTTTAGAGAGGAAAGAGTGGTGAACTCTGATACACTGCTGAAAGATTAGGTCGAGGATGAGGATAGAAAAGTGTAAATTAAAAGGCAAAGAGTTTGGAGTTTTTCTATGGTGGTTTTATGGAGGAGTTGGTGCTTGAGCTGGGTCTGTGTAGAATTCAGTAGGTGGAAATTGTGGAGGAGGTCTGTGGGACTTAGGGGGTAGAAGGGAGAATTCCACATACATGAAAAATGGAGGCCTAGAGAAAGTGCCTCGATGCTGTTACTACCCTGCTCAAAAACCTTGAGTAGACACTGAAGTTGACTTCATGGCCTAAGTCTTTTAATAGTCTATGTACTTTCTTCTTTGGTTACTCTTTGTTTTTATTGTGCTAGAGTCAGATTGTACGGTTTTGCCATTTTGTAAGTGCTTTTGCAGTATTTATCTACCATGTTTTTGCTGCTCATACTTTTTCCTTAAAATAGACTTTTCTTGCCAATTTGCTTCTTTTGTTAGCAATTTATTGACATTTAATTGGCATAACAGCACTGTGTAAGTCTAAGGTAAACAGTGAAATGACTTGACTCATATTTTGAATGGATTACCTCAGTAAGTTTAGTTAACATCCATCATACAAAAAAGAGAAGGAAAAAAACATTTTTTCCTTGTGATGAGAGACTTTAAGATCTACTCTCTTAACAACTTTCAGATATACTGTACAGCAGTGTCAACTGTAGTCATCCCCAGTTTCTTTTCAGTAAAATAGTAGATTCTTTAAGACCCAGCTCAGATGCCACCTCTTCCATGAGTCCTCCATTATTTTATTCAGGAATGAGGGCAGCCTTTTTTTTTTTTTTTTTTTTAAACTCCTGGGCAATTAATTTGCTCTATGTCATTGACCAATAATCATGCATAATCTTACATTCAGATTTGTGTAATAATTACTGTACCTTGGTTATTTTTAATTTACCCACTGGATTACTATTGAGATATGGTAGTTGCAGACAGAATGGTGGGGAATGTGTACATTTTCATTGGGCCTTGAAGAATTAGGATTTGTGTGCATTAAATGCATAAACCTGGAAGAAAATATGGAATGCAGCAAAGCACCAAAATTCTTCCTTATGTACAACCACAAAAATTTTTTATTTTTAAATCCCTTTCCCCTTATCTGAATATAAACTTTGAAAAGTACTTAATCTCAAATTCTTCATTCTAATATTTTTTAAATTGTGATAAGGTTTATATAACATAATATTAACCATTTTAAGCATTTTTAAGTGTGCAGTTCAATGACATTAAGTACATTCACACTGTTGTGCAGCCATCACCATCATCCACTCTTAAATTTTGAAAGAAGGTAATTGAAAGTCAGTTAAGTCAGTTGATATAGTTCTCATCTTTTCCCTTTTATCCAGGTTACTGATAGGAATGTGGAAGTTAATCACATAAAGAATGTAAATGACTCTAAAAAAAATTGTATGTCAATAGATCTGACCCAGTCATGTGAGCAATGACAGTCTTAAGCTTTCTATCCCCATAAAGAATTTAGTTGACCAAGGTCACGATTAAACTAATTTTAATGGTGATTCCATTTTGTTATTCCATCCTTTATTTTAGTATGCTCTGTAGTCGTGTATATTTTATAAGCAATGAACACAATTTTTTTTATCCTTATGTTGTGTGCCTTTTCCTTCATGGCACACACATACATAAAAACATATCTTTTTATTCACTTGTCTTCTATTTGCTTTAATGTAGGTCATTTGATCTTTATCCATTCCATGCAATGGATGTGCTTGGCATCTAGTAGCTATTCAATAAATGTCAACGTTATTATCATTAGTCCATTTATTTCTCCAATATAAGTAAAGCTGCCGTGTATGGATTAATGTATATGACCCTTTTCCCCTCCTTCCATTCTCTCATCCCTACATTTTGGATTTTTTTTCTCCAAAAAGTTTATAATACCAAAGAAAAAAAAATCAAAAGTTTTGAACATGGATATTTTCAAGCATGTATTGTCAAATTACTTTTCAAAGGACTGTACCAATTTATAATGCTTCCAGTAGTTTATGAGAACATCACTTTCAGCATATCATTACAAATGTTAATGAACTTTCAGATCACAAGCCATAGCACTGTCAAATGTGGCAGTACTGTATCTGCAAACTAATGTTATTGTAAAATAAACATACCAAGTCTTACACATTTATTTATTTTTTTTAATTTTTTTTTTAACCTTTATTTATTTTTGAGACAGAGAGAGACAGAGCATGAATGGGGGAGGGGCAGAGAGAGAAGGAGACACAGAATCAGAAGCAGGCTCCAGGCTCTGAGCCATCAGCCTAGAGCCCGACGCGGGGCTTGAACTCACGGACCGCGAGATCGTGACCTGAGCTGAAGTCGGACGCTTAACCAACTGAGCCACCCAGGCGCCCCAAGTCTTACACATTTAAATTGGTCACCTTTATGTTCTTTATTTTATTGATTCCATTGATCAGAACATTCTTGAATCTCTTTTGAAATTGCTTTCAGAGCAATTCCAAGTAATAAGAATATTATTAAGATAAATTTATTACTATTTCTGGGCACGTGGCTCCATCCAAAATCATATATACATACGTATACACACGTGATTTTGGATAGAGCCATGTGCCCAGAAGTAGTAATAAATTTGTCTTTACACACACACACACACACACACACACACTTTTCCAGTCACCAAAATGAAGCATTTTCATGATTCGTGATCTAGAAGGAATGCCCAATATGATGGTTTAAACCTGTGTTTCAAGCCAGTTTTTTCTTTTGCATGAAGCAGTATAATTTGGGTAATCATGATGATAAAATACCAATTTTTTCATAGCAGAAATCTGAGGCACTCATTTAATCACATTCATGGCAGTTTCACAAAATCAGATCACTTTGTCAGGTCATTAAATCTTCATAGTATACCAACCACATCTGGTCATTTTAAATGAAGTTGTGGTAAAGAGAGGTATGATTTTAAACCAGGTTTTCTTTCTGCTCATCTATTCAAATAACTCACCAAGTAACTAATTCAATATTCTTTAATCTTAGTGTTAAGTAGTGAAATGCTGTTGAAGATGATATTAAAAACATTCTTTATAACTGTCATTTATATTATTTTTTAAAAGCTTGCTCTAAATCAAATTAATGATTGTTTTTCATACTAGTTTTTATTTTATGTGTGATTAAAAACAGGCTTCCCTGGTGGGCATTTGTTAATCTGTTTCTGACTGCCTCATGGGGTGAAAGCCCTTGATCTTCCTACTTGGTATGCATTGACCAGTTGACAGGTTCTGCTGGTTTGTATGTAGTTTCTCAAACATGCTAATGTTGCTTTCCCCAGCAGGACCTGGAGTTTTCATCCAGGGGAAAAAGGCTTTTAATAATGCAGTTCTAAATTGATGTGGGGTTACATTTCATAGTACCCATACTTACATTTACATATATTCTCTCTCCACCAAAGTCTTACCTTATCATAATCATTAGATTTGTCTCAACAAAGGAAAGGCAACAGGCAGAATGTGCACTCACATACACATGCACACATACAGTTATATACAGTAACCAGACTGAGAACAGTTATAAATAAAATAAAATCACTGCTAGACAAATGTAAAATGCAACTACGATTATGTCAGATAGAACCCTAATATAAAGGCAGAAATTGATAGCCTATAAAAATGTTCTTTATCGTCTGTTCTGTAGTATTTCAAAATATAAAAAAAGAAACCTTCAAAATAGAGCAGAAAGTACAGAGTAGGTCTAGTTGTGCCATCATTTAGAACTCAGAGCAGTCATTTTAAGAGTTTAAAGGGGTCCTAAGACCAAAAAGTTTGAGGATTGCTGCTCAGGAGTTCACTTGCTGAACTTCCATTCCACAGATGTGTTTGCAGGTATTAAAGGGACAAAAGAGTAAGTACAACTTCCCTTTTTCTCTGTAGCTACCAAGGCTGCTCTAAAAGGGTAACAAGTGCAGTTTAGCACTGTGAAGGGCATGTGTAGACTGAACACTTTTCTTGTCAGCCCCCAGATTGAGGAAAAGCAGCCCCCATAACCCTTTGATTGGCTTGAACTCATGAAATATTATACCTTTACTGTCTTAAAAAGTCAGTGTTACTTTAATCCAACCTGATCTTTTCCCACTACAGGGCTACCACACACAGCGATCTTATTCTGAGAGCAACAAAACTGGGAATCTCTTACCGAGTTATTCACAATGCTTCCATAATGAATGCTGTAGGCTGCTGTGGTTTACAGGTAATGCTACGAAGATTTTTTTCTTAATGGTAGTTAGCAAAAGTGTTTTAGAAAACTACAAATTGCAGGTAGATTTTGTTATATTTCATGAATTTTAAGATGTTATTTTATGTAATACATCAATGTGTACTAAATTTTTAAATATTAAATATTTTATACTATTTCCCTAGAACTTAGATCTTTTTCCCCCTCATTGAATAGACCACTGAAATTAGCTACAGAAAGACTTTAATCTTATATCCAACTTTCACATACAAAACCAGGGAAATTTAATCTAATTAAATTGGTTCTGTATTCCTAAAGCCTTTTCACACTCTTCCAAATAACTTACTCTGCATCGTTGATGCATATTTTTCCATATGGTTATTCTTTTCTGTCCCATCACGAGCATTGTGATACCGCATTTCTTAAAGGAATCTGTAAAAGAGCCAAAAGCCAATCATATTAGGCTTTTAAGCCACCTATGTAATTATCTCAGTGTATTGGTTATTTTTAACCCAGCAGTCTTAGTTTTGAGGAGTTAAAAGAGTGCTCCATAACTGTTTCTGGGGTTTTCTTCCAAGCTGCTGAAGTTTGGTATCTTGTGTTCTGATGTTCACACATATATGATCTATGGCAACTGTGACTGCTCATGGCCAACAGTGGTTTTAAGACTTAATTCCTTGTTAGGACTTATTCCTATTTCAGATATATTTTAATAGAAAAAAACGTACATCTTAGAATCTGTGAAATGAGATATCCCCAGTGTGTCTTCCTGGAAAGCATAATTTAAAATAGATATTTACAACAAGAAGATACATTTACATTGGAACACCAGTCTGTGTCTGTTGCTTTAGAGGTGTCTTTATTTTCTGCGTTACCTAGGAAGAATATCTCAATTTAATTGACATGCTAGCCAGTCATCTCAGAAATATTGCCTTTGGTTCTGAAGAATCAGAGAAAAGATATAAATGATTCACCTTTTAGTATTCATTACTTGCACTTAGTTATTACATTTAAATTGGCAAAGAATTTTGCTCTCTTTTGTCTTCTAATAAAATGCGTACTTAAAAACCTTGCCAATTCAAGGCCTTTTTGCACTTTTTTTTTAAAGTTTATTTATTTTGAAAGAGAGAGAGTGTTTGTGCACCTGTGCTCACATAGGGGAGGGGGCAAGAGAGAGGGAGAGAGAATCTCAAGGAGGCCAGGCTCTATCTCGTGAACCATGAGATCATGACCTGAGCTGAGATCAAGAGTCCAATGATTAACTGACTGAGCCAGCCAGGCGCCCCTCTTTTTTACACTTTTAAAAACCCTCTTGAACATTCCTGTGCTGGAGTAAGTGAATGGAATTTCCTGATTCATAGTCCAGTATTCTTCCTGTAGACCATGTACTTTTTAAGAACTGATGGTTGCCAGGAGAAAGGAAAAAAAGAGAAGAATAAATTAATCATGTGATACACAAAGATGTGTAATAAACCTTAAGCTAATGGAGTATATATATATTTGTCATATTGGTTTTATTTTGATTTCTGGTGAGGAAAGTTACCTAGCCCCTTTCCATCATATTTTGGTCTAAATTATCATGACTTATCATTTAAAGTTTTTTGCTTCTTTCTAAACATAAAACTTTTCAAAAGATTTTTGTCTTCATCACATGCATATCTGTTATTCAGACTGGCAGGAACGAAATTAGGGTGACCCTGTTCTCCTCCTGATCCTCTAGGCTGATAGACAGGTACAGTGTTATTGTTCTCATGTCTGAAATAGGTGAAGGTATTTGAGAGGAAATTTACTGTGAGAATTGACAGTCTCCATAGAAGCCCTTAAGATCATATCCATATTACATAGATTATTTTTAACAATTCAGCTTTCTCTCAGTTTTATATAGGATTTTTCTGGGCAGCTACAAAGCATTGTTTCCCCATCTTGGTTCTATTCTCTAATCTGGGTATGAAAATGACTTACTACTTGTGTGAAAAACAGGAAGTGCCTTTTTAGGTTCTGCCTTAGGTATTTGATGAAATTTCTATGAAAGTATACTTTTTGTACCACCCAAGTTATTTATATTCTAGGAGAAAGAGGTAATTATTGATACTGTTTCTAAGTGTTCTAAGATAAAAGGCATTAAAAATACAGTCATTATATTCATGGCACTTTTACATTTTAAAACAAATGTATAGATACCCTGCATAATACCTAAGGTTTTCAAAGTCCCCTTCCTTATAGTAGCTGCTCTTTTTCTTCTAAGTATTTAGGGTTAGCATTTATGGGAAAAACAATAACTTAACACGAGTGGTTCTCAGACTTTAGTATTCATGAGAATTACTTAGAAGGCTTATAAAAGAGATTGCTGGCCTTCCCCTGAAATTTTCAGATATAGTAGATCTGGGGTGGGGGTGGGTGTCTAAGAATTTGCATTTCTAGCAAATTCTCAGGTGATGCTGAAGTTGCTAGTACATTTTGAATATCACCAAACTAGACAGATAAAAACTTTCTTAGAAAGTTAATGAACTTGTGCTTTTTTTTTTTTTAGCATGGCATAATTGAAAGAGTAGATTTCAGTTCTCAGAAATATGTTTGCTAAATGTAGAATGTTAACAGGTTACCTTGCCATGCCATCTTGCTCAATTTTTTAAAAGGGAAGTGGGCACCACTTTCGAAAGAGATTCTGTCATCTCTGTGAAAGCTTTCCCATGAGTTCAAAAACAGCCATCAAGTTATTGAACAGAAGTACTGTTTTGGGTAATGTGACAGACCTGAATAGTATATGTTTTACAATGTTTTTACCTTAGGTTAAAGAGTAGCAGTATGGAATTCCTAACCTGGAAATAATGGGCACAGATTTTTTTAAGCCTATCAGTTTGTTAGCCCCTTTTGAACCTATCTTATCATTGTTTTCTAAAGCAGCATAGAGAGCTCAGAATCAACTACTGAGTATTTTTCATCAACTTTGTAGTTTATTAACTAGACTCTTGATTATCAGTATTTTTTTTTCAATGTTTATTTATTTTTGAGAGACAAAGCATGAGTAGGGAAGGGGCAGAGAGAGGGGGAGACACAGAATTCAAAGCAGGCTCCAGGCTCTGAGCTGTCAGCACAGAGTCCAACGTGGGGCCCAAACCCATGAACCACGAGATCATGACCTGGGCCGAAGTCGGACACCCAACTGACTGAGCCACCCAGGCGCCCCTTGATTATCAGTATTAATGAAGGTAAGTAGGTGTGTAGACTAACACTTCAAAACACACAAAACCAGTTGATACACATTCTATTATAGGCATGCCATAAAATAGTTTTTTTTATTGCAAACCCCATATTCCTATGAAAATGTTTCTTGTTAAAGGGAATGTGTAGTAAAGGCTACCAAGTTAGACATCATTAAGAGGTTTAGTGATCCATTTATTCAACAAATATTGTTTGCCTATTTATTATTTGCTTGCCTTGGATATGCTGATAAACCTGTCTAACAAGGTCTCTGCTTTCAAAGAGCTTACATTCTAGTAGGAAGGAGAGGCAATAACAACCATAAAATAAACATCAGGTAGTGGGAAGTATAAGAAATTCAAGTAGACTGATATATGTTAGAGATTTGGCTGGGTCTCTGTTGTAATTGGGTGGTCAAAGGAGGCATCTCTAAAGTGGTGTTACTTAAGATTAGATATGAATCAAGAAAGAATGAACATATTCCAGTCAAAGGGAATGGTTTGTGCAAAGACTCTAAAGTGGAAATGACCTTGGCTCATTGAAGGAACCAAAGAAGGGCTTATTGGAGAGTAGCAGGCTGGAGAAAAGTGGTCTGAGGTCAGATAGGTAGATAGGGTTGGATCACTAGGCTCTCTAATCCAACATCAGCCATTTGGATTTTATTTGTAGTGAATTGATCATGTAGCAGAGTGTGATTAGGTTTAATTTACTTCAGACTCTGAAGTCTTTCCTTTTGTCTTGTGAAGAATTAGTAGTCCTGGCATAGATATTAATTACATGTATGTTAAGTGAAAGAAGTTTGACACAGAAGACTATATATTGTAGGATTTTGTTTATATGAAATGTCCAGAAAAAGCAAATCTGTAAGATAGAAAGTAGTTAGTGGTTGGCTGGGGTTGAGAACAGGTATTACTTATAAATGGACATATGGAATCTGATTGAAGTGATAAAAATTTTCTAAAACTACATGTGGTTGCACAATTCGGTAAGTTTACTAAAAATTGAGTGTACATTTGTAATGGGTGAATGTTACAGTATGTGCATTATGTATCAATAAAGTAGTTTAAAAAATGAATTATAAGAGGTTTGCTAAATGAACAGTAAGGCAGATACCTTCCCAACACAGGGAACTATACAGTTAAAGAGAGTCATGAAGCACTTTGGAATCTTCGAGGTATTATAGAAATACACAGACACCAATGAATACATACATATGTACCACAGAAACCTTGGTTACCTAGAGATTAATTAACACAAGACTGAGAATATATATGTTGGGTAAAAACTGACTATATATTGAGTAGAACTGGTAAAGAAAAAGTAATAATAGAAAAGGTTGAGTTTAATTGCAGATTAAAAGTTCTTGGTTTTACTTTTGCTCAGGCAGTAATTAAGGAGTCCTCTAACTTCTCTGGATCTCAGGTTTCCTAACTGTAAGGGGATGTGGGGACAGGGAGGAACACTGGACATGATCAATGGTTTTCAAAGTGTACCAGGATTTATGAAGCTGCTTCAGCAATTCTGCAGAAATTGAAGTACTTGAGACCAAATAGCAATGAATAAATCCCCAGGGAGCCTTGATCTTTAACCCTATTGATGTTTTATTTAAGAATTTATTTGGAAAAAAAGACTTGGCACTAAAAAGTATGGAGAATACTAACTGAGATCAATTCTAATGTCCTCTAGATTTAGAAGCCAAAAAACCTGGCCTGTTTTCTAACTTCAGGCAAAGGTTACCTTAACCAAGATACATTAGATGCTCAGATTTTCATTGAGTAAATCTTAGGTTTTTTCCCAATTCAAATACTAGTTATAAACATATAAACTTTAAAATCGTGTTATTTGAAATTCCTAAGTAACAAATATTTCTAACACTTGTGAAATTTGTATTTTGAGGATTTTTCTAATCAAAGGAAAATCCATTTATTTGTGTAGAGCCAGGTAAGTTGGTTGTATTTAGGCATTCCTGAATGAAATATCAGGGATTTTTCTCACTACAGAGACGGCAAGAACAGAGTCCTTTTCTTGAATTCTTAAGGTTAAACATTTGGCACCTTAGTCATGCAGAACCAGAATTGTTTTCATTTACCATTGTCTCTGCTTTAGAAAAAACTGTTTTTAAAAAATATTTTTATTTTTCTTGATGATAAGTGACATATATACTCACAGAAAATTAGGAGAATATAGTAAGTATAAGGAAGAAAATATAAGCACCTGAAGTCCCACTACCTGGAAGTAACCATAGTTAGTTACTAGTTTGGTATATTTCCTTTCAGTCTTTTTTTTAATGTTTATTTATTTATTTTGAGAGAGAGAGAGAGAGAGAGAGAGCAGGGGAGGGGCAGAGAGAGAGGGAGACAGAGAATCCCAAGCAGGCTCCATCCACCCTATCAGCACAGAGTCCTATACGGGACTTGATCACATGAATTGTAAGATCATGACCTGAGCCGAAATCGAGAGTCAGACGCTTAACCAGCTGAGCCACCCAGGCGCCCCTCTTTCAGTCTTTTTATTCAATTCTTACCTGGATACATTGGCCTGAAGATGACAGGCCAAAGAAAGAAGAAATTACAAATTCTGGCACACTTTCTTTATGTGGTATTTATCATTTCTTGTTAGTCATTTGTGTGATAGAATGAATCTTTTTTTTAAAATTTGGTGACTAAAATGGTTTTGAGACATTTTAAAGGACAGATAAATGAGACAGTTCAGTGAAACCAGGTAGCAATGATTTCTGCATAAAAACTGCATTATCAGTTGCAGCTGACTTCAGGGAAAAGATTGTATAATTTTCTCATCATTACGAAATGCTTCCACTTTCTCTGGCTGTTGCATGAGTGACCTTGATTATTGCCATATGTTCCTCTGTTTATATAATACATTTCTACTTTGGAAAATATGTATATTACTTTTAAAAAGTAACAACTCATTTCCTTCCTTTTTTTCATAGCACAAGACTCATTGTGATAATCAGCATTGTTTTGACCTTGTAGTAGTTCTTACTGTTAGTTTTCAAAAGCATTGAATTGATTTCATTGTTGTCCAGGGACTAATGTAGAAATGATAAAGTCTAACCTTGTACAGTGAACACTAAACTAGGTAATAAGGGGATCCACACTCTACACTGCCACGTAACCTTAGAAGAACGCATCTGAGGAAGCTTCCTGTTCTTTTAGTCACTTTGGAATTATTTTGACCACCTGCGGAATCATGGGCATATTAAAAATGTTTTTCTTTCCATTTCCACTGGAACTGTTTTTAGTCAATATTTTAATAGCCATCTTCTCTCCCACTTAATAGTTTTATTTTTAAATTGCAGATATGATTGTACCATTCTTCTACTTGCACAATCCTGATACATCGTCATCCCATACAGAATATTCAGTTACTTTATGTGTTTACGTGTTGGGCACATAAACTTCCTGATTTACTCATCTTCACATCTCCCTTTGTGCTTTATCACAGTGCCAAAACATATAATCAATATGCAACAAATATTTGCTGTGTTGAATTGCTTATTTATTTACTTATCCTTCCCACCCCAGCCCAAGTTGGTTTATTTTTGGAATTATGTACTTTAAATTAAAATTCTTTCGTTTAATTCATATGTGGATTCTCTCATTTATGTGTAATAACATAAATTTTATAGCTCTTTGGTCTTCAACTTTATGTATCTTGTATACAGTGGGCATGTGCATAATTTTTCTTAGTGTCAGCAAAATCAGTGTTACATAAATGTTAAGCAAAACGCATGTGGAGATTAAAAAAAACAACTCCAAGACCAATATTCTGTATAGAAAACTAGTAACTCTTGATTATGTGGTTTGTGGTGTGTTTTTTGACATCTTTGCTGGCTCAGCTTTCTTTTACCTCACAGATTTAAGTGATCTGATTTAGGATTCATGTTTATATATGAAAGATACATGTGGGGCTTCACAGAGTTGTTTTTAAAAAAAATTTTTTTTAATGTTTATTTTATTTTTGAGAGAGAGAGAGAGAGAGAGTGCACAAGCGGGGGAAGGGCAGAGAGAGAGGGAGACACAGAATCCAAAGCAGGCTCCAGGTTCCGAGCTGTCAGAACAGAGCCCGACATGGGGCTTGAACTCACAAACCGCGAGATCATGACCTGAGCCGAAGTCGGCGCTTAACCAACTGAGCCACCCAGGTGCCCCACAGAGTTCTTAATAGCAAGTTAAATTTTCTGATTTTTCTGTATGTTGAGAAGATATTTTTTAACTTAGAAAATCACAAACTATTTTTTGTTTGTTTATTTTGAGGCAGGGGGCAGAAAGAGGGAAAGAGAATCCCAGGCAGGCTTGCACTGTCAGCACAGAGCCCAACATGAGGCTGGATTCCATGACCATGGGATCGCGACCTGAGGCAAGAGTCGGACAGTCAACCGACTGAGCCACGCAGGCACCCCAGTCACAAACTGTTTTTTATTTGAATGTAGAATGACAAAAGTATTAAATCCTAATTATAAAAATGGATTTTACAAAGCATTCTGTGCTTCTGAAAGGAAGGAAACATTGGTGGCAGTGCGATGAGTTAGAAGATTATTAAGGTCATTCAGGCAAGTGGCATTAAGGACTCAAACTAAGGTAGTGATAAAAGAAATGAAGTCAGTTCTAGGTATATTATGGAGCTGGCATTGACAGGAATTGGCACGTGGTAAAGCTGTCGGGAATTAAGAGATACTTGTTAGAGGCAAGTCGGGCAATAGCTATTTCTAGATAATTGCTTAATGCCATGCTAAATATTGCCCAACAGTTCCCACCTCTGTTAAGTTGTTCCTACCATCTTGTTCTTCCCCCAAGATCAAGTTCCCCCATCTTTTCCACCCTTTAAGGCCCAGCCTATATCCTGTCTTCAGGAGTTGTCTTCAGGTGCTTTCCAAGTGGGAGTAATGCTGAACTCCTTCAGTACTGTCTATGTCTCATTTTTTAGAATTATTATTTACTACCTAATATTGATCTTTCTTATGCATCTTCTTGCTTTAACTAGATATTGCTTTATATGTTAATTAGATCATTTTGAGTTTTTATCTTCAACAGATAAAAACACGATCCAATATCAAGTTGGATAAATTGCTTTCTTTATAACTTGCTTCAGATTAAAACAAACAAGCAAAAAGACCTGTGTTTATCTACTGTTCTTAGAAAACAGCTCTTTTTATGGTCTCTAAATTTAGATTTGCATCAATACTGTTTTGGGGGAAAATGATCACAGTACAAAGACTAACATGTATAAGACAGAGCTTAGACTTCTGCAGCCTCAGTTCTTGACACTTTTACTCCAGTTTCTTTTATGGTTTACTGGCAAGTCCTTGGATTGTGAAACATGGCACTGATCTTTCTGTTCTTTGAGGGACTGACATCTTAAATGGTGAAACTCTTTGCATAATGTTCCAGAACTCATTGAAGAAGTTTGCAGCACAACCATGGGAATGGTTACAGTCTATAAATCAGGGTCCTAGAAAGCAGTGCTTATGTGAGGCTTTCTTTTAATCCCCCAAATTAGACAATTCCAAGAAGCTTTTCTACAGCATGCTGCAGCTAGTGTTTATATGTGACTAGCATCTCAATTCTCTCAGAAATCATCTATCCCTTTCTTTCTGAATGAAGAATTTACCTTCATGAGTATATTTCCATGACTCTTAAAATATTGAAGGCCCATTTAGAGTGTTTATATATGGTTGCATACGTAATTTTCTTTAACCTCAATAGTTTTATTTTTTACAGAGTAATAGCAATATTTCAAAGTCTGATCAGAGATGCCAAAAATCCCTTTTAGAATGTAAACTGTTGAACTTATCAGAGCTAAATCATAAACTTATTTTCAAATATTTGGTAATATTTTTGAGCTCATTCCAGTAAAGAAAGCAGTTGGATTATAGCAAGACACAGCATTTTAGACCATTTTTATATCATCATTATAAACATATTATTATATCATCAAATCCCTAACATTTATTGTTTTTACTGTGTGCAATGTATTAGGCATTCTACACACTTTATGTCATTTAATCCTTTAACAAATCACATTATTAGGTTTATAGTTATGCGCATTTTCCCGGGGAGTTTCTCTTGAAAGTCAGGAAGGTTATTTGTCCACGGTGGCCCATCTATTAATGTTTATTTATTTTTGAGAGAGACAGAGACAGAATGTGAGTGGGTTAGGGGCAGAGAGAGAGGGAGACACAGAATCGGAAGCAGGCTCCAGGCTCTGAGCTGTCAGCACAGAGCCTGACGCGGGGCTCGAACTCACGAGCCATGAGATCATGACCTGAGCCAAAGTCAGACGCTCAACCGACTGAGCCACCCAGGCACCCCATGGTGACCCATCTATTAAGAACCAGCGCTGTGACTTCAGAGCTCTTGCCTGCTCTGTGAGGTATATGTAAGACTGCATTCTCCATGAGGGCCAGAGCTCGGATTGGCTTCTCACTTTATACCTGTGCATAGCATAATGTGTGGCACATAGTGGATGATCTAGAATAAATATCTTTTAGATAAATTTGCCTCTCATAGAACAATAACAGTAGCAGAACCCCCACCCCCAGCCCCACCCCAGCAGGGCTAGGCCTATCTCTTGCAGCTTGGGTGAATGTATTCCAGGAATCCCACATTGGAACACATTGGAACTCAACAGCTGGATGCATTTTTCACAGAGAAACATTATATACGTGGCAAGAAGATTCATGACTCTGAATTCCTGCAGTTACATGGCTCTTGCTATACTGATCTGAGAATTTGCCAGGGGATGGCATGGCTTCCATAGATCTTTTTTAGACAGTTTGCAAGTGGACTTTGAGAATAAAGCTCATTGGTAGGTGAGTTGGAAGTTGTGGCCGTGTGAGGAACCTGATGAGCTTTCCTTAAGAACTCAAAGTCACCATTAAGAGTGTCAGTTACAGGTTTTAGGCCTCAGTGTACAAAAAGTGAGAAAATTTGAGCTTTCCTGGGGTGGAGGGATAGAGGGCCTTGAATGCTCCAGCTTTTCTGTTTCTGTTCTTTCTGCCTCCCCCTTACCTCTTGCAGCAGCTTCTGAAAACTGATTGGAGAAGCCTCAGGATGATAATCCCTTCTGCAGACCAGTTCTTCATTTGAAAAATGAAAAACCTTGGGCTTAGAAAAGTTCAGTACTGTCCTGTGCACAGTTTGTGGCAGAGGACTAGACTTGATTTCCTGTGTCTAGTGCTTTCCAGCTCTTATAAATTGTTTCAAGCACTGTTTCAATTGAATAATTAAATCTTTACCTAACAACTTTAGTTTTATGTTTTACCATGTATTAAGTCTTTGAATTTCATTGTCCTTTGCACAGTGACTAGATAAGAACTAATATTAGCATATTACTTCACAGTTTGAATAACTTTTTACATGTTTACAACCCCATGAGTAGGAAAGACAGTATGTTTTTACTATCCCTATTTTAGAGATTTAGAAGGAACAATGTCACACAGCTACCAAGTTGCAGAACTAGGATTCAGAACTGAGTTTTCTTAGCATAAGATGTGGAGTTGGGCTCGCTTCAGTGAGCTGTGCAGCCAGACTGGAAGCACACTGGAACAAAGCAAGCCTCTTGGTTGTGTGATGGCCAAGTGGGGTGGGTAGGCCACTTGGGAAAGGAGGAGGTTTGGGCAAACCTTCATTGAATTCTATAGTGAGGAATCAAATCGTGGGTAAAGTAAGGGGGTAGGGTTTAAGAAATAGCTGCAGCGAATATAGTCTCTGAATTGTCCTGAGCTGCCATGGTGGAAAGGAGCATTTCTTGGACCTGTTTGAGTCTTTTTCATTACTCACTAGCTGTGAGACCCTGGGCAGATGAGCTTGATGTTTCTGAGCCTTGGTGGTCTGTAGTGTGAGGATAATAAAATTAACCTAGTGAACAGTCCCTGCTCTGACTGCTCAAAAGTCTTTGTTTATTTCCTTCTGGGTTCTGTTTCAGTATTTTTAGCAACTACATAGCTAAATCGTGAACTGGTTACATATGTTGCTATACTGAATGCTGAACTACTAGGAGCACTACTGTAAAGGGCATCAGAGAGACACCAGCTGCTGTGGACCAAAGAGAACATGTATTTTGTAAGAGATTTGATCCCCCACTCATCTCAAGTCTGGGTCTCACTTTATGTTTTGGTTGTTAACTTTGAAAGAGTAAGCAGTGAATTGTTCTATCATTAATTAATGTTTTTACTTTTTCTAGTTGTATAAGTTTGGAGAGACGGTTTCTATTGTTTTTTGGACAGACACTTGGAGACCAGAAAGCTTCTTTGACAAAGTAAAGAAGAACAGACAAAACGGCATGCACACGTTATGCTTACTAGGTGAGGGCTTTGGAGTTTCCTTAAAGTCACAATATGGAGTCGTCGTATTATTCTCATTTTGATTTTGTGTTCAGGTAAAGCTGTTCTGTGCATAACTAGCTAGAGGTCAAGGAACGACCTGGTCTAGCTGCTCTGTGTGCCACATACTTCTCTTACTCTCAGGGAGATAACGCATTTTCTGCTCCAAATACCACCTGGCTATTCCCTTGTGTATACCATAATTCGTGCTACTCCCTTCTTATGCCCTCATGAATCCACTCCAGCATTCTATTATCTTACCCGTTTATCCATCAAAACCCTGTTCTTGTCAGTTTACTGCAATTCAGCAGACCTGTATTAAGCATTTATTCTTACCAAGTGCCATCCTTTTTCTTCCTAGAGATGTTTTTTGAATACCACAGTATTGATATCAGAATCACAGAATTACAGATCTGAGAGAGACTCTGAAGATCATGTTATTGAAGCCCATTTTACAGATGAAGTTGAGGCCCAGAGATATTTAATCATTTTCCCACTGTGTCACCCAGTTTATCAGTGGTGGAATTGGTAGAATCCAGATAACCTGTCATTCACAGCTTTTTACTATATCATGCTGCACTTTATGCCCATTGTAGAGTTAGGGTTTTTTGGAATACTAAGGAAGTATTAGACATGCGTCCTGCCCTCAGGGTTTTGAAATTTAGTTGCTATGTACACAAAAGTTTAAAGAACAATTAAGTTCTGTTGTATGAAGAGGCAGGAAGGACAAACCAGAACTTTGGCTCTCGATTTCTCTTTCTAAGAGCTTCCCCCTTTTCTTGGCTTTCCTGGGAAAAGACAAACAAGGCTAAACAATATATCTTCCTTGCTCCATTAACAAAAACAGGAACAAGGTGTGAAGTATAAGATATGATTTCAAATCCTCAAACCGTACATCTCATCATTTAATCATCTGGAATGCTCATCATTTAAATTAGTATATATTTATTGAATGCCTGCTGTGGTCCAGACCCTGTAGGGATTAGTGAGAATATACCATGTTAGGATACTACAGAGAATTTAAAATTTACCTGAAAAGACCAGATGTATATGATGTAATTAAAGATTAACAAAATATAGTAATAACTATATAGATATTTCAAAGAACAAAGAGCTTTTGAGGGGAAGTTAACATAGGCTTTATGAAGGAGTTGGGACTTATGTTACTTCAGGGGTAGTTTAAGATAGGCTGGTGTGTGGGTAATAGTAGAGCCACATGAATAAATTGATTCAGTAGACTTTTATGGAATATCTATTGGGTACTTTGCATTATGCAGGGTGCTGGCACTAAGGTGAAAAGGAGATGCTTACCTTTAGCAAGTAGAAGTAGAAAGGAATAATTCTGGCCTGTGTGAAGGCAAGGGAGAAGTAGTAAGACTGGTCTGGCTTGATATTAAATATTTCATAATGTAGTCTTATGTTCGATCAAAAAGCATTTGCCTGTAAAAATTCTCCCCAGCCCTCTTCATACTTAAAACCAGGTTCTATAGAGCAGATCATTTAAAAAGTTAAAATACTAAAAACTCACAACATTTCAGAACCTCAAGGTGAATGAACTAAATGAATGTGTTGAATTTTTAAAAATCTTGCAGGTACCATATAAAGGAAGTCTACGTCTGTTAATTGTATTGCAGGCCATTTTCAATAACTGATATTGCATTTTTTCTTATATGTGCTAGACAAATGGAAAAATTAAATAATGGTATTTCGAACCTGAAAGGTACATTCACCACCGGTTCCAAGAACATTTACAAATACTTACAAGGGCTTAACCTCTGCTGTATTTTCCTAGGAAACTCTTTAGTCTCCTTCATAAGAAAAACTTTGATAATCACTTAGGAAAGCTGTAGAAATCCAACAAAAAGACCCTTCAGTTGCAGTGTATTTATTTTTGCAAAAGCAGACTTTGGCTGAACCATTTGTTTTTAGCATGTAGAACAGGAAGCAGCTGTTGCTCTTGCTGTTGTATACTGAGTTCCTGTGAGGATGTGGAGTGATTGTGCTTTTTTACCTTTTACCAAACTGTTTGGCTGAGCATCAGTGATTAAGAAGTAAAAGGAATCAAGGATTTGTGACACTTGCATTTCAAGCTTCATGAGAGCAGAGATTATGTGTGTTCTGGCCTCTGTGGTAGCCCCATACCTGGCAGTCAGTGCTTGGGAAAGCGCTGTTTATGAATATTGGGTATTAAAGGGTTTATTTATAAGTTATTAGACATGTCTTAACCATTCACAAGAGAGCAAAGGTTTCTTTTCAAAATGTGGTGAAAGTTTTCTTCTGTTACATTACATGCATTAGAGCTTACGTTCTAGTGCCCGAAAAATAGGTTAAGAATAGGAACATAAGAAGACTTCTCAGTTGGGTCTATGCACTTACCAGCTAGTAGAAATGAACACAAAGATTTGGATTAGCTGTTTGGTAGTATATATGCCAATATTTATCTGACTCTTTCCTGTGTCTTCTTTTCCAAGAGGAAATTAGATGCTTTCAGGATGGTCTTAGGGCCAACCCCGTGTTTGTTTTCTAACTAATGACCTTTACACACCACAAGCTTCCATTCTTCTGTATATTTCTATAAAAAAGTAGATGGATACAAGTGTGACGGGAGAATGACATGAGCTCTGAAATTAATATTTCGGAGACTTGACAAAAACGCTTCCCCTAAATTTAAATGGCTCTACCGAAGTTGACACACAGGGTTTTGGATAAAGTAGTTAATTAAAAGAGAACTATTTTTCACTTCCTACAGACATCAAAGTAAAGGAGCAGTCTTTGGAAAATCTAATCAAGTAAGTTCTTATTCTGAGAATGCTTATGTCTGTTTCTAATTCCTTATACAATAAATTCTACATAAAGGACATGGGTTCTAAAGATTGTTGAAAATTAGCTTTCCTTAACTGGTAAAAATTAATCACCTCATCTTATGACGTGAAAAGCAGTGTGATAGAGTGGAAATAGCAATAGATCTCATGGATTCAGGACCGTGACAGTGGTTGACACCTAATAGGCACTCTGTAAATATTTGTGGTGTGAATTAATGAATTGGTGGTCAGAATAAGACGTGCATTTGAGTCCTGAGTCTGCCTCTGGTTATGTGCTCTTAGGCAAGCTACTTTGGTTTCTGAGTCTTCTTTTCCTCCTATGTGTGATGAGTGCTAAAATCCTTTTTTTGCTTATTGAGGCAATGTGCAGTACAGTAGCTACTACCCACATATAATTAATGAGCACTTGAAAAATGGCTAATGTAATTGAGAAACTGCCTTTATAATTTAATTTTAATTAATAAAAATACTCAACTTAGTTATTAAAAAAGTATATTTGGAGTAACTTCACTGGGTAAATCTTTTGCAACCATGAATTTTATGAAATTTAAATAAAGATTAAGTATTTCCAATGAAAATTTAACACTTGAATTAATGCTATAAGTATGAAATAACAGATGTCGAAAACTTAGTACAAAAATAATCTCTTTAATAATTTTTATAGGAGTAAATGTTGAAATACAACATTGTGGATATAGTGGGTAAAATAGTATTGTTAAAATTAATTTTGCCTTTTTTTTTTACTTTTGTTAATGTGACTACTAGAAAATTTAAAACTCTGTGGTTTGCATCATATTTCTCTTGGACAGTGCTGACTTTGAGAATTTTTTTGGGAGTCAGTAAGATAATCTGTATGAACTGTTTTGTAAGCTATGAAAACAGTATTTTTATTATGATCATGGGCAGATGTGGTAGGCTTTGAGGTATCAGAAGTAAACATATCTAACCCTCCAAGATTTTTAGATATTTACCACTTTAGTTTACTTTTCTTAGAGGAAGAAGTGAAAAGAGGAATATGTGGTTTAAACATGGTAATAAAAATGGACACGATAGAACCTGATTAAGCCAGGATCTAGAACAAATTGCTGCTTAATTTGAACTGTTTTTGCCTGGGTTATCACTTTAAATAAAAGTAACTTTGATTTAGACATTTATCATTAAGTTGTTGGACTTTTATTTCTGCCAGCATTTCAGTGAGATCAGAGGACACTTGAAGTAGAACAATGAAAAAAGCTTAAACTTAAACAATTATGGTATTCATGTTTTAGTGTATACTTAAATGGGTAATGTGTGAATGCTTCAAACCATATAATTAGACCATATAATTAGACTGTGGTACCTGAGTATTCCTGGGGGAATAACTGCATTAAAAATGTGTTATGTAATTTCATGGCTGAGGACAGTGGCATCTAGTTTTATATTTACAGGGGAAGGAAGATCTATGAACCTCCTCGGTATATGAGTGTAAACCAAGCAGCCCGGCAGCTTCTGGAGATTGTTCAGAATCAACGAATACGAGGAGAAGAGCCAGGTACTCAAGGCCCTAAAAGGGTTCTCATGTTTCCCCACTGCTGTACTGAGATGTGCACATGGTATAACTTCACACACCTCCCACTTCTGAAGTGAGGTTCAGTGTGCTTGCATAGTACTTTTTCTTGTCTTTTTTTTTTTTTTTTTTTTTTCAGTTTTCACTTAAATTTCATAGGCTAAAAGTAGTACTGAAGGAAAAATAATGGAGTTCTTCCTAGGAACATTAATACCATTCAAGAAAGTGAGGATTTTTCACAGATTAACAGTAAATCAGGTTTAATGTAAACATGTTAATAAATACATAGGTAAAATGCAGAACTTCCTTTTTAGCCTAAATTTATGGTAAGATCTATCCTGCAAAAATATACTTATTCTGCTTTTTCTCTTTGTTCTCACTGAGACTGGGGGTAGTTTTCCTCAGGATAAAAACAAGAGAATTTATCCTTATATTCATAATATCTAGACACAGTACGTGGTATATAATAAAATGTTTGTCATCAGTAAATCTTTATTGAGAGATTCTTTTTTTTTTAATGTTTATTTTTACTTTGTGTGTGTGTGTGTGTGTGAGAGAGAGAGAGAGAGAGAGAGAGAGAGAGAGAGGCAGAGTGAGAACTGGGGAGGGACAGAGAGAAGGAGAGACACAGAATCTGAATCAGGCTCCAGGCTCTGAGCTGTCAGCACAGAGCCCGATGAGGGGCTCGAACTCAACAGACCGCAAGATCACGACCTGAGCCAAAGTCAGACCCTTCACAGACTGAGCCACCCAGGTGCTCCATTTATTGACAGGTTTTTAAAAGAACTTGTCATTATATTCTGTTGTAAGTTGCTGACTGCCTTTGAGCACCAATCTCTTGATAGAAAAAATACATAAGAGATTCTTGAATGACTGTTGCTTATTTTTTTCCTCATTAGTAGGTCTCATTAAAGTTATGAAACAAATAATTTGCAAGGGTATTCCATATCCATAATTTTGTACACTTAAGCCTAAACTTGCATGCCTGCTTGTCCTTGTAGATATCATTGTCCCATTTTTTAAACATGTATTTCTTTATTTTAAGAGAGAGTGAGTGAGCAGGGGAGGGGCAGAGAGAGAACGAGACAGAGAATCCCAAGCAAGCTTTGCACTGCCAGCTTGGAGCCCACCTTGGGGCTTGAACTGACAAATCATGAGAACATGCCCTGAACCGAAATCCAGAGTCAGACGCTTAACCACCTGAGCCACCCAGGTGCCCCTCATTTGCCCCATTTTGATCATTGTTCAATCAAGACAGCTTTCCCAACTAAATAAAATCATGAAAAGGTCAGCACTTAAAAACATAAGTAATGTCATTATGCCCATTATTTGTTAAGGGCTCTGTAATTTATTAAATACTTTCATGTCTGTTATCTCAACCCTTACAACTGCCATTTAAGAAAGATAGTATTATGTTTTGAAAAATGAAAAGAAAACTGAAGTTTGACATAGGTGATTATGTGGCCAAGCAAAAATTCAAATCTGTGTATTTATCTCATACTCCTCTTGTTTTTCTAGTATACCTTGGTCACTGGGAACATATATCAAGCAATTTATTAAAAATATAGGCAGGTTTGGAGCACCTGGGTGACTCAGTCGGTTAAGTGTCTGACTCTTGATTTCAGCTCAGGTCATGATCTCATGTTTCTTGAGATCAAGCCATGTCAGGCTCCACATTAAGCATAGAGCCTGCTTGGGATTTTCTCTCTCTCTCTCTCTCTCTCTCTGCCCCTCCCCCAATCTCACTCTCTCTCTCAAAATAAATAAACTTTAAATATTCATAAGTGCCTTAAAAAAATATATATATATATATATATATTTGGGCAGATAATAAACATTGTTCACTCAGAAGCTATATAAAGACAAATGCTGGGGCACCTGGGTGCTTAGTTTGTTAAACGTCTGACTTCAGCTCAGGTCGTGATCTCACGGTTCATGAGTTCGAGCCCTGCATCAGGCTCTGCGCTGACAGAGCAGAGCCTGCCAGAGATTCTTGTCTCGCTCTGTCTCTGTCCCTCCCCTGCTCATGTGCACATGTTCTTTCTCTCCTCTCAAAATAAATAAACATTAAAAACAAAATAAAGACAAATGCTAATCAGTTGTAAAGAGTATGGATATAGGCAATTGTTTATCAAATCCTGAAAACTTAAACTAGGGCAAGCCTTTGGAATTCCAAAAGGGTAAAGTTAGGAAGAACCGCTTTATATGTCAGGTAGTGCATATAATTTAGAAAAGCCTTAGGTAAATCAATAGATAATTGGTGTGTAATATGTGACTAAGGAGATTTAAGATATTCAGGGCTTCTTTAAGTGTACTTTTGGTACTAATGTTCATTTTAATGTTGGACAGGATAATGCAATTGCTGATTTGAATGGCAGTATCTTTTTCTTCTTCTTCTTAATAGCAGTCACCGAGAAGACACTCTGTGTTGGCTTAGCCAGGGTTGGAGCTGAGGACCAGAAAATTGCAGCAGGCACTTTGCAGCAAATGTGTACTGTGGACTTGGGAGGACCGTTACACTCTTTAATTATCACAGGAGACAACATGCATCCATTGGAGATGGAGATGCTAAGTCTGTTTTCCATACCAGAAAATAGCACAGAATCCTAAAGCATTGATGGAATGGAAGCATAGACATTTTCTATTGTTAGATGTTAGTTTCAGTCATATATGCACATACCCGTATTTGTATAATGAACAGTTCTTTTGGTGTACCTAATAATTATAAAACAAGTGACCAAGAAGAAAGATCTTGACTCAATAATACTTAGTTTCCTGTGGCAGTGAGTTTTTTCCTTATGACATCATCATCTGTTGCTGCTATTTTGGTGATTTTTGAGGATGTACACACATGGAGCAGACCAAGCCTGAAAACTTGCGGACAGATATTCATATTGTTATTTAAAAACAGTTTTTACTTATGAAATGAGTTTATACAATGTGGAACTTTCTTCTTTTTTAAAAGTCAGCTGTGCTGACCACAAGATGAATTGTCCTGACAGTAGTTGGTATTAGTGCTTTAAGCAGAGGTGGAAAGAGTAAGTACCACCCAACCGCCCTCTTACTTAAACCTCAGCTGAGTACATGCCACAAAATGACATCTTTCTGAATTGCCTTGTCTTGTTTAGCTGACACTTTAATTATGTGGTTCATATTCTGCTGTATTTTGGAGGTTATATAATTGTTGAATTATAAATGTTCAGCCAGCCATGTACAGTTGCTGTTTGGTTTTAAATTGCATCTTTCACATCCAAGTGGACAAATGGAAAACTTAATGACTATAAAATATGGCTTTAAAAAATTTAAGTTTGAAGACCTTGGGTTAGGCAAGATTTGTCATATCACTTAACTCAGTAATATGCCACCGTATGTATGTAAGTAGTCACATTCTTTTTCCTAGTTATAAACAGCTCTGCATTTATAATATTTCATGACTACTGTAGAGTCTTGTACTTTTTGTTCATAACAGAAATAGCTTTACTAGATGCTAGTTTGGTTGGTCTAACTCTAAATATTTCCATGGCTTAATCAACCATAGCTTAAATTGATAAATTCATTGGAAGTTGAACATATACTTCCCTACTTCCTAGGAGCATTAATTAACAAGAGATTATTCTGACTTATTTCGTTTGAGATAAAAGGTATTTTAAATATATATGAAGTATTCTGTTTTTAATCTGTTACATAAAAAGGGAGAGAGCCAAGGACATTTAAGTACCAGTTCTGTGTTGTTTTCTTCTGAGGCATTAAAGCAAGCATTGAAGAATTATATAAGGCAGGACTTCTGGCTTTGGTAATGGTGGAATAGCCTGTAATGTACAAGCCCTCCCAATTATAAACTCTGGGAAAAACATAACTGTCTGAAGACACTGGGGAATGACCAAAAGCAGGCTGAGAACTATACTTACATATAGCTTTTTCCCTCAGGCCATTCCCCAGTCTGTCTGGTAAGGGATGGCTAGAATTCAAGAGAAGGCTAGAATTCAAGAGTTTTATTGGCTTGAGGTGTCAGAGAAATTGGGGGCTGCTAGAGGAGCTGTAAAGTGAGGAGGAAATTCTAGAAATGGAGATGGCACTGAAGGAGGAGCCAGCCTTAACAGTCTGTATACAAATCTCCTCTTAATTCTTTGGCTAACTGCTGAATTATGCTTTGTACAGGGGAAGACTCCATGAACCTGGTGGAAAGCCATAGCTGGAAGGCTGAAAAATCTGAGCAAAGTTTGTTGCTCTGTATTGCAAGGGAAAACAGTTTTGAGTTTGAATCCCGTCAAGTTAGAAGGCTTGGTAAGCACTTCAGGCTTTCTGTCAAATCTCTAGAATGGCTGTGTATTAGAAGAGACCATGCCCAGGACTAAGGATTTGCCTAAAACTAAAGACAAAACCTTTAACATAATGTAAAATCAATCCTCCATGAAATCAAGGTGATTAGTCCATAATTTAACTGCCTGCTGGAACAAATCTTAACACTTCTAGGGCATGATAACAAATTGAGTCTCTTTAGCATATCAACAGTGACTAGGAACAATAGTTGTAATGAATGTATATAGATGAGTGCTGTCAGAGAAATGGAAGCAAAAACCCAAATGGTTGGACCTAACAGCAGAGTGCAGATGACAGGTGGATAGAAATTGTCCTGATGAATAAAGGCTAAAAAATAACTGGAAAGAAGAAAACAGCACAGTGCTTCAAAGTCATGGGGGGCAGTATTCAGCAGTCCAATGCATATGTAATTCAATTCCCAGAAGGAGAAGAGAGAGAAAATAGGGCAGAAAAATTATGAGTGGGTGAAGATCAAAATTTTCCCAAGTTTGGTGAAACTATCAGTACATAGATCCAGTAAGCTCAGTGAACTCCAAACAGAATAAATGTAAAGAAAACAAGACCTAACACATCATAGCTAAAACCGATGAGAACCAAAGATAAGAGAAAAATCTTAAAAGCAACCGAGAGTGGTAGTAGGGAACCCACTACACACAGGGGAGCAATAAATGTTGGGCTGCTTCACCTCAGAAACCGTGGAGGTCATGAGACAAAAGAAAGACATCTGTAAAGTACTGAAATTAAAAAGTAAAACCAAACCAAATCTTACCAGTCCAGAGTGGCAGAGTTCTTACGTTTTATTTAAAGCAGCGGAATACTAATTGTAGACTGATCAGGTCTATGTAGGTTATGTATTGAAATCTTTTGGCAACTGCAATAAAGAAGAAAGGCAGAAGTAAAAAAAAAAAAAAAAAAAAAAAAATTAGAGGAATTAAAATTGAATACTGAAAGATATATGATTCATCAAAAAAAAAAAAAGGCAAGAAAGGAGGAAATATAGGTACAAAATATATAGGACAAATAGAAAAATAGCAAAATGATAGACCTAAATTTAACCAAATCAGTAATTACTTAAATGTAAACCAAACACTCCAATTAAAAGAACTAGATTTTTTTAAAGGTCCAACTATATGTTGTCTATAAGAGAGTTAAACTTTAAGTGTAAAGACACAAGATGAAAGTAAAAGAATGGGGGAAAAACAGACTATACAAACAGAAAACAAAAGAAAACAAGTGGCTCTATTAATAGAAGATAAAATAGACTTCAAAAGGAGTATAATGGAGATAAAAAAGGACTTTTCATAAAGAAAGGATAGTTCATCAAGAAGACAAAATCCTAAAGGTATATTCCTTGAATACCAGCTTTAAGGTACATGAGGCAGAAACTAACAAAAGGGAGATACAGCCATATCTACAATCAGAGTTGAGGATTTTAACAACCTCTTGGCAACTAATAGGCAAAACATTAGCAAAAATACTGACAGTTTGAACAAAAACCATTTGCACCCAACTGATACTGAAAGATCACTACACCCAATAGTGGTAGAATAGACCTTATTTTCAAGCATGTATGAAACATTCAGCAAAGTAGACCATATGCTTGGCTATTAAATTAAAAGTCACCAGGGGCGCCTGGGTGGCTCAGTCGGTTGAGCGTCCGACTTCGGCTCAGGTCACGATCTCACAGTCTGTGAGTTCGAGCCCCGCGTCAGGCTCTGTGCTGACAGCTCAGAGCCTGGAGCCTGCCTCGGATTCTGTGTCTCCCTCTCTCTCTGTCCCTCCCCCATTCACACTCTATGTTTCTCAAAAACAAACATTAAAAAAAATTTTTTTTAAATCACTATCACTAACAAAAAGATGTCTAGAAAAGTCCCAAATATTTGGAAATAATATTTATTTTAACTGAATAAAAACAATATTAAATATGAAAATTTGTGGGATGCAGGTAAAGCAGTTCTTAGAAATTTATAGCTTTGGAAATCTATATTAGAAGACAAGTTTTAAAATCAATGATATGTTTCCATCTTAGCTAGAAAAAAAAGTGTGTAAAAACTAAGTAGAAGAAAGGAAATACTGAACATCACGGCAGAAATCAGTGAAATAGAAAATGGTCAAACAATAAAATTAACAAAGCCAATGGAATGTCAAAAATTTTGAAGGCTAACAACAGTAAAAGTTGCAAGGATATGGAGTAACTGAAATTTGCCTGCTGTTGGGAAGAATATAAATGGGCATAACTACTTTGGAAAGTAGTTTTCAGTTTCTTGTAAATTAAACCCATGAACTAGTAAAATCAGTTCTAGGTATTTACCCAAAAGAAGTGAAAACATTGACAAAACAATTGCATAAGAATGCTTTTAACTTTATATATTTATTCGCTTATAGCCCCAAACTAGAACCAAGCCATGTGTCCAGTAGGAGAATAGATTTTAAAATTCGCTGTATTTTACAATGGAATATTAATTAGCAATAAAAAAGAATGAACCATTGACTCCTACAACATGAATTAATTTTAAAAACATGTTAGCAACAGGAAAAAGTAGTCACAAGAAAATAGTATTTGCCTATGGAGAGAATGAAGATTGACTGGCTGGGGATAATAGGGAACCTGAGGTAATGGAAATATTCTGTATCTTGATTGGGTGTTGGTTGTATGGGTATAAACATTTACCAAAATTCATTCAAATATATACATTTAGGATCTGTGCATTTTTCTGTATTAGGATTGTCAGATCAAATAAAATATCCAGTTAAATTGAATTTCAGATAAACGTGTGTGTGTGTGGGTGGGTGTGTGTGTGTTTACATACACAGAGGTCTATATATATATATATTCAGAACAAGTATGTCCCATTCCATATTTGGGACACATTTATACTACAAATGATTACTTGAAGTGAAACGTTACTGGGATCCTTTATTTATTTATTTATTTATTTTTGCTAAATCTGGTGACACTATTCTGTATGTAATTTCACCTCAATTTAAATGAAATTGTAAAATGAAAAATGTGTATTATTCATCAGCGGAAAAAGGAACAATACTATTTTTGGTCTGTCATGAAATGCCAGTGTTTCGTAGTTAAATTAGAAACACCTGAACACTACATTCATTTGTTTGTTTAGTTTTTAGCTCTTTAAATTCTCAGTGAATCCACCCTTATAATCTAGACACAAAAGTTTCATCACCAAAAAAACTTCTTCCCACTATACCTATATATTCATGCCTCTACCCATCCACTTCTTACCAATTATAGATATAGATATAGATATATGCACATACATACATATGAATGTTAAAACATTCACATTTAGGTTTTTATGTGACATGAGTTTTAATTTTTCTGGAGTTAGGAGTGGGATTCCTGGTCATATGGTAGATGCACATTTAATTTCACAAAAATTTTCGAAAACGATTTGCAGAGTAGCTCTATCATTTTGCATTCCCACCAGTATTATGAAAGAGTTCCTGTTGCTCTGTATCTTTGCCAGCATTTCTTACTGGCAATATTTTCTATTTTAGCTATTCTGGTAAGTGTGTTGTGGTATGTCATCATAGTTGTGTTTTTTTTGTTAATATATGAAGTTTATTGTCAAATTGGTTTCCATACAACACCCAGTGCTCATCCCAAAAGGTGCCCTCCTTAATACCCATCACCCACCCTCCTCTCCCTCCCACCCCCCATTAACCCTCAGTTTGTTCTCAGTTTTTAAGAGTCTCTTATGCTTTGGCTCTCTTCCACTCTAACCTCTTTTTTTTTTCCTTCCCCTCCCCCATGGGTTTCTGTTAAGTTTCTCAGGATCCACATAAGAGTGAAACCATATGGTATCTGTCTTTCTCCGTATGGCTTATTTCACTTAGCATCACACTCTCCAGTTCCGTCCATGTTGCTACAAAGGGCCATATTTCGTTCTTTCTCATTGCCCTGTAGTACTCCATTGTGTATATAAACCATAATTTCTTTATCCATTCATCAGTTGATGGACATTTAGGCTCTTTCCATAATTTGGCTATTGTTGAGAGTGCTGCTATAAACATTGGGGTACAAGTGCCCCTATGCATCAGTACTCTTGTATCCCTTGGGTAAATTCCTAGCAACTACTGGGAAGAGGAAACAACCAACAAAACTAAAAGGCAACCAACGGAATGGGAAAAGATATTTGCAAATGACATATCGGACAAAGGGCTAGTATCCAAAATCTATGAAGAGCTCACCAAACTCCACACCCGAAAAACAAATAACCCAGTGAAGAAATGGGCAGAAAACATGAAAAGACACTTCTCTAAAGAAGACATCCAGATGGCCAACAGGCACATGAAAAGATGCTCAACGTCACTCCTCATCAGAGAAATACAAATCAAAACCACACTCAGATATCACCTCACACCAGTCAGAGTGGCCAAAATGAACAAATCAGGAGACTATAGATGCTGGAGAAGATGTGGAGAAATGGGAACCCTCTTGCACTGTTGGTAGGAATGCAAATTGGTGCAGCCACTCTGGAAAACAGTGTGGAGGTTCCTCAAAAAATTAAAAATAGACCTACCCTATGGCCCAGTCATCATAGTTTTAATTTGCATTTCCCTAGTGGATAATGATGTTAACCTCTTTTCACATGCTTATTAATCATTTTTGTATCCTATTTAATGAAGCATCCCTTTCATGTCGTTTGCCTACTTTTAATTTGGATTGTTTTCTTATGGTTAAGTTTTAAACATTCTTTACATATTCTGGACACAAGTCTTTGCCAGATACATGATTTGCAAATATTTTCTCCAAGTCCATAGCTTGTCCTCTTATTCCCTCAACCATGTCTTTAGTAAAAACAAAAGTTTTTCATTTTGATGAAATCAAAATCGAGAATATCAGTATTTTCTTGTGTGGATCATGTTTTTTTGTTACAATGTCTAAGAACCCATCATCAAACTGAAAGACACATTTTATCCTATGCTTTCTTATAGTTTTGCATTTTACATTTAGATCTAGATTTAGAGTTAATTTTTGTATGAAGTGTAAGTTTTAATGGAAAGGATCCTTTTTTTTTTCTTTTTTGCATATGTCAATTACTCAGCACCATTAGTTTTTTTAAAAAAGACTATCCTTTCTCTGTTGAATTGTTTTAGCACCATTGCCAAAAATCGGTTGGCCATATTTGTGTGGATCTTTTTGCTGTTATGTTGATATATGTCTCTCCCTTCTGTGATACCACACTGTCTTGATTACTTTAGGTTTATGGTAAATCTTAAAAATAGGTAGTGTGATTCCTCTAATTTTCTTCTTTTTTCAAAACTGATCTATTCTAGTTCTTTTGCCTTTCCATATGAATGTTAGAATGAACTTGTTGACATCTGTAATAAAACCCATGAGATTTTGATTGCATTTATTTGATTATGATGCATTTAGGTGTGGATATTTTGGGGTTTGACCTTTTTGGAGTTTGCTTAGCCTCTTGAATCTATAGGTTAATGTCACCAAATTTGGCAAGTTTTCAGCCATTATTTCAAATATTTTCCCAGCACTGTATGCAGAATCCTTTCTTTCCAGGACTGATAACATGAGTGTTAGACATTTCTTATTGTCCCACAGATCTCTGAGCTCTTTTCCTTCCTTCCTTCCTTCCTTCCTTCCTTCCTTCCTTCCTTCCTCCCTCCCTCCCTCCCTCCCTCCCTCCCTCCCTCCCTCCTTCCCTTCCTTCCTTCCTTCCTTCCTTCCTTCCTTCCTTTTTTCCTTTTTTCCTTTTTTCTGGCTGTTATTCTCTGCCATTCAGAATAGATAATTTGTTTTAAGTTTATTGATTTATTTAGTAACCTCTACACCGTGTGGGTCTTGAACTCACAACCCCAAGATCAAGAGTTTCATGTTCTTCTGACTGAGCCAGCCAGACATCCCTAGAGTGGATAAGTTTTATTGATCTGTCTTCAAGTTCATTAACTCTTACCTCTGCTGCATTTGCTTTTGAATCCATTTGTATGTGTGTTTTTAAATTTGAGTTACTGTTCTAATACTTCCATTTGTTTTTTATATCTTCTATTTTGTTTTAATATTTATTGCAAGATTATTTCTGATGGCTTATTCAAGTATTTTTATAGTAGCTGCTGTAAAGTCTTTCTCAGATAATTCCAATATTGATGTCATCTCAGCCTCATCTATTATTTTTCTAACATAAGTTGAAATTTTTGTGGCACTTTGCAGGGTAATTTTTGATTATAGTATGGACATTGTAAATATTATTTTAGAAGATTCATTCTAGATCTTGCTTAGATTCTATGGAGAATGCCAATCTATTTATTCTAACAGGCAGTCAACCTGGTTAGGTTCAGGTTGCAATAACCAGTCTACCTGTGGTCTATGGTTCCAGTGTCAGTTCACTTTTCAAGGATTGCGGTTCTCTTTGGATCTATTTCAAGTTTGTGCTACTCAGTGTGGGACCTAGACAGTCTGGGACCTAGTTGATTGGATAGTTTAGTTCTGAAGGTGTTTTGGTATGCTGAGTAGGAGCAGATCCGAGCATTAGTGACTTCAGCATGTCCCTTGGGGTTTGTAAACAACTTTATGAGATTGCTTTCCTGTGCCCCTCCCATTCCATGACCTCTCTGCCACTTCCTCATTTTCAGTCCTCTGCCAGAAACTTGGGGTTCTAGTTACTCTATTCTGTTGCTGTCTGTCTCAGAGCTTCATGATTGAGCCTACATCCTGACCCATGTGGAGGGACAGAAAGAAAAAAAGCAACAGGGGGTTGCTCTATGCTTTTGAAGCCACAGCTCTAGTAAACAGAGAAAAATTCCCTCCTCTTGCTGGTAGCTATTGTGGATTTCCATGGTTTTTGGTCACCACTACAGAATTGCTTGGAGGAAGTCTCTGGAAGCCAATAAGAAGCCTTTGCTTCAACTATTATTATTACAAGTGTAGTAACTTTGTTTTGTTGTGAAGTTCTGTAGAAATCTATCATCTGTGTACAAAGTATTGCTCAAGGGGAAGTAGTATGATGCACATACAGGACAGATAACCCCTGTAAAGTTGGACAACAGTCTGACCTCACTTAATGCCTAGGGTGGGAAGAGTGATGGCTAATCAGATAGATATTTATCATTTTGGAAGTGGTATGTTATTTTCAAAAGTCCAAGCCAAATAGTAGGGTTTTAATTGATGTGAAACTGTACTAAGATTAGATATGAATCTGAATTTCATGTCTATTTATATAGTGTCACTCTTTTAAAATACTGTTATCTGCCTACATTCAGGAAATACTTTCAAATGCTTTTGTTTTTTTTAATTTTTTTGTTTTTAATTCTTTGATTTTAGCAGTGGCTTGCAGTTTACTTAACAGTGTATACAGAAACATTTTCCAAGGAGGAATTAAACTTCATATTAAATTAATCAATTTTCCCAATAAATTTTGATTGCCTAAAGTGTGCCAGACTCCATACATTTTGAGTATTATCTTACTGTTAACATTATTACTTCTCTTGGTTATAGAAATTTAGCAGATAAAGTTGAAATGTACATTTAAAGTTAATAGCATGTGCTAAGTCTGAAATACGGTAGACTTTTTTTTAAACCCCCCCCCTTTTTTTTTTAACCTGGAAATAAGGCTGGATGAGCTGACAGATTGTTTGAACTAGAATCTCATTGAAATGCTGTTTTCTTTTTCTTTCATTTATTTCCTCCCTCCCACCATTCCTACCTTCATTTGTTTTTCCAGAATGAAAAATACTGAATTGCTGTCATTCTATCTGCATGTTGGGCCTGCTGGTCTCTCCCTGCCTGCTCTTTCCCTGGTCTAGAGTGTTGATTATTTTGCTTATTGCCATGTTGTGGGTAATTACATTGAACAGGGAGGAGAGGAAAAGCACTATGAGTTTCTAAAGTTGTTCAGAAGAATTTGTATTTGATGAGCATTAGGGAGCCACTAGATTCCTGAGCTGGAGGACTGCTACTGAAAACTGAGAAGCGCACTTAGTCTGTCAGTACAGTAACAGGGTGGCTTCTGTGGGGAAGGAAACAAAAACTCTAGATAAAGATGAGGTAGTGGAGTATTGTAGTAAATAATTTGCTTACACCAGTATATAAACAGAAGAGGCTGCTCTGAGGGCGTGGTGATGGGCCACTGTAGTTTCAGATGCTAATTCTAGAGAACACAGGAAAGGCAGGGAGTCCTGGCAGGTGCTCTAGATCTAGCAGGTCAAAGTCCAGGGTACAGAAGGGCCAACAGAAAGTAATCAGGAAGCCAGGGTAGGGGAATGTTTTCAGAATGCTTGGGCAAAAGTCTGATTCTGCAGAAATCCCTTGTACTTCCTGCCTATGGCCAGAATTGTGTTTGTGGTGATGTGGGGAGGCGGGGGTTGGGGGGGCGGGGACTGACATGGAGGTGGCTCAAGCTGGGCATGAAAAAGACGGGAAGCTAGGTAGTCTCACATGCATGTACTCATCACGGACATCCCGGAATAAGGCAGTGGAAGTGGAAAAGGTGAATTTAAAAGATATCAAAGGAATGAAGGGAAGGATGTTGCAATAGGGAATTTAGAAAATGGAGGTGGCAAAAGCAGTGTTTTGATTTCCAAGCATTATGTAAGGGAGTCTGACAGAAACTGGTAGTTGAGAAGAGATTTAAGTGGGAAAAAAATACATTTTTTTTCTTTGTTGATTTTGAGATGTATGAATGTAACCAGAATTAAGCCACGATGGCCTCTGATTAACTTCTAAAATATAAAGAAGAGCAAAGCCGTATCAGCAGGAGCTATGGAAATGGTTAGAAAGGACACATTAGAAGTCCATGCAGACCACAGAAAAGGTGTCAACAGTAGACACACTAAAGATAAAGCCCTTATTACAGAACAGAGATTAATAGTAAAGAGGCTGCTTTAATAGACTATGTGTGAGAGGGTGGGATGAGTGGGATCTTAGATTTTGTGGAGAAGTGATTTTTTTTTTTTTTTTTTTAACTGCTTCTGAATAGAGGGAAAAAATTTGGAAAGATAACAGAGGCTCATGTCTGGTTTTGGTCTTTATTTCTTGTAAGCTGATATCATACACAGGGAATGAGGTGAAAGAACAATTCAGGGTTAATCCAAATATCCGGAAACAAATACTGTGAGATGGTGTTCATCAGGTAAAATAATCAGAGCCACAATGAGGACCTTCACATGTTAAGACCTTACCAATCTCCAAGCATCTCTCTCTGGTGAGTTTTCTTGTTTTTTGGTCTTGAACACCATTCTTTAAGACTTCTAGGATTGATTCCAGTACTTGTTTGGTTCACAATGTTCCTTTCAATTTGTCAAACTAATAGACACAATTCAGGTGAAGGTTTTGAAACAAATTTTATTGGAAGAATTTTGTTACAATTGTTTATTCTTTTTAAATACATCTGAAGTTAAAATATATACATGAATGTCTTCAAGTAGAAAAAAGTGAAATATACAGGATGGATTTGTTGTATTACACTTAGGCAAATCACAATTGTTCACTCTAGCATATTCAAACCAAAGTACAACAGTCTGAAATTTGACATTGCAATCTAGCCTTGTACTCAAACATTTGTTTAGAAATGTTTTGATGCCATAATCTTCACCAAAGGAATCAAGCCCAAATTCAAACTTGGCAGGAAAAGACAGGGAGGTAAAATGTTGTAGGGGTATTTAGAATATACTGAGAAGGGATTTGGCAATTTTTAATTCACAGTATTTCTGATATAAAAAGATCCATTCTGTTTACTGATCAAACTCACCAATGTCGGGGCAAAGTATCAGTTGGGAAGAAATATCTCTGAAATTTTGCTATCAGAGGAAGCAATGGGATTACTTAGCAAATTCTTGACAGGATACTTCTAGTTGAAAACCAAATCTTCATTGAGGCTAACTAATGCATGATACGTGGTACATAAACAAAATTCAAATACTAAAATTAAAAATAAAGCTTTCTTTTCACTTAGTAAAAAGGGGAAATTTTACCGTGGCAGCAGCAATTAAAAGAGATGAAAAATAAGAAATATAGAGAAGCTCTACTAAAATTTAAGATTTAGAGGGGAAAGGGGAAAAAAGGAAAAAAAGCTAAGAAATATTTAAATCACTTAATACACGTAGTGTTTGTTTTTTTGGAAGCACCTTTAGGATATACCACTAAGAGTTTTTATGGGGATAAATGAAACAAAGTATGTTATACACAGATCCTTAAAGTAATAGAAATATGGCAATTTTCCATAGAAACCAAGGAGGCAATGTGGTTTCTCATTTGGCAATACATAATGTAAAAATTCAAGTGACCCAGCTTCCACGGTCCCAGTTCTGCCAAATTCCTATCCAACAACATGGATAACATCTCTATACTTGGTCTACTGTTCCTGGATTAAAACTGAGAAGCAGCTCACAGGGTTCCTTGAAAAAAAATGGCCAAAGTGAATACAAAGTCACTTACTTGTGCAAAAATGCCAAAGAAAAGCTGAGGTGTCTTCTGTAATAATAAATTACTGGTTCTCTCTGTCCACAGCCCATACTTACTTTTGTATCCACTACCATCTACAAGAGTTACTCACTAGTTAACCAAACATTTACTGAGCATATAAGCTCGTGCTAAGTTTGGGGATAATGGGATGGATGAAAAGACACTTTTTGTTTTTTTGTTTTTGTTTTTTTTTTACAAACTTGCCAATATTACCAGAATTGCAAATACTAAATTTTCAAAGCCTCAGGAAGAGTTCAAAGTTCAGTATTATTATTAAGCATAGATTGCTACTAATTAAGAAATAGAGTTCTTCCTTGAAAAGGTGTCTGTACAATGTAATGTTGTAAATCAAATCCTCAGATCCCTCTCCAGCAGCACAAATTATTTGTACTTCTTGGAAGAGAATTCCCTCATCAATTAGCTTAACCTCTCTCTTAGCTAGGGTGAGTTCAGGTTCTCCTTACTCATACATACATAGGCTCTCTTCTGAATCCCTCCCTTTTTCAAGCAGCTTAATCTGAGCACTAGTAAAACTTTTTTTTTTCCTAAAGATTTTGAAATACTGATTCTGATTATTCTTTTTAGTAAAGGGCCCTGCAGGGCAAGGAGGGGGTATGAGGTGGCTGCACAGTTTAAATTCAGTGGCAAAGGTAGGAAATACGCATGAGAGCACTGAATGAAGGAATGAGTTTAAGCAATGTATATGGAACTATTGCACCATAATCTATTTTGTCATGGTAATTGTTCACTGATTTTACTGGAGAGTCTGTTTAAGTCAGCTACAACTTCTTGGGTCTTTAAACCACAGCAGAATGAAGTACTTAAAACAGCAGTCATCAGAAGAACACTGGATTTAAGGTCAGTACCTTACCACTGGCTATCCCTCGGGCAAGTCATTTAAAGTCTCCCAAAACAGCTTCCTCATCTGTAAAATAAAATGCAGTTAAGAATTCCTTCCCCAGAGCTGGGGTTGGGGTGGGATTTGAAAATGCTCTATCAATCATAAAAGCATGCAAAATTCTTTATTGAAATATGAGGATTTCAAATGTGATAGCCTGGAAAAGACCACACAAAGAACCTGACACAGAAATACTAATATACGTTGACCCCCAATCTTTCTGTTTTAATCTGTAGTTAGGAAATGGTTAAACATAAACCAAAAGATGGTCTCATCAAAAAGACTCCCATCTATTTAGCTTTTAACTATACTTCTCTGCAAATGTTTTTTTTTTTTTTTTTTGATACGTAATTTTTCATTGTATTTGTGGGTCTAGATTCTATCTATGGTAGAGCTCTAGATGACTAAGGCTTCTGGTGGATCATGTCTTGAAACCATCTTCTTCCATTAATAAAACTTTTAGTGAGCTTCAAAGAATAACATTTATTTATTTTTGCCAACGTTCTTGTGAACTGTAAAATAATTTGTTTTGAAGATGGTAACAGAAAGAAAAAAGTTTAACTTTATCAAGGTAATGCTTTTATGTTGAAAGTAAGCAATTGAATATTTGGGGTTCAGGTAAGACTTCAAAAATTCACCCTATTGATTTAAAAAACTTGTTTGGTTCTGTATTTCATTTAATGCCCAATTTTGTGTGGCTCTGAGAACAAATATTAAAAACTCAAAAGCTCCCTAAGTAATAAAACTACCAAGTGTCAAGACTGAAATGGTATATATAACCCGTGAGAATTAGCCTAGTTTCTGAAAAGTACCAGCTCAGAGAATATAAACAAAATAAAGAAACTAAGCAATCCTTAAACTGGGTTTAGCCTCAAGCAATTAACAGAAAATTTCACTCACAAGTTAAAAGTATCCAAGAGCACAGATGTCATTGTATTTTAAAAATCAGGAACTGGTTTCATAAGAGTAAAAAAGTAAAAGAGAGTACAAAAATTATATTTTCCACAAAGAATATTCTAAACCTCATAATGAAAGTATGGAAATAATATTCTAAATCTCATAATTACTTATGAAAAACAAGACAATAAAACTCCATTTATAAAGTGCCTTAATGTACCAAAAATGGAGGTCAGCTTCCCTTTATTTACAAATGATTTTTCATCACATTTACAGAAAGGCAAATATTACACTGGAGAGGCAGCACAACAGAGTAGAAAGAACTTGACTTGGAGTCAGAAGACCTGGGTTCTAGTCTTGGCTTTGCCACTAATTCTCTCTGTGACCTTGAGTAAATGACAGCATTTCTGGGCTTCAATTTTCTCATCTCTAAAATGAGAGGTAGAATGAGACTGCTTTTAAGGACAGTCCCTTAGATGTAAAATTCTGTTACGCAATGAAATCTTTTTGTTCTTAAATCCCAGCATTGTAGGAGCATGCCACAATGTTAATAATCTATACAAAATTGATTATCCCATAGTAGGTAAAAACATCATAGAACTCTCATCAACTACATTTGGAGTCACTGACTGGGCTACTTTACAAAGGTGCACAAGTCACAGTATTTTGGTTCCTGGCATATACATGTAGGCTTTGAGGAATGCCGAAGCATCTGGATACAAGGTAAATCCCAGTGCCACTACCTACTACTTCTTTATGCCTCTGCACAAGACAGCTTGGCGACAATGAGAAGAATACGGAGCTACAGATTACACACTGCCCCTCACAAAAGTGCACAGGGAGTCAGCAAAATAAAACACACACAGTAAGCCCTTTGAGTAATATAATCTAGATTTCAAAACGCAAAACTAATATAGGTAATTTCAGTTTGGGGAAGTTTCCCTTGCTAAGTAAACTGCCCCAGAGCAAAACAAATTTGTTCTCCAGAGAATATTTTGGTTTTTAAAAAATTGGCAAAGTTCTACTCAGAGATTCATCCCCCTCCCTTGAGCCCCAAGAATTACTTAGCTCAATAATAAAGACATCTCAAATCTTTAACAACAATCAGGTAATGTTTCTGAGTGGAATTATCTATTTTAGCAGTACACCTGTGCCAAAAACACAGATGAGACAGAGTATTTGTTACAACAGTATTTGTGAGAACAAAGTTGCTTTTTTTCACACTAATTTGTCCTTACTGCACACACAGGTTTAAGGACATTTAATTAAAGCATAAATGTAAATGCCAACCTGCTAAATCATACAAGCTGGCAACCTCTTGTAACAGGTGCAAAATTAGAGTTCCATATCAGTCTAATGTGTATGCTCAATGCCTTATCAAAAAGACATACGCATGCACTTGTGTATTGAGAATATAGTTAAAATGATGCAAAACTTCACTTGGGAGTGGAGGGCTTGGTGAAAGGCAGATCTGCAAATGCATCTGCAAATGCACTGGTCAGTTTTACAGGCCAGTGCAAATATTATCTCCACATGTGAACAATCAGTACAATTACGTATAATATTAGTTTTTAAAGGCACACAACCAAAATTCCTGCCTTCATCTAGACTCACATTTTCCACAATATGCCAAAACCCACAGAACACCCCAGGCTTCTATCAGGCTTGGTAGTGGATGAAAACTTCCAAATGACTACTTAGACTTATAATGAAAAAGCAGTACATTATCAGGACGTTTCCTTTTATACTTTCCCTCCTTAAACATCTCAACAGTTGTTTTCGTCAAACATATTCTGTTGCAGGAATTCTTAGCTTCAGAACTGCCTGGCAGTAAGTAGAAATGTTTTGAAAATACTGCTTAATCTGCAAAACGGAGACTGTCAACAACTCATAGCAATCTGCAGCAGTTTAGAAAAGCATAAAGTCCAGTTTTCCTACTATAGTTCATAAACTGTAGATCAGAAATAGGGAGAAAGATACTCTATAACTTAGACAAAATAACAGCGATTGTTTACATTCTAAACAAGTATTTCCATCCTGCAGGGTTTTTTCCCCCAAGAATTCAGTTTTTTAAAGTTAAAAGGGAAGATACCTTATGATAAAACAAAGAACAATGGGTAAATGTCTATCCAGATCAATATTTCTTCATAAACCACAGAGAATCTTTGAGTGTTCAAGCACTTGTCATCTCAAATCACGATTTTATTTTTCAAATACACCAGAACCCCAAAATCAACTTATTACTTCTAAGACACCTGTTTTATCACAACTGATCTGTATCTTCAATAGTTCAAACTCAATAAAATGTTGCTTTTAGGATTTCTGAAAGCAACTGTATTTGTGCAAGGCTTGCACAAGAAAACAAATTGTATGACTTAGCATTTGAAGAATGAAAAAACACAATAACATTGTCACAACCATTTCTGCCTTCACTCTACATTGCCTTTCCTTTCATTAAGAAAATCCATCAACAGCGAGGAGGCATAGCAAAGGTTATCACAGACAAGTAGCTTTTAGAGAAATTTGGGATTTAGCAGATGTTTTAAGTTAGTCAAAACAACCGTCTGTAAAACAAATGCTTTGCAAAGTTTTGAAAATACACTCCATGGAATAATGCAATGTGATAACTGAATTTGATTTAAAAAGCAAAATAACACCTGTTTTTTGATGAGGTAAAGCAGTAAGAGGAAACTTTTCATATATTTAAACCTATGCTGGAAGGACACGAAAAGACAATCTGTATACATCACTAACAAGAGTCTTCCACCTTATACAGATTACAGAATTACGCATTAAAAAACATATGCATGACCTTTGATGGTACATTTTTATGCTGGCAAATACATTTTCTGATACAAAGGCACTTTGAAAACCCAATATGGTTTGGTTCATAAGTTTGCAAGGTACAAACAATTTTACAAACATATGATTATACTGAAGAACGTCAACAATCGTGACATTACATATAAAATGATTTCTTTTTTTTCTTCTTTTTTTTTTTTTTTAGTAACACTAGTTTTGTGGAAAGGAAGCAGTGGCTTCCATCAGCTTCAGCGAAGACATTCAGATGCCTGGAGGCCCATAGTCTGAATTCTTACTGGCTAGGAGGAGAACTAGTGAGGGCATTTTTGAAATGGAAAAAGAAAAGAAAGGAAATAAAAACTAACATCCTGGAACAAAACTAGAAACCTCAGAAATCAAAATGGTTTGGAGGGAAGAGCACAAAAGACAAGACCAACAGTCCAGGAGAGACCCTCTTAACTCTGATCCCTCAGCGGTGAAGTCCTGGCAGAGCACAAACAGCTGACGCTACCTGGTGTACTTGGGAGCTGGGGACTTGTAGTGACGATTTCCGTCTTAAAAAGCTAGGTACAGTGTTTTGGATTGTACAGTACCAGAAATATTGGGTCCCCCAAAAAGGACAATTTCTTTTCATTCATTACATGGCCGCGAAGTCAATCTGTACATAAAGCTGTCTCACTCCAGCCTGAAAAGTTAAAAAAAAAAAAAAAAATTAGAAAATCAAACCAGTAACACACTACACATTTCAGAAATTAATTAAAAAAAAAAAAAAAAACAACCTTTTTTTTTTTTTTTTTTAAAGGAAAGCATTACTTTTCTCTTCTGCCTCTGGAACAATTATTCTCTATTTTTCATCATAAAGGGCCAGCAATGTTACTTTAGAAATAAGCATAGTGACAAGTTGCAAAAAACATCCTTCATTTGCCTCTAGGGAAGAAAGCCATGCTACTGATTATAAACCATGTCCCAGCGAAATTTGGAACAATTAGGTTACCCGTGTACTGTTACTCTGCCAGAGAACACCATAGTGCTTGCTTAGTTGGCTACTAAAATCATAAATCGATCCAGGCCCCATCTCCCTGTGACGGATGATTAGTAAACACTTACGTATGACCATCTGTTGGTCATTTAAATACATTCTACTCCTCTCTTCCATTTTGGATGTGAACTCACTACTCAAAGACTGTTCTCTAAATTGCCACCAGCTCTCCTACATTACCAATTTTTGTGTATTTGCTGCCTACAATTCCTTTTCTCTCTTCTCTTGAACACATTTCAGCTGAACTTTTGCCACCCACCACTTTGCAAAGCTGTTGGTCAGGGTCGCCTCCAAGGTGCTCAGACCAGTGCTCACTTGTCAGTCCTCTTAGCAGTTAGTCTATCAGCAAGGACACAGGCGATCTCCTCTCCTAACGAAAACGCTTTATCCCTCTTGGCTTCCAGAGAATACTCACTGGTAACTTTTTACCTCATTTATCAGTCTTCCTTAATCTCCTTTGGTGCTTCTTTCTCCTAACTTGGAGTACTAAGCACTAACTACCCAAAGGCCCAGTCCTCAGATTCCTTCTTTTTCTGCACTGTTCCCTAGCTGATCTCATCTAATATCCAGACTTTCGGTACCAGATATATGCTCGTCCTCCCACATTTGTATTTCCACATTGGAACCTACCAACCGTCTACTTGACAGTTTTAGCCAGATGTCTGACAAGTATTACAACACAGCCAAACTGAACACTATTGCCTCCCCTCAAAGCCTGGTGCTCTTGCATCTTCTACGGTTCAATCCTATCCTTAATGTTACAACTGAAAGACCTTTCTCTCACACTCAGCCCATTAGGAATACCTGTTTGCCTCACTTTCAAAACACCACAGTCCCAGAATCTGACCACTTCACATCACTTCCAATTGCTGCCACTTTGGCCTGAGGCACTCTCATCTCTTGCCTGGATTTTGTAATGGCTTCCGATCTAGTTCCCATGCCTCTGCCTTTGCCTTCCTTTGGTCTACGTGCAGCAGAACAGTGGCAGTGGTATCACTCCAGCACTCAAAGCCTACAACTGCTCATCTTCCTTGGTCCTTACAGTGGCCTACAAACCCCCGTGACCTGGTCCCAATTACCTCTCTGACTCCTCTCCTCTTGTTCCAGCTTCACTCGACCCTTCTGCCAGTAACAGCGTTCCCTGAGATAACCATGTGACATGCTCCCTCTCCGGTCAGACACCAGTGAGGCCTACCCTATATAAAATGCATTCGGTTCATTTATCCAACAGGTATGCTCCCTACCCTTCCCTAACCCTGATTCCCCAATCCACAACACTTACCACCTCCTGACACATTATAAAATTTAGCATTTGCTATGCTGCTGTGTTTACTGTTGCTCACCCATTATCATGTAATCTCTCCAAAAAAGAGGATTTTGTCTTTTTTTTCACTGCTGACCTCTATACCTCAAGTAATGCCTGGCACAGAGTAAGTAATCAATAAATGTTTACTGGATGAACAGAAATTCTACTAAATTCCTTCTTTCGAATAAAAATAATTGTTTAAATGAAAGCCTACAATAGTTTAAGAATTTTCTTGTCAGTACCACAGAATGAAAGGTAAATCAGAATATTAATGGAAAGGAAAAGAGCCAGAGTGGGGGATAAAAATCTATTAACACTACCATCTTGAGGTAATTTCTAGCATGTCTTTATTTCCTAGCGTTCACGGTGGAGGGCTCTGCAAGGCACTGATGGGTGTGTGGGAGGAGCAGGAGCAGGAGCGACTCTGATGGGATAAAACACTGGGGAGACCTGGAAGCTTCCCAGCACAGAACACCCTTCAGCTTTCTTGCTGCATTAAAAAATAATAATAAAATAAATCTTTGCTGCGGTCAAGTTAAAGCTGTTATTCAAAATTGTTATTTGTTATTCAAATTTCCGGAAAATACATTTAATAGCAGCCTCTCCTTAAAGAGGCTTCTGGCAGAAAACAGAAGGATTTGGGGCTAACATTTAGAACAAACCTCAATTGTCTCATTGTAAAAGCGTCGATACATACCAAGCCTACTCATCTCACAAAACTGTTACATGTTCATCCAGTATTTGACAAATGTTTAATAAAGCTTTGTTCCATACCAGGCACTACTGGAAGGAACATATGTGAACATATAAGAAAGGATTTCATGTGCTATTAAAGTCTACGGAAACAAATTATTATGATTCATTCTAGGTAAGTGTATTTGATTTACTCAACCCAGATGGCCTCTGAAATAATGAAGGAACTTTCTGCAAAATTCCTGTATGTCTGACCTTAAAAAAACAACTTCGGCCCAAATAACTGGCTTAATTTCTTGTCTCTTTTAACAAAATTCTTAATGAAAGTAAAATGGGCAAACTAAGTTGGGCTCCTGTCACTAGCCCTGTCACTTTCCTCACTCCCAGCCCTACTACAGTGAAAATGGCAATAAGAAATGAGGTTAGCCCAAGGCAATAAAAAAAGAGGAAAAACAAAGAGGCTAGGTAAATTGATCTTTGCATAACCATGAGTTAATTACTCAAGCTTATATCTTTCCCCTGAGAGGCTACAGCTTTACATAAAAAGCTTGGTCTAACAGAAGCAGTCATTTTGCTTCATCCAGCTGTCCTGAGGGGGACAGCCTCAAGTTTTCCAGCTTCCCATGTTCCTTTCTCCGTTTCCTTCAAAGTAAAGAAGCAGAATTGCCAAAGAATCCTATACTGAGTCATGTACTCCCTGAATGCAAGCCAGCTTTTCAATACAGTTTACTCTCACCATAAAGAGAGGACAAATACTCTAGCAGTTCAAAACGGCTTGGTTACATTAAAACATTCTACCCCTGGGATGGCACCAGGAGTCATAGCCTGGCAGGGGATTGTCTTTAAAAAGTGAAAACTATATAATATTCATTGTATCTTATATCATGAGAGTAATATAAACCAGAATTCAGTCAACACTTTTTAAAACTAAGACTTACTTTTTAACACACATGCACTGCTAAGAAAATAAATGTTAACCTGGTGCCATAGACTTAGAAAATCCTCAATAAATACTCACTGTTGTGAAAAGGCAAATGACTCAGAAACTTTTAAAAAATTAGGAAAGTAAACGGGAAAATGGCTACAGAAAATTCTGGTTTGTGTTCTCTACCAAATTATACAGAAGCTTTCTACTTTTTAGTTTTTGAATATATAATATTAACTTTATCCTTTTATTTATTTTTAAACATTTATTCATTTTTAAGAGACAGTGTAAGTGGGGGAGGGGCAGAGAGAGAAGGAGACACAGAATCTGAAACAGGCTGCAGGCTCTGGAGTTGTCAGCACAGAGCCCAATGCTGGGCTTGAACTAGCAGACCATGACATCATGACCTGAGCTGAAGTTGAACACTTAACTGACTGAGACAGCCAGCCACCCCTGACTTTATCCTTTTAAACTGAAGTGTTGAAAACTGCCTTACACTTGCATATAAAACTAAAGCATCTCAGAATTAGTGAAACAGCGAGTGAATATGATAAAATTATTTTTTAATTTTTTTTAATGTTTATTCATTTTTGAAAGAGAGACGGAGCATGAGTGGAGGAGGGGCACAGAGAGAGGGAGACACAGAATCCAAAGCAGGCTCCAGGCACCAAGCTGTCAGCACAGAGCCTGATGCGGGTCTTGAACTCATGAATCGTGAGATCATGACCTGAGCCAAAGTCGGATGCCCAACCAACTGAGCCATCCAGACACCCTGGTGAATGTGATGAAATTGTAAGTCATGAGCAATAACTTGGGCCCGGGTTCCTTCTTCTAAAAATTGCAAATAATAGAACCTGTTTTGTAAGGCTAGATTATTATGTTAAGCACCTGTCAAAATGCTTGGCACTGGTGGGCTCTCAATAAAGGTGATTTGCTACTGCTATTATTTTCTGCCCTCCATCAACCAACCAATGAAAGCTTAAACCTTGTGAATTAATTAAAAACAATAAACCTAGGGACCTGTCTGCCTCACATCCTATGGCTGTTTACTCCAACCTCCTCAGAAGGTGCACATACAATGAAAAAAATGTAAAGTTGGATAAGGAAAAGTTGAAGAGTTGGGAAGCAGAATCGATACATAAAAATTAAGATTAAAACCATCTACAAACAGGAAAGGGGTAGGTAGCTTCTCCCACTCGCTACCCTTACCCTCCAGCAGACATGAGGCTGGGGGAGGTCTATGGTCAGACAGGGAGGGATCAGGAGCATGGAGGGATGGGGAGGTTCCTGAAACTTGGGTAACTCCCATTTGCGCATGTGAAGAGGCTTTCTGGTTCCTTCCTGGATTATCAGTATGAACTTCTATTTTGAGGCTAGAGAATAGAGCACAAAAAGCTGAAGCAGGAAGCGGGGGTTCAGGACTTAATATGCATAACAGACACAGGAGAGTAGAAAAGATGAAAGAAATCATGATAGAAGTTCTATCACTGAATAAAGAGCATGTCTTAAGCTTGACTGTCTTCAGTGCTTTGTGGAACTGAAGAGGGCAATGAAACAGAAGCATATTTGAGATTTTTTCTTCAAACATTATTTCTAACAAAACAGTATATTAAAAAAATTAACAGATGATATCAGCAAGTTTTAAAGAAACATAAAATGTTAAATTGCCATCTTAATCCAGTATCCTTTCTCTTCCTGTTCATACACCAAATATAAAAAATAAGTTTTCTATCTCCTCAATTGCCAAATGATAACTCATTTTTTAAAAGTTAGTGCAGGGGAGAATGGGAGAGAGAACTTTTTTTATGCCAACAGAAAACCTTGTAGTTTAAAAATCACATTATCCCTTAACTAAAAATCCCTAAGGAATCTAAGTTCACCAATTCACTTGTTTTACTCTCTCTTCATGCACAGCAAGCCAACTCCTTTGTCCATTAATTGATAACCAAGGAAAATGAGAATAAAAAGGACATGCCTAATATACAGTTCTAAAGAGTCATGAAGCTTACAGTTTTATCACCAGAATGGAAAATTATAATTCACAGACTGATGTTGGTCCTTTCAGTTTAAGGTTATCTTCATACACAGTTTAGCAAGAACAACTTACTAACCAAAAACTATTACTTAAATTCTGACTTAAGATCAGCTGTAAGAAAGATACCTGAAAATGTCATAAAACCAAAAAGTGTAACTTATTATTGAGAAGATCCTTCTCAGTCTTTTGGAACTTCAATTTCTGCTATGTCAGAACCAAAACAATGATCACCAAACAACTGTAAAATAATTAAAGGATGGAATGAAACATCAGTAGGGTGACCCCCGCTCCCCTCTAGAAAAAACGTGTTGAACCATCTTCACTGCAAATCCCTGGTCTCTGCTGAGCGTGGAACAGAGTGGCTTGACCCTGGCTGATGAAAAGGCTTAAAATATTTTTCAGAGCTTAAAAATTTCAAAACCCAAATACAGTCTCCAAAACCAAAGAAGCAGCTGAATAAACTTTCAGCTTCAGCCATTTGAAAAGCCAAGATTTCCAGGGTTACCAGAAGAACGTCCTCCACCTACTTCAGTTACAACTTCAGCAGTTCCTAAGCACAGACACAGCTGCTTGTGCATTTCTAAACCTAGAAGTGGCATTTCCTTTGCAGAGGGAAAACCGTGACTAAGCGCCCAAGTCATAAGAAGAGTACAGTGTGTCCTACAGGTCAACAGAGGCTTATACAATGGGGGTGGAAGGACATGGTAGAACCAGAAGAAAAAGGTAAAGGAGAGAATGATGATCTAGAAATAACAGGGGAAGAGCAAAGTTATTGCTAGCCACATTCTCCTTTGGCCTCTAACACAGGAAGGAGGTGGGAGAAGGATTCAGACGTACTGTGAAGGTCTTGCACACTTCATTATGACATGAAAGCCATAATGATACAGACTTATTATAGTGTCTGTTAAGAAAAGACACGTAGTTCTTCAGATCCCAGAGTAAGTGGTACCAGCAGACTGTTTTATACTAGAGTAAGTCTTGCTGTTGCCTATACATAAAATTATGTCATTACTTATCCCCCAAGGAACATTAACATACATTTCTCATTATTAGAGAAATCATTTCATTTCTTTTCCTATTTTTTTTGAGATGTCATTTAATTTGTACTAAGGTCCTGAACTTAACTAAACTGCATATTATGTTCTGTTGTCCATGTCTGAAGATAATGATGTTTCTCTCCCTCTCTTCCTTTTTCTCTCCCTCTTTCCCTTTCTGTGTGTGTGTGTGTGTGTGTGTGTGTGTGTCTGTATATATCATGACCGTATTTTTGTGCTGTGGTTAAAAAGACCAATGAGAACCCAACCATACTTTTTCCATACTTAGCATATGTAAAGACAGTTTTGTTCAAATACAATTTTAAGAATTTGTTTATTCAACAAATTTATTATACATGTACATTTTTCTAAGTATTGGGAATGCAAAATCATGATGTCTGGAAGGAACCTGAAGATAAATATGTATTATCACAGGATAAAGTAATGCTGCTTGGAGGGGTTTTTAGGCTTCAGAGGGAAAGTAACAATTGAAATGGACCTTTAGATTAGAGTACAATTTGTCCCACACAGGAAAGTAAATAGTCTGGAGGGATATGAAGTACATGGGAATGAAGAACAGGAGGCTTGAAAACTGAATGGGGCTGTGCTGAAGTTTGGGTTTTATCCTGGTGGCAATGAGGGGTCTCTAAAGTTTTTATTTTTTAATTTTTATTTTGAAAAACTTTAAGATCAAAAGAATAGTATGATAAATACCTATCTACCCATCGCCTACATTCACCAGTCGCTAACATTCTGCCACATTTCCTTTATTTCTCTAAAAGGAATCTTTTCACTTTTGCTGAACCATTTGAAAATCAGACATCCTGACCCTTTGCCGCTAAATCCTTCAGCATGTATCTGCTCAGAATGGGAACTTTCTTTGATAACCACAATATCATTATCACACCCAAGAAATCTAACACCTACACAATTATTATGAACTATTATGCAGTCCATATTCGGATTTCCCAATCACCCAATAATTTCCTCTGTGCCTGTTTTTTTATTTCCAATCCAAGATTCAACCAAGGATTATGCATTGCATTTAATTGTGAAGTCTCTAATTTAGCATAATCCCCTAGTAGTTATTTTCCCCCTTTCTTGACACTGACAGTTGGTAACAATGCAGGCTAACAGTCTTGTAGAAGTTTCTACAAGCTGGGATTGTCTGATTGTTTGCTAGTGATTAGATTCATGTTAACCATCTCTGGCAAGAATACCACACAGGTGGTGTTATAGGCTTCTCACTGCTTCACACCAGGAGGCATGTGCCAGTTTTAAAGCACACAGTTTCAAGGCATGGAAACAGTTCCTCACTAGATCTATGTGCTAGATAATTTTGGCAGCAGTGTCAACATCTAGATTATTTTGCCAAACGTTTCCAGCAAACTGGAGTGAGAGAAGAATTTCTATTTTCTCACTCTCTCCTTAGATGTTCTTATTCTCCCAATAGATAAGAGAAGAACACAGCAATCACTCCTCCAATGGTTATTGGTCACATGACTATGTCAACCCACGATGGCTTAAGCATTAATATAATGAAATAATTTGGTTGCAGGCATGCATTGACTAATTTGTGAACCCAAACACAACAGCATATTAAGCTTTTACATCAACACAGAACTATGGCTTTGCTATCATACAAAACCGTTAACACAGTCTACTTTTAGCTAAAGCCACTGACAAGGCATTATTCTTATTCCAAATGCTATTTTAGTTCCTGGCTTTAAAAAGCATTTAATATGCCTTGTAAGGAGTATACAATAAAGGAGGATCTACTTTTTCTTAAAAGAATTCAAATTAGTGCAATAATGAGTAAATAGGAATATCTTCCTTAAGAGTATTAACTAAAATTAGAATCCCAAATTTGACAGTATGAGTGAAAAAAGTACCTTTATGCTTTCCTCATAGTATAGGATAGATATAAGTATTTACTCTGTTAAATAGTAAATATTTTTTAAACTAGTAGATAAATTCAAAGATCCTTAAGAAGTTAATAAAAGAAGTCATACCTGAGTAAAAATGTTATGTGTTTGGCTTAAAATCCACCTGGCATCAGCATCAGGTGCTACTACTAATTTCAACGTCCCAACGTAAACATCAGAACATAAGGTCCAGAAGTGCTGTTCTTGTAAACTGTAAACTCCTTGTAACTGCTGCACCTGAAATATAAAGGACAGATATTAGCATCGTAATCAAGCACAAGGGCCCCCTTATTTTATTATGTATGCTATTTTATAATTATTATATGCAACAGTTCAGTACACTCTTACTTAAATTATTAACCATAATATTATCATATTATTACGTGGCATTTCAGTAAACATGGATTCTATTCTCTGGTTCAAAAACGGGGTTGGAGAGGGGTGCTTGGGTGGCTCAGTTGTTAAAGGTCCGACTTTGGCTCAGGTCATGATTTCACAGTTCGTGGGTTCGAACCCCACGTCGGGCTCTGTGTTGACAGCTCAGAGCCTGGAGCCTGCTTTGGATTCTGTGTCTGCCTCTGTCTCTATCCCTCCCCTGCTCACACTCTGTCTCTGTCTCTCTCAATAATAAATAAACATTAAAAATAATGTAAAAAGGGGCTGGAGATATTTGAATTAACTAGCAAATACCTATTGGGTACTCATTATGTGCTGTGGCAGGTGTTTGGGAAATATGAATGAAGCCCTATCAAAATATGTAGGGTACAGCTAACAGAGCACCTAGATGGACATTTACATTTTCAAATACATTGATCAGAGAACACAAATGAGCTAAAAACCTAGAATAACAAAGTGAACTCCACAAAATTGGAAGGAAGGAAATAAAGGACAGAAATTAATGAACCAGAGATTTAGAAACTGTTAGAAATCACAATATCAAAAAAGTAGCTCTTTGCAAGATTAGTGAAGTAGAGAAGTCAGTATTTCTTAAAGGGGGCATATTTTGGACAGGACAGTTCTTCACTGTACCAGAAACTACAAGACCTTTGCATCCCCAAGCCCCCAAGGAGCTAAATGCCAACACAAACCCTTCTCTGAATCATGTGATAACAAAAAAGAGAGAGAAGTTGCTAAGTTTTTCCAATGGCTCCGTAAGGTTGTCCTTAAGCTGACAACCATTGGGAAGACAACCTCTGATGGAGGTTTAAAAAAAAAAAAAAAAAAAAAAAAAGAATGAAAAGGGAAACCAACTACACACAACAGATTTTAAAAGTTGAATCCAAACACTTCTCACCATCTCCACTGCTATCAGCCTAGCTGAAGACAGCATTATCTCAAGTCTGGATTATATCTCAAGTATATCTCAGTTATATATCTCAAGTATTATTATCTCAAGTATAATTATAATAATAATAAAATATTTTAATAACTGCTGTATTTCTATTCTTGCACCTCTTCCATCTATTCTCATCACAGTAGCCCGAGTGCGATCCTGTTAGTTTGGATCAGATGCTGCCACTTGCCTGTTCAAAATCCTCCAAGGACTTCCCATCTTATGCTGAACGAAGACCAATGTTTTCACGATGGCTTACACGGACCCGTGTCACATGGCCCCCCCTTTACCTGACCACCTCATCTCCTATTGCCCCGGCCTTGCTCCTTCTTCCCCAGCTAAACCAGCGTCCTCACCACTGGTTGAAAAGTCTGGCACACTCCCACCTCCGGGTGTTTGCTGTTCCCTCTGCCTGCAGTGTACCTCCCTTCCTGATTTCTACTCGCTCGACTATGTATGGGTTTTTAGGCAAATGTCATCTCAGTAAGTTACTGTAACTCTGTGCTCTGGGTCTTCTGTTACATTATCTAAAATAATGTTTTCACTTTCATGTTTCTCTGCTTTTTTTTTTTTTTTTTTTTTTACTTTTTAGAGCATATTGTCACATATTGCATTACTCCTTTATGTTATTTATAATTTTTATAGCCTGAACTTAATTCTCATGTAGTTAAACTTAAGCTCAATAAGAGCAAGGATGTATTTTTGTTTTTTTATGTTTTGTATCCTTAGCACCTAAAAACAATTCCTGCCCCAAGTAAGTTGCTCAGTAAATTGTGTGTGTGTCTATGTGTGTGTATAATATATATACATAAACACACACAAAATAAAAACATGATTTTGAAAACCTAAATAAAATGGATACGTTTTTGGAAATACGGCATGTAATTTTGGAAATTACAGCATTTTGGAAAATGCTGTAATATGAGAAAAAAAGTAAATGTGGGAAAGGACCATTAAAAATTGAATATGTAGGGGTTAATATACAAAATATAAAAATAACTCATACAACTCAATAGCAAAAAGGCAAACTCTCTGATTAAAAAATGGACAGGGGTGCCTGAGTGGCTTAGTCAGTTAAGCATCCGGCTTTGGCTCTGGTCATGATCTTGCAGTTCGTGAGTTCAAGCCCCATGTTGGACTCTGTGCTGACAGCTCAGAGCCTGAACTGTGGGATTCTGTGTCTCCCTCTCTCTCTGCCCCTTCCCCACTCATGCTCTGTCAATCTCTCAAAAATAAATAAACATTAAAAAAAAAATGGACAGAGGATTAGAATAGACATTTTTCCAGAGAAGACATACATATGACCAACAGATAGGTAAAAAGGAGCTCAACTCATTAATCACTAGGGAAATGCAAATCAAAACCACACTGAATTACCACCTTACACCTGTTAGAATGCCTATTACCAAAAAGACAAGATCCTTTTCAATTCTGAGATTCTCTGATTTTTAAGTAATCCATTTGGGATGTTAATTAAGAAAAAGTGGAACTTAGATCTATCAAAAATATTCATTTTTATCAGAATTTGATGAATGTAGGCATTATTTTCTATAAACTCCAAGACAGTTGGTAGGAAATTTGAGACACTACCCACCATGCCCTTTTTAAAAACTGCTTTTACTGGGAAAAGAGGTCAAGGTGGACTTTTTCTTCCTCTTTCAGGACTCTGATGATGTAGTGGCTAGAACCTGATTATCACCCTACATTTTTCTAAATGGCATCCTCAGCGGATATACTGTGAGTGAAATAACCAACTGAATAGATTTCTTCTACCTCTAAGAAAGCAAGTAGTCTTGTAGTAAGACTAAGGAATGATTCCTATACAAACTGACTTTAACTCTCCTCATATTAAAAAATACAGGGAAACTGTAGTTACAGATGAAAATCTGTGTTGCTTTTCCTATTCTGATGGTGTGGTAGAACAGAAAGGGCATGAGCTTTGGAGTCAGATGGATAAGGAGTAGAATGCTGGTTCAGCCACTAGCATTTGTGACCTTGGATGAGTTACTTAAATTCTCTGAGCCTCAATTTTACCTATGCAAAGGACGATAAAACTTACCCTGTATAAATATGGTGAAGACCAGAAACAATATATGTAAAATACTTAGTACAAGAACCAGCTTTATAGTAAACATTCAATAAATTGCTCCCTTCTCTTCCATAATTATGATGACTATCCTACCTTACAATCATAACCACAAATGTCAAAATGGGCAACACTTCACTTTCCCTCCTTCAAAAAAACCCCCCTTTTACACCTTCTTCTTTTTTCCTCTGGCTTTCTAAGCTTTTTTGTTTGATTACACTGCCTTATAAATCATAAAGAAAATAAAAGTACATAGAAAATCCCTTATCCTATACCACCAAATCTACCAGTTGACCCTCATCTATGTCAGCACATTTTTTTTTTAAGTTTATTTATTTATTTTGAGAAAGAGAAAGACAGCATATGAGCAGGGGAGGGGCAGAGAGAGAGAATCCCAAGCAGGCCCCACACTGCCAGGGCACAGCCCGACACGGGGCTTGAACCCAGGAACCATGAGATCATGACCTGAGCCAAAGTCAATGCTTAACTGACTGAACCCTATGTCAGCACTTTCTGCCCCCCCCCCCCCCCCATCCAGGGATACAGTACCCCTGGCTTCCTTCTACACTGAATTCCCCCATAGGGCTTTCAGTTCTATCCTTTTTCTTCTTAAGAACTTCATTCTTTCAATAACCACCTTTACTGCCATACCATCGATTTCTTCCTCTAGGATGGCCCATTCCTATCAATAACAAACATGCTCCTGAACTACGCTGTGTAATACAGAAATAACTACACACATGTGCCTGTTTAACTACATGAGAATTAAAATACATTAACAAAGTCAGTTGTGCTAGCCATACTTCAAGTGCTCAATAGCCACATGCTGTTTCTGATCTCTGTACTGGATGGTGCAGATTATACAATATTTCCATTACTGGGGAAAGTTCTATGGGACAGCACTGTTCTAAAATATCTTATTTTAAAAACTGACACTGCCTGATACTACATCCATACCAGGCTGTCACCTCATTTCTTTGCTCCTTTTATTTTTTTTATTTTTTTTTTTTTTTTTTATTTTTTAATATATGAAATTTACTGTCAAATTGGTTTCCATACAACACCCAGTGCTCATCCCAAAAGGTGCCACCCCTCCTCAATACCCATCACCCACCCTGTCCTCCCTCCCACCCTGCCCTCCCTCCCACCCCCCATCAACCCTCAGTTTGTTCTCAGTTTTTTAACAGTCTCTAATGCTTTGGCTCTCTCCCACTCTAACCTCTTTTTTTTTTTTTTTTTTTTTTTTTTCCTTCCCCTCCCCCATGGGTTTCTGTTATGTTTCTCAGGATCCACATAAGAGTGAAACCATATGGTATCTGTCTTTCTCTGTATGGCTTATTTCACTTAGCATCACACTCTCCAGTTCCATCCATGTTGCTACAAAAGGCCATATTTCATTTTTTCTCATTGCCACGTAGTATTCCATTGTGTATATAAACCACAGTTTCTTTATCCATTCATCAGTTGATGGACATTTAGGCTCTTTCCATAATTTGGCTATTGTTGAGAGTGCCGCTATAAACATTGGGGTACAGGTGCCCCTATGCATCAGTACTCCTGTATCCCTTGGATAAATTCCTAGCAGTGCTATTGCTGGGTCATAGGGTAGGTCTATTTTTAATTTTCTGAGGAACCTCCACACTGCTTTCCAGAGCGGCTGCACCAATTTGCATTCCCACCAACAGTGCAAGAGGGTTCCCGTTTCTCCACATCCTCGCCAGCATCTATAGTCTCCTGATTTCTTCATTTTGGCCACTCTGACTGGCGTGAGGTGGTATCTGAGTGTGGTTTTGATTTGTATTTCCCTGATAAGGAGCGACGTTGAACATCTTTTCATGTGCCTGTTGGCCATCCGGATGTCTTCTTTAGAGAAGTGTCTATTCATGTTTTCTGCCCATTTCTTCACTGGGTTATTTGTTTTTCGGGTGTGGAGTTTGATGAGCTCTTTATAGATTTTGGATACTAGCCCTTTGTCCGATGTGTCATTTGCAAATATCTTTTCCCATTCCGTTGGTTGCCTTTTAGTTTTGTTGGTTGTTTCCTTTGCTGTGCAGAAGCTTTTTATCTTCATAAGGTCCCAGTAATTCACTTTTGCTTTTAATTCCCTTGCCTTTGGGGATGTGCCGAGTAAGAGATTGCTACGGCTGAGGTCAGAGAGGTCTTTTCCTGCTTTCTCCTCTAAGGTTTTGATGGTTTCCTGTCTCACATTCAGGTCCTTTATCCATTTTGAGTTTATTTTTGTGAATGGTGTGAGAAAGTGGTCTAGTTTCAACCTTCTGCATGTTGCTGTCCAGTTCTCCCAGCACCATTTGTTAAAGAGACTGTCTTTTTTCCATTGGATGTTCTTTCCTGCTTTGTCAAAGATGAGTTGGCCATACGTTTGTGGGTCTAGTTCTGGGGTTTCTATTCTATTCCATTGGTCTATGTGTCTGTTTTTATGCCAATACCATGCTGTCTTGATGATGACAGCTTTGTAGTAGAGGCTAAAGTCTGGGATTGTGATGCCTCCTGCTTTGGTCTTCTTCTTCAAAATTACTTTGGCTATTCGGGGCCTTTTGTGGTTCCATATGAATTTTAGGATTGCTTGTTCTAGTTTCGAGAAGAATGCTGGTGCAATTTTGATTGGGATTGCATTGAATGTGTAGATAGCTTTGGGTAGTATTGACATTTTGACAATATTTATTCTTCCAATCCATGAGCAGGGAATGTCTTTCCATTTCTTTATATCTTCTTCAATTACCTGCATAAGCTTTCTATAGTTTTCAGCATACAGATCTTTTACATCTTTGGTTAGATTTATTCCTAGGTATTTTATGCTTCTTGGTGCAATTGTGAATGGGATCAGTTTCTTCATTTGTCTTTCTGTTGCTTCATTGTTAGTGTATAAGAATGCAACTGATTTCTGCACATTGATTTTGTATCCTGCAACTTTGCTGAATTCATGTATCAGTTCTAGCAGACTTTTGGTGGAGTCTATCGGATTTTCCATGTATAATATCATGTCATCTGCAAAAAGCGAAAGCTTGACTTCATCTTTGCCAATTTTGATGCCTTTGATTTCCTTTTGTTGTCTGATTGCTGATGCTAGAACTTCCAGCACTATATTAAAGAGCAGCGGTGACAGTGGGCATCCCTGTCGTGTTCCTGATCTCAGGGAAAAAGCTCTCAGTTTTTCCCCGTTGAGGATGATGTTAGCTGTGGGCTTTTCATAAATGGCCTTTATGATCTTTAAGTATGTTCCTTCTATCCCGACTTTCTCAAGGGTTTTTATTAAGAAAGGGTGCTGGATTTTGTCAAAGGCCTTTTCTGCATCGATTGACAGGATCATATGGTTCTTCTCTTTTTTTTTGTTAATGTGATGTGTCACGTTGATCGATTTGCGAATGTTGAACCAGCCCTGCATCCCAGGAATGAATCCCACTTGATCATGGTGAATAATTCTTTTTATATGCTGTTGAATTCGATTTGCTAGTATCTTATTAAGAATTTTTGCATCCATATTCATCAGGGATATTGGCCTGTAGTTCTCTTTTTTTACTGGGTCTCTGTCTGGTTTAGGAATCAAAGTAATACTGGCTTCATAGAATGAGTCTGGAAGTTTTCCTTCCCTTTCTATTTCTTGGAATAGCTTGAGAAGGATAGGTATTATCTCTGCTTTAAATGTCTGGTAGAACTCCCCTGGGAAGCCATCTGGTCCTGGACTCTTATTTGTTGGGAGATTTTTGATAACCGATTCAATTTCTTCGCTGGTTATGGGTCTGTTCAAGCTTTCTATTTCCTCCTGATTGAGTTTTGGAAGAGTGTGGGTATTTAGAAATTTGTCCATTTCTTCCAGGTTGTCCAATTTGCTGGCATATAATTTTTCATAGTATTCCCTGATAATTGTTTGTATCTCTGAGGGATTGGTTGTAATCATTCCATTTTCATTCATGATTTTATCTATTTGGGTCATCTCCCTTTTCTTTTTGAGAAGCCTGGCTAGAGGTTTGTCAATTTTGTTTATTTTTTCAAAAAACCAACTCTTGGTTTCGTTGATCTGCTCTACAGTTTTTTTAGATTCTATATTGTTTATTTCTGCTCTGATCTTTATGATTTCTCTTCTTCTGCTGGGTTTAGGCTGCCTTTGCTGTTCTGCTTCTATTTCCTTTACGTGTGCTGTTAGATTTTGTATTTGGGATTTTTCTTGTTTCTTGAGATAGGCCTGGATTGCAATGTATTTTCCTCTCAGGACTGCCTTCGCTGCATCCCAAAGCGTTTGGATTGTTGTATTTTCATTTTCGTTTGTTTCCATATATGTTTTAATTTCTTCTCTAATTGCCTGGTTGACCCACTCATTCGTTAGTAGGGTGTTCTTTAACCTCCATGCTTTTGGAGGTTTTCCAGACTTTTTCCTGTGGTTGATTTCAAGCTTCATAGCATTGTGGTCTGAAAGTATGCATGGTATAATTTCAATTCTTGTAAACTTATGAAGGGCTGTTTTGTGACCCAGTATATGATCTATCTTGGAGAATGTTCCATGTGCACTCGAGAAGAAAGTATATTCTGTTGCTTTGGGATGCAGAGTTCTAAATATATCTGTCAAGTCCATCTGATCCAATGTATCATTCAGGGCCCTTGTTTCTTTATTGACCGTGTGTCTAGATGATCTATCCATTTCTGTAAGTGGAGTGTTAAAGTCCCCTGCAATGACCACATTCTTATCAATAAGGTTGCTTATGTTTATGAGTAATTGTTTTATATATCTGGGGGCTCGGGTATTTGGTGCATAGACATTTATAATCGTTAGCTCTTCCTGGTGGATAGACCCTGTGATTATTATATAATGCCCTTCTTCATCTCTTGTTACAGCCTTTAATTTAAAGTCTAGTTTGTCTGATATAAGTATGGCTACTCCAGCTTTCTTTTGGCTTCCAGGAGCATGATAAATAGTTCTCCATCCCCTCACTCTCAATCTAAAGGTGTCCTCAGATCTAAAATGAGTCTCTTGTAGACAGCAAATAGATGGGTCTTGTTTTTTTATCCATTCTGATACCCTATGTCTTTTAGTTGGCGCATTTAATCCATTTACATTCAGTGTTATTATAGAAAGATAAGGGTTTAGAGTCATTGTGATGTCTGTATGTTTTATGCTTGTAGTGATGTCTCTGGTACTTTGTCTCACAGGATCCCCCTTAGGATCTCTTGTAGGGCTGGTTTCGTGGTGACAAATTCCTTCAGTTTTTGTTTGTTTGGGAAGACCTTTATCTCTCCTTCTATTCTAAATGACAGACTTGCTGGATAAAGGATTCTCGGCTGCATATTTTTGCTGTTTAGCACACTGTAGATATCGTGCCAAGCCTTTCTGGCCTGCCAAGTTTCAAAGGAGAGATCAGTCACGAGTCTTATAGGTCTCCCTTTATATGTGAGGGCACGTTTATCCCTTGCTGCTTTCAGAATTTTCTCTTTATCCTTGTATTTTGCCAGTTTCACTATGATATGTCGTGCAGAAGGTCGATTCAAGTTACGTCTGAAGGGAGTTCTCTGTGCCTCTTGGATTTCAATGCCTTTTTCCTTCCCCAGTTCAGGGAAGTTCTCAGCTATAATTTCTTCAAGTACCCCTTCAGCACCCTTCCCTCTCTCTTCCTCCTCTGGGATACCAATTATGCGTATATTATTTTTTTTTAGTGTATCACTTAGTTCTCTAATTTTCCCCTCATACTCCTGCATTTTTTTATCTCTCTTTCTCTCAGCTTCCTCTTTTTCCATAACTTTATCTTCTAGTTCACCTATTCTCTCCTCTGCCTCTTCAAGCCGAGCCATCGTGGATTCCATTTTGTTTTGCAATTCGTTTAAAGCGTTTTTCAACTCCTCGTGACTGTTCCTTAGTCCCTCGATCTTTGTGGCAAGAGATTCTCTGCTGTCCTGTATACTGTTTTCAAGCCCAGCGATTAATTTTATGACTATTATTCTAAATTCACTTTCTGTTATATTATTTAAATCCTTTTTGATCAGTTCATTAGCTGTTGTTATTTCCTGGAGATTCTTCTGAGGGGAATTCTTCCGTTTGGTCATTTTGGAGAGTCCCTGGCGTGGTGAGGACCTGCAGTGCACTTCCCCTGTGCTGTGGTGTATAACTGGAGTTAGTGGGCGGGGCCGCAGTCCGACCCGATGTCTGCCCCCAGCCCACTGCTGGGGCCACAGTCAGACTGGTGTGTGCCTTCTCTTCCCCTCTCCTAGGGGCGGGATTCACTGTGGGGTGGCGTGTCCCGTCTGGGCTACTTGCACACTGCCAGGCTTGTGTTGCTGGGGATCTGGCGTATTAGCTGGGGTGGGTAGGCAAGGTGCACGGGGGCTGGAGGGGCAGGCTTAGCTCACTTCTCCTTAGGTGATCCGCTTCAGGAGGAGCCCTGTGGCAGCGGGAGGGAGTCAGATCCGCTGCCGGAGGTTTGGCTCCGCAGAAGCACAGAGTTGGGTGTTTGCGCGGAGCGAGCAAGTTCCCTGGCAGGAACTGGTTCCCTTTGGGATTTTGGCTGGGGGATGGGCGGGGGAGATGGCGCTGGCGCCTTTGTTCCCCGCCAAGCTGAGCTCTGCCGTCCGGGGGCTCAGCAGCTCTCCCTCCCTTTGTCCTCCAGCCTTCCCGCTTTCCGAGCAGAGCTGTTAACTTATGACCTCCCAGACGCTAAGTCGCGCTTGCTGTCGGAACACAGTCTGTCCGGCCCCTCCGCTTTTGCCAGCCAGACTCGGGGGCTCTGCTTGGCCGGCGAGCCGCCCCTCCGCCCCGGCTCCCTCCCGCCAGTCCGTGGAGCGCGCACCGCCTCGCCGCCCTTCCTACCCTCTTCCGTGGGCCTCTAGTCTGCGCTTGGCTCCGGAGACTCCGTTCTGCTAATCCTCTGGCGGTTTTCTGGGTTCTTTAGGCAGGTGTAGGTGGAATCTAAGTGATCGGCAGGACGCGCTGTGAGCCCCGCGTCCTCCTACGCCGCCATCTTCCGGAACCTCTTTGCTCCTTTTAACAGCAGCACTTCTTTTTTTTTTTTTTTTTTTTTTACTTTTTAAATTTTTTTTTATTATTCTTTTTAAATTTTTATTTAGTTTATTTTTTTAATTTACATCCAAGTTAGTTAGCATATAGTGCAACAATGATTTCAGGAGTAGATTCCCTAGTGCCCCTTACCCATTTAGCCCATCCCCCGCCCCCAACCCCTCCATAACCCTCAGTTTGTTCTCCATATTTATGAGTCTCTTCTGTTTTGTCCCCCTGTTTTTATATTATTTTTGTTTCCCTTCCCTTATGTTCATCTGTTTTGTCTCTTAAAGTCCTCATATGAGTGAAGTCATATGATTTTTGTCTTTCTCTAATTTCACTTAGCATAATACCCTCCAGTTCCATCCATGCAACTGTAAATGGCAAGATTTCATTCTTTTTGATTGCTGAGTAATACTCCATTGTATATATATACCACCTCTTCTTTATCCATTCATCCATCGATGGACATTTGGGCTCTTTCCATACTTTGGCTATTGTTGATAGTGCTGCTACAAACACTGGGTTTTACAGCAACACTTCTTAAATAGTCTTAGCTACTATCCCTAATTTCCCCAATTCATTTTCTCCTTAATCTACTCAAATCATGCTCTCCTCCCCAAACTCTCTGAAACTGGTCTTATCAAGGTCATTAGCGATGTTCATGATGCCAGTCAATGGTAACTTCTCTGTTCCTACCCTGCTTGCCCCTCAGAAAGATTCAGGGCAGTTGATTACTGCTTCCTTCTTCAGTTCTGAGAGACTACACTCTTCTGGTTTTCCAGTTGCCTTACTAACCACTCCTTTTTCTGGCTTTCTACCGCCTGTGCTGTAAATCTGGAGGTGAGAGTAAAGCTAAAAAGAAGAGAGCTTAATTCTCCCAAGGTAATCTCATATAATCCTAATATTTTAAATATTCATATATTGATGTCTCAAAACTCTTTCTAGTCCTACCTAATCTGTCCCTGAACACCAGATCTGCATATCCAACCACTGCATTTATATTTCCCCTATACCAATAGTAGGTGCTTCAATTCTAACATATGCAGAATAGAACTCTTGATTTGGGGGATTTTCCATCCTCAAACCTGCATCAATACAACCTTAATCTTAACAAATGGTATCAGCATCTACCTAGCTGAGAGGCAATACTTTTTCTCCTCTCCACTAATATATAATCATCTCCGAAAATGTATCCCAAATATGTCCTTACCTCCATCTTCACTGCTACCTCTTTAGTCCTAGCCACTATTTCTCCCCACATAGATAACAACAGCCTCATCACTGGCTTTCTTTCTTTCATTCTCTCTAGAATTTGTTCTCCAGTAGCAAGCAGAATAATCTTTTAAAAACCTAAGTTTTAGGACACTGTACCTGCCTAAAAATTTTCTAATGCTTCCCACTGGATTAAAATTAAATCTAAACTTCTTGGTAAGACCAAAATCTCTGTATGATCTGGCCCCTACCATTCTCTGCAGCCTTTCCAGCCACTCATCCCTTTGTTGATTACACTCCAGCCACAGTGGCCTTTTCTTCTGTTCCTCACAACTCAAAATTAGTTCCAGCCACAGAACTTCTGCGCGAAGCATAAACTGTTCCTTTGCCTGAAACCCTCTCCTCCACAATTTTCATAAGGCTGGCTCCTTCATGTCATCAAGGTTTCGATTTCCTTGAATATAATTTTCTTAGTGAATCTAAGGTAACCATCCATGTCTACCACACTTTGTTTTATTTCTATTACAGTAACGTCATGGATATTTTCTTACTTCTCAAGGTATTTAGTGCCTGTTTTTCCCCACTAGACCGTACACTCTTCGAGAACAGAACACTGTCTGTCTTGCTTACTCTTACATCCTTAGTACCTTATTAGAATACCCGGCACAAAGTAGGAGCTCAAAAAATACAGGTTGAATAAATGCTTATATCATCTGCTATTCATACCTATATTTTAAAAGAACTGCTCAAATTCTAAACAAGGACAAGTTCTACCACATTTTCCTTAGTAAAGTTCAGTATTTTCCAATGATTTTATTCTGGTTTGTGTAAATAGCATTCATGGTCAGCATTCAATCTTGAAGAAATACTAAATTATATACATATGCTACCCATATTTGTAAAAGTTAAAAACCCTAACAGCTTGGAAACAACATAAAATTTAATGGCTTGGAAGCTCTGAAACTTACCCTCTGATAGCACTGAGGCAGAGTATTTTCCAACACTGGAGGGGTTCTCTGCATTAATATGCCAACAGATTCTCTTAAAAGAGGAATAACGCTAAAGAAAAGGAAGAAAACATTTATTAAATCCATTCTGACAATCCCATACTGCAAGAAAGTAATAATATACCTCCCTATACTAGAACATAGTAAGATTTATCAGAATAATATGAAGAAAAAAGAATCTAGTCATTGTTCTAAATTTGTCCTGTGATCGGTAAGTTATTATTAAAAATAAAAGAGCTAGATAAAATGCACTAACATACGAAACACTGAACTATACTACTGAATAGTATTGAAGCATTGAAAATCTAAACATAGGAGTCATTCAACTGCTATTTAAAGCATTATTTCAATTGACCAGAATCTTCCAATGTAATCTATAAAATATACAATGGCCAACTGGTCCTTATTTATCAAATATTACATGTATGTATCTGAATAGTATTGTAAGGAAAAATACAAAAAAATTAATATGGTATATTAGTCTGTTCATCCAATATTTTTACAGCCCAATTACATATCAATTACATATCTTTCATTACCAGTTATATATTTTCATTATTTAAAAAATAGAAGGGAGGGGTGCCTGGGTGGCTCAGTTAAGCATCTGACTCTGGCTCAGGTCATGATCTCACAGTTCGTGAGTTTGAGCCCTGCATCGGGCTCTGTGTGACAGCTCGGAGCCTGGAGCCTGCTTCAGATCCCATGTTTCCCTCTCTGTTCCTCCCTTGCTCGCACTCTGTCTCTTTCTCAAAAAAAAAATAAAATAAAATAATAATAATAATAATAATAAATAAATAAATACAGATTTTAAAAATTTAAATAAAATAAAATAAAAAGTAGAGAAACCTCGATATAACCACAGATGTAGTGCATCAGCACCTTTAGTGACAGGGTCTGAATGTCTGTGTGTATTGCTGTAGCCAGTCCTCCACCAGTATTTGGAAATCACTACTTTAAGCTCTTTGGATGGTTAAATGTCCACAAAACAACTAACAGTACAATGATGAGGGTGACTCTACTGCAGTAGTTCTCTTAACTATCTAGACATCAAATTCACCTTAGAGTCTTATTTGTTTTCATTTCTGACAGATTAAATCAGAATCTTTGAAGGGAAGTCAAGGCATCTGTTCTCATTTGTTTACTATTTTTAAAAGTTTTTATTTATTTATCTTGAGGGGGAGAGAGAGAGAGAGACAGCACAAAGAGGGGAGGGGCAGAGAGAGGAGAGAGGAGAATCCCAAGTAGGCTCCATGCTATCAGTGCGGAGCCGGATACGGAGCTCAAACTCACAAACTGTGAGATCATGAGCTGAGTCGATACCAAGAGGTGGACACTCAACCAACTGAGCCACCCAGGTATTCCACGGCATATGTTTTTAAAAAGCTCTCCACATGATTCCAGTGGGTCAGGGTGGCCAGGCACAGCTCTACTGCTTGAAGCAGACTGAGAGGAGGTCAGAAAAAGCTTCATTGCGCTAATAACTTAAGCCAGTGCTCTCTTTTAAATGTGGACAATCTCAAAATTTCCAAAGTAAAATCCCTTCTAGTTACAGCTGTAGGAGACAGAGACAAAAGAAACATATATTTCAAGATAGGCAGAAGTTGAAATGTACCTTAAATATTAGTGATATTTCTTTTTTTTTTTTTAAGTTTTGTTTTTATTTAAGTAATCTCTACATCTGATGTGGTGCTTGAATTCACAACTCCAAAATCAAGAGTCATGTACTCCTCTGACTGAGCCAGCCAGGCACCCCCCAAAATTAGTGATGTTTCTGACAGGTGGAAAGGAAGAGGAGACATTCAAAGAACAAAGACAATGAGAACAGAGAGGATGCTTGTCTTCCTCACAATTCCCAAGGAGGCCTAGTAAAGTGCTGGTTCCAAAGTCAGCCCACAATAAATACTTGTTGGTTAAATCAATGATAGATAAGCAAATATTAGATGTTTTAGAATCTAGATTAAAGATAGGAAATGGGCAGAAGGAAGCAATTACGAGACTGTCCCCACACGTTAAGTGCACAGTGATAAGTACTTGGATAATGAAAGTAAGATAGGAACAGAGATAACTAGGAAAATTAAACAGATATGGAAAGAAATAACTGGTGTCTAACTGGATGTAGTGAAGAAATAGTGAAGTGACACCAAGGACAAGTCCAAAAGACAAAAAGCATGGAGGGAATGGCAGTAGTGAAGATGAAAACTCAGTGTAGACAGGAGGTTAAGTCACATTCAAGTGAAAATATTCTTTAGTCAGATTAAGAGCTAAGTACGAATAATTAGATGCCACCTTTAATTCCTTCTTCTCCCTTTAAACCCCCATGCTCTAAATCACTAAGTTCTCAAGATTTAACATCCTAAATCTCTCTTGCCTCCATCCTTGTCATTCTACTACACTTGTCTACAATAATCTCTACATCTTCACTTGGATTATTATAATAGCCTCCTAGCGGGCCATTTTTGCCTCTAGTCTTACTTCAAGTCCATTGTGATAAGCAGCTTCAAAGATGGATCCCAATGGCCCATGCCTCCCTACTATTCATGTTCTTGTGCAATCCCCTACTCTTGAGTGTGGGCTGGACCTAGTGACTTGAATACAGCACAACAAAAGTGGGACATGGCACTTCTAAAATCAGGTTAAAAGACTCTGGCTTCCATCTTGTTCGCCCTGCTCTCTTACGCTCTCACTTTGCTCACAGCTGTCATGTTGTGACCTGTTCTAAGGAAAAGCCCAAGTGACAAGCAACTGAGGGATGCCTCCTTGGAGGAACTGAGACCCTCAGTCCAATAGCCCAAAAGGAACTCAGTACTTTCAACAACCACTTCAGTGAGCTTAGAAGTGGATTCTCCCCCAAATGAACCTTAGAATGACTGTAGCCCTGGCTGACACCTTGCCTGCCATCTTGTGAGTGACTCTGAGCCAAGGATCCTCACTGACTATGACCAGGTTCCTGAACCAAAACTATAAGATAATGCCCATTATTTTAGCTACTAGGTTTTTTTTATTTGTTATGCATTCTTAGGTAACTAATATAACCACTCTTTTTAAAACTATTAGACTAATCTATCTAAAATCAGTATCTGACCCTATTATCCCTTCCCCATTAAAAAGAAATCCCTTAAAAGCTTCCCCACTGCCTAGGGGATTAAATGTAAGCTCTTCAACATGGTATATTTTTGGATCTGCCCTGCCTAGCTTCACATCCTATCAATCCTTGCTTCACATTTTAAGCCCTCAAACCAAACATACTTGCACTTTACTTTTAGCTGTTTCTTCTTTTCATGCTTTACTCATGCTGTCACTTCTGCCTAGAGTGTCCCTAAACTGCCTTGTAGTCTGGCTTCTATTCCTTCTCTAAAATCTCAAGTGTCACCCCTTCTAGGGTATATTTCCTGATCCCAAACTGTTCTTCTCTCAACTGTACAAAATGTCCTTTCTGTGCTCCTTAAAAAAAAAAAAAAAAAATCTGTGCTACCTATGGCAACGTTAGAGCAACTACAAGTGGGGTTAAGGGTTTTTACAGCAAAAGAATATTGGTTATTCCTTCATGTAACCTGAAGAGCAGTGTCTGTTTCTATCTACTGTGCTGTTATTATTATACAGGTGAGGATGCCCTGGGTTTATAAAAAAGGCAAAGAAAAACATGTTGGTAGACTCACAGGCTACAATTCAACCATTATCACATTTTTCTTTCCCCTCTCCATCATTTCTCAAGAAAAAGAAAGGATCAGTCACAGAATATTTTTACAAACTAACTTACAATTTTTATGTTTTCCTACTTTCCTTACTGTACTTTTCAGAAAGTGAGGCACAAAAATGGTTCTGCTATAATGAAAGTTTGAGAAAAAAGGTTTTTTTTCCTATGTACCTCTTAGAACCACACAGAAAAATTTAGCTATTTTGATCATTTCTTCTTCAATCTTTATCCCAAGGAACTGCTAATAATGCCTAAAGATATTTCAGGTAGAAAATGGACTCATGATACTTGGGTTCTAATTCTGCTATTAAATAACTCTGGACAAATTGTATAGCCTTCCAGAGCACCAATTTTCTCATCTGTAAAATGAGGAAGTGGATTAAATATCTAGGCAATTCCTTCCATCTTCATTTTTCATTCCATAAGTCAAACTACAAGGAATACTAGTGCAAGAATATATTTGGAAATGAAAGAAAATGTTACATATATATGTATACATATATATACATCTGTATATATGTATATCAAGCATCACAAAATGAGGAGAGATCTACTTGGCAAACTGATTTACTCCTGCAAATGGATTTTATTAAGCAATCAATATGAATAAGCAACTATTGAACTATTTGGTATCATATTTCCTAGAACTAGATGGAATCTTACTCTAGATTTGGAAATGATGGTCTAGAACACCAAAGGAACTTGCTGAAGGACACAGCTAGTGAGTAGGAGAGCTAGAATAAAAAGACCAAGACTTTGGACTCCAAATTCAATTTTGAAAAGTTCAAGTCAACATTTATTATATGCCTACTATGAGCCAAGCATGTGCTAGGCACTGGCTTTATTTAAACGATAAATAATACACAATAGCTACTTTAATGGAATCCACAACTTTTGAAAAAGCCTATAGAGAGGTCACTGGAAATCAGGCAACACACACTCATTCAGGGCCCAGCATTTGGAAGAAGGTGCATATGAATGGAAAACAACTAGAGACGATGCCTGTATCCATTTTCATTTCCCATGAACGTTTGGTGAACAGTTTTCTTTATTAATGTGTTGGTAACTTACTTTTAAATATCCCTTTTAAAATAGAGAAAAATGGGCAAAAATAGAAAAGATTACAGACCTTACTGTAGCAGAAGGCAAACACTATGAGCAATGATATTATTAAACAGCAGATGTGAAACATCTTTTTGCAAATGACTTTTAAAATATAATGTTTTAGGGGGCGCCTGGGTGGCTCAGTCGGTTAAGGGTCCGACTTCGGCTCAGGTCATGATCTCACAGTTTGTGGGTTCGAGCCCCGTGTCGAGCTCCGTGCTGACAGCTCAGAGCCTGGAGCCTGCTTCAGATTCTGTGTCTCCCTTTCTCTCTGCCCTTTGCCTGCTCACACTCTGTCTCTCTCTCTCAAAAATAAACAAACATTAAAAAAAAATTTTTTTAAATATAATGTTTTAGAATACCTAGGCATAGTCTAGTTTTTCTAATTTTTGTGTTAGCTAAAACACAATAAGTAAGAGATGACTGAGTCTAATCTATAATAATCCTTGAAGAGATCAGCCTTAAAACCTTAAGGACATTTCCCCAACACAGTCTCTTAATAAGGCACCCAGAACAACCATCTACAAATTTATCCAAACCTTTGTTCAACTTTTTATGTCTATATTCCATGTATGTTGCTTCCCAAAGCCAGCTATGCCTTGCTATCACATTTGTTTAAAAAAGAAGGAGGAGGAGGAGGGGGGTGGGAAGGAAGGAAGGATGGATGGACTAGTATTTCCTCTTTTCTCATAAAATTAATTTATTCACATGTGGCTTAGTTTGAGGATTCTAGAACTGGTGAAGAAGTTCCATGATCACAGATAACACACTATTAGAATTAACAGGGAATTTAGAAACCATTTACTTTAACACTCAATTTAAGAATCATAATGCAAATAAACATTTAATAAAATTAATTTTAAAATAACTAAATAAAAGATATCAATGATATAAGGAAATAATACATAACAGCGGGGTTTTTTTTGGTAAGGGTCAATGAGGTGTTTACTGATTTTGCTACATTATAAGATTTGAAATGGCTGCCTGCTTCAGTAGAAATTTAATAAAATGTTTATATTCAACAGCAGCAAGCATTTCGCCAAAGCACATGGATGTGTCACACTAATTCTGTCTAACAGGAATTCTAAAATCATGTAAGGATTTCAGAGGTAACTAGAAGTAGGTAATGAAACTGTGGAAGAGGGAGAAAGGTACTTGCTAAACCTTTCAGCAATTCAGAACCAAGGTCAATTTCTGTAACAATTTCAAAGATCATAAAAATGTAAAAGAAACTTGCAGAAACTTTATTTTTGCTTTTTAAAATTGTGTTTAGCTCAGGAGTTTGCATCCATATTTTTCTGATTAACTACTGTAATGGGAAATCATAAAACAGATTTTAGCATGGATCTATCTACCCATAATGAAAGGATACTGGGAAAAAGACAAGCTTAGCAAATTCCTGACTGAGCTAACACTTAGAGCTTCATCCAAACCCAAAGAGGAAGCATTTGGAAACAATTAGAGGTTCACTTCTGGTTGACTAACTCAATTCTAACTTTAACAATGAAACACCATTTTCCTAACATATATAAAAGGCATGAGTCATTAGGTATATGAGTTTACCAGTAAAACAGGGTAATGGTTTTATTCTTCAAAAGCTGAAGGTAAATCAAGTTTATAATCATATAGTCATAAACATAAAATTAATGTGAAAGTTTAAATGCTGGCAGATTAAATAAGCAATAGTTATTACTCTTTATTGCCAGTAACTTTGCAAATGAAAATATACTCAAATCTTACTTTGGAAGCAGCTTTTAGTGAAAGTCTCACCATTTCAACAGTAAATTATCTAGCCATAATTATGAATAAGCCAAACAAAATAAAAGGGTATACATTATGAAAACTTCTGAAGAACAGACTAGTGATAATCATAATGCTTAGCAATAAAAAATTTCAGAGGGCTGAAACTATTACTTAGATCTGAGAATAAACACCTATAATAATAATTAAAACATAATTACTGATTCAACTTTTTGAATTGGCTTATGGGCTCAGTCCTTGGGCATATTATCAGGGGTTCTTATAATCTACAAACATAGAAAAAGATAGTTGCACTTTTTGAAGAACCCATACATTGGAAGGTCTGGTATTTGCCACACACTTGAAAATATTTACTGGACAAATAGCCAAAGAAAACTGACCCCAAATTGAAATGTACTCTATGTTTCGACACAGTAGTCCTATGGCAGGCTGTAAATATGCAGTCATATTTGCCTAAAAACAATTATTTCATACGGATGAACAATTACCTTAGTTAACCCAGAATTCCATAAGCCTAATATAGAAGAGATAATCCCAAACCACAGGGATTGTGGTGTACCTTATAATTATACAGAATTTCAAAACCTATGGCTTAAATCAATGCACATTTACAGAGTACCTACTTTACTCAATAACGGTGATAATAAGATACCCTAAAATATGCCTAGAACTCAGAGCCAAAGTCATGAAAAGGTCATCCTTTATTTCTTAAACTTCTGGAACTTAATTATAACACCTAATGCATCTGGTCTTTGGACCAAAAGCACTAGTAAATACTGCCAAATCAGTAAATAATTAGTAATGTCTTTGTTTAGACAACACCTAATAGTTTTTAAAGTCCTTTCGTAAATTTTTTCTAATTTGATCCTCACACCAGCCTTAAGTTAGTAACCTTAAGAAAAATATCCCATTTTGGAATAATCGAATGTCAGATGCAGAGATCACTCAGGCCAACTCTCTCATTTTACAGAAGAGGAAACCGGCTCAGAGACGTTAAGACAACTCGCTCTCTGTTACACACTGCGAAGAGGCAGAGCTGGATGTGCTGATTCTAACACTAACGCTCTCTGCACGGCACTGTGGTGCCTTATCATGATGAAGTCCTCCAGGGTCAGAGATCATGGCATGTTCTTTTTATTCCCAGTGCCCAGCACAGTACTTGGAATATAATAAGCACTGAACACATATCTGCTGAATGTTTAATGTGTTTAAAAATTTTAACCACTAGTGGAAGATAATAAGAATATAGAATAGCCCTTGTTTGATGTGACTTTCAACCCGTCAAAGTAATAGATAAATAGGAAAAGAATAAAGTTGCCCTCAACTTAGTTATTCCCCAGAAGAATTTCTATAAATAGAAGCAAAAGTTTCTTATTCTCTGTTCAAGTACAGGTGAGAAAGAATGACACTTCAGCAGGAGCAATCACCATTCCCAATTCTTGATTTGTAATTTCTTAATACAAGTTATTTTCTTCATTTTCATGAAAAAGAAACTAAAATCACACCAGCCATATAAGAAAAAAAATATTAATGATCTATTAATTATCTATTCTGTATCCATAAGGAACAAAGGTGTAGGTAAGGAAGAAAAATGAATGCAAATTCACACTGATATCCTGTCAAGAGGTTGAGAATTGGGACGAGACAATAGAATCAATGAAGTAAGAGGACAAAAGTTCTACAAAATATACAGTTTGAGAAGACTTTTGAGAAGACTGAAAAAATTCACGTTATTTGTATTAAATATGGTAACATTTGTATCGAAAAGATAATGTGATCTGGAAGAACCGCCCCACTACTTCTGTAACCCATTTAAAGCTGTAGCTAGGCTAGGATGGGCAAAAGCAAGAGATAACGTACTTCAAGGAAATCTGCATTTAAAAAAATTTTATTATTGGAGACAGAGAGAGAGAAAGGACAGCGCACAAGCAGGGGAGAGAGGCTGAGGGAGAGAGAGAGAGAATCCTATGCAGGCTCCCCATTCAGCACAGAGCCCGATGTGGGGCTCAATCCCATGACCCTTGGATCATGACCTGAGCTAAAAATCAAGAGTCAGACGCTCAACCAACTGAGCCACTAGGCGCCCCCATTTTTAAAACAGTATAGAAGTGAAGACACAGGATCTTGTTTAGAAAAACCAAATAAGATGGCAAGAAATAGTGATCACAATTATTAAAATCAAATTAATTATCATTCAGATAGCTTCAGTGATCACAAGTTTTAACTGAGAACAAAAAGGCCTTGTGGTCAGCAAGAAAAATCCAAAAGGAATAGAACCAAAGTGCTGATTATCTCTAGGTTAAACAAAGCTATTAGGAATCTGAGCTAAAATGGGTCTGTCTGGTTTAAGTTAAAAAATGGTATACCTGTAACTGATTCAATCTATGTGGTATTCAAACCTTAACATTTCCTCACCATACAGTGATAGAGCTTTGCCTCTAGATGGCTGAGTGTGTTCCTCTGAAGAAATCTAGCAGCCAGGAAGGATACCACAGAAAAGTAGAAAAGGGGCACTGTTAACATGCACCAACTCCTGTGCCCTCCTAAATGATGGAGGCAGTCCATACAATGAACTGTATTTCTTTTATTCTCTCCTTCCTTTCTCTTTTTCCCCTAGTTGATAATGAATGAATGAGGGTCAGTTAAGGGCGGGGAGGCGGCGGAGGGGAGGAGGGAGAGGGAAGGACATGTTATCATCAAAGGAGAGAAACCATGTAAGTGAATGGTGCCTGCTATCCAACAGCATTCGTTTGGGGAAGGAAGGTAGGCAGGCAATTAACACTCATACAATGCCTCCCATTTTTTTTGCCAATTTGTTCTAGACTTTAGATATCTTAATCCATTTAATCCATACATAGCAAATTATGAGGTAGGTATTACTATTAACCCCATTCTAAAGATGAAAAATTGAGGAACAGAGAGGTTAGGTGACTTGCCTAAGGTCACACAGCTAAGTGGTGAAACCAGGATTTGAACCCAGGCACTTTGGCTCCATAGCAAATGCTCTTAACCACTCTGCATTATTTCCTCCAATTAAGTCATCAAAGTGGCTTTGCTAGCGATCACAAAGTGCCTCTGCCTGTAGGAGAGTTCTGACTTTAGGAAAAGCTGATCTTCAAAGCGTACAGGATGTCTGGACCACAGAAAGAAATTTAAAAGCTCAGGAAAAGATGAGCAGTAGTAATGATATGAATGTTACTGCTGACTGGTATTGTCAAAATTTGAATAGAAGCAAATCCCTAGTTACCATTATGGACCCATCTTCAATGATAACTTCCAAAGTCACGTGTTTGTGAGAAGTAAACCAAACATGGGAAATACAGAGCAAAGGCAAAAGGACCTTTATTTAATTGTTTACCCAAATTAAACTTTTAAAATACCACTGTGAGAACAGACCTTTTATTGAATATCTCAAGGTAGGTTTCTAATTGCTACATTATGTTGCATGCTGACTACATGAAAATACTTAGCTGCTGAGACAGGGATAGAAATCATATTTTGCAAGCATTAATTAAGCAAGAGAACAGAGTAACTTAAGTGCAGGCTATAGCTAGTAGAGGAGAGTTAGAAATTGACTACACACAAATTAACAATGAACATTAAAATTAACCAAAAGGGACTATTATTTTTTTTTTTTTGGCAACAAATGAAAAATAGTAAAAAAAGAGTAAGAGTGAATGAGTGAATCAGAGTTGAAAAAACTTCATGTGGTTTCCATTTTAAAAATTTACTTTTACTTTTTGAATGAAATCTTACCATTTGTAACAATGTAGATGGAACTGGAATGTATTATGCAAAGTAAAATAAGTCAGTCAGAGAAAGACAAATATATTTCATTCATATGTGGAATTTAAGAAACAAAACAAATGAACATAGGAGAAGGGAAGGAAAAATAAAATAAAAACAGAGAGGGAGGCAAATCATAAGAAGCTTTAACCATAGAGAAAAAACTGAGGGTTGCTAGAGGGGAGGAGGGTGGGGTGATGGGGTAATGGGTGATGGGCATTAAGGAGGGCACTTCTTGGGATGAGCACTGGGTGTTATATGTAAGTAATGAATCACTAAATTCTACCCTGAACCTCCCCCCGCCAAAAAACAAACAAACAAACAAACAAACAAACAAACACCCAGAAAACAAAGCAAACAAAAAAACTATATGAGGCACACAAGAATGAAAAATAAGTGTTTGAATTATAAATATATTGCTACCCAAACAGAACAAATCCAGAATCCTTCAAAGACTAAGAAACAATACTTTACCCACTTTCCACTCCTGGAAGACACTGTAATCCATATCGATAACTGGTCCTTGTATATGATGCTGACCACCTTTTAGAGTTTAGAAACGGTTTACCTTTCCGTTAACAATTATAATCTGTTACATGAGATCAAGTCAGACAAAATAACCCCAAGAAAACAAATGCTTACAGATAAGAAAAGGTTGGTAATCGCCCCTTGCTTTCTGGAAGAGTCCCCTGCATGTGATGTACTAGAAGTGCAAGACAAAGGAGCCTGATAGAAATGTAGCTTTACCACACAGAAAACAAATAGGAAAGTAGAATTTGCCATTTCAGGGCAAGAGATACAGATATAACAGTATCTTGTAGGAAGATGGAAATTGCTCAGAGGCTACAAACCAACCTGTTCTCCTTACAAGGAAGACTTGTCTAACTCCACCAGAGATCCATTTCCCCTTCTTCTGGACAAATGCCACTTTCTGAATATGTTCCTCCTCTTAACAGAATGCACAATCAGAAAATAAAGCAAACTAAAAGTGAACTTAACAAAAGCACAGCCACCTCATGAATGCATGAAAACAAAACCCATGAAAACTTCATGAAGATTAAATGGCTAAGAGACTGCTTCCGATTTTTTTTTTCCAATGGCAGAAATAAGAAGGAAAAGTTTTGTTATGTTTTAAATGCTTGGGATTGGGGCGCCTGGGTGGCGCAGTCGGTTAAGCGTCCGACTTCAGCCAGGTCACAATCTCGCGGTCCGTGAGTTCGAGCCTCGCGTCAGGCTCTGGGCCGATGGCTCGGAGCCTGGAGCCTGTTTCCGATTCTGTGTCTCCCTCTCTCTCTGCCCCTCCCCCGTTCATGCTCTGTCTCTCTCTGTCCCAAAAATAAATAAAAAACGTTGAAAAAAAAAAAAAAAAAGACTGTATTTAAATGCTTGGGATTTTTAGTAGACAGTCTATAAATATTTTTTATTTTAAAAATTTACTTATAGTTTGTATTGTATTTTTTTTACATTTTTATTTTAATTCCAGTTAGTTAACATACAGTGTTATATTAGTTTCAGGTATACAATATAGTGATTCAACAATTTTATATATTCCTCGGTGCTCATCATAAGTGTACTCTTAATCCCCCCACCCTAATTTTTTTAAAGGCTAAAAGTGTCAACAATTCCAAAGTCAAAAGTATATCTAAAAAAATATATTCAAAGTCTCACTTCTAATTCCTTCTCTCTGCCTAGAAGTAAACATATTATATTTGCTTTAGGTTTATCCTTGAGTTTCTTTTGGAAATTTATAAGAAAACATGCACATTATACATGTATCTCTTCTCCTTCTTATAAGAAAGGTAGCAGTGCTACCTTTTACATGTCTTTTACTATACACCTATACAGCATGTACTACATTTCAAGTGTTTTTTTTACATTTTTTTTTTAAGTTTATTGATTTATTTTGAGAGAGAGAGCGTGCACAGGTAAGGTAGGGGCAGAGAGAGAGAGAAGGAGAATACCAAGAAGGCTCTATGCTGTCAGCACAGAGCCTGATGCAGGGCTCAATCTCACAAACCAGGAGATCAGGAGTCGGACGCTTAGCTGACTGAGCCACCCAGGTGCCCCTCAAGTTTTTTTCTTTTTTTTTAATAATGTATCTTGAAAATCACATATTACCACATAGAGGTCTTCCTCATTCTTTTTTTATTATTATGATAAAAAACACATAACATTAAGTTTATCGTCTTAAACGTTTTTTAGTAACAGGAGTGTTAACTTCATTGTGCAAAATTGCTCTGTAACTTTTCATGCTGTTACACTGAAATTCTATACTCATTAAACACTAATTTCTCCTCCGCTCTCTTCAGCCCTTGCCAACCACCTTTCTACTTTGTTTCTATAATTTTGACTACTTTACATATTTCATCTGAATGGACTCATATATTGTTTGCCTCTTTTGGATTGGCTTATTTTGTTCAGCATAAAGTCAAAATTCATCACATGACAACATTTCCTTCTTTTTAAAGACTGCCTACCCAACACATTCAATGTGTGTTAAAGAGAGACTGCCTTTTCCCCACTGTAGAGTCTTGGCACTCTTGCCAAAAATCATTTGGTTATATATGAAAAGGTTTATTCCTGGGCTATTTATTTGTTCCATTGGGCTATGTGCCTATCTTTATGCCAGGATCACATAATAGCTGTTGCTTTGTAGTACATTTTAAAATGTGGAAGTGTGATGCCTTCTTTCTCAAGATTGTTTTGTCTAGTCATGGTCCTTTGAGATTCTATACAAATCTTGGGACTATTTTCCAGCAAAAAAATGTCATTGGGATTTTAATAGAGAATCCATTGAATCTGTAGATCATTTTGGGTAGTATACACATTTAAACAATATTAAGTTCTGATCCATAAACAAGAAGTCTTTCCTTTTTCTTATCTTTTTTGATTTCCTTACCAATGTTTTGTAGCTTTCAGTGTACAAGACTTTTATTTCCTTGGTAAAGTTTATTCCTAAGTACTTTATCCTTTTTGAGGCTATAATAAATGGAATTATTTTCTAAATTTCATTTTTGGCTTGGTCATTGTTAGTATTTAAGAAAAACAACTGAGTTTTCAGTGTAGATTTTGTATTCTGATACTTTGCTAAATTCTTTTATTAGCTCTAACAGCTTTTTGGTGGAATCTTTAGGGTTTTCTACATAGAAGAACAAATCATGTATGAACAGATCATTTTAATTCCTGATTAATTACAGGAATTAAATTAATTAAATTCCTGATTAATTAACTATTAATTAATTAATTAATAATTACAGATTTTCAATCTGTATGCCTTTATTTCTTTTTCTTGTCTGATTCCTCTGGCTAGAATTTTCAGTACTATGGTGAATAGTAGTGGTGAAATTGGGCATGCCTATTTTGTTCTTGAGCTTAGAAGAAAAGTTTTCAGTCTTTCCCCACTGAGTATGATGTTGGTTTTTATATATGGTTTTTATTACTGAGGTAGTTTCCTTCTTTTCTTAGTTTGTTAAATGTTTCCACCATGAAAGGCTGTTGAACTTTATCACATGATTTCTCTGCATTGATTGAGATGATGTCTTTTTTCTTTCACTTTGTCCATTTGATATGTAACATCAATTGATTTTCATGTGTTGAACCATCCTTGCATTCCAAGTGTAAATCCCACCTGCTCATGATGTAAGACACTTTTAAAGTGCTGTTGAATTCATTTTGCCTAATATTTGTGTCAATGTTCATGAGGAATATTGGTCTATAGTTTTCTTTTCCTGTCCTGTTTTTGTCTGGTTTCAGAACCTGGGTAATTCTTGTCTCACAAAATGAGTTTCGGAGTCTCCTCTCCTCTTTAATTCTTTGGAAGAGTTTAAAAAAGAATTGGTTTGAATTCTTCTCTAAATGCTTGGTAGAATTCACCAGTAAATTCATCTGGTTCTGTGCTTTTTCCTGTTGTTGAGAAGTTTTTTATTAGTGCTTCAATTCTTTAATTACTGGTTCCTCACTAGTTATAGGTTTGTTCAGATTTTTTTATTTCTTCATGATTCAGTCTTGGTAGGCTGGACATTTCTAGAAATATATCCATTTCTTACACGTTTTCCAATTTGTTGGCATATATTATTCATAGTAGTTCCTTATATTTCTTTTTTATTTATGTGATATCCATTATAATGTCTCCTATTTTGTTTCTATTTTAGATATTTGAGTCTTCTTTCTTCTTAGTTAGGGTGTCTAGCTAAGGGTTTGTCAATTTTGTTGATCTTTTCAAAAAAACCAATTCTGGGTTTTGTTGACATTTTCTGTAGTTTTTCTACTCTCTATTTCACTTATCTCTGCTCCAATCTTTATTATTTCCTTCTTTTGCTGACTTTCAGTTTAGATCTTCTTTTTCTAGTTCCTTATGACGTAAGGTTAGGTTGTTGACTTGAGTTTTTTTAAATGTAGGCATTTATCACTACGAAGTTCCCTCTTATTACTGCTTTCACTGTATCCCGTAAGTTTTGACACGTTGTGTTTTTGTTTTCATTTATCCCCTGATATTTTCTAAATTCCTTTGTAATTTCTTCTTTGACCCACTGGTTGTTACAGTATGTTACTTAATTTCCACATAATTTTGGATTTTTGTGTTTTCCTTCTGCTAGTGATTTCCAGTTTTATTCCATTGTGATTAGAGAAATATTTTGTGTAATTTTAATCATCTAAAATTTGTTAGGACTTTTTTTGTTACCTAACATGTAGTCTACCTGGGATATTGTTCGTGTTTGCTTGAGAAGAATGTGCATTCTGCTATTATTGGGTCGAATGCTCTGTATTTGTCTCTTAAGCCCAAATGGTCTACAGTGTTGTTCAAGACTATTCTTTCCTTATTGATCTTCTACTTGATTGCTTTATCTGTAACTGAAAACGAGGTACAATGTCCTTCTTTGCCTTTTGTTGTAGTTTTTGTCTTAGAGTCCCTTTTCTCTGATATAAGTATGGCCACTCTAATCTCTTAAGGTTCCTGTTTGCACTGAGTATCTTTTTCTACCTTTTCACTTTTAGTCTATAAATTTAGATCTACAGTGAATCTCCTGTAAGCAAAACAAAACTGGATCATGTTTTCATTTGTTTTTTTAATACTCATTTAGCCAGTCTATGTCTTTTTTTTTTTTAATGTTTATTTATTTTTGAGAGGGAGACAGAGCGTGAACAGGGGAGGGGCAGAGAGTGAGGGAGACAGAATCTGAAGCAGGCTCCAGGCTCTGAGCTGTCAGCACATAGCCCAATGCGGGGCTCGAATTCAGAAACCGTGAGATCATGATTAACCGACTGAGCCCCCCAGGCGCCCCCAGTCCATGTCTTTTAATAGCTATGCTTAATCTGTTTACATTTAAAAGTAATTACTTTAAATGTAAGGACTTGTATGAAAGGACTTACAACTGCCATTTGTTCCTTGTTTTCTGTCTTTTAGCTTTTTGTCATTTTTTTCTCTCTTCTTCGTGTTTCACTGATTTTTCTATAGTGACATGTTTTGATTCACTTCTCATTTCCCTCTCTGTATAAATATCCTATAGTTATTTTCTTCGTGGTTTCATGGCATGTGACAAGTTGTTGCTTTCAAGACTCTCACTTTACATGTGACATTTGACAGTATAGTTATGATGTGTCTCAGTGTATATCTCTTTAGATTTACCCTAGTTCTTTTGAGTTTCTTGAATTTGTATATCCATTTCTCTTCTTAATTTTGAGAAACTTTTGGCCATTGTTTCTTCAAATAGATTCCCTGTTCCTTTCTTTCTTTACTTTCTGAGACTCCCATAATTTATATATTGTTTTTCTGGTCCATAAATCTCTCAAGCTCTCTTCATTTTTCATTTTTGGGCTCCCCTGCTTCAGTAACTTTTGAAAGTCCTATGTTCAAGTTCACTGATTCTGTCTTCTGTCTGGTCAAATCTACTACTGAGTCCTGACAGTGAATTTTTCAATTTTGTACTGTTATTCTTTAGTTGCAGAATTTGTTTGGCTCTTCTTCATAGTTTCTATCTCTTTGTTCATACTCTCATTTTGTTCATGCATCATTTTCCTAATTTTGTTTACTTGTCTATCTGTGCTGTTTTTTTTAATTTAATTAGGTATCCTTAAGATGGTAATTTTGAATTCTTTACCTGTCAATTCACATCTTCTTTTTTTTAGATTTGGTTTCAGGAGATCTAATTTGTTCCTTTAAACATATTATAGTTGGCTGTTTCTCTGTAGGTCTTGTTTTTTGTTGTTGGGACTTGGGGATCTGAAGAATCGACCAACTCTTCAGACTTTGTAGTCTGGCTTCATACAAGGATGGCTTTCTCTATTCAGCGTGCTAGAGATTCTGGACACCTCAAAGGTCTTTTCCAGGTATGTGTCCTCTATGTGTTTTTGCAAGTAATCTGTCCTATTTGAAGATGTTTGCTGGCTTCTGCTCAGGAGCTCTCCCTTGTGTGTCTGTAACATTGCCAATGGCTGGCTACACGAAATCACAGTACAGGGACTCCATCTAGTGTCTGTCTATGGTACTGCAGACTCTAATGCACTGTTGCTGTTCTCAGGGGTGCTCAAATTGTCACCCTGTTTCTGTCCATACATGCATACAAGCAAGAATGACACTCTCAGGCAGCACCCCATACCCTGCAAAAGCCAGCTGGAAGTATGTTCAACTCCTTTTCCTCTCCAGGGAGAATATGGTAGTTGGAGTTTTCCTTGCAAAATGTGTGAAGGGTCGGGGTAGAGCGGGAATGTGCTAACGAGAGTGGAAAGTATCACCTATTTCCTACCAAGCCTCCATGTAGTTGGCTTCCCACTAGCCTGGGGTGCAGGAACCCTTGAACCAGTTTCAGGATTTCTACAGATGTATTTTGTCAGTTTGTTGTGTTAAATTTCTGTCTCCAAGGAAGAAAGAGAATCTAGCACTTCCTATCCTGCCATCTTGCTGATGTCACTGCCCTCCCCCAACTTATTTTAATCATGCTTGACACTGTCAATGTTCTTTCTGCAGAGATAATACCATTCTCATTTCTATCAGCAATGTTCTGCCTATTTTACCTATAGTCTTGACAAAAGATTATGCAAACTTTGACTATTTATCCACCTGATAGATAAGAGGTGGTGTCTCAAGGTAGTTTTAATTTGCATTTCTTTTTAATGAGTGAGGCCGAACTACTTTTATATGTTTAAAAGTCACTTGTATTTCTTTTCATGTAAATTAAATGAACTTACACTTTTGCCCATTTGTTTATCGGCTATTAGTCTTTTAATTTTTTTTAGGAGCTCTCTCTATGTTAGGGAGGTTAGCCTTTCAAGTTGTAAGTGGCAAATACTTATCAGTTTATTACACCTTCGACTTCACTTTTGTTTTGTTTGTTTTTTAAGTCAGAAAACCAGTGTTTTATTTCTAAAGCTCTGCCATATGTCTCCAGAGGATGCCAATGATCACCTGCCACCCTGTGACACCAGGCTGTCCACACAGCCAGCAAACAGAGTCTGGCCATCAGCAGACCAGCCCAGAGAGGCAAACTGGGGTGGCTCTGCCTTGCTGCTGGAACTGATAACGTTCTGCTTCAGTTCATCTACAATGATCTTGTCTTCCAAGTCCCAGATCTTGATGTGGGAGCCCACGGCAGCACAGAGTCAGTATCAGCTAGGACTGAAGCATGGCGCATGAGGATGTCCCCAGCACCTCGCATATAAAGGGGCTTGTCTTCATTGAGGTCCCACAGCATGACTTGGCCATCCTTGCCCCCAGTAGCACAGAGGGATCCACCTGGAGTGCCACAGTGTTCGGGGAGCCAGTGTGGCTGATAGGATTGGTCCTCAGCTTGCAGTTTGCCGGTCCCACACTTGACCGACTTGTCCCAGCCACAGGTGACAATGATGGGATTGCTGCTACTGGGTGAAAAGCACACACAAGACACCCACTCCAAATGGCTTTCATCCTGGACAGTATATTTGTATACACACCGTGTACTCCACAGCTTGATGGTTTTATCTCAGGAGCCAGAGACAATTTGCTGGTTGTCAGAGGGTAAGGCCACACTCAGCACATCCTTGGTATGGCCTACAAATCTGTGTGTGGTGGTACACGTTGTGAGATCCCAAAGACAAAGAACAAACTGAGAGAGCAAACTGGCCACGTGAGGAGACGACCACATCACTAACAAAGTTGGAATGACCCTGAAGAGCATGCTGTGGAATGCCCTCATCCCTGGTCAGCTTCCACACGATAATGGTCTTATCTTGAGAGGCAGCCATAGTTAGTCTCATCCCTGGTCAGCTTCCACATGATGATGGTCTTATCTCGAGAGGCAGGTAGCATCATGTCCAGGAACTGGGGAGTGGTGGCGAACTGGGTCACTCAGCTATTGTGGCCTTTGAGGGTGCCACAAAGTGTCATCTGAACAGTCATGGCAGCAGTGTGTGCAGGTGTCACTGTGTCAGCAAGAATGGAGTTGGACAGCTCAGAAAGACTAGCACCACAGCCACTCCTGCCATGGCCCTCCTGAAGAAAAGAGCTTGACTTCCTTTTGATGCTTTCTTTTCCATGTCGAAGTTCTTTTTCGTGTAACTTAATTCATCAATCTTTTTTCCTACTGATTCTAGTTTTGAGCCATAGTTATTCCCCTAATATTCTCACACTATAAAATAATTCAGACATACTTTCTCCTAGTATTAGCGTGGTTTCATGTTTTGAGAGCTCTAATCAATTTGGAATTCATTCAAGTATATATAGCATGAACTACAGTTCCAAATTTATCTTTCTCCAAAGGACTGTCTACTTATTAGAGAGCCCATCTTCCCCCCACTGATTTGAAAGGCCACTTTTATCCTTACTAAATTTATATTTGCACATAAATCTATTTCTGGATTTTCTCATCTGCTCCATTAGTTTGCTTTTTCAGGCACCTCACTATTTTAATTATAAAGGCTTTACATTTTTTTTTTTTCCCCAGGGTTTTCTTGGCCATTCCTCCTGTTTATTTTTCCTTGTAAACTTCAAGATCAACTTTTACTACCACCCTCCAGAAAAAAAATCTGTTGGTATTTTTATTAGAATAGTTTCAAGTATATAAATAAACATAAGAGTTGACCTGTTTATGATGGTGATTCTTCAAAAACAAGAGGCTCCCTGTTCAAACCCATTTGAGTTTTTTAAAAGTAAACTTTTCCTCACACAAGTTTTACACATTTTATCTACAGACTGGATTTTGCTTATGTATAAAGGGTATTAATTTTGGGCATCAATTTTTTATCTGTGACCTTACTAAATTATATTTGTCACAGTTTTTTCATTATTTTCATGAGCTTTACAGAAATAAAATCATAGATTTTACATAAAAGAATAATCCCTTCTCTCAAATTTTTAAGTCTCAAATACTCTCTTATGTAAAGTTATTAGCTAATGATCACTAATACATTACTACACGTCCTCTGCTCTTTCTCATATTTCTAAGACTGTCTGCCACCCTTTCTTAACTAAAATTCCAAATCTGAAATACCAAAAACACACAAAATAATTTGAGTGACTATTTCTGAATTCCCCCAAGGATAGTAACATAAGTAATACTTTTCTAGATATATAGGTGACAAGTTAATACTTACAAACAAATGAATGCCTTAGGGGATTCTTTCCCAGAATGCTGGTTGAAAAAGGCTGTTAGACTAATTAGTATTTATAAATGCTCTCACTATGGTTTTATATATGATTAAAAAATACAATTATTATATAATAATGTTCCCATTTGTTCAATTTTACAATACAGATACATACGCAAACAAGTTAAAATCTTAAGAGACTACTTACTTCCCCCAAGAAGTACAGTTCATAAATTATAACTGTTTGATAGCCCAGCCACAAAGGAAATTATTAGGCAACACCCAAAACCATTTTTGAAAAAAAATCTTCATGATTTTTCATATATAGGAGTATTTTAAGATATGGTAGCTTCTTATATGTTAAAAAAAATGCTACTTTTTACTTAATATAGTTCACAAATAATTGTCTATTTAACCACAGAATCCACAAGATTTATCAAAATCAGTATCTACTCCAAATCCTGTATTAATAATGATGATCTTCTATGATTTAGAATTTCAAGTTTATAATTTTGTTTTCATTAATGCATACTCTTTTTCATTTTATATCACTATTTATGGCCATAATTGTCATTTCTAAAGTCGAGTTTGCCTCTACAATTTGGGGGACTTTTTTCTTCAAATTGTAAGAAACAAATATATTACTTGAAAAACTTTTACACCTAACAAAAAGATAATTTCTTTTGTGTAAGTTTTTCTGTATATTTACATATGATCATGGTAAAAAGGTACAAAGCACTACAAGGTGGTAACTCTGAGCTGCAGAAAATGGATTAAAAAAAAAAAAAAAAATTCCAGCACAGCTTCAAAAAATACCACACCAGAAACAAAGATTATTTCTGCATCCTGTTTATGTATATTTTCCCATCATGCATAAGTACCTCTTTTATTTAAGTGAATTAAAAATCAAGCTACAGATCTACGTAAAGGGCATCACTTTTACATAAATCACAGTATGATTCAAAGCTATAACTAAGTGGTCAGATTTCTGACGCTAAGTATGAATCCACTTTCCATTCCAACTGAACTACTGAGAAAAAGGGAGAAAAACGACTCTGAAATCTGTTATAAGAAATGTATTTCAGAAGATAAAAAATTACACTCTCACTATTATACTCAATCTCCTACTTTTCATTGGGAAACAAAATTCATCACAGCACAACTCAGTTTCACTGAGCAATTTATAGCACCTTTTGCCTGTGTTAGAAAATGCTGAGAGAAAAACTCTTTTTCTAAGAAATCACTGTCACTGTGAAAGTGAAAACGGAACACCGGGCAGCTTATAAGAGAGAGATGTCTATTTCCACAACATGTTCTCAATCAAGGAATATTTAGTTCCAGAAAACATATGGAGCCCTATTATTTCTTTTGCTCTTGGTGAATTGCAAATATATATAAGAATGAAGGGTAAGGAAAATTACTTCTCTATACTCTATTTTGTTGAGTCTATAAGAATTTTCATATATTTCCAAAATCAGCTTTGGATAACTAGGCAAACTTTTAGCCAATTTGAAAAACATCTCAAGAATGTTCTACTTACAACTATTTCATTATCATATGAACTTAAAAGTAAATTAAGTTTTTTTTTTTTTTTTTTAGTTTATTTATTTATTTTGAGAGAGAGAGAGTAAGTGATATGGGGAGGGGCAGAGACAGAGGGAGAGAGCCCAAGCAGGCTCCACACCATCAGTACGGAGCCCAACACAGGGCTTGAACTCATGAACCATGAGATCATGACCTGAACAGAAATCGAGAGTCGGACGCTGAACTGAGCCATCCAGGTGCTCCAAGTTTGCTTTCTTAACATAAAAATAGACAACTGGAATGTCTTTATTTTGTCGTTTGGAGCAACTTTTTTTTAATTGCCCTGCATTTTAAAAAGTTAGGTTTTAAGGTAAAGTCAGAAATATTAGCTTGCCTTAGAGACATTAGGAAAGAAGCACAATTTTAAAATTGCACCACCACCCCCCCAAAACCAAGTAAAAAATAAAATTGTACCACTTCCCCACACACACGTGTGTGTGTGTGTACTCTAATTAATTTTCCCCTGATACATGTAAAAAGAAATATACACCTTAGATATAGACTCTTCATAATAATGAATCATTCTATGTGTTGCCCTGTACCTTGTTTTATTTATTACCATTGAATTAAGGCCTTGCTACCTAATAAATCATTACATCTTTCATCTAGAACCTTTGAATGCTCTAATACTGTGACCAAGCTTAACAATCAGCATATAAAGTAGAAACTCAATGTAAAAAAAAGGTCTAAAAATGACTGTAAAGAAATGCTGTTAACAGTGGTAATGTGACCTCTAGGTGTTGTGATCCTGACTGATTTTTCTTTACATCTTTATATTTTTCATCATTTTCCAAACTTTTTATAATGACTATGTATTGTTGGAAAAAAATTAAAAAAAAATTTTTTAATGTTTATTTTGAAAGACAGACAGATACACCATGAGCAGGGGAGGAGCAGAGAGACAGGGAGAGAGAGAGAATCCCAAGCAGGCTCTTTGCTCAGCACAGAGCCCAACCCCATGACCCTGGGATCATGACCTGAGTGGATATCAAGAGTCGGATGCTTAACCCACCGAGCCACCCAGGCGCCCCCAAATTTTCTTAACAATACAATTTTGTATACGTAATACAAACAAAAAACACTGTTTTCAAAAAAAGGGCTCAGAATAAAAGAAAAATCCATAAGAAAACCTACAAAAATATTAACATGGTTCTCTCAGCTATTGGAACTATGAGTACTTTTTTTCCCTTATCCTTTTCTATACCAAATTTCTTGTCAATAGAATTGTTTCCGTTATTAAAAAAATACTTTTAAATTCACAATTTTCACTAAATTCTTCAGCCTCTTCTCTCAATAGCCACAGCATGTTCCTGTTCTACGTGAAAACTGGCTATCCTATGAGGGCACTGTTCCCCCTACAGCGCTGTTTTGTCTCCCACACTCCGTGTAATACGGGAGTTTATGGTGAGGTAAACATCTTCCTTGTTTATCACTTCCACTTCTAGATCTTTGCTCCTCTTACTCCCCCCCACCCCCGCCACCAAAATATAGTTCCTTTAAGACCCAGGCCATCAGATTATTCACCTTCTCTCCATCTTGACTACCAGTGCTACGACCCTGGATAGGTCCCCTTGGTCGCTAAAAAGTGTAGTCATGGGCTTATTCTCTTTCCACCTCTACCTTTTTCATTACTCTTAGTTTAAATACCCAGGTAGGCAAGCCATCCAGCACACTTGGCCTCTATATGATGGGTTTATCCTGGATCCACCCCTACAGTCATACCCTACACCTGCACATCCCAAGTTCAAGCCTCTCACAACCCGAGCCTCCCCTGCTCACTGCACTCACCCTCCTACCAGAGCTCCAACCCGCTAACAATCTCACTTTTTCGTCTCTTTTTCAGCATCTATTACCACCTTTAAATCTTCATTTCCCACCTCTGTAATACCTGCCGTGCTTCTTTCTCACTCTGTCAGTACTCGTCTGACAAAACCCCAAACCAGATGAATCTGGCTGTCTATCCCACACTTTTGACCAAGTAGCTGAGCAAGACTAGAGAAAAACACACTATGCTGGTTGTTTTTGCTTTAAATTCAGGACCCCAAACTTCAGAGTGGGCCCTTGGTGCTGCCAGGCAATCACACTGCTCCCCTTTACAGCAAAAAGCCTTAAAAGGGAGTTGACTACAGCGGCTACCTCCATTTCTTTCCTCCTCAGTCTCTCTTGAAGCTCCTCTGAACAGGCTTTCCTTCTCATTACCCTTCTGAGTGTCTTGTCTAAGTTACCAATCATCAGTCACAGCAGCACATAACAGGGCTGATCACTCCTTCCTGTTTGAAACACTTTCTTCACAGGGCTCCTAAGACGACGTGCATTTGCATCTCTCCTCCCATCTCCCTGGCCACTCCACTTTCCACTCCTTTAGCTGGAGTTACCTCCTGTGCTCCACCTTCCAGGGTTCAGTCCTCAGACCTCCTCTTCTCTTTACCAGTTCTCATTCTCTGGGAAAACTCATCTGATCTCATGGTTTAAAGTACCATTCATAAGCAGCTGACACCCAAAGCTATATCTTCCATGCTCACCTCCTCCCCAAACTCTAGATACTCTACCGCTCTGCCCTGAACATTGCACTTTAGCGACACTGCCCTTCTCACTGCTCCTTACACACGTCAGGCGGGTTCCCACTGTACTGGTTTACCTGAAGTTCCCTCTACCAAGAATAATCTTCCTCTGATCAGAACCCTGACCCTCTCCTTCGCTTGTAAGGTCTCTGTTCAAATGTCACTTTATGCAGGACTTTCCAAGCCCTTCTAAAATAGCAACCCCTTCCCCTGGTTCATAGAACTCACCCCGGTAAGATATTACATTATCTATTTGTATGTTCATCTGCTTTATTGACTAGAACCCCTATTAGAACATAAGCTCCATAAGGTTGGGCATTTGCCTATGGTGTTTACTGTCTAAAACATTTACTGAATGATGTTAAGATATGTTAAAGTTTTCTGCTTTATCTCCAAGAGGTGAGATTATGAGAACATTTCAATAGATAGGTTGCACATTTCAGTAGTACTTGAGTTTTTCAATCAAATCACTTGTGTCATCAGAACAAAGGAAACAAATAAAAATGTTAAAGTTTAACAATGAGAAAGAATCAAATTATATGAATTTGAGACTATATATTTTAAACTAGTGAGAAAAAGTTTTATAAACATATCAGTAGAACTTAGATAAGAATGATATATATATAGACTTTATATTGAAAGCCAACTGTAGCTGATTGGTTGTGGCTGCTTGAAACACTATATTGAAAGGGACCCTGAAGCTAAAGTGGGTTCTGCAGAAAAGAAGGATGTTTTCCAGAAAAATGGCAGGGGCGGGAATTGTGATTCCTGCCAGATAAACGCCACTCCATGACTTTAACTCTTTATGTGTACTGTTTTCAATTCTTTGTATTTAGCTCAGATCTCCCGAGAATTCCTTATTTGTACATCCATTGCCTATTTGAGATCTCTTTACAATGGTCTAATGAGAGATCTCAACTCAGTCACAAGCCAAACAGAACTTTTGGTCTGCAGTGCTCTTCAAAAAAACCCAAACAGACATTACTCTTCCCTTAGTCCTTCCTCTTTCATAAGGACACCTTCATTCACTAGGTTGCTAATGTAGAAACTCTAAGAATTATCCTTGATTCCTCCCTCACTTAACCATGCCCTAAACATTCATATCCATAAGCAAATCCTATTAGCTCTAAGCCCAAAGCATTTTCTAATTTTATCTGTATCTCTCCAACTCCTAGATGAGTACCTCAGACCAAGCCACCATGGTCCCTCATTTTATTGACACTAATAGCTTTCTAGTTGGCCTGCCTTTTTGTACTCTTGCCCCCTGATAACCCATTACCTACACATCAGCCAAAGTAGTTTTTTAAAATACAAATCAAATAATAATGTCACTTCCCTATGGTTTCTCACTGCAGTTAAAATAAAACCCAAACTCCTATCCTGGCTCATTTTCCTAGGCCTATCTCTCCCAACTTTATCTCAAACCACTTTCCTCTTACTCCCTATGCTTCAAGTCATATTGGCTAACATTGTTTTCACTACAGGGCTTTTATACTAGCTGTTCCTTACAGAATGCTCTTCCTCTGACAGGCTTTCTTGTGACATTCAGATCTCAGTTTAAATGCTACCTCTTCAGAAGACTTCCTTTATCACTCAATCTAAAGTAGCAAGCCAATCACTATCATCTTATCTTAACTCTCTGCACACTACAAATAACTACTTGATGTTTGTGTAGTTTATTTATTAATTTGTTTGTTGTCTCTCTCTCTCTCCAACTATAATGTAAGATACTGTGAAACAGTATCTTATTACCACTCTGATGAGAGGGCCTATTTAATAAATATTTGTTGAAAAAGGATTTGTGCAATTTTGCTTTGTTTTGGTTTTAGCATATATTTACTTTGTGGGACAGCACAAGTGGGGGTGGAGCAGAGAGAAGGGGACAGAGGCTCTGAAGTGGCCTCTGCACTGATAGGCTGACAGGAGTGAGCACAATGTGGGGGCTCGAACCCATGAACCATGAGATTATGCATGACCTGAGCCAAAGTCAGATGCCTAACTGACTGAGCCACCCAGGTGCCCCTGATTTGTGCAGTTGTTTTTAATGTGTTATATTTCAGTAAAAAAAGTTGTGTGTATGTATTTGTTTATTCATATCTGTTGGCTAACGGAATGGGAATAGAACTAAGTAAGAATTCCCTATTTGGGAACAGAGAAAGTAATTCTCCAAGGTTGAAGAAACATGAATTTATTTTGATTCAAATCCAAAATAGACAAACTTTTAAAAACCTGGCAGAGTCTGGTACTGACTTTACAACAATGACAAAACAATTTGCCCTCACAGAGCTTAAGAAAGAATAAACAGGCTATTTCAACTTGTTGAGTCAATGCAGTGAAAGGAACAGTCAAAGGTGGTACAGGTAGGCATATTTAACTCAGCCTGGGAGGTGGACAATCCCGAAATCCTTCCTGAAGGAAGTGCAGTTTAAAACTGAAATCTGATCTGAAGGATGAGCAGTTGTGATGGATGTACTTGCGGGGGAGAGGGAGACAGGTACTCAGCATAAGAGTATTTTGGAGAAAGGAAATATAGTCAAAGCACAGAATCCAGACAGCTCATAACATATTTTCAGGAAACTGAAAGTAACTTGCTGTGGCTGGAGAGCAGCATATAAATTGAGAAAGGGTTAGAGAAAGACTGAGAAGTAAACAGGCTATCAAGATGCCCCACTGAGGAGTTTGGACTTTATCCTGAGGGTAAGAAAGCACCACTGAAGAATTTAAAGCAAGATAATATTTCCATGCACCAGAATCTTCATTTAAGAAAGATCATTGTGGGAGCACCTAGGTGGCTCAGTCGGTTAAGCTTCTGACTCTTCATTTCAGCTCAGGTCATTATCTCACACTTTATGAGACTGAGCCCCAAGAGTTGGGCTCCATGCTGAGTATGGAATGTGCTTGGGATTCTCTCTCTCTGCCCCTCTCCTACTCTCTCTCTCTCTCTCAAAATAAATGAATAAGAAAGAAAGAAAGAAAGAAAGATAGATCACTGTGGCCACAGGATGGAGAAGAGTATAGAGGGAGACAGAGAAGCCAACCTCTTCGAAGTAATAATTGATAGGAGAATTAGGATAGTAATAATGTAGCCAAAAAGAAGCAATTATTAAGATCCTACTCTAGGAAGTATTAAAAGCCACTAAAACTTATAATACAAAACAAAATGAACATACAAATAGAGAGATACAGATATAAGTTACCAAATCTATCAGTAGTTAAGTTTCATAGAATTATGTGACATATCAGCTGAACTTTCAAGGAAGTATAGTTAAGATTTCCAAAGATGAAAAAACTTCTGAACTTTATAAAAGACTTTTACATAACAGAGTTGCTTCCTGGTACAAATAATTTGAAGAAATGTAAAAAATAAGCTGCATATTTAAAATCTATATCCTTTTTTTTTTTTTTTTTTAATTTTTTTTTTTTAACGTTTATTTATTTTTGAGACAGAGAGAGACAGAGCATGAAAAGGGGAGGGTCAGAGAGAGGGAGACACAGAATCTGAAACAGGCTCCAGGCTCTGAGCTGTCAGCACAGAGCCCGACGTGGGGATTAAACTCACAGACCTCGAGATCATGACCTGAGCTGAAGTCGGCCGCTTAACCGACTGAGCCACCCAGGCGCCCCTATATCCTTTTTTTAAGGCAAGAACTTCAAAATTAATATTTATGACTAATTTACAATATTATAATTCCATCATAATTAGGTATATTCTATTCAACCGCAAGCTATAAAAATCATAGTCTGTCCTCTAGTGATCATTAGAAACCAAGTTTTACCAGCAGTAAAATTATTACGGATAAATAAAACAAAAATAGTCAAATCAAGGTATATGTATATATAATTACTAAATATATTAAACAATTCAAGACTGAAATAAAGGCACATATTATTCCATTATTCTGATAAAAATTAAACAAATAATAAAATGTATTTCAGAGTGAGATAAATCTGAGATATTACACAATCTAATTTAGCAAATATTTACTGAGAATTCACACACACACACACACACACACACACACTTTTACATATACATTAGAAAAATGGTAGGCAATAAACAACTAAGAGACAGATCCTTCCTAAAGAATTTTATAAGTTTAATAGGGAGACAGATATATGTATACCTCAATAAGCATTTTTATAAGACTTCAGCAATGATAAGATGACTTTATGAATTAAATAGCTGTGAAGAGACTTTAACATCCTTTTGCATCTGATAACATAAGATATAGAATCAGATTCTAAGTATAGCTAAAACATTTTATATTTTCAATGTTCTACTCTACAGATAGAATATTGGATTTAAAAAAATTACTACTAAGTTGAATTACAAGCCAAAAACATTAATTGCTAAATACCCAAAAGAAATGTCAAAACCTAGGCAAGACATAAATGGCAAACAGAAAAAATAGGAAGATGAGAAGAGAAATAATCTACATCGGAGTTTGTTAACAGCCAAAGAGAAACCAATATAATAACAATTTGTCTTTTAGATCTGTAATTTAAGTAGCACACTAATCACCTCTCATTTTAATATCTGAAAGTAATGTATAACACTTACCTTACAACTATAAGCATGGCTATCAGGATTGAACAGATAGGATCTGCTATCATCAGACCAAAATTTTGCATCATGATGGCAGAGGCAATTACACCAATACTCCCAAGTGTATCCGCCAGAATGTGTAAAAATACACCTGAAACAAAGCATAATTAAAATCAAAACAGTATCTTCTGATCAGTGAAAAATACAAATATTTCTTAAAACTATATTCTTCAATATATACATAAAAAACTAAATACCAATTAGAAAATCGGGATGAATGTAGATTCATTGTTTAGTAGTGAATAATAGGGAATTGAAATAATCTTCACTTTTTCAAATCACCAGGGGTTAAAATAGCTGATTCATAAATCATACTTGTTTTTCATGATTCTTAGTATTTTGGTACAACATAAATGAAGAACAGAAACAAGTTGATTTTAAGCACATTCATCTCTGGTTAAGAGAGTCCATATATTAATTAACAATTTTTTAGAAAAAAATTGCATTAGGCTGAAAGAATTGTTCAAGTAGCATTGTTTACAACTAGGAATACATGTACACACAGAGCCCTCTGCTGGTAATTAAAATTATTACTACTTGAGACAAGAATTTGCTTTGGATCGTAACTCTACAAATCCTGACATACTTACTTATTAATTATCCTGAGGGTTTTGTTACCTAAAACTACACATTAAGCTCAAACCTGATGTGGAAGAAAGTAGAGATCTGAATATTTTAAAGTAAATATATTTTTTAAACTTTCAATAAATAAAAACTAGATTGGTAGGATACTGATATTCTAACCGTTCAAGAACCTAGATATAATATTGTGACATTGTGATTTATAATAAGAAATACATATTTGGCCTTCATCCCTGTTTCTAGAAAAGCCCTGGAACTTCCCAAGTGCCAGCAACAAAGGTGTCTCTTGTTAATGTTAACATACTTTTGGACCCCACCTGTGGATGGGGGCTGGCTGCCAGGAGAGCCAATCTGTCCTGTGATCAGAGGATTGGAACTTCCAGTCCCAAGCCACTGACCTCTGACCTCCATGTATCAGAGAATTGCTTGCTGGTATGAGAGTATATTCTTCATTCTTCCACAGGAATTGTGCACAGAATCTTAGTTGGAGGTCAGATGTGGGATCAGAACCAGAACCCACTTCTAAATGTTAACATGTAATAATTGACATTTGATTATTAAACTATTAAAAAGTATCAAGAGGTAAGTTTAACATACATTATTTCTTAAAAAGACTAACAAAACAATAAGTTATTCAACATTTAGATCTTTAATAAGTAAAATTTACTGTACAGCAAAACACTGTTCTTGAAACAAGCTTAAACCATGTTACTAAAAATAGAACATTTTAAAATAGCATTTGCTCTATCTGAAAAGAAATACTTAATATGTAAAAAGCATATGTCTACATTAGAAGTACTCATTCTACTTCTTTATTATTCACTGGACAATTGAAGGCAAATCATTTATTTTTTAGGTATATACCATAGATTTATTAAACTTGAAAACACTTTCTAATAATTTAAAAACAGACTATTACTGAGTCCAATCAAATCTTAATGTGCTATAGGAAAATATGCTTCAATTCATTTACTACTGTATAATTTTACATCAAGTATTATACCAAATATAATTCATCCCTCAATACTTAATATATACTTTTTCATTCATATATAGACCTTTATAACTACTCTTCAAAAAGCTAATGGTTCTATTTCCCATAACGAAAATATTATGCCAAAGCATACTCATAGAAAAAGAAATCTGTTGCTCTAGGGTGTTTCAAATAGCAAAGAATTTAATAAGTGTCGAGCCCACATTAGGTTAAAAAAAAAAAATGGAGAAAAGTGTCCATCAAAGTAGATTGAAGGTACCTAAGCTTCAAAACTCTTACGTGACATGTGATGTCAAGCCTTTATATTCTTTAATTAGTGTCTTAGTAGGATCAGATGTAAAAATGACTCTAAATACTAAAAGGAAAAAAAAAAGTATCATTTGTTCTTGATTTCTCTTCCACTAAAAAGTCCCTGACTACATCTTATGTTCTGACCTAAAAACTGGCTTTTTTTTTAATGTTTACTTATTTTTGAGACAGAGAGAAAGACAGAGTGTGAGTCGGGGAGAAAGAGGGAGACACAGAATCTGAAGCAGGATCCAGGCTCTGTGCTATCAGCAGAGAGCCCAATGCGGGGCTCAAACTCACGAGCTGTGAGATCATAACCTGAGCCGAAGTGGGACACCCAACTGACTGAGCCATCCAGGCGCCACAAAACTGACTTTATTAGGAAGTGTCATGAATTTCCTAAGTCCTTCTTTGTAGTGACTGTTTCAAGAAGAATAATCACTAAAGAGAGAAATCTAAACTAGTATGTTTAACTTATATAAGAGTTGAAAGCCTTAGAAGACCTGGTAGGATACTGAAATGTTAACTGTCCAAGAATATAGAAAGCCAGAGTTCATACTGAAGAAGCTGCAAATAACCAAAAAACTTGGTTATGTCAGTTTTCATGTGTGAGTAGCCACATGGAAACTTTTAATGCCAGTTATCTCTATCCTTCAGCTATCTACTGGGCTGTGGCAGCCATTGGAAATTGATGGATACTCAGAAAATATAAAGTAATTTTCCTAACAGCTTGTATAAAAGATAATTAGGAAGGCAAATCTAACCTCCCTTCCCTCAACTTGTGATGATTTCCAAAACTAAAAATAAACCCATATTATCAAGGCTAATTTATAGCATTGGATATAGATGCATTACATATGCATGATTACAAGCTATTTCAGCAAATGCTGTTCTAAACCAATTCTATATATTTTGCAAATGGAAAACTAGTGACTAGAAGACACATTTAAGCCTCCTGAAATAAACTCCTCAGTATGAAGGAGCATATTCGCAGTGAAAAAATAAAAAGCAAGAGCTCTATCAAGAAATAGTGAAGAAAAAAAGGTGCAGTAGAGATTGGATCACGAGCTATTGAGAAAGTCAGATTGAAGACAAAAGTTACTAAAAGCAGGAAGGTGGGGAGCTGGGAATTTGGAAACTTTGACAATGAAGTCTAAATGGAAACTCAGAGCCAAAGATTGGCTCACATCTCAAAAACAAACTATCATAGTTCATAGACAAAATTGATTTTCTCTGCCTTGTAAAATTTTGTAAGGTATCATCATTTGATGCCCATGAATATGACAAAGGTCTCACTGTGCATTACATGCATATTTTAATATAACAGAGTTAAGTTTTTAGAGCAGTTTCACATTCATAGCAAAACTGAATGGAAGGTACAGATTTCCCATACACCCCTGTATTGGGCATAACATTCCAAATTGTCAAAATTCCCCAGCAGAGTAGTAAGTACATTTGTTACAACTGATGAAACTACACTGACATGTCATTATCATTCAAAGTCCAACTACATTAGGGTTCATTCTTAGTGTTATACATTCTAAGGGTTTAGATGCATTACATTTTTTCCTCTAAATTTTTCCACAACGTAAATACATACTGAATACTGAATTTGGAAAAAATATTTAATCATCCTATGAAGGCAAATATATTACTATGGTGTTACTATAGCCATTGGCATGGGTATAATTTATAGTTAAACACTAAATATTAAAAAAAAATTTTTTTTAACGTTATTTATTATTGAGAGACGGAGAGACACAGAGCATGAGCAGGGGAGGAGTAGAGAGAGGTAGAATCCAAAGCAGGCTCCAGGATCCAAGCTGTCAGCACAGAGCCCGACACAGGGCTCAAAGTCACAAACTGCGAGATCATGACCTGAGCTGAAGTCGGTCACCCAACCAACTGAGCCACCCAGGTGCCCCTACAGTACTAAATATTTTAATCTTCTTATTAAATCTAAGAAAATAGGCAAAAGTAACAGTTAAAAGAATATCTGCTAATATACCTAATAGTATATATTTTAAAAATCAGAAGAAAAGCTAATATTTTAGACACAAATATTACATTATAGACTTTTCTTAAAGGAAATTTCCAGATAGATCAACACAATGAAACCCATTTCATAAAACAGAAATATACAAATTGCTTGTCATACCTTGTAAAATCTGTCTGCTGGGTCCTGTTGTTTCTTTTAAAGAGGGACCATCTGTAGAGAGTTAAGTTAAATTATTTTAAAATATATCTTCAATTCCTGATTCAACTTTTGTAATTCAGAGAACTTTCATTCAAGTATATCATGAAGGATGCATGACTATACAGCCACATCAGACCTACAAAATTATTTTTTTAATTTAATGTAGTAACTGAATGGAGATAGACATGGGCATTTTAAAAATACACAGTATTTAGGTCATTATTATATTAAGCAATCTAGTAAAAGACAGTAAATTAAAAATATTGTGAAAGTCTTCTACTACTCGTAACATACCTTATACTACAGCTTGCTACACTAATATTACAACTGGAAAACTCAGACAAAACAAATCTACTGCTTGAAGTTACAAGAAGTCGAAGTAATGAAGCCAGGACAGCATCCAGGATAACTGGACTGTGGCAAACGATAGTTTTCTAACAGCTTCTAAATGGATGTGGCAAGCTTTTCACAGAGAAGAGATAAAAATACTTTTTCATTAAGACTTTATGATGAAAAAAACTTAAAAATACTGTAATTTCTATACTTAGATACTCTGAAGATACTAAAGCAGAAAATATAGGTAAACAATCAGCAATATTGAGATCATGAGGAGGACTGATAAGCCTTCTGATCATGTCTAACAGAAAGCTTGTCTGGGGTCATGGTTCTTGGCCCATAGTACCTAAGAGCTGACATATCCTTACTACAGCTTTGATAGAGACTGTAACAATGCTTCAGAAAAGGCATAAAAGCCTAAAGCTGCACAATGATTTCTGTCTGGATATGGCACTGCTATGATGGCAGAAAGATGCAGCCACCTTAAAAAATCATGCTGACAGTCAAAAGTGTTGACTATTCCAAAATTCCAGCTCCCTAATCAAGGCAAGGGATTTGTCTATAGGTAGTAGGTCTAGATAAGGACAGTAATTTTTGACATAATTATTTGGAAGGGTATATAATACTATACTAATATAATGGCTATGTAAAACAATTAACTCCCATCTATGTAAAATCTGACAGTACTTCTGGACATAAAATTTGTTATCTGTGGTAGAGACTGGGTAGTTGTTTATCACCCACTTCTTTGGTAAACAACTAAACTACATTTCCCAGGTTCCATTGAGTTATGTGATGTATGTGACTGAGTATTAAACAAAGAAATATGAGAGGTAAACCATTTCCAGGCTTGTAAGAATGTCCCCTGCCTCCAAAAAAGAATGTCCCACATGATCTTCTATGTAGTTTATCTCCAGGTAGATGCAGAGAATCCATGGGAGGATTCCAAAGGTCAGGAATCCCAGAAATGAAAGGAACCTGGATCTCTAGACTGAATGAGAAACAGTATCCATCCTCTTTTACCCCATCAACCCAAGAGCAAGATATAAACTTTTACTGCTTGAGTCACTGAGACATGAGTAGTTAAAGCAAGCAAGTTAAAAACCAGCTAGCTTTACCAACAGTAAGCATTCCAAAAAATATGAGGCTCACAGTATTTCCCAGTGAGACTATAATGTCTCTCACAGGCAAAATGGAATCATGGCCCTATTACCTTCATATCCCGAGGATATGAAGGCAGAAATAATAGTCAAGAGAAGATTTTAGAGTCAGATTTCCTTGTGTTTGAAGCCTAGCATTTCCTTTTACTAGTTACTATGATATCCATGTGCCATGATGTCCTATAAATTCTTCTTTGCCACTTACGTTCTCCCCTTGGCAAAAAAAAAAAAAAAAAAAAAGGCTACCTTTCACCTATTTAGAATCTTACTACAGTGCATTGCCAAAGGCATAAATAAAAAAAATTCTAGAGCAACAAACAAGTGGTGAATTGCAAATATTGGTGTTAATATCAGAAAAGTAATAACTGTAGATACTACCTAGCAAATCCTTTTGTAAGCAACGTAATTTCCAATTCTTTACTTTTTAATAAAATGTAGGGATTAGCTAATGAAACTGCCAATTTATAGATCATCAAAAATAATTTTTGATAATAGATCATTGTGTAATTTTTGGAATGTAATTATTTAAAAAAAAAATTTTAATGTTTGTTTATTGAGAGAGAGAGACAGTGCGAGCAGGGGAGGACAGAGAGAGAGGGAGACACAGAATCCGAAGCAGGCTCCAAGCTCTGAACTATCAGCACAGAGCCTGATGCGGGGCTCAAATCCACAAACATGAGATCACAACCTGAGCTGAAGTCAGACACTTAACCGACTGAGCCACCCAGGCAACCCTGGAATGTAATTCTGAAGTGTCCAAAGAATAGACTGACTGCTACAAACAGAATTTCTTCTATTTAAAGTTTCTTAGTACTTACATGATAAAGCTAGAAAATAGGAACAGAACTATTGCCCAAACATGTTTTATGCTGATGTCATTTATCCATATACTAATTGAGAAACAAGGAGCTCAAATCATCTCATTAATATATGTATTTCAAGAAAAATATTGCTTTTTATGATTATGTATTATCAAAATTTTTAAAATACAATTATTTTGATTGACTTTTAGTAATAACCACAGTAACTCCATCCAAAATAAATGCTTAAATGCTAAGTCTTATGTTTCTAGTACATAAAAAATTTTAATTTATACACATTTTACTGCCAAGAACTATAATACGTGGTCAATTAATCACACAAATATAATCCATTAGTATAAAATTCTGGAATGAAAATAAAACTTCAAGGAGAAACAGGTTGTTATAAAATTTATAACTATTTACCTGTTTTTGCATGAGTGAGAGTGGGTCTCAAATCACTACGTTATTTAGAGTCCAATGAATATATTTCAGAGTAATACAGAAGTTTCATTCTAAATATTATCAATAAGATACCTGAAATCATATTCCTTGCCATTATTTAAACAAGTAATTTTTTAGGAATCATCTTACTGTGTGAGGAATACACAATGTTTCAAAATTATTACAGGATGCATGTAAGCAAAATCTTGGGAAAGCAAGGTTTTAAAACATACCAGTGTAAAATCAAGAACATAAGAGGGATGCCTGGGTGGCTCAGTCAGTTGAGCATCTGACTTTGGCTCAGGTCATGGTCTCACAACTCGTGGGTTCGAGCCCCGCGTCAGGCCCTGTGCTGATAGCTCAGAGCCTGGAGCCTGCTTCGGATTCTGTGTCTCCCTCTCTCTCTGCCCCTCCCCTGCTTGCACACTATCTCTCTCTCTCTCTCTCTCAAAGATAAATAAAAACATTTTTAAAAATTTAAAAAAACAAAACAAAACATAAGAATCAACAAGTGTTGGCAAGGATGTGGAGAAAAAGGAAACTTGGTGAATTGTTGTTGGGAATGCAAACTGGTGCAGCCACTGTGGAAAACAGAATGGAGGTTCCTCAAAATTCAAAAACAGAACTACCACGTGATCCAGTAATTGCACTACTATTTATCCAAAAAAAAAAAAAAAAAACCAAACCACTAATTTGAAAGGATGTATGTATCTGTATGTTTACTGCAGCATTATTTACAACAAATTATGGAAGGAGCCCAAGTGTCCATTGATAGGTGAATACATAAAGAAGATGTAGTATATATACATACAATGGAATATTATTCAGCCATAAAAAGGATTGAAAACTTGGCATTTGCAACATGGATGGATCTAGAAAGCATAATGCTAAGTAAAGTAAATCAGTCAGAGAAAGACAAATAACATAGGATTTCACTCATATGTGGAATTTAAGAAACAAAACAAATAACCCAATAAAAAAAAAAAAAGAGACACACCAAAAAGCAGACTAAACTCTAACTAGAGAACAAACTGATGTTATCAGAGAGGAGGTGGGGGTGGAGGACGGGTAAAATAGATAAAGGGGATTAAGAGTTCATTTATCTTGATGAGCACTGAGTAATATATGGAATTGTTAAATCACTGTATTTATTGTACACCTGAAAATAATTTAACATTGTATGTTAAGTATACTGGAATTAAAATACAAATAAATAAATAAATAAATACTAAATAAAACATACCAGTGTAATAGTACAAAAATATAGCAAATTTTAGAGACTGAAAAATTAGGGACTTAATATTCAATCTCTAAGAACTTTTTAAATTATCAAATCAAAAGTTTGAGGATGCTATGTGGCAAGTACAGATAATACTTAAGCATATAACTTGTTATCAGAGCAGCTTATATTAATCTATACTCTGAAATTTCACAGATAAATTATTTAAAATATAATTTAAAAATAAAAATTAAGTTGATAAATACCTTATAACTTAATACCCAATGCTATATGTTAGCACACAAGATTTCTAAGAGAACAAGGAGGCAAATCAAAAATTCTGCAATGAAAATGAAAAAAAATTGAAAACCCTTATAAGCCCACATATAGCACAAAAGGCTTTATCATATTTTTAAAAAATGATTTTCATTTGCTAAAAAACAATTGTTTCTGATTCACTGACACTCATTTAAAATAGTGGCACATAGTACAATATATTCACTGAAAAAAAAGCTATATACACTGCATTATATTGAGTTAGTTTCATCATATACTAAAAATGAACTAGCCCTGTGAACCATTTAGTCCGATTCATTAGAAAGGAAGTTGATTACAAGACCCTTTCAAGAGACTATTTCAATGAAAAGAGTAATCTACACAAAATCTCTGTGTATTTGGAAGGCTATCCATTTGAAAATCTTCTGGCTGTACTCACCATGAGAATGAAAGTGTCCATGTCCATGAGCATGATCATGGCTATGTGAAGCACCATGTTTCAAATCATGACTATGGCAATGATCTCCATGGCCATGTGCCTGATCCAGAACACCATTAAAAAGGGAATGACTGTGTCCATGGCCTAAAAAGTAGTTAGAACAAAAGGTATATAAACATATACTACATAAATGATTACAATAACACTGATATTAGTGAAAAGAACTAGCTCTAAAAAGAGATTTAATTAAATAAACATTTACTTGCAAGAAGTGTTACAGTGTTAAAACAATACTGAGTTCCTCCTACCATGGAGTACAGGAAGGAAATAAAAGTACAGAGGCAAGTGGTAGACTTTACTGATGATGAAAGTAAGTGAGGAGTACACAGAAATATTTAAAGAGATTACAGATAATGTTATTCATTCATACAAGAGGAACACACTATGTTATAGGCACTGTTCTAGGCACTGGGGATAAAGTGGTGAAGAGCACAGACAAAAATCTTGGCTAAAACTTTGCAAAGTACCACTACATATACTCACAAAGATAAGACAAAAGGTATGCATATGGTCATTTGAGGCAGAGAAGCTGCTGTATTTGTTCAAAGGATCAGTAGGAGCACCTGAGTGGCTCAGTTAAACGTCCGACTTTGGCTCAGGTCATGATCTCCCAGTTCGTGGGTTCCAGCCCTGAGTCAGGCTCTGTGCTGACAGCTCAGAGCCTGGAGCCTGCTTCAGATTCTGTGTTTCCCTCTTGCTTTGCCCCTCCCCTGCTCGGGCTCTGTCTCTCTCTCTCTCTCAAAAATAAGTAAACATTAAAAAAAGTTTTTTTAATAATAAAAAAAAAAGGATCAGTAAAACTACATTATAGCAAGTAGAATCCTTAGAAAAAAAACAAAATAATGCAGAATCCTCTCTCCATAGCAGACCTAAAACTACTGAACCATCAAAGAAATGTCTTATACAAGCTATTGCAAAGCACATAAGAACACTGGATGTTACTCAATTCAAAAATAACACTAATATTCACAAAAATCTTAAATACCAGTAAACCAAATCCAGCATCGCATTACATGGAAAATCACGAATAATGGGGAGATCAACTCCCAAAATGGTGGAGAGAGGATACTGGCAAATTAGTTCTCTCTCTAAAACAGTAAGAATACAAGGGACACATCTAAAAATCAACATCAGAACTCTAGCAACTAACCAAAACCACAAAATGAACTAAAAAGCACCCATCCAAGAAGAAACTACCAAACCTCAGTAGGACTAGAGAGTTTCTACTGTTTTTACTTGGGGCTACTCCCATTTCACCTCCTGCCCTAGCTCAGCTGAAAGCAGCCAAAAAAAGCCAGCAGCACTGTAGACAATGGAGAGATCGGATTTCTTCCAGAGCTCTATGAAAGCACCATCTCCAGAGCACAGTCAGTATTTTGTACAAACTTGCAATTCTTTAGAAAGATCTCTATCCTCAATGTGGTGACTATTAGACTCAGAGGTCAGCTCTAAAAATTTAAAAGCCACACGCTGCAGGAAAGCCATTAGTCCAAGAAAGTCATGCAACAAGAGAAACCAACAGTATCAGCAACAACAAACTTTGAAGGGAGAGGTTGAAGTAATGATACCAGAGTCATTATAATACAAAATGTCCAGTTTTCAACAACAACAAAAATTATAAGACATGCAAAGAAAGAGGAAAGTATGCCACACACACATGAAAAAATGCAACCAACAGAATATGTTCCTCAAGGGGACCCATATTTTGGGCTTAATAGACAAAGACTTTAAACCAGCCATTATAAATATGTTCAAAGAAATAAAGAAATCCATTATCTAAAGACTGAAAGTGTAACAATGATGACTCACCAAATAGAAAATACCAATGACGAGAAATTATAAAAAAGAACCAAACAAAAACTCTGGAGTGAAAAAATACAATAACTGAAATAAAATATTTACTAGAAGTGCTCAACAACAGAGTTGAGCTACAATAATGCAAACCTGAACATGGATCAACAGAGGTTTTCCACTCTGGTTTTCCAACAGAGCAGAAAAAAAGAAAATGAAGAAAAATAAACAGCCTTAGAGACCTTGATGTGTGGAAACATCAAGTGTACCAAATTAAGCATAAAAAGAATCTCAAAAAAAGAAAAGAAAGTAGGAGACAGAAAAAAAATTTGATGAAAACTATTAACCACACATTCAAAAAACTTAGGAAAATCCAAAGAATATCCAAAGAATAAACTCAAATGGAACCATATCTAGAACCACCATAGTCAAATTGATGAATGCCAAAGAGACACTGAAAGTTGGAGACCAGGATAAAAAACAACTTACCATGTATAAAGAAACCTGCATAAGATTAACTGGGGACTTCTCCACAAAAACCATGGAAGTCAAAAGCCAGTGGGACGACAAAATCAGAATGTTAGAAAAAGACTCAACTAAGACATCTAAATTCACCTCTCTCCTTTAAAAATAAAGGACATATAAGACATTGCCACATCAACAAAAACACTACCTGCCAATGAGATAAAAGAACACTAAACAGTAATTCAAATACACATAGAGAATTAAAGAGCATTGGTAAAGGCAATTATAAAAGAGGATGAATGTATTTTTAAATTGGTGACTCATTTCTACTGTAGGTTTTAAGAGACAACTGCATAAAGTAATAATTATAAAACCGTACTGATGGGCTTACAACATAAAAATACGTAATTTGTGTGACAATAATAGTACAAGGAAGGCGGGCGAATGTGGAGGTGTATTGGAGCAAAGGTTTTGTGTATTACTAAATTACTATTAATCTGAACTAAATCATTTTAAATTAAGATACTACTTGTAATCCTCAGGGGAACAATTAAGAAAATATTCAAAACTATACAGTAAAAGAAACAACAGAATTAAAAAGTACATTAGAAAGTATCCATTTAAAAAATAAGAGAGTAACAAGAAAACAAGTAACAAAAAACCAAGGAGTAACAAAAAGGACTGAAGATACAGAAAACAAATATTAAAATGGCAGATGTAAATCCTACCTTAGTAATTACATGCAAATAGTTTAAATATCCTAATTGAAAGGCAGAGATAGAATTAAAACAAATATGATCTAGTTATATTCTGTCTATAAGAGATACACGTTAGACTCAGACACAAGCTGAAAGTAAAAAGAAAGAAAAATACACCATGCAAGCAGTAAAAAAAAAAAAAAAAAAAAAAAAAAGAGAGAGAGAGAGAGAGCAGGGGAGAGCTGGAATGGTTATCATAATATCAGACAAAATAAACTGTAAGCCAAAAGTTATTGTGAGACAAAAACAACATCACATAAAAACATGTTCAATCTATCAGGAAGATATAATGATTATAAACATATTGCACTGAACAATATAGCTCCAAAATACATGAAGCAAAAAATAATTAACTGAAAAAATATACAATTGAATAATTACAGTTGGAAACTTAAATACCTACTTTCAATAATAAATAGACAACTAAGCAGAAGAACAAAAAAACCCCAGAAGGTTAAACAACTATAAACAAATTACACCTAACATCTGAAGAACAGCAGAATACATATTCTCCTCAAGTGCACATGGAACACTGTCCACAGAGACCAAATGCTAGGTGATAAAACAAGACTTAATAAATTGAAAAAAACCCTGAAATCATATAAAGTGTGTCATCTGATCACAATGGAATTAAATTAGATATCAATGACAAAAGAAAATCAAAAGTAACACTCTTAAATAGCTAATGAGTCAAAGAAGAAATCAAAAAGGAAATTGAAAAATACTTTGAGGCGTTCCTGGGTGGCTCAGCCTGTTGAGCATCTGACTTTGGCTCAGGTCATGATCTCACAGTTGGTGAATTTGAGCCCCACATCGGGCTCTGTGCTGACAGCTTGGAGCCTGGAGCCTGTTTCAGAGTCTGTGTCTCCCTTACTTTTTGCACTTCCCCTGCTCATGTTCAGTTTCTCTCTCTCAAAAATAAACATTGAAAAAAAAAGAAAAATACTTTGAGATGAACAAAAATGAAAACATGACCTGCCAAACTTATGGATCATATTTCAGCAATGCTTAGAAAAAAAATTGGCTATGCTAAAAACAACAAAAAAAACAAAAAACAAAAACAAAAACAACCAAAAAACCCTCAAATTAATAATCTCATTTTCCACCTTAAGAAATTAAAAAAAAATAAATAAAGGCAAAGCATAAGGACATAAAAGTATTAAAGCAGAAATAAAATTTAATATAGAGAGAAAAACAATGGGAAAAAAAATCAATAAAACCAAAAGGGCACTCTTTAAAAAAAAAAAAAATCAACAAAATTGATAAACCTTTAACTGAACTAATCAAGAAAAAAAAAAATGACAGAAGGCACAAATTACTAAAACTGGTAAAGAAAGGTCTTCACTGCTGACCTTATGGAAATAAAATAATTTTTTTAAAAAAACATACTATAAACAAGTAAACAAAGAAGATAATTTGGATGAAATGGACAACAAATGCACAAATGACCATTGCTAGAAATGTACACACTACTGAAACTGACTCAAGAAGAAATAAAAATGTGAACAAACCTATAGTAAGCAAAAAATAAATAAATAAAATAAAATAAGAATTTAAAACCTGAAAAAGAAAAGCCCAGGCTTTTGAATTCTGCCACTTATGAATTCTGCCAAACATTCTGTACTCTTCCCCACCAATTCCCTTAAAAATAAATAAGTAAATAGAAGAGGGGCACCTGGGTGGCTCAGTCGGTTGAGCATTTAACTCTTGATTTTGGGTCAGGTCATGATCCCAGGGTGGTGTGACAGAGCCCTGCATCAGGCTCCATGCAGTGTGGAGCCTGCTTAAGATTCTCTCTCTCCCTCCCTCCCTCCCTCCTTCCCTCTGCCCCTCTTCCCTGCTCGTGCTCTTTCTCTCTCTAAAATAAAAATAAATAGAAAAGAGAACATTTCCCAACTCATTACATAAGAGCAGCATTACCCTGATACCCTGCACACTACAGACTAAAAATTCCTTAAGAATATAGACACAGTGTCTTTAACAAAATACTAGCAAACCAAATAAAGCAATACATAAAAAAGATAAATCATGGCCAATGAGATTTATCCTAAGAATGCAAAGGTGGTTTAATACCCAAAAATCAAGCAATGTAATATGCCATATTAAAAGGATAAAGGATAAAAACCAACTATCATCTCAAAAAGTGAAGAAGTTGTGACAAAGCCCAGTACCCTTTCATGATAAAAACACCTAGTAAACTAGGAATAGAAATAAACTTCCTCACAGCAAACACAGCTAACAGCATATTTAATGAAGAAAGATTGAATGCTTTCATCCTAAAATCAGGAAAAAGACAAGAATGTACTCTCTTACCACTTCTATTTAACATTGTACCGAATGATCTACCAGGGCAATTAAGCAAGAGAAAAAAAAAAAATTTTTAAAGGCATTCATATGGAAAGGAAGGAGCAAACTATCTCTATTTACAGATGACAGGACACTAAAAAATTCTACAGAATCCACTAAAAACCTATTAGAATACAGAACAATTTCAGCAATGTGGCAAGACACAAGATCAGTATACAAAAATGAACTGTATCCTTATACATCAGTAAAGAACAATATAAAAATGAAATTAAGAAAACAATCACACTTATACTACCTACAACAAAAAAAGAAAGCCTAACTGTAAAGTTAAGTGTGAAACATGTACGCTAATAACTATAAAACATGTTGAAAGAAATTAAAGAAGCTATAAATAAATGTGAAGGCATCCCATGTTCATGGACCAGAAGACTTACCATTGTTAAGATGACAATACTCCTCAAATTCATCTACAGATTCAATACAATTTCTATAAAAATCCCAACCGTCTTTTTTTTTTTTTTTTTTTTTTTTTTTTTGCAGAAATCGACAAGCTGATCTTAAAATTTATATGGAAACACAAGAGGGGATCCAAAATAAGTAAAATAATCTTAAAAAAAGAAAAAAGCTGGATAACTCACATGTTCCAATTTCAAAACCTACCTCAAATGTACATTAAACAAGACAGTAGGGTACTGGCATAAGGATAGACATATAGATCAATGAAAAAGAACTGAGAGTCCAGAATACTCTCACATTTATAGTCAACTGATTGTTGACAAGTGTGCCAACACAATTCGATGGGGGGAAAATAATCTTTTTAACATGGTGCTGAGACAACCAGATATCTATATATAAGAAAATGATATTGGACCCATACCTCACATGATATACAAAAATTGACTGAAAATGGATCACACACCCAAATGTAGACCAAAATATAGACACAAAATTTAAGGATGGTTCCTTATGAGAAATCTATCAATGTAATTACAAATTTTAAATTAACTAAGGAAGAAAAAATGATTACTTCAATAGATGCAGGAATAAAAAGTAATAACTTGATAAGACAGTTTCATCAGAAATAGACCATAAACATCAGACCAAATGATAAAACTTTAGTAGCATTCTTCATTAAATCAATGAAGAATGCATATTAAAATATGCTGATGTTTACATTTTCCTCTGGAGATTCTGATAAAAATGTTCTGTGATTAAACCCGGGCATTAAGGTTTTTTTTTTTTTTTAAGTTACTCAGGTGACTATCCACGTTGACACAAGGATACAAACTTTAAGTATATCTAATCAACACTGTGCTAGGGGTCCTGGCTATACAATAAGACAAGAGGAATAATAATTTCTATTCTTAATAGTAATAAAAACATTCAACTACTTAAAAATAAACTCATCAAAAAATACAAAGATCTTTATTAAAATAGCTAAGATAATTTAGTAAAAGACATAAAAAAATTTTTATGCATTCCCAATCAAAATCCCAAAAAGATTTTTCATACAACTTGACAAGCTGATGAAAAAACCAAATGGGCAAGACAGGCCCAAACAATTTTAAAAGGTAACTTAATATAGGCTAAAAGTGTTGTTTTACATCAATGGGGTAAAAGGCAGGTTAATAATTGGTGCTTGGAAAACCTGCTTATTCACACTGGAAATAAAAAGTTAAGTCCTAACTCACCCTACCACAAAAACAAATTACATATAGATGAAGGAACAAAATGGATTGGGAAAAAACCCCTAAATTTTAACGGTATTAAAATATGAGACATGTTTATGACTCAGAAAATGGAAATTTCTCAAAGTAGAAAACATACCAGAAAAAAATGTAAGACAGAAAAACTAAGACTATATCAAAATTAAGAACACCTACATAAAAGTTTAAAGATAAGCCATAGATTGGGAAAAGATGTTTGCAACACATAAAACAAATGATTAGTATACAAAATATATAAAAATTATTAAACATGGATTAACAAGAAGAGGATAGAAAAACAAGCAGAAATAAATAGACAGTTCAAGAGGATAAACTTGAATGTCCTAAAACCATACAGAAAGATTTTCAACCTCACTGCTAAACAAGAAATAACGAATAAAATGAGATATCATTTTTATCAAACTATTAGCAAAACAGTCTTAAACCCATAATAATAAGTTTTGTGTTTTTTTAAATTTTCTTTTAAGTTTATTTATTTGTTTTGAAAGAGAATGTGCACAAGCACAAGCCGGGGAGAGGCAGACAGAGAAGGAGAGAATCCCAAGCAGACTCTGTGCTATCAGCATAGAGCCTGATGTGGGGCTCAATCTCCTGACCATGAGATCATGACTTGAGCTGAAATCAAGAGTAGGATGCTTAACAGACTGAGCCATCCAGGAGCTCCAATCGTAATAATAAGTTTTGATATGAGTGGAAGGAAATTAGTACTGACATTCATTGCTGGGATAAATGTGAATGATAGTAATTTTGAGGGCAATTTGCTATTGTCTACTGAAACTAAAAACTGTATTTCCTGTGTTCCAGCAACTCTACTTATAGTCCAGCACAGTGCAATTCAAAGAACTTTCTGTGACAATGGAAATGTTCTGTATCTGCTGTCCAATATGGTAGCCCTATGTGGCTACTGAGCACTTAAAATGTCACTAGTGTAACTGAAGAAGTGAATTTTTAATTTTATTAAATTTAATTAACCATAATTTAAATTTAAATAGCCACATGTGACTAATGGCTACTATATGGGACAGCAAAACTCTGGAAAAACAACTGCATATGTTCACAAGGATACGTTTCATATGGAAATGACTTACAGTCTACATACAGAAGACCAGTTAAATAAGCCACGGTATCCCACACCATGGAGTTTTATGTGTCAACAAGAGAAGGCCAACTGATACATACCAAATAGAAGGATCTCAAAGACAGATTGTATAATAAATTTCACAGCCACATGTACTGTAATTTTTAGTAACTAGATTGGTTTTATTGTTTCTAATGTTTATTTGTTGGTTTTATATAAATGGTGTCCACAGCTACAGAGGTGTGGAAGCATCCATAACCAAACTTGATTATATGTAACTCTGAGATGGCACTGAGATGGAGACACATGGAGAAGTGGGAGTGATGGTTCAAGACATTAATAAGTGTCTATTAACATATTATTTCTGTTGTTAAAAATCAACATAGGGGTTCCTGGGTGGCTCAGTCGGTTAAGCATCAGACTCTTGATTTTGGCTCAGGTCATGATCTCACGGTTCGTGAAATAGAGCCCCACATCGGGTTCTGCATTGACAAGGCGGAGCCTGCCTAGGATTCTCTTCTCTCCCTCTCTCTCTCTGCCCCTCCTCCACTCATGCTTGCTCTCTCTCTCTCTCTCTCTCTCTGTCAAAATAAATAAACTTAAAAAAAAACCAACATAGACTTTAACTTTAAAATGTATCAATTTTCAAAAGTGATAATTATGATGAAAAGAGAAAATGAAGAAACAAAGCGTTCTAACCATCATACCAGAGCCATGAGAATGTCCATGACCTCCATGCTTGAAAACAAATATTCCTATTAGGTTTACCACAAACCCAAGAATTGAAACAAGAAGCAGTCTCTCATGGTGTACATCTGGAGGGGCTAATGCTCTCTGGAAAACACATAATACAAACAAACAGCATTGATATAATTTTTGAGTGATCCACTGGTAAAAACAAAAAGCAATCTTTAAAAATTTTTATTTTCAGAATTAAAAGTACTCTATAAATATATACCAAAACAGTTTCTAGAAAAAAAAATAGCACTCACATACTGCAGACAAGGTAGTAATTACTATTTTTAAATACACACCAATATTTAAAAGCATGACTATTTGGTCTAAAAACCATCCCTTTTTGGTATCATAAAATACTGCCATTCATTTCAGGTTCATTGATCTTTCAATTTTCTCTTTATATTTCTTTAATATGCCAAATATTACAAGTTCACTGACAAAATTCTCGGATTTGTTTAAGAACTCTTCCCAGCTGACCTCACTACCCAGACCGTGCCTTTACTTTTCACAGTGTCTATAATTCATTCATAGCTTATAAAGCACTATCATTTAATGGTTTTCAATTTCAAGTAGTTTCACATATATTTAATTTTTCCACTATTTTGTAAGCTCCTCTTACATATTTTACCTAATCTAAGACTGTCCTCAATAATACTTAATAACAGTGTGAAGACAGCTTTATACATGTATCTTTAGTTCATAAACATTTTCATTGCAGAAATGTAATTTACTGACTCAAATCATTATCTACAATACCTCAACTCCTTCTGAGAAAATAAAAAAAGCAGTGAAGATCAAAAACAGGCCATTGACAAAGCCAGCCAGAACTTCCGCTCTAACATACCTAAAGAAGAGCAAAGTAAACAAATGAATTATTATTTCTTAAAAATCAAATCATACATTTATATACATTCAGAGATTCTAAACCATATTATATGGTTAAAAGCAGCCAGCAAAGTCCTAGTATTTATAGTATAGTATGCTTTATTCTATATATACTGTAGAAATGAGGAAATGACTTTAATTATTATGAATTATGTATAATAGCAAAATGCCATAAACCACATCCATCTCTACAAGCCAATCAAAAGACCTTCTTCGAGTAAGTACGTTTAGAAAGACCCTGCACAGAAACATAAATTTCAAGTTGCCCCTGGAGAAGGAAAAATTGACTGGACAAGGAGGCAAAGAAGGAAGGATCTAAGAAATAAAAAGTAGGAGCAAAGGACTTTTCTGAAAGAGGGGTTTAATAACTTATTTGCTTCTTTTCTAAAAACTCCTTATACTTTTTGTTTTATAACTTTCAGTTTTGAAATCTTTGGAAAATGGAACTTTGATCTGAAGGAAAACACAATCATCCTAGAGCCAACTTAAGATTTACATTCCTAATCACTCTTTTCTAAGATTAATACATTTAACAAAAACTTTTCAATCGCCTATTTTTAGAATCAATCCTGGCTTCACATAATTTTAATTAAACTATTTTTTAAATGCCTGCCTTTTTCTCTATGGACTTCTGAAGCTTTCTGCTTACTACCTGCATGAAGCATCAGGGAAAGATTCTATTTTTCTGTTAACGTATATGTGGCTTAGGTAAAGTCATTAGAAACTTCAACTTGGCAGTTTTACATGTCCTAACTTGATTCAAAGGGTGCTGAGAGCAGTTAATCACTATGGTCCTTAAATAATATAATAGGAACATCAAAAATTCTGCTTTTCCTAGCTTTGTCAACTTCTAGATTATACAAGCTTTACTGTAAAAAACATTTTTAAAGAGAACAAACTATTTAAAATGTACTCGTTTCAGGGGAACCTGGGTGGCTCAGTCAGTTGAGTGTCTGACTTTGGCTCAGGCCATGATCTCACAGTTTTGAGTTCGAGCCCCACATCAGGCTCTGTTTTGACAGCTCAGAGCCTAGAGCCTGCTTAGGATTGATTCTGTGTCTCCCTCTTCCTCTGCCCCTCCCCAGCTCATGCTCTGTCTCTCTCACAAAAATAATTAAACATTAAAAACATGTACTCATTGCAGTTATGTTGAAGTTTGCTCTTTCAGTACATTCCAACATAGCATGTATTTCTACATTCAGAAAGAATGCAGATTTCTACCTTCTAATACATATGAATGAATTAGATTTACATATTTGTCAAAGCATATGCCTTTTTATTTTTCAGGGGAAAACATTCATTAAATTCAGCCTGCTTCCATAGTAAACACTTAGGAATTTACCTAATCTATCAGCAGGGTTACTAACCTCAAAATAAAAAAAGCACTTTCTTTTAACCCACTCTTCTATTCCCAAAGCTAATGCTTGATTGAAAGCCTTTTGTCCTTGAGTTCCACTGGATTTCAAGATCAGAGGTAGAAATGTTTTTCAGGCATCTTTTTGTCTCTAGTGCCTAGCTTAGTATGTGCTTAATAAATTCTGATCCGCTGTTGGACTCAAGTGATTTAATCAGGCTTAATATATTTGCTAACCTTGCTTGTAGGAATCAAGTGAAAATTTTGTGAAAACCAGACATACTTGACTTTACAAATAACTGTTTACTTCAACAGAGTGAGTCTTGGAATTAAAACATATAATTCACGAACGTGCTATTGCCTAATTAAGTATGATGGCATCTGGATTCTTTAGCCAAGGCAAAAAAGGATACACGTACATATACATATGTGTAAAGGCATGTACATACGTATCTACCCATCAGACATATATTATTTTTATACTGGCATCGCTATTTCAAAAATAGTGTGACCAGATACAAAAACGACTTTTCTATAGAGAAATACTGAAAAGTCTTCTGCCTCTCAGATTCCTCCTCATCTTCTATTGTGGTCAGTCTGCTATTGCGATCATACTGAATCAGGGTTTTGGAGATTCATCCCTAGGCTTAGTCTATCCAGTGTCATTTTGATGTACTGGTACCTATATTTTACTGCTTACTACTATAGCAATTATTAATAGGTTCAAATGTTGCATCAGATTTTATTCCCTAATTTTTTCCTTCTCAAAAGAAAAAGGCAAACAAGAAAAAGAATAAGAGATAAAAAGATGGCAAGAATATTACTCCCTCATATAAATGAGTTGAAGTTGCACAGTTAAAACCGCTATGGTACTGAAGGTATCAAAGTTATGCCTAAAAACCATCTTACAAACCATCTTACAGTGGAGACTACGCAACCTAAGTAGAAAACAACAGATATCCTAACGTGTAAGAACTGAGAACTTTTATAGTCACCTATTCTTTATCCCAAAAACTTGTTCACTAAGATACTCTAATCAGATTTTTGATATACGATATATATGAATTACTAATTTTCCAACACAAAATTAGAACTTTACATACAATTTTTCTTTAATGATTCAAAATACACTTAAGAATCTTTTGATTGCATAATGCCATGGAAAATGTTCTTTTCTGAACTGTTTGGATTTATTTATATATAGATCTCTCGCTCTAGTCTGTAAAAACAGTATAATTAGTGGTTTTGCCTCGTTTTTATAACCTTACAAATAATTATATCACTTCGGTTATACCCCAAATCAGCAAGTTTTGTCAGAATTTCATATATCTCTCTTTTGGCACTTGTCACAATGTACAGTCATTATGGTATTTTTACTGAACCATTTCCCCATGTGACCACAAGTTCCTCCAAGGCAGAAGACATATCTTATTCATCTTTGTAAGAGGCAAAGGATTAGACTCACAGTGGGCCCTCTGAAGAGAACAAGAGCATGTACAAGAAAGACAGTGTGTGCTTGCTTGTTCAAGAACAAAAGCAAAAGGTGGAAAGAAAGAGGAAAGCAGTGAGGGAACAAGAGTAAAAGAACAAGGGGAGTAAGAGGCAGTGCGCTAAGAGAGTGGATGTGAGCAGGCAGGAGAGAATGAGAGACGCTGCAAAGGAAAGAGAGCCTTCCAGGAGGAGGATCAGGGAGAGAAGGAAAGAGACTGGGAAAGGGAGAGAAGAAAGACTTAGGGCGGAAGAGGTTGAGAGAGAGGGAGAAGGGAATAAGGAAGACCTGAGAGATACAGCAGTCAAGGGTAGAGGGAGAGAACAAAGATGCGCGGGAGAAAGAGAGGAAGAAGAGGGTGGAAGGCTGAGGGATAGACAAAGACCATGAGCACAGGCACAAGGAACTGGAAAGTACAAGAGAGGAGGTTAGGGAGTTCCGGAGAGATGACAGTGAGCATGAGGATGGGGATGAGAGTGAAAGAGAAAAAAAGTAGGAAAGAGTGAAGAAAGGAGAGAATGTGAGAGAGCACTCACAAGGGAGCTAGACAAGTGTCAACAAGTAAGAGGCAAGGGGGGAGCAGGAAGGAAAGAGAAAGTGGATGGGGAGACAGAGAAAAAGGGTACTACCTCTGAGTACTGGTTACATGTAAATATAATTACACTGCAAAATACTCTATGAACTCAAAAAAGAAAACACCCAGGCAGATCACTCGAACATCAGAAACTCCATTGTTTCCCCCAATCAGAGATGGACAAAAGGCAAACCCTGCCTTGAAGGGTACGAGGCTTGGAAGTGAGACCAGATGTGCCAATACGGTCTCTTCAACATAAAAACACTCTCCAAATATTTGATTAGTTATCCAAATTCAGCAATAGTATGAAAAGAAGTATTTTTCATAAAAGCAGAACTGAAGAGGGTAATATAAAATCAGATTAGAAAATAATGATTTTAAATAAATTAATGGCAAAATATCTCTTTAAAAAAGAAACATGACCATTTTCATAAACTGAAATATTTTTTCTTTTTCTTAAAAAAATTAGGTTAAGAGTTGAGGAAGTCCCCTATCTAGCAAAAAATTTCACTTAAAATTTTCTGGTAAAACCAACATGTCCTATCTCTAAGCAAAAGAACTTCGATGCAAAAACAAAAAATATATATATACTGTAGATTGCAATTACATACTGTTCAAAAACAGGTTAAAACTAATCCACCAAGTTAGGGAAGTGCTTGTTACTCTTGGGGAGCAACATGGGAAGGAACGAGAAGGAGGCATGAGGGGGGATTCAAGAGTTCAAGTTATACAAATGTGTTCAATTTGTGAAAATTCATTGTGCTTAAGATTTATTTTCTGTATTTCTTATACTTTGATAAAAAAGTTTTTAAAAGGTCTTACCCATAAGAGAAAGCATCATTATCTCTCCATTTTGAAATAACAGATGCTGCCAATCCAGCCAAAATGGCAGTGCTATCGAAAAACATGTGAAAAGAGTCGGAAATCAAGCCTAAGCTGTAAAAGAACAGACATATTGGCATATTATAATAGTAACCAAATAGTAGGCATCCTTCTATACATTCTCTAAATATCCTTCTGCTCATCAGGAACTAATCTTCTAAACAGACAACCTTGAAATATGATATACAGACAGACATTGAGGATAAGTTTTAAACATCTCAGAAGGAAACTTCACACCCCCTGCCCAAGAAAAAAAAAACCAAGCTTCTACTGAAAGAGGGGTTTCTAGAAACAAAGCTAGCTGCTACTGGATGAGCAGCAGGAATCTGCCCACTCTCTGATCGCTGACAAAGGTCAGCGACCACTGAAAGAGAGAAAAATAAAACCAGCCATCACTGTCAGGGGCAAGTCTGAAGCCAGCTTGGGCCCAAGATCTTACACTGACACAAAGCAAAGGTCTGCTGTTGTTGGAAGAGGAGCAAGACAATCATTCCTTCTCTTGATACAAGGCTGCGGAGAGAGGTGGGAGAAGGGGCAGGAACGTTAATAATAACCACTCTGGCACTCAGGTGACAACGGACTGCCTAAAATTACAGCTCCAGCAGGAGGACCAAATTCTCTCTCCCCACAACCAAAGCCTTGACTAGAGTACAAAACAATAGCAATCTACCACTGAGAGCTGAGCAAGAGCACAGAGACTCCCCTATGGAACAGGTGAGCGTGACTTGTTGAAAGCTGAGAGTAGAGCAAGAACACTGAGAAAACCCTCCAGGGCCCCAGACCCTACACTAAACACAAGGTGGTAGAAGCCACTAAAAAAATTTGAAGTTGGTAGCTTGTTGAAACTAACTAGCAATAACAAAAAACACAAAACCCAACTAGCCAACTATGGATCAGAGACTCAAAACCCCACACTAATGGCCTGACAAAACAACAGGGGTACACATTTCTGGGCATAGATACTATCAACCTTGGTCGCTGTTAATCTTTTAAACATAAGATCCAGCACTCAATAAATATTTATAAGACACATAATAAGATCAAGGGGCAAAAACCAACCAACCAAACAAACAAACAAACAAAAACCACTGTCAAGAGCTAAAGCAGTCAAGAGAATCAGAACCAGAAAAGGCCTAGAGACTGGACTAGGATAAGGACTTTAAAACAAACATGATTACTATGTTAAAGGATGTTGTATAAAGCTGTTGAAGATTCATGAACAAACTGAGGACTTGCACGTAGATAAAACTATAAAAGAATCAAACGGAAATAACAAAAACATTTTTTAAAAATCACAATATTGAAGAGAAATAATAACATACATGGGCTTCTGAGCAAATGGGACACAGACAGAAAGAATCATGTCAAGAGAAATTATCTAAGTAAAACATAAAGAATTAAAGGAGTGGGGGAAAGAAAAAACACAGAACAGAGCATTCAAAACCTGTCACATCCATCAAAGAGACTCAAATACAAATATTTGGATTCTCAGTAACAGAGGAAAAAAATAGGGTAGAAAAAGTATTTAAAGAGAAAATGCTGGAGAGTTTTTGAAAACAAACCACATATTTAAGAAATTTAATAAACCCCAAGCAGGGGGAAAACCCTACATACCTCACAAACTGCTCAACACCAAAGAAAAAAGAGAAAATCTTGAAAACAGTAAAAGGAAAAACAAAGATAAGATTATTAGTATATTTTTCATCAGAAACTACTCAAGGCAGAATAATGGAGCAATGTCTTTAAAGTATGAAAAAAGATGCCAACCGAAAATTCTGTATCTAACAAAATATATTGAAAAATGAAGGCAAAATAAAGATTTTTCCAGACAACCAAAGCTGACAGAATTCACTGCCAGTAGATCTGAGTTAAAAGAATCAGAAGTTCTTCAAACAGAAGTAGGATAACAGATGGAAACATTTGCATAAAGAAATGAAGATCACTGAAAATGATAAATATGTGAGTAAATAAAAAAGATACTTTTTCAGGGTGCCTGGGTGGCTCAGTTGGTTAAGCATCCAACTCTTGATCTCATTTCAGGTCTTGATCTCAGGGTCCTGAGTTCAAATCCTGCACTGGGCTCCACACTGGGCATGAAGCCTATTTTTTTTAAAAAAAGATAATTTTTCCACTTTTAGTATCTTTAAAAGATCATTGAGAACAGAAAAAAAAAAAAAAAAAGAAAAGAAAAAAAGAAAAGAAAAATAAACAAACCAAAAGCTGGTTCTGTGAAAATATCAACAAAATTCACAACCTGTAAGTAGACTAACCAAGAAAAAAGGTAAAAGATTCAAATTACTAAAATCAGGAATGAAAAAGAAAAATTACCACTGACTTTACAGAAATAAAAAGGATCATAAGAAAATACTATGACCAATTATAGGCCAGCAAATTAGATAACATAGAGGAAATAGACAAATTCCTAGAAACAGTCTTGCAAAACTAAAAAAAAAAATTCAAATATAACAAGCAGACAGATTGAATTATTAATTGTAAAACTTCCAACAAAGAAAAGCCCACACCCAGGCAGCTTCACTGGAAAATTCTACCAGACATTTAAAGAATAGATACCATCCCTTACAAACTCTCCCAAAACACAGATGATGAAGGAATGCTTCCCAATTCACCGTGTAAGAGCAATATTACCCTCACACCAAATGAGACAAAAGACATCACAAGAAATGGAACAGACTAATCTTTTGCAAATATAAACACAAAAATCTTCAACATACACTAGCAAGTGGAATCCAAGTATATATATTTGAAAAGTACATACCACAACCAAGTGAGATTTATACCAACAATGCAAGGTTGATTTAATATATGAAAACCAATCAATCTAACATATCATATCAACAGAATAAAAGACAAAAACCACATGGTCATCTCAACAGGTGTAATAAGAGTTTGACAAAACTTAACACTCCCCTTTATATTAAGAACACTCAACAAACTTGGAATAGAGAGAACTTTCTCAACTCTTAAATGGCATCTACCAAAAACCCAGAGCACCATTAAAGGCCAAGGACTGAATGCTTTCCCCTAAGATCGGATATAAGGATGTCTCATCTTGCTACTTCTATTTAACATTGCACTGGAGGATCTAACAAGGGCAGTTACGCAAGAAATTAAAAAAACAAATAAATAAAATAAAAAATAAAAAGTGAAGGAGTAAAACTACCACAATTTGCAGATGACGGGATTTTATATATACAAAATTTTAAGGACGCTACTAAAAACCTATTAAAATAGATGAATTTGGCAAGGTTGCAGGATACAAGATCAACATACAAAAATGAACTGTATTCTTAATAGTAGTGATGTAAAAAAATAAAAAAAGATTTCCATTTATAATAGCATCAAAAAATAAAATACTTGTGAATAAATTTTACAAAAAAAGTGTTAAATTTATACTCTATAACTATAAAATATTGTTGAAAAAATTAAAGAAGACCTAAATAAATGGAAAGATATCTGTGTTTATGGATCAGAAGACAACATTGTTAAGATGCCAATATTTCCCTAGTTGATCTACAGAGTCAACTCAAACCTATCAAAATCCCAGTTGACTTCTTTGAGGAAACCGACAAGCTGATCTTAAAATTTACATGGAAAGCAAGGGACCTAGAATAGCCAAAAAAATATTGAAAATGAAATCTAAAGTTGAAAGACTCATACTTCCCAATTTCAAAACTTTACTATAGAGTTACAGTAATCAAATAGTATGGTGCTGGCACAAAAATAAACAAATAGAGCAACGGAATACTATTTAGAATCTAGAAATAAACCCTCACATTTATGGTCAGCTGACTTTTGACAAGGATGTCAAGACATTCCAATAGTGGAAAGAATAGTGTTTTCAACAAATGTGTTGATACAACTGGATATCCACAGGCAAAAGATGACTTTTGACATTATAAAAATTACCCAAAATTAACCCAAAACAAAATTAACCCAAAAAATTAACCCAAAAAAGATCAAAGACCTAAACATAAAAGCTAAAATATTCACCACCTTGGATTAGGCAATAGTTTCATATATATAGAAGACATCAAAATCCCAAGCAATAAATGAGAGAACAGAAAATACAGACTGGATATCACTGGAATTTAAAACTTTTTTTTCTTCAAAGGACATTATTAAGAAAGTGAAAAGAAAATGCACAGGTGGGAGAAAATATTTACCAATTCTACATATGACAAGGGGCTTGTATCCAGAATATATGAAGAACTTTTTTTTTTTTTTTTTCAGATTTTATTTATTATTTTTTTTTTAATTTTTTTTTTCAACGTTTTTTATTTTTATTTTTGGGACAGAGAGAGACAGAGCATGAACGGGGGAGGGGCAGAGAGAGAGGGAGACACAGAATCGGAAACAGGCTCCAGGCTCCGAGCCATCAGCCCAGAGCCTGACGCGGGGCTCGAACTCACGGACCGCGAGATCGTGACCTGGCTGAAGTCGGACGCTTAACCGACTGCGCCACCCAGGCGCCCCCAGATTTTATTTTTAAGTAATCTCTATACCCAACCTGGGGCTCAAACTCACAACCTGGAGATCAAGAGTCACATACTCCACCAACTGAGCCAGCCAGGCACCCCTATACGAAGAACTCTTAAAACTCTTCCAAAAGATAAGGCACTTGGGTAGCTCAGTCAGTTAAGCAACCAACTCTTGATTTCAGATCAGGTCATGATCTCGTGGTCTGTGAGATCTAGTCCCGCACTGTCAGCACGGAGCCTGCTTGGGATTCTTGCTCTCCCTTTCAAAAACAATAAACAAATGTTTTTAAAAAACTCTTCAAAGGGCACCTGGGTGGCTCGGTCGGTTAAACATCCGACTTCGGTTCAGGTCATGATCTCACGGTCTGTGAGTTCGAGCCCCACGTCGGGCTCTGTGCTGACAGCTCAGAGCCTGGAGCCTGTTTCAGATTCTGTGTCTCCCTCTCTCTCTGCCCCTCCCCTGTTCATGCTCTGTCTCTCTCTGTCTCAAAAATAAATAAACGTTAAAAAAAAAAAATTAAAAAAAAAAACAAAACTCTTCAAGAAGATAAGTAATCCAATGTCTTAAATGAAACAAAGAATCTGAGTAAACATTTCTCCAAAGAAGACACACAAATGGCCAAAAAGCACATGAAAAGATACTCAACATCATTAACAACCTTTCAAGGAAATGCAGGTCAAACGATGAGAAACAGCTTCATAACCACACTATGACAGCTAAATCAAAAAGATCAATAACAAGTGTTGGTGAGGATGTAGAAAAATCAGAATTCTCCCACACTGCTGAATTTAATTTGACAATAAAAATAGATGAATACTAATTCACGTAGAATATGGATAACCTTTGAAAACATTATGCTGGGTGCAACAAACCAGTCACAAAGGATTATACACTATATGATTCCATTTACATGAAAAGGCCAGAGTAGGCAAATACAAAGAGACAGAAAGTAGATTAGCAGTTGCCTAGAATTAGGGCAAATCAGGGGATAAGGGAATTAGAGGGCAATGGCTAGAGGTGCAAGGCTTCCTTTCAGGGTAATAAATATCTTCTAAAACTGATTGTTCTGATGGTTTTACAACTCTGTGAACATACTAAGAGCCATTCATTCGTATACCTTAAATGGGTAAATTGTATGGTTTATAAATTATATTTTAATAAGGCTATTTTTAAAAAATGGTAACTATCTAAAGCAGGAATCAGCAAGCTATGGCCCAGACTACCATCTATTTTTGTAAATAAAGTTTTATTGGAAAACAGTTACACTCATCTGTTTATATACTGTGTATGGTTGCTTCTGTGCTTTTACAGTAGAATGGAGAAGTTGTGACAGAGACCTTATGGCCCTTAAAGCTTAAAATATTTGCCATCTGCTGCTCAGATAAAGTTTGCTAACCTCTGGTACAAAGCAAAAACAGGTACTGTATTATGGGGTTTAAAACACATAAAAAGTGAAATGTATGACAATAATGGCACATAGGACAGAAGGAAATGGAAGTGTAATATTGTAAGATAAACATATTATTAATTGTGGTTAAGTTAAAAATTCATATTACTCATGCTAGAGCAACCACTAAAAAAAGAGGTATAGAATTCTGCACCAACACAAAACACATGTCCTGCTACCACTGGAAAAGGAGCAAGAAACTTACTCTCACCCAAGACCATCCACATGTACAGAGCAGAGTTTTGCTTTCACAGAAGGGGCAAAAATGTTGGGGGGAGAAAAAAACCTACTCCCAGGGCCCAGGCTCACGGCGCCTGCCTAAGGGCCTGGGTTAAGTTAATGAACGCCCCTTTGCTCTCACCACGAACTTAGCACTGAGTAACAAGAAACAGCAGTCTGCAGCTTGGTGGGATCGGTGGGGGAGGGTAGCCATGCCCCATTTGAAGAGTTATCTCTGTACTGTGTTACAAAACCACCAATAAAGACATTGCTTCTGATTTTGTTTTCTCTTATATGATAAGGAACTAATATGGTAAGTTACTTTTAAAATTTAGTTTCAGAAAATTCTCTCTCTATTCTGATAAAATGTAGTTGTGTTGTAGTAAAACCTGACAATGAGAATTTTTACCCATCGTGCCTTAACTTTATGGAATTTTATAACTAAATTTAAAAGTCAATTTCAGTAACTACATTAATTTACACTTTCAGTAGGCTTACTTTTTTCCTCTCTATACACGATTCCTCATGTTTTTATTTCTATAACTTAAGGATTCTATTATATATGTTACTTTTATCTTAAATGGCCATAAATTAGTTGTAGAAGAAGGCAGGATATTCATTCTAAATAAATATAAATGAAAATGATACACTGATGTACACATATATTTAGTAAAACCTGCTGTGAGTTGAATTGTGTCCTCTTCTAAATTCTTAAGTTGAAGTCCTACATCTCCAGTACCTCTGCTGTGAGCTAATTTGAAAACAGGGTCACTGCAAACATAATTTATTAAGATTAGTTAGTTTAGCAAGGTGGGCCCTAATCTAATATGACTATTGTCCTTATAACAAGAGGAAATCTGGAGACAGACATGCACACAGAGAGACTACTGAGTAAAAGATAAGGCACATATCAGATGAGGCTTCTACAAGCCAAGGAATGCCAAAGATTGCCAGCAAGGCAACTGAAGCTAGGAGAAAGCATGGAACAGATTCTTCTATGCAGATCTCAGAAGGAACTAACACTGCCAATACCTTGATCTTAGACTTTTAGTTTCCAGAACTATAAGACAATAACTTTCTACTGTGGTACTTTGTAACAGCAGCCCTAGCAAATTAATACACACTAGCACTATCTTCTTTACAACAAATTTATTTTAAACATATTTAGTGGACACCAAACACTGCCTACATGGGAGGGAAATGGTAAACCTCTTCTGTACACCACAGCAATTAAGTTCCCTTTTCAAGAGGTTTAGATATAGCTTGGCAATTTTAATACTCATCAAAATGAGATTTTCAATTTATTTAAATTTTAAGTAAATTTAATTTTCATTAAAGATTTTTTTTTCAGAGTGCATGCATGCACATGCACGCACAAGTGGGGAAGGGGCAGAAGGAGTGGGAGAGAGAAGCTTAAACCAGACTCTATGCTCGGCGCGGGGTCCCACGCAGGGTTTGTTCTCATAACCATGAGATCATGACCTGAGCCAAAATCAAGAGTCAGACGCCTGACTGAGCCACTCCGGTGCCCCCAAATGTTATTTCACTTTTAGTATAGTATAAAATATGATTCTACCTGAAAAACTACTCCCTCTTCTAAAGTGGAATCATGAAAAAAAAAAAAAAAAAAAAAAAAAAAGAGGTTAGAGTGGGAGAGAGCCAAAGCATTAGAGACTGTTAAAAACTGAGAACAAACTGAGGGTTGATGGGGGGTGGGAGGGAGGGCAGGGTGGGAGGGAGGGCAGGGTGGGTGATGGGTATTGAGAAGGGCACCTTTTGGGATGAGCACTGGGTGTTGTATGGAAACCAATTTGACAGTAAATTTCATATATTAAAAAATAAAAAAAAATAAAAATAAAAAATAAAGTACAAAAAAAAAAAATAAATAAAGTGGAATCATGTTCTCTTAAAGCATTGCAACGTTTTTTTAAACCTGGTATCACGATTTGAAAATTACTCAGCTGCAACTATATAGACAAACTCAAATGAAAAAGAGTCTACTTCTAGTTCTCTGTTCTATCATACATCAAAACACTACCCATGAGGAATGTCAATTTTATTGTTCATCTTCAATATTAGCAAATGTTTCTTATTATGAATTGTCATTTAAACCGCATGGCATAAATTTCCTTGTAAATAAAGACAGCATAAGAATATTTCAGGTTATATGATTTACATACCAAATGTAACCTAATAAAGAACAATTAGTTGTTAAAAGCAGCATACCTGTTTTAGGCTCCCATCTTTAAATACTGTCAGTTTCTCTAAAATTAATTTTTAAACTTTTTTTAAGTGACTACTTTCTAAAGATATTTTAATAAGGAAAACTTCTTAGAACATAAAAGAGAAACCTGATCACTGAAACAAAATATAATAAATGTGAATAAAACATTTAGCAAAAGAAATTCTCAAAAAAGATTTTATTTAAGGTCATTGGGGCAAAAACAAACAAAAGGGAGAAAGAGAGTCCATAAATTGAGATTTCAGAGACATATCAACCAAATATGCTTGGACAGGAGTTTGGATCCAAGTATGATTTTGTTTGGATTAGATCTTATTTGGATTCTGACTTATAAAACTAACTGTAGAAAGAATTTCTGAGACAATAAGGATCATCTGAACCCTAACTGGACATTTGATATTAATAAATTCCTAATTTTTAAAGATGAGAATGGCACTGGGTAGTATTACGGGGTGGGGGGGCCTTTTTTTTTTTAGAGACTCATACTGAAGTAGTTAGGAAGGAAATTATATTTGGTATCTGTGTTAAAATAATCCAGTGGTGAGACAGATAACACAGAGGAAATGAAATAGACTACATGTTGATAAATGATGGGAACATGAGGTCCATTAAACTCTCTTTTCCTTATGCTTAAAATTTTCCATAATAAAAAATTTTAAAAAGATCTGGTAACTAAGCTAACAGTATATCTATAGTGTGTTGTTAAAGATTAATTCAAAACTGAAGACAGGGAATAATCACGGTAACTTTCCATGAGATGGAAAGTAGAAAAACTTAACTACCAATTTATTAGGAAGAAATTAGAATCCTGACATTTGCATAAGTTGTTAAACTAATGACAGTTATGGTAAAAAACCCACAACTCTATTACATTCCATTATATAATCCCTTACTTAAAAATATTCTTAGCAAAGGGGCGCCTGGGTAGCTTAGTCAGTTAAGCATCCGACTCTGGCTTGGTCATGATCTCACAGCTCGTGAGTTTGAGCCCCATACAAGGCTCTGTGCTGACAGCTCAGAGCCTGGAGCCTGCTTTGGATTCTGTTTCCTCTCTCTGCCCCTCCCCTGCTCATGTTCTGTCTCTATTTCAAAAATAAATAATAAACATCAAAAAAAATTTTTTTTTAATTTCAGCAAAGTGGAATACTTGCCTGCATTTTTAAGGTGAATAACAAAACTACAGGAAAGCAGAAGTCATCACCATAAAGTGGTAAACTGTCTTTTAAGAACGGAAAAGTTGATGAAAGACAAAGATAAATATCTTTTAATTCTATAGAAAAATGTGATTAATAGAAGCATTTTCTTTACCGAGTTACTTTACAAATATATGACATATTATACAGAAGTAGGAACAAATCAATGTCCAGTATGGCCTCACACATTTCCTGAACAAATATTTACTTTGGTAATACAAAGACATTTACCTTTAGAGTTATATGAGTTCCCTCTATGTCTAAGGGGAAAATTGTTGCAACAGCTTTGGTAAAAAATATTACTGAAGTTTTCTAACAAACAGTTAAGTACAGTTAAAAGAGCATAAGAACAAAGGAAACTATAGTGGAATACTAGGAAAAAAATCACAGTGTAGTGGAAAAAAAAAATCCCTGGACGACAGGTGCTTCTAGGCTTTACTGCTACTCTGGGGTAAAAAAAAAACAAAACAAAACCTGGGCCTCAGTTTTCTATCTATAGAAGTCAGACTAGTTTATCTCTTTCTAGTCTCACTTCCTGAGCCTACAGTATGCATATATTTCCTTTCTTTTTTTGGTAAAGAATCCTTAACTTTCAGCAGAATACCTGTTTGACTGGAACAAAGATGACATTTGCAAGTAGGCACAACCAATAAGATAAAGGCTTAGCACTGAACTATAAGTGTTCTATGTGTGTCCAGATAAATCTCCTTAAAAGACACTATATACACTTTTTACCTCTTTTTCTCTCTGTTTTGGACAATCTGCTGCTAGGGATAGTTGGAACGACAGCCATCGTGAAAATAAAAGTTTTGTGATATGTAAGAAATCATTATTTGGGGATTTTTCTGTAACTTGAAAAAGCACTTAATCCTAGATGGTACAAAACCACATACTTATACTATATTAACTCAAGATGAAGTAGTTACTCAACAATAATACCAAAAGAAAATAAAATGATAGAAAGAAAAGAATCTTAAAAGGAAAGATCACATATGGTATCCCCATCATTTTCTTAACTTCAAAGAGTAAGAGAAAAGAGGAGTTGTAAGGTTTTCCTCCTCTCTAATAGGGCAGTTAGTACACTTAGTGTCGGTAGATTAATTCCATACATTCATTATTCCTTCATTCCTTCATTCAGCAAATATACATTAGCCATACTATGTGCCATGTACTAAGGTGCCTGAATAAGATAGAAAAGATCTCTACATTAAGGGAGCTTACATTATAGCAGAAAAGTAAAAGGCAGTGGATATTTAAAGGTGGAAACATACACAAAGAACTTAGCTATTCTTCCACCGATGACACATTCTCACCATCAAAAATATGAACCAAGTCCTTCCTTTAAATAATGAAGGCTCTAAACAAGAAGCAGAACTATTTATTTTTTGCAACTGGATCAACAACTGTTTCTATTAACCTTTATTTGTGAAGACAGCATGTTTTATTCACCTTTTAATTCTATAATGGAAAAAATTCTTGACATTTCATGTTCATAACATCTTGAAACTTAATTTTTATAGAATGAAAATGAATACAGAAATGACTATGACAAACAAAATAAATTTTGGTGAGACATTTATTCAAGGAACTTAAAATCTAATTGAAACTTCAGGAACAAAGATAATCCAATTATATAAGGAAATTGTTGACCAGTCAACAAAAGGGACTGAAACTGCGATATCTAAATAAGACGCAGAAATCCAGATTATGAAAAGGCCCAAGCAATTTTTAAACCTGTCAAGGCTTCAATAGCAATGTATTTGTACTTCCAACCCACTGATAAAAATTAATATCGGTAAGTGGTGTGGACATGGATGTTAGTATAATGATGAATACCTACTAAATGATTTAGGTAAGACAGACACTAGCTCAGAGCTAGATTTCAAATGTGGAAGATATAATAACACAAAGAGAGTAAATTGTAGGAAAAGAGATCCTAAGGTTAGAAAAACAAGCCACCAAAGGGCAAAAGAAAAAGTCATGTACCACTGATGTTTTCCTTCGGTACTGGTGACTAATAGCAAACGGCTTGGAAAACAATGGTTTTAGTACAGTGATTGAACAATGCAGGCTTGTTCACTTATATGCAGTTATTTTTCAATTTGGTACAGTACCAGAAATGTATTTTCTCTTCCTTATGATTTTCTTAATAACATTTTCTTTTCTCTAGCTTACTTTATTGTAAGAATACAGTAACATAATACACATAATATATAAAGTACATGTTAATCAACTTTATGTTATCGCTAAGGATTATGGTGGACAGCAGGCTATTTGAAGTTAAGTTTTTGGGGAGTCAAAAGTTATACACAGATTTTTGACTGTACAGGGTTCATTTCCCTAATCCCCATGTTGTTCAAGGGTCAACTGTAATTTCTTCAATAGATCTCTACAGATCAAAAAATTTACTTTATACCTAACTTTCCACGAAAGAAGTGATGTGGGCACTTCAAATATAATTCCCCTGAACAAGACATTTCACATAGTAATTTATGCCATAAAAGGCCACAGTGAAAGATAATGTATTGTAATGTAAAGTGTACACATATAAACCAAGTTATAGCCTGAATACAATCAGTACACATGCCACAATATGGCATAATTTAAGAAGAGCAAAATATATTATAAACACTGTATATTTATAATAAAGCATGATTATTATACTATAACATAGTGTTTTTAACATGCATAATACATTGAAGAATATTAATATTACAAGATACATATATCTGCTTCTCAGAGGGTTCAAAATGGTTATTACATACACTAAGATTTTACTATGTCTCAATATTCCTTTTAAAGTAGTGACTAAATCAATAACCTTCATAATGTGCTGAGTATTTTTTATAAAATTGAGTTGACATCTGAACTGAAAAGAAGTCCACTTTTTAATATAAAAATGTAAATGTCACAAAAAATGGTGATCTTATTTAACGTCATTGCTCAATCTCGATAGAGATAAAGATCAAGGACAGCAATTCTCTCTAAAAATGGACTACAGAGGAAAGAGACTAACTCTAAGTAACAGAAAATAAAGCATAAATAGCATAGGTTCTTAATCTAGGGTTCAAAATCTATTTCAAGGAACTCCATATCACTCCTGAAGTTTTACATAAAATTTTGAGGGTTGGCTTTTATCAGATTCTCAAATGAGTATGAGATTTAAAGAGGAATCTGCACACTTAGAAATGTAACGATCTTATTGTTAGCTGCACAATTTTACAAGACCTTAAGTTATTCAACAGTAAATACCTGGAAATAATATTTCAATTCCAGAGTTCCTGGATTTACCTCTTCCCAAAGCAGGTTCAAAAACAAAAAAGCCCAAAGATGGCACAAAAACCCATCAATTCAGGGGCTGTAAGTTTTTAGAAAACTGTACCGGATTTTCTACTGCAATCAAGACCAGAGGGAAATCATGAGACAGTTGCAGCATAAAATTAAAGAGAAGAGAAGTGAATGACACATATTTCTTTGGATAGCTTCTTTATAAAGCTCTTAATAATAAATTAAGTTGAACATCTAAGATATTCCCTCTCAGATCTTAAGGGTGAAATCCAGATGCCACTCCCCCAGAAAGAAGCAAGGAACACTCCCACCCAAAAGACGCAGGAAACAGGTTTCTTCTAATTCCAAGAAAGTGGGCAAAGCTAAGGTTTGTAGTTAGGGATGACTCTTTCCATCGGCCAAAATGAAGAAGAGACTGGTCACTCTTACTTGACGGGGCGGGGGGGGGCGGGAGGGGGATGGGGGCGGGGACCCAAATCTTAATAACTGCTGCACGTGATGGGCCCCGGATCTTAAACGTAGCCTTGCCAGATTGCTGTGGATATGAGAAAGCAACTCAGCAGCAGAGCTGAACAGCAAAGACCTGAACCTCCTGGTGAGGAGCTACGTGGCATTAAGCAAACACTGCTTCGTTTCCCCCACCCCCTGCTTCCGCCCAAACCCTTTTCCCTTTGGTTACCAGTTGCTCCAGATGCCGTAGAGTAGTTCAACAAAAGCGAAAGAAAGGTTCAGGCACAGGAAGAAAAACAGGTTCCGGGACGTCTTGTCCGACAGGATAGACCTGGGAGTGATAAAAGTGGAGAACAGGCGGGAGAGTCAAAGGGGTGCCAGGACCCGGAGGCTGGGTCCCGGTTTAAAGACCCTCCCAGCCCAAACGCTCCTTTCCTCACAGCGAAGGAAAGTGTCCCTGATGCTCCCTCCCTGGATCTCGGGCCATCCTTAGGTCTGGGCCTTCTCCCCTACGTCCGGATACCCCTTTCCCGCAAAAACAGCACCCCGCACCTAAACCAGCCCGAAATCTTGCCGAACAGATTGAACTTGGGTGGTTTGTATTCATCGTCCTTGATGGACAGGGGTAACATCTTCTCTGCCCGGCGAAGGGCCGGGTCTACTCCCCTCTAGTAGTGGCTCCGTGGGTGATGGTAGTGACAGCGGCGACGCCTCAGGTGGGATTCCCCAGCGTTTGTCCCGGGCCGCGTGCCGCTTCGAGACACAGACAGACACAGACACACACCCGGGAACTCGCCGACTTCCGGCCCGGGCCGCGCAACGAGTCCTGGGACACGAAGTGGGGAGGCGGGGCTGGGGGGCGGGACCTGCGTGGTGAGGGGCGGAGCTTACGGCGGGGGCTCTGTAGGGGCGGAAAAAGGTGGCAACTAGTAGGTAGTTAAGGCGCTGGCCTGGGATGGAACGAAAAAATCCTGAGGTGGCGACCCGCAGACTGGGATGGCTGGTTGGTTGAGAGCCTGCTCTCGCCCACCCCGACCGCCTACTGATGTTCCCGGATGCGCTGGTGTCCAGCGCCTGCCCTTTCGCCATTGCCCCCTCTTAACTAAGTCCCGGTGCTTTAGGTAGCAGGGCTTTAAAACCCAGAACGCGTTGCTGCCAGCCCGCAGGAAGCGTGATAGTTTTGCTGGGTGAACTCTGGGGCACCCAAATCCTAGTAATCCGGTCCCCCCAAACAGCGCCTGACCTTCCATACTGCCAAGTAGGAAGCAATCAATAAGTGTCTTTCTAAAGAATGTTAAATGTTATCAGAAGACGCCCTTTAAAGGAAACTCCTAGGAGACCGTGTTGGAATTGAGGTTTGGGTAAGGCATTGCTTCCCGGACAATCTCAGCCCGCGAACCACCCGAAATTCGAGTTCGTGCAGGTCCCTCTTCACTTCCAGGTCATCCTGAGGGCCGCAGCCGCGGCTGTAATTCTTGTCAGAGCCGCCCTGCGCATTTGAGGGAAATGCTGGAGGAGCTGGCCGGTCGGTGGGATGCGAGGGCTCGCGGGGCGCAAGGAGACGAGCCCTCGGGCCTGCCCCAGTCACCCACAGTGGTTGGAACCTTCCTGCGGGCGCCTTTCCGGAAAATTGGTTGGGTGAGGTCAGGTGGTCCATCACGTGAATGATTAAAAGTTGTTACCTTGGGGAAGAAATGCGAGAAAGGAGGGCTGGCTTTTGGAAGTGGGCTAGAAACTACAAAACCGAGCTTCTTGGGAACTGCCTTTTAGTCTAACAGGAAGTGAAGCGTCACCGAAAGGGAGGGGCGACCACCCGGGGACTGTCCCCTGCTTCAGGCGCTCACTTTGCGGGCGGTGTTTTTTCCAGGTTATCAATCCAGCGAATGAGGCTGGGTGGATGCACGCTGCTGGGTTTAGAAAAAAACAAAACCAAAAACAAAAAATGAGCAAGCGAGAGGCCCCTTCCGTTCTATGAGAACCAGGCTGCAAGCAAGTAAATCTGCTGTCCACACTGCAATCGTCTGCACTCGAGGTAAGGAAATAGCAAAATGCTTTTGTGGTAAAAAAATTTTTGCAGTAAGGATATATGCATGTTTTGCTCTGGTTCTTGGAACTTTGTGCGTGAGTGAGATAGGGATTCGTTGGCTTTATTTTTGAAAATGTAATTTTATTCGGTGTTCATGTTAATTAAAATTGCTGTGTAAAACATCTAGGTTCCAGAAATTAAGTTCTGGAAAGAGTATTTTCTCTTTGCCTTTTTGGACATATATTTCATTATTTTAACTTAAACATAGAAATATTCTTAATCAGTAGAATTTACATATATTTTTTAGGAAGCTTTTATATTAGCCATAGACTTTGGATTTTACTCTACTGCACTGCTGGGGAAACATTAAGTGGGTGCAAACTAGGCTAAAGATAAGTATTTCCATGGTAATTGGGTTTTTCTCCAAACGGCTTTATTTCAATATAATCAAGTGGGGAGAGGAGGGGGAGATGTATGCAAATAACCAGCTTTCAGTAACTGATTTCCAGTGTTCTCTTAATTCATCAAGGTCAGATGCAATTTGAGCCTGTGTTTTTGTATTCTGCCTTTGAAAATAAATTCTGCATTTTATCCTATATTGCTACAAATAAGAAATTTCTCAGCTGGTTTATGGAGAAATCTGCATATCCCTTTCAAATACAAGTTGGAGAAATTGAAGTTTGATTTCAGTTACAATGGTTTCCTGGGACTCCTCAATTGCCCCACTCCCCACCCGGAAGGATACAGATATTCCTGTGAGGGCCTTCTCCCTTCAAAAAGTGACAGTCCTACTTCACATCTTTCAGTCTTGGATGGCATCATTACCAACTTCAATACTAAAGTCATTTTGTTGGAAATACAAACTGGACACTAGTTAAATCAGGGAAAGTTCTAGGAGTGGGAAATGTTTGTGTCTCCGTTCTTTTGTCACTTGAAATATTTCTTCTATATATGTTGACCAATATATATTGTCCTATCAAAGTTAAAGTTAGTTTCTTTCATTCAGCATTTATTGTCTGCTATCTGCTAGGCTCTGTGCTGGACACAAGACAGTTGGAGGGAAACAATTAAAAAGCCAATTAAGTCAAAAGTTCTTTCCCCAGAAGAATTTTTTGGGAAGAAGAAGCTGATGTGAGGAGAGAGAGTGGCAGGCAAATCAGTCTAGGATTTTAGAATTGTCTGATGTTTAATATATGTACAAGGTATGCCCTTGGTGTAGCAAAGGGACACAACTGTCACTCAGAGAGTCTTTTGGTATGTATCAAGCATTTTGTCCCAGCCATCCTATTGTCCCTTCAATAACTTGTATCATGAAGGAACATTATTTCAGAAAACCAAAAAATGATTCTTCAGCTCAATGCAGGTGGTCATTACAGAGGCAGGATTTTGAAAGACTCCAACCATAATTCTTAATGCCTTCATGTCTTAAAAGATTAAATGGGTTTTTAAGGTTATAAAATAGATATAGTAATGAACATTTAAAACTAATAAGTAGATTCCTATCCTGCACTTTTGAACATTTGTTTAGATCTTCTTCCACTAATTAATTGCATTGCACTAAGCAACAGAGAAAGCCCCCAGCTTCTCAGACATGTGATTGAGGACTGTGAGAAATGAAAGCAGAGAGAATAAAGGGGCAGACGCTTATCTCCAGTCAGGGTTCCAGCTCCTTTCAGACAGTTGTCAGTAAGGAATAGGAAGGATGCCATCCGTCATTCCTCAGTGATCAACCCTGGCATTTATCTGCAGCCCAATTTAGACCCCATGCTTTTTTAGATGCTTCAAATTGAATGCCCTGTGAACCTCGAGTGAAAAAAGAAACTGTGATGGTGTATAAAACTACAGATTCTTAAAAATCTAGAAATCGAGCATAAGTGCAAATTGCATTCCATGGTTTTGCTCCATGGCACATATATTTGGCATATAGGCTTCAGTTGTGCAAACCCATTAGATAGGATGATGTGATTTTTTTTCTGCCTCTGCATACGTCCCAAAGATGAAGACAAGAATATAGCAGCATTAGCTGCAACCTCACAGGAAGACATTGTCTATCTCACTGCCTAAATATTTATTTATTTATTTATTTATTTATCTATTTTTTGAGCAGCAGACAAAAGTTTATTAGAATATAAGATTCGAAAGTAAGAATAGTAGGAAAGCTCTCTTTACAGAGAAGGTACATTCAAAAGTGAATGCCCCTAAATGTAACTTTTAAAACACAGAACACCTAATTTTAATTTCTAAAAATAATTTGAAGCCTATCGACAATGGCATTGAAAGCAGTTTTAAAAATCTCCTGATGACTGACAAAAACATCACAGAAAATTCTTTGATTTCCCCTAATAGTGCCAAGAGATCCTGTTCCTATCAATTACAGAAGCCATAAAGGAAATTTTTAAAAAATTAAAACTTTACCATAATGAGGTAAGTACCAGTATTTTTTTTGTTTTTTTTTTAATTGTGGTAGAGTACACATAATATTTGCTATCTTATCCGTTTTCAAGTGTATAGTTTAGTAGTGTTAAGTATATTTACATTGTTGAGCAACCAATCTCCAGAACTTTTTCATCTTGCAGAACTGAAACTCTGTATCATTAACCAACTGCCCATTTCCTCCTTCCCCCAGCCCCTGGCAACCACCATTCTACTTTTTATCTGTATGAATTTAACTACTCTAGATACCTCATATAAGTGGAATCACGTTGTATTTGTCTTTTTGTGACTGGTTTATTTCACTTAGCATAATATCCTCAAGATTCATCCATGGTGTAGCATGTGTTAGAATTTCCTTCCTCTTACAGGCTAAATAATATTTCACTGTATGTATATAACACATTTTGTTTATCCATTCTTCTGTTAATGGATATTGGATTGCTTCCACCTTTTGACTGTTGTGAGTAATGCTGCTGTGAACATGAGTGTAGTACCAATATTTTTATCTGAGAAAAATGATTTCCTATAGAGATACTCTTGTTTCCTTGGAAATGAAAGTTCTTACTTGAGCCAGGGTCTGTTAGAAAATACTGTAAGGGTGCTTGCTTCGGCAGCACATATACTAGAAAATACTGTAAGGCCTCTTTTTAGTCTTATCCATTGAAATAGTTCAGCTTACAGAATAAAGCCAATACCCATATAGTTGAAATACTCTGGTACTAGAACAAAGCTGAAGATAAGAGACTGTGCAGAGGACACTGAAAATACAAAGTGACTCACGTGTGAGGTTTGGAGTTTGGTGGGACCTGCTGTGCTCAGGGAAAATCATTTAACGTGCTCAGTCTTAGCTATCCCATCTACAAAATGGGGGTGGATACGTTTTAATTTCCTTCTATAAAGTTTGAAACATTGCCGATTTCAGATATTCTGTAGCACACAGAAGGCAGAGGTATGCCGATTTTCATTACTGTTACTGAGCTCCCTGAGGGCAGGGACTGGGTGGTCTGGGCACTACCATCCCTAGGGCCTGACGGTCTGGTGCAGGTGGGAGGGGCCTGTAAATGTTGACTGATGAATATTTACCATGGTATTTCGGACTTCCTCTAATAATGTTAGAAAGTTTATATGAATTAGGATTGCTTTGATGTTAGGTTTGATATCTGAAACTACTTATGAATTATAATTCATACATATGAAATCTGTTTCTCTTAGAGAGCTATTTTGGAATGTGAGTTTATTGCTGAAAACCAGTATTTTGTAACAGAAAGAAGGTTCCATAGAATATTCCAGAGATCTGTTGCCTGACAGTCTTGCCTTCCCTCCATTTTCCTGTGACTGAAACAGAAGTTCAAATGAAAAGCTCTCTTATCCTAGAATGGTAAAAGTAATACATTTGCAGATGTACTTGGTTTCTTTTTGACCCATTTCTGGAACTAATTTTGCATGGCACTGTACTGAGCTAAAAATGCTTTTCTATTTCTAGGCTTTCTTCTTAGGATGCATTGACTCCTTGGATCCTTACAAGTTGTGGATGTTCCTCTTAGAAATAAAGCCATTCCTGCTCCTGACCCTAATACATGTCCATGGAATTGGTCATCTCCAAACATCATCATCATCATCATCTTCATCATAGCTGCAATTAATTGGCAGTTCCGGGTGAAGGCTGCAAGGCTAAAACAAACTTTTATCTAGCATAATTTTATCTAGCATAACCTGTGCGCTTTGAGGGTAGAGAGGACCTCGCTGTCTGCCTCCCTAACAAATGGCTCGATTAAAGGAGGCAGTACTTTTAAAAAAAACTTTACACATAACATTTATATATTATGTCCTCTTAAATGAGCGATGATTAAGTAAATCCAGTTAATTGACAGTAGCTGTCTGAGGAAGTATTAAAAAGGAGTATGATGCTTTTGTAGAGGCTTAGGAGGAAAAAAAAAAATGCCAGGACTCTTGGGCAACCTTTGCTATGGATATGGGGTAGGATTGGAGAGGGAAATGGAAACACAGGTACTTATTGGCTGTTGTCCCTGTTTTAAATGCTGCCCTTGGTATTCACTCAACCTTGATTTACCTATAAAATGGCTCAGAATGGCTCACTCAGCCAGGCTGCCGACAGGAGGACTTGATCTTCAGTGTACCCAGTACAGAAATTCTTTGCTTACAGCTTGTAGTGAGAAATGACCTGTAGCTGCAGCATCTATCTATTCAAATGTGGTCTTGCAATAAAGGTAGCTCTTTATCAATCTGCTTTAGCACGTCTGTTTCAGAACTACAGTTTCAGAATGAAGTGACTGCAGGACTAAGCCTTCTAAAAGACAGGCTTTAAATTGGCTGTCAGGGATCTTATATATGTCGGCAGTTAGACTGTGAATATAAAAAAAGACTAATCATGTTCATGCTAGCAGCCAGTCCATGACACAGGTGATCTAGATTGTGGTCATCTGAATGGTCCATTCAGAACACTGTACCATTGATCATAAATACAGCATGATCACAAGATGAATCTGACACTGTGGACACTTTTATCATTTATTATGACTATAAGTCTATTCCCACTCCAGTTTTTCCTATTCCTAAATACAGAATATTTATTAATAACACAAAATAACTTAACTTATTTTGATGTATTTAGACCTATGAAGAAAGTAATGGGCATTAAGAAGAGCCTTGTAAGAACAGATGGGTTCTTCAGGAGGAAAAGTGAGGGAAAATCATTTAGGAAGCAGAGAATAGAAGTTGGTAAAGGAGGGGCACCTGGGTGGCTCCGTCGGTTGAGCATCTGACTTCGGCTCAGGTCATGATCTCATGGTTCGTGAGTTCAAGCCCCATGTCGGGCTCTGTGCTGACAGCTCAGAGCCTGGAGCCTGCTTCAGATTCTGTGTCCCCCCGCCCCCCTCCGCCCCACCCCTGCTTGTGCTGTCTCTCTCTGTCTTGCAAAAATGAATAAACATTAAAAAAAGTTGGAAAAGGATGAGAAAAGCGGTATGGCACTTAAAAAAATAGCAGTGAAAAGAATGAGTTTCTTGAATATGGGGAAAATACTAACAGCCAAACTTCCCAGGATACCGTAGAGCACCTGGAAAAGACTTCTGAAGAAAAGTGACCTTCATGTACTATTGCTAGCATTCTATGTTTTGCCATGAAGTAAATTCTAGTTTGCGTGGCTCGAAATTGTAATGCAAGAGGCTTACTCTGGGCAATAGTGAATGGCACTTGGGGGCAGTGTTCTCACTTAGTTTTCTTTTTCTGCCAATTGTCCTGAAGTCTAAGGGTTTTTTTGTTGGTTTTTTTTTTGTCAGTTTCTGAATCGAAACTAAATTTTCATTTCTCAGCTAGGTAAGATTGTATTGTCTGTTGGTTAATCATGTATAGTGCCTGCCAGATGGAGTCATATAGCTTCTGATTTTTGTTAGTCCCTAAAGGTTTGGGGAAATTCACAAGGGTGATCTTATCTAACGAGTGATGACTCCCCCAAGGCAAATCGGGTCTTCTCCTAGAGCTTCCGTGGAAACAAGAATGTGCAAAGGTATTTCAATGCAGAATATCTTTGAAAAGATGGGGGGGGAGAAATGAGAGTTGTGGGACATCTTGTATTTATCAGGTAGCTTGGTCCCAGAACTGATGGTAGAAAGGTGGCTTGCGCTTGAGACCACACTTCGTACCTGGCTGTTCTAGTCGCCAAATGGGGGATGACCCAGGTTTTTTACATAGGGAAGGCTTTCTTGGGTACTGTATAGGCTTAATGGGGCCTTTGTTTACATTTAATTTAAGTTCATTCTGTTAGTTTCAGGCATTTCTTATCCATTGTGTTGTTGAAGACAATTTAAACATAGATTCCCCCATGTCATTTAACCATAAAGAGTTGGAAGCACTTACTGAAATGGGCCAGGCGCTGTTGTGGATTACAGAGACTAACAGAAACTGCCCTCTAGATAATGTCACACTCCAGAGGGAGCATAGCCCATGGTCATAATACCTGGAAACAAAGCCTTGTGACAGTGTGTTCTCAGTTCCCAGGAGCACTGAGATTTGGAGGGCTTGAGAGGAACCTTCGCAGGGGACAGGATTTTTGAAAGATAGTTGGCAGGGGACAGACGGGAGTAGAAGTTTGTCAGGTGGGGACCAGGAAGGGCTTTGTAGGTAGTGAAAATAGCATGTACCAACAAAGCCAGCACACTGACTGTCGGATATCATAAGAGAAGAGTCCTTTTGGAATTTGCCTCAGATTGAGCAATATGTGTCCATGTGACCATGAACCTGGTCAGAGGCTGCTCATCAGTTGCATCATAGCCGCCTCTTCCAACCCCTCTCACATGTTCATGGAAGGAAAGCCCAGGTTCTGAATTGGCTTCTGCATTCCACTTTGGAAATGATTTTATCTCTTGGCAGCCACCGGCCCTTTTCTGAGCATCTATATTCTATAATCATCAGTTTTTAGGCAAGTACATATTTTGGAGGATGAACCAGAGGAGAATACAATCTGTACAATATGAGGCAAATCTAGTAGTGAAATGGCAGAATAATTATTGCTCCTCTGCCATCTGTGGCATCAAAATGAAAATGACAGCTTCTCAATGTACGTCAGGCTGCTCACTGCGTTTCTACTTTCTGAGTCAGAGGACATAACTAATCTTTGTTCATACTATGCTCTGGCATATTTGTTTTCATCTTCTGTCTGGATAATTGTTGCCTTTTCAGTCTGAAGGAACTGGCCCTGAGAAAAGAATTATTCATTCAACATTTAGCAGCCTTCCTTCTAAGGAATTTTGGTAGATGATATAAGTAAATATCGCACTGAATAGTGGGTTTTTGACAATTCAAATTTCCTGGTCCATTTAGAGACACGCATTAGAGAATGTGCAACTGTTGCTTTATAAACTATGTGTTACTTTCTTACTCTTCTACCTACATTTAAGAGATTTTTTTTTTTAACGTTTCAAATAATACTCTTCCAAAAGCTGTTCAATTCTCAGATATTAAACAATTTCTGGGGCACCTGGGTGGCTCAGTCGGTTAAATACCCGACTCTTGATTTTGGCTCAGGTCATGATCTCACAGTTCATGAGTTCGAGGCACACATTGGGCTCTGTGCTCACTGTGCAGAACCTGCTTCAGATCCTCTGTTTCCCTCTTTCTAGCCCTCTCCCACTCACCAACATTCTCCCTCTCTCTCTCAAAAATAAATAAATGTTAAAAAAAAAATTTTTTTTTAAGATTCTGACATAGTGACCCTACAGCTCCACTGCTAAGTATATACCCAAGAAAAATGGAAACATGTTCACATAAAAACCTGTCCATGAACGTTCAGAGCAGCATTATTCATAATAGCAAACTGGAAATAACCCGAGTGTCCAGCAACTGATAAACAGGTAAACAAAATGTGTTCTATCTGTACGGGAATGGAATGTTACATGGCAATAAAAAAAATGAATGAATGAGGTCCTGATGTATACTATGACATGGGTGAACCTTGAAAACATTATGCTGAGTGAAGCCAGACACAAAGGTGATGTACTGTACGATTCCATTTATATGCGACGTCCAGGCGAGGCAAATCTATGGTGATCAAGTAGATTAGTGGTTGCCTGCTGCTGGCGGGGAGGTTGGGGAAAAGGAGAATGTCGAGCGACTGCTAATGGAGGGGTCTGGAGTTTCTTTTGGGGGTGTTGAAAATGTTTTAAAGTTAGATTGTGGCAGTGGTTGCACAATTCTGTGAATATACTGAAAGCCACTGAACCTTTTAGTTGACCCTTTGAACAACATGGGTTTGAACTGCACGGGTCCACTTTCACGCAGATATTTTTCAATAAATGCGGTACGGTGCTATAAATGGGTTTTCTCTTCCTGATGATTTTCTTAATAACATTTCCTTCTCTCTGGCTAACGTCATGGTAAGAATGCAGTCTATATTACAGATAACATTCAAAATATGTGTTAATCAACTGTTCATGTTATCGCTAGGGCTTCTTAGTAGGCTACTAGTAGTTACGTCTTGGGGGGGGGGGGTGCGGTTAAAAGTCATACGTGGATTTTTGTGCAGGGTGGAGTGGTTGGTGCTCCTAATCCCTGTGTTGTTTGAAAGTCAGTTGTACTTTAAGTGTGTGAAATTTATGGTATAGGAAATAAATCTTTTTGTTTTGTTTTTGTTGTTTTTTTTTTTTTTGAAGTTTATTTATTTTTGACAGAGAGAGAGAGGCAGAGTGCGAGCAGGGGAGGGTGCAGAGAAAGAGGGAGACCCAGAATCTGAAGCAGGCTTCAGGCTCGGAGCTGTCAGCGCAGAGCTCGACACAGGGCTCAAACCCACAATCCACGAGATCGTGACCTGAGGTGAAGTCGGATGCTTAACTGACTGAGCCACCCAGGCGCCCTGGAAATAAATCTTACGTTGGAAAAAAATACTCCAGCATACTAAGTACGAGTTTTTATATTATCTTACAGACAGTGACAGTCTTGCATACTGATTTTTTGATACATGATTGCAGAATTTACCATAACACAGTGGAAAGGGTCACCACGGACTGTGCCATCAGGAGATCTAGATTCTTGCCCTGGTTCTGCTGCTGGTGTGCCGCATGCAGCTGCATGAACCTAGGCAAGTCCCTTATGCTGAACCTTGGGTTCTTAATGAAATAGGGAAGTTGACTTAGGAGAGCTCTGAGCTCTCTTTCAGCTTTCTGAGTTTATGTGTTTGTGCAGTAAAGCATATAAATATTGGGGCGGCTTTGGAGCCATGGCTTTATCACTTATGGTTCATAACCAAAGCATTGGGGTTCTCAGAGGCCACTTGGCTAGCGCTCCTTCCCCCAATCACGTTCAAGTAGGTCTTGTTAGGTAAAATATATGTAGAGCAGGGTTTTTCAACCTCAGCAATATTGGCATGTTAGGCTGGATAATTCTTCCCTTTGGAGGGGTGTCCTGTCCATTGCGGGATGTTTAGCGGCAACCGTGACATCTTCCCACTCGATAGCATCTCCTCCCCAGTCCTGACAGTCAAAAATGTCTCTGGTCTTTGCCACATGTCTCCTGGAGAACAAAGTCATCCCCAGCTGAAAATTCCTGGTGTAGAAGATGCTAGAATAACAATAAGAAAATAACCAAACGGATGTGCTCTCTACCTATGAAGAACTAACAACATATGTGCAAAAAAATACCATTTGGGAATCTTTGATTTTTCAGATAATCAGGAGAAGAGGAGGACTTTTTGTTGTGTTATGCTGACATTTACCGTGTTTATTAAGGTCACATTTAATCTGTAGTCATGGATTGGAGAAAGGCAGAGGAGGAATAGTCTAAGAGCTGTCAGATCCTTTTTAGAATGAGACAAGGTGTCAGTAAATCTATACAGGCATTAAAAAAAATAAGAAAAAAATCTAAGAAGAAGGTGTAGGAATTGAGGGCAAGAGAGCTAGGAGGTACCTTCTTGGTTCTTTGCACAGAAGATGTAGACCATCCAGATGTGTTCTTTCTCGTATCTCCTGTTCAAAGCTCAAAGCTGTGAATTAGATGATAAGTTATTTCTCTAGAAAAAGAACAGAAGAAAGCCATAAACTGGAATCCAGATAGCCAGTGAATTCCTCGTTCCTCTCCAAACGGATCCGGAACTGTTTCTGGTGGGCCTGCAGTGGGGCTCCAGACTCCACCTGTTCTCCAAGCACACACGTGCCACTTGCACTGCGGTCTATGAAGTTCTTGCTTTTCTTTTTTTAAAAATTTTTTTTAACGTTTATTTATTTTTGAGACAGAGAGAGACAGAGCATGAATGGGGGAGGGGCAGAGAGAGAGGGAGACACAGAATCGGAAGCAGGCTCCAGGCTCCCAGCCATCAGCCCAGAGCCCGACGCAGGGCTCGAACTCAGGGACCGCGAGATCCTGACCTGAGTTGAAGGCGGATGCTTAACTGACTGAGCCACCCAGGCACCCCTGAAGTTCTTCCTTTTCTAGACAGACTAAAAATCTTACATTAGCTTATTGGGTTGCATTGTTTAATAAATACCACATGAAATGTTTACACTGTATTTCTAAAGATAATTTATTCATATCTCCCACAACATTTTGATACAGGTAAAATAGGGGATTAGAAGTTATCTGAGGAAATTTCTATGATGGGCATGGGGATAAATCCTGCTTGAAAGTCTAGACAAAAGTGAAATACTCATGAGTGTCTTTGACAATGTATATTTATAGTAGGCTACAGTAATTAATTTTCATTACTTTTTCTAGACTAAAACACCAGGTAGTTATGTGTCTACTTCAGAAGCTAGAAACACTTCTGTGTAAGTTTTACAATATGCTATTCCTCGTCAGCTGTGGAAAATGAACACAAAGATTTTAATCAGGGTGTATTTTAATGCAGTTGCTGGATGATTCTTCGCTCTCATTGTTTATAGCTAGCCGTTTTTATGCAGAACTGAAAATATGTTTTATGAGACCTGCTTTTGATTCAATATATTAGAAGGATTTTCAAGGCCTTTGGACCAAGATTATTAATTCATAATGGTTTTTGGTTGACTACTTTAATAGTATGTGTTTTAGTAAGAGGGTGCATGTAATGAAAACATTGTATTCTAAAGCCTTAAATTACTGTCCTTGAAGAAATAATCATAGTAAAGCTAAGGTTATTTCAAAAGTAAATTCATTTTATTCATCTCTTGAGTGAGGCCATGATAAAAGGAGAAACACAAAATTGCTTTTCTTAACAGAACAGGCTGCAGAGAAGGTCCTGGAGAGAGTATCTTTGAAAAATCTCTGTAAAGGTTACTACAAGGTAACATTGCTTTACAGATCTGGACTATTGAAAAGTGAGAGCTGCTGAATGACAATGACCATCCCCCTGATCTTATGAATAACCTCTTTCTTTGCTTGCACATGCCTCCGCCCACTGTACAATCATGGAGCGTATGCCCCTCCCCACCCCCCTTGAAATTCTCCATTCCCCATTCTCATAAACTTCAAAGGGACATGTTAAAGGCATGGACTATATGGTCTCTCTGTGTCCTTGCTGAACTATATATAAATCGTTTCTACAATTAGAAAACACTCTGCCGCATGAAACAAGATCACGAGAATGGGATTGTCCTTTGAATTCCACCGCTGCTAAATCTTAATGAAAAACAAAAGGTTGACTGAACATCACTTGGAAACTAAAGTGAGATTTCGTTGAGAATCTAATCTGTAGGATGGGAAGATTTACACCACAGTGTCAGGATTGCCTGTGGAATGGTAGTGTGGCTGCACATGCTGAGTTAAACCACAGGGTGTGAAGTCAAGAGCTTAGGTATCCACAAACACTGTACTTTTCTAAGGAGAATGGAGACAACCAAAAACAAACAAACAAACAAAAACCCAACTGTACGGAGGCAGTGTTACACAGAGAAGGACAGCGACAGTGGCTTGGTAGAGTTAGCATACCACAGCTGTGAGGGAGCGGTAAGAAGTCTCTTCTAGCTTTATCATATTTGTCTGTATTGTGGAATGGATGAGAGTATTCATTTATTGTATAGCCTAAGAAGAGAAATTGTACCAAAATATAATAAGGGTAGACTATGGATCCATTAAAGTCATCAAGAATAATGATACCTCATTCTTTGCGGTTCTAAAATCTATGTTTTTCTTAAAGGAATTTTTTAAGTATTTAGAAATGTCTGGTTGATTTTTGTTTTCAGTCCTTTAAAGGAATATCTGTTTTCCTCATTTTCTGGCTTTTGTACTTGAACAGAGCAGTCAAATGGATCTAGGATATATGCTAAGATGTATAGGAAGGCTCAGCTGCCAAAATGCACAGTAAGGACTTCCCTCACAGGCTTATGGAGGCTTGTGGAGAAGTAAGGGAAGTCTGGAATCAGAAGCAGAAATAGAAGAATACGAAACAGCAAAAACTGAAAGTCAGCAGTGCTCCCAAAGGAGGCGGCAGGGGTCAGAGTGAAACTGTATTGGAGGCTAGGAAATCAAAGCTCCACATCTCTGTAAAACTGCTTGTGAGATTCAGCCTTTTCTGACGTAAGCGAATGAGAGGTCTGAGCAGACAGACGTGTTTGGCCAATGAGTGTCCAGGCCACATGAATCAGGGGTTCACCTACTATTCTGTAGCCACCTTAAGCACATCCTTCAGGTACCATGAGGGATAGGGGAGTACATAGCTGATTACAGTACCTCCTGACCCTCATGTACTGTGAGACAGGGGGATTTGGAAGCTCCAAAGCCCTCCCCGACTTCAACCCGAATTGAAATTCAGCAGTATATTCCTAGCTCATAATGATGAACAGCCTGCTCTGGCAGCAGATTTGCCCAGGTGTAGATCCCACATCCATTTCTTAGTTGCTATGTAATATTGAGAAAGATATTTAACCCAGGCTACAGTAAAAAATAAACTAGATCCTGTCACTCTCCTGATCAGAACCCTATAATGGCTTTCCATCTCAATTAGAATAAACTCTAGGGCCGCCTGGGTGGCTCAGTCAGTTAAGTGTCCGACTTCAGCTCAGGGCATGATCTCATGGTTCATGAGTTCAAGCCCCATGCTGAGCAGTCAGCCTGGAGCCTGCTTTGGATTCTGTGTCTCCCTCTCTCTCTGCCCCTCCCCTGCTTGTGCTCGCGCTCGCTCTCTCTCTCTCTCTCTCAAAAGAAACGTTTAGGGGCTCCTGGTTGGTTTAGTCAGTTAAACATCTGACTTCGGTTCAGTTCATGATCTCATGATTCGTGGATTCGAGCCCCGTGTCTAGCTCCATGCTGACAGCTGGGAGCCTGGAGCCTGCTACAGATTCTGTGTCTTCCTCTCTCTCTGCCCCTCTCCCGCTCATGATCTGTCTCTCAAAAATAAATGTTGAAAAAAATGTAAAAATAAATAAATAAATAAACGTTTAAAAACAAATCTATATTCCTTCATCAGCTGATAAGATCCCCGATAATCTGGTCCTTGCTTATGCCACTCTGATTTATTCTCTTCATTACCACTATTCTAAATTATCTTTGAGTTTACTTTTTGTCTGCCCCTCTCTACTGCTTCCTCTCCTTCTAACAGCAGAGACTTTGTCCATCTTATCCATTACTGTATCCACAGAACCTAAAACAGTGCCTGGCACAGTAAGTGCTTATAACTGTTTATTTATTTGATTGAGTGAATAAGTACATATTATGACATGTGCAGCTCTTAGTACAGGACCTGATAAGTAGTAAGCCCACTATAATTGTTTGTTGCTGCTGCTACTACCATTATCATCTGTTTCTTATATTAGGGTTCTGCAAATGATTTCATTTCGAAAAAACTTGCTACCAAAAGTAAGTTTAAATGTGTGCACTGAAGTATAATTGACCCTTAAACAATGTGAGGGTAGGAGCACCAACACCCTGCACAGTCGAAAATACACATGTAACTTTCAACTACCCCCAAACTTAACAAATAATAGCGTACTGGTGACCGGAAGCTTTACCCATAATATAAACAGTAGATTAACACATATTTTGTATATGTATTATATATTGTATTCTTACAATAAAGTAAGCCAAAAGAAAGGAAATGTTAAGAAAATCATAAGGAAGAGACAGTCCATTGAAAGTACTTTACTATATTTATTGAATAAACTCCACATTCTAAGTGGACCCATGTGGTTCAAACCTGTATTCTTCAAGGGTCAGCAGTATACACATATCAGAACATCACATTGTACACTTTAAATATATACAATTTTTATGTCAAAGATATCTCAGTAAAGCTGTTTAAAGAATTAGTACACTACTAAGAGAAATGTAATCCCATTTGAAAAAATAATCTCAGTTCCAAATATTTCACATTAAAAGGAAGACAAAGTTTTGAAGGCACTGCTTAATTCTTTGGGCTTCTATGTAGATGATCTTTTGTCCATAACTGCAAAGCAAACAGGCCCAGGAGGTTTGTTCACTGTACCTTTTATTTTCACCTTTAAGAGGCCAGGAGAACTGTGAATTTAAATCAACTAAAATAGGGGCGCTTGGGTGGCTCAATCAATTAAGCATCTGACTTTGGCTCAGGTCATGATCTCGTGGTTTGTGAGTTCAAGCCCCATATCTGGCTCTGTGCTGACAGCTCAGAGCCTGGAGTCTACTTCAGATTCTGTGTCTCCCTGTCTCTCTGCCTCTCCCTTGCTCATGCTCTGTCTCTCTCGCTCAAAAATAAATAAGCATTAAAAAAATTTTTAATCAACTAAAATAAAGTTAACTTCTGTCCTCCTTAAAAAAGCAAAAACAAAGGGGCACCTGGGTGGCTCAGTCGGTTAAACCTCTGACTCTTGATTTTGGCTCAAGTCATGGTCTTATTGTTCTCAGGTTCAAGCCCCACATTGGGCTCTGCGCTGAGAACATGGGGCTTGCTTGGGGGTTCTCTCTGTCTCTCTTTCCCTGTGTGTCTCTTCCCCTCCCCTGTTCACTTGTGTGCCCTCTCTCTCTCTCAAAAAGAAACAAAACAAAAACAAAAACCTGGGAACCAGTAAGAATGCTAACACTCTGTATTTTATTTCCATTTCTATTCCAGGTGCTGCCACATCTGCAAACTTCCTGGAAGAGTGATGGGGATTCGAGTGCTTCGTTTCTCTTTGGTGGCCATCCTTGTGCTGCTGCTGGTAGCTGGGGCTCTGACCACTTTACTTCCAAATATTAAAGAAGACAAGATGCTCACTCTGCGTAGGGAAATAAAATCCCCGGGCAAGTCCACCCTGGATTCCTTTACTCTGATAATGCAGACATACAACAGAACAGACCTCTTACTGAGACTTCTAAATCATTATCAGGCAGTGCCACACCTGCATAAAGTGATCGTGGTGTGGAACAACATTGGGGAGAAGGGACCGGATGAGTTATGGAATTCTCTAGGGCCTCACCCCGTCCCTGTGATCTTCAAACCACAGACAACAAACAGGATGAGAAATCGACTCCAGGTCTTTCCTGAACTGGAAACCAATGGTGAGTTGCAGCTGGGTTCTTAGCCAGCGAGGGCTGCAGCTAACCGGAGCTGGGAGGCAGGCATGTGTATTTCCAGCCTTCTGTCCTAATTATGCTGAGAAAGTAGGAAAATTTAATCAAAAGAAAACACTTTGAAAAACTTAAGGGGCCAATTTTCAAGATGTCAAGAAGCAGTTTCCTTGGGAAGAAATCACACGTCTTGCAACAGTGACAAAGAGGTTAATGTTGTGAAAGAAGATACACTATAATTACATATTGTATCGGAGAAAGTAGTAAAATGGCATTCAGCTTATGCTTAATGTATTTCTTTGCCACCTCCCTTTTCCTCCCATTCAGAGCAGTTTTTTGAGCATTGCAATTTGCTTGAAAGACCCCCAGTCTTGTTTATTTGCGTGATCATTCGTTCCTAGGATAGTGGTTGATAACTGCATGATCATTTCCCGGTCAGGCAATTATGAAATCAATTACAATTCAAACACACACTTTTTCTACAAGACAAATGTCTCCAGGAATACATTTCTTGTTTACTTATTTTGTCCAGAAAAGTATTCCTTTGAATGATCTATCTAGACACCATTGTGTTATACTAGTTTTGTTTTCATTTCCAAACTGTTGGATTCAAATTTGTCTCTCTCTTGTTTCAGCTGTGTTAATGGTAGATGATGACACACTAATTAGTGCCCAAGACCTTGTCTTTGCTTTCTCGGTTTGGCAGGTAATGTTGCTGTTTCCTTTACAAACTCCTCAGCATGAAGGTCTACCCAGGGTAGGGTGGATTAATGTGGGAGTCACCTCAAACAGTGTAGACACTATTTATCTAAAAGAAAAGTTTGGTGCATGGTAATCAAGATTTCTTGTGTTCAGTTAAGCCAACCTGCAAGTTAAGTTATCTTTTATCTGTATTTGATTTATATTTGGTATATTGGGGAGAAGAGCTGGAACTACTTTCCAGAGAACAATGAGGAAACTATCTGATATAGCCAAGACTGGAATCGAGGGACATTTTCTACAAGGCCACAGATCTGTATCTCAAAAGAGAAGTGTATCTCTGTATTAATATTGTATATAACTTGCTTTAAAAGAAAGCACTTTACACCGACAAAATTTAATCCTAATTCTGGAACCCCTTTTTAGAAATTAGTGATAACAGAAATTCCAGTGCATCATTGTGGTGGCCATTTTATTTATTTGTTTATGTAGGTCTTTTCCTCAATCATAGCTGGAATAAACAGGCATAAATTGCTTGTCATTCTGTAAAAACAACTCTTTGCTCGTGAATATGTGTTAATTAATAGTAGTTGGCTTTTACAAGTTGCAGTTCAGGGACACCCGGCCGCCTCAGTTGGTAGAGCATGCGACTCTTGACTTCAGGGTCATGAGTTCAAGCCCCACATGGGGCATGGAGCCTACTTAAAATAAATAAATAAATAAAAGTACCATGTAGTATCCAAAATCTTTGGGGCACCTGGGTGGCTCAGTTGATTAAGCATCCAACTCTTAATTTTGGCTCAGGTTATGATGTCACAGTTCACAAGAGAGAGCCCTCATGGAGCTCTACACTGATAGCATGGAGCCTGATTGGGATTCTCACTTTCCCTTTCTCTCTGCCCCCCTCCCCATGCACACGTGTATGCTCTCTCTCTCTCTCTCTCTCTCTCTCTCTCAATCTCTCTCTCACTCAAAATAAACAAACTTCAGAACAGAACAAGTTGCAGTACAGTTACCTGAAACCAGAACAAACCGCATACCAATAATCTGAGCTGTGTCAAATAATTAAACACTGTGCTACCCAATACTGGTCTAATTTGCACTATAGTACCTCTCCTTAATTAGCTACTTGGGATATAAGAACATTAGGTATTAATGGTAAGTGGTCACAGTACTCTGTAGATACCACTGCTCTCAAAACTTCTGTTTCAAAATTCATGCTGAGTATACTGATCAACAAGTTTTTTTTTTTTTCCCCATCAGCACTTTTTCCAGCCTTGTAAATAAAAGCTCTTTAGGCAAAAAATTCTAATGTAACACTCCAGCTGTGAAATTTCTATTTCAGGTAGAACATCAATTTACCTAAAATGTCTGGGGTCGGGGTAAATAGAACCATGGTTACTTAGAACAATCCAAGTAAACCATAATTAAAGATGGATAAATATGATTTTTAGGTTTTCTTCATAGAAGAACAAGCAAGAACAGTTTCAATCCATTGCCCAAGGTAACCCGACTCCCAAAGTCAGTCCCATCAGTGCCCTGCATGGTGTAGTGATGTGAGCGAGAGAGGCAGGCAAAGCTGGGACGGACATCTATCAGGCCTTTGCATTTATCTGCTTAGTGCTGTGACTTTTCCTCCTCTGGTCATCTGTGGAACTTCACTCATCCTCCTAGATTAGGTAAATGGCACATCCTCTCTGAAGCCTCCTGTCCTTTATTATTGACCCCCTGTTCCCCTTTGCCTCCCAGCAATACAGCTGTCACCCTGTCCTCGGTGCTTCCAAGAGGTTTACCCAACTGTGTGTACAAGCATCTCGTAGTATGGGAATCCTTTGTTCACATATCTGGATCATGTCCTCCCCGGACTATGCAGTTTTTGAAATGGGAATTAACCCACCTGATTTGTGTGTGTGTGTGTGTCCCTCGTTTAATGTCTGTTCAGTAAGTGAGTGAAATACAAATTACTTATGAGATTGAACTAAACCTTTTAACTCTATAAATTCTTACTTCTTTTCCATGCTTCACTGGTTTTCTCTGGTTTGGTGATTTTTGTTTTATTTTTAGTTACTCTCATCTTAATATTATTGTTTTACTGCTATCTTTTCTTCAAAGATCCTGATGACATCTCGTTATATATTTTTCCTTGTATTTTTTTTTAAAGTTTATTCATTTTGAGAGAGAGAGAGCAAGCAGGGGAGAGACAGAGAGAGAATCCCAAGCAGGCTCCACACTGTCAGTGCAGAGCCCAAGGCAGAGCTTGAACTCACTAACTGTGAGATCATGACCTGAGCCAAAGTCAGGAGTCGGGCACTTAACCAACTGAGCCACCCAGACACCTCATATTTTTTTTTCTCATATTTTTAAAAAGGAAACACCCAAGCTGAAAGGGAGAAAAATATAACATTGTTTAAGATCAACAGTGACTTTAAAAAACATTGAAATCAACATGGAAAAACAGTAGAATCATACATGTAGATCCATAATTTTATGTACTCCTAAGAGATTAAAACCATTTTTCAAAATAATCACACTGTATCTTTTTATCTGCTATAATGAATAGCACTCATACAGTCAGCTTCTCCTGCAGCAAACTTTAAAGAACCAGACTCCTTGGTGACTAGAATTTATTAATATCAGATATCATTTGAATTAAGAGAACATTTGTAAGGTTAGAAATTTTGTTAGGTATTTGGGTTGCGATGGAATTTGACCTACAACTGATCAGGACATAGATTTATCAAGTTGCCTGGAGTCAGATGAAATTGAGATGTAGAAACCAGGAATAAAATGAAGTTGATAAATCAGTTCAATTCTCTCTGTAATAAATAATTGCCTTTTTTACCGTGTCTGCTCTAAAGAAATGCCACCCTTAATTGTTCTTTTTTCCATCTTTTCAGCAATTTCCTGATCAAATTGTAGGATTTGTTCCTAGAAAGCATGTCTCTACTTCATCAGGTATCTACAGTTATGGAGGTTTTGAACTGCAAACACCGGGGTTTGGAAGTGGTGACCAGTACTCTTTGGTGCTGATTGGAGCCTCATTCTTCAATAGCAAATACCTTGACCTCTTTCAGAGGCAACCTGCAGCTGTCCATGCCTTGATAGATGAAACCCAAAACTGTGATGATATTGCCATGAATTTTATCATTGCCAAACACACTGGGAAGACTTCAGGGGTATTCGTGAAACCTGTAAACATGGGCAATCTAGAAAAAGAAACCAACGGGGGCTATCCTGGAATGTGGCATCGAGCTGAGCACTTCCTGCAGAGATCTTATTGTATAAATAAGCTTGTTGATATCTATGATAGCATGCCTTTAAAATACTCCAACATTATGATTTCTCAGTTTGGTTTTCCATATGCCAACCACAAAAGTAAAATATGAGAGTAAAACGAACAAAATCAAACCTTAAAACTGCTTTGTATTTGAGTAACTTCTCTGCGCTACAATTGGTGTGGTTTTTTTGTTTTTGTTTTTGTTTTTTTAAGCAACATCATGAACTTTTATCTACTAGAGAAGTCTCTACAAAGGAGAAAATGTACAGTGCTTCTAGGACATAAAAGTCACATGAACTTCAAAAGCCAAGAAGCTGGTACTCTCTAGATACGTCTTCTTGTGAGGAGTTTTCATCCACAGAGAGAACTCCTTGGCCAGCGATTTTAATGTTTACATTCTGAGACTTCTAGACTTCTACAATTTCGTTGACTCATGGCATTTGCCTTAAGGACCTATTGCAAGTTGTCTCCAGGATCAGAAACTCCAGAGAAGCATTTCTCAGCTTTTTGATTAAAGGATGATTGTTTTCATTTGAAGCCTGAGATGCCTCGTTAGCAAAAGCCTGTGGTGTAGAGAAAAGCCATGTGAGGCGAGGATAATCTCAATCCCTTATAAAAACAAGTAGAAAACTCATGACTACCATGCTTTCATTGTGGTCTTTCCAGCACTAACTCGGCCTGGCATGGTTTCGATGCATCAATCACTGCTTTTATTTTCATTGATAAGTCTGTTGTGACTGGAAGTGTTCATTTTAGTAGCTGAAGGATGTCTCATTGATCACTTGGTTTTTGTGAACATTTACTGCATGGATCACAGAAAATTGCAGCCTGTGTTTCTCATGTGCAACCTATATGCAGCAAGGAGTAAATGTGTTACTAGATTCAGGTAGTGCATTTTGGCCCTGAATCTGACCTTGAGAGTATACATTGATTCTTATATTTTACATAAACCATGCATTGTTGTTTAAGAAACTTCTAAAATAATCTTCTAAAAGAATGCTTTAATTAGGAACTGGCAAAAGTTAAAACCCTTGGTGTCAAGAGATATTTGCTGTTAGGGCATAGTTTACCTCATGGATACTGAAGTTACGTGTATTATACACAAAGTTAATTTCTTGTATTCAGAGCTGCTGCTGCTGCTGCTTTTAATTTCCCCCCAAAAAAGACTCGAGGCACCATTCATCATGATGAAATTTTGATTACATGGATACAGGAAAAAAATAAGAGAACTGAATCATAGCAGAGGAATTTTATACAGAGTCTGCATCAGTAAATTGTTGAATTGCTCACTCTGTTGCGTGAATTAGTATCTGTGTTCCACACAGTGTCCGTGTTTGGGTCCTTGTTCATACCAGTAGCAAGGAATATTTAATTAAGCTTCATCACCTCCTCTTCTTCTTCCCCCTTCTTCTCCCATAATGTCATTATATTCTCACAATTGCAAAGCTGTGAAAACATTGTTATAATCATGGTTAATGTTCCAACAATGAAGTCTTTGTGCAATCAGTTCAGTACATGTTGTTTCTTTACCTTGGCATGTGTATGTGTCTTAATGCAGTCAGATAAAGCCAGTAGAACTCAGAACCTCACTAAAAATCTATAATGTTCATTATCTGCTTTGGTCAACCTTGGTAGTGATTTTTTTGCCTCTTGGGATTCCACTGGCAGATAAATAAAATCAACTTCTACCGTGAAGATGTTCTGTTAATTAAGCAGACTCACATTTTTGTGGTCGGTATTTTTACAATTGCTAAATGTTCTAATATATTGTTCAGGGTAACGCAGAGGCATTAGCTACATTCTCTAGGGGGAGCGGGGTGGGGGGAGATTCTTCAGTGGGAAAATATTCCCAGATTTTATTTCCCATTTTGTGTTCTCAAACTTGTCGGAGGCATCACATAAGTTAATCATGTCATGCTTTTCAGGCATTATAGAGCAAATATGATAACAAAGCGAAGGTCAGTCTCTGATACAGGCACCCTTGCGTTGTGGCTGGAATTCTAAAACTCTTTTTCTCTGGGCACCTCTGGCTCCACATGATCGGGAGAAGAGAGGATGCTCGGGTTTGAAACTGCATGAGGAAAACAAGGTAGCTCAGAGGTGAAGGGTGCCAGGAGAGTGCTTGGATTCAAATCCTTCCTTAGTCTCACGTTTACTTAACTTCCTGGAGCATCGGTTTCCTCATCTGCAAAAATGAGAGTAATATCTACCGAGGGGGTTGTTTTGAGAAGTAAAGGAGATAGCTTGTATAAATATAGGAGAATGCTTTGCCCATCTTAAATGATCAATAAATGAAAGCTGTTGGGGTGTGTTATTGATAGTAAGTGCAGTTAATTCTACAACTCACCACCTAGGTATTAGGCCCCTGGACACACCAGGTGAGATATTCAAGAAATTATTTCTACATAACAATGGGCAGACAACCAAGGAAATTTTCATGTCATTTTCTTTATTTCAAATGCCTTCCTTCTTATTCTTAAAACACCACCTACTCAGGGGCGCCTGGGTGGCTCAGTCGGTCGAGCCTCTGACTTCGGCTCAGGTCATGATCTCACAGTCTGTGGGTTCAAGCCCCGCGTCGGGCTCTGTGCTGACAGCTCAGAGCCTGGAGCCTGCTTAGGATTCTGTGTGTGTCTCTCTCTCTGCCCCTAACCCACTCACATTCTGTCTCTGTCTCTCTCAAAAATAAATAAACATTTAAAAAAAAATTTTAAACACCACTTATTCACTGGCAATTTCGGCTTATTCAGAACAGCGTCAAGAAGAAATTACAAGCACACCACGACATTAACAATGGCTAAACATGTTTGTGTCTATTCCTCCTGACTTTCCTAGGCATATATTTTAAGAGCATAATTTATTTGGCATTTCATTAGATGGATAAACTATAATTTATATAATCAATGATACTACAATTTTGTTTGACTTCTTAATATTATAACGATATTTGGGTAAGTGCCCTTGCCTTTGAGCACATCTATAATGATTCCTTTATAATAAGGCCAAGAACTTCAATACCTGGATCTACAAGGTATGTGTGTTTTTCGAGTTTTTGATACATATTGCTATATCCTTCCAGAAGCATTTCCATAACTCACTATTAGTATCAAATCTGAGGGTACCTGTTTCCTGTCAGACTTCCCAACACTGCATACCATTTAAAGTTTCCTTTCCTTTTTCTGTGTACAAAACACATGAATGTTGCAGGATTTGGAAGGACTTGGCTATATTAAGAACTCTGTTAAGGCTGAAAAGCAGGCAGTCAACCGTCAAATAAAAGATTCAAAGGCAGTGTAAGCATTAGGAAACTTTGAAGTGAGTCTAGAAACTCTTTGCTCTCAGGCTTGAAGTATAGACAAGGAATTTCTGACCCTTTGCTGGTCCCAGCAAGAAAAAATTTGGGAGCAACAACAGAAAAAATGCTCACACTTGTTCCTCTTGGGAAGACCCAAGGTTTTGACCCAAAGGTGTGTGTGCATGCTAATGTGTGCACACTCATGCACACTTATGGATGCAGGCAGGGAGGACAGGAGGTAGAGGGAATGGGGAGGAGGGAATGGAGTGGAGGATCATGCTGTGTTGGAGGAAGGACAGGGAGGTGCCAAATCTCACTGGCTGCTAGGGCTTCAATGGTGAGAGGTGATCATCCCCTACCCCGTGCTTTTTCATAAACCAGTGTTTATTCTGCAAGAGTTCCTCCGATTTCGTGTTCTCTCTCTCTCTCTCTCTCCTCCCTCCCTCCTCCCTTCCATTCCTCCTTTTTGAAAAAAAAATTTAATGTTTATTTATTTTTGAGAAAGAGAGACAGAGACAGAGTGTGAGCCAGGGGAGGGACAGGGAGAGAGGGAGACAGAATCTGAACCAGGCTCCAGGCTCTAAGCTGTCAGCACAGAGTCTGACACGGGGCTCATAAGCCCATGCACGTGGCTGTGAGATCAGGACCTGAGCTGAAGTTGGATGCTCAACCGACTGAGCCACCCAGGTGCCCCTGTTCCTCCTTTTCTTCTTTCATAAATGCTCTCTCAATATAAAACCCAAAGTTTTCAAAAACATACTTACTGTAGATGAAATGCAAACATTTGATACATTTTGGAAACACGCACTGAGTCCTGGCTCCACTTAATCTGCACATTAGGGCATAATGTGTAGAGAGAACTTCATAGCATCAGGAAAACATGAGACTTTTTTAAAAAGCCATTACAGATAAAGGAAGAGCAACTTGGCCAAGAGTTCAAGAAACCTGGTCATGAGTTAGCTGTGTCAAAATTATGCCTTAGAGCATAAAGAACCAAGAGTGACTATTCAAGTACTGGAAACAATTTAAGGAAACCATTTTATTAACTCTGGCTCAGAACAGAATATTTAGATGAAGTATTTATCTAAACTAGCAATGACTCCATGCTTTCTTTTCATACGTCAATATTTTATTTGAAAAGAAAAAGAAAGAAATTCTTGAACAGAATATTTTAAGTAGTTAAACCTAAAGGAGGCAGCTTTAATTTACAGCAGTGGTTCTTAACTCGGTCTGATTTTACCACCCACCCCCAGGGGTCACACAGCAGTGTTTGGAGACATTTTGGTTGTTACAATTCCAGGCATGCTACTGGCTTCTAGTGAGGATGCAGCAACAGCCCCCAACACAAAGGGTTAAGTGTCACAAAATGCCAATAGTGCTGAAGTTGAGGGAAAATGTGCTTGACATTCTATTATAGAATATTGGGTAATTTATCTGTATAGCACATACTTCATCACAGCGCAAGTTTCAACGTTGCGGTTTTATCCTGTATAACAGTGCCTATTGGAACAGAAAACTAAGGGGTCGGGGAACATACTTCTATTACTGATAAGACATCCGGTGCATAGTTCTGTTATCCCAAATCTGATGGAAAAGCCAGAAATTTTTCTGGTTCAGGTTTATTTCTGCCCGCTTTTTCTTTCTGATCCACATTTTGTGTCTTCATTTTCCCATCTGAAGAAATGGAGCTTCAGTCTCTGGGAAGGACCTATAGACAAATACCTATTTCTGAATCACTACCGGGCAATATTACATAATACAGTGTATATTTTAATAACACCTCTCTAGTTAGAGAAAGTCAGGATGATTGAGTTAATGTAAGCTAAATACAAATTCTCAAATAATCATATTTGAGTGTTCAAGTATTTTTGGTTTAAATAATAAGCTTAATAAATAGCTAGGAAAGACAATTTACATAGAAGAGAATCCTACGGTGCAAGATTTAGGAAACATTTTTCTCCTATCAGCCAGGTGATGATTTAGGTTATGTAAATTTATCTGGGTCGCAGCGTTCACATCTATAAAAGAGAGGAATGAACTAAATGATTAGTAAATTTCTCTCCAGTTGTAAAATGCCGTGACTCCAAGTCAGTTTTGAATTGGTAGGTTTTAAAGCAACCAGGTTATACTTCCTGACAAGAAAAAATCATTCCTTGGAGTTTAGCCCTGCTGGAACTTCCTATCTTCCCTACACCCTCCGTCTATCTCCCAGGAGTCCTTTCTCAAAGTGAATACTAATTCGATACTAACACAATTATTACAAATTCAATTAATAAACATCACTACTGTTTTAGAGCCAAAAGACGTCATGTTCATGATGTGCTGAGGATGAGAAAGATGATGATGCAATTGTTCAGTGGTAAACACTGACTAGATGAGGTTATGATTTAAAAGGTGGGATACTTCTGGAGACACCAGGGTGGCTCAGTCAGTTAAGCATCTGTCTCACTCAGGATTTCATCTCAGGTCATGATCTCACAGTTGTAAGATGAGCCTCACATGGGGCTCTCTGCCGAGCATGGACCCTACTTAAGATTTTCTCTTTCCCTCTCTCTCTCTGCCCCTCCCCTGATCCCACTCACACACTCTCTCTCAAAAATAAATAAGCATATAAAAAAGGAATAAAAATAAAAGGTGTGTTACTTCTCAACCAAGCTTCTGTTGCTACTGGCCTTCTTGAAGATTCCAAAGAGATGCAACAGGTTAATAAACCACTTGAATCAAATCGAACTGTGAATTGGAAATGATCAGATGCAGCTGCTAATTGGTTAAATTCAGAAGGCAAATACAAGTTTAAAAGACTGAATTAAACTTAAAAAATTTTTCCCTTTTTCTTAATTTATTTTTTTAATTTTATTTTTTATTTTTTAAAATTTATATCCAAATTAGTTAGCATATAGCGCAACAATGATTTCAAGAGTAGATTCCTTAATGCCCCTTACCCATTTTGCCTATCCACCCTCCCACAACCCCTCCAGCAACCCTCAGTTTGTTCTCCATATTTATGAGTCTCTTCTGTTTTGTCCCCCTGCCTGTTTTTATATTATTTTTGTTTCCCTTCCCTTATGTTCATCTGTTTTGTCTCTTAAAGTCCTCATGAGTGAAGTCATATGGTTTTTGTCTTTCTCTGACTAATTTCACTTAGCATAGTACCCTCCAGTTCCAAGTAGTTGCAAATGGCAAGATTTCATTCTTTTTGATTGCCGAGTAATACTCCATTGTATATATATACCACTTCTTCTTTATCCATTCATCCATCAGTGAAAATTTAGGCTCTTTCCATACTTTGGCTATTGTTGATGGTGTTGCTATAAACATGGGGGTGCATGTGTCCCTTCAAAACAGCCCACCTGTATCCCTTGGATAAATGCCTAATAATGCAATAGCTGAATCCTAGGGTAGTTCTATTTTTAGTTTTTTGAGGAACCTCCATACTGTTTTCCAGAGTGGCTGCACCAGTTTGCATTGCCACCAGCAGAGCAAAAGAGATCTCTTTCTCTGCATCCTCGCCAACATCTGTTGTTGCCTGAGTTGTTAATGTTAGCCATTCTGACAGGTGTAAGGTGGTATCTCATTGTGGGTTTGATTTGTATTTCCCTGATGATGAGTGATGTTGAGCATTTTTTCATGTGTCTGTTGGCCATCTGGATGTCTTCCTTGGAGAAGTCTATTCATGTCTTTCGCCCATTTCTTCACTGGATTATTTGTTTTTTGGGTGTTGAGTTTGATAAGTGCTTTATAGATTTTGGATACTAACCCTTTATCTGATATGTCATTTGCAAATATCTTCTCCCATTCTGTCGTTGGTTGCCTTTTAGTTTTGCTGATTGTTTCCTTCGCTGTGCGGAAGTCCTAATAGTTCATTTTTGCTTTTGTTTCCCTTGCCTCCAGGGACGTGTTGAGTAAGAAGTTGCTGTGGGCAAGATCAAAGAGGTTTTTCCCTGCTTTCTCCTCAAGGATTTTGGTGGCTTCCTGTCATACATTGAGGTCTTTCATCCATTTTGAGTTTATTTTTGTATCTGGTGTAAGAAAGTGGTCCAGGTTCATTCTTCTGCATGCCGCTGTCCAGTTTCCCAGCACCACTTGCTGAAGAGACTGTCTTTATTCCACTGGATATTCTTTGCTGTTTTGTCAAAGATTAGTTGGCCATATGTTTGTGGGTCCATTTCTGGGTTCTCTATTCTGTTCCATTGATCTGAGTGTCTGTTCTTGTGCCAGTACCATACTGTCTTGATGATTACAACTTTGTAGTATAGCTTGAAGTCTGGGATTGTGATGCCTCCTGCTTTGGTGTTCTTTTTCAAGATCGCTTTGGCTATTCGGGGTCTTTTCTGGTTCCATACAAATTTTAGGATTATTTGTTATAGCTCTGTGAAGAATGCTGGTGTTACTTTGATAGGGATTGCATTGAATATGTAGGTTGCTTTGGGTAGTATCGACACTTTAACAATATTTGTTCTTCCTATCCAGGAGCATGGAATCTTTCTCCATTTTTTGGTGTCTTCAATTTCTCTCATAAGGTTTCTATAGTTTTCAGTGTATAGATTTTTCACCTCTTTGGTTAGATTTATTCTGAGGTATTTTATGGTTTTTGGTGCAACTGTAAATGGGATCGGTTCCTTGATTTCTCTTTCTGCCGCTTCATTGTTGGTGTATAGGAATGCGACCGATTTCTGTGTGTTGATTTTATATCCTGCAACTTTGCTGAATTCATGAATCAGTTCTAGCAGTTTTTTGGTGGAATCTTTTGGGTTTTCCATATAAAGTATCACTTCATCTGCAAAGAGTGAAAGTTCGACCTCCTCCTGGCCGATTTGGATGCCTCTTATTTCTTTGTGTTGTCTGATTGCAGAGGCTAAGACTTCCAATACTACGTTGAATAACAGTGGCGAGAGTGGACACCCCTGTCTTGTTTCTGACCTTAGGGGGAAAGCTCTCAGTTTTTCCCCATTGAGGATGACATTAGTGTTGGGTTGTTCATATATGGCTTTTATGATCTCGAGGTATGTTCCTTCTATCCCTACTTTCTTGAGGGTTTTTATCAAGAAAGGATGCTGTATTTTGTCAAATGCTTTCTCTGCATCTATTGAGAGGATCCTATGGTTCTTGTCCTTTCTTTTATTGATGTGATGAGTCACGTTAATTGTTTTGCGGGTATTGAACCAGCCCTGCATCCCAGGTATAAATCCTGCTTGGTCGTGGTGAATAATTTTTTTAATGTATTGTTGGATCTGTTTGGCTAATATCTTGTTGAGGACTTTTGCATCCATGTTCATCAGGGAAATTGGTCTCTAGTTCTCCTTTTAGTGGGGTCTCTGTCTGGTTTTGGAATCAAGGTAATGCTGGCTTCCTAGAAACAGGTTGGAAGTTTTCCTTCCATTTCTATTTTTTGGAACACTTCAAGAGAATAGGTGTTAACTCTTCCTTAAATGTTTGGTACAATTCCCCTGGAAAGCCATCTGGCCCTGGACTCTTGGGTTTTTTTTTGCAGATTTTTGATTACTAATTTGATTTCCTTACTGGTTATGGGTCTGTTCAAATTTTCTATTTCTTCCTGTTTCAGTTTTGGTAGTGTATATGTTTCTAGGGATTTGTCCATTTCTTCAGGATTCCCCATTTTATTGTCATATAATTGCTCATAATATTCTCTTATTATTGTTTTTATTTCTGCTGTGTTGGTTGTGATCTCCCTTTCATTCTTGATTTTATTTACTTGTGTCCTTTCCTTTTTCTTTCTGATCAAACTGGCTAAGGGTCTATCAATTTTGTTAATTCTTTCAAAGAACCAGCTTCTGTGTTTCATTGATCTGTTCTCCTGTGTTTGGTTTGTTTGGTTTTTTTTGTTTGTTTGTTTTGATAGCATTAATTTCTGCTCTAGTCTTTATTATTTCCTGTTCTGCTGGTTTTGGGTTTTATTTGCTGTTCTTCTTCCAGCTCCTTAAGGTGTAAGGCTAGGTTGTGTGTCTGAGATCTTTCTTCCTTCTTTAGGAAAGCCTTCTTTAGGAAGGCTATATACTTTCCTCTTATGACCGCCTTTGCGGCGTCCCAGAGGGTTTGGGTTGTGGTGTTATCATATTCATTGGCTTCCATATACTTTTTAATTTCCTCTTTAATTTCTTGGTTAGTCCATTCATTCTTTAGTAAGATGTTCTCCAGTCTCCAAGTATTTGTTACCTTTCCAAATTTTTTCTTGTGGTTGATTTTGAGTTTCATAGCATTGTGGTCTGAAAATATGCACGGTATGATCTCGATCTTTTTGTACTTACTTAGGGCTGATATGTGTCCCATATATGGTCTATTCTGGAGAATGTTCCATGTGCACTGCAGAAGAATGTATATTCTGCTGCTTTAGGATGAAATGTTCTGAACATATCTGTTAAGTCCATCTGGTCCAGTGTGTCATTCAAACCCATTGTTTCCTTGTTGATTTTTTGATTAGATGATCTGTCCATTGTTGTGAGCGGGGTGTTGAAGTCTCCTACTATTATGGTATTACTAGCGATGAGTTTCTTTATGTTTGTGATTAATTGATTTATATATTTGGGTGTTGCCACATTTGGTGCATAAATGTTTACAATTGGTAGGTCTTCTTGGTCGATATACCCGTGGATTATGATATAATGCCCTTCTGCATCTCTTGATACAGTCTTTCTTTTAAAGTCTAGATTGTCTGATAGAAGTATGGCTCCTCTGGCTTTGTTTTGTTGACCATTAGAATGATAGATGGTTCTCCATTGCTTTATTTTCAATCTGAAGGTGTCTTTAGGTCTACAGTGGGTCTCTTGTAAACAGCATATACATGGATCTTGTTTTCTTATCCATTCTGTTACCCTAGTTCTTTTGATTGGAGCAATGAGTCCATTGATGTTTAGAGTGAGTACTGAAAGGTATGAATTTATTGTCATTATGATGCTTGTAGAGTTGGAGTTTCTGGTGGTGTTCTCTGGTCCTTTCTAATCTTTGTTGCTTTTGGTATGTATGTATGTGTGTATGAATTTATTTATTTATCTCTCTCTCTCTCTATGTGTGTATATATATATACATATATATATATATGTATATATATATATATATATATATATATACATACATACATACATTTTTTTTCATCTTTTCTCCCCTCAGAGAGTCCTCTTTAAGGTTTCTTGCAGGGCTGGTTTAGTGGTCACAAACTCCTTTAATTTTTGTTTGTCGGGGAAGCTTTTTATCTTTCCTTCTATTTTCAATGACAGCCTTGCTGGAAAAAGAATCCTTGGCTGCATATTTTTCTGATTCAGCACACTGAATATATCCTGCCACTCCTTTCTGGCTTGCCAAGTTTCTGTGGTTAGGTCTGCTGCAAACCTGATCTGTCTTCCCTTGTAGGTTAGGGACTTTTTTTCCCTTGCTGCTTTCATGATTCTCTCCTTGCCTGAGTGTTTTGTGAATTTGACTATGCCTTGTTGATGGTCAGTTTTTGTGGAATCTAATGGGGGTCCTCTGTGCTTCCTGGATTTTGATGTCTGTGTCTCTCCCCAGGTTAGGAAAGTTTTCCGCTATGATTTGCTCACATAACACTTCTACCCCTATTTCTCTCTCTTCCTCTCTGGGACCCTTATGATTCTGATGTTATTTCTTTTTAATGAGTCACTGATTTCTCTAATTCTTAAATCGTGCTCTTTTGCCTTCATCTCCCTCTTTTTTTCTGCTTTGTTATTCTCTATAAGTTTGTCCTCTATATCGCTGATTGTCTGTTCTGCCTCATCCATCCTTGCCGCCACTGCATCCATCCATGATTGCTGCTCAGTTATAGCATTTTTAATTTCATTCTGGCTATTTTTTACTTCTTTTACCTCTGCAGAAAGGGATTCTAATCTATGTTCAACTCCAGCTAGTATTCTTATTATCGTGATTCTAAATTCTGGTTCAGACATCTTGCTTGTATCTATGTTGGTTAAATCCCTGGCTGTTATTTCTTCGTGCTTTTTCTTTTGGGGTGAATTCCCTTGTTTTGTCATTTTGAAGGGAGAAAATGAATTAATGAGGTAGAAAAATTGAAATTAAAAAAAAATTAAAATAAAAAAATATTAAAATTAAAAAGTAAACACACACACACACAAATCAAATAGATGACGCTAGATCCTAGGTTTGTTTTGGTCTGGGTGTTGATAGTGGTTTGACAGATTAGAGGAAAAAAAGGGGTTGTGGGGAAGGAAATCGTTTGAGTTTTGAAGAAATGAATACACTGAAGTAGACTAAAATGAGATGATAGGGATAAATAGAATTTGAAAAAATACACACAAAAGTAAAGAATATAGTAGAAAAAATTAAAGAAAAATATTTTTAATAAAAATTAAAAATAAATATGAATTTTTAAATTTTCTTTATTTAAGAAATAGAAAAGAAATGAAAAAGAAAAAAGATAAAAGAAAGAAAAAAAATAAATCATTTGAAAATTTGAAAAAGTGAATACACTGCAGTAGACTAACATAAAATGATGGAAGTAAAATAGAATTGGAAAAAATTTACATAAATGCAAAAAATATAGTAATAAAAATTAAATAAAAATATTTTAATAGAAATTAAAAGTAAAAATGAAGTTTTTCTCTTTTTGCATTCAAGAAAAAGGAAAGAAATGAAAAAGAGAAAAAAGAAAAAGAAAGAAAAAAAGGAAATTGTTTGGAAATTTGAAAAGGTGAGTACACTGAAGTAGACTAAAATAAAATGATGGAAGTAAAGTAGAATTTGAAAAAATTTACATAAAAGTAAAAAATACAATAATAAAAATTAAAGAAAGATATTTTTAATAAAAATTGAAAATAAAAATGAATTTTTCTTTTTCTATATTCAACAAAAAGAAAATTGTAAAAGAGAAAAAGAGAAAAGAAAAAAGAAAGAAAGAAAATTGAATAGATGAACCTGCTAATAGATTAAAGTAGGACTGAAATTGCTTTGTTTTCCCTTAGAAGTCAGTCTATGTAGCTCTTTATAGCCCATGAACTAAGTAGGCGGTGGGACTTGTGTTCTTGAAGAGCGAAGTTGGCCCAGTTGGGCGGGGCTCAGTGTAACAGCTCCGCTCTCCACTAGATGGCGCTGCTAGCCCTCTGGGGTGGATTGTTGTTCGGCTAGTAGGTGCGTAAGCGCACGTGCAGGTTGATGAAATTGGCGCCACCCATCTACCCAGTCTGTTGTCTCGGATCAGCAATCGCTCACCCGACCTCTGTCTTCAGCTCTGGTCCACTCCCAGCTTTTTCACTCTCCGTGACCAGGCCCCAGGCAGTACCTCTCTCCAAGTTTTATCTCAGATACAGCCATTTTCCCCGGCCCCTTAATTCTGAATGACTGCGGCTTTGACCCGTTCTGTCCCTCTGCGGGAGGGTCTCACTGACCAATGGCTGAATGAGCAATGGCCGAATGTCAGCTGCACCCAGGAACGCTTGCTGGACCCTGCTGCTGCTGGTACCCCGAGACTGTGGCCAGGTGCCAGCCCGCCCCAGAAAAAGTTCGTGAGATAGTGTAGCAGCAGCGCTTCAGGGACTATGGAAAATCACAACACGCATCGGGCACCAGGGTTCACCCTTAAGGACCTTGTTCCAGCACCAGCGAATGTGGCCGTTTTCTGCGGTCTGCTGGGACCAGGTGGTTTCAACAGTCTCTACCAAATGTCCTTGTGGCAGTGGAACCGCTTTTCCCTGTGTGGCCTGAGAACCTCCCGGACCCCACTCTGTTCCTGGGGATTCGCCCTTCCCACCAGAGCACCACCAGGTATGGAGCTGCGGAATTGCAGCCTTCGGGCTCCCCTTGTTTACAGTCTTATTGGAATGTAAACCCTCTGCTTTCTCCCTTTTTAGTTTAGTCCCTGCGGCTGTTTCCAATTTTCCACTTTCTCTCCAGCTGCTTTTGGGGAGGGGTGCTTTTCCCGTATTCCCCCTGCCCTAGTCTCCATCCTCCCTCGGCCCACAAAGCACCTCCCTTCCCGCTCCCCAAGTTCATCTCTCTGCGCCGCGCACCCACTGAATTCCATGGTTCAAGTCGTGCAAATTGTTGTTAATCCTCCAATCAGCTTTCTAGGTGTGTAGAATGGTTTAGTGTTGGTCTGGCTGTATTTCATGGTTGTAAGACAAAAAACTTCTATGCTGTTCCGTCATCTTAACTCCTCCCAAAATAATTTTTTAAACTACAGACTTGATTAAACTACTTGATTCTACTGAATTTTATAAAACACAGTGTATGGAATTTACTGTGTTACCAGCAGATGTCAGTGCAAGCTAATTAACATTTTTAGCAGCTTAAGTACCTGCCAGTACACTGAGCGAAGAGTCTTAAAATAGCGAAGTTAAAAACTCTCAATGTTTTTGATTAAGTATATCTTCTTCAGTGAAGCTATAGAATAATGTCAGTTCTTCAGAAGTTACTAAGCTAAAAAGGCCCTGGCCTACGTAAATCACATTATGTAAGTTATAACACGTTGGTATTATCATCTTAATTTATATGACAATAGCATTTCTCAATGATCCATTAAAAAACATGATCTTAATTAAGTACAAAATGCTAATCTGTTGTAAAGTGTAGGAACAACAGTATTTTTATAATTCCCGTATCATAGACAGTAGAGCCAATGAAACTCATTTGTCTCTGTGTGGCATATTTAAAACCCCTGAAGAGACACATTAATTCCTAATGAACCCTAAAATATGTATAGAGTGTGATACCATTTATTTTCTAGAATATAGAGTTTTGCTTTTAGCAAAAGCTGCTAATCTAATGGTAGTAATGCAGTGCCTATTATGTGGGGAACACTCACATTAGCCCATGAAATTTTGGTAACCCTGCAGTGTAGACACCTGTATCACACACATATGAGTGTCCACTAACTGATATTCAGAGAGGTTAGGTAATTTTCCTAATAAATAAACGTTGCACAGCAAGTCAAAATGACAGACTGCAGTTGATTCTAAGACTAGATTCTTCTCTTAATGCAGTACTCTTACCTCTAAAAATACTGTTTCATGAGCTTGAATTGAAGAGGTTCATGAAATAAATAGCCTTTCGTTGTTGCTTTCTCATGACACTTGGATTTAAAGCTATATTTTTCACAAAAGATTCCTACAACAATGATACGGGACACAATTAGAATTAGGCTAAAATAAAGATAAAGAAATATGTGTAAAATTGCTTTTAAAACGCGTCAGTTTCTTATGAAGTTAAATATGCACTTAGCGTATAACCTGGCAGTCCCATGCCTGAGTACTTACCCAAGATATATGAAAATATATATCCACACAAAGGCCTGTAGACAAATGTTTATTGAAACGTTATTCATAAGCATCAAAAGCAGAAAATGATTGGGGCGCCTGGGTGGCTCGTTCGTTTGAGCGTCTGGCTTTGGCTCAGGTCATGATCTCACAGTTTGTGAGTTTGCCCCCCCCCCCCCCCACGGGGGCCGACAGCTCAGAGCCTGGAGCCTGGAGCCTGTTTCGGATTCTGTGTCTCCCTCTCTCTCTGCTCCTCCCCCGCTCATGCTCTGTCTCTCTCTCTCTCTCTCTCAAAATAAATAAACATTAAAAGCAGAAAACGATTCAAATTTCCAACAACTAGTTGTTGGTTTATCCATACATTAGAATGCTGTTCAGCAATAGAAAGGAACGGACTACTTGACACATGCAGCAACAAGGCTGAATCTCAAATCAGTTAAACCAAGTGAAAGAAGACAGACAAAAGGCTACACACTATATGATTCCATGTATATGACATTCTAGAAAAGGCAAAACTATAGAAACAGGAAATATACTAGTGTTTTCTAGGGCCTAGGGGTAGGAGGAGGGAATTTACTGAACAAAGAGCATGAGGGAAATTTGGGGGCTGATATAAACATTCTAGATCTTGTTTGTGGCAATGGTGGTGATGTGACTAAATATATTTATCAAAACTCTTAAAACCATACCCTTAAAATTGGTGAATTTTATTTCATATAAATTTTGCCTCAATAAACTAGACTTCTTTTTTAAAAAAGTAAACAACCTTTAACAAAATTCAACATCCATTTATGATAAAACTTCTCAATAAAGTGGGTATAGAGGGAATGTACCTCAACATAATAAAGACCACAGATGACAAGTCTCCAGCTATCATCATACTCAATGGTGAAAGGTTTAAAGCTTTTCCTTTAAGATCAGGAACAAGAAAAGGATGCCCACTCTCCCTACTTTTATTCAATATTGTGTTGGAAGTCCTAACCACAGCAATTAGCCAAGAAGAAGCTATAAGACCCATACAAAACATTAATAATGTCATTAGCAGTAAAACTCACGAAAAATTGCATTAACAAGAGATAGAAGAGAAGTTAACAACCCAAGCCCTTGCCTTAGGATATTTTGCCTCATCTGGGAGTGCAGAACAGAAACCAGGGCTCTAGTATCAAATGGGCAACCCGCGTGCATGTGACCTTGAATGAAGCATGACTTCTCCAAATCTCAGTTAACTCGTTGTTAGAGAAATTGCCTTAAATATTTAAATTCTTCGACCTTCTTGAACTTTCAAAACAAGGACCACATTTACCATACGGAAAAATCTCCTCCTTGCTGGTCATTAAAGGAAAGCCCAGGTCTAATATGTAATTCCTTTCGTAGCAAAGCAGAGTTAATAAAATTAGCTTTATTACTCACCATTCCTTTGGAGAGGGAAATTATATAATTTGGCCAGCAGGTGTCATGCGCTCATCTGGGGAAAACTGACAATTGTTCATAACAAAATGCTTTTCAAATTAATTTTTGCCTCGTATTTTCATCTGTGGTGATTATGAATATTGTTTCTCTGTAAAAATGCTTAGAGGAAGGAAAGTGTCCTGAATATTCATCTTTTTCTCAATTTTTTTTCTCAGCTTTAATCAAATGTGGTAATTAAATCTATATGCCAAGATGGAAACCTTTTTTACTCCATTACGTTTAATGCTCCAAGACTTTTAGAAAACCGAGTAATGGCTCATGAACATTATTCATCCTGTATTGGAAAATTCAGTTTTTTATTGGCATTTTCTTTACTTTCAATGTCACCTTCTGCATGAAGTCTTCCCCTGGCAACTCATATACTATAAACCTTTATATATCCTAATAAAGCAACTGTTTATGGATAAGTCTATCTCTATTCTTTTTTGACCACTCCCCAAACTACAAATTCCTAGGAGGTACCTGTGCTACATCCCCAAGTATGTAGCATAGTACCTTGTGCTCAATGATGTTTGTCAATGGTGAACAAAGAAGTGAACAAATACTTGAACCAATTTTACCATCTCCATAACGGTGGTTTTTTGATGACCAGATGAAAAGAGAAAGGACCAATAGATGGTCAGATCAACAGAAAAGTTCAGAGAGAGACATGGCTCTTTTCCCTGGAGGAACATTTGGGACAATTGTGGCTTATCAAACAAAATAAAAGCAGTGCCATATACAAACCAAAAATTTGGGATAATGGAGTTGGTACATGGCAATGTAATGGACTAACAGGAAGTCTTAACCGTTTTGTGCCCAGTGCCTTTTTAACATCTGGGGACGCCTATGGATCCCTTCTCAGAATCATGCTTTTAAAAAACAAAGTAAAATATGTATGATTATAAAGAAAACTAATAACATTTAAATGCAGTTTTCAAAATATGTTTAAATGATTTATTAATGAGATCCAGGAGTAGATTTGATAACTACAATAATTTCATAAAAGTGATGAGCATAAATGATATTTTGAGAAATCTGTGACAACTGTAATACAATATGAAAATATGTTTTTGACAGTCACAGTTACTGCTCATCTTTTGTAGTTTTTGCCTACATTCATAATTGATGAAAATGCTAAATTTCAGGCTAGTGGAATTCAAGTTGTACTTTTGTCTCCTTTCTAAATACATAGACACTTTAAATTCTATTCATGAACCACTTGAGAGGGTCTTTGGAGCCAAGGTCAAGAACCCTGGGCCAAAGGAAGTTAAAATGGTGGAGATTTTGGAGTATGAGGTCTGCAGGAGTAAAAGGATTTTCCTTCTACCAGTAGTCTTCTCTCTCACTTTTCATGCATGAAGTTCGTTCACAGTATTTACTTCCTCACTTTTCATTTAATCTTTGCCCCATTACAGTAGGGTTGTACCCATGTCACTCCATGAAATCATCCTTTCCCAAGTCATGCCTGATGTCCAGACACAACACAGTCCATTAGGTGTGTCTTTCCCCTTATTTGATTCCTCTTCAGCTTTTGTACTGTTGACTACTCTCTTTTAAAACTTCTTTCCCTTTTGGCTTACTACTTTCTTCTTCTCATACTTTCTTGGGCTGATTTTCAACCTCCTACCCTGTGGCTGCATGCTGGGAGTTCCACCAACCTTCTGCCCCTCTTCTCGCTCTGCACACTTACTCTGGATGGTCTCATCAATCTAGTCTACACCTGCAGGCCAAGCCTCTTTCCTGAACGTAAGACCCTATATCCAACAATCTGTGACACAACTCTAAATGTACCAGGGTCCCTCAAACACTATATCATCCAAAATCAAATTCATCCTCATCTCCTGCCTGCTTCTTCCCTATGTTCCCTACTTGGGCAAATCAACACCATAAGGCAAAGATTCAAAAATCTGGAAACTCTTTTTGATTTCATCCTTTCCCTTACCCCCAGACATAAAAATAATTGCCAAAATTTCCAGATTACCTATCTTAAGATCTCTCAGGCTTGTCCATTTTTTCCTATGTCTACTACAACTGCCTTAGACATTTTAATAGCTACCAATCATTGCTTATGATGTGCCAAGTACCATGCCAAGTGTTTTACATACTCTCTTTTATTTAATTCTCAAATCACCCCATGGGGTAAAAATTACTCTACCTAAAATAACAAATGGGGAAATTAGAAGCAAAGAGAGGGGAAGAACCAGCCCAAGGCCATAGGGCTTTTAAATAGCAGAGTCAGGATCAGAGCACGGGTCTGTTGGACTCCAAAGCCATATGTCTCCTTATTGCCCTCAGAGTGTCCGGGGTGGATGGCCTTCCTAAAATCTATTCATTATGGTACCACTGAAGTTCTTCCTTTCCCAGGCAAATCTGATCGCCTTACTCTGCTGCCTATAATTTGTAGTGTTCTCGAGACACCTCACCATAGTGCTGAAACTCCTCCATTGGGCTTCGTGAATTCATCCTTGCTTACCTCTCCGATGCTTCTCTTGCCACCGCCCAGCTTGCACTCCACATTCAGGTGCTTTTCATTCCATCAGCACACTTCCCTCTTCTACTGCACGGTGCGGGTCTTCTCAGGCTGCCTTAACAAAGTACCGCACGCTGGGTGGCTTAGACAACAGCAATTATTTTCTCACAGGTCTGGAGGCTAGATGTCTGAGATTTAAGGTGTCAGCAGACAGCCGCGTGTATCTCTCCTGGGCTTGCAGATGGCCGCCTCCTCTGGGCGTCCTCACATGGTCTCTTGGTGCACATGCATCCCTGCTGTCTCTCTGTGTGTCCAAACTTCTTTCTTATAAGGACACAGTCGGATTGGATCAGGACCACCCCATAGGCTTCATTTTAACTTAATCACATCTTGAAAGGCCTTCTCTCCAAGTAGAATTACATTCTGAGGTACTGGGGCTTAGGACTTCAACACATGAATTGGGGAGGGGACACACTTCAGCCCATAGTATGCACTCTCCCAGCTAACTCCTCCTCACCTGTCTTGACTCATTGGTTCACGCCACCCTCTCTGGGAAGTCTTCCTTAGCTGCCCCAGGTCTGAGTTAAGGGCCTCTGCCATTAATACTGTTATAGTTCCTAGACTTCTCCATTATAGAACTTATCATTCTGTATTGTGATTACTTTTTTACTTCTCTGAAACCTCCATTGGACCAAGCTCCTTGAGGGCAGAAACCATGTGCCACTGTTCATTTTTCTAGCCGCTGCCCCAAATCCAGTACAAGGATCACACAATTGGTGTGAAATCACAATTGGTGTTTAATCAGCCAATTATTCAGCTAACAATTTATTAGCTAATATTTTCCAAAAGTTTATTCTGCTCGGGGACTTTTCAATAAATTAAGGATACAGTAGTGAACAAGACTAGATAAAGCCTCTCCTCTGATGGAGTTGACATTTTAGCAGGCAGACAATAAGTACATAAAAACAAACAAACAAATGGGTAAAAAAAATAATTTTAGTACTGATAAAACAGAGTAATTGATGGAGAGCAGCTTTAGGGGACTTCTTTAGCTGGGGGTTCAAGCAAAGCTGGAGGAGACATTTGAGATGCTACTTGAATGATGAAATGTATCAATGCATGATCTGTGGGAAGAGAAGAATTTCAAGCACAGGGAACATCAGAGGCACAGGCCCTGAAGTGGAAATGAGCCTGACAAGTCTGAGAGATAGGAAGAATGCCAGAGTGAATGTAGGGCAGTGACTGGCGGTGACAGTAGAAGGAATGTCAGAAGTTTGAACTGTGTTCTAAGAGTAAAGGAAGCCATTGAAATATTTAAGCTAGGGCTGGAGATGTTATGATTTATGTCCTTAATAAGATCACTCTGGGGTGCAGATTTTAGAAGCGCAATGGTGGCTCTGAGAAAACAGTGAAGACATTTTTGGCAATGATCTAGACCAATGGTTCTCAGTTGGGAGTGCTTTTGCACCCCTGACCCCCCAGAGGACATTTAGCAATGTGTGGAGAGATTTTTGGTTGTCACAACTGTGGAGCGGGCATGTAGTGGGTAGAGAGCAGCCTACAATCTATTAAACAGCCTGCAGTGCACAGGGCAGCCCCTCATGACAAAAAATTGTCTGGCCAAAGTATTGGTAATGCCAAAGTTGAGAAACCATGATCTAGAGAGTAATGATAATGTTTTGGCTGGGTGTTATTAATGGTGGTTGTGAGAAGTAGTTAGCCTTAAGATGCGTTTGGAGATTGCCAGTAAGCTGAACCAGGACTTGTTGACAGATTGGATGTGGGCTTTTAGGTTTGGGGCCTGAACAATAGGGTGGATATTGGTAATATGTACTATGATGAGGAACACTGGGGATGACTCATTAAAGCATAGGTGATATTTAAAGCTATGAGGCTGGGTAAAATCATTCAGGGGGTAAAATCATTCAGGAAGAAGGACCTGGCAGAGCCATGGATCACGCCAGTATTGCAAGTCCCGTGAGAAGAGACATAGCCAACACATAAGACAAGAGTGAGGTCCTTCGGAAGGCCAGAGAGGATGTATGCCAAGCTCAGGGGAGGGGGCCACAGGACAGGGACATTTCTTCCACTGAAAAAGTTGGGAAGCAAAGTCCATGAACAGGGATGTGGACAAGTGAGTGGATTTTGTAGTGGGAAAGAGAGAAACTCCTTTCTGATTGCCCTGTTGTCTTTATGAACTAAAGTCTGGATATGAGTACCAGTTGAGTGTGTGTGTGTGTGTGTGTGTGTGTGTGTGTGTGTGTGTGAAAGAGAGAGAGAAAGAGAGAGGGAGGGAGGGAGAGAGGGAGAGAGATGGAAAGATACTAGAGATTTGAGAAGGGAGGATGTTATGAAATAGCTGACTTGGAGAGGGGAGAAATGATGAAGTTACCATGGAAATGAGATAGAATGGTCTAATAGTGTTTTGAACAATTTGAGATTTGCAGTCACAAATTTAAAGTGAGTATAGTCAGTACAATTTCTGGATTCATAATTAGTAACTTCTATTGAATGAATAAAATGTCATAGTAACAATATTAACATCTACCGTTTCTTGATCATTTACAGTATAGCATGCATCCTCTTTTACAGAATACTCTTTATATATATTAATACTCTCAAACAATCCTATGCAATCGGCATTATTATCTTTAATCAACTGATAAAGAAGCTAGGCCTCAGAGAGATTAAGTAATTTCTTCAAAGCCACACAGTAAAAGGACAGTGTTCAAAGCTGGGTCAGCTGACTCCAAAGCACATATTCTTAACTAGTGTATTATATCCTACTCAGGCTATGGTTAATGAAAAACACTGCCCTGACCAGGGCTTTGTAATTTCCCTACTCTTTTCAGAAGGCCAAAAATGCTAGCAATTCCAAGAGGAGTTGTGGGAGTAAATGGAGGTAATGCTGGGGAAAAAAAAAATCACCTGAGGTTCATTAAAAATGCATATAATTGATTGGTACAACTTGCTCCTGTGTGATTTTTCTCTTTCAAGATTCTTCTTGAGGCTTACTTAAACCCAATTTTATCTGTTTATCCAAATGGGCTAGGGAGGGCATGTGGAGAGGGATTAAGACACTGGAAAGGGAAAAGGGTAGAGTGTGTGATTTGCCCTCAGCCTCCAACCCCCCAGTGGGACAATCATGAGTTCTGAAAAGGGATGAAAATTACCTCTAACGAGGAAACATTCTACTTCTCCTCCTACCACCGCCTTCCACTCTGGTTGCAATGGAGATGCAAGGGTCCAGAAAGAGGTTCTTGAAGACCTCGACAGATGATCTGAAGAGAATACAGATTTGCCTTTGTAATTTGACTCCCAACCGTGCATTCGGCTCACTGCTATTCTTGGCAGCAGTGTGGTTCAACACATGACTGCAGTTACAGATTAAACGTGAATATGACAGGTCCCTCTAGTCAGAACCACCACACACAATGCTCCATTGAGTGCCCCTCATTGAGAATAGTTGACAGCCATACTCTTGACTCCCCTTCTTCCATCAATTAAGAAAAAATTTTAGGGGTACCTGGGTGGCTCAGTCGGTTAAGTGTCCAACTTCGGCTCAGGTCATGATCTCACGGTTTGTGAGTCTGAGCCCCATGTCGGGCTCTGTGCTGACAGCTTAGAGCCTGGAGCCTGCTTCGGACTCTGTCTCTCTCTCTCTCTCTCTCTGCCCCTCCCCTGCTTGCACTCTGTCTCTCTCAAAAATAAAAAAATTAAAAAAAAATTTAGGGCTTGTCAATTTTCTTGGCCTTGCTTTTCTTTTCTTTCTTTCTTTCTTTTCTTTCTTTCTTTCTTTTTTTTTTGTGAAGATACTGGGTAGAAGGGAACGAGGACTGGACAATTGCTAGATCTGATGAATTTGCACATAGCAGTGCTGATATAAATGTATATCACGTGGAAAGTTGGGTTTGTTCTGTATCTCTGTGTTTCAGTAATATTTACCTAACACTTGCCATTAACCACTCTAATCCTGCTCCAGTATTAAAAGCTATTTAAAAAAAAAATAACTTTTAGCTTTTCTGATACGTTTAAGAACTTATGAAAGATCAGTAATGCTCAGCAGTTTAGAACCACTTATTTAATTTCTTTTTTTCTCTGACTCTCGTTTTGAGTAATTTTTTTTACCACATATTCTTTAGCTTCTCAGTCATTATAAAATATATTGACTAGGATGAGCCCTCTACTTAACACTGGGTGAGTTAGCATCTCTCTTTTACGTGCAGTAGCTCCTATGTATTTGGTTCTTCTTCTCTAGGAAAGAGTTTAAGCAATCATTTAGCTTCCCATAAACATTTATTAAGCACCTTCTGCCTGCCATTGTGTTAGATGCTCGACATACAAAAGAGGATAAGAAATGGTCACTATTCTTAAGGAATGGAAAAGAGGCAATATATTGAGTGTTATGGAGAATACAGAGTATAAGACCTCTATCTGAGGGGTAGAGTGGAACAAAAAGAAAATAACACACAAACTGCAGAATGTTCTAACCTTTCTATTCTATTCTAAGGTGATTGCACTGATGATTTCTTACTCTGACCCCTCACGACCAACAGGGTTTTGCAGAGAGGCTATCGGCTGGTATCTTCTACCACCAGGAAACCCGGGTTCAAGAGTCAGATAGACCTAGGTTCAAATATATATCCACCACTCAGTAGGATGTGAACGTGGCAAGTTTGTTAACTTCAGTGAGCCCTAAATTTCTGTATTCTCAAAATAAAGCTTATCTCAAGGGAGGCAATATTGCAGCTGGTCTGCCTGGACCCAGCCAGGTGACTCTGGGCAAGTGATTGCATCTCTCCTCAGCTTCCTAAATTTATGATATGGAGACAATAATTTCATCTATTTCATAGGTTCTGGGTAGATTAAGTGATTAAAGAGCATACAATAGTGCCTGGCATATTGTAACTGATCAATAAATGTCAGCTATTACTGTTATGGTTGTCGTTGTTGTTATTATGATCTCTCTCATAGAGCAATTGAAAATCAAATGAAATAATGTATGCAAAGTAGCCAGCACAGTTCCTAACACCCAGTAAGCATGTACTAAATGAAGAAAATAAAACCAAATGAATGAAATGCCATGTTCTCACCTTTCTCTCATCAAACCTCTGACCATGACCTCAACAGAGAAAACTTTTAAAATGTTAAAACAGGGGTGCCTGGGTGGCTCAGTCGCTTAAGTATGGAACTCTTGATTTTGGCTCATGGTTCCTGAGATGGAGCCCCACATCAGGCTCTGTGCTGGGCACAGGGCATGAAGCCTGCTTAAAATTCTCTCTCTCTCTCTTCCTCTGTCCCTCCCCTGCTCATGCCTATAGGCACATGTACATACTTTCTCTGTCTCTAAAATAAATAAATAAATAAATACATACATACATACATACATACAATGTTAAGTCAGACATATCACAGTTCTTGTAACAGTTCCCAGAGGTCTTCTGGCTTACTCAAAACATAAAATCCTTTAGGTGTCCTATAAGTCCCTAAAGGATCTGGTCCTTCCTCCCTCCCTGACCTTATCACCTACCACTCTATGCTACACTTACCTGCCTCAGCCACACTAGAACTGGGCTGTTCTTTGAACACATCAAACCAACTGCTAGCTCCTACCTTGGCTGTTCTTCTCCCAGGAAGGCTCTTCCCTTGGATATCAGCATAGCTGGCATCCTCCACCTGCTCACACGTTTCCTACCAGTGAGGCCATCCCAGTCCTGCTGTCCCTTTATTCTGCTTCACGTTTCTGCTTAGGACTCTGTTATCTGATATACCTTATATTTTACATGTCTCTTTATCTAGTTCTGTCTTCTTTCACTAGTAGGTAACTTTAGAAACTTTTAATTTGCTAGACATCTCTGTTTAAATCCTTATCAATGATCATTTACAAAAACTGACTACAATCTAGGACTTGAAGCAAAGGTTGACAAATTTCAATTTTTTTCAAAACATGTTTACTGCAGGGGCACCTGGGTGGCTCAGTTGGTTAAGTGTCCAGCTTCAGCTCAGGTCATGATCCCACAGTCTGTGGGCTTGAGCCCCATGTCAGGCTCTGTGCTGACAGCTCAAGAGCCTGGAACCTGCTTCAGATTCTGTGTCTCCCTCTTTCTCTGCCCCTCCCCGACTCATGCTCTGTCTCTGTCTCTCTCAAAAATAAATAAACACTGGGGCGCCTGGGTGGCGCAGTCGGTTAAGTGTCCGACTTCAGCCAGGTCACGATCTCGCGGTCCGTGAGTTCGGCCCCGCGTCGGGCTCTGGGCTGATGGCTCGGAGCCTGGAGCCTGTTTCCGATTCTGTGTCTCCCTCTCTCTCTGCCCCTCCCCCATTCATGCTCTGTCTCTCTCTCTGTCCCAAAAATAAATTTAAAAAGTTGAAAAAAAAAAAATTAAAAAAAAAAATAAATAAATAAATAAAAATAAACATTAAAAAATTTTTAAAAAAACATGTTTACTCCATACAACTTAATTAAATGAAAAGTCAACAATAAAAGACAAGGAAAAAATTGTTATTTACTTGGAAAGTAGAAATTAAGGTGTGTATTACAAGTATTTATAACTAAAAATAATAAAAATATTGCATATCAAAATATAAGGGGACAGCAAAAGTAGTTTTAGAGAAAAATATTTAGCTTTAAATGCTCATATTAAGAATGAATAAATAAGCTGTACATGCAACCTAAAAAGTTAGAAGAAGAAGAAAAACAAACATTAAAAAAAAGGTTTTTTTAATGTTTATTTATTTTTTAACGTTTTTTATTTATTTTTGAGACAGAGAGAGACAGAGCATGAACAGGGGAAGGGCAGAGAGAGAGGGAGACACAGAATCGGAAGCAGGCTCCAGGCTCTGAGCCATCAGCCCAGAGCCCAACGTGGGGCTCGAACTCACGGACCGTGAGATCGTGACCTGAGCTGAAGTCGGACACTTAACCGACTGAGCCACCCAGGCGCCCCAATGTTTATTTATTTTTGAGAGAAAGAGAGCACAAGCGGTTAGGGCAAGTACTTTTTTTTGTAGGTTAAAACTTTTTTTTTAATATGAAATTTATTGTCAAATTGGTTTCCATACAACACCCAGTGCTCATCCCAACAGGTGCAAGTACTTTTAAAAGAGACTTCTTTCAATTCCTCTATTCCATCACTGAATAAAATTTGTTGTATATTTTCATTATTTAAAATAAAATAAAATCACTAGAATAGTCTATGATCAAGTTTCTTTTGCTAGGTTAAAGTAGGAATTTCATAAAATATTTATTGATCCTACCATATGTTAGGCACTAGGCAAAGTGCTCTGCAAACATGAACTTGTTGTATACACCTAGAAGGTTACTCCTGCTTAGAGAAGTAAAGAAACTGGCCCATGGTCACTGTTTCCAAAATATCTGACTTTAAAGATCTGCCTCCTTCTGCCAGACTTGGAAAAAGAAATGGCATACTGAGACATTATTCTTGATAATTATAGAAATTCTCTACTACCTTTCTTACACATAGTTTTGCTTTTTTCACTTAGGTAATTTTCTATGAGGACCTTATCCAAGATGATTTCTTCAATTTTACTGGATACTCTACTGATATACCAAAGCTTTTGTTGAATTTTATATAAACAAATTCTAATTTTGAGAAGCTCAGTTAGCACCCTTTACAGAATACAGTAATTTGTGGTAGGAATTTGGTTTCATATCAAAAGGCATTGGTGGGTTTTTTGTACAAGAGGGAACTTAGGTGACCTTTATGTTTGAACTGTGGAAAGGATGAAAGCATACAGAATTTTTGTTTGACTTCGTGGAATCTTCCAGGTCTTTAAGACTATTCCCATTGTATTCTATTACCTCTTGACCTTTCATACTCAGCCTGGATTTTATCATTAATTATTTAAAGTATTATCTTAATAGCTTATACAACTCCTCTGTCTCTTTGCCAGGGACCCACCCTGCCCGAAAATGCCCCAAAGCTGGAAACCCTAAAAAAGACTTCTGCTGCTATTCTATTCAGGCAGCTACATTCTCAAGGAGGAAAGTTTCCCAATCATACAATGGTCCCTTCTGTAAGTGTATTTTTTTCTAAATTTGCTGGGCACGCAATACTGCTTACCAAACCATTCCTTTCTGGAGCTAAGGTTAGCTGTATTTCTCTCTCTCTCACTCTTTCTCTCTCTGTCTTTTTTTTTTTTTTTCAGAAAATGTCCAGTAGCTTTATTTTTTCTGCTCAAGCCTTTAGTTTGTTTCTTCTCCACTCACCAACAGAAAGAAATTTCTTTCTCCTTTGTGGAAAACATTGAAGCCATTAGACCATCATCAGATTTATGCTTTAAAAAGATCTACTTTCCTATGTTGTTCATTTCCATCCCCAATCAGCCGTTTATATTTGTTTTTGTTTTTAAAGACATATCCCATATCATCCACAGAAGAAAAGTAGTGACCAAAGATGTCTTCTTTCTTTTTTAGGAAGCTATACTACAATTTTTAGTCATGGGGATTACCCCCAGGTCTCAGTGATTCTTCAAAACCCATGTTAAATGGATTAGAAAATATGTACACCAAGTCCCTTAATATTTTATAATTAAGAGCAGCTTGACTGGTAAATCTGGGTACATTCAATTATTTTACTTATTATTGTGTTATAATATTTGGAAAATATTTATTATTTTTCAAGTGTCATTTTTTTGCTAATATGTTTGGTTGTAAGTGTAGGTAAATAAATTTAAGTATTATGATTCACATGGTTCTTTTTATATGATCATATTGAATAGGTCCAAAATAAATTTAGTGGATCTCTATTGCTATAACTGATAAATTCAGTCTTGTGTGGGGACCTACACTGGTCTTATTTCAGAACACCGTTAAAATGGCCTTAGGTAATCATAACAATGGAAATTGTGAAGATCACAATAATTACACACACACACACACACATTTTTTAAAGGTAGACTAAACCATATAGTTTAATTTGTAAGCTGGGGTAGAGAATACATCTTGTGCTTTTCTCTGTGCATCAGAGGGTAATGCAGACAAATATATATAATAGATACACTATACTCAGATGGATGAGTAAAAGGGGCTGTGGGCATTAGTAATGCACCTAGGACTCTGAAACCAGTTGCTTGCAGTCACATCCTGGCTCCCTTACTTCCCAGCTGTGTGACTTTGAGCAAATGATGATATAAACTCTCTGAGCCCCAGGTTCTCAATCACTGACTGTGGAAAATAATTATATCCCCTGCATAGGATTTTTGTGAGCAGTAAGTGAATTCATATAGATAAGTACTCAAAATAGTACTCAACACATTCAGTTAGTATTAGCTATTATCATTCAGAATAGATATGCAAAATGGAGCACTTTTCTTTTAATACTTTTATACTTTTAATACTTTTAATACTTTGCATATACTTTTAATACTTTGCATATTTTCTAAAACTATTACTTCAAAGTGATCTGCATGGGATTGCTCAGTGAGGTTCTTGCTGTGAGCGTTAAATGAATATTAAGGCTCTAGTTCAGTTCCTGATACACAGTAGACAGCAATAAATACTAGTTTTATTTTTTTACTATAAAGCTTATTTATTTTGAGAAGGATAAAGAGCAGTGGGGGAGGGGCAGAGACAAGGAGAGAGAGAGAATCCCAGGCAGGCTCCAGGCTGTCAGCACAGAGTTCAACTTAGGGCTCGAACTCATGAAACCATGAGATCATGACCTGAGCTGAAGTTGGATGCTTAACAAACTAAGCCACCCAGGTGCCTCAATAAATATTAGTTTTCTTTCTCTGTTTTCTCCCTGATCTTTCGTGTCCTTTGCTTCATGTCTCTTTCTGATAACTGCCCTTACTATTATTGTATTGTGAATAATGTTTTGGCATTGGTAACCCCACAACTTTGATCTCAAGATGTCTATTATTCTCTGGATCTTCTATCTTCACTTACAAGAAAACCTTGGCTCTGTAATCAGATAAATCTGAATTTAAATCTTGGCTCTGCCACTTAATCTTAGTCTTTTTTTTTCTCATCTGTAACAAGAGGATAATTTAATCTATTTTACAGGGTTGCTGGGAAGGTTAGGGTGATTATATATTGTGTTCCTATTATGATGCTTGGCACATAGTGGGAGATCAAAATATATTAGTTCCTTCCTTCCATGAACTGATTTCCTTCATTTTGTACTTTTCTGCATTAATTTATTTCTCTAAAGGATTGAAGTAAAACTCTTAATTGACTTTGATTCATCTTTTTCACAGCATTTCAAATTTTCATTTTCCAAAAGGACCTGAGGTAGTGTTGAATCCTCCAGCCTCTTTTAAGAACCGTGCAAGGTCCTATATGAAATACAGAACATTATAAAACATCACTTCTTCCCTCAAAAGAAACCTGTAATTGATTGGTAGTTATAATTTTCATTTCAATTGTTATCTGGGGGCATTAACCATCAAACTTCTCATATATATTGAGTACTGAGGGTGAAGTTCTCAGATCACAAATCTGAGAATTTAAGAAAATAATTTTATTTTTCTGTAACAACTTAGTTCCTATGGCAAAAGTCCCCTCACTAGGAGCATCTCAGGCTGTATCTGCTCTCCTACATTTTTTTTTTTAATTTTTTTTTTCAACATTTTTATTTATTTTTGGGACAGAGAGAGACAGAGCATGAACGGGGGAGGGGCAGAGAGAGAGGGAGACACAGAATCGGAAACAGGCTCCAGGCTCTGAGCCATCAGCCCAGAGCCTGACGCGGGGCTCGAACTCACGGACTGCGAGATCGTGACCTGGCTGAAGTCGGACGCCCAACCGACTGCGCCACCCAGGTGCCCCCCTGCTCTCCTACATTTATACAGCCACCTCTTGCTAGTTAGCTGGCCAAGAATTTGATGTCCTTATTTTCTGGTTGTGCTGCAACACCCTCCCCTTCCCTTCCTTCTTGCCCCTCTTTTTGGCCACAGTGGAACGATCCAGGCTAGCAACCTGGATAGGGGAGATTCGGGGTAAGGGTAATATGGGGGCAAACAGTGAATACTTTGCAGTATCATGCCACTACATAGGGATTTTATCTAGATTTTTAAATATTTCCGTCTCAGCTGGATGTAGGTTTTCTGGAAACCCAAAACACATTTCTAAGACCACAGTTTTCATCATCATATTAAAAGACCTTTTATTAAGCTTTATTTTCTGAAAATACATGTAACTGTAGAATTTTTTGTGTTCAGAGAGTGCACATTGGGCAAGTATACTCAAGGAAGTAACTTAAGCCTCTTCTGTCTTCAACAATCTGGTTCAGGGGTGCTTAGTTAAGCATCCAACTCTTGACGTCAGCTCAGGTCAAGATCTCATAGTTGTGAGATTGAGCCCTATATAGGGCTCTGTCTTGACAGCATGGAGCCTCCTTGGGACTCTCTTTCCCTCTCTCTCTAAAATGAAATGAAATGAAATGAAATGAAATGAAATGAAATGAAATGAAATGAAATGAAATGAAATGAAATAGTAAAGTAAAATAAAATAAAACATTAAAAAAGCCCCCAAAATTAAAAAAAAAATCTAGTTCAGTATAACATTTGATGTTTCAAATTATATGTTCTTTATTCCTAAAGTCTTCTGTGGCCCATAAGAGTGAACTCTGCACTCCCAGGGTTCCAGGTATTTACCTTCTATGGTAGCATTTAACACTCTGTTCACTATATCCCTTATTAGACTACTCGCTGAAGCCCCAGTCAGTGTCTATTTCACTATTGCAACCTAGAGCCTAGACCAGTGCCTGGCTCATAGGAAAGGTACAAAAACTGCTTCGATGAATAAATGAACAAATCCATTGGTACGATTTAAACCTCTTCTCACCTATCCTCAATCTGCAAGAGGAAAGGAATAAGTATAAAAAGTGTTGTAGATGTCTTTTAGTCCAATCATCGACTCAAAGTAAGAATCCTATATATAGAATCTCTACAGATAGTCAGGCTTTTGCTAAAATATTTCCAGAAGAGGGAATATAATTAGCTTTTTCCATTTATGGGTAGTTTGTATTTTTAGAAAGTGCTTTTTTTTTTTTACTGAATCAAAATCTGCCTCTGATCCTATCTGCCTTTTGGAGTTTTGGAGTTTTGCAATTCTATAGTATAATTCCCCAAATTTGTTCAAAAGACACATAATCAAAAAGATTCAAAAGGTGGTAACGACAGTTCATCTTTGATAGAAATTGCAATCAGCTAGAATATTTATTTTTATTCCAATAAAATATACAAGTCTTGCTTTTGAACGAGGGTATTCACAGAAATGTCAGAAATGGAAAGGGACAGAAATACTGGTGGGCATAGCTATCATATTCAAGAAGAGGAAATCACCTTGAGTTTTCATCTTATCTTCAATGTGAGAGAAGCATTGTTTAGGTGATTTACAAGATATATTACATAACACAAGATGTGGGTTCATTTCTGGTTGTTGTGGTATCTTATACTAGAAAATGTTTTACCAAAATTTCTCCATATGCTTTTGATCTGTCCCCACACTGCCACTGCCTCTGCCTCTGCCTCGTTGTCCTTCTCACCTCAAATTCTGTGTTCGAAACCTAAAATTACCTCTTCTTTTTTTTAAGTATTTATTTATTTGTTTATTTATTTATTTTGAGAATGAGAGACATGTGGGGTGGAGGGGGAGAGAGAGAGGGAGAGAGAGAATCCCAAGCAGATTGAGCACTGTCAGCGCTGACAGAGCTTGACTGGAGGCTCTATCCATGAGATCATGACCTGAGATGAAACCAAGAGTCGGACACTTAACCAACTGAGCCACCCAGGTGCACCCCCCCTCTTCTTAGCCAACTACTTCTACCAACTACTCTATCATTGGTGCCATCATTTCCCTGAGGTTAACTTATCCTGCCCACCCTCCGCCCACCCCCATCCTGTCAGCTGCCCAGTTCCACACATTTCTCCTCCACAGTGTTTCTCACATCTACTTCCTCCTGTCCAGCAACACTAACAGGTGGCCTTCACTGTTGTCGTGATTCAACTTCTGTTTCCCTTCTTCACTCCAGCCTCTAAAAGGCATGCCACAGCCATACTAAATTTTTCTCAAATTCTTCTGCTATCAGTTTGTCATCTAATTTAAAATGTACAATGTATTGATGTCCTGCTGCACCAGAGGCTAACCTCCTCTGCCCCCATCTCAAAGTCCTCTCCTCCAACCCTCTAACCCCTGACTCTCAAAGCACACAGCTTTATTTTAGCAACTGCACTTCCCAACCGCCCCCACCCCCAAACCCCAGGTCCTCTCCACTGGGCACCCTCTCTCCCTGCACCTTGCCCACCCACGACCATGCCACATTTGCTTTTGTATTATCTGCTCTTTCCTGTGGGCCAATTCTAAAGCCCACCCTAAGTCCTATTTCTTCCACCCATTTTTGTCCCAGTTATTCTAGGCTCTGTTCATCTCCTTCCTCTTCTTTTATCATTTTTATTGTGAATCATAAACAAAAGTAAATAACACTTATGTGTACAGTTTAACAAATGGTTGTAAAGAGAACACCCTGGTGATCATCACTCAAATGGGAAATAGAATATTGCTAGAACCCTGAGAGCCCGCCCTCTGCTCCCATGCATCCCTTCTCAATCAACCTTACAGTATTAATAGTCTGTACCTCATAATTTAGCACTTACAGTAATTAAGTACCATCTTGCTTTGTCTTGTGGCTTAAGTGTATTGATTATATTCCTCCTACTCAGTTGTAGGCTCCAGAAGGGCAGGGACTACATTGATTATTCTTTAGAATACCCCACAGTGTCACAAGCAGTGCTAAGCAAATAGGAGTATTCAAGAGATACCTGCTCATTGATGAAAGACTAAGAAAAAGCAACACTGAGAACAATTGGTATGTTTATGTCCAAGAGGCAAGGTCGTTATATCTTTCAAACTCATGTGAACCTTTAAAAAACAGCACAGTTCTACTTTGTTAGGTTCTTTTCCCACATATTACACTCCCTGGTTTCAGTTTTCTTTTCCTTTGTATGGCATTAAGCTTTCCTGGAGATTCCTTGGGAATTTCCAGTTTTGTGAAGCACAATGTACCAGAATGGCTTGTCAATGAATACAGGTCCATGACAACACTACAAAACACCAGTAAAAAAACCAAAACCAAAAACTGCTATAATCATGAAACAACCTTTCTCCTCCACTGTACAATTCTCTCACAAAAAAACTTTGCATTGTATCCAAATGTGGTTAGGGTTAAATGCTTTAGCAAATACCAATTCCATATGTTGAAAGTTTTCTCACACAGGACTTGACTTCATGCCAGTAATAGGGAAGAAAAGATAAACATGTAATAAACAAAAGCAAACATAGGAAATACACATTATTTATAATAAATAAAGAAAAGTAAACATAGGAAATACACATTAACCAAAAAAACAAAAAACAAAAAACTCTGAAGTAGCTCTCTGTAAGTAAAAATGTGACTCAGGGAAATTATGCAGTATGAATTACATAAAAGGTGCATAAAGTCTGCCAGTGATGGCACATTGAAAACAGCATGTATATTACAAGTCCCTAATAACTCTAAAATTTGGCCACATCTATGAACCACTGAGCTGTTGGGTTATGTAAGTATTCTTGCATAGGAGAATCTGAGGGTTAGCAGCAGAAGGAAGGAAATCCAGATTTTTGTCTTATCCTAAGAACTTCAATGACTAGGGGAAAATGCATTGTACTAGAGAATTATTTCTGGCTTGGGCTACTTATAATGAAACAGTGGAGATAAACAGGAAGAAATGGGTTTATTTACAACAGTTTACTTCATGCACAGGCCAGGGAAGCATCTACATTAGGGAGGGTGGTAAGCTACTAAAAATAGCATCTGACAATCAGCACCCAATCAGTTATACAATTAAGCTTAACTATCAAACTTCAACTGTCAAACTTCAGCTAGGAAGAGAAGGACAGAAAATCTTTGGAAGAGTCAGCTTTTCATTTATTCAGTTAACAAATATTTGTTGAGCCTCTACTCTGTGCCAGGCCCTGTTGTGGTCACTGGGGATACATCATTGGACAAAACAGATGAATGTCTTTGTTCTCATGGAGCCTACATTCTAGTGAGGATATGCTGATAGCAATTTGTACAGTGTGATATGTCACTTTTATGCATTTCAAAAACAAAAATATGTGTTTTTCTGTGGTGAAACCATAGAAAGCCTGCAAGTAAACACAAGTTTCAAGATACTGGTTAACTCTAAAAAGAAAGAGACAGGGCAATAGGACCAGGAAGGGAAAAACAGGTACCTTCAATGATATTGGTAATAGTAAAATTCTGAGGGTAGGTAATGGATTTACAGTTGTTTATTTTATTATTTTGCTCAATAATTTAAATGTTACATAATTTGTATATATAAAATATTACATAAAATATTGTATCATAATGTTTTTGGTTTTTAAAAAAATTTATTATTATTATTTTTTTTTAACATTTATTTATTTTTGAGACAGAGAGAGACAGAGCATGAATGGGGGAGGGTCAGAGAGAGAGGGAGACACAGAACCGGAAGCAGGCTCCAGGCTCTGAGCCATCAGCCCAGAGCCCGACGCGGGGCTCGAACTTACAGACCGCGAGATCGAAACCTGAGCCGAACTCGGACGCTCAACCGACTGAGCCACCCAGGCGCCCCCAAAATTTTTTTAACATTTATTTATTTTTGAGAGATGGAGAGAGACAAAGAGAGACAGAGTGTGAGCGGGGGAGGGCAGAGAGAAAGGGAGACACAGAATCTAAAACAGGCTCCAGGCTCTGAGCTGTCAGCACAGAGTCCAATGCCAGTCTCAAACCCACCAATGGTGAGATCACGACCTGAGCCAAAGTTCAGTGCTTAACCAACTGAGCCACCCAGGAGCCTCAGGTTTTTGTTTTTAATGAAAGGGTAAATTTTTTTTTTAAAAAGAGCAAGATGGGAGGGCATGGGACAGGGAAGTTAACCCATGCAGTTATAAAATGGCTAAAAAAAACCTTTTATTGTTCCTTTAAATTGCTATTTTATTTCATATAAGGTATAATTGTATTACTTTTATTACTATTCTTAATAGTTTATTCTATTTAGAAAAGCAAGACCTATAATACCAAGTGGGTATATCCTCAATTGAACTGTCTGAAAACAGACCAAAACACCATAGGCTGGGTGGCTTAAACAACAGAAATTTATTTTCTCACAGTTCTGAAGGCTGGAAGTTTGAGATCAAGGTGACAGTGTAGTTGGGTTCTGGTGAGAGTTTTCTTCCTGGCTTGCAGATGGCTGCCTTCTCACTATGTCTTCCCATGGTGACAAAGAGAGTGGGGCAGTGGGGGGGGGGGGGGGAATTGAGAGAGAGAGAGCGCAACATTTCTGGTGTCTCTCTTTGTAAGGGCACTAACACCTTATAATGGCCCACCCTTCATGATCTGATCTAAATCTAATTACCTCCCAAAGACCCCATCTCCAGATACCATCACATTCAGGGTTAGACTTTCAACACATGAATTTTTGGGGGACACAAACATTCAGTCCATAAGGGATGCTGTGCAGAGGGCTTTAGGGAGAGTGTTTTAAAGTTACAAGGCAGTGAAGAATCAGGACTCGTCAGAAGGGAAAACTGACCAGGAATATAGTTGAACTGAGGCTTCAGCCAATCTTATGAAGAGCTGTGGAGTGGGATATCCCTTCAGAGATGTAGTGGATTAAGGAAAGGGGGTACTTAAGGAGAGGGGTTTCATTGGCCCTTGGCTACCCCTGAGGGGCAGAACCCTGAGCAAGACAGTACCCAGGGAGAGAGGCAGTTATGAGCAGTCAGTAACTGATTTTTCCAGCAGCTGGAGGATAAGTGTGTAAGCCCTGAAGAAATGATCTAGAAAGTCACCACTGTGTCTCTTAAATTTTTAGAAGCTAGGACATCGTGATGGTTGAGACAGACTGAAGTTAGAATCTGCACTTTGGGTGGCCCTAAGAAAGTTAGTTGAAATCTCTTAAAAAATTTCCCATCTGTAAAAAGTGGTTGTAGTAATACTAAAACAAGATTATAATAAGGATTATATATTATATAATAAGGATTATATTATATAATAAGGAAAATATGAAATAAATTGTATAGCACCTGGTTCATAATTTCAATAAATGGGAGCTTTTATTATTACTATGTTAATATCTTACATTCCTTCAACAAGATTGGGTATATGCAATTAAACAGGTGTCTCTGATATCACATAATCTGAGAAATTTTCAGTACTATTGATACCAGTGCCTAGGAAATGTTCTGAGTTGTAGTCGCAATTATCAGACAACTGTCTGAGATGGCAAATGGATTTAATCTCAAATCTAAGTAGGAGAAATGGTAGTAGCTACTGAAGAGTGTAGTGTTAGGAAATGTTCTGAGGAGACATCCACTTGCATCAAATGCAACTGGGTGTGAAAGAACTTTGTGCAAGAATAAGTTAATCGAAATTATCTAAATTGAGGAAGACAGATACAAATGATCTTAGAAAATGAGCAAAGTATAAGGAATTGTGATATAATATCAGATGGTCTAACATGCATGCAATTGGCGTCCCAGAAAGGGAGGGGAGAGACAGGGGGACACACAAACATGTTTTTATTGTTGAGAGAGAGAAAGTGTGTGCATATGAGGGGCAGAGGGAGAGAGAGAGAATCTTAAGCAGGCTCCACGCTTAGCACGGAGCCCAACACACGGATTGATCCTACAACCCTGGGATCATGACCTGAGCTGAAATCAAGAATCAGACACTCAGCTAGCTGACTGAGACTCCCAGGTGCCCCAACACACAACCATGTTTGAGGAAAGTGGCCTAAGATTTTTCAAAAACAATGAACTAATACATGTTTATTTTAGGTAATTGGCATATAGGTGTTTGTTATATCAATCTACATTTTTTCTTAGTTTTTAAATGTTCACTATTGAAAAGATCAATGTTTAAGAGAAAAGGTTTGGAATCAGGCTACTTGTGTTTGCGTCTCTGTTCCATAATTGTTAGTCTGTCACCTTAAGCAGGTTTCTTTAGCTGTCTAAGCTCTGCCTACTCATCTGTAAACTGGGTATAATCACATACATATCTTATAGAGAACATTACAAAATAGTAAACGCTACCTTTTTAGCATAGTCCCTGATACCTCTAAGGAACACAATAAATGTACAATTTCTCCTTGTTCTCTTTCCTCCTCCTCATTTTCCTCCTCATCATCTTCCTTCTCCTTCATCACCTAGGAAATACTCAGCAGTGGCCATGCCTATGCCCAAAGACCAAATTCATATCTGATACCAAAAACTATAAGGCTATTCCCAGACCACCATAATTCAACAAAAAGTTGCTTCAAATACATTATAAATGAGGTACTATACATGTGCCATCATCGAGACAGGGTGAGCCAGCACGTACACGGGAGAGACTGGAATAATCAGGTCTGTCCATATCTGAGGACATATCCTCTGGTCAAGCACACCTCTCTACCTAATGTACCACAGGTCTGGAAAATAATTGTCAAGCAGCCCGCCACTCCACGACTAAGCTTTTGTTCTAAAAAGAAAGCAAAATGATTCGAGTAGCCCATCAACAACATTATGGTTTCCAACTTCCTTCGTAACCAAGTTTAGCGGTTAGTTTGCCATTCTGGCAGAACAATACACTAGAATGATGTCCCATTTGGTCAGTCTATACCAACTCTGGGTCCCTCTTTGATGACAGGTGATGCTTTATGCTTCCCCGGTTTTTCTCTACTGCACTATCTGGCATCTGTCCATAGGAGAAAATACGGTTGGTTTTCTTTCATACACAGCTTTAAAATTTTTATACTATTTACTTTCATTTGTTTGCAATTTTTTAGGAAGAGCTAGATGTCTTCTGAAAATCCAGAAAATTTCAATATGATCTCTTTTTTCTCAGATTACTTGTCAAAATGGTAAGGGAGAACAGTTCTAGTTTTTAAGCTTGGAGAACCACTGTGTACAAATGACCCTTGAATAATATGGGCTTGAACTGCGTGGGTCCACTTTTATGTGGGTTTTTTATGGTACAGTACTATAACAGTATTTTCTCTTCCTTATGATTTTCTTAATAACAATTTCTTTTCTCTAGCTTTCTTTTTTTCAAAAAAATTTTTATGTTTATTTTTAAGAGAGAGAGAGCACGAGTGGAGCAGGGGCAGAGAGAGGAGAGACAGAGAATTTGAAGCAGGCTCCAGGCTCCGAGCTGACAGCACAGAACCAGACGTGGGGCTCAAACTCACAAGCTATGAGATCATGACCTGAGCTGGTGTCAGATATGAGATCATGACCTGAGCTGGTGTCAGATATGAGATCATGACCTGAGGTGGTGCCACCCAGGCACCCCTCTCTAGCTTACTTTCTTATAAGAATACAGTATATAATACATGTAACAGAAAATATGTGTTAATCAATGGTTTATGTTATTGGGAAGGCTTCTGGTCAACAGTAGGCTATTTGTAGTTAAGTTTTGGGGGGGTCAAAAGTTCTACATGGAGTTTTTACCAGGTCAGTCCTCTGAACCCCTACATTGTTCAAGGGTTGACTGTATATCCTTTTTAAGTTAGTGTTTATTTCTACCTCAAGTTGTGATGTTTAGACCTGTTTATCAACTCACACATGTTAATGTATTCAGTTAGCAAATATTTTTTACCAGACACCTTTTTTGATGGTGGAGATGCATTAATGAATACATCAAAAACATGGTGAAGATCTTGCCTTTGTTGCGCTGACAGCTTAATGAGAAATAAAGAAACAGGAAAACATCAGCCCCGACATGAGATCAATGGCCTTACAGTGACAGCCTAACCAGCATCCACAAGGCCAAATCCTTGGAACAAATGGAAATATCTATAAAACCTCCTGATGGCTCTTCTCTGATTGAACCCTGGCCGGTACAAGTATTGAGCAGGTTTCCATAGGTGTTCCATTCCTGAGGTGGCAGAAAAGCTCTTGCAAGGCAGGCAGTGAGAGGCACACAGGGAGAAATTATGCTCCTGTGCCAAACTGGCTAACACAGACCCTGGGCGGGTGGCTGCAGCAGCGGCTGAAAGGGGAGGTGATGCTGGAGGGTCTGAAATGGTGTCCAAGTGGCGCCCAGCACAGCATTCCATAATAAGTGTGCTTATTGGACGCTCGGGCTATGCTCAGTGCAGTTAGGGGGGGGATATCAAGGGAAAATTTTGTAATTCTCTATCCCTGCAGAACAATGTCCTCAAATACATGGCATCACGTTTGCTAGGGTTATTGTAACATTCACTTTTTCTCATCAAAGCTTGTTCCTTACCTTAGTCTGGCATGATTTCAGGTTTCAGTTGAACCTCTGTAGTTGGTAAGGAGGCTGATGCTTCTGCTGCTGTAAAAAGTGCAATTTGTCCCCGTGAAGTTGGGAGGAATTGTGAATGTTCTTCGTTTGGTGGTGTGAAACACAGAGTCCATAAAGTCGACAGCATGGGACCTTTGGGAGTCTCAGAAAAGAGGACGGCTTCTTTGAGCTTGGATAGCTTCCTAGTACTTCTCTCCTAAATGCAGGTTGTGACACTTTTCTTGTCTTATAACTCTTACCCCTTTCCCTTTCTTAACTCATGTTTAGCAAGAGGGGAGGATCATTGCAGCTATAACAACATTGTGGCAAAGAAAGGTAGGCTGGACTTGTTACATATTCACAGTGTATGTGCAGTATTTCCAAACTTACTGCTAAGTTTTGTGTGATTATAAATGTTTACAACACAAACCAATGCCTATTGCAAACAGCTATTTATGTACTACTGAATAGAAACTAGGAATGCAGGTCTTTCAATAACTAGCCTTGTGTCTTTGGGTAAATGTAAACTCTCTGGGCTTCGGCTTCTTTTTTTTTTTTTTTTTTTTTACATATAAGTCACTTTGGTTCAATAAATTTTCTTCTCCTTAAATAGGTTTATTATTTAGGCTTGCATTTTGCAGTAAAACTTCCAATCAACAAAGAAGCCCAGAAAGTATCAGGAAAAGCAACATTATGTCAGTTATTATTGTTACTCAGTTTCAAATTCCATTGATATTAATACTTTCATTTAATGGCAGCTTGTGAATGGACTTGTTTATTCTCTTAACAGAGGAAAGAGTAACACCCAAATCCTTATTATACTGAGACATATTGTTTTTAGATTTTCATCACTTAAAAGTGTCAAAAAAATTCCCTTTTGGGAATTTTTGGGCTGTCTAAAAAAAATGAAACAATTCACCTTGATAGTAATAAATCAGCCAAGTGAAGCTTCCACACATCATATTCCTTGAAGAGTATCTTGAAAGAAAGATCAAAACCCTTTTAAAATCCCTGTAGCCTCAAAAGCTCCCATTTTTCTCGGGAAGTTCCCCTGATTCATGGAATTCAAAAAATCTTAAGATTCAGATCTGATGAAAACTGGAAGAAAATCCCCTAACACTTGTGTTTATCAACATTTCAAAAGAACAAAGTTTAAAATCTTAGTGGGTGAGTTGGTCCGGATGTGAGACATTCTGAGACCATCTTCTTTGGCCTGATTGCTATCAGATATAAAAATAAATCCAACCCAGCAGCCAGGAAGGGCTACACTTTTCTGCATAAAAATAAACTGAATAACTTGGTTTAGAGAAATGAACTGAAATAAACTCTCTGACAATAGTGAAACAAAAGAATGAGAAGTAGGGAAGGTGAAGAGGAAAGAAATAAGCTTTTAAACCTTAGAAACAAGAAAAAAGTAAATTTACCACTCAAGCTGTTACCTGTGACACCACTGTGTCATCTGGTCCCCAGTGCTCCAGTAGATATTTTACATACATGACATATTGTGTGCACAAGTGGATAGCTCAGCTTGTGGTTAAGTGCATCCACCTAAGCAGTTCAGGTGTATTGGAATAGACTTTGGCAAATCTGTTTTCATGAAGGTGCTGAAGATCCTCCTGGAAAACAATTTCTCCTAAGGGAGACAGACATTATGTGCTGAATCAAGGCTTGATCATCAGAAGAAGAGGAGAGAGGAGACAGTCTGAGTGTACTCAATACTGTGAGTACTGACTACTGTGTTACTTAGATATCTGCCTTGCCCATGGACCCTTTTTGGTCAGGGAGAAAGAGCCAAGGGAGAGTATGCATGAAAAGAGCTTTTCCACTAAAATTCAACAAAGTATTTGTCATCCTCTGTACAGCGTAACACAAAACGGAGAAGAGAGGTATGCCTGTATTTAGCACAATCCAACAAATAGTTTTAGCACACCGAGGGAGAAGTGAATGACAAGTGACTATAGCCCTCTGGTGAGATGTAGCAGACACGTAAGAAGTAACAGTGGGATCTGTTGGATGTCTCATGATAACTGACTGGAGATGTTCATTTGTGCTCTTAGAAATTCACTATTACTCCCAGAAAGTTTGTAGGCAAAAAGATGAGTGTATTAGTCAGGAGAGGCTAGGTGGTCATAACAAACATGGCACTGATACTTCCAAGCCAATGGTCAGAAGAAGTGCTATACCCTTGCCTAAATGCAAGTGAGCCAGGGGCTATGGAAGAGTGGATAGATCTCTGCCACCATGAATAATGGATGCTATAAAGAGGAAGCAGGTGGAGGCAAGAGCTAATGAAATACACTCGTAATTTGACTTCATTCATTCCCACATACCAATGAGATCAAGGTCGATATACATAATGCTTTTACATAATTCTCATTAGAGAGGAAACAAACTCAGAGAAGTTAAATAACACACAGAGCTGTCCATTTCTCCTTGACTCCAAATATGTTCTTTGTTTGAATTAGTCCATGGGCACCGCAAAGTGATATGCTTTAAAATAACCCCAATCATTTACTGAGTTTCTGTTCCATTCGTTCCTTATTATCTCATTCAGTTTTTTCACAGCAACCCAGTGAAGTAAGGTCGGTATTATTCTCAACAGGCACAGAGAGTTTAAGTAACTTGCTCTATGTCACAAGGTCTGTAGGAGGACTAGCTATGGCTTCAGCCCAGATCTTCTGCCTTCAACTCTAGAGCTATTTCCAAACAATTGCACCCAGAAAGTTAAGAATTTGCCCAAGGTGACACTACTGGGAAGCAGCAGAGTAGAATTTGAAAACAAATCATAAGAGTCCCAGTCTGATTCTCTTTGCATCACAATGTCTCTCTTTAATTAGTGGCACAGATACTTCAACTATACCCATTATCAATGTCATCAATTGCTAGCTGTAAACTTGGTTCCCCACAAACTATTGGTTCATAGGGTGACTGTCACTCTGGAGAATAATAGCTTCTCTCTAATTTAAAACTTTATTTTTCATTTGAATAAGTCATTGGACACCTCTTAAAGCATAGAGTCCTTTAACCTTCACAAGCTGAACACAAATAACTTTTCCGTGAATTGTTTTAGACTCAAAGTCTGTAGAACAGATGCTTAATTGTCACCCATAGGATTTTTTTGAGGCAGAATCTATAAAGAAAACCTCAAGCAATGTCAGTTGACATGAGCTGAGAAAAAAGGAGGTGAAAAGCTATCAGGAAAAGAGAGTTAAAGGAAATGGATATTAAATAATAGATAAGATTGAATACAATTATTTTTTCTAAATGTAAAGGAAAATGTATGTCATGAAAAATGATAGGAAACAGAGCCTATGGTAAAAATTTATTAGAGTGAGGATAGAATCAAAGCAGGAAAGAGAAAACTAGAGAAAGCCAAGAGTCATTTGAATATCAACTATTGTCCAGGTTACTTCTCATGTGGAAAATCCATCCCATTTGCATAGAGTTTGAGACTTATTTCAAGTAGATTCAAGTTTGTTTATCTGCAAGTAGACTGATTTTCACATACAGTCTCTATTAAAAAATAGCCTTTATAACAGGACATGCCTGTAAGATGGCCCACAGCCTCTATCTTCAAATTATTACAAAAACAAAGGATATAAGATTTAGCTTTCACCATTTCCCCTAAAGGGCAAACAAGGGGCTCCAATCACAAAGACCATCAAAATGACCACATTTAAATCCAAAGTTGATGGGTCTCAACTCAGGCTACTCATTAATGGCCAGAGGAACATTAATAAACTCTGCCTTGTGGGCTCACCCACAGTGATTCCGACTTAACTGAAGTAGAGGGGCCCAGGCAACTATATAAAAAAAATTCTTCCTGGGTAATCTGATATCTGAAGTTTTGCCTTCTACTGTCAATTTCTACTGTCAATCCTGTTTACATGCACATTTCTTTGAATAATTAGCCAGCCCACCCAAGCAAACGCAATGTAAGTAAGTCCTAACTCTTGGGAGATTAGCCATATCATGCTTTGAACAGTGGGAGTTATTTTTTAGTTTAGCTTAGTTACTAGTGTATTCTTAACAAATACATGTCATGAGTGGCACTTTAATCGCATTTTTAATATGAGAAACATAACAAGTTAGTGTTAAGCCTTTTACTTTAATGAACACGGTAAAAACCTTCCCCACATCTTATCGTTAAATTTATTTAAAAAAACAATTTTTTTTTAACATTTATTTATTTTTGAGACAGAGAGAGACAGAGCATGAACGGGGGGGGAGGGGGTCAGAGAGAGAGGGAGACACAGAATCTGAAACAGGCTCCAGGCTCTGAGCAGTCAGCACAGAGCCCGACGCGGGGCTCGAACCCACGGACAGTGAGATCGTGACCTGAGCCGAAGTCGGACTCTTAACTGACTGAGCCACCCAGGCGCCCTTCTTATCGTTAAATTTAAAACTTTATTTTTAGCAGTTCTGTCCGTTCACTTCTGTGCCCTTCCTTGAGTGTGGTATGACGCTCGGCATGTCTGCTGTCTTTATTTTTATATTCATCTATTCCTTTGTAATATGGTAATTAGTTTTAAGTGGAAAGCCAATCCCAACTGTGAGAGCTGAACTATTACTACTGGTTAATGTACCACTAGAAGACCAGGCACAGTAAGACAGAAAAAAAGTTATTCTTATGTTTTCTTGTTGGTTTATTATTACCAATAATTAGGAAAACATCGTGCAAAATTTGTCACTTAAGCATAAACAAGAATAGAGATGGAAAAAGAAAGCAAAGAATGTTAAAATAAGAAACTGAGTTTTTGGGGAGCAATCACTAAGCCTAAGTCATTTTATGTCCCAGAAGACTGGGGTTCATCATCCAAATCCTGATCCATTGGTGGAGGGAGAGTCTCTGGAATGCTAGTTATCCTCTGAAATGACAAGTAAAATTGTGTGTGTGTGTGTGTACATGTGCACACGTGCATGCACTTTTCTGGAGACAGGTACTCATCACCTTTACCAAAAGTTTCCGAGTGAGGCATCTACAAATTGGCTTGAAGGAGTATTACCTCCTCAAATCTTCACTTTCTTAGCCATAACCGATATTGATTCTTGTCATTACAGTTGGCCCTTGAACAACACAGGTTTGAACAGTGCAGACCCACCCAAATGCAGATTTAAAAAAAAAAACTTTTTAAGTTTATTCATTTTTGAGAGAGAGAGAGACAGAGCATGAGCAGGGAAGGGGAAGAGAGAGAGAGGGAGACACAGAATCCAAAGCAGACTCCAGGCTCCAAGCAGTCAGCACAGAGCCCAAGGTGGGGCTTGAACCCATGAACCATGAGATCATGACCTGAGCTGAAGTCCAACGCTTAACTGATGGAGCCAGGCAGGTGCCCCTAAATGCAGATTTTTTTTACAGTACAGTATTTGTAAGTGTATTTCCTCTTCCTTATGATTTTCTTCAACAACGTTTTCTTTATTCTAGCTTACTTTATTTTAAGAATATAGCACATAACATAAAATCTGTGAATTAATCAATTATGTTATTGATAAGTCTTCTGACCAAAATAGGCTGTTAGGAGTTAAGTTTTTGAGGTTTCAAAACTTTTTGACCTTGTGTTGGGGGGTGGGTACCCCAAACCCCACATTGTTCGATTCTCAACTGTACTCTTCTTATAGGATCTCTTTACTGCCACAAGCCATAAAAACTTGATGAATTTCTTTAGGGTGTCCTTGCAAGGATTCTTTTTTTTTTTTTAACCTGTTTTATTTTTTATTTTTTTAAATCTACATCCAAATTAGTTAGCATATAGTGCAACAATGATTTCAGGAGTAGATTCCTTAATGCCCCTTACCCATTTAGCCCATCCCCCCTCCCACACCCCCTCCAGTAACCCTCAGTTTGTTCTCCATATTTATGAGTCTTTTCTGTTTTGTCCCCCTCCCTGTTTTTGTATTATTTTTATTTCCCTTCCCTTATGTTCATCTGTTTTGTCTCTTAACGTCCTCATATGAGTGAAGTCATATGATTTTTATCTTTCTCTGAATGACTAATTTCACTTAGCATAATACCCTCCAGTTCCATCCATGTAGTTGCAAATGGCAAGATTTCATTCTTTTTGATTGCCGAGTAATACTCCATTGTATATAGATACCACATCTTCTTTATCCATTCATCCATCAGTGAAAATTTAGGCTCTTTCCATACTTTGGTTGCTATAAACATGGGGGTGCAGGTGTCCCTTTGAAACAGCACACCTGTATCCCGTGGACAAATGCCTAGTAGTGCAATTGCTGGGTCGTAGGGTAGTTCTATTTTTAGTTTTCTGAGGACTCTCCATACTGTTTTCCAGAGTGGCTGCACCAGCTTGCATTGCCACCAACAATGCAAAAGAGATCCTCTTTCTCCGCATTGTCACCAGCATCTGTTGTTGCCTGAGTTGTTCATGTTAGCCATTCTGACAGGTGTAAGGTGGTATCTCATTGTGGGTTTGATTTGTATTTCCCTGACGATGAGTGATGTTGAGCATTTTTTCATGTGTCTGTTGGCCATCTGGATGTCTTCCTTGGAGAAGTCTATTCATGTCTTTCGCCCATTTCTTCACTGGATTATTTGTTTTTTGGGTGTTGAGTTTGATAAGTGCTTTATAGATTTTGGATACTAACCCTTTATCTGATATGTCATTTGCAAACATCTTCCCCCATTCTGTCGTTGGTTGCCTTTTAGTTTTGCTGATTGTTTCCTTCGCTGTGCAGAAGCTATTTATTTTGATGACGTCGCAGTAGTTCACTTTTGCTTTTGTTTCCCTTGCCTCCAGGGACGTGTTGAGTAAGAAGTTGCTGTGGGAAAGATCAAAGAGGTTTTTCCCTGCTCTCCTCAAGGATTTTGGTGGCTTCCTGTCATACATTGAGGTCTTTCATCCATTTTGAATTTATTTTTGTGTCTGGTGTAAGAAAGTGGTCCAGGTTCATTCTTCTGCATGCCGCTGTCCAGTTTCCCGGCACCACTTGCTGAAGAGACTGTGCTTATTCCATTGGATATTCTTTGCTGTTTTGTCAAAGATTAGTTGGCCATATGTTTGTGGGTCCGTTTCTGGGTTCTCTATTCTGTTCCATTGATCTGAGTGTCTGTTCTTGTGCCAGTACCATACTGTCTTGATGATTACAACTTTGTAGTATAGCTTGAAGTCTGGGATTGTGATGCCTCCTGCTTTGGTGTTCTTTTTCAAGATCGCTTTGGCTATTCGGGGTTCCATACAAATTTTAGGATTATTTGTTCCAGCTCTGTGAAGAATGCTGGTGTTATTATGATAGGGATTGCATTGAATATGTAGATTGCTTTGGGTAGTATCGACATTTTAACAATATTTGTTCTTCCTATCCAGGAGCATGGAATCTTTTTCCATTTTTTGGTGTCTTCAATTTCTCTCATAAGCTTTCTATACTTTTCAGTGTATAGATTTTTCACCTCTTTGGTTAGATTTATTCCTAGGTATTTTATGGTTTTTGGTGCAACTGTAAATGGGATCGGTTCCTTGATTTCTCTTTCTGCCACTTCATTGTTGGTGTATAGGAATGCAACCGATTTCTGTGCGTTGATTTTATATCCTGCAACTTTGCTGAATTCATGAATCAGTTCTAGCAGTTTTTTGGTGGAATCTTTTGGGTTTTCCATATAAAGTATCATGTCATCTGTGAAGAGTGAAAATTTGACCTCCTCCTGGCCAATTTGGATGCTTTTTATTTCTTTGTGTTGTCTGATTGCAGAGGCTAAGACTTCCAATACTACGTTGAATAACAGTGGCGAGAGTGGACATCCCTGTCTTGTTTCTGACCTTAGGGGGAAAGCTCTCAGTTTTTCCCCATTGAGGATGATATTAGTGTTGGGTCGTTCATATATGGCTTTTATGATCTCGAGGTATGCTCCTTCTATCCCTACTTTCTTGAGGGTTTTTATCAAGAAAGGATGCTGTATTTTGTCAAATGCTTTCTCTGCATCTATTGAGAGGATCCTATGGTTCTTGTCCTTTCTTTTATTGATGTGATGAGTCACGTTAATTGTTTTGCGGATATTGAACCAGCCCTGCATCCCAGGTATAAATCCTGCTTGGTCGTGGTGAATAATTTTTTTAATGTATTGTTGGATCTGTTTGGCTAATATCTTGTTGAGGACTTTTGCATCCATGTTCATCAGGGAAATTGGTCTCTAGTTCTCCTTTTTAGTGGGGTCTCTGTCTGGTTTTGGAATCAAGGTAATGCTGGCTTCCTAGAAACAGGTTGGAAGTTTTCCTTCCATTTCTATTTTTTGGAACACTTCAAGAGAATAGGTGTTAACTCTTCCTTAAATGTTTGGTAGAATTCCCCTGGAAAGCCATCTGGCCCTGGACTCTTGTTTTTTTTTTTTTGCAGATTTTTGATTACTAATTTGATTTCCTTACTGGTTATGGGTCTGTTCAAATTTTCTATTTCTTCCTGTTTCAGTTTTGGTAGTGTATATGTTTCTAGGGATTTGTCCATTTCTTCAGGATTCCCCATTTTATTGCCATATAATTGCTCATAATATTCTCTTATTATTGTTTTTATTTCTGCTGTGTTGGTTGTGATCTCTCTTTCATTCTTGATTTTATTTATTTGTGTCCTTTCCTTTTTCTTTCTGATCAAACTGGCTAAGGGTTTATCAATTTTGTTAATTCTTTCAAAGAACCAGCTTCTGGTTTCATTGATCTGTTCTACTGTGTTTGGTTTGTTTGGGTTTTTTTGTTTGTTTGTTTTGATAGCATTAATTTCTGCTCTAGGCTTTATTATATCCTGTTCTGCTGGCTTTGGGTTTTATTTGCTGTTCTTCTTCCAGCTCCTTAAGGTGTAAGGCTAGGTTGTGTGTCAGATCTTTCTTCCTTCTTTAGGAAAGCCTTCTTTAGGAAGGCTATATACTTTCCTCTTATGACCGCCTTTGAGGCGTCCCAGAGGTTTTGGGTTGTGATGTTATCATATTCATTGGCTTCCATATACTTTTTAATTTCCTCTTTAATTTCTTGATTAGTCCATTCATTCTTTAGTAAGATATTCTCCAGTCTCCAAGTATTTGTTACCTTTCCAAATTTTTTCTTGTGGTTGATTTTGAGTTTCATAGCATTGTGGTCTGAAAATATGCACGGTATGATCTCGATCTTTTTGCACTGACTTAGGGCTGATATGTGTCCCATATATGGTCTATTCTGGAGAATGTTCCATGTGCACTGCAGAACAATGTATATTCTGCTGCTTTAGGATGAAATGTTCTGAACATATCTGTTAAGTCCATCTGGTCCAGTGTGTCATTCAAAGCCATTGTTTCCTTGTTGATTTTTTGATTAGATGATCTGTCCATTGTTGTGAGTGGGGTGTTGAAGTCTCCTACTATTATGGTATTACTAGCGATGAGTTTCTTTTTTTTTTTTTTTTTTTTTTAATTTTTTTTTTTAACGTTTATTTATTTTTGAGACAGAGAGAGACAGAGCATGAACGGGGGAGGGGCAGAGAGAGAGGGAGACACAGAACTGGAAGCAGGCTCCAGGCTCTGAGCCATCAGCCCAGAGCCCGACGCGGGGCTCGAACTCACGGTCCGTGAGATCGTGACCTGAGCTGAAGTCGGACGCTCAACCGACTGAGCCACCCAGGCGCCCCACGATGAGTTTCTTTATGTTTGCGATTAATTGATTTATATATTTGGGTGTTGCCACATTTGGTGCATAAATGTTTACAATTGGTAGGTCTTCTTGGTCGATATACCTGTGGATTATGATATAATGCCCTTCTGCATCTCTTGATGCAGTCTTTCTTTTAAAGTCTAGATTGTCTGATAGAAGTATGGCTCCTCTGGCTCTCTTTTGTTGACCATTAGCATGATAGATGGTTCTCCATTGCTTTATTTTCAATCTGAAGGTGTCTTTAGGTCTAAAGTGCGTTTCTTATAAACAGCATATACATGGATCTTGTTTTCTTATCCATTCTGTTACCCTAGGTTTTTTGATTGGAGCAGTGAGTCCATTGACATTTAGAGTGAGTACTGAAAGGTATGAATTTATTGTCATTATGATGCTTGTAGAGTTGGAGTTTCTGGTGGTGTTTTCTGGTCCTTTCTAATCTTTGTTGCTTTTGGTATTTGTTTATTTCTCTCTCTCTCTCTCTCTCTATATATATATGTATATATATCTTAAGGGGGACTCTGAGGGGAGAAAAGAGGAATATAAATATATATATACATATATATGTATATATATATGTATTTATATACATGTATGTTATATACATATATATATACGTATATATATATGTATATATGTATATATATATATATATATACGTATATATATATGTATATATGTATATATATATGTATTTATATTCATCTTTTCTCCCCTCAGAGTCCCCCTTAAGATTTCTTGCAGGGCTGGTTTAGTGGTCACAAACTCCTTTAATTTTTGTTTGGGAAGCTTTTTATCTTTCCTTCTATTTTGAATGAACTCCTTGCTGGATAAAGAATCCTTGGCTGCATATATTTCTGATTCAGCACATTGAATATATCCCGCCACTCCTTTCTGGCCTGCCAAGTTTCTGTGGATAGGTCTGCTGCAAACCTGATCTGTCTTCCCTTGTAGGTTAGGGACTTTTTTTTCCCTTGCTGCTTTCATGATTCTCTCCTTGCCTGAGCATTTTGTGAATTTGACTATGATATGCCTTGTTGATGGTCAGTTTTTGTTGAATCTAATGGGGGTGCTCTGTGCTTCCTGGATTTTGATGTCTGTGTCTCTCCCCAGGTTAGGAAAGTTTTCCGCTATGATTTGCTCACATAACACTTCTACCCCTATTTCTCTCTCTTCCTCTCTGGGACCCCTATGATTCTGATGTTATTTCTTTTTAATGAGTCACTGATTTGTCTAATTTTTAAATGGTGCTCTTTTGCCTTAATCTCCCTCTTTTTTTCTGCTTTGTTATTCTCTGTAAGTTTGTCCTCTATATTGCTGATTGTCTGTTCTGCCTCATCCATCCTTGCCGCCACTGCATCCATCCATGATTGCTGCTCAGTTATAGCATTTTTAATTTCATTCTGGCTATTTTTTACTTCTTTTATCTCTGCAGAAAGGGATTCTAATCTATGTTCGACTCTAGCTAGTATTCTTATTATCGTGATTCTAAATTCTGGTTCAGACATCTTGCTTCTATCTGTGTTGGTTAAATCCCTGGCTGTTGTTTCTTCGTGCTCTTTCTTCTGGAGTGAATTCCTTTGTTTTGTCATTTTGAAGGGAGAAAAGGTATTAATGAGGTAGAAAAATTAAAACTAAAAAAATTAAAATTAAAAAAATATTAAAATTAAAAAATTAAAAATACACACACAAAAAAGTCTAATAAATGATGTTAGATCCTAGGTGCATTTTGGTCTGAAAGTGGTTTGACAGATTAGAGAAAAAATAAGGGGGGAGGAAGGGAATCATATGAGAATTTGAAAAAGATGAATACATTGAAGTAGACTAAAATGAGATGATGGGAGTAAAATAGAATTTGAAAAAATATATACAAAAGTAAAGAATACAGTAGGAAAAAATTAAAAATATTTTTAATAAAAATTAAAAATAAAAATGAATTTTTTTTCTTTCTGTATTCAAGAAAAAGAAAAGAAGGGAAAAAGAGAAAAAAAAGAAATCATTTAAAAATTTGAAAAAGTGAATACACTGTAGTAGCCTAAAATAAAATGATGGGAGTAAAATAGAATTTGAAAAAATTTACATAAATCAAAAAATATAGGAAAAAAAGAAAAATATTTTTAATAGAAATTGAAAGTATTCTGCATTCAAGAAAAAGAAAAGACACAAAAAAGAGAAAAAAGAAAAATAAAAAAGAAAACAAGGAAATCGTTTGAATATTTGAAAAGGTGAATACACTGAAGTAGACTAAAATAGAATGATTGAAGATAGAAATTGAAAAAAGTTAAACAAAAGTAAAAAAATATAGTAAAAAATTGAAAGAAAATCTTTGTAATAAAAATTGAAAATAAAAATGAATTTTTTTCTCTTTCTGTATTCAAGAAAAAGAATAGTGTAAAAGAGAAAAAATAATAGAAAACTGAATAGATGGATCTGCTAACAGATTGAAATAGGACTGAAATTATTTCTTTTTCCCCTAGAAGCCAGACTATGTAGCACTTTATAGTCCATAAACTAAGTAGGTGAGTAGGTGGTGAGACTTGTGTTCTTGAAGAGGGAGGTTGGCCCAGTTGGGCGGGGCTCAGTGTAACAGCTCCGTTCTCCACTAGTTGGCACTGCCAGCCTACTGGGGTGGGTTGTTTTGGCGCTCGTAGGTGCATATGCGCATGCATGGGAGTGGTGAAAATGGCATCACCCAGTATTGGAACTCTGTTCTCCTGGATCAGTAATCGCGCACCTGATCTCTGTCTTCAGCTTTCATCCACTCCCCGCTTTTTCACTCTCCATGATCAGGCCCCAGGCAGTAACTCTCTCCGAGTTTTGTCTCAGATGTGGCTGTTTTCCCCGGCTCCTTACTTCTGAAGGACTGTGGCTTTGACTTGTTCTGCCCCTCTGTGGGAGGGTCTCACCGAGCAATGGCTAAACGAGCAATGGCCGAATGTCAGCTGCACCCAGGAACGCTTGCTGGACCCTGCTGCTGCTGGTGCCCCAAGACTGCGGCCAGGTGCCAGACCACCCCAGAAAAAGTTCACAAGATATGTAGCAGCAGTGTTCCAGGGACTATGGAAAATCTGGCACATGTCTGGCACCAGCCTTCACCCTTAAGGACCTTATTCCAGCACCAGTGAATGTGGCTGTTTTCTGGGGTCTGCTGGGACCAGATGGCTTCAACAGTGTCTACCAAATGTCCTTCCGGCAGTGGAACTGCTTTTCCCCGTGTGGCCTGACAACTTCCTGGATCCCACTCTGTTCCTGGAGATTCGCCCTTCCCATCAGAGCAGCGTCAGGTATCTAGCTGCGGAGTTGCCAACTGTGGTCCCCTTGTTTACAGTTTAATGGAATGTAAACCCTCTCCTTTCTTCTTTCTCCCTTTTTAGTTTAGTCCCTGCGGCTGTTTCCAATTTTCCACTTTCTCTCCAGCTGCTTTTGGGGAGGGGTGCTTTTCCCTTATTCTCTCATGCCCTGGTCTCCATCCTCTCCGCCTGCAAAGGTGGCTCCCTGCCTGACACCGGCTTCTCTCTCCCCAAGTTCACCTCTCCGCACCACATACCTGCTGAATTCTGTGGTTCAGGTTGTGCAGATTGTTGTGTTAATCCTCCAATCAGTTTTCTAGATGTGTAGGATGGTTTAGTGTTGGTCTGGTTTTATTTCATGGACTCGAGACACACAAAAGACTTCCATGCTCTTCCGCCATCTTGGCTCCTCCCCCAACGATTCTTAATTAATTGGTACTGGAATCAGGCCTGCTTCTTATGAAGGAAGATCACTAGAGTCAGGAACATTAATCACTTGATTATTTCCTGAATAATTACTGCACCTTCTCTTCCTTTTCCACTAATCCTGCCTCTGGTAATACTTTTTTCATCTTTTTGCTCTTACTTTGTCTTTCATGGCACAATCCTCTTCTGATTGTCCTCTTACCTCTCTGTTTACACATTTTCATCTTTTTAAAATAAACTTCGCATCTTCTAAATACCACTAAAATGTTTTATGCTTAAGTCTCATCTCTCACTACTCCACACACCTTTTTATGTTGCGATTTTTTAGATTTTCTGTGTTCCTACTTTACTGGAAGAATCATCTCTTTTTTGAAAATTACTTACAATTCCTCTTCTCTTTTCATCCTGTCAGAATCCTTGAAGAGCACTTAGGGAGACCCTGACTACCCTGCATGAACAGGGATCAATCAGTACTGAAATACTGGAACTCCACTGAATCAGCACCCCAAGATCAAGAATTGCATGTTCTCCTGGCTGAGCCATCCAGGTGTTCTTCCTTAGTTTCTTATCCATAAACTATATCTTACATCTACCACCAGATTGCAAGCTTGATCTGTAGTAGCAATGAGGAACTGCCAGGTGATAAAATAACTTTCGCACTGATTTTAATATTGTAGTAATAACTCTCACTAATTTGAACATTCATCAACTTTTTATTTTGCTGCTTTTTTTTTTTTTTTTTTTTTGGTATGTGCCAGACTCATAGGTTTTCTATAAAAGGTGAATGACAGAATTTTGATGCCCCAGGAACATTTCCCAGAGACACCCAATAAGGGTTATTTTAGGAACCATGATATTACTGACCAAAGTAAGATATTTAATTACTCAACATGTTTACAATATATAGAAAATCCATACCTCTATTATCAGTAATTGACAGAAAAAAAGGGAGAAATGACTTTGAAGTCTAAGTGATATGAAAACAGCATAAAGTAGTCTCTTAAGAAGTCAAGGGGCCTGCCATATATATATACATATGTACATATATACACATGTACATATATATACATGTATATACACATATATACATGTATATATATACACAGATATATATACATGTATACACACATACACACACACACACACACACACTCATTAGTGCCCAACACCCATTTCTTTCCTTGAAGAAATCATGATTTCTTCAAATATAAAAATTCTACACATTTTTTCATGCTCTAAGCCATGCATAGGGAAATTAGCACAGAATAGAATCTCAGAGTCATCATAAAACAAAAAACTCCTTTTTATGCTGTGTTTTTTAAACTTTTATGTGTTCCTACTTGACTAAAAGAATCATCTGTTTTTGAAAATTAGTTACAATTCCTCTTCTCTTTTCTTCCTGTTAAAATCCTCAAAGAGCACTTGGGGAGATCCTGACTACCCCTCATGAACAGGGATCAGTCAGTACTGAATCACTGGAACTCCATTAAATTGTACAAAATAACTCAGAAATTATAAGCCTAGAATAGAGCTATGGGTGCTCAGCCCTTAGTGACAGACTGATTACTGCCTTCACGTTTGTGGAATAGAGCCACAGCCTATTCCTACAAATACCCAACAATTTAAATAATTAAGCCTATGAGCTTTTTTGTGAAAGTTTGTCCCATAAGGCCTTTTCATAAGCATCAGCAAATCTGTTAAAAATCTATGGTTCTGCTTCTTGTTCTGTTGTTATAGCAACCATCATACCTAGGCATATACAAAAAAAAAAAAATGACCACCACCTAACCAATAACATCAAATTGTCATGACAATTTCTGTATTAAATACAAATCAATTTCTAACTGCTGAAGCATAAAATTAAGATAAAATCATGCTTTTCCATTTCTTTTAGCAAATAGGATAATGGTGATGGTGGTGGTGTTGGTGGTAGGTTACGGGATTGAAAGGGGGTAATTGGAAGAGAGACAAAAACATTAGACATTTATGAAAATGAGTTTAATCATACAAAAGTTAAAATTCAGTGTTAACTGACACTGTCCAAATATTGAAATACTGCTCATTGTAAAGTGGCCAGCCTATATGCAAGTATAAAATACCAGATCCATGTTTTACCCATCTAATAAAAAAGCTAACCTCTTACATTAATCTTTTGGTTTGAAAGAGATGTTTATAAAATATCCCTTGTGGTTGTTCTGATGAGTTGTTGCACCAGAGTTAGGAGAATCTTAACATAGAGCCCTACGGTTCTACAGCAAAATCATGCCATCAACAGGGGAAATTGTACATCATTCAGAAAACAGCTCTAAGCATGTTACCAGACACACTAGAGACAGAGGATCTGACCATGAAGTAACAAGTAACCAGGTAGCCAGAACTGCTTGTCACAAGTTGAATTTTGTCAAAACCACCAAGTCAAAATATCAAGTGGACCCAGCAACAATTCACTGTAAGATAGAAATAGACCATCTGGAAGCAGCCATGAGAATGGGTCGGGGCACAACTAAGTACATGACTAAGTGTCCCACAGCCTTATATTACTAAACACTGTTGCGTGGGCCTTAATCTTACATCTATAGCCACAGTAGGTGGAGGGATAAGATATTCCCTTTATGGATATGTTGGCTCAACATGTGGGTATGAGCTAAAAAAGGACTATGGAAGCCCTAGGTCCTATTAAGGGGTGGCCCTAACATTCAGCAACCAGGGGAAACCCTCCCACTGGGCATAGCTTTGTGAAGTGCATACTTTTCTTTGTGTAGAAGTGGCCCCAAATAAGAGTACACATAGACTCATGGATAATGGTGAATTGCTTTGCTGCATATTTAACGGCCTGGAAAAAGAAATATTTGAAAATCAGGAATAAGGAAGTCTGGAGGAGAAGCATGTGGATATCCTAAGGAAGTGAGTATGAAATCTGAAGATCTTTTTATCACATATTAGCATCTAACAGATATTACCTGTTACAGAAGAGGCACTAAATGACCAAGGAGACTGAACGATTCAGTCAGTTGGCATCATCCAGCCTGTCAACTGCCACTCCTAGGCTAACGCAATGGACATGTGAATGGAGTAGACATGTTGACAGTGATGAAGGCCTATGTGCAGGGCTTAGGTGGCTCCCATTCAGTAGCTGATCTAAGTAGTATTGCTGTCAAATGTCCAACTTTCCAGCAACTGTGCCCCATATTCAGCCCCATCCCTTGAAGAGACCAGTCAGCCACTTGGAATCAACTTGGAAGCAAGGATCAGTTGAAAGACCATAAAGTCTCCCTTAGGAACTCATCACAGGACCAAACTATGACACTGGGTTTATACTTAGAAGTTTTGATTTCCACTTGATAGTCAGATGTTAGAGACATTTATTTTAATCTTCCCTATTAAAAATTAATATTTAGCCTGATAGTCTTCACCAAATAAAATGTTGCTGAGTCTCTCTCACTAAAATGGAAACTGTCCAAATTGAAATCAGTCATCAATCAATTCCCAGCATGATTAACCCATTTTGGTTAGATCTGGGTATTAATGAGACCAAAGTTGGAAGTCATTAACCTTTTTTAAAATTTTATTTTAAGAAGGCATATTTTATTCTTAGATTATCTGTGCAGCAGAAGCTATCTGATACAGGCCATCCATCTGCATCTTGCCATTCAGTCAAATTGATACAGTAGATAGAACACTTTTGTACTTCCTTCTTCTAAGCCCTTGGTTATGGAACTTCTTAGTGTTATTCTTTGGTGATCCCTATTTCTGATGTGAACTCAGACTAGATCAGTGGCTACTACTCTTAAGTTTAGCTTGTATAATATCATTATACTATGATAGAACCATGCCTTAGATGTATAGAGCACTGAAAAGGTTTGGTTGAATAAATTAAGATGAATGAATAATTTTATAAAACAGGAGTCTTTATTTAATAGGAGCCTCAGGAAATATTTTTAAATCATCTACATCCCCTATCTTCCACACTGAATCAATTATTCTTGTACCTCTTGAATATGTCCATCTGGTGCTTGCTTCAGCAGCACATATACTAAAAATTGATTATGTCCATCTATACTTCATCCATTTCTCTCCAGTTCTGCAGCTACTACCCTGATCTATATCACTATCATCTATTGCTCATGATACTGCTAATTACTCTTATGTCCCCTCCAATGTATCCTCTGCAGGGCTGTTAAATGATATTAAAGTGAATATGTGATCATCTCATACCCCTGTTTAAAACACTTTAATCGTTGCTCATTGTTATTAGGATAAAGACCTAAATACTCACAAAACCTTTGAGATCCTCCAGACATCTGCCTACCACTCTGGCAATTGTGTTTCTAGAGTTCTATTAGGAGCAGTGATGTGGAAAGTGAGGCCAAGAGACTTTTTTAGAAGATGTGATAAAACAGCAAACATATTGCCTTTCTTATTTATGTGGGGCAGTTTGGGGAGCTGACAGCACCCTTAGGATGACACTGCTTTCCAGCCTCACTTCCTTCCATTCCTCCTTGTTCCGTGTTCTATCTTTGCTAGCTTTCTTTTAATTCTTTGAATGTCTCAATCTCCTTTCATCTGGGGGCCTTTTTATTTGTTGCTTTTTCTACCTAGAGCATTATCATTGCTCTAAACGCTATAATCTTTCAGTTCTCAGTTTAAATGTCAATTTTTCAGGAAAAGCTTCCTTGGACTAGGGAGGTTTACCACCCCCACCCCCATCATAAGCTCCATTTTTCAAACATGGAGCCTAATCCCTCCCATTAGACTACAGCTTTGGGGAGGCAGGGGCAATGTTTGTCTTGTTCACTGCAGTATTCCTAGTGCCCAGCTCAGGACCTGATTTACTCCACTCATGATTTAATATGTAAACATTAAACAACACGCTACTGCACAAACAATAGGTCAAATAAGAAATCAACTGGCAAATCAAAATATGTCTCAAAACAAAAGAAAAAGAAAACAATATTCTAAAACCTATGGAATGAAGCAAAAGCAGATGTCAGTGTGAAATTTATGCTATAAATGTTTGTATTAAGAAAAAAGTTCAAGTCAACAACTTAAAATTACACCATAAAGAACTAGAAAAAGAAGACACTTAGCTGAAATTTAGTAGAGAAAGGAAATAACAAAGAAAAATCAGAAATAAATAAAATAGAGACCAGAATAAACAATAGCACAACACTGAGTGTAATGACCAGTTTTTCCAAAAAAAGTAAACAAATTGGCGATTCTTTACATTAACTAAGAAAAAAAGAGAACAGTCAAAAACCAAAATGAGAAATGGAAGAGAAAATAATACGATAGATAGCCACAGAAATGCAGTGTGATGACAGATTACTATAAATACTTATATGCTGACAAATCAGATAGCTTAGAAAAAAACCATATAATTCCTAAAAACACAAAGTTGCCACGATTTAATCATGAATCTTGAATCTAAGAAATATGAAATCTTCTTTGACCACTGACAAAAATGAGAGTTGAATTAGGAATAAAAAATCTTCCAGCACAGAAAAGCCCAAGACCACATGGTTTCTTTGGTGAATTCTACCAAACATTTAACAAAATAATTAATGACAATCTTTATCAAAATCTTACAAATAATGGAATAGAAGGAATACATTCAAAATCATCCACAAAGCTAGTACTACCCTAATACCAAAGCAGGAGAAAAACAGTACAAGAACAAAAAATCTAGTTTGTTTGATATAAGTATGGCTACTCCAAATTTCTTTTGACATCCATTTGAATGATAAATGTTTCTTCCTCCCCTCACTTTCAGTCTGCAGGTGTCTTTAGGTCTAAAATGAGTCTCTTGTAGGCAGAATATAAACTGGTCTTGGTTTTGGTTTTTGTTTTTGTTGTTGTTGTTTATCCATTCTGACACCCTATGTCTTTTGATTGGAATGCTTAGTCCATTTACATTCAAAATGATTATTGATAGATATGTATTTATTGCCATTTTATTACCTATTTTGTTGTCATTTGGAGTTTTTCTTTGAACCTTTCTTGGCTTTGTCACTTTTGGTCTCTCTTTTGCACTCAAAGAGTCCCCTTTAATATTTCTTTCAGGGCTGGTTTTGTGGTCATGAACTCCCTTAGTGTTTGTTTGTCTGGGAAACTCTTTATTTCTCCTTCTATTCTGAAAGGCAGCCTTGCTGGATAGAGTATTCTTGGCTGCAGATTTTTCCCATTCAGCACTTTGAATATATCATGCCACTCCTTTCTGGCTTGCCAAGTTTCTGTTGAGAAATATCCAACTAGCCTTATGGGTATTCCCTTGTAAGTTAGAGTTCTTTTGTCTTTCTGCTTTTAAGATCCTTCCTTTATCACTATATTTTGCAAAGTTAATTACAAAATATCTTAGGGTTGGCCTGCTTTTGTTGATTTTGATGGGAATTCTCTATACCTCCAGGATCTGGATGTTTGTTTCCTTCTCCAGATTAGGGAAGTTCTCTGCTATTATTCCTTGAAATAAATTTTCTGCCCTCTTTTCTCTTTCTTCTTCTTCAGGGATTCCTATAATATGAATATTATTATGTTTGATGGAGTAACTGAATTCCCTAAATCTATTCTTATGTTGCATAATTTTTCTTTTTTTCTTTTGTTCAGCTTTATTATTTTGTCTTCTAGATCACTAATTCATTCCTCTGCTTCTTTCAGCCTGCTCTCCATTGCATCAAGCCTTTTTCCTATCTCATTTGTTGTTTTCTTCATCTCTGATTGATTCTTTTCTAACTCTTATTTCTGCGGTAAGGGTCTCACTGTTAGCTTCTATTCCTTTCTCAAGCCCAGTGAGTATCCTTATGAGTATTCCTTTAAATTCTCCATTAAGCATGTTTTTTATATCTGTTTTGCTTTGATCTCTGGCTGTGGCCTTATCTAGTTCTTTCATTCGGGATAAATTTCTCCATCTTAGCATTTTGTCTAAGTCTCTGTGCCTTCTGTATATTAGAAAAGCCAGTTATGTCTCCTGCTCCTGAGAGTAATGGCCTTATGAAGAAGAGGGCATGTTCTGCCCAGGGCCTGGTGCTTCAGGAAGAGTCTCTGGTATGTGCTGCCTGTGCTCTGCTGTTGTGTTTTGGCTACTCTATCCTTCAGGCCAGTCTCTGCAGAGAGAGGCTCTCTGTGCCTGCTGTGAGTAGTGTTTGGTCCCTGGCCTGAATGTGGTGAGTTTTAACTAGTTGTGCTCTTGTCTGCTTGTGAAAGGAGACCTGACACCAACTCCACCAGAATTGAGGCCCTGAAGAACTCTCTGGTTGGGAGAAGTGGTGTTGACAGGGGTTTGTGCCAGTCTTCTGGGGGAAGGGCCTGCAACATGGGGACTGAGTGTGGGTGTAGGGGTGCTAGGACTTGATGTAAACAAGGTAGGCAGCCAGTGATGGCACTGAGATGCTTCCTTCAGGTGGCTCTGTATTTATTATAAGGTGCAGAGGAGGGAAAAGATGAAAGTGGAGTAGGAGGACCCTGGGCTTATCTCATCCCACGAATACGACTAGATAACTATCAGATCATCCTAAATACCCCAGAAATTGGCCTGAAGAACACACTCCACAACTGGAGGGAGAGAAGAGGCCCCATAGAAGAAGGTAGGAAGCGCAGACATGGTTTGGGGGAGAAATGGATCACAGATCGTGGGTGCTGCGGGGGGTCAGGGGGAGCCATGGTCACAGAGAAGAGCAAATGAGAGAGGAGCACACAGGAGAACACATAAGGAGAACATTTCTCCAAAGCCATTGGGTAGGAAAATGAGAGGGGCTGAATCTTATGAGTTCTTGCAATCAAAGCCTGGAGTTTTAAAAGTCCGCAGGCTTGGCTGGGATAGAGACTGAAGGGCACTGTGCTGCTCCTGGAGAGAAAGCAGGCAAACCACGCTGGGGCAGACAGGATGGAAACAGTGACCTGAGGAATGCCTGCGGCGCACTGTGGGGAGATTATTCGCTGGTCTTGGAAAGCATCCCTGGAAGGCAACATTCATGGAGATGCCTCTCCCGTAATAGTGGAGGTGGCTGGTGCCATTTCCCTTCCCCACCCCTCACCATAAACACTGAGCCAGTGGCAGGAGGCAATACAATGCCAACACTGGCTGCCAGAATGCTTATAGGAAGCTCCACCCGACTGTGCTCTGGTGGGACTGCCCTTCTCAGTCAAGCTTGACTCAGTCCCAGTGTGGTGCCCCCCATGACCCCAGAAGACCAGTTCAGGCCCCTGCTCACACCACTGGAGTGTTAAAGGGCAGCAGGCTTGGCTGGGATAGAGCCCAGAGGACATGGTGCTGCTCTTGGAAAGAAGGCAGGCAGATAACCCAGGGGTAGAACAGTGTTGAAACAGCAATCTGAAAAATTCCTTGGCCACACAGGACAGAGATTATTTGCTTCTAGGAGCTCTGCCCTGAGAGGCAGTGTTCTGGCTGGCACCATTCCCACCCATGCTTGTTGAATGAATGAATTGCATTGCAGTTGGAAGAGACTTTATCGATCTTGAAATTGTGTCACAGGGTGGTTGCTTGTATTGCTCATGGCCTTGTAGCTAATTAATAGCAATATCAGAACTGGAATACTATAAAGAACACTGATTCTGGGCACAGAATCTTTCCAACCACTTCCTCATCAATGGATGAGACCAAAGTTTTTACTTCAGGGTCTCAAACAATTTCTCCAAGTTTCATCCTTACTTTCACTTCCTGCTGGTCTTAATGTTGTTGATTGTTTTCTGCTGGTCTGAGGCTAGTTCTGTCCCCTCCTTTTCAGAATGACTCTTCATTTGGATTTTCTGGTTTGTTCTAGAATCTAGATGTGGCCTCCATATGTCCTTTCAGTGTCTTTTATTATACATTCTGTGACTTTTCAAATAGTCTGTATCACCCCTCACACCTATGCCTAGCTCCAGGTCCTTACAAAGTACCCCAGGTTCTGCTTCATGTTCTAAATTGTATATTGATGGCTTAGTCTTGCTTACTGAATCCAGGTTACATGAGATTTCATTTGAACAATCCTATACTACTTTATAGGCTTATTGTACTATTAAAGTCCCTACCATCCTATATCCCTCGACTCAGTATTTTTACCTCTACAGAGTAACATTGAATATATACAGAGGGATTTCTTCCTGTGTGCTCAGGTTTGCATGTATTAATTCATTTAATCCCCCCATAGCTATAGGAAATAGGTTCCATTAAGGTAGCTTGTCTGAAGTCACACAGTGCTTAGTGATGGAGTCGAGTTTAAATCCACAAGCTTTGCCTCCAGAGTCTGTATTCTCAGCCACTACCCTGTACTGCCTCTAAGTGGAAATGGCTGTTCCACATGCACTAGTAGAAACTGAGAAAACAGATAAAAAATGACATCCTCGGGGCGCCTGGGTGGCTCAGTCGGTTAAGCGGCCGACTTCGGCTCAGGTCATGATCTCACGGTCAGTGAGTTCGAGCCCCGCGTCAGGCTCTGTACTGACAGCTCAGAGCCTGGAGCCTGTTTTGGGTTCTGTGTCTCCCTCTCTCTGACCCTCCCCCATTCATGCTCTGTCTCTCTCTGTCTCAAAAATAAATAAACGTTAAAAAAAATTTTTTTTTTTTTTAATGATATCCTCACTGGCAGACAGAAAAGAAGCAGATAAAACAGATAAAAAAGCAGATAAAAGAAGGATAAGGATAGTGGTAAGAATTCAGGTGCAATTCAGGCAATGCTAAACAGATATACTCTTTTAAGCTAAAATGTGTATCTTTTTTATATTAAATATAATTTATTGTCAAATTGGTTTCCATACAATACCCAGTGCTCATCCCAACAGGTGGCCTCCTCAATGCCCATCACCCACTTTCCCCTCTTCCCCCCTCCACCCCGCCATCAACCCTCAGTTCGTTCTCTGTATTTAAGAGTCTCTTATGGTTTGCCTCCCTCTCTCTCTGTAACTTTTTTTACCCCCTTCCCCTCCCCCATGGTCTTATGTTAAGTTTCTCAGGATCCACATATGAGTGAAAACATATAGTAGTATTGCTGGGTCATAGGGTAGATCTATTTTCAATTTTTTGAGGAATCTCCACACTGTTTTCCAGAGTGGCTGCACCAGTTTGCATTCCCAGCAACAGTGAAAGAGGGTTCCCATTTCTCCACATCCTCACCAGCATGGGTAGTTTCCTGATTTGTTAATTTTAGCCACTCTGACTGGTGTGAGGTGGTATCTCAGTGTGGCTTTGATTTGTTAAAATGTGTATCTTGTGAAGTGGCTTATGTTCAAATGTGTCCTATTAATTTGTTAGGTACCACCTCTGTCCTACACGTAAGGATGGGCACATACTGTGGCTGAGGAAGTTGAGGTAATAGTGGTCCTTCAGACGTGACAAAGACATGCTTCATGAGAGCTACTGGCATCAAATGGTAGAAAACATTTGTGTTTCAAAAGAAAAGAGCAAGAAGGAAGGAGGGAGGAGAATAGAACAAGAGAACAGAAATAAGAAAGTGAGTGCTGAGCAGAGAGAGATAAGGAAAGACAGGAATGAAGAACAAAGTATGAGATGAGAGAGCATTTGTGGAATAGGAGTCAATGCTTGCTCAAAGGAACTTGCTAATATTTGTTATTAATTTAGAATGTGGATGAGAGGATTGATGGGTTTTGTCTTTATTAATATTTCTATCGCTGTTTCTAAACACACCACTTTCTAGAAATAGTAATGACACATTTATGTCATCATTGTCACCCTCAGTCTGTCTCCTTTAAGTCTATTGGTTAAAGTAAGTATTTATGAGCTGTGCTTGGGGATTAGCACCCTTTCTCCTAACAACCCTGCAAGCTTCCTTCTGTTCTATGTTTATGTTGTCCCAACCTAAGGCCTCTTGGGTATCTAGGCCTTTGATACTCTGTGATTGGATAATGGGTAGGGCTGGATTGAATGATCTCATCACCACTTCTGGAAAACCCAATACTTATCCCATTATAGATTTTATTTTTGCTTACTAAGGCAGGATGTGCTTAAAAACATGAACACTTATTCATGATTTTGATCATAAGCTATGAAATGGTTAGACTTTCAGTTAGCCCAGTTTGAGTAGAGTAATACCAGAGAGGGGTGGGATTCTGATTCTAAGAGGGAGAATGGAATGTGGCATCCAATAAGAGGCAAGAGAAGAAAGCAAAGCTCATAACTGGAGAGTTGGTCCTTGTGGCATATATAAATTGGGAGCTGTGATGTCTTCTCCAAATCCCTTCTGGTAACATAGATGTCATGTGCAATACAGGTCGTGTACTCCACAGGTGAATATTGTAATCCTGTTAAAGCATGTTGAGACCTGTGAGTAATGACAAAAATCTCAAGGATTATTGTCTTTCTCCTCTACTCAGGAGGGCTCAATTTCTGCATCTCTTCTATAGAAATGTATGTTATGAAGAAGTAGTAACATGAAATTATATGAAACCAAGTATCAAAATATAAAACCAAGCATAGATCATAAGTTTCTTCCTTTAAATTATATTGTTCATTTATGAATGAACAAATTATATTGTTTAAATTATATATTTAAGTTATATTGTTTATTTATGAATGGCCAAAAGATATAAACTCTGATACTACATTTCTTTGAAATCAACCCGGCAGCCTCAAAATTTGTCTGATAATTTCTCCTTGGATTCTAAATGTCCTTCATAATGAACTCCATATTTAAAATCTATTTGGTCTATTTGCTGGTTTATTTTGTATTGACCTGATTTAGTTAGTAGGTCATTATTTTTTGCTTTTTTAACTGGTTTTCAACATGTTGCAAAACAGAATATCCCCCAATGAAATCTGCTACAAATGTAGTTTTTACTTCTGTTTTATACAGAGGCAGGTTTTTACCAAAAGCATTCAATTCGTTCATTTAAAAAATGGATTTAGGGGGCGCCTGGGTGGCTCAGTCGGTTAAGCGTCCGACTTTGGCTCGGGTCATGATCTCGCAGTCCGTGAGTTCGAGCCCCGCGTCTGGCTCTGTGCTGACAGCTCAGAGCCTGGAGCCTGTTTCAGATTCTGTGTCTCCCTCTCTCTCTGACCCTCCCCCATTCATGCTGCCTCTCCCTGTCTCAAAAATAAATAAACATTAAAAAAATTTTTTTAAATAAATAAAAAAAAATAAAAAATAAAAAATGGATTTTGTAAATACCAGTGATTGACATTCTTGTCAATACCAGTCAAGATAGTCTTGGCTTGGCTTATTTATATGTTCAGAAATAGCCTACTCCTATTTTTAATACATATTAGTAAGGTCTTATGAGTTATTTTCTCTATGACAATTATATGTGACTTCAATCTTACATAAAAGGGTCACAATTTCTTACTTTTCTATTAAGTTTCTTATTTTGTTCTTTCTTATTTTCTATTTTTCTTTTTTAATTTTCCATCACTGTAACAATGGTAATTGTTTTCTTGGGCATATTTCCTTCCTTCTATCTCTTTTCCTTGACTTTAAATTCCTGTGTGGTCTATTTTTATGTGTTTTCTCCTGTTCATTTGAACTTTACAGACCTTGAACTTGGTTATATTTACCCCTCATTTATATACTTTCAATATAGAAAATGATACTAGTTTCTAAGGATTGCATATGTTGGCATCCTTGTGTTCAGGCCTGCTACAAGTATGAGATTATTTTAAACAGAAATAAATTGATTATCACAAGTAATATAATTCTCACCAGTAACTATTTGGTCTTTATAATACTCAGGGGCTAATGTGATTGCTTAGGAAAAAAATTTAAATTTAATTTAATATAAATGTAAATAATATGTTTAGATAAAAATACAGCCATACAAATCACTTCACAAGCAGTATTCTGTACTAGTTCCTACATGAGTCTCTGTGTCACACAATTGTAGTGTGAAGTACCAACAAATACTGAAACTTCATAGAAATTCTGGCTCTGATGAGCTTCCCTTGCATCTCCAGCAATTCAGCGGTTATTCGAATCTTCATTAGTTGAAAGGTGGGAAATGGTACAAGATCTTGTTGAGGCATAACTTCAGGAGTTGAGCCCAAGGTCTTTACACCTGTCCTGCTATGGTAGTCAAGTACCTAAGGATGACCTAGCTTCAAAATCAGGTTCATTTCATAGTGCTGTTGACTTGACTAGCATGTCTTCTAAATTTCAGAACTTCTGCCTCTGTGCCCCAAACACCCTGTCATTCTCAAAGTGTGTGTGTGTGTGTGTGTGTGTGTATGTGTGTGTGTGTGTGTGTGTGTGTGTGTGTGTGTGTGTGTGTTAATGTTGATTACCCTGCTAGTTCTGACCTTCTTAACAATCCTTTCCTTCAGTCCTTCCCCTGGGCAATTGGTCTTCTGAATATTCTTATAACTGTACATCCTCAACTTGCCTGATTCTTTGAAACCTTAAAAATATGACACTCTGTTTCTGAAAAAAAAAAATGGCTCCAGCCTGATACTTTATTCTTAATGAATCATATAGTGTAAGTCATTTGGGAGGGAGAGATAAAACTGTGTTTTGCTAGATATTCCCCTCCCTCTGTGTCCATCCTTGTCCATATCCACCCCCACAGCCCTACCATGACTGGCTTTGCATCTCTTCTCTCCTCTGGTCTCCCTGGGGCCAGAGCTAGTTGGTCAGTTTGAGGTAAAAGAGCTGAAGTTTCATATTTCTGCACTGAGAAGTTATTAGCTTTAGGCTGCTGGGTACTTCCTGTTCTCAGGGAAGCTGGACAAGGGTTCCCAGGAGCCTAAGGGTAGTTCTCTGAAGACGTTCACATGCCAGCCTTTAGAAGTAAAGCATGCAGAAATGGGAGATGGATACCCATAATTCATAAAAGGAATCTGAGGGCATCTGGGTGAAGTAATGCAGTGACTAGTATACTAAGTGTCCTGGTAGGTAGTGTCTGATATGTCCCTAGTTGTTATCATTTGCATGAAAGCAGATACACTCCCTGAGGACTAGAAGAAAAAAGAAACTGTCATTTCCTTATGCATTTGAACCTGTTCATTCTTTGAAGAGACATTTATGTTGCCTGGTTGTGTGTTTTTTTTAAAGTTTATTACTCATTTTGAGAGAGAGAAACCATGAGTCGGGGAGGGGCAGAGAGAGAGAGAGAGAGAGAGAGAGGAGAGAGAGAGAATCCCAAGCAGGCTCCACACTGCCTGCACAGAGCCTGATGTGGGGTTTGAATTCATGAACTGTAAGATCATGACCAGAGCTGAAGTCGGATGCTCAACCAACTGAGCCACCCAGGCACCCCAACCTAATTGGTGGTATTTATAAAATTTGTTTTCCATTGAAATTTCCACTTATAAATTTGCAGATATGTACTAATTCAGAATTTTTAAATTATTTATTCATAAAATAAGACAATATTTACTGAAAAAAACAAAACTCTAAGTTGCAGAAAAACCAAAGTAATGTATATAATTGTCTGATGGGATGGTTGCTTATCATTGCCTCTCACTGTTGACCAATTTGGCATCAGTGTAACAGATTCACAGATTCAATTCTTGATTGCCTGTGTATGCATCCACTCTTTGAATTCTTCTTCAAACCAGTGTAAGACATGTAACATCCTACTGGTTCCCTCACAAACTAATTCAGGTGAATAAATAATGTCTTACTGGTTCCCTCACAAACTAATTCAGGTGAATAAAATCTTTGAATTTTTAAATTTTTAAATTAATTCTTCTATAAGTTCATTAATAAAACAAAGTATAATAGAACAAGTTCTCAAATGACCTGTATGTATGATTAAAAGTGCAAATTTACTCTAAACCTAAAAAGAAAACAAATGGCAGGCAAATGTTTGGACCATAGAAATTTGGTGTGACTAAGATACTTAAAAAAAAAAAAAAAATCACACAACTGTAACAGCTGAACCATATTTGACTAATTATTTGGTCTCTGTTATTGGAACAGAACATGCTAACCACAGCTGATAGCCTGCATCATAAAACACAGTGTGGGGTCAGAATACAAATTAAAAATAACCATAAAATAAGAGGAATGTTTTAAAGTTATGTGGCTGAATCAAGGCAGATTTTTTTTTTAAAGGAAAAGGTGCTGAAAGTACTCCTGAGTATCCGATACTTCAAAAACCAGGTTACGTATAATTTAGCTGCACATTTTAGTGTATTCTGTCTGTATATGCCATCACATATTCTTCTCTCTCTTCCAACACATAGTTGCTTTATCCTCATCAAATCATGTGCGATGTAGGTATAAAAATATAAACGGTAGTGTGTAAGTGCTGTGTGGTTTTTTAAAAATTAACAAACACCACAATGAAAACACTGAACTTCTTTTCCTTTCTCAAAGGACAAAGGATTTGTGAGTCACTTACTCACAAATATTACAGTTTGGCAAAAATACCACACACACAAACACTCAAAAGTCGATACCAGATTTAATCACTTTATTAAATCATTAAAACAATAAAAGCAATGAAGACATTATAATTCTTTTATTTTTTATTTTTTTAAATATTTTTAAAACTTTTTTATCACAATGCTTTTTTATTTTATTTATTTTATTTTTTTTAAACATTTACTTATTTTTGAGACAGAGAGAGACAGAGCATGAACGGGGGAGGGTCAGAGAGAGAGGGAGACACAGAATCCAAAACAGGCTCCAGGCTCTGAGCTGTCAGCACAGAGCCAGATGTGGGGCTCGAACTCACAGACCGCGAGATCATGACCTGAGCTGAAGTCGGCTGCTTAACCAACTGAGCCACCCACGTGCCCCTCATAATGCTTTTAAAGCAGTCAAGGTCTGAGGCACTCTGAGAAAGATGTTTGTGTACAAGTGTGTCAGTGGTGTCAAATTATCTTACAAGAAAGTCACCAGATAATCAGTGATCAAGGACACTCTCATGACATTGACTTTGGTCTGGTATACCCGCACTGGTGCACTCCCATTTGGACTGGACTACCAAAGGGAACATCGATATTGGGCAGATGAGGTGAGCCATCCTCCTCCTTAGGACCACACTAAGGATGTTCATCAGCTATTTTGACAAATTGCTGTTTCAGCAGAATTTGACAAAACTCTCTAGAGGCTGCAGCTAATAGTCATCCCAATGGCAAATGTTCTGTGTCTAGCCTGGAATGAGAGAGGAATGGGGAAATATAAAGCAGCTTAGTTTCTTTACAAAGCTGAGCTGCAAGCACCAAAATCCCAAGTTCAGTATCCCCCCATTTTCCACTCTAAACACAGTCTTCCTCTCCCTAGTGAAATACCAGCTTTCCTCTGTGGTACTGCTCATCCTCTCATTTCCAATACCAGTATGTGTTCTCTTTGTTTTACTCTTCTGTCGTTTGGTAGTTCTAAGAGGATCTTCTTCAAGAATCTTGGTGTTCATAGGTTTAATATTTAGGAATATGAAAAGTGGTGGAAAGTATTGATAAGAAGGTGTTGGTGACAATGGAAATATTTTAAGGAATCACAGATGTTTTCATTAAGGCATCATATTTGGTCAGTGCATAGCAGACAGTATTTTACTTCCAGGCTTGTTACCCGAAGAATTGTCCTTCAGGGATGTATTGGCAGTTCTCTGTAATATGTCACCATTAATGGAGCATTAGAGGAGCATGGCTAAATAGTTACTGCTCTGCTCATCTCAGGTGGCTCTCACCTCTCTCTGTGGTACATTCAAAGTCTTTCAGAAGTCTGTTTACTTTCAGAAACAACAGGTGTTGGTGAGGATACAGAGAAAGAGGAACCCTCTTACACTGTTGGTGGGAATGCAAACTGGTGCAGCCACTCTAGAGAACAGTATGAAAGTTCCTCAAGAAACTAAAAATGGAACTACCATAGCAATTGCGCTATTAGGTATTTACCCAAAGGATACAAACATACAGATTCAAAAGGGTACATGCACCCCAATGTTTATAGCAGCATTATCAACAACAGTCAAACTATGGGGAGAGCTCAAATGTCCATGGATTGATGAGTGGATAAGGAAGATGTGGTATATATACAATGGAATATTATTCAGCCATCAAAAAAATGAAATCTTGCCATTTGCAATGATGTGGATGGAGCTAGAATGTATTATGCTAAGCAAAAAAAGTCAATCACAGAAAGACAAATATATGATTTCATGTGGAATTTAAGAAACAAAACAAATGGGGGTGCCTGGGTAGCTCAGTCAGTTAAATGTCCAACTTCAGCTCAAGTCATGATCTCAGGGCTCATGAGTTTGAGCCCCACATTGGGCTCTGTGCTGACAGTGTGAAGCCTGGAGCCTGCTTTAGATTCTGTGTCTCCCTCTCTCTCTCTGCCCCTTCCTTGCGCATGCTCTGTCCCTCTGTCTTTAAAAAATAAACATTTATGAAAGAAAGAAAGAAAGAAAGAAAGAAAGAAAGAAAGAAAGAAAGAAAGAGAAAGAAAATGAACATGTGGGAAAGGGGTACAGAGAAGAGAGGGAAACGAACCACAAGAGACTCTTAATGATAGAGAACGAACTATGGGTTGATAGAGGGAGGTAGGTGGGAGATGGGCTAGATGTGTGATGGTTACTAAGGTGGGCACCTGTTGATGAACACTGGGTGTTGTATGTAAGTGGTGAATCACTGGATTCTATTCCTGAAACCAATATTGCGCTGTATGTTAACTAAAATTTAAATTAAAAAAAAAGGAAAAAAAATCTGTTTACTTAATCAATATAAGGAACATATAGAATCATGCAAAGTAGTTTTAGAAACAGATTCTCTTAAGTGGCCAAACTTAGTTGTTCATTATTCCAAGGAAATTAATCCTATTTCAGGTTCAACGATAGTGGTAGTCACTAGTGCTATTTGCCAAATATTCCTGTTTCTACCCCATTTGGGGCACATGGTAGGCTTACACTTCCATGCTCTTTTATTAGTAGGAAGGAAATCATGTGACCAGTTTTGCCCAGTGAATAAGTGAAATGATATGTGTCATTTTCAGGCTAGAACACTTAGTTTTCACAGGGAGACCCTCAGATCTTTCTCTTTTCCTGTGCATGATGATTGGTAATTTTAGGATAAAAATAGTGGCTGTTCCATCACCATGAGTCTCTGAGTGACTAGGATGAATGACTAGTGACTAGGTGAATCCCTCTACCCTGACCCCACTGCCTCCAAATGGACATGAGACACGAACAAGGAATAAATCTTTGCTGTTTTAAGCCACTGAGCTTTTGGGGCTGATTGTTAATCCAGGTCATTCTAACCTGCCTTTATTGATGTCTTTATTCATGAAGAAGTAAAGTTATAAATTACTAGTTGGATGTAACAGGAGAAGGAAAATACCTTGAGTTGGAGGACATGTCTGACCACAGAGATTGTTAGACATCGCTCTTCACAATCTTCACTTGGCTCAGACTGGCATTAAGATTCCTTTAACAGTGGCATACTTCCGCGTGCTTTTCAGATACCTTCCCAGTAGGGCTCTGTGTAAGAGATAACATAGTAATGCCTAAAAATAGTGTGGTTAAAATATGTTGATGTCTTGAGGTGAACTCTCTGCAGTTCTGAATTTAATTCAACTCCACACTCAGCACAATGGTGGAGACAAACATTATATAAGATACATCTTTAGGGGTGCCTTGGTGGCTCAGTCAGTTAAGCGTCCAATTTCCGCTCAGGTCATAAACTCACAGTTCTTGGGTTCGAGCCCCGTGTTGGGCTCTGTGCTGACAGCTCAGAGTCTGGAGCCTGCTTCGGATTCTGTGTCTCCCTCTCTCTCTGCCCCTCCCTCACTCATGCTCTCTCTCTCTCTCTCTCTCTCTCTCTCAAAAATAAATAAGCATTAAAAAAAAGATATATATTTATACTCAGGAGTTCAAACTTGTAGGTAAAAAAAATCCACTTATTTTTTAAGTATATTGTGCTTGGATTTAAACACTTTTCTCAATGAATTCTTAAAACTTTATGGGACAGGTATTGTGATCTCCCCGAGCTGGTGATATTGACAGTTTATTGTGTTTATGTGCAAAGCATTATGCTAGGTGCTTTACATATGTTGACTTATTCATTTACCACAGCAAGTCCACAAAGAGGAAGCTAAGTCTCAGAGGGTTTAAGAAGAATTTCCAAAGACACACACTAGTAAGTGATGGATATGGATTCATATCAAGGTCTTATTTCAAAGTCTGTAAGTGCTCAGCATTATAGCAGGTACTATGAAGGGGTTAGCATTAGGAATCTAGCATCTGTTGGCAAGATAACTAACATTTTTTGTATGAAACCAAGAAAACCTCCAGCAAAGCTAAATACAGTAGCCAGTAAGTTCTTTTTGTCAGAAACTATTCCTCTGAGATTTTCCCCATTGTCCTTCTGTTCCAACCATAGCATCTATTCGGTGGTACGGGTAGTCACTAAATTTATTTCACAAGCAATTATTACACATTAACCAAGAATCAGGCATCTTCATCCTTCCTTCTGTGCACTAGATCCAAGCTGCTCTTTTAATTCAGCATTTTTAAATCTTTCTCTCTCATTTATTCAACTTATCCCTGAGACTGAGGATGTAATCATCTGAGAATATTTTTTGGTAGTACAGGTAGTACATTCACCTCATCTTGACTTGCAGGTGGTTTTTCTCCTCACTTAATTGGACCCCTCCAATGTAAGCAGGCAAATGGAGAAACTCAGACCCTATGCGACTGGATTTAGGATAGAGACTCAACAAATGCTAAAGCTGTAAAGGCAGAAGAATGCATGCCCGACATGGGCAAACTCTTCTTTTGTTTACATTCAGTACCTCAGGCTGGCTTTCCCATAGTGTGTTTCCTAAATAGATCTCTTCCTGGAATCACACTGCTCTGGAACTACCCATAGTCCCTCCCTCTCAGGTGCGGTGGGTTCTCTGTCCTCATTGCCATTGGCTCAGCCATAAGCCATGGTCTCCATGCCATCAGTATCTCTTTACTCTGGTGCATTTTCTGAATTGTGTAGTCTTAATTTGCATCATAAAGCATAAATCTGCTTATATTTCTTTTACCCTTAGAAGTATTTGTTGGCGGGGCACCTCAGTGGTTCAGTCAGTTAAGTGTCTGACTCTTGATTTTGACTTAGGTCTTGATCTCACAGTGCATGGGTTCAAGCCCCATGTCAAGCTCTGTACTGATGGGGCAGAACCTGCTTGGAATTCACTCTCCCTCTTTCCTGCCTCTCCCCCTCTCATGCTCTCTCTCAAAATAAATAAGTAAACATTTAAAGAAGTATTTATTGGCGTTCTGCTACTCACAGGGAGGAAATAAGCAAGCCTTAAGTTTATAAGCTGAAGTTGCTTATCAATCCAGTCCCCACTTTCTTCTTGATCATCCTTTCCTAACACTCCATTCCAAACCTCTTTCCTGCCCCCATTCCTGCTCCAACCAGCCACCCGGCAAGTCAGTCACAGACCCCCTCTCTTCCCAGAGTACCTCATGGTTGTTGGGGTCTACCTGATTTGGAACCTGGCTGAAAAGACTTTTGTATCTAGAAAACTTGTACTTATTCTTCAAACCCAATTCAAATATCAGCTCTTCAGAAAGCCCCAGGAAAAGTTCATCAGCCTCTGTATGGGACCAGCAAAGCACTTTGCTCCCACTTACAGCAGCAGCTTCACTGTGTTATAACTTAGCTGTTTATAGGTCTCTTTTTCTACTACATTGGGAGCAGAGCCAAGATATCTTATGCATTGTTCCTGTGACTTGCACAGTGCTTGGCGCATGGCTAATGCTCCAAGATGTTTGTTTGCTGAATAAAAGGAGAGAGTTTTTCTCCCCTTCACACAGAAATTGCTGGTCCAAAATGATAACTCAATCATGAGACACAGATGCAGCAGTCCCATCACAATAACTTGTGCCTTTGATAACTGAATTTTCGCAAGTGTTCCACTGAAACAAACCAGGCCGTTCTCCAGTAGGGTTTTGACACAAATACCTAGGTAAGCAGCACTGCTATTTTGAGCCTCTTGTCATCCCCCACTTGTCTCCAGAGCGATGTAGCAAGAGCTCTGTGCTGGCACTGATGATTTAGGAGTTTAAGTTCTGTGAGCTACCACTGCTGTTTGCATTTCTGTCCCCCCAGCTGCCCTTGGAGCAGGCCTCCCAACTATAAGAAGTGTCCTGATTCAGAACAAATCAAGACAGATGGCACAGTCCTTGTGCTGGATTTTGATAGATAAGCTTCATAGCTTTGCATTAACAGAACACTTTTCTCCATCGGTGCATGAATATTCATTAAGATCAAGGAGTGTGCACGCGTGCACACACACACACACGCACACACACACACACACACACAGTCTCTGCTCAGGAAGAGAAATATATGGCAAGAGTAAGAAAACCACACACATCTGCAGTCATTTACTTTGGACACATTCCTAGAAAATTTTGCTTCCATTTATTATCCTCTTCCCTTCCATAAAGGCCCAACTGAAAATCTATCTGGTCCCGAGAGCTTCTTCCACTGCTCAGCCACAGTTGCAGTATGAGGTAGACTCTGAGCCGCTCTTTCCAGGGGTTCAGTCCTTACCATTGTCAATATTTCCCCCAGTGATTGCCAATGATGATAATAGGACACTGCCAAAATTCATTTATCAGTCATCTGTGAGTTTTCCCCCTTGTAGACAAATCTGTTTATATGCTCATATTCCAGTAACAGAGAACATATGGATTGACTCATTCTGCTGTAGCAGTTCAGAATCAACAGTTTGCCTAAACTTAGCTAATTAAACCTTAAAATTACATAGCTGATTATATTCTCTGCACACACAGCCAGAATATTTGGGAACAAAGTATTATCCCAAGCCTAACAGCTATTATGGTTTATTTCTTGTTTATGGCTCTTCATTCCTACACACGCAGTCTTAGATAGCAAGCATGATTCTGAGGTTATCTACTTGGTTCAGCATTAAAAATGTGCCCCCCCCCCCACTGTGCTGACTTATCAGCATTTTAATGTTACGACACACATGTGCATGTTACCACCATTTGAGTTCCCTGCTAACTGAAATTAGGAGAAGATGAGATTTTACATTTTTACGAGTTCAGGTGTATATATTTGCAAATTATATTTGTATATTATATTATGCACATAAAGAAAAAGATGGTGTCTTTTTTTGTCTAATAAAAATTCATATTAGACCTTACTATATAGTTTGGGTTTTCAAAGCTGCATTCCTGAAGCAACTTTTATATTAAAAGTAAAAGAGTAGCAGACTGGGTATAAGAAGGCCTGCATTATAGGTCCAGGGAAATTCAGTTGTGAGATTTGGGAAACTTTACCTTTCTAAAATTCTATTTTTATAGCTTTAAAAATGAGAGGATTGAACTCAAAATGATATTTAACAACCTGTCCATCTTTTTCTTCCTCTTTTTTTTTTCTTCTTCTTCTTCTCCTTCTCCTTCATTTTGCCATTGAACTTGGTGAGAGTTGGCAAAACCTTATGTATGTGCATGTAACTGGAGGAATAGAATTCCTCCCCACTCATTAGTAGGGCGTTGCATGTACAGGGCTCCTAAATACATATTCTCTCCCTTCAACTCACAGAGTGTGATTATGCTTACAGAGTGTGATTATGTAGGGGTGCCTGGGTGGCTTGGTCGGTTGAGCGTCCGACTTCGGCTCAGGTCATGATCTCACGGCCCGTGAGTTCGAGCCCCGCGTCGGGCTCTGTGCCGACAGCTCAGAGCCTGGAGCCTGTTTCAGATTCTGTGTCTCCCTCTCTCTCTGCCCCTCCCCTGTTCATGCTCTGTCTCTCTCTGTCTCAAAAATAAATAAACGTTGAAAAAAAAATTTTTAAAAGAAATGTTATTTGGCCCAAAGTGGCAAAATTTGCTAACTGCAGTTTCTGCCTGGTCTTCGATAGGTAGATAGATTTGAAATAGGAGCTCACTTCTCTTTCAGATTTATCCCTGGACAGAGCTTAGAAACCAGATGGTGACCAAAATGATGAGCAAGAAGTACAGCCAACACCTTTGCTCATGCTGTAAGGGGTATTGCTTTTGTAGGCAGGAGTCTGCTAAGATTCTGTTGCATGTAGGGGAAATGTTTCCTTTTTAATCTTTGAAACTAGGTTGCCCTGTTTCCGAGAATAAATATACGTCTTTAGGAAGTGTTTTTGTCCACATGTGTATTTGATTCATTGACTTAGACTGGATGACCAGTATGGCTTATTCTTTGCTGGATCTCGCATTGTGGGGAGATTTCAAAGGGGTTCACACTCTCAGAGTCAAAATCACTCTGAGCTATCTTGTTAACGCTCCACCAATGGGTTAAGCTACAATGAATAAGTCAATCTTCAGAAATTGCATTGTGGGGGAATTTTATATCCCAAAAGCTGTCTCATGGTGAAAGGAGATGAGTTCTGGAACAACTAATTTCTGTCTCTGAATCTCCATACAGCTGTAGTGGCAGACAACCTGACCTTAGTCATTTCTGTGTGTCTTCCTTCCAACGCCCATAATCTCAGATTCGTGAAGTGCTATCATGCCCACAGAGTGTGTGGGGAGAGGAACCTATGTGGTGTCTGGTTCTTTGTCCACTGAAGTGATTGCTGAGAACCCACCGTCCTTTACTGTGTGGTCCCTTCAGATCTCTCCTGATTCCATGCCTTGGTTCTGGAAAATAAAATATTTTGATTAATTGTCACTGCCCCATTTTCCTCCGTGGGACTTGTCACCCATCATCCACCCCATCCTCTCCCACCACTGCACTCCTTCCCGTCACTTTGCTTTATTCCTTTCATATATTCATCATTATATTAAATTATGAAATATAAAGTATCACTTCATATACTTATCTCTACTCAAAACTATCTTGTTAATGTGTGCTTGTCTATTGCTATCATCTACTAGAATACAAATTCCATAAGAACAGGAAACATTTCTATTTTGTTAATTGTTTGCATCTTCCACACCAAAAAACTGACTGGCACATATGTGCTTACTTGTTGAATGCATGATGGATGGTCCATCATAACAGTCTCTGCCTATGGATAAAAATTATCTCTTCTTAAGGTGTCTCTCTCAAGGGCACCTAGTATATCTCCTTAAAGGATTTAAACAAGGAGTCAAGCAAAGCTGATGGGGGCAAGATATAAGTGAGTGACGTAAGTGAGTGAAGATTTCCAGATCAAGAAAAGGATAGCGAGGGAGCTCTGGAAAAATGGGAAGCTTGAACCTACATAAGATTACAGCCTCTACAAGACTCCAGGTAATTGGGGCCCCATGAAAACAGCAGCCTGGTATGGCTAGATCTTCCAATTTTCTAGAGAAGTCAGAAATTCAGATTTCTATGTAAAGCATGTCTAATTAGTAAATGCTGCCTCAGGTTTAAAAAAAAAATCCTGTATGAACCCAATAAAGCATATCTGTAGACTAAATTTAATTCTGGCATCTCCAGTTTGAGATTTGGTTTAGGGAGTAGGAAAGAAACTCCCAATGAAAAGCCTCCTCTGGGGCAAAGAATAGAATCAGTTATCAGATTGAACAAAGGGAAGGAAAAGGGGAAATAAAGGTAAAAGAAGAGTCAGATTGAGATCTCAATATTATCCCACCACAGGGTTTTTTTGAGTGATAGTCTGTGTGAACTTTTGGTTACATTAAGGTGCTAAGATTGCTTTTAAGGGGAGGAATAAGAAGGCAGAGTTTTATTTTGGTTTTATGGATAAAATGAGAAAAACTGGTGTCTAGAGGAAGAGAGGATAGAGGGAAATAGAGGGACTCCTTCCTTATAAAACCCATCATGCTATCTTTAGGGTAAAAGGAACACCATGTGAGGAGGAGCAGGAATCCATTAGAGACAATCCTTTGATCTCAAAGCAGAGAAAGACAAGAAGGTAGGAAATGGGTTGACTTGGATGTGTCTGCACACATAGACTAGAGTAGCCTGTGAGGAAAAACCAGTCAAATCATGAAATCGTTAAAGAACAGACTTGCTCAGTACCTTTAGGCACAAACTGTATCTCTCTGGTATATCAGACACGTTCTACTTTGCGTGTTATTGAGCAGAACAAAACTAGTCATTTGTTAGGGCTGACAGTTCCCACAGGATGATCAGGCCTTTTCCTTAAAACCAGAAGTTTTCATAATTCTAAATAATCATTGGATCTTTCAGACGATGAATGGAAGAAATTAGCTCTGTCTATGGGACTGGTTCATGAAATTGCTTTATAGTTAATAGTTGACTAAAAGTGCTTCCTTTTGATGCTGAAAAACGCCTCTGTAGCCAAACCTACAATCCAGTACTAATCAATGAGATTTGATTTTAAGGATAGTTCAATAATGTAAACACTGGCAGTAGAATTTGTTTTTTTTTTTTGTTTGTTTTGTTTTTTTATTTTTTTTTTTTATTTATTTTATTTTTTTTATTTTTTAATATATGAAATTTACTGTCAAATTGGTTTCCATACAACACCCAGTGCTCATCCCAAAAGGCTGGCAGTAGAATTTGAATATAGAGAAGGGAATTTATAAAAAAGAGTGAGGACAGTGTTGATGGGGACTTGGTGGGTAAGGACTAAAATAAAAATAAAGCATGGGTGGAGGGGGGGCGCCTGGGTGGCTCAGTTGGTTGAGCATCCAATTCGGCTCAGGTCATGATCTCGTGGCTCGTGAGTTCGAGCTCCACGTCAGGCTCTGTGCTGACAGCTCAGAGCCTGGAACCTGCTTCATATTCTGGGTCTTCCTCTCTCTCTCTGCCCCTCTCCTGCTCATGCTGTCTCTCTCTGTCTCTCAAAAATAAATAAACATTAAAAACATTTTTTTTAAATAAAGCATGGAGAGAAAATCAGAAAGAGAAGAATGACTTTGGGATAGAGGGTTCAGGAGAAGAAGAAAAAGAAAATCCCAAATTTAAAAGCCAAAACAAAGAAAGATGGAAGGAAAACTGTGGGAAGGAAAGAGAAGCAGGATAGGAAGGCTTGTAACAGTAGCAGGAAAATATTTGACCCCGGATCTGGAAAGTCTCATAAATTTTGCAATGAGACATATGGTCAGAGAAACTGGAGGTCACTCTGCAGAGCGTATAGTTGGCACAGAGCTGTTTTTCTTATGTTCTAATGCTGACTTCTGAGTGTGGCTGTCTCCTTTACTTTGGTTTCTGCTCTAGATAGCAAACAGGTTGAGTTGGTAGGAGGCTAAGAAGCAATCACCAGTAGACTTGAGTGCCCTAATTCCAATTTTCTAAGTGCAGCCTGGGCAAAGGAGAAGATGTGTGCCAAAGAGGATCTCCTATTTGTATGACAAAGGACTCTCTGAGTTGCCATCAAAGCAATACCTTTCATTGGAGACCACAGGCTCCTCACAGGACTCCGGGGGCCGTAGAGTCACTGGAGCACAACCAAAACCCATTAATTATAATCACAAATGTCCATTTCTTAATATCTTTCTCATTTTATCCTGCTTTGCTAAAGAGCTTTTAAATACATTGCTTGACAGACCCCAGATGGTATTTTACTGCAATTTTTACTCTGCATAGGGCAGAGAGCAGTCCACATAAACATAAATACACACTAGTAATCCGATCAGTGGACAGGGAAAGTTTAAATGCAATGCATGAAATTGCAAATAAAAATAAAAATATCACCTAAAAAACTTCTAAAAATAAAAAATGAGTGTAAAAAGTAGACAACAGGCTGGGGGGAATATATTATTTAATTTTCTATATACTTCTGAATTGCCCAAGCAATAATTGCTTATGGCAAAACACACATAGGGATGCCTGGGTGGCTCAGTTAGGCATCTGACTTTGGCTCAGGTCATGATCTCACAGTTCGTGAGTTCAAGCCCCACGTGGAGCTCTGTGCTGACAGCTCAGATCCTGAAGCCTGCTTGGGATTCTGTGTCTCCCTCGCTCTCTGCCCCTCCCCCACTCACACTCTGTCTCTCTCCCAAAAATAAATAAACATTAAAAAAAATAAACACACACACACATATACAAGCAGTGCAGAGATAACCATGGAAAAGTGAAAGTGACTTTTCCTCCCCAACTATAACCTACTTCTCACTTTGTTAACAGTTCTGTGCATACTCTATGCACATTTGAACACGTATGCCCCAAGTATTTCCACCAGCCCTGCACTGCTCTCCCAACACTAAAGGATGACTTCTCAACCAGCATAAGTAGGGGAAGAGGAGATATTCATTAATGAAGGTTTTCCTAGAGAAACATCTAGTCAGCAGAACATCTTAATGCCTGTGCTTCTCGTTGGATCCCCTCTGAAGCCCTCAGATAACCTTCAACAGGATGCTACTTGCTCTTTTACATGAACCACGAAAGGACTAGTGTGGAGTCAGCTACATTTCCCTTTGCTGCCCCCTCTCCTTGTCCTCCACAGCAGCCCCCCAGGGGGTATAATTTTACTGAAGCAGTGGAGTTAAAGGAAAGCAGAATGCTTTGTGCTAAATATGGCTCATCTCAGGTTTAGAGAAAACAAAACCCAAGGAGTTGAAAGCCTCAGAGGGACTCTATCCATGGGCAAGACTCAGTCTCCCTTAGCATCATGTTTTAGATCTCTTGAAACACCTTCTAACTTCCATCATGGATTTTTTTTTTTTTAGGAAGATAAATTGTTATCATAATGATGGTTTTATAATTGCGTCATTCCCAGGAGGCCGCAGCATAGGACAATCAGTGACAGCAGTTGATACGCAAAGTCCTACACAACAAGCCAGGTGGAATGAGAATAGGTGGGCACTCTGAATTTAGCCCCCTTCAAAATTTTCCTTACCGATAGGGCTCAGACACCTGTTTATTCTCATGAATGCATACTAACTATCTATGTGGGAGAAGCAGAAATATAGTCTTAATTGCCTCCAAATTTGTGAGGTGTGTATTTCTCTTTGGAGTTAGTATTTCACGTTATTTTGCAGAATAGAGGTAATTGCTTTTGTTTCAGTCTTAAGCCCCCTCATTCTCAAGCCTTTCATATTGGGCTCCTTTGTATCTATGTGGGAAAAGAAAGAGCTTCCTTGAAAAGCAATGGCCTATTTAATGGCTATACCCTTAGCTAACTGACAGTGTGATGGGATGAGTCGACTCATCTAGTATTAGTAGAATTACAATTTAGTAATGCTTATCTGAAAAATAGTTTGGCAATATGTGTGGAGACACTTTCTTCTAGTACCTCTAATTTATTAATCTCTTCTAAATAAATAGGAACTATTGATAAAAAAATTTATGCATAAACAATTTAGTTCAGCATTCATTAAAATATCTATAATTTAGAAACACCCGAAGTGTCAAACGTGAGGGGACAATATAAGTATATTATGGTGCACACGTACCATGGGATATTATGTAACGTTTAAAAATGTTCACACAAAATGGGTGAAGGGGTGTGGGAGACATATAGGCTTCCAGTTATGGAATGAATAAGTCATGCGAATAAAAGTCACAGCGTAAGCAATGTAGTCAGTGGTATTAGAATAGTGCCATATAGTGACAGATGGTAGCTACACTTGTGGTGAACATAGCATAATGTATGAACTTGTCAAATCATGAAGTCATATACCTAAAACCAATGTAACATTGTGTGTCAACTATACTAAAAATTTTTTCTTGAGGTTTACAGAACTTCTTTTTACTAACATAGGAAAAGACGTATGATATAGTGCTTAATGAAAACACAGAATGTAAAGTTATTTTAGTATCAATATAATGATGTATGGTTTGATAATTGAATAAATAGTGGCTAATTCTAGTTATTTGGGGTTGGCAATTTAATACATTTTTCATCCTTTGTTATTTTTTCTAAAATTTCCCATAATGTATTACTCTTATCACTAGAAAAATAACCCTCCGTATTTAAAAATTATGATCAGACTTGGGTCGCCTGGGTGGCTCATTCGGTTGAGTGTTAAACTTCAGTTCAGGTTATGATCTCATGGTTCGTGACTTGGAGCCCCATGTCGGGGCTCTGTGCTCATAGCTCAGAGCCTGGAGCCTGCGTCAGATTCTGTGTCTCCCTCTCTCTCTGACCCTCCCCCGTTCATGCTCTGTCTCTCTCTGTCTCAAAAATAAATAAACATTAAAAAATAAAAAAATTATAAACAGAGTCAACATGGTAGCTATGGATAATCTATCAATGATGAAAAAAAAAGTGAATGTAGGATCTAACCTAATGGCTTTTCTAAAGCCAGAAAATTTTCAAGACACACTCACTGTGGTTTGAAATCTTACAGACTCTTAGAGTTAACCATGTAAATTTCACTTGCTGATCCACTAAAATATCCATCCACATTACATTATAGTTTATACTTGATAGTTTACTTAGAAAAGATTATTTCCCAAAAAGCTACAGTGAATTAGTCACTTATATTTAGAACAATATCACACTACTATATAAAAATCTAGTGCTTATCTTTATAAAGTTAATTAACACTGATGTGTACATTAACAAGTACATATATAAAAAGTAATTCCCACTCTCAGAAAGTTTTTAAATTAAATACAAAACTATATAAATGAAGTAAAATCTATCCCTTAAGAAGGGGTCACATGATTATTTAGATTTAGATAAATTGATTACAGATTCCTAAGGGAAGCCATCTCACTGAGTGGACTAGATAGCCCTTTTTAATAAAATGTAGAAGTCTTATAATAAATCCACTGCTTAGGCAGTTAATCTAAAATGCTCAGTGGGCAGACTTCAGGATGAATTCAGCATTTCTGAAAACAAGAAGTTCAGTGTGAACTGAGGAAGCAAAAAATTCCTATATTCTTTCATTTGAAGGGCAAAAAGCCAAATAAGAAGTTCATGGAGGTTCTACTTGACCTTAGCATTCTCTACAATAAACAAAAAATTATTCACATGGCTAGTGATTCCTTGGGCTAAATAGACTGGTTCTTTGAGATATTTTCCAATACTGTTTAGCAGTTGAGAATGTAAACTGTAACAAAACCTTATTTGGCAAAAATGAAGATAATTGAAGGCTCTTTTATATTCTATTTTCCCATCTTAATTGGTCAGTAGATAATTAAACCCAAAATAGGAAAACTATATTTAATATAGTCATGTAATCAATAAATCTTTATTGAGCACTTGTTTTAGGCCCCGGAAATAGAACAATAACACAAGACAACACTCCTGTTCTTGAGGAGTGGTCGGGGAGCACATAAGTAAATAAATACAATAATTTCAGCGAGTAGTAAGCGTTGTGAAAAAAAGATAAAGCAGGATAAGGGGTTAGAGTAAGAGTACACGGCTTTGTGAAGACCCACATTAGGTAGCATTGGAAAGGCCTCTCAGAGGAGGTCTAATTCAGACAGAGTTCAGAAGGAAGTGAGAAAACAAACCACAACATAATCCAAAGGAAGAGTTTTCCAGGAGGAGGGAAGAGGAAGTGCAAAGATCTAAGATGGAAACAAGCCAGACACACTTGAAGAGGCAGACGAATGACTGAAGTAGAGTGATCAGGGGAGAAAGAGACGGGCAAACCCATTTCCTAACTTCTTCCACCATTTTGTGCTGCTGACTTGCAGTTTTATGTCTTCAACTCTGGTTTCTTTCCTAACTCTACTCTGTATATTCACTTATGTGGCAGGTGTTTTTATTTATATAATCCCAGTAATTAAATCCTGTTTATTTCTTATTTTAGTGACTTATCCCAATCTTTCCTTTGTCAAGTCCAAATATGCAAACCTTGGAATTTTTCTATTAAATCTTCTTTCATTCATTCATTCATTCATTCATTCATTTATTTTTGAGAGAGAGCACATGAGTGAGGGGAGGGGCACAGGGGGAGAGAGAGAGAGAGAGAGAGAGAGAGAGAGTGAAAATCTTAAGCAGACTCCATGCCCAGCTTGGAGCCCAACCCAGGGCTCAATTTCATGACTGTGAGATCATGAACTGAGCTGAAATCAAGAGCCAGTTGCTTAACCCACTCAAATTTCCTTTCTAAATTTTCTTATATCCATCCCTCAGTCTCTCTCTGATAGTGTACTAAACTAACTTCTGAATTGTATACTAAGATAAATTCTTTAAATTTTTTTTCAACGTTTATTCATTTTTTGAGAGGCAGAGACAGAGCCTGAGTGGGGAGGGGCAGAGAGAGAAGGAGACACAGAATCCGAAGCAGGCTCCAGGCTCTGAGCTGTCAGCACAGAGCCTGATGTGGGGCTTGAACCCACAAACTGTGAGATCATGACCTGAGCTGAAGTCAGATGCTTAACCAACTGAGCTACCCAGGAGCCCCTGAAATAATTTCTTAACTGGAATATCTGCTTTCAGTCTTTTTCACAATTCAGTCGTGCTCAATCACTTATGGTAGCCTGAATGTGCTGTTGGAATAGACATAAGCAGAGATGCCTGCTCACTATTCCTTCAGAGACCAGATACACTTCTTGCGGTAGTTATACATCAAATGAGAAGCCCCTGCCTCTCTGTGTTAGGGTAGTAGTAAGGGAAGGATCAATCTGGATTGATTAGATTCCTTCCTAGGAATTTGCAAACTAAAGGTGAAAGAAAAGAGTGTCTCTCCTCTTAGGTCAGAATACAATAAGCCACTGAACCCAGAGCTTCTATCAACCAGGACTCATATCTTATGGAGAATCTCATCTGAAAGAAGAAATTTGGCCCATAAAGAGGAGCAGAGATGAAAGATGGAAAAAAGAGTCCTGACTTTGTGGTTCCAGTGATCTAGCCCTAATCTTCCCAAGGTTTAGTTAATGTAGGTTCAAAGAATTCCTCTTTTATCAGGTTGAATTAGTTTTCTATCATCTGTAACCAGAGTCCTCACCACTATAGCTTTGCTGTTACCCATCCACTTCTTTTAACTTGGGACTTCTGCTTGGGGGTTCCTTCCTACCCTCTTTCATTTGGTACCATTTAGCCATCTTTCAAGACCCAACCTATGTGTCACCATCTCTGGAGTCTCTGGTATGCTTTAAGCGACTTAAGGGAAGAGACTCTTATTCCTTAACATCACACACAGCTTGTTAATGCAAGAGGAAACGAATGAATTAGTCTCCTGTGAGTTTGCTATTTTAAGAATGTGTCAGTGGCCAATGCTGCATTCATTAAATCACTTATTATCCACTTTATACTCATCCATATACTCTCCAAGATCCTTCTGCCTTTAGGTCCATGGGTATCTGCTCAGATGTGTATCTTCTTGACAATTTTTTCTTCCCTATTAAGTTGTCTATTACAATGTTAAAAAAATATCCCTCCTTTATTATGTTCTAATTTTGAATTTCATCCGTCTGAATTGCAATAATGATTACAAGATTTTATTTACCACTAAGGGTTAAAAGGTTCACATTATTTCTCATGATTGTGGCATTAACATATTAATCTGTAGGCCTTCTGCCTTGATCTTGAATGGCAATTTTTCAGTCTTTTACATTACCACTCAATAGTATCTGAGACGGATCACTCGATCCTTGAAAAATCCCTCTTCCTTTAGCTTCTGTGGGAACCTTTTTTCTTTTTTTCTTACCTCCACAGTGGATGGGCCCTGATCAGCTCAGATTCAAGCAGAATTTTAAATTTAACTTTCTCCTTGAATGTACTCAAATGAAGAAAGAAGCCCTGAAAAGAACCAAACTTGCATTAAAGAGTCTCCCTTGAGATCAGCTGGAATGAGTAGTGTTTAACGGGGATGATTATTCTCACCCTGCTCTGTCATATCCTGGATAAGGGTAACTACGTCATGGTATATCTTTTTATTCATCATGTTGACTCTGTACACAGCCAGCTCTGTAATTCAATTAGGTGATGTGCCCTTACATTCCCACCCTAGGCTGTTTCTTATACACCCCATTCTCAAACCACCACTTTCTAGTTAAGGCCATCATTACTCCTTTTTATTTTTGCAAAAGCCTTACCTAATGGCTCTGCCTCCTTTCTTATAATACCCTTCTACTCTTGGCAGTGCTGAGTGAGAAATGTTGCTAAAGGGCATCCCAGTTCAAATAACTTTGTGTTTCTTTTTGCCTGTAGAATAACATCCATACCACCTGACATTCCATGCTCGGGTCCTAATTTAGCATGTTCCCCATCATTGTGAATATTTGATTCCAACTCAACTGATCAGGGTAAAATTTCAGACAATGATAATATCTCATGTTTGTTGAGTGTTTACTCTGTGCCAGGCAAGAAGTCATCCTTGTTGATGACACAAGACTTGACCTGAAAGTAATGCTGGTCCTAACCTGACTCCTGCTCTGTCACTCTGTCATCCCACCCAACCACCAGCTCAATTATTTTACTTCCCTTCTTCTTTAGTCCCTATGATTGTGTTATCCTGATTTTTTGGCTTCTCAAGTTGCCTCTTGCCACTTTTTTTTTTTTTTTTTTTGAGCTTTGTCTTCTCATCATCATGACATTTGCCCGGTCTTCCTGTTTGTTAACTAACCCTTTGGCTTGTCCTCTGGATGCCCTCTTTAGAATTACCACTACAGGAAACCCAGCTGGCACTGACCCCAGCAATTTGGGCTCTACTCTATTCCTTGGCTTTGATACCGGAGGGGTGGGCCCAGGATGTTCCGAACCTAGTCCTCCTAATTTATTGTAAAATTTCACCATAGATTTCCTAGAATCTGAGGTTTATGAGGAATCCTAAAGTCCATAACAGTACAACCCCTATCTGAGTTAAAAAGCCCTATGTTCTTTCTGTTATTTTGCCATTCTTTATAATAGGACTTCAAACATTTGGTGGCAGATTTCATATCCCTAAACCTTTCTAATCTAAACATCTCAGTTCCTTTAGTTACTGTCTCTGGCCTGATTGATTTCCTTTTTAATTAGCTTCATTTTAATTACTGCCTTTTTCTATAATGGTGGTGAACAGAATTTTAAAACAATGTCCCAGTTATGTTCTGACCAGTTTAGACTAGAATAGTTTTTTATATTATTTACCATCAATTTTGCCTAGCCTTGTCCATGATGCAGGCTGTGAATCAATGTGTTAAGTGCTTCCTGCTTTAGCTTCAGCCTCATGTCAGATCTGCATCAGGAATGTGGGATCAGAGAGCACCATGCCTCTCACCCTGAGGCTGGCAGCTTTCACTAGTTTCTCTGCAGCAATTGTACAGAAACACAGCAGATAGCTGGGGGGTAGAACCAGAGACGTTCTGAGGGTCTGGGGGGTTGAGGATTATGAACATGTCTCTCCTGCTAATTCTAGCACCCACTTCTCTCTGGTTCACTTAAGCCATCTGAATGCCCATAAATGAAAGATTATTCAAGGGAGACCCTGGAATCCATGTCAATTTACTTTTCAGTATTAGTAGCAAATTCCTTTTCACACACTGAGAAGCGCCAGTGTGTCTGTCTGTGTGTCACGGATGAGATTCCCCCACAGATGAAACTTTCTGTAGGTAACTGACCCATTCACCCAGCGTAGTCATTAAATCAGTTACTCTGTTTCACATGTGCCCCCAAAAGGTGAAAGAAACTATCAAACCCTTGTGAAAATTGATTTAATCATGTCTCTTACATTCTTCTCTAGAGGCTTTGTGACATGTGAAAACTAATTTAGTTTGGCATAACTTTCTTTACCCTTTCAAATCCTGGTTATTACTGCTCTATTTTTATTTTAAAAGCTTTAGAACCTTCACAAGGTCCATGTCAAGCTCCCCATTCAATGCTGTTTGGCAATCTGCCTCCATTCAGTAGGATTAGTCAAGAATTAGTGATTTTCTTTCTTTTTTTAGTAATTGGGATGTGATTCTTTTCTCTGATGAGATAACATTCCCCATCCCCAGAACACACCCTGCCTTTTCTGCCCACCCCCACCTGCCTTTGCTTAAAGGGTCCTCTGTCTAAAATATCCTGTTTGGTGCTGTTATGTAACTGTGCCCACGTGCCTTGGCTCCTCAGCTACAACTAGAGATTTCTGAGGGTGGGGGCCTTCTATTAAAGTTCATAGTCTCTAATGTAGAACAAAGCACGTAGCAGAAGTTCAATAAAGACACTTTCTGAATGGATGAATGAGAACACACACACATTTTATATATGTATATTTATTGCTTTTTCCACCATGAATACTGTTGCAACATATATCCTAACACATATGCCCTCATGGACCGATGCCTTTTTTAAAAAAATATCTTTATTTTTGAGAGAGCATGCTGGAGGGGCAGAGGGAAAGGGACACAGAGGATCTGAAACAGACTCAGCGGGCTCTACACTGTCAGCACAATTCCCAAAGTGGAGCTCGAACCCACAAACCATTGAGATCATGACCTGAGCAGAAGTCAGACACTTAACCAACTGAGCCACCCAGGTGCCCCATGGACTGATGCTTTTATTTTTATGGTAGAGAGTCTCCAGAATGAAGTTATTTTGGAAAAAATACATGGCCAACTTAGTAAATATTCTGCCAAGTGTATCCTCTATGTTTGAGAGATACAAATTTATTTGTATCTATTTCAACAAAACTGTCAGACTTCTCTGTGACTTTACTAATATTTTATCTATTACAGAAGACTGGTTCTGAGAGTGGTCTGTTACTGTCTTCCACTGTAATTGATTTTTATCATGTTATCTTTGAATTTTTAATTTATAATTTCTTCTTTTTAATGGCTACATAGTATCCCCTCATGATGTTTTATAATTTTTCACCCCCTGTTGATGGTCATTCAGTTTATTTTTACTGCTTTCTTATTATGAACACTGTTGTAATAAAGGATCTTTCTTCCCATGACTTTGTATCCAGAGACTTTTATTTCTATGGAATAGATTCCCATGAATGGAATTGCTGGGTTGAAGAAAATATGTATTTTTAATTTTAATAGATATTGATAGCTTGCCATCTAAAGGTTTGTATAACATTTTGATCAGCAAAGGATGAGTGTTCCTTTTATTCCAGCATCCTTTCCAGCAATAGCTTTATAGCTATTTTCAACTGTTACCATCCAATAGAAATGTTGTGATAGTTGTTACTTAATTAGCATTTCCCTGACTACAAAAGTTTGAGCATCTTTTCATAAATGTTTGCCATTTTGCTTTGCTCTTCTGTGAACTGCCTGTTCACATCCCTGCCTAGTCACCTCTTTGTTTTCAACCTCTTTTCACCTCTGTTTTAAGTTTGTTTCCTATAAAAAGCATATGCTACATACTGTTCATTTGACTTAAGCAGTCTAGAACACTTAGAGTAATGAAAGGCATAACTTACCCTTCTCTCTTATTTATGTTTATTTTACAGAGCTATTTTTCATCCCTCTTTCTTATCTTTCCCCTTTTAATTTGGAATTCTACTGCATTTTACTCTTCTGTTAATGGTTACATTTCTTTCCCTTATCCCCATTATCAGGCATGTGTTAATTTATTGTTTATATGAAAAAAAGATTTCAGCTTTTTCCCCAAGCAAGAATCCCTCTACCAAAACACTATTCTCCATGTTCCCACACTTCCTCCTTACCCAATAGGATGTTGGGAGAAACCAAGAGGGAAGAAAGCGTTGCAGGTAGAGGTCCCAGTACGAGCACAGACAGAGGCAGCACTGGGAGTTAGTGTGTGTCATAGTGGGAGAAGATAGAGGGGTACAGGGTCTGGGATACCACTGTGCAAAGCTGGGGCCTTTTGTCTATGGATAAGATGGACCCAGCCCAGTCCGGGGGAGAGACGTTATTAATGTTAGTCTGGTGGTAGGTGTGGGGCACTCCAGTTACCCTGGATGGGGTGGGGGCAAGAAACAGGAGACCTGCCTACAGTCCTTTGAGTGTGAGGAACAGGGGCCAACAGGGCTATAATGGGAAGGAGAGATGCTCAGGGAGTGAGAAACAGTGAGTGGGGTTTGGTGGTGGACTAGATGGGAGGGGTGAGAGAGACGACCAAGGAGTTGCTGATCTTTTCCCCACTGTGAATCCTTAGAATCCTCTGAGCCATATATATTAGTTTTCTATCAGTACTGTACTGAAGTATTATAAACTACATGGCTGAAAACATCAGAAGTGTATTATTTTGCAGATAAGGTAAGAAGTGCAAGATGAGTCTTTGAGGACTAAATCCAAGGTGTCTGCATTGCTTCCAGAGGCTCCAGGGGAGAAGCTATTTTCTTGCCTTTTACGGCTTCTACAGGCCACCTGCATTCCTTGACTTGTGGCTCCTTCCTCTGTGTCCCTGCTGTCTCCCTTATAAGGATCCTTGTGATTACATTGGACCCACTTCAGTAATCCAGTATAATCTTCCTATCTCAAGATCCTTAATCATATATGTGAAAAATGCCTTTAACCGTGTGAGGTTCCAGGAATTAAGTTAGACACGGACATCTGGGGGGGTGGGGGGAGGGGGATGTCTTTATTCAGCCTGCCACACAAGGATTCAGGCCAAGCATCTCTTTCCCAAAATAATCAGTTTCAGCTAATCACATTAACTAATTATTTTTGCTATCTGTGCCTTATTGCCTGTTCTGTCTCTTTTGTGCAATACCACCAATTTGGCATCAGGCTGGGTCTATTTGGGCAGCTTCGATACTTTCCCTCTTACTCTCACTAGTATCAGATGCCACAAAGCACTCGTTTTGCTTTTTAAAATAATTTTTTTTTTGCTGTTCCATTTTCTTTCCTGATACCTTTTTACCCCCTTATTTGAAAGTTTCCAAATTCAAAATATACAAATAAGACATAAAGATCAAACATGTATTGTACTTTAGGTCCAAAGCAATTTCCTCAAGAATTTGCTTATGATGGCAGATGGCTGTTTAAACATAGTAACCCATATGTTTCTTTTAGATTCAACAGAAAGAAAATAAGTGTCCAGTGAGCAAAACTGGATATTTAGCATAAGTAATCCAGGATTCTTATGCTCTCCAGACAAACACAAAGTAAGAACTTATCTAGGCAATATTATCAGCCTTTCTTCCTTCCCATAACAAACCAAGGACCTAAGATAAATGTCTTTTTTTTTTTTTTTTTTTTTATTACTTGCCATCTGTCCTTCAAAGATGTCTAAGCTTGTGGAAGTCTATTTTATGTCCATGAATTAAAGGTAGCACAGCACAGAGAATAACAGTGCAGGTTCTGGGACCAGACAAACTGGGGTCAACCATAGCTTCATCTATTATTGACCTTGGGGAAATTACTTAAGTATTATAGTTTAGTTTTCCTATTGGTCAGCTAACAGAACTTAGCTGGATTGTTGTGAGTATTAAATAAAATAATTCATGCAAAGTACTTAATCCAAGATAGGAATGTAGTAAATTCTTAGTAAATATAGGCATCCCTTCTTTTTATCAGGTCCCATTAGAAATATACCAGACACATCAATCAGATTTGTTCTCCATCTTTGGTCAGCCTGAATAATAGATATACCTTGGAGTAACATAGTGGGACCACTGAGCAGGACCCTTATTCCCCAATACATTTCATTAATGTTGGCCTCAACCTCATTTATTGACTAAGAAGAAACAAGTTGGTTTATGCTAATCATTATCCTAGGATCCTGAGAATGTATTTCTCCAAACAGTAAAAAAAAAAAAAAAAAAAAAAAAAAAAAAAAAAAGTAAAAAAGACTTAGTCCTTTATATTTTCTCTGTTAGTATTATTCATATTATTCATGCTTCTCTTTTGTCTTCCTGGTAAAGCTATTAAAACTTTTTTTGAAAGACTCCTAAAATTTCTCTCCTTGGAGTGCCTGGGTAGCTCAGTTGGTTGAGTGTCCAGCTCTTAATTTTGGTGCAGGTCACGATTTCAGGGTTGTGAGATCGAGCCCTGCATCATGCTCTGGGCTGAACATGGAGCCTGCTTAAGATTCTCTCTCGCTCTCTCTCTCTCTTCTCCCTCTCTCCCCTCTTTTTCTCTCTCCCCCCCTCCCCTCTGTCTCTCTGCCCTTCTCTCCTGCTCACACTCTCTCCTTTTCTAAAATAAAATTTAAAAAAAATTTTTTTAACTTTCTTTACCTTGTTTGGAGAGCCGGAAAAATTAGGACTACAGTTATCCAAATAAGTCCTAGAGGAGCTCATGTTCCTTTGCGTGGCAGAAAGAGGGGCCAAAAGGAAGACTTTGGTAGCAAGGGTGAACCTGGGAGAGACATAGGATCATTATCTTATGTCAGATACATAGAAAAAAATTCCAGAGCTACTTGGCTAGTAATTTCTGAGCACATCAAATGAATTAATAAATCCGGTTGTTCAAATATAGTAATTTAAAATAATGATGGGGCAGTTTTTCTCTTAGGACTTTTTAAAAAAAATTTTTTTTTGAATGCTTATTTATTTTTGAGAGAGAGAGAGAGACAGAGCATGAGCGGGGAAGGGGCAGAGAGAGAGGGAGACACAGAATCCAAAGCAGGCTCCAGGCTGTCAGCACAGAGCCCGACTCGGGGCCCAAACTCACAAGCCGTGAGATCATGACCTGAGCCGAAGTGGAACGCTCAACCAACTCAGCCACCCAGAAGCCCCTCTCAGGACTTTTTAAATCCTTCTTTATTTGCTGAAGTATTGCCAGATGTCCACAGTAGTAAACTACATAAGACTGGAAGAGAGTGAACATGTGATTCCTGAGACACAAAATCAACATTTGCAGGAGGCCCAGGTTCTGGGCTGGATGGCTAGTGAAACCTGGAGGTTAAGCCTCACTCTTTCACTTCAGTGTGACTTTTCACCACACAGTGATGGCCGGGTTCTTCCTGACTCCAGGTCCCATGACAGTGTGGAGTGATGGTGTACAGGCCCCCTTCCTCCAAGGCCTATGGCCTTATTTAGAAATTCCAGAGGCGGCTTAGTGGTGAAAGATTGTTCAAGTACTTTTCTCTCCTTTTTATTCTCTCAAAGATTCATATACTCAGAAGGCCAAAGCGGCTACCTCACCCCACGTCTGGATCTCAAAGTCCTGAATATTTATAGGTGTTTGAGAATTCCAAGTCTCAAGTTCAGGTAGAAGGCTATTTTTACTTGGTTGCTGCTTGAAGACTTAATTGCTATGGTTAACATACTAGACAATGGCTTTTCTGATGATAATTGTAATACATTCTAATTTGGAAAGTGGAGAATCGTACAAATAAGAAAATGAGAATAGTCATAATCCCACTACCCATGCTAACACTTTGATTTATTTCCCTTTCTATATATTTACAGTACATGCATGTAGACACAGAACGTCCAAGTTTTTAAGATGCTTTCAAATTTTATATATAATTTTAATTCTTCTTTTATTAATCTGTTATTTTATTATTTCATAATGGAACATAGGCATTTCCTCATGTCAATAAATATCTTTTGAAAGTGTATTTTACTAGCTAAGTAATATGTTTTGAAAATTTTGTTTTATATTTTTAATTTTAATTTTAATATTTTAGTTTTTTATTTTTATTTTTAAATTTATTTTTATTTTATTATTTTAATTTTATTTTTATTTTTTAAATGTTTATTTATTTATTTTGAGAGAGGAGAGAGGGAGCAGGAGAGGGGCAGAGAGAGGGAGACAGAATCCCAATCAGTCTCTGCACCGTCAGCACAGAGCCTGGTGTGGGACTTGAGCTTGAAAACCATGGGATCATGACCTCAAGAGTGGGATGCTTAACCAACTGAGGCACCCAGGTGCCCCCAAAACTTTATTTTAATAGCTAAATAATAGTGTGTTGTATCCATGCATAAGAAAAATGATTCTATTTCTCACTATAGGGCAGCCCTAGAACTAAACATCAGAGAGGAAATTACCACTAACGGCAGGAAGTTGGGAAGAGAGTCTGGGAATAGTCAAGGGATAAAAGCATAGATAGAAAATATCAGACAAACATGAGGTGCCAACTTCCTGATCCTGTTAGTCCTTTTCAGTGGCTCCTACTCCTGAACAAGGCCCAAACTCCCAAGTCTGGCATTCAGGGCCTTCCACAATTTGTTACAACTCACCTTCCCAACCTTAGTTCTCACTGTACTCTGTTACGCTCCCCCATATTTCTGCCAAATGGACCAATTTACTCTTTTCTACATGGAAGTTGAAAGCTTTTGTTCCCTCCATACCTATGCTCACTCTTTCCCCTTGAAGGTCTGTTCTTCCTCATAGTGACTTGTCTGCGTCTTATCCATTGATTCATGGCACAGCTCAAATAGCACCATGGAGCTATTTGAAATTCCTTCAAGTTCTCCTGGCCAGAGCAAGTGTTTTCTTCCTCTCAGTTCTTATCTCTACCTATGTATCAAATTAACTTGAATTATGACTATGTGGATACACGTCTAATCACTCTTCTCACGTTATGGATCAAAGTTTGTGGACATTTTTGTGTCACAGTATCCTTTTGAGCATTATAATTCCCTTTTTTTAAAGTTTATTTATTTATTTTGAGAGAGAAAGAGTGTGTGAGCAGGGGAGGGGCAGAGAGAAAAACAGAGAATCCCAAGCAGGCTCCATGCTGTCAGCACAAAGCCCAATGTGGGGCTCAAACCCATAAACCGTGACATCATGATCTGAGCAGAAACCAAGAGTTGGATGTCCAACCAACTGAGCCACTCAGGCACCTCAAGCATTATAGTTTCTATTGACAGACACTAGGGAATTATTAGCGTCCACAGTTATACTACTCATTTATCACATTATGTGTCCTTGTATGAATAAAAACTGCCCAGATTCATCTCCCATATTCCTCAGAGAAATGTTGTGGGTTTTGGTTTTTTGTTTTTGTTTTTTTGTGGTGACTGGTCTCCAAAAAGATGGTCCTCAATATTTCCTCTTCACTCTATAGATACATACATTCTCCCACACACATCAAGATGTGGAGCTACCTCCTACCTCCAATCCTCAGAAACTGGACTGGCCTTGTGAATTGGCTTTGACAAATAGAATGCAGTGGAAATCATAGTCTGGGACTTTCAAGTCCAGACCATGTTGGGGGAAGCCCACATTATAAAGGGAAGAAGCAAAGTTCTGTGTTTGACAGCTATGGCTGAGCTCCCAGATGACAGCCAGCTCTAACTCCCAGCCACGTGATGAATCAACTTGAATACTCATGTGTAGTGCAGCCCCTCGAAGACTGACCTGCTGGTGGTGGTGCCTCAAGCAGAAGAATCCAAACCCATGCAGCTGACCCTAGTCAGCCCAAGAACCAGTAGACATGATATAATGATTGTTGTTAAACCACAGAATTTTTGCTGTGTATTACATTGCAGATAAACCTAACAGTTTTAGGGGTGCCTGGGTGGCTCAGTTGGTTAAGTGTCCAACTACTGCTCAGGTCATGATCTGGTCGTCTGTGGACTCAACCACGCATTGCGCTTCTGGGCTGACAGCTCAGAGCCTGGAGCCTGCTTCAGATTCTGTGTCTCCCTCTCTCTCTGCCCCTCCCCTGCTCACCCTCTGTCTCTCTCTGTCTCTCTCTCTCTCTCTGTCTCTCTCTCTCTCTCAAAAATAAAGAAACATTAAAAAAAAACTAAGCAATATGCATGTTAAAGCATGTGAATTGCTGATATTGGACAGTTTTTGACTGGCAATTCCATGTAGTTCAACTTAATACAAATATGCCTTGATGTTACTCTATCCATCTTAGCTCTTATTCTAAGCAAGTTAACAAGCTTCCTGTCTTAGAATGCACTCAGCAAAGAATGGTTGAAAAGTATCACCATAATAGTAAGTAATAATAACAGTAAATAAAAATAATTAATATAATGTGTTGATCAAAGCCTGGCAGTCCAACAGAGAAGTGTGTGTTATATATACTAGTGTTCCACATACAGTAGTGGGGAGAATCACCCCCAAATTCAGCTTTTCAAAGCAAGTGTTTTATATACGACCTGCATGATTTGGGACACATCTTCATACTCGATGTAGGATTAACTACATCATTTTTACTCCAACAAATCCATTTTAATGAAATATTATATCCCTCTCATAAGTGGAAAGCCTTGTGAATTGGCTTTGACAAAAGTAGAAGGTGAAAATAAATAATAAACTACTGAAGTTTTTTTAAGTGTTTTTTTTTTTTTTTGTTTTTTTTGTTTTTTTTAATACCACATTTTGACTACCGGAGTTTGGAGACTCTACCGTGGGTTTTTAATTTTCTGAGTTCAGGTTAGTGTCTGATTCAAGTTTTAATTGCCCACAGCACCTACCACAGTGCCTTAAATATGGCAGAATTACATAAGTATGGATTATTAGAACTGGAAGAGATGTTAGCTACTATCAGCAAGAACATATACTCAGGACTCTGACTCAGTATGACGCACTTCATCCACTCCATGTCATATCATCTGCTAGCTATGTGATCTGGGGCAAGTTACTTGACTTCTCTGTGCTTTAGTTCCTCGTCTATAAAACTAGAATAATAACAGTACTTACATAATAGTGTTGTGCTAATTAAATGAAAAAAAAATGCTTACAACAGTGTTCAATAAATGTTGGTTATTATCAGAAGGTATTGCTTTATTATATTAATGCCATTAGTATTGCTAAGCAAAAGACTAAGGTCAGTCTATTGTCTATCTGATTTTCTTCCTTTTTATAGATAAGCTTTGTTTTGTCTATGACAACTTTGAGGATTTTCCCTCTATTGAAATGTCCTAAAATTTTACCATATTGTACCTAGTTTTGGGGTTGTTAATTTTTATCCGTATTGGTATTGGTGTTTCCTTCCACTGTCTACAGGATAAGTATAAGCATCCTAAATTATAGATTTTTCTTCAAAGTCTCTGTGCCTTTTGTCTTTCTGAGGCTTCCCCAAATTTCCGATCTATTAATCATTAACTTTCCTGTTTTTTATTGAAGCTATACATGCATCTTCAAAAATATCCATTAACAGATGTATGGATACATAAAACGTAGTATATGCATACATTGGAAAATTATTCAATCCTAAAAATGAAGGAAATCCTGCAATATGTGACAACATGGGTGAGCCTTGACAACATAATACCAAGTGAAATAAGCCTATCATAGAAAAACCAATACTGCATGACTCCATTTATATGAGGTGTCTAAAATAGTCATAGAAGCAGAGAATAGAACAGTCATTTCCTGGGGCAGGAACAAGGGGGAAATGGTCAGTTGATAACCAAAGAGTATAAAATTTCAGTAATGAAAAATGAGTAAATTCTAGCGATCTCCTGTACAACATTGTGCCTATAGCTAACAATATTGTACACTTTAAAATCTGTTAAGAGGGTTCATGTTAAGAGTTCTTATTACTAAAATAAAATTAAACTTAAAAAAACAGACAAGACACATGAAAACAAATGATATTATGGTAGATTTAGACCTAAGCATATCACTGACAATATTGCAAATTGTCTAAACATTCCAGTTAGGAGATTGTCATGTTGGTAATAAAAGCAAGACCCAACCAAATGCAATAAATCCATTCTTTTTTTTTTTTTAATTTTTTTTTCAACGTTTTTTATTTATTTTTGGGACAGAGAGAGACAGAGCATGAACGGGGGAGGGTCAGAGAGAGAGGGAGACACAGAATCGGAAACAGGCTCCAGGCTCCGAGCCATCAGCCCAGAGCCTGACGCGGGGCTCGAACTCACTGACCGCGAGATCGTGACCTGGCTGAAGTCGGACGCTTAACCGACTGCGCCACCCAGACGCCCCGCAATAAATCCATTCTAAATGTAGGTTGACAGTAAATGGATAAAAGAATTGATAGAAAAAAATATAACATGCTAATACTAATTAAAGGACACTTGGGGTGGCTATGTTTGAGACAAATTAGATGTCAGAGAAAAAACTATTACAAGGGAAGAGGGCTTTTACATGTTAATTAAAAGATCAATTCATTAAGAGGACATACTAATTCAAAACAATTTTGCACCTAATAAGAGATTTGGAGGAGTGTTCAAATGCCAGGTTAAAATTATAAATTTTATTCAGTGTGTTTTTTTATTTATTATATTTTTAATATGAAATTTATTGTCAAATTGGTTTCCATACAACACCTAGTGCTCATCCCAAAAGGACCCTCCTCAATACCCATCACCCACCCTCCCTTCCCTCCCTCCCCCCATCAACCCTCAGTTTATTCTGTTTTTAAGAGTCTCTTATTGGTTTGGCTCTCTCCCTCTCTAACTTTTTTTTTCCTTCCCCTCCCCCATGGTCTTCTGTTAAGTTTCTCAGGATCCACATAAGAGTGAAAACATATGGTATCTCTCTTTCTCTGTGTGACTTATTTCACTTAGCATAACACTCTCCAGGCTCCATCCACGTTGCTATAAAAGGCCATATTTCATTCTTTCTCATTGCCAAGTAGTATTCCATTGTGTATATAAACCACAATTTCTTTATCCATTCATCAGTTGATGGACATTTAGGCTCTTTTCATAATTTAGCTACTGTTGAAAGTGCTGCTACAAACATTGGGGTACAAGTGCCCCTATGCATCAACACTCCTAAAACCCTTGAGTAAATTCCTAGCAGTGCTATTGCTGGGTCATAGGGTAGGTCTATTTTTAATTTTTTGAGGAATCTCCACACTGTTTTCCAGAGTGGCTGCACCAGTTTGCATTCCCACCAACAGTGCAAGAGGGTTCCCGTTTCTCTACATCCTCTCCAGCATCTATAGTCTCCTGATTTGTTCATTTTGGCCACTCTGACTGGCGTGAGGTGGTATCTGAGTGTGGTTTTGATTTGTATTTCCCTGATGAGAAGTGACGTTGAGCATCTTTTCATGTGCCTGTTGGCCATCTGGATGTCTTCTTTAGGGAAGTGTCTATTCATGTCTTCTACCCATTTCTTCACTGGATTATTTGTTTTTCGGGTGTGGAGTTTGGTGAGTTCTTTATAGATTTTGGATACTACCCCTTTGTCTGATGTGTCATTTACAAATATCTTTTCCCATCCCATTGGTTGCCTTTTAGTTTTGTTGATTGTTTCCTTTGCAGTGCAGAAGCTTTTTATCTTCATGAGGTCCCAATAGTTCACTTTTGCTTTTAATTCCCTTGCCTTTGGAGATGTGTCAAGTAAGAAATTGCCGTGGCTGAGGTCAGAGACGTTTTTTCCTGCTTTGTCCTCTAGGGTTTTGATGGTTTCCTGTCTCACATTCAGGTCCTTTATCCATTTTGAGTTTATTTTTGTGAATGGTGTAAGAAAGTGGTCTAGTTTCATTCTTCTGCATGTTGCTGTCCAGTTTTCCCAGGACCATTTGTTAGACTGTCTTTTTTCCATTGGATATTCTTTCCTGCTTTGTCAAAGATTAGTTGGCCATAGTTTTGTGGATCCAATTCTGGAGTCTCTATTCTATTCCATTGGTCTATGTGTCTGTTTTTGTGCCAATACCATGCCGTCCTGATGATTACAGCTTTGTAGTAGAGGATAAAGTCTGGGATTGTAATGCCTCTAACTTTTGTCTTCTTCAATATTACTTTGGCTATTTGGGGTCTTTTGTGGTTCCATACAAATTTTAGGAATGCTTGTTCTAGCTTTGAGAAGAATTCTGGTGCCATTTTGATTGGGATTGCATTGAATGTGTACGAGCATGAAACCTACATATATCACAATGACTCCAAACCCATATCTTTCAATAATTAACACTGAATGTAAATGGACTAAATGCTCTAACCAAAAGATGTAGGGTATCAGAATGGATAAAAAAACAAGACCCATCTGTTTTCTGTCTACAAGAGACTCATTTTAGACCTGAGGACACCTTTAGATTGAAAGTGAGGGGATGGAGAACTGTCTATCATGCTACTGGAAGTCAAAACAAAGCTGGAGTAGCCATATTTATACCAGACAAACTAGACTTTAAATTAAAGGCTGTAACAAGAGATGAAGAAGAGCATTATATAATAATTACAGGGTCTATCCATCAGGAAGAGCTAACAATTATAAATGTCTATGTGCCGAATACAGGAGCCCCCAAATATATAAAACAATCGAAAACGTAAGCAACCTGATTGATAAGAATGTGGTAATTGCAGGGGAATTTAATACCCCACTTACAACAATGGATAGATCATCTAGACACAGGATCAATAAAGAAACAAGGGCCCTGAATGATACATTGGATCAGATGGACTTGACAGATATATTTAGAACTCTGCATCCCAAAGCAACAGAGTATACTTTCTTCTCAAGTGCACATGGAAAATTCTCCAAGATAGATCACATACTGGGTCACAAAACTGCCCTTCATAAGTATAAAAGAATTGAGATCATATCATGCATACTTTCAGACCACATGCTATGAAACTTGAAATCAACCACAGGAAAAAGTGTGGAAAACCTCCAAAAGCATGGAGGTTAAAGAACACCCTAGTAATGAATGAATGGGTCAACCAGGCAATTAGAGAAGAAATTAAAAAATATATGGAAACAATTTAAAATGAAAATACAACAATCCAAATGCTTTGGGATGCAGCAAAGGCAGTCCTGAGAGGAAAATACATTGCAATCCAGGCCTGTCTCAAGAAATACGAAAATTCCCAAATACAAAATCTAACAACACACCTAAAGGAACTAGAAGCAGAACAGCAAAGACACCCCAAACCCAGCAGAAGAAGAGAAATAATGAAGATCAGAGCAGAAATAAACAATATAGAATCTAAAAAAACTGTAGAGCAGATCAATGAAACCAAAAGTTGGTTTTTTGAAAAAACAAATAAAATTGATAAACCTCTAGCCAGGCTTCTCAAAAGAAAAGGGAGATGACACAACTAGATAAAATCATGAATCAAAATGGAATTATTACAACCAATCCCTCAGAAATACAAGCAATTATCAGGGAATACTATGAAAAATTATATGCCAACAAACTGGACAACCCGGAAGAAATGCACAAATTCCTAAGCACCCACACGCTTCCAAAACTCAAACAGGAAGAAATAGAAAACTTGAACAGACCCATAACCAGTGAAGAAATTGAATCAGTTATCAAAAATCTCCCAACAATAAGAGTCCAGGACCAGATGGCTTCCCAGGGGAGTTCTACCAGACGTTTAAAGCAGAGATAATACCTATCCTTCTCAAGCTATTCCAAGAAATAGAAAGGGAAGGAAAACTTCCAGACTCATTCTATGAAGCCAGCATTACTTTGATTCCTAAACCAGATAAAGACCCAGCAAAAAAAGAGAAATACAGGCCCAATATCCCTGATGAATATGGATGCAAACATTCTCAATAAGATACTAGCAAATCGAATTCAACAGCATATAAAAAGAATTATTCACCATGATCAAGTGGGATTCATTCCTGGGATGCAGGGCTGGTTCAACATTCACAAATCAATCTATGTGATACATCACATTAATAAAAAAAGATAAGAACCATATGATCCTGTCAATCGAGGCAGAAAAAGCATTTGACAAAATTCAGCATCCTTTCTTAATAAAAACCATCGAAAAAGTCGGGATAGAAGGAACATACTTAAACATCATAAAAGCCATTTATGAAAATCCCACAACTAGTATCATCCCCAATGGGGAAAAATTGAGAGCTTTCCCGAGATTAGGAACACGACAAGGATGTCCACTCTCACCGCTGTTGTTTAACATAGTGTTGGAAGTTCTAGCATCAGCAATCAGACAACAAAAGGAAATCAAAGGCATCAAAATTGGCAAAGATGAAGTCAGGCTTTCACTTTTTGCAGATGACATGATATTATACATGGAAAACCCAATAAACTCCACCAAAAGTCTGCTAGAACTGATACATGAATTCAGCAAAGTCGCAGAATACAAAATCAATGAACATAAATCAGTTGCATTCTTATACACCAATAATGAAGCAACAGAAAGACAAATAAAGAAACTGACCCCATTCACAATTGCACCAAGAAGCATAAAATACCTAGGAATAAATCTAACCAAAGATGTAAAAGATCTGTATGCTGAAAACTATAGAAAGCATATGAAGGAAATTGAAGAAGATACAAAGAAATGGAAAAACATTCCGTGCTCATGGATTGGAAGAATAAATATTGTTAAAATGTTAATACTACCCAAAGCAATCTACACATTCAATGCAATCCCTATTCAGTATGTTTTGTGGAATCACTGAAAACTTTTCAGAGATTAGTAACATAAACCAATGGTAGCAGAGTGTAGGATGAAAGGAGGGAGAAACTGAAGGCAGACTAGTTTAGTGCAGCAAAAGCATACTTTTGCTTAAATGTATATGAAGCCAAATAGAACTGAGAGGAGAAATAGACACATCCAAAATTATAATTGGAAATTTCAATAACCCTCTTGCAATAGAACAGGAAGACAGAAATATGAAGAACTCTAAATGGAACTGCTTAAGAGATATTACTGAAGATGACAAGTGGACCTCGGGAAACAGGTTGAGTCTTTGAATGTATACTCGAAATCATGACCATATAAATCATAAGAAGGATGTGGTCACTGGGAAAGTATTTAAAATGAAAAGAGAGTCAGTATGGAATCCATGGTATATCAACCTGCAAGGGCCATGTGGAAGAAGATCGCGTAAAAAAACATGAAGAGGGGTGCCTGGGTAGCTCAGTCAGTTAAGCGTCTGACTTCGGCTCAGGTCATGATCTCATGGTTTGTGAGTTTGAGCCCCGCATCAGGTTGTGTGCTGACATCTCAGGGCCTGGAGCCTGCTTCAGATTCTGTGTCTCCCTCTCTCTCTCTCTGCCCCTCCCCTGCTCCCATTCTGTCTCTCTTTCAAAACAATAAACATTAAAAAATATTTTAAAAAAATGTGAAAGAAGAGCCAGAGAAATAGGAGGAAAAACAATATGATGTGATATAATCAAACCACAAGAGACTTAAGAATTAAGGAATGGTCAACTGTCAATGCTGAAAAGAGATTGAATTTTTCACCCCATTTAGTACTGTAACAAGGCTGAGATTTTGATACTATAATTCACATGCACAAAAAAGTTAACTTTATTATCTAATATTGATTTACTCTTGCCCTTGAGTCACCATTTCTGCTGATAACAGAAAAAAATGTTTAATAATTGAAATCGTTTCTTTTTAGTTTAAGTCCTTTCATATTTACTCAGCCTTTCAGACTGCCCTTTGTCATCTCCTCTGGTGTCATTTAGACGCAGTAGGAGTCTTGTGGTCCCCATGCTGTTGGTCGGTCCCTTTTGGCTGGAGGTCTGCTGGATGACCTTTGCTCAGTGAAGTTGGTATACCTGGTCCTTGTCTTCTTTAGGCATCGTGTTATTAACTACTGACACCTGTAGATCTGCCATTGTGTCTGGTCCTAATATCCTCACACTTTTGTTGCCTTAATTCCAGTTCTAGGCCACTTCTGGTTCACTAATCTCTCCTCAGTCCTCTTTTCCAATGCTGCTCTTCTGCTCCCACACCTCATGAGAGAATGCTGAACGCATCTTCTGTGAGAACCTCGGGGGAAGGGAGATCTTAACCCTTATGCTTCCCTTTTTCGGGCCCTCTTATTTGAGTGATTCTGCTGCAGTGATCCTCCTATAATATTTGACCCCAAAGCAGAAAGTGGCAAGGATATTTGTGTCCAATATCTTGCCATTCCTTTCTTGGTTCCTCCTCTCCGCTCCAGGACAGATTTCCCCCCCAACTGTGTGTCTTGGGCTTACCTTCCATCCTCTGTCTTCTCCACACTATAAGCTCTTGCTGTGTTAGGGGAATTTTTGGAATGCAGGAAAGTGCTTTACTTCTCTACATAGTCTGCCTTCTAAAACCATGGTCTTCCTGTGGATTCAGATAAACCTGGCTTGAAATTTGAAACTGAGCTATAATTCATTCTTCTCACCTAGGTTCTCTCTGTCTCCACAAACAATAAATTGTTGACAGGGGAAGCCGTGGGACAAGTAGGAATTAGAGATCATTAGAAATAAAAACATGCTGGTTTCATATTTCAAAATTACCCCCATTATATCAGTGAAGAGATTAGTACTGACTTTGATAGGAGCAGATTCAAAAGCCAGATAAGAGTTTGTTGCACAGGGATTGAGAGAGCTAAATGGTTATCCCTTCTTGCTGTGAAAAAAAGAGGTGAAATAAGGCTGTACCTAGCAGGAGATACAGGATTAAGAAATAAATTTTTGTTAGCTTTTTTTTTTTTTCCAGGTGGAAGAGATTGGACTCTTATAGGAGCTAGTAGAGTAGGAGGCTGAAGACAGGAAAAGTGTTTGAATGATAGACCAAGTTTCCAGAAAAGGTGAGAAAAATGGTTGCAGACTGGAGAAACTCTTCCAAAAATTCAGGGTTCAGTCAATGCTTTCTGGGGATGAAAACCTACTGAATAGCTAAATAGTTTTATTCGAAGAATGTTTCCCAGATATAGACATAAGAATCATCAGGGATAGTCATTAAAAATTTGGATTTTTCAGGTCTTACTTTGAAGATTCTAATTCAGTAGGTCTGGGATAGAGCTCTTGACTCTGTGTATTTACAGAGTTCCTTATGAAATTCACATGATGAAGAGAGTTTGGGAAATACTACTAGAACACCACCATAGATCATGCAAGCGGGTAAAACTAAGGGTTAACTCTGAAATGACTAGACCACTTAAGTAAGAGGAACTCAAACAAATAAGGAGAAGCAGGCCCTTATGAGATTGTAGCAAGGGAAAAATGAACTTGTTTGTTCAGTTTTCTGCCCTGGAGCATAAAGTGATTTTCATGGCAACGTAGAAAATATCCACACACCTTGACAAAACAATGACAGAAACTTCTATGAAAAACAACTCCTTGAATCTGCTGCTTTTTAAGTGGGTTTCACGTGACTATTTCTAAATATCTAAATAGTAAATATGACCTTAAAGTTCGTTTTTGCCATGCATTCGAAATTCTGTATTTACTACTGCTTCTTTTGGGTTTTCAGCATGGTTGTATTCAATGTCCTGGTACTTAAATAAATTTTAGTTGCATGCAAGTTGGACTAAAGAAAGATAGTAATAGCATTCTTAAGTACAAACTGTGATTTTAAACATCCTTTTCACAGACCGAAACGTTCATTTGAGAAGGTGAGTTGAATTTCTTCACAACACAATTCAAAGTAGGAGTGATTCACCTTCCAGCCTTTGCCCCACAAGTTGGTGTCATCTGCTCATTCTTTTCGGGATTGCACCACTGCTGTTTCTTGTTTTAAAGTTTATTTATTTATTTTGGAGAGGAGGGGCAGAGAGAGGGAGAGAGAATCTCAAGCAGGTTCCACACTGCTAGAGTGGAGCCCAATGTGGGGCTCAAATCCATGAACCGTGAGATCGTGACCTGAGCCAAAATCAAATCAGAGGCCCAATAGACTGAGCCACCCAGGTGCCTCTGAACTATTGCTTTTCAATCACTGAATCAACCTTTTCTTTTCTTTACAATACCCCCAAGAGTCCCTGCCAGTGACAAGAGAATGGAACACTGAGTTCCAGTCAATTCATTGTACTTTTCTCAAATAAGACTTAAAGATTAGTCTGAGAGAAATTATTTTTTCAATAGCAGCAAAGCTTGAAAAGCCACCGCATACATTTTTTTTTTTTCAGGAGTGAAATTTTCATTATCATTATGGCTAAAATAAAAGGTATTTCAAAAGACATTACAAATGTCCCTTTTCTCTTTGCAGGGAAGAGTGGCTATTATAAAATCTTTGCAGAAACTACTTCCTAATGTTGGGATTAATTTAAATGTTTGATTGTTTTTGGTCTCTAGTTCTGTTAAAGTTGAGCAAGTAAAAGATAAAAAGAAGATCCCTAGGTCTTTGTTTAGCTTAATACAAAAAGATTCTCTAAATAAGTGACAAAAAATTACCCAAGGCACACATAAATTTTCAAAGAACCATTGTGCTTGAGATCTGGTAGGGACCTCAAAGTAGTCCCTACCTTTATTTGTAAATGATCTTCAGTTCTACTTCATAATTTCCCTATGTCATTCACCTAGAGCAGGAAAGATGATGGTATGGTTATCAGAGGTGAACTGTCCTGATTTTTTTTTCAACCTGTTAATTAGTCTTGGTTTGACTATCACGGTATCAGCGTAAAAGATGGCAACCTTGCCAGTCTCGGAAATTCAAAGAATGTTCTGGTTGCTGAGAACCAATACTACCAAAAGTCAGATTTGAACCTATTTCTAAGACAGTCAGACTATGAAATATTATGAGGGAAATGAAAGTTTGCCAATATCCTGAAAGTGCTTATGTACCTCCCCACATCAACCGTTTGCTTCCTTCTCACCAGAATATTAGGCAAATGAATTAGTTCAAATTCAGATTTATAGACAATAGGAAGGATATCTACTTGAGAGGAAAAGCCCTGGCAGTTGCCTTCGATGCTTCACTGTCAGCCAGTCAGCCAGAAAAAAGTTGGAAGTAGTGTCTAATACAAACCACACCCCCTTCAGAGACCAGGAGTCAGATGAAAAATTCCCTTCTTCCCAAAGATCTGGCACCTACTCTCAAGGTGTAACACCTGTCTTCCTTACCTATCTTTGATCTCATTTCTGCCACTTGCCTTTAAAAATGCTCACAAACAAGATCAGGAAGAGGAGGTGGGACCTCTCTGGTTTCTAGGGGAGAAAGAATCACTGTTTTTTCCCCAGGTCATTATTGAACTTCTGGAGTAGATAATCCAACTCTTCCTAAAGGGATTTAATAAGTGGCCTGGGCGACTGACAAGGGCTGGGGTTCAGTGAAGTCTCAGGTCATAGTTAGGCATCCTTCTGGAAAATAAACAAGGTTTACAGACAGCTCTTTATTAGAAGGCCCGTGAAGACAACTGACTTGACTTCTCTGCATGAGTGACCAGATGGGCTCTGGTGGGAATAGTAATGCTCCATCTCTTGGTCGTAGTGGTACGTACATACATGTTTGCTTGTCACCCTTTGACGTGCACATTCATCTGCATTCACTCTTTTTGTGTATTCCATTTTTTTTAATTGCAAAAAAAATTTCATTTCAGATCCCAAGGACACAAAATGAGACATTTAAATTCAACAGGATAATATGTCTTAAAATACTTGAATTTTTATCAAGTTCCCATAATGATTATGATAGTCTGAGGATTGTACTTCAAGTGCAATCTTTTATTATCTCTATGGGTTTGAACTCTATACTTTTGGAACTTGGCATTTTAAACACCATGATTAAACGTGACCGTTTACAGTAAATAAACACACAATTCTTCCAATTCCAGATATTATCACTTTACTGTACAAAAAAAAATTCTAAACATTTACAAAAGAAAATCAAAAGACATTGCATTTTTAGACCACATCAGAAAAGTTACACAAGAGTCTGATAAACAAACATCCTAAAACATTTCCGTACCATGCAAGTACCATCCAGAGAAATCCAGTCAACCATTATACCATAGGTTGAAGTGTTTAGTACCTGAAAGTGAACCCAGTGCCCTCCTGGTTTATCATTTGCCTATAAAAAGATAAAAGCTTGGCATCTTTACAAAACATGAAATTATTATCAATCAACTTTATGGAAATAAAATTTTGTTAAGGAAAAGAAAATATTAAAAAGGTGACATAGGTCAGCTGCCAGTCAATGTTAAATTTTCTTAAGATGCATTCAGTTATAACAATCAGCCCAGGCAACACTATTAAATTACTCTGAAGATCTGACTACAGAGGGCTGCTATTCCAAGCCATCTTGCTATGGTATAATTTTATTTTACATATGTACACATCATGTTGTTGTATATACACATCAAGGAACTACAGTCAACACATCTCAATGGTAGTGCCTATTTTTTAGGCAGAAAGTTTTCCTCTGGCTTCTTGCTCACAGCATGGGGCACAAGAAGCCATTTCTTTCCAAGAAGTCACTACATTCAGGGAAGTCTGGACTCTGAGCTTGTTGTTTTTCTCATGGAATGATGAGCAGTATTAAGAATGTGGACTGATAAATAGTGGCTCTGGTTGAACATTTCAAACATTAGCTACACCTTTGATTTCTGTGCTTCTACAAGACTGTATGACCCTTTCATGTTGGCTCTTCTAGCAAAGTAAATGATCATTCCAATGGCTGGTATTATTAAGGAAGATGAACAATAGAGCACGAGAAGTTCAGGAGAAAAATAGTCCTGGTAATTTCCTCTTCCTGGAAAATAACAAAATGGATGCAATTAATGTCTGGTACAAAAAGATTTTTTGATAGTAATAGTTATATATTTTATTCTAACAGTACAACTAGTTCTCTTAATAGGAATGAATCAAAGCAGTGATAAGGGCTAACAGGAACCAAATACACACTTCTTTCAATTATCCTGTTGGCTGTTGCTATGGCCATGATGGGTCTAAGATGACAGTTGTTGCGTCCAAATAGAATCAGGTTCAATTGTAGAATGGAAACAAGAGCATGACATTCTAGGACTCTTTTACAAAAGCAAGAATTGGAGAGGAGTGTTTGCTTTGGAAAATGCAAAAATCTATTGAAGAACTAGGACTCTGATGACCATGAACTGAAATAATTAACCAGTTCTCCAAGAAAAATCTTTGTAACATCTAAAGTGTAATCATTATAGTCAAACAGCATATACGATAGAAAAAAAAAAAGAATTCTTGCTGACGGCTCTTTCAGAGATATATAAAAAACTTTATGTTTTGTATCTCTGAAGTAGGACATCTTAATATATGTTATTCATCTTCAGCATTTATATCATCTCTTGATAAACTTAAGTTTTTTGGATAGTATATTTTAGTTTGAATGTTACTTACTCAGAGCATTCTTTGACCCACATCTTCCCCGGCTTAAATTAGGAACCCTGATATACTTTTACAACTCATTGCAATTTCCTTCTCATAGTTCTTATCACTGCTTGTAATTATACATTTATTTATATGATTATCTATTAACTTTGGTCTATAGGTTACATAAGACCACCTATCAATTTCTTTTTGGTCCACCACTGAATAGGTAGTAAATGACTCATTGCTTGGAGTAGTTGATACCCAATAAATATTTTTTGAATAGTAATGCATTTCTTTCTACATGCTGTCACTTTGTCATTGCGTTGTAACTGGGTACAGAAGGTAATAGTTTACAAAAGCAAAAATTACTACTTTCTAATCTACTAAAAATCATGTGATCACTGCAATACTATTTAACACTTAACCTTATAAGAACATCTGAGAAAGATAGAGTGGCATTTACTACAGGCTCATCTCTATCTATACTAATGTTTGCCCGGAATCATATGACCCCACAAGTATTAAATTTCTGAAAGTAGCATGTATGTTTTCTGTCTGAAGAAATCTGACTTTGGCGATTACTACATTCCTTCTAGAAGTTTCTAATCACTGGAGGTCAACTAAGTAAAACAGGATCATGATAATCAGATGATGGGAAGTTGACCTTTTCAAATTATTGATGATAAAAGCACTTAGCCCTAAATATAATGATAACTGCCTCATTTTTCTACTTTTCCCTATTAGAGTAGAACTAGTCAAAGTGTAATATTTTAATGGGATGTCCATCATAACTATGGTTAGGCATCAATATTGACAATATGATGGACAATGGTATTTATACTCCTATTGTTTTCTTTTCAACTTAATAAATACTATCTTTTGCTTTTAGTTTTTCCTTGAGGCATCTGCAGTCAAACACAAATTTGCTGTTGAGTCGGTTACCAGGGCAACCTTCAAACACTATTTTCATTAGCTGTATAAACACTGAAAATCCTAAAGACTCCCAACCATTCCTATATCACTGGAATACATTCAAGCCAAAACAAAACAAAAAAAAATTAATTTTAAAATGCAGCTACACAGAAAGGTAAGCTAATTCAAATACCAAGGAAAAATGTCAAATTTTTGTCTTCATTCATTTGCAGTTACTTTAAACCATAGTTTGGGGGCCTGAATTTCTTAGCTGAGTGCCTAAAGTGCTTGGATAGTTCATGTAAGTAATGAGTGAAAAATGGCAAATATGTAAGTCACTAATTTAATAAAGCAATTAGAAAAGACAAGGTGTGAGAGAGAGTTAAAAAGTAGAGAAAGGGCTTTGATATGTCTTTAAAAGAGAATCATTAACTACAAACAGAATCACAAAAATGTTAGGAGTCTAAGTTTCCAGGGCTAGGCTTAATTAAAAGTGGACTAGAGGCATCAAAGATTAAAAGAAATAGGAATGAGTGGATTTCATCCTACTCATAACTGAGATCTCAATCCATCCAGAATCATCCCCAACCTCATTAGAAGCACTGATTACATACACCCCCGTGTCATTTTGAGTGACATGACACAAGGCAAATGTTCCATTCTTTGAGCACATGGTAATTTCTTTGGACAGATCAACTCTTTTCAGGATAATCACTGCAGGTGGATGACTATAAGTTTTACAGGTAATCATGGTATTTTCCCATTCTTTAACACTTCTAGATAGATGTATTGTTATGGTACTATGACAACAGAAAACATATGGTAAGCCTTGAAATGTCGAGAAATTTGGCCAGATGAGCAACAGTTTTACCCATTTTCTGACCTAAGTTCAAATTTTCTTCACACTGACCCGTGGTTGCAAACTCTGATGGCCAAGTGCCACAGGCTCCAAGACTTGCATTTGTTTGCTCCAAGTCTGGCTCCCAACACACAGTGAGACTAGCACACAAGGCATGGAGACTAATTAGTACAGGCTAACATATTCTGCTTTCACCAATAAGATCAGCAGATCCTACCAGGCATTCACAAGAGGGGGTAGGAAATGAAAGGGCCCCCGAAGTTTCTCGGCTGAGGCTGTTGCTCTGCACCCCCACCCACTATCAGAATAGGGTAGGATGGACAAGGGCTTGGATCTTTAAGAAGGCAATTCTATAGTCTAGAGATTCTCTTATGTTGTTCAGCATCAAGATTGGCACTCTTAATTGTTATCTTGAAGGGAGTCAATCCAGAAAATACACAGTTACTCCATGTCCAGAGAATTGCGTTCTCTTGTGATAGGAGTGACAAGAATCTGGATAGAAACTTTCGTCTTCCATGTGCCAATCCTACTTCTTTAGTTTCCTTATAACCTCCAGGGAAAGGCTTTAGAAGTATGTTTAAACGCTTAGGAAACGCAAGACTTCAGAGACCAATGATGAATTGTCAACTCTGAGAAAAGCAAATGGGAATTCTGTACTCACTAATGACTAATGTCAACTTCCTGGCTAAACTCCATAGGATAGGGCAGCTGTGCATGATTATTTTAGGAAACACTGAGCAATAACCACAATCAACATGGAATTCAGGTCCATTTTGCCAACTCATTCACCTAATCCTAGAAAATCTTTACAATCCATCTAACCTCTGACTACTGTAAAAAATAATCAAAAAATAAAAACAAAACTCTAACTAACCTTTAACATCAAGGGTTAAACTTCTTAATTGCAAGCCAACCTCATTTTTAGATTCACATTCGTACACTCCAGCGTCCTCTAACTGGACCTTGTGGATGGTATATGCACCATCTCTGGACTGTAGCACTGTGTCTCCCGTCTCTGCTTTTTTCTTCAGGATTATCCAAGTTTTGGGAACATTTCCACATGTACAGGAGATAATAACAGTGTCTCCTTCCTTGACACTCTCAGAAGGAAAAGCTGTAAGTTGTATGTCTTTCGGAGCAACTGTAAAGAGAATTTAAAATGCACCTCTGACTGGGTGAAATATAAACCAATTCCATATTAATTTAATGACAGCAACAATTAGCTGTCAAGGAACTATTTGTGCTTACTGTTTGCATTAAGTGTTTACAGAGGCAAGCAAAGAAGTCAAGCATTGACTGTTTTTTTTGTAAATGACCGTGTCTTTAATTTATTTATTTTGGATGTTTATTTTTGAGACAGAGAGGCAGAGTGCAAGCAGGGGAGGGGCAGAGAGAGAGGGAGACACAGAAACCAAAGCAGGCTCCAGGCCCTGAGCTGTCAGCACAGAGCCTGACGCAGGGCTTGAACCCACGACCCTCGAGATCACAACCTCAGCCAAAGTCAGATCTTTAACCTACTAAGCCACCCAGGTGCCCACATAAATAGCCATGTTTTTAACGAGAGAATACATGTCTATACTTCTCTCATGTCTCTAAATCTAATTCTTTACCCAGACTAGTCAAAAAATGGTGTTTGATAAACAGCAACAGAATTCAAACGTGAAAAAAAAATTTTTTTTGTCACAATGTTGTGCAGTTTTTCCTTGAAGTACAAAAGTCTTTACAGGCTTCTGAGTTTGGGTTGGATTTTCCTGGATCAAGTTGTACAGAGATGGCTTTCTTACTATTCTAACAACCACGACTATTATTCACTAAGTGCCAGGCACTGGGCTAAGTATTTAAAGTACAACATCGCTATTAATACACAGCCCATGGAAGAAGGTATCATATCACCATTTTATAAGTGAGATTTCCATCTATTTTTGTGACTTGATTTGAGATTCTTTCCCCGACAAGAGCTATAGTACCATGACATCTATCCTAAAGACTTTTTTTAAAGTTGTGCATTGCCCTTCCTTCCAAGGTCGTTTCTTTAAAATACAAATGATCACCGAGATGAGGTAACAAGAAAGTCACTAATGCCTTAGTGAAAATAATACCAAGGAATAAGACAGGAAATGACAGCTCCAGGAAGGAAAAAAAAAAAAAGGAACTTGTATGCCCAAAGTTGATGAACCAGAGGGCATGGTCACTGCTACTCAACCTCAAAATTTACAAAAGGCTTATGTGCCTTCTTGGGCTTCTAAGCAAATACTAGTATGTGCCTTGTGAGATTACCACTCAGAGTCCAATTCAGTACATATGGTGGCGTTAACCTTAGCTAATTTCCAAATACATACATACCTCTTCCTACCCTTATTTCACACCATAACCGGTGCTGGCATTAGAAACTCCTGGCACCGTTCCCACAGCCAGCATTCCGCTGGAGGTTAAAAGAATTTTAGGATAACTGATGTGGAATTGTTTATGAGGAAGTTCCATTCCAGGAACTTTCCAAGCATAGAAAACACCATGGGCTCTTCAAAACCCTCAATATATGTTTTTAGTAAAAGTGTTGGTTTCAGAGAGGGCTTTGTTGAAAACCGGTGACAACCAAAATAATACTAGTGAAAATAACTCATTAATCATGTTTTACTTACCTTGGATAATTAATTCGACTTCTTTTCTGTCTATTCCAGCCTGGTTAATCCCTTCACACACATAAACACCAGAGTCTTCCATTTTTGTAGAAGTTAAGGTGAGGGTTGAATTTTCAGAAAGAGGCTGTAGATGCCCATTGTTTAGCTGCCTGCTCCAGAGGATTTTTGGAGCTGGAAGGCCATTGCTGGAGCATGTCATATTCACAGAACTACCTTCCTCCAGGATGGAGGAGGGGCTGACCAAGATGGTTGTATCCCTGGGGGCAACTGAAAAGGCAGGAACACTTGTCAGCTTGACCCTTTATACCCTGAGCTCCAAAAAAGTTTTAATAATGTGGCAAAACTGAGCTATGGTTCAATGGATTGGAACAGTTTATTAATGTTGATACCCTTACCAAAGGCAGATTTCTGTCCCCATTTACTTAAGCAAGTATAGAATGATAGAGAGTAGAATATGAACCCAGCATGGGTATTTTCTAATAGAAATAAGTTCTGTAGAAAGTCCCTGACTACCTAAGAATGGATGATCACTGATAGTGTGTATCAACATTTATGTACGTTAAACATGACCAGAAATTATCTGACTCTCCTGCGAGAAGGTGTTTATTTCTCCACCCCTTGAACCTGGCTGGCCTTGTGACTCACTCTGACCAATGTAACATGGAAGAAGTAACACCATAGGACTTCTAGGCTTGAGTCTCAAAGGCCTCCTTTCATTATCACTCTTTCAAAATGCTGCACTGTGGTGACTAAGCCTGTGCTCCTTTCCTTCAGGATGAAACAGCATGTGGAGAAAGGGAGGTCCAGAACCCCCAGAGAGGCCCCAGATATATGAGTGAGTCCATCTGGGACCAGCCATGCCCTGCTGACCTGCCAATGACTGAAAATGCATGAGTGAGTTCATCTGGTACCACAGTGAGCAGATGAAACTTTCTCGAATTGCCAGCTCATAGAATCATAAGATAAAAAATGATTGCTGTCTTAAGTGTTGGGAGTGGTTTGTTATAATTATTTTAAAATTTCTTTTCCAGTTATTTTTTTTTCCACAGAGGTTTTAACTATTAACCTCATGTTAACTATTCCCCGGCAAACGTGATAAGAAGCCCATATTCAGGTGCGGATACATCACACATGTACTTACCATTAACATAAAGTGTCTGTGTACTCTGCCTTTGTTTGGGTTCAAATTCCATTTCATCAATATGTAACTTAGCCAGACAAACAAGAACTGTTCCAGTATCTTCAGTGGTGGGGATGAAGGTCATGTCCAAACTCTCAGTCTCTAGATACTTCTTGTCGATGTTCTCCAGAAAATTTTTATTCCCTATAATACTCTCCCCCTTAAGTAATTCAATCTCCAGCCGGTCAGAAGGATACACATTAGGAACCCGGCAGCTTACAGTCACTGGGTTTCCATTCACTGGCAGACCACTCATCTCAATCTCTGGATCTCTAGGGAATGCTGCAAATATCATAGAAAAAGGATGTTTATATGTGACATTCAAAGGAAAAATGTAACTATTAAATGCAAGGGTCTCAAAATGACATTTTTAACTCACGTGGGGTAGAGTGATCACCAATGTATAAATAATGCCATCGAGTATAAACATTTGTGATATTAAATATAAACAAAAATACTTAGCACTTGAATTAATCAAGAAATAAAAATACTTCCTATTTTTCTCTTCTTAGTGATGCAGTCTTTCTGACAGCCCTGGACTGATCTTTTTCAAGGAACATGAGTTTCCACCATCTTATTTCTAGCTATGTATTTTAAATGTTTATTTCCCATGCTGTATTGAATGTTAACTATGGGTTAATCCCTTAATATTTATTATCTCAGTCTTCAAAACAGCCTGATAAAATAGGTATTAGTGAACATATTTTACAGGTGGGAAAACTTACAGAGAACTTATTTTACAGCTAGGAAAACTTACAAACCTGATAGAAGCTCAGAGACCATCATTAGGCATCATATCTATGTTAAGTCACTGAGTTGAGATCAGAACCCACATCTCTCTGAGCTTGAAACCCAGAGAGTTGTGAAGCCTCTGGGTATCAAATAAGACCCACAGTGCAGTTCTCAATTTAGACATTTTCATTTCCAATGGCCAAGTTTAGATACCAAATTTTAAGTATTTCTCAGGCAATACTTGCAGTTAACAAAAAACTATGAGCTTTACATTCTGAATAATATGTATAATGCATCTTAGGCCAACCAATAAAAATAAGACTAAAATAGCAAGAGCAAGAGTAATGCTAAAAAGTTTTTTTCTTACGCAAAATGCTGTTAAAGTGATACATTCTCACCTATTTCCATATTGCAGTAAGACTGTACTGCTGGTTCTCATTTCTGCTGGGAATGTGCCTACATCAGCAGATCTTGGACTCCACGTAATATGATAACACAACAAAATTCACCCTTATTTTGAGACATTCAAATCCCTTTACAGACATACTCTAACTCATGCTGAACAAAATCCTGATAGGTAACACAAGTTTGGGCAGGTTTTCTGGTAGAGAATGTTCTATTTTTCTCTTGAATTCTGCTGAATAACACAAGCCAGAATAACTCTCTCAACGTAATCAATTTTCAGAGCACTTTGAATATTTTGTCCCTCATTCATTATACAATGAAGAATTCTAGCAATGTCAAATTCATAGAGGTTCGAGGTTGTAGAGGCTCTTCATTAAGGTGACAGGAACAGCAAGAAAGAGTATGGTGGGTGTATGTAGTGTAAATCAGTATTAAGATCTCGTGCTAAGTCCTGGCTCTGCTTTTCATCTGAGCTGCTGCCACGGGCCATTCCCTATGGCCAATATTACTACCTATTTTCATTTTTGGCTTTGTCTTGCTCCCCACTGCCTCATTTTTTCCCATCCTGCCAATCAACTTTCCAAATGTGCCTTCAAAACAGTAGGCTTGGGCCTCACTCTCTGTTCAAAGAGCTGGGCAGTCATCTGAATGGGCCTTGACTCCTCTCCTTGCTCACTATCACCTCTGGAATACCCCCTATACACAGAGGCGATGGGAAGCAGTGAACATGGAGTGTGTTCAAGTGCATGACGACAGAGTATTGACAAAACACAAAGTAAGGACTGTGGATACTGTGTACACGCATAATATATACTTAAGATTTAGGCAATTAGGTTGCATCAAAAATTCCGGTCCAGAGATTTAGGAACAATTCACAATGCTAAGTTCCTTTTCTAAACACATGGATCGCATTGTATATCATACTTGCATTCTGTTTCTTTCAATAGAATTGAGGGGAAAAAAAAAACAGCAAACAGTTCCGAAAACCACTTACAGTAGAGGTCCACTTTAATTCCCTTTTCCACTTTCTTACGGCCACAGGTTACGGTGCACAGATAAGAATGTTCATTCTCAAAACCCACAGGGCTCAGGGTCAGCGTGGACTTGCTCCCTTCAGTCTTCACCTTCCCACTCAGAGGGCTGTCTACCTGGGTTCTCCAAGTGAAAGATGGGGACTCACAGCCTGTGACACCACATGTCAACACAACTGAGTCACCAATCTGAGCAACAATCTGGGGCCCGGGGGAGATCTCAACAGTGAATGGTTTCTCTGGAGGAAAAAGAACAAGACAAAAAGAAGGTAAGATTCTTTTCTTCCTTCACCACATTCCAATATATGGTCTTTTTTCCTCATCTCTTTACAGCTAACACCTGTGCAAGAAAATATCACTCCTTTGTACCTTGGGACGATCCTGAAAGGCATTTTTAAAGAATGAACCCACAAGAGTTCATTGAGTCATTCATTTAACAGAATGAATGTGGATTAAGACTTGTTAGCACAGAAGGTGACATCTTTTCACGACACTAATTCAGTCTCTGCTCAATTGTAGTTTATCACATCCCTGCAGTAGTGGACAACGGCTCAAATAATTTAAGAGGTTCTAGTGTATAAGCATTGTGTAAGCCACTCTGCGTATATTATCTCATTTAATCCTCACAACTTCATGAAATGCTACCGTTAATTCTTCTCTTTCACTTCCTCTTGCTTCTTCTCTTTCTTTTCCTCTTCTTTCTCCCATCCTCTTCCTCCTCCTCGTCCTCTTCCTCCTCCTCTTTCTCCTTAAGGAAACCTAGGCTCAGAAATGCTAGATAACTTTATCTAGTTTGCAGTGGCAAAACTAGGACTTGAAGCCAGGTGGGTCTGATTTGAGACCCTAGCTTTTCAGTTGCTTCAACAACTGAATCAAATCATCCTCACGAGGAGATAAAACAAGATCTAAGAGAGGTTGTGAAAGCAGCTACAAAAATATGTCTTCTGATTAGATGCCATACCCATAATGGACCTGTGCTTAGAGTTTCTGTGCCAACAATATAGTTATACCATTGAAAGCACACAGAATCACATTGAGAGCAAAGCCAAAATCTAAACATGAAAATGACACACAAACCACCTCTAGAATTTGTTTGATGAAATACAAAACTACTTTGAATTAATTCAGGGGTTGAAAACTGAGATCGGAGGGCAGAGTCCTAAGTCTCAAATATCCAGAAAAGCTCTTTGGCTGCCAGTCCTATCCCTGCCGGACACACAGTCTGCGTTGGGATCCTTCCTGTCTGGGGAGAAAGGGAATTTCAAATCTCCACTCCCTGTTCCCCGAAGAAACTGGGAGTGTTTGGACAATCCCAAGAGTGACAGTTGAGACTCCACAGAAAATCACTAAAATTGTTCCTGTAAGTAGCAGACTGGAGAGGGAGGAAAGAATTCTCAACATAGAAGTCATCCAAATACACCACATTTTGCAAGGTTCTCATCTGTGCCAAGAGAAGTTATTCTTCTGTTTGGTTTGTCTCACTGTGACATTGTAGTATCTTCCAAAGAAGGCTTTCCTCAAATTACCTCAATACACTGATATGCTATTAGATTTTGAAAAAGATCACCGAGAACAATAAGCAGAGTTTCTGAATTCCTCATATGCTAGTGTGAGAAAAGGGAACTTGAAAATAGACCCACTTCCTGCCTGTGAAGTGTTCTCAGACCATTTTTTTTCCAGTGGCTGCGTATATTACCAGGCGAACACTTTTCCCCTGTGGAGTAGTTCTTAGGTCACTGAAAGGTCTTTTCAAAGTTCCATTCTCTCTTCAGTACTTAAGGTGGTTAGTATCCTGTGTTGCAAAATTCAAAACAACCCTCCCTAACCCCACAGGGCATTTTCTTTTTACGCTGAAATGGGATCTAATTTATTACGGGTGGAATTTTCTCAGGATGGGTGATTAGTTGCATATGATTTTATTAGTGTAATACTTTCTTGGTCTCTTGAGAATGGTAACCTAACACCCAACTGAGTTAATCTATTGATGGTGAGTTCCAATTTTATTTTTTTAATCATCACGTTTAGATCATATTTTCATATTTTAAAATTTTGTGTTGTTCATGTTTATAGTTTATGCAACTGGCATATACTGGGCACCTATTTTGTGGCAGACACCCAAATATTAAAATACACACACACATGCACACGATTCTTGACTTAAAGTTTAATGGAAAGCCACATTTAAATAAATACATTATTTTGGCTCTTACTAAAGTATGTTTAAATTATCACTTACATGCCTGCCTTTCCTCCCTACATTATAAGCTCTTCAAGGGCAGCCGCCATAACTTTTTCATGTCTGCCCCCACAGCACCAAGCACAATTCTTGGATTCTTGGACAAGGGCTCTTAATTAATGTATGCTGACCTAACAGAGGTACATAAACTTCGATAAGAAGTGTTGAATGTAGAAAAAGGGAGGAATAGCCAGATTTGCCTAACACAATCTGGAATTGGAAGGCTGACATGAACTTTGTCTTGAAGAATGGCTACGACTTTGCCAGGTGAAGGAATGGTGCTCCAGGCAGAAGGAACAACATGGACACCACCGAAGCTATAAAGGTAGTTTCTGACCAGATTATAAAGAGTTTTATTTTAAATGTGAATTTTAATTTACATGCAATTAGGGCTTGGTTGAAGTCATATATAATGAGCACTTTTTTTGTTTGAGGTATATACTCTGGTAGCATTGCACAGGATTGATTGTCTTGAGGTCAGAATGATAGCAGGATGACCATCTGAAGGCAATTTAGCTATTTAGTTGAAAAGTCATGGAGTTTTAGATTAAAATGGGCTTGTATTAAAATCACAGTCAATGCCACTAGCGAGTGATCTGACCTAGGCAAATTATGAACTATGCTTAACCCCAGTTTTTATTCACCTCATAAGGTAGTGGTAAAGGCTATGAAGACAACATAGATAAAGTGGAAAGTAGAATTCCCAGCAAATATCAGGTGTATGATCTGTAGGAGCCTCTATTAATTTCTATGAGACAATATGCTCTCATCTATAAAATGAGTATAAAATACCTACTGTTTAGTTAATTTTTGAAGATTATAGCTAACATATGTAAAGCACCTAGCATACAGCTGGTGTTCAATGAATGCCGTTATTTAAAAACATCTTGCAAGAGTCCAAGTCAGAGGTGATAAATTAAGGCAATGGCAAGAGGGTTGGAAAAAAAAAAAAAAGAGCTCGAATTCTAAGGATTATTCTGAGGAAGAATGGACAGGATTTGGTGATATGGAATGGCAACATGAATTTAGGAGTAAGCAGAGTATGGTGGCCCAAATACTAAGAGTCCAGAGTGAGTAGAGATGAGGACAGATGTGGTAACCTGAGAATACTAATATTCAAGGGGCGGGAGGAAAAGAGAAAGCCAAAGAAGGAAGCAGGGAAGGAATGGTGAGAGATGGAAAAGAATCAGAAAAGCAGAGCCATGGGAGGAAAGACTTCTGAAAAGTCTGAGCAAGATGAACATACAATTGTGCTAAAGTACATGACATCAGATGGGTCATCAATAAAACCTAAGGAAGCGATTTTGGCATTGAAGCTGTTTCACTATTGCACAAACCCCAATCAAGGCACATTTACCATTCATTTTTCACAGATTACTTACCTTGAACAATTAATTCCACCTCTTTTCCATTTTTCCCAACTTGATTGACTCCTTCACACACATAAATTCCAGAATCTTCTGTCCTCATAGCAATTAAAGTGAGAGTTGAGTTCCCAGAAAGGAGCTGTAGATTCCCATTATCTAATTTTTTGCTCCAGAAAATCTGTGGAGCTGGTAGACCTTCACTGGAGCATGTCATTGTCACAGAACCACCTTCCTGCAGCCTTGTGGAGGGATTCACAGAGATAACTGTGTTCTTGGGTGAGACTGAAAAGGCAGGGCACAACATTAGTAACTGCTAGGCATCATCTTGATCCCACAAGGATAACGTATTTCTCTGCAAGTCTGTATTTACATGCTTTCACAAATTTGACAAACTTAATCTGCCAAATTAGTGTAAAATTAGTACTGTGTGGTCACAAAAGTCAGTCGATCCAATTTCTGACTAATCTGATTGAGGTACTTTTTTTGGTGCTTGGTGTTTTCAGAGGGCCCTAGATACTAAGAAATTAAGAAAGACCCTTAGAATAATGTGGTTCAATCTCCCAGATAAGGTAGCAGTCCTATCTTAGAATACTTGACAAGTGCTCATATAAGTTGGTGTCAACACTTCTGCTTGAGGGAATCACTGCCTTAAAAAGCAGTCCTTTTGATTTGGGAACAGCTCTATTTACTAGAACAATTGAGCTGAAACCTTCCTCTTTGTAAGTAAATTTCATGCAGTGGCCATAGTTCAGTCCTTCACTGTTACAGAATAAATCAAATCCCTTTTCCACATGTCTTTCAAATACTTAATGATAGCTCTCTTTTCCCAGTTTTGTATTCTCTAGGAAAAATATCCCCTGTCTTGACTACTCTTTTCAAAATATTGATAAATGCCTTCCCCTCTCATTCTCTTTCAGCTAAACATGCTATAGTTGGCAGTACTCCTTTTAAATGTAGTGTCCAAAGAAAAACACAGCATTTGGGTCTAGAACGGAGTACAGTGAGTCCACTCCTACACAATTCTGGGACTACAAGCTTGCCTCAAGTCCCCCACAGTTTCAGCGAATGTGGAGGTAATCATCTCCACTCTCCTACCCAATGCATATATGTGTGAGCACATGCATATGTGTACACACACACACACACACACACACACACACAGAACAAGCGCTCACCTTGTAAAATCTCTATAACTTAATATTTCAAGGTATGTTACAAGAACTTATAATTTAAAACATTTCATCTTCTGAGCCTACTACATACTACCCAGGTGGTATTATTACTCTCTTTGATAGACTGGGAAATAAATAAATTAAGCAACCCAAGTTCACACAGTTAATGGAGCCAGAAGTCTTCTCAATCCAAATCCAATGCTCTTTTCATTGAATTATCCTGTTGACAAATATTGTGCTCTCAATGAATAAAAATGGAGTAAAAACTATAAACAAATGCCTTCCTGACTTTAGCTGCTAAGTTTAATGCTGTATACATCCAAGACTGAATTCCCATAAAGACGAGACTACATCACCCAAGTACTTACTGTAGACTTGCAGTTTTTTCGTAGTCTCCCTTTCTTTGGGCTTAAAGTCAATTTCATCAATGTGTAATTTTGCTTGGCAAACAAGAGCTTTCCCAATATCTTCATTGGTAGGAGTGAAGGTTACCTCCAAACTCTTGGTTTCCAGGGACTTTCTTTCCATAGGTTCTACAAAGTCCTTATTCTGTAAGAGATGGTTGCCTTTCAGCAAATTCATCTCCAGCCTGTCAAATGGATAAACATCAGGGACCAAGCATGTGACTGTGACTGGCTTCCCAACTTCCAGGGGGCCACTCAGACGGATCTCTGGGTCCTTAGGGAAAGCTGCAAAGGTCAAACAAATACACATGAGCAGGCTTTCTGTTCATGTAATATAATGTCTTTGACTGATTCAATGCAATGCAAACCAAGTCTAATGTTTCTGTTAATACAGTCTTAATTCATTGTTTAAATAGCCTTTCATGGTTTGGGGTGGGTTCACGAATCAGAATCAATCACCCTTTAGAGTTCTTCAGCTGTGAGCCTGCATGTACTAAGGGTTGCATATTATTAGAGTAAAAGAAGAGAGAAGAAATTGATGTTTATTGAATACTTACATATGCCCATCACTGTGCTAGTCATTAAATATAAAGGATTTTATTTTAACTCTAACACATAGAGACCACTTTCCACAGGTATGAAAACATAGCCTTAGCACATTTGCATAACTTGCCTGAGGCCACACAGCTCAGAAATGGCAAGTCTGGGATTTAAACTCAGTATTTTTATTATTCTGTACTGCTACTGAAGATTTACATTATACCACATTCTCTTAGAGCAGAGATAAGTCCATTTATAGATAAGAAAACTGAGGCTCAGAATGTCATGGCAGAGAACAGTTATTGAGCAACACATGCTAAGAAAGGAAAAGAGCAATGTTAAATAATTGGCTTCTGAAAATAATGCCTCTGACCAGAATTCATCCACCAGGAAGGTGCAGTATTTAAATTCTGGAAGGCAGATTTGCCTCTTGAAATGCTTAACTCAATGTCCTAACCAGCACACCACTTGAACCTTTCAGTTCCAAGGGAACGTGCTATTTCAGTCAGCCGTTGCTTCCTTTGCAAGGGCTACCTTTTCATTACAAACTGTCATGATGGTAGCACATCGGCTGGATTCAGGACTCTGTGTAATAAGGACACAAAGGTCCCAGCTCTGGAGAATATTACAATCAAATGTGGAATGGAGACACGATTGTTCAACATAATGAGAGCCAGATATTTTTGAAGGAAAAAAACCTCCAGAAAGATAATTAAAGCCAGAAGCGTCTTTATTTCTCTTTTTTAAATCTTCAACTATTTGATACTTGAGAGCAAAGGCAAAGGAATCGGAAATGATTTGCTGGGTGGAAGAACCAGTATTTTTAATTTTTCCACCAATAATTTCTATCCCTCCTGTTCTGTAAGAAATGTGCCCGTAACCCACATGGTTTGCTGTCAGGTAATACAAGAACTTGTTACTTTCCCCTGTATTTACATAAGGGGGCCTTTCAAGGAGCTCAGGAGGCTGCACAAACAATGCATGTACAACCAGCATAATTGAAAGCAGCCGGCCAAGCACAGTTTCTTGGGCCACATTAGCAACACATGGGGCTTACTGAAGAATCAATTACAGATACTGGGCAAGACTGAGCTCCGCCATAGCAGAAGGGAACCAAAATAATTATAAGATAATCAGATGGGATCTTCATGAAGAGATGGCCATAAAGGTTTCCAGGGTTTGGTTTGGTTTGGTTTGGTTTGGTTTGGTTTGGTTTTCTGAAAGAGTAGTCGTCAGCAACCAAAGGCAAGATTTTTATTTCAGGTTGGCTTTTAACTCCTCTTGCTAACTTTATACGCTGGATTGAGAATGGACTGAGATGCAGTTTGGTAGAATGGCAACCTAGGGGTGTTTATTAACATGCATCAGGTAACTCTAATCCATTACACAAATTATCCTGAGGTTGAGTGGTTGAGCATTAAGGCTTAATGGCACCAAAAACAAAAACAAAAACAACCTTCCTAAATTTATCTATACCAAAGTCAAAGGAGTGAAATGTTTGCAGATACTTTTCTTATGTCAAAGGGAAAACTTGTACTGAAGCCTATTACTAAATTATAGATCTCCTACTTAAGCTGATTTTAAGCACAAAATTGTGTAAGAATAAAAAAGTGGAAAATCCCTGAAGAATGGAATTCATAAATCATTTGGATGTATGACCAAGTAAACATGTGAGGATATAATCAAATAGAAATTGCTGAAAAATACAATTAAAAAACTTCAGAGAGCTTCATTTTATGGCTAAGAAAAGAAAAACCCAGAGGTTGTGTCTTACCCATGGTCACTATGTTTGTGGCAGTTAGAATAAAGACCAAGGTGTGGGTTCCTTTTCTAGAGCTAGATTCAGCTGCCTCTAACTTTCTTGGTGCAGTATGTCCTCTAGCCAAGAATCTGTACATGAATATCCTTTGATTTTTTTTTTCTTTTACAACTATCCATTAAAAAAACTTAACTTAAAGCAAAATTAAGAGAAAATCAAAGATTCTCTGTAGTACTCACAGTAAATCTCCACCTGAATCCCTTTTTCCCGTTTCTCAGATCCGCAAATCGCTGTGCACAGGTAAGAGTATTCATTCCTGAAACCAACGGGATCCATGGTCAGCGTGGAATTGGACCCCTCATTTCTCACCTGCCCATTCAGTGGACTATCTAAATGGGTTCTCCAAGAGAAAGATGGGGGCTCACAGCCTGTTGTCCTGCAAGTCAGTGAAACGACATCACCAATCTGAGCAACAATTTTGTTTTCAGGGAAGGTCTCTATTTTAAAAGCTTGAGCTGTGAAGGCAAAAAAGAGAAAAGCAAACTTTGTTTAGTATTCTGCTCCTTCTCCTCTGTCCTAGTATAATGTCCAAAATACAGTCTGGCTGATCTGTTTCCTAAATTTTAAACTAACTGCAAGAAGCCAAAAATAATTGGAGTCACTGCCAAAGGTGTTAGAATCTTGGAGAAGTGTCAGTTCCAACCTTGATGCCCATTTATCAAAATTATTTTGTTATTTGCTAAGCTTAAGATCATTATCAAGTACAGGAAACTGAAGAGATAGACCTTACTAGAGATAAATCCAATTATTTACTTGACATTGGAAAAATATATCTGAAAAACATCAATTTGCAGCTCCAACTATGACAATACAATGGTACATAGCAATACTCAATAGCACATTACATGTTATGTTAAATTAAGTTTTTCCACTGCTTAAAAATCCTAGTGCCTTTCTTTACTACCATAGCAAAACTGACTGAAGCCAAAATCAGGGCTGAAATGGAATGTGAGCATTTGGAACAGATCAAAGAGAAGAACTTACAAATTGTAAACACCATGCAAAGTATATTTGAAGCTCCAAAGATCACAAACATCTTCCTAGGCATTTTTAGTTGTCGCTGTGATGAGAACATGATGGTCCCAAAACTCTTCTTTCTGTCCCACCTGAAAATGCCCTGGAAGAGGCTTTAGCTCCTAAAGCCAGTGAGGCTCAGTGAGGAGTGAAATAGAAAGTCTGCTCTTTATAAAGGGTCTTGTTGCAGAGGCACAGAGGCGGAGGGAAATCCCTTCAAGGGGAAACCCGGAGCAGAGCCAGAAAAAAAGTTTCACTGACACCCAGCCAAGTCCAGTTTTAACCCCTTCATTTGCTCTCATTGCTAAAGCTACTCTCTCTGCCACAGAAAACTGAAACACTTCCAAGGTGATAAAATTAAAGCTTTTCCTCGTTTTCAGTCCAAAAGGATATCTTTGCAAGGTAATGTGCATTTCAGAATAATGCTCATTTCAGAATAAAGAAAAAGCCAGAGAGAGAAAGGGAGGGCAACAGAGACAGAAAGGGGAGAAATAGACAAGCAGGCAGAAAGAAAGGGGGAGAGAGAGAGAGAGAGAGAATAGTAAATTTTACTCTTGACTTTGAAGTGGCTAAGTAACCACTACATCATGTGAACTGATTTTTTTCTCCATTAAGACATAGTTGCAAATTCCAAAGTAAGATCTAATTTTTCTCTCACAAGAAAAAGGAAAAGGTCCTATCTTTTGTGAGCTATTTTTTAAAAGGGAGACAGCATTACTTCTTAGTTTTATACTTTCTATTCATAAAATACTCATAAAATAATTCTTTCAACAACAAATATCAACTTTCTGAAATGATTTTCTTGAGTGGAAAATAAAGGAATACTACTAAAAGCAAGAGAAATCATTTTTCCCTCTTGTTTCAGAAAAGTTACCAATCCTTTGGTTCAACTGCCTGGTAATGGAAAGTCCTTCTCAGACTTAAATGCAAATGTATGGAATTCATCCGAAGTGGTAAATCTCTTGCACTGGACCACAGACACAGTTAAAACGTGACAAATAATTTGTTTTTATTATATAGGAGGTGATGATAACCAATTTTATGCCCTTCCCACCCCATAGCACCCTATCCAGTGAAATTATTTTTTTAAGCTATTTTTAAAATGACTGCTTTAGCCTTGAACACACATAGCTCAAGTCTTTGCAAAATGCTTGTTAATCAAAAAGAAACCGGAATAGCCACTTCCTTGTATTATATACATACTTGTCTACCTCCTCCACTGGACCATCAGTTCCTTTAATGCTTGGGAGCAGTTCTTGTACATCATTGTATCAACCTCTGCCTTCCCAGCATCTAATGCATGGTTTTGCTCTTAGCAGATCCAACAAAAGTACAATAATAGATACTATGAATTAAAATTTGGAAAAAGAAACTTTCAAAATGCTAAAAATAATATGTAAATATGGCATGAGAAAAAGTTGGATTCTACTAGAAAATCCCCAAGCTCATGGACTCCTCGGGATGTGTATAACCAATAGCTCAGTGCTATGTAACAAAGGCCATAACTGAGGTTTGGAAAGTACACCTGTCCCTTCATGGCTGGAGAGGCTTTTGGGCATCCTTCTGGATACTGATGAGGATAGAGTCATAATGGACAAGGAAAGAAAAGGAAGTGGGAGAAGTAAGAGAAGTTATTCTGGGGCTGTGATGAGATATGTGTGACTTCACCTACCAAATATCTAGGGATCAGAAAAGTGGCTTCAGGCAAAATTGGTTGGTAAACAAGTAACCTAATGGCCCTTTACAAAGTGGGCGTCATGGAAGAAGATGATCCGAACCATTTATGTTGTCTGCTTAACTTCAGAAGAAATCTAAAGGGGATTAAGGAATTTGAATGCATTTCTCTGAAGTACAAAAACAAGCGACTGATGGGATCTAAGATGGGATCCCGAAGACCAAGTCATGGTAAATAACTTCAGTTTGGAGTTTGGATATGATTCCAAGTTTTGAACATTGAAGAAATACCTAATCTATTGAATTAGTTTATAGTGCTTTCAGCAAAATATTTGCTAAAGTCCCTCATTATATCTTTGAGTTGTACACCATTTGAGGTTTCACCTGCTTCTCCCAGGTTGAATTGATTGCACTCTTCTATGGCCTCTGTACACTAATGCATTCTGGTAGCCGAGCACCTGTCATGTTACATTTATCTGTGAACATGTCTATCTTTCCCAACTTATAAACTCAGGTGGTTTTATTTATTTTTTCATCCTACATCTAGACCAAGATAAGGAATTCATTAAATTTTGTGGAATCAATGAATGAAGAGAGCTGCAAGTATATGTTTGACAGATTGGGACTAATCTTCCTGTGTTTTGTCTTTGAAATTGTTCAGTTCAACATTTTTATCAATAATCATAAGACGTGATTATCTAATTTATTCATGACAGAAGACTGGAAAAAATAGTTAACCTTAGAAATGACAGAATCAAGATAAAGGAGATCTCAGAGCTAGTGAAGTGAAACAATGGGAATGCATTAAAATACAGTATTTAGATGTAAAACATCAAATACTTGAGTACAGGATAGAGGAGAGTTGACTTGACCATAATCCACAGGAAGACTTTCTGGTGGTTTCAGTGATCCATAAAGTGAACACAAGCTAACATTGACCATGAGAAACCAAAATAGATGCAACAAGCTCAAGCTGTACTCACAGCATTCAACTTTCTAATCACCTGAGGCAATCCAAGGTCATACTGGGAGCAGAGGTATCTGATTCAGGATACCATTTCTTATGATAGAGACAAAACGTAGAGAGTGTCCAGAGAAAAGTGATGAAGATGCTAGACAGGTCCAAAATCCTTGGTCTAGTAGGAGCTGTTGAAGGAACAGTATGTTTTGTTTGGATAAGAGATGCCTGTGAAGCCATGTAATAACTGAATGACTGCCATGCAGAGGAAAGAATACACTTGTTACTCTGTGTTATACCAAGGGCTAGAAGTAGCCCCCCTTGGTTTGGGGAGGACTAGGAATACGTGTGTCTTTTCCCCATGAGAGTTTCAGCACTTAACATAGTGACCTTTAGGGGCTCAGTAAAACAATATCAAGCAGAAAAATAATAACAATTTGAGAAATAACTTGACTCACAACCCAATAGTCCTGAGTTCAAATCCAGCTACTCTACTCAGGAATTGTAAAACCTTGCATAAGTATAGGTAGCCTCTCTGCACTCACTTACACATGCTCAAATAGGGGTAACAGTACCATTTCAAGTGATTCACATGATTTTTATGACTATCAAATTAAATGTGATCATGTGAAAACTCTTTAAATATATAAAGTGCCATATATATGTAAAAACATTAAGATACAGCCATGTTGAGCTCACTGTAAAAAAAGGGCTTTCCAGTTATTAAATCTTTTCAACAATGAAAAGGGTCACCTCATGAAATCACCAACTCTTCGTCATTAGAAGTAGTCAAGCAAGGTTGGATGACATCTAACAACATGGCAGAGGTCAAGTTTTGCCTCATATAAGGTATCCAATTGGATGGCCACTAAGATGCCTTCCACTGTTAGGATTCTTTAATTGTAGGCAGTACAATCCATCATTTCTAGCCTAATTTCACCAATCCCCTATTGTCCATATGAAAATTTAAAGCATCTTCTGTAGCTTCTCTCATTGGACTCTGAGATGCTTCAGGCAAATTTTTCTCAGCCTATTTAATAATTACTGAGTTTGTAGCAACTCCAACCCTTTCACGACTTTCAAGTAGGCAAATTATTATGATCCTCCCTGGAGGTGACCTAACACATCTGAGGGAAGTGACATTCCCACTAATAACAGCGGCTCATTATGACAGTAATTCTCACCCAGGTGAGAGAAAGAGCAATTCATTTTTTGGAGGGCACATCAGAATGGGATTGGGAAAGTGACAAAGTACTTCAGTACATTCTATCATGTCAACTTCTCCCCGCTTTAAGAATCAAAGGATCTATGTTTATTATTCCATTTGGCTCTAAGTAACAGAAATCTTTTACAGTGGCAAAACTAGCGTGAGGTGCAAGGCAATGCAGTTCAACACTGAAGAAAACATCAAAGACCAAGATTGATTCTAATTGCTGGTTCTGTCATTCTTGGCAGGTGGACAATCCTCCTGATCCTAAGATGGCTGCTCCATCTACAAACATGACATCTGTATTTCAAGCAGGAAAATAAGAGAAAAATGAAGGGGAAGAGGACAAAGCCAGTGGAGTTTATCCCCTATTAAAGAGCTTTCAGGGGTCCCTGGTGGCTCAGTTGGTTAAGCATCCGACTCTTGATCTTGGCTCAGGTCATGCTCTCACAGTTTGTGAGATCGAGCCCCACATCAGGCTTTTTGCTGACACCAAAGAGCCTGCTTGAGGTCCTCTCTCCCCCCTACCCTCTTCCCTCCCCTACTTGCACACTCCCTCTCAAATAAGTAAACATTAAAAAAATAATAAATAAAGAGCTTTCAATAAGTTCCAGGTGGTGGCTTTCTCTTTACAGCTCATTGGAAATGTGGGAGATTGAATATTTTAACTGAATACAACATAGTTGCCCCCAAATAAATCAGGACACTGTTCATAAGAAAAAGGGAAGAATGGATAATGAGTAGGTGGCTAGCAGTGTCTGTCACAATTTCCTAATTCAGTTCGATTTATAAGTGTTTCCTGAGGAGCTACTACACAGACACTGTGCTAGCCATGAAAACACATAAAAGAAGACACAGACTCAGTTCCTGTATGAGAAGAACTGCACAGTTCACATAGTTCACAGCTTCACAAAGTTCAACTTGTGACTTATCTATAATTAGGAAATAAATTGTATTTTAGCAAGCTGATAGAAGTTTGAAATTTTCTGGAAAGCAAACTATAGGAAGAATCGTTGGTTAAAAGCCTATTTCACCATGGGTTTATTGTAACTTTCTGGAATTTTGAGAAAAATATTACTCATAATTAGGAGTAAAAAATATCTATTTAATAATACACATGCACCTGATATGAGTGACTGACTAAGTTGCTAATCTAGCACTGAATTATTACATAAAATAATAGTAGGAAAAAGACTGACCATAAAAATGATTTCTCCTTTCCCTTTTGTAAATTAAACAGTTCAGAATTTTTATCATTTATGCTTTGACTATCAAATGTTTTCAAGTTCACATTTCATGTGGACAAAGATGCCTTTGTGTATTCCAGTTCTCCTGTTTGGGATGACCCTCCCCTACTCTCTGCTAATCCCCATCTCTGGCCCTCTTAAACACCTTGCTTTGTATTTGTTCCATTGCTTGCTATTTCCAGCACGGGCTTTGCTTTCTCAATGGATTTTAACACTGTGGGGGTAGAAGTCTTGCCTATTTTTACATATTACTGGGTCTGATGCTCTGAGTGCCCCAAGTGCCTGTGAAGTGATAGCAAACGAGTGCATGCTTTCTGAGCTGCTGGGCGTTATCACATCCCCAGATAACTATTGAGGCAATAATTCAGGACATTTCATTCTGTTATTAATAACCCTTCATATTTGTGTAACTCTTTCCCTAAAGAGTTTTCCAAAGTGTTTTGAGATTATTGTCTGTGAGCCTCACAGCAGCCCTATGAGAGGGGTGAGGTGGCTGTTTTTATCTTTATGGTGTTGAGCTGAAAACTGAGGCTCAGAGAAGTTTAGTTGGGCAAGATCACACAGACAGTGAACTGGGTCTTAAACCCAGATCTCCTCATTCACAGTTCACTACTCAGTGCACTACACCAATGTGTCTCAGTCTCGGTGTTGGTTGAGAAACGTACCTTCCCATTGATGCTCTCACTTAGGGGACCCAGAAGCTCATGCGTCTAACTCCAGTTTGACATAATGCATATGACAGGTGATCCAGGAGACTGAACCCACTTCTCAAGCTGATGAGTATAAGCTTCTCAATACCACTTTCAGGACCATTTTTGAAGCTTGAACACTGGAACAACTTATGCTGAGCATTTGGCATCTGCTGCCAGTGTACAAGAAAGAGAGGAATGAGCAGACAGTATGGGAGCCCCTTGTCCAGATTCTCTCTTAGAAGCCCAAGATCTAACTCCAAAAAAGGAATTCCCTTTGCCTCTTGTCAGAGCTTAGAAAATAAAATTAAGGGCGCCCCTGAGCATCAAAGCACACTCTCCACCCATGTTCTTCTAGCTGCCTCCAGTCAGCCCTAAGGGGGATTTCCTTGGCAGCCAGCCTGTGAGATCAGCCTCGTGGTCGCCATACCTCCTGGTCCCAAACGAATCCAACTCCATTCTTCACTTGCAACATGGGCAACACTAAGGAATGAGGAGATGAAAATATTCACGGTTCCTCTCATTCCAGAATGATTGCAAAACATCTGTTTACATTGTAAGGGGAGACTTGGAGAGGACCTTTTATGAGATTGTGGTAAATAGGGACAAATAAACACATGGGAAAGATAAAAGAGGCAAATACCATAAGAGAAAGTCACTCTAAACCAAAATGTGTTAGGTCTATTAGTTAATTAATTATTTAATTTGGAATGATCTCATAATTGACCAAGTTCAGAATTTTGTATGGAAAACAAATAAAAGAAGATGTCTCTGCCATTTGACTAGAGCATGGATACCTCCCCCCCCACCAAAGCATAACACCTTTGGAAATCTCCCTTTAAAATATTTTAAATTTCTGTGCTAAATTAAAGTTCCAATTTTAATAAACAACACATAAAAATTTTCCTTTGGAACCCAGTTCCATTTCAAGAACTCAACATTGCATTGTTAAACTGTTTAGAGAGATATTTTGACATTTGCAGGGTAGCATGAAGAAAAAAGTAGTCAGGAGGAGAGATACTGGGGTTCTTCTATTTTATAAATAAAAGGGCAACCTGGGACAAGAATCTTAACTTTTAAGGTCCAAGTTTTTTCACTGCAGAGAAGAATGGAGCAGGATAGATGGCCTTAAAATCCTTCCTCATCATCATTATGATTTCTGGGCTAATAATAACTAGCCAAAGAACTGTAGACAAATCAGCCAAATACCTGCTAGTCAGGCATTATGACTCTAAGCAAACCAACACTGGCCATCTTGCAAGTCACATATTCCTTTGCAGGATCTTCATGGAAATCTTACTTCGTGGCTTTAGGTCTTTCCTATTATGTGCGTGTGTGTGTGTGTGTGTGTGTGTGTGTGTGTGTGTGTTTATGCTTTAGACAGACTTTCTGTGGTTGTCTGAGGCTCTGGGCTCTAGGATTTATTTATTCCCCAATGTTTCTATTTGAACCCCTGGACACGGATATGTCTGTCTCCCTCCACAGCTAAGGTCGGTGACAAAATGAATATTTATTGAGTGTCTCCTACATTCCAAGCACTGTTCTAGGTGCTCAGGGATACAGTGGGGACAAAGCAAACATTATGCCTACTTTCATGGAGTTTCCATTCTAATTTTTTTTAATGTTTATTTTTGAGAGAGAGAGAGAGAGAGACATAGTGTGAGTGGGGGAAGGGAGAGGGAGAGGGAGACACAGGATCTAAAGCAGGCTCTAGGCTCCAAGCTGTCAGCACAGAACCTGACACGGGGCTTGAACTCACAAGTGGTAAGATCCTGCCCTGAGCCAAGGTTGGTAACTTAACCGACTGAGTCACTTAAGCGCCCCATGGAGTTTCCATTCTAGAGTAATGAGACAAAGACACGTGAAGGGCAAATGGATTAGAAGAAGGAAGACAGGGAAGCAAAGGAAACACCGGGTAGAAGTACAAAGTGTTTGAACAAGAGGATGGGGAGTTTCTTTCAGAAACTTCTCCTCTCCTTTCCCCTTTCTTCAGTATATACATATCTTAAATGTTGTTAGCGGCCTGAGATATAGAAAATGGCATGAAATAAATATCGTAGGAAGTCATTGGTTTTGCCCCAGCCAGGTTTAGCTAGAGGAGTGCAAGGTTCTGCAAGGCATAATGCTGGATAAACCAACGTTGGGAGTTTGCCAGGTTAGGACAATGGCTCAAAAGAGGGTCACAGGAAGTGAGGGTGAGTCTGGAACGTCATACAATAAGAACAGAGTCAAAGAACTATTAAGTTGGGATTGTAGTAAATAAATTGGAAAAAAGAATAAGGAGGTAGTGGTCAGAAAATGGTAATCTTGATATTGAGGGCTAGAAGTTTCCTAATTTTATGTTTCTTGTCCTTTTTGCCCTAGCACACTGCCGACTTTCAAGACAGTCTCAATTCAGCTCAACCCCAGCCCTTTTTTGGTCTTCCTGTACCAGTAGCTGTCCAGGAAAGTCTTGTAAGTAACTTCGACATCACCTTTTCCTGAGATTGGTATCGTCAGACGTAAACTATTTTTACCATTGTTTCCTCTGATTTCATAAAACTTTCCATTTCCAAATCACACTCAAGATTCACAGCCCTGTTAAGCAAATGTATCTGCAAAAAGTTATGTGAAGTAAATCAGCTGAATTCAAAAATTCCCTGCTTTCAATCTCTATTTTTTTTGGCTCGGAACATATGCTGTGGAAATTCCAAGACTTCCATATAAAAAAATTAGAAAAGATTGCTTGTGATTTGCCACATTATAACTAAAATGGGACTTAAGGAGAATATCCTGTTTTTGAAGACCCTGTGCCAGGATAAACAGGGTAAATATTAAGTGATTCTAACGTTTAAAAGGGAAATTGTAACACAAATATTGCATCGTCCTTATGGAGATTAAACCATTTTCTAAAAATTCCCTAGGCAGTCTTTTAAGAATCCCAAAGGGAATAAATAAGTAAGTGAGGAGAAATGCTGAATGTAAAAATAAAAGTAGACAGCTTAGACCCAAAAGATTTCCCATTTGAAGGATTTGGACCCCTAAGAGTCAGTGAGTTCGATTAATTCCTCCATTCCAGGGCTGATGCCATCTTTGCTTCAGAAGACAGGAATCTTTAGAAGCCAGCAGGCACCAGGCAAACTGACATTTTCCATGCCTTTCAGGAGTCTGGAGAAGAAATGTTTCAGTTGGCAATTTTAGTTTCTTCTCAAGACTGTTCTTACGTGTTGTTGTTTTGTTTTGTTTTTTTCCAAAGAATCGCTACATGTTTTTTAGTTGTTGTTGTTGTTGTTTCCAGATCAGCAAACTAGACAGAACTTAGAAGAAATTGTGCCACGTAACTCATCTTCAAAGCAGAGAATCCAGAAAGACCACTGTGAAGCTCTACTGGATAAAAGTTCCAAGACCATAAATGAGATGTTTGTGTTGGAAGATATCTGAGAATCAGCTAGTCCTGTGGTTCTCAATCAAAGAGTGGTGATCGGGTATGAGTGCTATTGCCAATAATTAATCATTAATAATAATATGTTGCCAATTGGAAGTGGTTTATTATTATTATTATTATTATTATTATTAATTATTATGAAATGATTCATTTCAAAAAATAGATAAGATTGTAGGTAATTCCCATGACAAGCCCATCATGCTTACTCACTTGGATTCTGAAGTGCTGTCCTGATTAGGAGTAAAGAGGTGGGATTACAGACTGCTGGCCTTGGCTTACTCATAACTCTCAGTCTGTCTTATCTATGACAGGGTGAGTAAGATAACCAACATGCTGCTAATTATTATAGTTGTTGCAATTAGAAAAAAAATGTGTTCAGTCATATTGTTTTGCATCCTTGTGAAATATTAATGGGTTTCACCCAAATCTGGGTCTGTGAATGTTAAAATCATCCATCCTATACCACAATGAGAAAAATTAGTCTCTCTGATCAAACCCAACCCAATCAGATGTAAAAGCAGGATTCAGTGACTGCCGGGATCACAGTGAGGGGCCCCAGAGCCGGCGCTAGAACTCAACTCTCTTTCCACCAATCTCTGGTGGCTCCAGAACATCTGCCTTTTAGGGTCACACAGGAAAAATAAAATAATTTTTTAGTAGTTCCATTGAATGTCAACAGGAACAAGGAATGCATGACCACTTTGAGGGAAAGAGCATAAAAATAATTCTTTAAGGATCAGACATGCAGAAAGAATAAAACAGAAAATAATAAGCTTATACAATGTAGCATTTGATGTGTTGTGGAAAAGGAGAGTAACATCTAAAATATTTCAGGGGCACCTGGGTGGCTGAGTTGGTTGAGTGTCTGACTCTTGATTTCAGCTCAGGTCAGGATCTCGCGGTCCCTGAGTTCAAGCCCCACATAGGACTCTGCGCTGACAGTGTGGAGCCTGCTTCGGATTCTCTCTCTCTCTCTCTCTCTCTCTCTCTCTCTCTCTCTCTCCCTCTCTCTGTGTGTGTGTGTGTGTGTGTGTGTGTGTGTGTGTGTGTCTCTCTCTTTCTCTGCTCCTCACCCACTTGTTCTCTCTCTCAAAACAAATTTCAAAAAATAAAAAAAATATTTAAAAAATTAATATCTGATAGTCAAACACATCCTTTCTCTGTCGCACTTAATAAGCCTATTACCTTATTCATTCTCACATTATCCCTGGGAGATAGGCCCATTTTACAGAACGTAAACAGCAATTAAAGTGTGGCATGGCTTTCCAGTATTATATAGTTGGAGGCAGTGTAGTTCAGTATAGTGGTGGACCACTTCTTTTTTCAGCAACCTCTGAGGAGTTACTTTGCCTTTCCAGGTCTTGGTTTCCCCATCCATAACATGGGGATAAAAATATTACCTACCCAATGGGATTGTCTCAAGGGTTACATGAGATATTACAGTAGAGTGAATAACCATTTCATGGTAAACAGAAAATAATAAATATCACTACTCCGGGGAGAAAGGGAGAGAAAGGGAGAGAAAGGGAGATAGTATCTGAACTCTGATTGGTGATCTTTCTCTATTGGATGCTGTTGAAAACTGATGATATACACCATTCAAAATACATCATTCCTTTAATTATTTTAGGCCAATTACATGAACTAGACTATCTACAGTTTTGAGTCATGAAGAGAGGAAGAATAAAGAAATTGAGTGACTATACAAGTTTGTCTTATTCTCCATTTTGTGTGTTGCTGGTGTGTGTGGTGTTGATTACTGGAAAACAGAATCTTCTGGAATCTAGAACAGAAGGTTGAGGCATCATTTCAAAGGCTGCCATCACAAACTATAGCCTGGTACAAGGTTGACATGGATAGATTCAGATCACTGCCGCAACACTGGACAAATGATGTTCTGTAACACTGGTTCTTCAAGTGTGGTCCCCTAACCAGCAGCATCAGCTTCACCTGGGCCCTTGTTAGAAATATGAATTTTCAGACTCCACCCCAGATCTACTGAATCAGCAACTCTGAACAGGGGTCGGGTGGAGGGGAGCGGCAATGTCTGTGGTCCTGATTCTACTAAAGTATGAAAACCACTATTCTCCAAAGAGTCCCTCCTAAAGAGATCCTCTTTTCTTCTTAGGCTATCCAACAAAAGGGACCAGAAACACATTTCTGTAGTCTAACCTGCTTCTCAACATAGAGCCTCCATGTGTGTTAATAGTTTTGTTCTGGAGAAGATTAACCATAGAAAAATGTGTCAAGATGAAAGAAAACAAAATTTTGTGTTCTTCATCCAAAAAATTAGAAAATGAAGGCAAAGAGAGTCACAATATTCCAAGTTCCCATTGTAGTTTGCTTTTCCTGTAGGGTTAGTAGTTTAATAACTTATGAACTGGACAAGATCTTGGCATTTCTCTAGTCCAGCTAGAGTCTCAAAGAGCCATCATGTTACCAAATAAGACTATTTGCAGCAGAGAGCACAATTAAAACCCAAGCCTCTGACCTAAAATTAGCTCACTGTTTTTCCAGTGGGCTAATACACTATGCTACTTTTTGAAAAATTAAAAGTGTCATGGCAACTGAGGGAACCTAAGAGAATTTTTCTGCAAAAATTCTAATCTGGCCTATCATTTAACCCAGTTTCCTAATGATGGCCTCACAGGCTCTGTAAAAACCATTTGCCCAAGTGACTAATGACACTGTTATTGTTTATAAAGAGGCTGATTGTCCAAAAAGTCATTGAGGAAATTGTCCTAAATGTTAAGGGGTTAGGTGGTGAGTAGTAGATGGATCAAAAATGGTGGGGGAGAAGACAGGAATCTCTTAGATAAAGGCTTACAATGTTTTATACCTCCCACTCCCCAGACATATGCACCTGCATCCCAGAAGACTCTAAGGGGAGTCTCTTTCTCCCTCCCCCCAAGTTGAGATTCAATCATTGCTTTTGATGGAGTAAGTTTCCACTGTGAATTATAGAATGCATTCTTCCTTGTAAGAGAACACTGATTTAGCATCAAAGTTCAAAGCCCCTGTAAAAGACAGAAATGTCTGTGCAAGAATGTCTGGAATGACTGTATCAGGCTTTCTTGGGGACTGAGAACCTCGTGTTGATAGGAGAAGTATTGCAGTGTGGTCATTGGGACTGCCATGTGACAGTAAGAGAAGAATGTGGCAGTGCTGGGTGAAATAACATTAAAACAAGCAAAATGATACCACATCAAGGAGTGGATTACAAAATACGGATGTTCTAACACTCAGATTGTTTATCATAAAGTATTGGTAAAATATTTTTGAGGAATCTACCATAAGGTGGCTTTGCACTGTTTCCTTTTCCCAACAGATTTAAACTCGGTCTCTCTTTCCCCAAGCCCATGACGTCAAACTTTCCATATGTTTCACATACAAGGGGTATTAATTTAAAGCTTCACTGCCTTTTCCTTAACAGATCTTCAGGATTCAGTCATCTTCTTAGAAATTCACCTCTAAGACTTGTGCCAACAAGTTGCATGCATATGATTGTCCCTCATGCTAACACAGAGGCACTATTTCTAGTACATCAGAAAACAGTTCAATGAGATCACTAGCATTGCCTTTAGCCAACATGGAACTTATATTTCCCACATCACTAACCTAGCTCTGTGAGCTGCCAGTTACATTATATTCAGGAAAGAGAGAGTGGTTAGGCAGCCCACAGGAAATATAATGCAATGAATCTAACCCACTTTCTAGTGTCAGGATAGGAAAAGTTAGTGAAAGGAATGTGATATGGTGCAAAGAATAGAGAAATCCCTGTAGTCAGAAGAGACAGGTCTACTCTTACTCATGAGTGACTGTGGGCATATCCTTTAATGTCTAATCACCCCACTTATTCACCAACTTCACATACAAGAAAAAGTGGCACCCTCCCCCCGCCAAAAAAAAAAACAAAAAACCCTAGAGTGTTTCAAATATATTCTAACCTCATCACCAGCAATTCTACTGATGAAGTAGAATTAGACTCCAAAGAGATTCTCACATAGGTCCTGAGAGATCATATGCACGGATATGGACTTCAGCATCCTCCAGGGTGAGATAACCAGAGGAAATCTGAGTGCATATCCCTGGGGAAGTGCACAGGGGAAAAAAAGCATTTATCATTAAGTAAATTTATCCTAGGGAAAAGGTACACATTGTGTGGTGGTGAGAAGCAAGGCACCAAATATATACAAAGTAACATGGATGAATCTTAAATATATGGATAAATTTTAAAAAATTTTGAGTACAAGAAAATTTTTAAATAGAAATATAAAATGCAATGTTATTTATGTAAATTAAATGCACATAAAAGCACACCCATTTTGCAAGAACATGTGGGAACAAAAAGATACACATTGAATACGTTACAATGGCTACCTGGGGGGAGGTGGAATGGGAATGAGGAATAGAAATCAATGGAAACAATTTTTAAATAAAAGAAGAGTCTTGCTTTGACCAGTGATGATAATGTGCCATGAACTGAGGAAATTGTTAACTCAATCTTCTGCATCCGGTGTCCAGAAAAAGGAAAATACTTATTACACAAATGGTATTTGTCAAGAAGATAATTGCTGCCCTCTTGCTCCAAATTCTTCATCTCTTTCTTTCAACTCTTCATTGAGAAATTTCCCTTCCTCTGATCTTCATTCATCAACTATAACAATTCTTCTGTTAGAGAAACTGATATGAATAACTCTTTCATGTTGTTTTTTGTATCCCATTGTTTTATTCACCCTAATACAATTTTCTATTAATAGATAGAAATGCTTGAATAAAAGGCTCTCCCCTTTATGGTGGAATTTAAGGCCAAGGCAAAAGGGTGAACTATCTGGGAGCATAGGCAGTATTCCACTGGTACCAGGTCACAGACATCAACGGTCCTCAGAGATCTGTGACTATACACTGAAAATTTGAATCAGACCTCATATGATTTAAAAAAAAAAAAAAAGTATACCATAAGAGGCTGATTATTCTCTTCTCTATTTTTTTTTTTTAATGTTTGTTTATTTTTGAGAGAGAGAAACATAGACAGAGCACGAGTGGAGGAGGGGCAAAGAGAGAGGGAGACACAGAATCTGAAGCAGGCTACAGGCTCTGAGCGGTCAGCACAGAGCCCAATGCCGGGCTCGAACTCATGAACCACAAGATCATGACCTGAGCAGAAGTTGGACGCTTAATGGACTGAGTCACCCAGACGCCCCATCTTCTCTCTTTAAAAGTTGGTTCAGAGTAGAAGTTTTCAGCTCAAGGCAGTCCCCCTATCATTCTTCCCCAACACACACAGGGATCATTCAGTGACTATGTCTACTTTAATCTACTAATGCCTGTGAGACTTTGTAGGTGGAGCAAAAAAGTTAGCCCCAGGCTTTAGCGATACTAAATAAAAGACTAAGAAAAATAGAGCTTGCTGGATGCATTGTCCAGAGAGCTGCCCTACAGTAAGATCTTTCCCACCAGGTATGTCAAGCTGCCTAGTCTTCCGGGTTCCCCCTACCAAGGGAGTGAAGGGGTTACAGTGAGAGGCTCTCTTTAATGTATTAACAAAAGGGCAGGTGTTTGTAGGTGTGCTGCGGAGGAGGCTTCTGACGTTTCTTATTCTGTGGATTATGTTTAACTTGTCATCTTGTCATCTTTCTTTTGTGTTTTTTATATTCCCTCTTTAACATTTTCACCTTGTTTAACTGACTCCTTTGTTCCACAAGATGTTAAGGGTCATCGAGCTTTCATAGCCATTGTCAAGACACTGTCAGCAAGATCAGTCACTGCACTTGTGTTCTATCTGATAACTTCTTTGTAAAGTTTAAGGTATTAAGACACTCTTCTTGTTCTTCACTCAATCTTGATTAGTCAGTCTTCCGGGTCTCATAAGGCAATGAAAGAGCATATCTGGCCTGCCCTCAATAAGTTTATCTTCCAAAATCTTCCAGAATAGTTTATAATAAGAGCATTTACAAACAAGAGTATTGACGCCGGGGCGCCTGGGTGGCTCAGCCGGTTAGGCATTTGACGTTGGCTCAGGTCGTGATCTCACAGCTCCTGAGTTTGAGCCCGCTTCAGCTCGGTGCTGACAGCTCAGAGCCTGGAGCCTGCTTCGGATTCTGTGTCTCCCTCTCTGTCTGCCCTTCCCTGGCTTGCACTCTGTCTCTCTCACTCTCTCTCTCAAAAATAAATAAACATTAAAAAACTTTTTTTTGTTGTTGTTTAAAGAGTGTTGATGTCTCCTCTTCTCTCCCCAACTTTTACTTCATTTAGGAGCATTTCTGTAATAATTATCTGACCAACTTGCTCTATGACTTCTAAGAAAGATCCAGATATTGTGTTGTCACTTGCTCAAAAAATAAACAATTTTAAGACACAATTATTTCTGGTATTCTGTGTTAAGTGGTTGAATTTAATTTCAGTCACTGATAGGAGTTTAAATTCTATTATTATGTCCAAATAAAAATAAAATGTTGTCTATATTGTTTGTCTAAATTTCATGTGGCTTAGTATTTCAGGGCACCAGAAAATTCATCTCAAAGACACACAGAAACATGTTGATCAGGCTGGATACTGCCAGGTATTCTAACCAATCATAGGACTGGATTAGAAATTAAAGGTACAGGAAGGATTTTTTTTTCCTTTCGGTTTCTAAGGAAATATTGCTGCAGTTTATGGACCCAAAGGGAAGAGTTAGATAGATGAGTAATATTCCAGAATAATAAGAACAGATGTCAGTCATGGTAAAGCCTTCCTTTATTATCTTTAGGAGGAATTGAGATAAACAGCTTTTCTTAAATACATTTCTACTCTGGTACCTGGACCAAAAATATGCAACTCATTAAAAACTCTAGTAATTCAAAACAAAATCTCGATTGCCCCTTTCCCTTCAGAAAGACTTATCAGAAAAGAACTATGACAAACAAATCTCCAGTAAAACTAAGCAACATAACCAACAACATCAGCTATTTCTTTTATCATTTCTTTATATTACCTTAATAATATCTTACAAGAAAATCCAAGATCAAAATTTCAAATGTTATTACAGCTGATGTGATAGCAAATCCATGGGTTGCTAGCTTTTCCCCCACCAGCCATGGTGTCACCAAACATGTGATGGAGAAGAAGAGGGAGCCAAACACTAATATAAGAACTAGGCAAAGGCCCAGCTGGAAGGTAGTTGTGTTGTAGTTAATGGAGATGATGGAGGCAGGTGGTGGAGGGAAGAGTGGAAGAGCATCATTCAAGGCTTGAAGAGACCTGGAAAACATGGCTGAGAAACGAGCTGAGGGAGCAATTTGGAGTTGTGTTCTTTTCTAACCTCCCTTGTTGCATGAGAAGGACTGTTTCTGTTTGCCGTGTTGCCACTGCAAGGCAAAAATATCAGCCAGACCAATGCAGTGCTGGCCAGAAACAATAAGGCGGTGCCAGAACCCGGCTAGAGGAGAAGTGAGTAACAACAGATGCACACAGAACAGGGACCCCTGGGAGTTCTTTCTACCCTTTCCTCTCCTCCCTTTCCATATGCTGAGGCTGTGGTGACTTTGCAGTGTGTCGGCTTGGCTAGGGTAAACTACATTTCCAAGAATTAATTTTCCTGTATTTCCAGTTAGAGTGGAGGATTTTTTTGTGCAATATGGCGGGGGTGGGGTGGCATGGGGGGAGGGTGGAAGTGAAGCAGCACTTACATTGGTATGTGTTTGTTTGTTTGTTTTGTGTATATGTAGGATGTTAGAGCAAGATAAGCAGGTACTTTTGAAGCTCATGTCCATTGTCACTTTGCTGACTTACTTCATGGATATGCAAATGATCCAAATTTCTCTGGAACCTCCTTCAACTTTTCTGAGTCATGGGTCATGGGATGTGTTTAGCTCCATGAGAAAGGGCTCCGGCTTGTCACTGCCTTGAGGCTAAAGGCAGTGAGAACTGACACGGATTCTAGTTCATCACTGCGAGTTCCAACTCATCCTCATACATTCCAGTTTTTCTTGCTTTCTCTGACTTTACATCCATCTTTCCTTTCTGACTGACTTCCCTATGGACTAAACTCCCACATCAGAGATGAATACAAGAGCCTTATAGAGACTGTTTAACCAACTCCTTTGGCTGTACAATTTCAATAACAAATCCCTTAACATAGACAAATATATTAATATTTGTTAATAAATTAACAAATCCCAAATATAGATGGATTTCCTTTCAGGGATTCTGCCTACGCCCATACAATGATGTAGCATATTATGAGCAAAAGAAAAAGCTTTCAGAAACAAAGCATCATCAGACCCCTAGGTGAAGGCAGGACAAGGATTACTGTGGAACAGAGTCAACTGTTTGGGGGGGAAGAGGAATGGCAAACAGGTGATGGGAGAGTCTTGGCTCCCCTCCTGGGAAGACTTTTCCTACCCAATCTCTATTTTTTTTAATTTACCACAAAGATCATAGTTAACCTAGAATTTAGCCTTTCCATGGACGTAAGTTAATACTCTGAGGAAAATATGAGCTTTCAGGAACACTTCTAGGACATCTGATATCAGCATTAAGAAATAAACTGAAAAAGCTATACCTTAAAAAAATAAGGCCTAAGTAGCCACAGAGATAAATGATTTAAAGTGAGTATTATAATTACCTTCAAAAAGATGAGGGAGGGCCGCCTGGGTGGCTCAGTCGGTGGAGTGTCTGACTCTTGATTTCAGCTCAGGTCATGACCCTAGGGTCATGGGATCAGCCCCGTGTTGTTGGGCTGTGTGCTGAGTGTGGAACCTGCTTGAGATTCTCTCTCTCTCCCTTTCTCTCTGCCCCTCCCCTGCTCACATGCACACATATGCTCTCTCACTCTCTCTCTCTCTCACTCTTTCTCTCTCAAAAAAATTAAATCTTAAAAAAAAGACGAGGGAGATATTAATAACATAGAATAGCAGTTATATATTATTTTTTTCATGTTTATCTTTGAGAGAGAGACAGACAGAATGCGAGTGGGGGAGGGGCGGAGAGAGAGAAGGAGAGGGAGACACAGAATCTGAAGCAGACTCCAGGCTCTGAGCTGTCAGCACAAAGCCCAACACAGGGCTCAAGCCCACGAACTGTGGGATCATGACCTCGGCTGAAGTTGGACACTTAACTGAATGAGCCACCCAAGCGCCCTAGCAATTATATCACCAAGTGGAAATACTATAGTTTGGAAATATAAAAGTTGAAATACTATAGTAGAAATATAAGATTTGAAATAAAGAACACCTACATAGGCAACTAATTTTGACAGTGGTACAAAGGCAATTTAATGGAGAAGTGATATTCTTTCAATAAATGGAGTGGAACAATTGGATAGCCATATGCCAAGAAAGAAGGAAAGAAAGTGACAGAGAGAGAGAGAGACAGACAGAGGAAGGAAGGAAGGGAAGGGAAGGGAAGGGAAGGGAAGGGAAGGGAAGGAAGGAAGGAAGGAAGGAAGGAAGGAAGGAAGGAAAAGGAGAAAGAGAAAAAGAAAAGGAAAGAAGGGAGGAAGAGAGAAGAAGAAGAGGAAGAAAAAGGAAAAAAGGGAAGGAGGAAGGGATAAAGGAACTTTGCGCCATGTACAAAATGTAACTCAAAATGAATCACATATCTAAATGTAGGAACAAAAGCTATAAAACTTCTAGAAAAAAGCATGGAAGAAAATCTGGAAATTTGGGTTAGACAAAAATTTCTTTGATGCAATACAAAAGCACAATCCTTAAGAGAAAAAACAATTGATAAATTTGACTGCATCAAAATTAAACTTCTGCTTTTTGAAAGGTAACTATTACAAAAACAACAACCACAACATTCCCCAGACTAGGAGAAAATATTTCAAATCATGTATCTGATAAAGGGTTGTATTCAGAATCCAGCCCAACCACATCAAGTGTTGGACAGGATAGGGAGCAAACAGAATTCTCACACACTGCTAATGGGAACTTAAAATGGTACAAACACTTTGAAAAACAGTTTGGCAGTTTTTTAAAAAGTTAAACATATGCTTACCTTATAATCCAGCCATTTTTCTCCTGGATATTTAGCAAGAGAAATGAAAGTTTATGTTCATATAAAAATTTATACACAAATGTTTGAAGCAGGTTTATTTATAATAACCAAGATCTGGAAATAATCCAAATGTCCATTAAGAGATGAATGGATAAACAAATTGTGATATATTCATACGGTGGGATACTATTCAACAATAAAAAGGAATGATACACACAAGAACATATATGAACCTCAAAATAATTGTGCTGATTTTAAGAGACCAGTACATCTAGTACATACTGTATGACTCCATTTAGATTAAATTGTCAAAAATGAAATCTATAGAGACAGAAAGCAGATCAAGAGTTGCCTGGAGACATAGAAGGTGGGGGTGGGGTGCAGGACAGGTTAGAGAAAGGGGTTCTGAAGGGTATGAGGAAACTCTTAGGGTGATGGATTTGTTTCTAGTCTTGATTTCATGGGTGTGTACATGTCAAAACTTAATCAGCTGTGTACCTCAAACGTGCTCAGTTTACGTTAATTTTATCTCAATAGAGCCTCTATAAAAAAAAAAAGACACTAGCAGCTTTGTGTACAAAGGGAGAAGAATTAGATCTACCATTTGTGGAAGGAGTGCAAAAAATTTGCAGACATATTTCAAAGCTCCCATACATTTCAAGAAGCACAGCTAAAAAGCTTAACTAAAATGCATTGCTATCTTAAAAAAAAAAAGAACCAAAATAACAACAATGACAACAAAAAGAAAATTCCCATTCTTTTTTTTTCATATAATGCTTATTTATTTATTTTGAGACACAGAGAGAGAGAGAGAGAGAGAGAGAGAGCAAGCACCACCCAGGCACCCCCAAATTCCCATTCTTTTTTTTTTTTATAACATTTATTTTTGAGACAGAGAGAGACAGAGCATGAACGGGGGAGGGTCAGAGAGAGGGAGACACAGAATCTGAAACAGGCTCCAGGCTCTGAGCTGTCAGCACAGAGCCCGACACGGGGCTCGAACTCACAGATCGCGAGATCATGACCTGAGCCGAAGTCCGCCGCTTAACCGACTGAGCCATCCAGGCGCCCCCCAAATTCCCATTCTTAATAACATTTATATCAACCCAGAGCTAAAATTTTAGGAGACAGTAACAGGCAAGGACTAAAGATAGAGGACTAAGGAAAAATTTTTTAAGGGTTTGTGTGTGAAAATGTGTTAAGTTGTTTGTCTGCTTACATGGGAGGGTAGTAAATTGGCAGGAAAAATAAGTATGTGTAAATAAACGACACACACAAAAATAGAGTAAGTAATTTCTAGATGGCTAAAATATAATTTACCCTACCTAAACAGAGTCAGTAAATAATTATTTTTAAGAAAATGTAGATAGTTGGAAGACAGGAAATAGGTTAGCAGAAATTAGTTTTAATGTAAGAGTAATTACAATAAGAATACATAGATAAATTCAAAGAGGAGAGTCTCCATTTGTGTTTGTAAAACCAGGACCAGAAGCAGGTAGCTTACAAGAGTCACACAATTATTTTAAACAATGATAAAGAGAGCTGAAAATAAATAAAGACAAATATAAATCAAAAGAAAATCAGGATAGAAATTTTAACATCAAAACACATTTTGAAAAATATTGTAAGAGTTGAGGAGGGATGTTCTATAATGCTGAGAAAACGAACAAAAGTTCAAGAAGTCCCAATCAGTAGTTGGAAATAGTTGGAAATAACACACTCCTCTCAGAAAGTGATACATGAAGCAGAAAATTCCTGATAATTAAAATTAACTTTCTATGATGAAAAGAACCTGGGATTTGATATCAATTCCAACTGATATCATCTCTGTTGGGTTCTAGTTTTTAATCTCTATTTACTGGCTTTACTCCTTTCAATAAGTGGCTTACCTTTGAATGTCAGCACCTTCCTCTTGACAATAGGACAACACCTAGCCAACCTGCTGTGTGTCCTTAAATCTGCTTCCCTGATCCTCAATTCCCAATTTCTGAAGTAGAGATGTAAAAGTACCTACTTTGCCAAACTCACCAGGTTAGTAAACCCAAATTAAAAAAAAAAAAAAAAGTATGTAAAGCATTTGGCAAACTGTAATGTTCTATATGCTATGATTATTGTTTTTCTTATCCTTATAGCAGCAATTTGCTCACCAGGTAGCTGTACTGTTTTAAAAATTAGAACATGCCAACGAAATAATACTGTCATGTATGCACACTGAACACACATATGTTCCCATTATTTTTCACCACCCAAAGAGTTAGGTATTGATACCTCTACTGTAGAAACAATGGCACTGTAATTCAGAGGAGCCATGAACTAGACAAGGGTCATCCAGTTAAAAAAGTATAGAGGCTATGGTTGAACTCATATCTTCCAGACACCAATGTTAAAAAACAACACTATATTTGCAAAGAAAGATATACATAAAAAAACATTCACTATTCTAACCAAATAGTGAAAAGCACTCTCAAGTGAGTTAAAACCAGAATAGGAAATGGTCCCTCAATCATTGAAGAGGTGTGGAGGGCATAAGGAAGTAATTAGAGAAGCAGCCAGCTTTCATTGTACCTCTGAGCGTGAGAGAAACTGCGGAGTCATAAATGCAGTGATGGCATCCAGCTCTCTGAGTCCTCTGACAAGGGCAGCCAGGACCGGCAGAGAAAGCCCTTATACCGTCAACTTTTCCACACGGTGCTCTATTTCAGAAGAAATGTATGGGATGTTTTCTTCTCCTATACACAAGGTTTCCTCAGAAAGCAGAGAGTGGAACCAGATGCTCAGACAAAGGAATGGTCTTTCTGAGCAAAGGTGGAACCAGCTGAATCACCCAGACTCTATTCTTTCCTGGTTTATCAAGAGCCTCCAGGAATCTGCTCCCTTTCTAGGCAGGAAAGAACAATCTGTGTGCAGCGGAAACAAGAAGATAAGAAGAGTCTGGGTGTTGGAATTGCTCGGAAGATGCCCAAGGCACTTGCCAAGTGTCTTTTCTTGGTGTTTGTGAAAGGCAAAACTTAATTAAAATCGGGAGCCACATGAGTTCTTTCCCCTTCCCCCAGCCCCATTCCATAGTTCAGAATCTTGCTGAGAAGTCCCTACCTCCCCTTCCCCTTACTGGCCCGCTTTCTCCTGTTTCCTCGTTGCTCTGGCTACCGATCTGTTTTCCATTGTTTACACCTCAGAGTAAAAAATAAAAGCTTTTGTTCTGGGATCGCTTGTTTTTCAAGCTTCATCTCTAACAGTTTACTGAGAAATTCATTCACCTCATCAAGGCATCTGTGGAGAGAAAAAGGAGCAGATTTGGGCTGAAAAAGCTAAGGGTCCTCACTGGCCTATGAAATCTCAGAGCTGAGGGCAATTGACTTTCACTCCCAGGACTGCAGGGCAAGAGAGTGGACAATTGCCTTCTCACTTGCCAACTTGTGTACCATTTACTAGCTGAGGATTTTGAGAAAGGAAATTTTGTGGCTACCTGTCAGTGAAGGAAAAAAAATCCCTTTCGGCGTTAGCTGGGCCATTTATTTTACCAGCCACAAAGAGGAAATTTAAATCTTTTCCCACTGAAGGCTTCAGCTCTGCTATTGTTTAGACCAGGAGTAATTAAACCAGAATTAAGGGAAAAACACTAACTGTGAGATTTTATAATTAAATAACACCTTTCAATCTCAGACCTTTTAGCAGAAGGGAAGACTTGAGAATAAAAAAAGGTCTTAGCTTTTTTACCTCTAACTATAAAAGTAAAAAGTTATCCACATTATGGATTTCTCAAAAACAGAAAGTGCAGTAGGAGTAGGATGGAAGTAAGGGGATATTAAATTCATTTTATCCACTGCAGTGCAGACGGCCTTGATCACAAAGACTGTGTGCTGTTCTCCATTGTATACTGTGTTGGGCCTGTAGAGGACCATGGACAGCACAAAGGTTTTAACCTGTTTGTTCACTACAGTCTCCTGGTAGTGACGGGGAGCTCTGTGTTGAGGATCCCAAGCCTTCAAGGAAAGGAGTGCTGTGATCCAGTTGTGCTGTTTTTCAAGGGTATGAGTTGGGGGAAGAGAGAGTGCACATACCCATATGGGTTTCCCATTCCCTTGGTACAAATGTTCAGGAAATGGTGACTGAATGAATTTGCCTATGGTAGGAAAAGAGGTGAAGGAAATTTTGCCAATGTAAGAATTTATTCTGTGAGGTCCAGAGAACTTCTCTGTAGAAATAAAGAACCACTCGGGGGCCGGGATTCCTGTTTCTAATTGTGTATATAAGGAGCTTGGAAGTTGCCACTCTATCCCAACAACAAGTTGAAAGCCAAACGGACTGAGAAATCAACAACTCCTTTTGGACCCATAAAAGAGAGGAGAACATAGAGCTGACTGTACCCTCCAAGATTGGAAGGACAGACCATCAAACACAGGGAGTCCTGGCTTACCAGATCAAACTCACCAGTGGAAACCACTGTGGGAACCTGGACCAGGGTGGGAAAACCAGAATTACAAGTGATGAATTGCTGGAGGTTCAGTATTAAGAACTCCAGAGAGACCCAACTGTGGGGGCCTCCCACAATGCTGTAAAATTTACCTGCAGGAGCTCGGTCAGGTTCTGATAGTAAAAATTCCCTTCTGCTTCAGGCAGAGGAGGTGGGTGAGAAAAGGAACAATTTTGAAATATGCCAGAGTACTTTGTTCTTAACAAGGCTTGCATTCAGGGCAAACTAGTTAACCAAAGCCCAACCTGCTGGGGTATTATCAGAGGCTAACTGACCTGAAAAAAGGCTCTAGCCTTGCATGCAGATGAAGGCAAATACTCAATCCCAGCCCACCCTACTCATCTTGTCCCACCTAAAGGGGGGGAGGATAAAAAAACTGAGGGTCATTTGTGAAGTTCACAGTCCTGAGGCACAGGCTTACTGAAAGACTAAGGCCTGGTCATAGGACGACTCCCCTCCCCCCTGCACCTCACCACCACATTACTAAAGGCCAATTTGCAGATGTTCCTTTTACCTGGTATTTCATGTCTGGTGATCAAGGAAAAGAAACTCCAAGGCATACCAGAAGTCAAAATCACAATTTGAAGAGACAGAGCAAGCTTCCAGATCAGATTCAGATATGCAGGGATGTTGGAATTAACAGACCAGAAATTTGAAACAACTATGAGTAACAGGCTAAAGGGTCTCACAGATAAAGTAGACAGCATGCAAAAACAGATGGACAATGTAAGTAGAGACACGGAAACCCTGAGAACCTTCCTTTCAATTTTATCGTGAACCTAAAACTACTATTTAAAAAATATTTTTTTTAAAAGACAAACCATTTGTCCATGCTATCTGCATCTGACCACTTCCACCAAAAGAGAGAGAGAGAGAGAGAGAGAGAGAGAGAGAGAGAGAACAAACAAACAGAGCAGAAACCCTCAACTCAACCAGGAGAGTAAACATCTCTTTTCAGTAGTGGACCACAGGACTAGATCTATGTGTAAGCTGCATGGTTATTTGCTTAATAACAAAGGACTATGCCTAGAAGGCCAAAGCTAGTGGTAGAACCCAAAGTGAGCAAAGACCATACAGAGGCATTATTGTAGCTTTGGTGAGAAATCCTCAAGAAAGCCATAGTGTTATATGGACTGTTTAGTGGAATTAAACCAGGGCATCCCAAAACTACGTTAGTCATGGCATTCCCCTTCAATCCCAAGAGCTGCTGATCCAGGCCTGCTGGCCTGACACAGTTAATTAACACTAGCAACGGCACCAGGTGGTGAGGTACTTCAAAACTATTTTTTCAATACCTGTTTTGGCTACAAACTTCAAACCAACCACTTTGAGGTGAGATAAGTCCTTGGGTCACATTTTTAATGGCAAACAGACTTCCTGTGCAAGAATAGTCTTCCTCTGTTTTGCTCCAGTCACAAGGTAAACTCACTGTAAGACATTTAAGTTATTTCTCCTAACCAGAGAATGATTGATAGCACCCAAATGAAGAAGGGGATTCAGAAAGAGGAAAAGATAAATGGGCATTCCTCTGCCCAAAGGACACATTCGAACCCTTGTGTTTAGCACACCAGACGAGCCTGTTCCCCATCCTCCGTACCCCACAGTCCCTGGGTCCAGTAGGGAGCAATCACCAACAATGTCCCTGTGCATAAGACATGGAGTATCATGCAGCTGCAAAATGCCCTCATTGTAACCAGAGCATGTGGCCTCCTTTAAAATGCCGCTATTACAGTAACTATTCTCACGCTGTCATGGGACCCTGATTAAACAGTGGAAAAACTATTCTACCTCTTAACTACTACCTGGATCTGGAGAGGGAGAGAAGGCAGAAAGGAACAGATAGTGAGGGGTGAGGGGCCTGTCAGGGAAGATTTCATAGGAAAGGATAACCCTTGAGCTGAGACTAGCAAGATGAGAATATTCTTCTGAAATAACTCTTCTTATGGAAGAAGGGACAGTCTGAGCAAAAAGGCTCAGAGATGAGAAACAGCTGGGCATATGTGATTCACATCGTCCACAATATCCTCATTCTCTGCCATGAACTCATGATTTGGAATGGTGACATCATCGCCTGCACCATTTAAGTGATCTTTCTCTCCTGCTGTCTTCCAAGTGGCTGGGGAGCCAGATCCATTCTAAGAACATCTACCCTAGGCGACGAGCAGCCTCAGAGCTTTAAAGCAAAGATAACATGACCAGAGTCGTGCTTCAGAAAGATCACTCCAGCAGCAGTGAGGAGGATAAATGGCAGAAGGAACATTTGGAATTAAATGTAATAGTCCAGAAATAGTAAGAAAAGTTGGTGGCCTGAACTCAGAGCCAGACTAAGACATGTGGAAAATCTGAGTAGGCTAATTACTTGCCTCTCCTACAAACTGATATTTTCTCGTATTTGCTCAACATTTGCTTAGAGGAGGGGCTTGGTGCTAATCGCCACTCAGTATATGCAAAGCCCTGCATATGCCAGTCACATAAGAACAAATGTTGTATGATTCCCCTTATACCTACAGTACCTAGAGCAGTCAAATCATGAGACAACAAGTAGACCAGTGGGTGCCAGGGCTGTGGGGAGAAGGAATGGGAGTTGTTTTTTCTGGTTGCAGAGTTTGGGGGAAGATGAAAAAGTTCTGGAGAAGGATAGTGGCGATGTTTGCACAACAGTATAAATATACTTAATGCTACAGACTGTACACTTAAAAATGGTTAAAAGAGCAAATTTTGTGATATATATAGATATATAGGTATATCTATATCTATACAAATCCCCACAATAAAAAATATTTAAAATTCTTCATGAAGATACTTAGCTCTGGATAAAAATATCAAATATCTAATGTTTACCTGGCATAAACCCTTCCAGGATGAGGTCACATATAAAGAGAAAACATCTCATTTTTTAACATATGTATTCTCTATTTTAATTGGACGACTAGGCAATATAATAATTTGTCTCCAAGTTGACCTTTAACTCTAGTGGAGACTGAATCCCACAGGTTTTGAGGTCCAGATAGAAAGCAACTGGGTATCGTGAAGGCTTTGCATTATTCCCTGCAGGCCTGGAAATGTACCCCCAAACTCTTGGCAACCTAATCCAGCACCAAAAAAAAAGTGGACCAGATTGTTAGTGGAAGAAAAGCATGATAGCAAACCATATGCACACAATATGACACTTCTTTTTCACATAAATATGATATATATATACATATATATGTAAATCACTTAACAAATTAACAGTAATCTACTCTATACAATGTGATAAGAATTGGTTACTTTCTTCTGGATATTTGTCTTATTTTTCCAAGATCTATTTAATAAAGATTTATTATCTTCAAAATCTACTAGTCTAAAAAGGTAAATAGTTCTCAGCCTTCAAAGCCTGAGAGAGTTGGCTTTGTTAACTTTGAGAAAAAACTTCCAGAATGTACACCATAGTGGATCTGTGAGCTATACCTTTCCTCCAGAGATTTCTTCTTTCTCTCTAATTCAAGTACATTTGACACCTTCTCATCTGAGTCGGCTTAAATGTCAGCTGTAATTTAACACTTTTCAGAGGACCACAAGACAAATCTTTTGCCCAAGGAACATGCAAACATAAAAACTTCTTCAGTGATTCTAACCTTCCTAACAAATATTTCTGTCGCAAAGGGCACAGAGGAAGTGAAAGGATGTCCAAGTAAAACATGCAACAATGGCAAGACATACATTGGCGAAATTGCCTTTGTTTTGATTTTCTTATTTGCTTGTCCTTCTTCAGTCGTCCCTGCAGCTTCCTTTCAGACAGTTATTGGGCAAAAGGGAAGAGGAACCCAATGTTCATCTTCTAAGAAAAAAGTGTGATTAAGACCTTTTTTTTTTCTTTTTTAGTGGAGCTAAGATTGAAGACTGCAAAAGCAGCGATGACAGTAGCAATGCAGAGCTTAGCTAGTGCTTCAATACAGTCCTGCTTTCAGGGAGGCTTCAATGGGGCCAAATTTGTAAACCCTTAGGAAGGAGCTGGTAGAGTGATTCATTCTCACTGCCCTTAGACTAAGAGAAAAATTATAAGTTCCACAGCACTTTTTGCTTTACACACTTTCACAAACATTAAGGTGCATGTAATTTGAATACCAAACTCCTTGTGTCTCTTCTCGTATTTAGTCATACCTTTTTCTTTAAATGTTTTTTATATATGGGCATTAGCTTATGTACTCCCAAGTGACTTAGTGTCTCAGAGTGTCAGAATCATGTTTTAGAACTTTTCTTAAATCATGAGCACAGTTAAATACTTTGCCAGGCCCATGGTAGTTACTTAATATATACATATTTTTTTTTAATCAAAGCAATATATGTACTTTTCAAACAATGACACAAATTTTCTAAATGTTTAAAGTACTTTCACAGAAACAACAACAACACAGTCCCCTGTGCACATTCCCTATCTCCCACCCTACCTTGACTTAGGCAACCACTTTGAATTCCTATAGCCATTTCTACTGGTACCTTTTCCCATATTACTTTTCAATATGTGTATTATTTTTTGATTTATCAGATTTGTATCTTCCTTTTTGGTGTTTGCTTTGGTAGAGGATTGAATGCCCTTCCACCACCATTGCTCAAACACTCAGTTCTCTCCTCATCCCAATAAAGTCACATGACAATTTGTGGTAAAAGAAATAATTAAAGAGTCATATTACATTGATGATGTGAACATTATTCACTGCTAAGCCAGAGTATATAAGAATTACATTTTTGTTTATCAACAACCTTCTGTTTTGCTATCTTTTTTCATTTGCAAAGTTTTCTATGTGACTAATTACCCATCTAATCTCTCAAATGTCTGTCTATTTATTTTTTGAGAGCTCTTTTTTCTTTCTTTCCCCTAGAGTTCTTCCTTCTGGATTTGTGTATCCTCAGCACAGCATCATTCAGGGACTTCCTTCCTTGGTTGTTATTCCTTAGCTAGCTGTTTCCAAAGTCTTGTCATCCTCTTTCTTATTTTACCCATCGCCAATAGCTTTCTATGATAGGATGCCTGGATTACATCTTTTGATACTGTGTACGCATAAAAATTGTTTTTCCACACCGATACCTGAAAATGAACGAGCCAATGAATGGGAATATGAATAGCATGTGCAAGGGCCCAGAGTCAAGAAACCACAGCACATTTGTGAAGCTATTAAAGAGAAGAGTTTCTCTCTCTCTCTTTCGCTCGCTCTCTCTCTCTCTCTCTCTCTCTCTCTCCCCCCTTACACAGGCTTGCACCAACCAGATGAACAGTAAGAAACAGATTACAGCATTATTTCCATAAGGAGATAATTTCACATGAGAACAAAAGAAGTAACTTCAGCTTTGTATTAATTCACTGATTTATGAAAGCCAAGAATCATCCAGAAGAACAACAGAAGAGTCTTACCTATATAGTTGACCAGAGTTAGAGACAGTACCACTGACGATTTTATATATATTTTTTTGATGTTTATTTATATTTGACAGAGAGAGACAGAGCATGAGCGGGGGAGGGGCAGAGAGAGATGGAGACACAGAATCCAAAGCAGGCTCCAGGCTCTGAGCTGTCAGCACAGAGCCCGACGCAGGGCTTGAACTCACAGACCACGAGATCATGACCTGAGCTGAAGTTGGACACTCAACTGACTGAGCCACACAGGCGCCCCGACGATTTTATATTCTAAACCAAAATTCTAACAGTAGCAAGATGTTATGAAGAAAGATGATTCAAAGAAACACTTCCTGCTGCTTTTTGACAATTTCTCCTACTTTCACATGAGATCATTACTGCTGTTTAGGCACATGGTGGTTCCCAAACTTGACCATTTATCAGAATTATCAAGGAGAGTTTTAACAAGTTCTAGTTCTCACCCTAGACCTACTGAAGGAGGAACCCACTTGGCTAGAGTTTGGGAATAAGAATATGGGGACAGGGGAAAAGAAACAGAGATTATTGTGAAATGGACAATTAATGGAAGCCCCCTCTCTTCTGGCTCTCAGAGTATCCAATTATTCTTCTATTCAGGGAGCAGATGCCTTGCATCTCACTATATCCCAAAGTCCAGAACTCTCTCTGGCTAAGGACACACACTCTATAAACTTGTATTAGAGGAAAGAATGGACGGTACTCATCACCTTAAACTATAGAGATATCCCCCACTTTTTGAAAGTTCACATTACACTACTTTGCTTATACTGAAGAACTACATTAGTGCCTGTTTTCACTAACCAAAAGAAATCCTAAGAGGACTTTTGCTTTTATGAAAAAAAGGTGAAAAGGAAAAATAGCATGCAGGGGTTGGTTGGTTGGTCAGCAGTGAACCCTTATAGTGAGTGGCACCACCGAGCTCCTTCCCCGGGAACTACACTCAGCGTGTCAGCATCAAGCCATCAGAGCTTTGAAAGGTGTCTGTGAGCATTTGTGCTTTATCTCAATTAATTTTGTTCATCCGTTAGCAAGATGTGACCTACGGTATCAGAAAAGCCCAAGAGAAGTTATTTTGGAGTGTGAGAAAGCTCAAAAAGTTTTCCATATAAACTAATGATAATTGCTTCTTTGAGCCATTTCAGCTCACCAAAAGTTCTACAGGAGCACTCTACTTTCAGATGGTGGAGGAAACCTGTAAATGCTGATAATATATCCGCCCCACAAACCCAACCACCCCTAACTAGCCTGAAAGATACTTGAGGGCCTGATATCCATTATATCAGCATACCCAAATAAAATCCCAAAAGTGTAAATACATGAAATAAATACAACAAGGAAGTTACTGAAATGTAGAAGAAATATAGTGTGTAAATTTACTATCAATTTTAACCAGTTGCTTTCATTCTGATATCAAAGGCATAAGTCAAGGCATGCTATATTTTGTTGTTTTTTAACGAATCTATAAGCAGAAACAAAATTTCAAGGTTGGAGATGAGGCCAAATGATGGGGAGAAAAAGAAAAAGCCAAAGTCCTCTGGGAGACACTGTTCCATGTACAGGCAGCATTGAATTGGACACAGCATTGAACTGGATTCCTACTGAAAGGAAATCTTGCAATGTTCTTAAAACACAACTGGTAATTAGCAGCATATAGTCTCTGTTGGGTTTTGGTATAAATAAATATTTATATGATGAGAACTATATCCGACTATTATTTGGAAGAGATAATAAATAGCTGACTAATACCGTCTTTAGCAAGGACACTGAAAACTTCCTCATCCAGGAAGACGGTGCTTAACAGAGTAAGTTTAACCAATGAGGCGCCGGTGTTTTCCAAGGGTGTCAAATAATAGTAATAACAAACTCGAAAACAATTTGTCCCAAAATTTAAAATTCAAAGGTCAAGGCTTTTGTGTCATCTAAATCTAACAAACTTGAAATGTTTTATCTTGTGCATCATGCCACACAAATATGTAAAAGCCCCCACACACAATTTTTGCCGTGTCAGTCTCATGTAAGGACAAACTTCATGGTAAGCGATTTTCCTTCTCTTCCTTTGGGAAGAAATAGAAATTCTATCAAAATATCCTGTGGTTGGGGCGCCTGGGTGGCTCAGTCGGTTAAGAGTCCGACTTTGGCTCAGGTCATGATTTCGTAGTTCCTGAGTTTGAGCCCTGCATAGGGCTCTGTGCTGACAGCTCAGAGCCTGGAGCCTGCTTCAGATTCTGTCTCCCTCTCTCTGCCTCTCCCCGACTCGTGCTCTGTCTCTCTCTCTCTCTCTCTCTCAAAAATAAATAAACATTAAAAAATGTTTTAAAGAATATCCTGTGGTCATTTTTTTCCCTTTCAGTTTTTAAATCTTTTTCTGGTTATTAAAATAATGAACATTTTATTTATAAAGTACATGAAGTCTAAAGGAGCAGAAATAAAATCACTCATTAATATCTTAGAATATTTTATTATAATCATTTTTTTCTGAGTTCTTATGTAACTGAAATATAGTATGTAAATTTAGAATCTTAACTTTTTTTCTACTTATTGTTCTTTGTGAATAATATTTTGACCTATTTCTGATTACTCACTTGTAATACATGCCTGGAAGAATAAATAGGGTATGACCACTGTAAGAATTTTAATACATACAGCCAAATTGCTTTTCAGATATTCTGAACCAATTTACCCACCAACATTTGATATGGGTGCCCATTTTATCTCATCTAAATAGCACTGGAGTTTTAAAAATTTATTCTGTGCTAATCTGAAAAAAAAATAAATGCAGTGTCCTTTTTGTTTTAATTTGCATTTATTTGAGTTCTAGTAAGGTTGTTTATATGTACTGGCTAGAAACATTTTCCTTAGGTGGATAAAAGATTCATGTCCTTTGCTCATTTACCTCCTGAGATTTCACTGCTTTTTGTTATCATTTTATACGAATTCTTAATTTAAACCTGCCTGTTATATTTCTTATAAATACCACATTTCCTTGATTCTCAGTTGCCTTTGATGGAAAGACACAACACTTTTAATAGCAGCATTTAAGGAAAAAAATAACTATACTTATAAAGTGTTGATTATAAGACATCTTGATTTCAGAGATGTTAAAATGTAAGGAATGTTAAAATATTAAGATGTGGAGAATGGTAGAATGTAGAGTTGGCTCAGAATCAATACAATATGAATTTATTGTGGGTCTGTAGAAATTGATCATAATATCTGATAAGTATTGCTGTGGCCAGAGTAACATGACCCAATATCTAAAAGTGTACATAGTTTGGAGAAATACATGGGTTTTATTTATTTTTTAATATAATTTATTGTCAAGTTAGGTAACATAGAGTGTGTACAGTGTGCTCTCAGTTTTGGGGGTAGATTCCTATGATTCATCACTTACATACAACACCCAGTGCTCATCCCAACAAGTGCCCTCCTCAACGCCCATCACCCATTTCCCCCTCTCCCCCATCCTCCCATCAACCCTCAGTTTGTTCTCTGTATTTAAGAGTCTCTTATGTTTTGCCTCCCTCTCTGTTTGAAACTATTTTTTTCCCTTCCCTTCCCCCGTAGTCTTCTGTTAAGTTTCTCAAGTTCCAGATCGAAGTGAAAACATGTGGTACCTGTCTTTCTCTGACTGACTTATTTCACTTAGCATAATACCCTCCAATTCCATCTACATTGTTGCAAATGGCAGGATTTCATTCTTTCTCATTGCTAAGTAGTATTCCGTTTTATATATAAACCACATCTTTATCCATTCATCAGTTGATAGACATTTAGGCTCTTTCCATAATTTGACTATTGTTGAAAGTGCTGCTATAAACATTGGGATACATGTGTCCCTATGCATCAGCACTCCTGTATCCCTTGGATAAATTCCTAGTAATGCAATTGCTGGGTTGTAGGGTAGTTTTATTTTTAATTTTTTGAGGAACCTCCACACTGTTTTCCAGAACGGCTGCACCAGTTTGCATTCCCACCAGCAGTGCAAGAGGTTTCGCGTTTCTCCACATCCTCACCAGCATCTGTAGTTTCCTGAGTTGTTAATTTTAGCCACTCTGACTGGTGTGAGATGGTATCTCAATATGGTTTTCATTTGGAAATACATGGATTTTAATATATGTCATTAAAATATTGAATCAGTGGTGGCTATCTGAACTTGAGTCATAAATTACTCTGAGCCATTTACCTGATAAGTGCTGCTTGATGATGTAGAAATCGATGGGCAAGAACTCTGCTGTGAGTGCTAATGTTGTGTGTTGAGTGCTATGTGTCAGGAACATTACATACATCTATCTATGGTTTACCTGTATATCTACATATATGCCTATCTACCTTCCTATGTATGTATATGTGTGCATGTGTGTGCATGACCACGTCAGTGTGTCTAATGATCCATTAATGTGGTGTACTTAACATTCACAAAAGCTGCCATCCCAAGGCCACTTTTCTAGAACTCTTTCCATGTCCATTATCCATCAAGAATCATATACAGTCTTAGAAAATGTGTTGGCTTTGAAATATAAGAGTTTATTGATGTGGAGTTAGTATACATCAAAACTTGGTATAATCTAAACAGGGTTTCTTACATTCAGTGCAATCCCAATCAAAATTGCACCAGCATTCTTCTCAAAACTAGAACAAGCAATCCTAAAATTCATATGGAACCACAAAAGGCCCCGAATAGCCAAAGTAATTTTGAAGAAGAAGACCAAAGCAGGAGGCATCACAATCCCAGACTTTAGCCTCTACTACAAAGCTGTCATCATCAAGACAGCATGGTATTGGCACAAAAACAGACACATAGACCAATGGAATAGAATAGAAATCCCAGAACTAGACCCACAAACGTATGGCCAACTCATCTTTGACAAAGCAGGAAAGAACATCCAATGGAAAAAAGACAGTCTCTTTAACAAATGGTGCTGGGAGAACTGGACAGCAACATGCAGAAGGTTGAAACTAGACCACTTTCTCACACCATTCACAAAAATAAACTCAAAATGGATAAAGGACCTGAATGTGAGACAGGAAACCATCAAAACCCTAGAGGAGAAAGCAGGAAATGACCTCTCTGACCTCAGCCGTAGCAATCTCTTACTCGACACATCCCCAAAGGCAAGGGAATTAAAAGCAAAAATGAACTACTGGGACCTTATGAAGATAAAAAGCTTCTGCACAGCAAAGGAAACAACCAACAAAACTAAAAGGCAACCAATGGAATGGGAAAAGATATTTGCAAATGACATATCGGACAAAGGGCTAGTATCCAAAATCTATAAAGAGCTCACCAAACTCCATACTCGAAAAACAAATAACCCAGTGAAGAAATGGGCAGAAAACATGAATAGACACTTCTCTAAAGAAGACATCCATATGGCCAACAGGCACATGAAAAGATGCTCAACGTCACTCCTCATCAGGGAAATACAAATCAAAACCACACTCAGATATCACCTCACGCCAGTCAGAGTGGCCAAAATGAACAAATCAGGAGACTATAGATGCTGGCGAGGATGTGGAGAAACGGGAACCCTCTTGCACTGTTGGTGGGAATGCAAATTGGTGCAGCCGCTCTGGAAAACAGTGTGGAGGTTCCTCAAGAAATTAAAAATAGACCTACCCTATGACCCAGCAATAGCACTGCTAGGAATTTACCCAAGGGATACAGGAGTACTGATGCATAGGGGCACTTGTACCCCAATGTTTATAGCAGCACTCTCAACAATAGCCAAATTATGGAAAGAGCCTAAATGTCCATCAACTGATGAATGGATAAAGAAATTGTGGTTTATATACACAATGGAGTACTACGTGGCAATGAGAAAGAATGAAATATGGCCCTTTGTAGCAACGTGGATGGAACTGGAGAGTGTTATGCTAAGTGAAATAAGCCATACAGAGAAAGACAGATACCATATGTTTTCACTCTTAGGTGGATCCTGAGAAACTTAAGAGAAACCCATGGGGGAGGGGAAGGAAAAAAAAAAGAGGTTAGAGTGGGAGAGAGCCAAAGCATAAGAGACTGTTAAAAACTGAGAACAAACTGAGGGTTGATGGGGGGTGGGTGATGGGTATTGAGGAGGGCACCTTTTGGGATGAGCACTGGGTGTTGTATGGAAACCAATTTGACAAATTTCATATATTGAAAAAAAAAAGTGGTAGAAATAAGATACAAATTAGAAAAAAATTTTAGAAAAAAATTAGAAATAAAACCCCTAATGTCCTTTTGGAGCAATGCTCTTGAGGAAATGAGAGAAGATGGATATAGTAGACACGAAGAATTGGCCTTAGATGGAAGTATAGAGAGTTTCTTCCTTGTTTGAATTCATTAGCTAGTTGGCTGAAATGACTATTTTAACTGAAAGTCTGCTTTAACTAAAAGACTATATTATAGATATCAAGTTGTATTTATAGTGGTCATTTATTATGTTTTCCTGCTTTCCAGCATTTTTTGAAGCCCTCTGCTTTTTGGGGGGACTTTTGAGTGCTGCCTTCCCTGGTAAAAGTCAGACAACTCATTTTCCAGCTTCTCTTCCCAGCTAGGGTGTAATAAAATGATCTAGCTCCTCCAGTCAGACATAAGTGATCACACAGAAGTGATCAACATTATGGTAAAGCTGGCATCAGCTGGGATTGCCATAATTAAATGGCTGCATGATTCCCACAGAATTTTGGCCTTGGAATGGCGGACAATGCTGGATGCAATAAAGTTGTGTTCCTGATTCTCAGAAGACAGAGACACAAACTGGAGTATCTGAAGCTTGACGTTGGCAGGTTTTTTTTTTTTAATCGCACTGATTTGTGGAGTAATTTAGGGTATTATTTCTGAAAGTTTAGGATTGAACCTCATTGTCTAGCTCTCCCCTGAGTCTGAGGGAATGCCTCATATTTTTAATAAAGTCCCTTTTCTCCCAAAAAAAAAATAAAAATAAATTAAATTAAATAAACAGGTTTCTTTTATTGTATCAGAGGCCTGAATGTGGTACTATCATTATCCTTCCTTATGAGGGCAATTTGTAGCCCCACAATAACAGTAATTATGGTGGCCATGTATTGAGTGTATGTTCTGTGCTAATCACTGTGGTAGAATTTCGTGAAGAAAAAGGAGTTCAGGCAGAACCAACAGATTGGTTCTAACTTACTTATTCATTTCAATATTTATTGAGCACCTGTTATGTGCCAGGTGACAAACAAGAAATACAAGGTCACTGATCCCTTAGTACAGCTCTTCTTTGACTTAGAATTGGGCTATGGCCCTATAAATCCATTGTAAGTTGAGAATAGCATAAGGTGAAATGCATTCAATATCCCTATCCTACCGAACATCATAGCAATCTCAAACAAGCCCAGAACATTTACATTAGCCTACAGTTTGACAAAATCATCTCACACAGAGCCTATTTTCTAATAAACTGTTGACTATCTCAGGTAATTTACTGAAGACTGTACTGAAAGTGAAAAGCAGAATGGTTACATGGAGGTACAGAATGATTCTAAGGGGGTCCGCAACTTACCCTTAGGATCATGTGACTCTTCGGGAGCCTGCGGCAGCCCCTATACAGCATCACAAGAGAGTATTACACAGCAGATCCCTGGTCCCAGAAAAGATCAACAGTCAAAATTCCAACAGTTTCTACTTGAGTGCATATCACTTTAGGCACAATTACAAAGTCAAAAAATCATTAAGTCCAACCATAGTACGTCAGGGACCATCTGTATTCACATGTGGTGGGTTTGCCCTGAGAACAGATATAAATGAGTTAACAACTAAATAAGAAAATGTCAGAGCATGAGAAGTGCCAAGAAGAAAAAGAAATACAGTCATGTGGGCCGTGGCTGCTGAGAGGACCTGTCTGCACAAGTGTGTCCTCTCTTGAGTCCCAGGCCTGCCAGCATATGTCACTGTGTAACAAAGGTTTCTAAGACCAGCAGACTATGCTTTCAATTAGTTGAAGTCTGTTGGGCTTGCATTAAAAGCAGTTTCAACTAGCTCACTTAGTTCTTTAAACAAAAGGCTCTTTGGGGCTATTTTTCCAGGGCAACCATCAACTAAGTACAAGACCTGGTCCTCCCTGTCCAGATGGGCAAACCCAATTCCTTGGAATCTCAAGGTTGCCAAAACTAAGCTCATTCCAGTCTACAGCCTTGTGGCCTTGCCTGGAACAATGAAAAAAATGCAATGCCCCCCCCCCGCCCCCCCGCACTGGTCTAGGGATGCTTTTTATCCTTTACTCTGAGCCTAGGCATGGTGGGAGGGGGCAATAATGAGTCCTTTTGTTTTGTTCATATGTATGAATCTACATTTCCTGAGTAAAGGTCATCTACTTTTAGTTGGATTTTTTAAATTTGCCTTTAATTAGCCAGCATGACTCAGTCTCAGTCACCTTACCCTTATTCCAGCTCTGTTGGATTCTATCTTAATTTAAAATTTTGATACTTTATCATGCATTTTTGGCACTAGTTTTGATTTTTTTTTTTAAATATTGCATTAAAATATTATTTATAGTGATTTCTAAGTTTTTTGGCATTCTCACAAATTTTGCACCTGAGCTGAGTGCCCTGTTCCCCTCACACTAGTCCTGATCTTGTCTTGGATAACTGTGTGGAGCAGAGCCTGCCTACTGACCACACTGGACTGAGAAAAACAGTTGTCTGTTGTGCTAAAGCCTTTGAGATGCAGGAGCATTTGTTGTACAGCTGAAATCATTTACCATAACTAACACACTTATTAATTGCTCCTGGATTAATTGCATTAGTAGATGTTTCTTTAGTTTATCCTTTATTTAGTGAAGACTTCTATTTCTGTATTATCCAAATTATCTCTTGTGACTTTAGCTCATGAGACATGCTGAAGATCAGCTTCTATTATCATTTTGGAATCCATTAAAAAATCTTATATCAATGATTCTGCTCAAAACTGTCTCCCAGTTCTGACTGCATCCATACAGAGGTTTTTAAAATTTATTTTATTTATTTATTTTTATTTATTTTTTCAATTTATTGTCAAGTTAGCTAACATACAGTGTAGTCTTGGCTTCAGGAGTAGATTCATTCCCATGATTCATCACTTACATACAACACCCAGTGCTCATCCCAACAAGTGCCCTCCTCAATGCCCATCACCCATCTCCCCCACCCTCCCAACCCCCCCCACCCCCCATTAACCCTCATTTTGTTCTCTGTATTTAAGAATGTCTTATGGTTTCCTCCCTCTCTACTTGTAACTTATTTTTCCTTCCCCTCCTCTGTGGTCAGTCAGAGAAAGATATCATATGATTTCATTCATAGGTGGAAATTGAGAAACTTAACAGAAGACCATACACAGTTCTTAAGTGGGAATACAGCATAGTGGTTATATGCACAGGCTATGGAGTCAGATATTCTAGATCTGAACACCAGTCTAAGTACCAGTTTGGTACAATGCATAATCTTAGACTAGATGCTAACTTCTCTGAATCTCGATTTATTCATTTATAAAATGGGGCATATAATAGTGTTGTGTGAGGAATAAGTGAGAAGAGACTTAGCATATAGTTAGCACATGATAATTATTAGTAGTTATTGTTTTCATTTTCTTTTGGGTTAAGCCCGTTTCTTACCTCTTCCTCTCTGGTATTTGATATAAATCTAAATTGAGAAGATACTTATCAATCAGTAGTACCTGATTCCTCTCAGCAGAATGATTAACATTAAACAGAAATTTGAATTGAAATTTAACAAACTCTAGTATAAAGAAGTTCTCTGGCACTCCTATTGCTGGGAAGGCAGTGGTGCCCACAATTATCCTGGTACAAGCAGTGTCATGGGAGACTTTGAGCCTGGCATATCCCAGAAGCTCAGGTACTAAGACTGGCTGTAGAATGGCTGGTTCCCACCCATAGCAGGAACTGTTGGCAGGAGAGTCATAAGTAAGCATGGAATCTGTGCCATTGGATTAAATTCAAAATATTCAATGGCAGTTGGAATTAAGATACCTTTGCCAAAAAGAAATCAAGAGAAACAATGGACACTGGAATTTTCTTTTGAAGACAATTTCCCACTGGGCATTTTTCCCCTCCCTTCTCGTTATCTGTAAATGTCTCAATTCACAGAAAAGACTAGTAACAAAAAAAGAATATTACAAGACTTCCCAGTGTTTCAATGGCTATTGACAGAAGAAAAGATCCTGAGATCAGCTAAAAAAATTAAACTTTTTGTTTCAATTTACTGAAAATATTTGCTTCCTGGATTATGGACTCATAGATCTTAAAGCCAAGAAGGACCTTTGAAAACACTCAACCAATTCCTTTTTTAATTTTCATATATATATATATATATATATATATATTTTTTTTTTTTTTTTTTTTTTTCTGCAAATGAAGAAACCAAGGCCTCAAAAGGAAGTAGAAGCTAAGTCTCTGTCTCCTGGTCTAGGAATTACACATGATGATCCTTCACCTAGCTTATGTTGGTTAGTCTTTCTTAAGAGTTCTCCAGTCATACAAAAGTCCTGCAATGATTCATACTGTCCAAAGTCTTCATAGCAGGATGCTGATATCATGATAATATTTGTAAATTCCAATTTCTTCTCATATTTAAAGTATTTAAAATAGAACGGATCAAGCAAGGGTTTTAAAATTGACACTAATGTCTATTTCAAAGGAACAAGTAGTACATGTTAGCTGCTTAAAGCTGGGCCCCCAGACACATATCTGCTCTTGTTATTCAAAGCCTTAAGCCCTCTCAGATAAGATTTGTGTTTTAGAAGAGTAGAGAAATTGAGAATCGGCTATAGAGGGGCCAACGACCAAGAAAGTTATCTTTGAAAGCACTTATGAGTCCCGAAGTAGCATAATACCCAGAGAAATTATGTTGTTGCACCTCTTTATGAATTAATTCAATGACTAAATAAATGTACCAAATAAATGTACTAAATAAAATGCGGAGGAACTGGAGAATCAAAGGCCCTGCCCTAAAGGAAGGCAGACACGTAAGAATCCATAATGCAATCTGATAAGCAAAGTAACTAGCTTGGATCTGAGGAGGCAGGCAGGGCAATGGGGACTGGTGACCTCAGTTTTGCAGGATGAGTAAGTGTAGGTGGACAAGATAGGAAGGGTGCTCCTGGAAGAGGAAACAATAAATTGAAAGCATTCATCAGAGATGGCAACTCGTAGCTAAGTTTTGAAGGACGAGTGAGAAGAGTTAGACAAGATAGGAAAGTAATCCTGGCAGAGGAAACAGAGCAAATCTTGAAAGTTTGATTCCAGATTTGATTCGCTCCTGAAGGTCAGAGGCCATGCGTTGCTCAACTCTACAACTCGAACTCTAGCACAGAGCCTGGCACAATAGGGAATGCGGAATGAGTGACTGTGGAGTAGATGAATGGATGCACGCAGGGAGCAGGTATCCTCATTTTTAGTCCTCAGAATTTGGCATTATATCCCAAGTGGGGCCTGGGAATCTCTATACGTTTCTAAGCGCTCTTAAACTTCTGTTGTGAGACATCCACCAGACCACTGTGACCATGGGTCACATCTGGCAGCAGCTGTCTGGTTACCCAAGACACACCAACTTGAAGAGGAAGGCACTGTTTTCTTAGCTTTGGGCTCTGCTGGGAAATGAAGTAAATCTTAATACAGAGATAAAAATCAGCTGCAGGATAAATCAAGCTGTTCCTTAATAAAAACATGGACTGGGAGTGTCGGCGGAGGGTAGTAAACATATTAAATTCCCCCTTACCGAGCAGACAGTCTTCCTTTGATGTTGCTTTTTAAATTAAGGATCATCTTATAGTATCTGGATAAAGTTATCCAACCCTCTAGCTACACAGCTGACAGAATTTAAGAGCAAAGTGGCTAATGTTCCTCAGTCCGTGAAGCCTTCTCCTAGTTCTGGGGACTGAAGTTTGGAGCAACAAGCCCATGGCTGTAAGGTCACTGGGGCAAATCACTTCTACTACGTTGGATTTTTTTAATATGAAAATAATACATGCTAGTGGTATTTTTTTTCAAATAGAACAAAAGGATAGCATAATCAAGTAATATTGATAATTGTTGAACGTAGGTGATGAGTACATGGTCCATTATATCATTTTTTTACTTGTATATGTTTGAAATTTTCCATAACAAAATATATCTTAAAAAAGACTCTTGGGGCGCCTGAGTGGCTCAGTCGGTTGAGTGTCCGACTTCGGCTCAGGTCATGATCTTGCAGTCCGTCAGTTTGAGCCCCACATTGGGCCCTGTGCTGACAGCTCGGAGCCTGGAGCCTGCTTCAGATTCTGTGTCTTCCTCTCTCCCTGCCACTCCCCCACTCATGCTCTGTCTCTCTCACTCTCAAAAATGAATAAATGTTAAAAAAAAAAAAAAAAAAAAGACTCTCCACTCCTCCCCATGGTCTATATCCCATTAGGCCTCAAATTCCACCCTCCAGAATTCCACCCTCCAGAAAGATGATTTCTTCTGTTATCTTCATTTTCTGACCATTTATAACACATGTCTGCATATACATTGCCTATTTTTAATAGTATCTTAGAATGCTATTATTCTAAGCCTTTATTTTTTTTTTCACTTCTTAACATATTGAGGAACTCTTTCCTAGCAGAACATTAACTCTACTTCATTCTTTAACTTTTAAAAAATGTTGATTTATTTTTGAGAGAGAAAGAGAGAGTGCAAGTAAGGGAGGGGCAGAGAGACAGGGAGACACAGAATCCAAAGCAGGCTCCAGGCTCTGAGCTATCAGCACAGAGCCCAACACGGGGCTCGAACTCACAAACTGTGAGATCATGACATGAACTAAAGTGGGATGCTTAACTGACTAAGCCACCTAGGTACCTCTCTACCTCATTCTTTTAATAGCTATACAGTATTCCACTAGAAGTAGATGTCAACACTTTATACATCCTATGGTATTCATGTTTTATATATCTTTGCAAATGTAATAGGTGAAAAATATTTCATTAATTGTCAGTAAGGATCAACATTTTGTTCATGTTTATTGGTCATTCATATTTCTTTCTCTATGAAGTGTTCATTCAAGTCTTTTCTCTTTTAGAGATTTTCCTTTGCATTTTTTCTTGTTTGTAATGTCACTAATAAGGCAATTTTTCTTCTATCTGATGTATGCTACAGACATTTGGGGGCACAATATAATGATACAGTCAAGAGTAAACCTCTGGATCCAGATGATTGGGTTGCAGGAATGCTTATCACTCCTGACAGACAATATTGGCCAGCTTGCTCCAAATGGCCATCCACTGAAGTATACTATTGGTACAAAGTGTACCCTAATTCCAGATTTACTCCTTGGATGCTCCCACTTCCTAAATCTCCACACCTGATCAATCATCTGTTGTTCTAATATCTTCTAAATCCAGTTTTTTCCTGCATCGCAACTGTTACTACCTCTACTAAATTTACCTTAATTTCTGGCCTGGATTACTTTACAGGCCTTCCTGGTCCAGACTTGCCCTCTCCTCACTGAAGCCAGAGTAATTTTTCTTAAACTCTGACCTGATACTCTGTTTCCCTGGCTCAGAGTACCGTCAGTACAACCTGCTGCTCTAGAAACCATCCAAAATCTTAACCCAGCAATGATAAGCAATGATATCCATACTGGATATCACTTGAACCTGATGCAGAGCTAATGCTTTAAGATCCAGGAGTTCTGTGTGCTCGTTGCTAAACTGCTGGTAGCTGAAAGCAGCCTCAATGGGAAGATTCATACTGTGAAAATCAGCTGATATCCACAGAGCTGGTTGACCAGCACACCTCACCCAGCCAGCCTCATCTCTTCTCACTCCCCAGCTGGAGCTCAGGGGAGCTCCAGAACTGAACTCCTGCCAACTGTCTCTCACTTCTGCGCCCTATACCTCCACTCCATCTGGAGGAAGTCTCCTCTTTCTACTGGCTCTCTTCTCCTCTTCCTTCAGGTCATACATAAACACTCAACTCCCCAAGGACACCTTTCCTAATGTTCTGCCTTCATGTTGACTGATGTACCCCTTCTCAGAGGCATAAGTCTGTCTGTATCTGTGACTACAGGTAACACGAGGCTTTGCTATTTGCCACACAATGTAAAAAGTTGAGATGCATGACCTCATTTAACCCTCAATTGTACAAGATGGTTCCTATTGTTAAAAAACAAAATTCAACCAAGTAAATGTAAAGATTTAATTGGCTTTATTCAACAATTCATAAATCAGGCAGCATCCCATCTAGCAAACAAAAGGAAACTTCAAGGAGTTGCTGGAAATGGAAGGATTTTATAGGCAGAAAGAAGGTGAGACAAGGAATTTTAAAAGACTGCATTACTTCCGGTGAGTTTACCTTCCCTTAGGGGAAGACAGATTAACCTCATAGTGCTGATCAGGAAATTCCAGCCTGGTCTAAAATCCCATTCCAGGGAAAGGATAAAACTGCAGTTAGGTTAGGTATTCACAAGTGTTGGTGGGGCTTAGCAAAAGTTGACTCCATTTGGGGGCGTGTCATTTCTTTTTAACACTATCTTAGATGAAGAAATTCAGGTTTAGAGCATTTCTGTAAACACCATGAGGTTAGAAGCTGCCTTGTACACACATGTACCACAGCACCTGATACTCAGTGGGTGTTCAACACAAGCAGTTATTGAATAATTCACTCTAAACCACTAAAATAACGGCCTGCCAAACTCTACATTATAACATTCAAAGAATTTTGTTCCAATGTCATATTAATGTTCATAAACTGTCTAGGAACTAACGAATAATGCTGACTGAAAATTTACCTGCTAATCTTCACAACTAGCTGCTGTAAGACTCCTTTCTTGGGAAGCAGCGAACATGAGTGCACCTAAGTTGTTGTTAGTCAGACCCCAACCCCACATGCCTCCTGGGTTCCTATTCACCCATCAAGCCTCAGGCTGGAACTTCTACCCTAAAAGCACTGGCTTTCCGAGTTTCCACAAGATGCTTGTTTTCACTGCTTCATTTTTAAGTTGTCATTTTTCCATGACCACCACTGAGATTCATTTGACCTTTTGTCGTAGTTTCAAAACAGCGGCCAAGAAACTTGGTTTTGAAATTGAATCAGAGACCAGGGTTATTATGAACTCAAGTACTCTCACAGCCATTTGGTTGCACTGTGGACTGGTGGGGCACAGCTGTCAATAAAGTTTTATCCAACCAAAGTTGCCCCCCAAAGAAATGATATTCATTTGAGAATGAAACTCTTCCCAACTGATTTTACCTCTTGGATTTCCAATCATGACTCATGTCCATAGCACCCTAGTGGGACCTGCCTATCAGTGCTTGGTCCACTAGGTATTGATTCCTTAAATGATTCAAAACCCCTAAATGGGAAGAGAGCTTCTCCTTGAAATGGAACCATGTGCTTCCTGCAGACATAAACACAGTTTGTTTGAACATTAAGAAAAATCAACCAAATCAAGGTAAAGGATTTTTTTAAGCTGATTGAAAATTGGTTCTTTCTTTTAATGATGTCTAATACTTTTACTGATTACTCCTGAAGATTAACTAGAATCAGAGAAGCAATAGTGGGAGGCCACTCTACTTGAGGAAAACGGAGGTAAAACCATTTTATAAAAAGGGATTACTCTCCTTCTTCCATAATCTCCCTTGGCAACGTATTTGTGACATAGCAAGGGTGACTGAAATTAGCTTTGTTATAAGAATCTCTTAAAGGAGTCTATTTACCTGGTTCAGGTTCCTACTCTTCACCATATTTAAAGAGGATTCTTTAAACACAAGATAATAAGAAATGACAAAAATATTTGTTAAAAATAACTGAACCTCTCTTCTCAGGTGGTCACCCCAGATGGTGGAAGGGCATTCTTGGGCCACCTGGTGGCCATTGTGGCCAAACAGGTGCTGCTAGGCAGGAAGGTCGTAGTTGTGTGCTGTGAGGGCATCATCATTTCTGGCAATTCCTACAGAAACAAGTTGAAGTACTTGGCTTTCCTCTGCAAGCAGATGAACACCAGCCCATCCCATGGCCCCTACACCTTCAGGGCACCCAGCCACATCTTTGGGAGGATGGTCTGAGGCATGCTGCCCCACAAGACCAAGGGAGGCTAGTCTGCCCTGGACTGTCTCAAGGTGTGTGTTGGGATCCCACCACCCTATGACAAGAAAAAGTGGATGGTGGTTCCTGCCCTGAAGGTTGTGCATCTGAAGCCTACACAATAGTTTGCTTACTTGGGGCACCTGGCTCATGAGGTTGGCTGGATATACAAGGCAGTAACAGTCACCCTAGAGGAGAAGAAGGAGAAAGCCAAGATCCATTACCAGAAGAAAAAGCAGCTCATGAGGCTATGGAAACAGGCCAAAAAGAATGTGGAGAAGAAAATCAACAAATACACAGAGGCCCTTAAAACTCACGAACTCCTGGTCGGAGACTAATAAAATCGAACCCACATTCTGTACTGTGTATCATATGCATGATAAATAGCTTATATCATTAGTATTGATGCCCAGTGTGTATTGAAAAGTTATTTTGATTAAAATTTCCTATTATCCTTACTTTTCTAAAATTGTGGGCCACCAAAGTATTCTCAGGGAATTATTGGATCCAGCCATCACTGTATCACCAATGAAGAGCTAGTGTCTTGAGGATAAGCACAAATTTTGGATCTCTGAATATAAACTTCTGAAAAGGCTCCCTTTTCTTCATTTTTTATAAATGGGGGGTATATTATACATATAGTAAAGTGTTTAAATCTTAAGTACAGCCCAATTACTTTTTACATGTGTGTTCACCCATGGAACTACCACACCAATAAGACATAAAACATTTCTAGGCTTCCAGAGTCTTTCTGGTGTGCACTTCCAGTCAATATCCTCCAAAGATAACCACTATTCTTCTGTCGTCAAAAGTTAGGATTTTTTTTTCCTTTTTTAAAATTTAAACTTTAGTTAACATACAGTGCGATATTGGTTTCAGGAGTAGAATTCAGTGATTCATCACTTAACAACATCCAGTGTTTATCACAGCAAGTGCCCTCCATAGTACCCTTCTCCCATCCACCTCTGTCCATCAACCCATAGTTTGTTCTCTATCATTAACAGTCTCTCATGTTTTGTTTCCCTCTCTTCTCTTCCTCCTCCTTTCCCTTATGTCCATCTGTTTTGTTTCTTAAATTCCACATATGAGTGAAATCATATATTTGTCTTTCTCTGATTGACTTATTTCACTTAGCATAATACATTCTAGCTCCATCCATGTCATTGCAAATGGCAAGATTTCATTCTTTTTGATAACTGAGTAATATTCCATTGTACTCATATACCACATTCTTTATCCATTCATCATTCTATGGACATTTGGGTTCTCTCCATAGTTTGGCTATTGTTCATAATGCTGCTATAAACATTGGGGTGCATGTACCCCTTTGAATATGTATTTTTGTAACCTTTGTGTAAATACCTAATAGTGCAATTGCTGGATCATGGGGTAGCTCTATTTTTAGTTTCTTTTTTTTTTTTTAATTTTTTTTAATCTTTATTTTTGACAGAGAGACAGAGTGCAAGTGGGGAAGAGGCAGAGAGAGAGAGGGAGACACAGAATCCAAAGCAGGCTCCAAGCTCTGAGCTGTCGGCACAGAAAATGATGCAGGGCTCGAACTCATGGACGGTGAGATCATGACCTAAGCCAAAGTCAGACTCATAACTGACTGAGCCACCCAGAAGCCCCTATTTTTAGTTTCTTGAGGAACCTCCACACCGTTCTCCAGTCACAAGTTAGTTTTATCTGTCCTTGAACTTTATATAAATGTCATCATAATTGTTTTCTTTTGTGCTTAGGTTCTTTCACACAACATTATGTCTGTGAGATTCCATGTTGTCGCATATAACAATAGCTCGATCTTTTTCATTATTTTGCAATATTCTACTATTGATGGACATTTGGTTTTAAGTCATTGGTTATTATGAATAGAGTAACTATGAGCATACTTTTATATCTTTGAGGTGGACATACTTCTCTTGGGTATACACCTAGAAGTGGAATTGCAGGAATATAGAGACTATGTCTGGAAGCTTCATCTTTAATAATTGAAAAAGAAACTGATGGTATGGGGGAAAAATACTTTCTACTGGCATCTGTTGTGTTAGATGACATTCTTAGAGAGTATTTTATAGCTGTAGTTGGTCAAATTGAACAGATGTATTTCTAGGTAAATTCTCAAGGAGGGAGTGGGTAAAGTCAGAAGCACTTGAACTACCTCACTAATACATTGTATATGGGCCAATGAGAACTGTTTACAATATTTATTTGATTCTCTAGAAAATGCCAAAGTTTAAAATATTCTGTCATTAAAATTGTTGGAAGTATGAGAGTGCTCCAATTAGATTCAACTATAAGATCTTTGATACAACACAAAGCCATCTATGGACCCCAAGTAATCACAGACAAGACCTTTCCACAGGGATATAAACAATGCTCTCAACTACCTTTTCTATTGGCCACTGTGGGATGTGGAACTTCCACTTGGAAGTCATCAATGAGAATAAAAATATTTCCTTATTATTTCAACCATAGCACCCAACTTCAAATAAAATGTCTCTTCTCTTGCAGGGTTTTTCCTAGGTTTGAGTTAAAGTCGTTGTGTGGGGAATAAATCTGGTGCCAAGTACAAGCTAATAATTAAATTATACTTATCCCCTGGGGAAGCTGAAATCTGATCAACTTCCTCCACACTGTAGAACTGTTTCTTTTTTCCCTTAAATGCCCTTCCCAGCCCTCCCCAGCTCGCCCTGCAACTACCACACAAATGATTTGTGTTTATTTTTTATGCCCTAGTCTCCTTTTACAAATCACTTTATTTTCTGTAAAACCCCTTTGTTATAGCAGATCTCTTAACTACCTTCCTACATCCCATTGGCATTAGATTAATTGTATAAAGGTTATCTTGGGGTTTTGTCTGGACTTTAAAAAAAAAAAAAAAAAAAAGAAAGGAAAAAAAGCATCCTGGGAATAGTTCCAGGCTCTTTGATTAACTGGGCAGTTCTGGAACTTAAGTCTGCCTTTGCCTTTCCTCACTTGAATTACGGTATTTGTCATTGGCCTTCTCTATCTGGGTGTGCTGGTGAGAATTTCTGCTAATACAGGATGTTACACTTTGGATTCTCATGATGTTCCCTCTAAGGTCATTTTACCTTAACATATAAATCTTTATTTAGATTTCCTAATAAATGAAGGAGTCAATGTTAGAACTTTTCTAAAAAAAATTCTATGGAGTCCTTATCATAGAGACCAGTGTGGCCTTTAAATCTTTTCCTTTGGAGGGCCTTAACATCTGTCAGTCCAGTTTAACTTTGTTTCCAAGGAGCTTGGATCAGAGCAGATTATTTTATTCACTAGGTAGGCAACCACTCTTCAAGACTGTCAAATTTTTCCTATCTTGGAATCTACATGCACAATTCAGAAAACTATGATGACTATAATTTTATTCAAATGGGTCAGAAGTGTGGGGCTGCTTGAAAGACACCATCAAAGTGAGCCCTGTCAACATGCTGATTACAAAACCTCCTCAGCTCTACCTTCATGAGGTGGGCCAAGAGTTGCTTCTTGCTAAGTGGTCTGCTGCATACCCTGCCACTAAAAGAAAGGAAGAGAAGGAACCAACATTCATTAAACACCACATGCCAAGCACTCTGGAAACATTTTACATGGGTTAGCTGAAAATTCATGATTATAGGAGGGGAGTGAAATAACTCTTCATAATGATAAAAATGGGGAATTCTTTAACCACAGGTGTTACAGATTTTACAGATTCTTGCCCAATCTAAGGGTACTTTCTTTGGGGATGACTGGAAGGAGTTGAGCAGCTGAGTTTAAAAGACTTTCCTGTCTTGAATAATTATTGGTTCAATTCCTGAATGTTTTTTCTCAATTGCTGCTTTCTGTACTTCTAGCCTGGCCCTGTGTCCATCTTATTAAGTATTTAAAGCAACTTGTTCATAATTTACTTATCTGCTTCTATACTGCTATTTAGCTGCTACCCTGGGCATGGAGTTTATCCTGGACTGCTGCTTCATTCTTATGTTGGCTCTTGTCCTGCTTGGGCTGTCTACTCTTCTCATTTTTCCAGAATCTCCTGGCGGTACTCCTGGTTGGCTCCTGATTTTATACCTGCCAACTCTTGCTGACTCCTCCCACTTATCATTTCATCTCCCAGTCCATTCTGTACTTGTTCCTCCTCAAACTGGTACCACTTCATTTGTTTTCCCACTCTGTGTAACTCTATTCTTGACCTGACACATAGGACACGATTGACCAAGGCACATACTATTGTCCATATCTACTACATCTCTGCATTGTTAAATTGAATGGATCACATTGACCAAAAGTTATGACCAGGATGATTCTGGAAATTATTCTTTGCACTGGTCTATAGATCTAGTCTTACAAATAAAATCAAAGAGTACTCAAATGATTGATCCTGAAAACCAACAAAGAGTTGTAGGAGAATTGAAATCTGCTTATCAGTTTTTTGAGGAATGGCATCTAATGACTTATAATATCTCTAAAGTAAGGAACTATGTGTCAGAATAATTTCCTGATGTTGGATAAGTTTTGTAAGATACAAAAACAATTGGAAATCTCTGATTTTCTAACCACAGAATAGACTTAATATTAGTACTAGTTACCAGATATTTAGTTTAGATTTATTTCCTGATCTAATTATTTTTTTAAAAAATAGTCTTTTGTAATAGTCTTGGAAATTCCTCTCTGAGAGGAGAATGGTTACAAGCTGATTAAATACTGAATAAATGCAGTTTGTCTCCCAAATTGATGTCATCAATTCTTTCCCTCCTATGTGCATGCCACACCTCTATCTGAAGATGGAATCTATTCCTCTACCATCTGGAATCTGGGCTGACTTTTGACTGCTTTGACCAAAAAGAAAATGGCACAGCGTGACTTTGGGCCTGGTCTTTGTGAGAACCAGAAGTTTCTACTTTCTGGCTGTTAGAGCCCTGAGTTTCCATAACAGAAATCCAAGTTACTTTGCTAGAAAGAAAGACCACTCCAAGGATCATAGAAATCAATGCCAGCCATGTGATTAAGAAGCCATCTTGGACACCCCACCAGTTGAACCTGCACATGGCTCCAGTCTCAGCAACTTTATGAGTGGAATTGTATGAGAGACCGAAAGGGAAGTCTGCCCAGATGAACTCATTCAACTCACAAAAGTAGAAGAGATAATAAGTTGTCTTAAGCCACTACGCATTGGTGTGGTTGATTACATAAAAGTAGATAACAGACAAATGAGTCCCAAAGTTTAGGATAAAGCAGGAGTCCAAACCAAGTGCTTCCCATCAAAAAATTTTTATCTCTGGGGGCACCTGGGTGGCTCAGTCAGTTAAGCAGCTAACTCAATTTTGGCTCAGGTCATGATCTCACAGTTCCTGAGCTCAGGCCCCAGTCAGGCTCTGCACTGACAAGGAAGAACCTACTTGGGATTTCTCTTTCCTTCTCTCTCTTCCCCTACCCCACCTCTCTCTCTCTCTCTCTCTCTCTCTCTCTCTCTCAAAAATAAATAAATTAAAATTTTTTTATCTCTGGATTTCTCTCTCCACATTCAATCTAGGTGGCCTTTCTCCAGTTGTTTTATCCATAATGTTAGTAATGAATGTGAATAATAACTGTTAAACTTAAGCCTTATATATGTGAGTTGTATATATAAGTCTTAAAGTTTATAAATTTATTATATAAATACAACTCACAAAAGCTATTGGCACATCACAGTCGAGCTTGTAGAATTAATGGTGGGGAATCCCAATGGAGATCACCAAATTTTACATATCAATGATTTATTGGGCAACAAGGATACACCATCTGATACGTGCTCTTATTTTTTTTCCATAAGAGGATACCAATGGAAGCCATTCTATGGCCACTAAAAATATCCAACATGACAATTTGCTCTCCGGCTTCCTAGAGAAAATATCCTGCATGATAGTTTGTTATCTGGCTTCCAGGAGAAATTAATCGTCTGCCATAACTAAGACTATTCCAGCCCCCAGAAACTAGAAATATAAAACTACATAGACCCACAGCTTGGGTTCCGAACAGCACATCAATCTCCTGATGAAACTCTCTGACTCTATTTCCTGGCTTCAGCAACTGGACCTTTGATTTGCTCTTTGTGTCCAAAAATAGAGAGGAAATGGTATCTAAGAAAAAGAAGAGCCAAAAATATATTTCACATTTACAACATACGAGGTATTTTTCTATGTGCTTCTAGGTCATCTCCTACTCCAGTGATACAGGGACTTCTCTTCTCCCCTGTTTTCTGAATTTCAGCAAATGCCCCACCCCTGTCCTGTGTCCATATGGTCACTTAATCCCTAATCGGAGACACATCTTTGATGTCTCTCTCTTCCTTTCATACTTTGAATCAACTCCATTATTGAGTCCTATCATATCTATCTCTAAAACAACTGAATTTAACACTTTGGGTACATTTAAAAGATATTTTATGGTATGTGAATTACATCTCAATAAAGCTGTAATTTAAAAAGTTAAAAATATGTCTAGAATCTTTCCACCTGTCCTCATCACCACCATTATCATCCTTATTCACTTCTCTGTCTTTCCTTCCCTGGATTACTGCAGCAGTTACTTCCTAACTGGTATCCTTGCTTCAGGTCTTGCCCACTGATGACCTATTTCCACATTGCACTCAGAATGATCCTCTGAAAACATAATCCCTAACATGTTACTTTCTTGTTCAAAACCCATCCAATGATTTCCCATCAGCCTGAGAATAAAAGCCTTCAAGATCCCCCATGATCTGGTCTTTCTTTCCAACATCATCTCTATTACTCCCCACCTGCTCCTTTCTTCCACCACACTGGCCTTCTTGCTCTTCCTAAAATGTGCTAAGTTCACTCCCATCTAAGAATGAATAGTCTTAGCATCGATGTTCTCTCCTGGGACATGCTCCCTTCAGCTCTTGCAGATTTCTGTTTAGTTCTTCTCATCAGAGACCTTCCAAGGGCATTCTGTGCGATGTCTCATCCAAACCTCCCATTATTCTTTATCTCTTTAACCTGCTTTATCTTCTCCCTACAGCACTCATCATTACATGACATCATATAATATTGTCATTTGTTCATAGCAATGTAATCTCCACGAGTAGAGAGGCCCTGTCTGTCTCCAGCATATAAAATAGTATCTGGCACATAGCAGATGCTCGGTAAATATTGTGGAATACTGAATGAATGTGAATGATGAATTAAGGAATGAAGGTATGAATATTATTAAAAACCCCTCTTTGCTTAGTTTACCATTTTATTCTGTCTGGGAACACTCTCCTTATATTACAAAGAGTGACCTAGCATAACATACTTGTGCTCTGGTTGGGTCTTATTCCCATCAAAGTTTTGTGGATTGCAAACATCCTAGCCACTTTGAAGAGATACCAGCAACCTCAACATGTCCCCCAAGATCTCTAATATGTTCCCCAAAAGAGGCCTAAAGTGCCCTACTCCCACTGAAAGGACACTGAGACCAATGATCTCCAAGTCACAAAAACATTTTCCTAAAATTATCAGTACTGAAGTCCAACAACATATTCTCCAATAACTATTTATTATATGTGGTTATATGGTAAGTCCTGTCCTGGACACTGAATATATAAAAATAAATACAGTAGAGTCACTTAGAAGGTCCTTTCAGTTTCCCTTGACTAAAATACATGGGTGTTTTGTTTTGTTTTGTTTTAATATTATTTATTGTCAAGTTGGCTAACATACAGTGTATACAGTGTGCTCTCGGTTTTGGGAGTAGATTCCCGTGAGTCATCGCTTACATACAACACCCAGTGCTCATCCCAACAAGTGCCCTCCTGAAAACCCATCACCCATTTTCCCCTCTCCCCCACACCCCAAAACCCCTCAGTTTGTTCTCTGTATTTAAGAGTCTCTTATGGTTTGCTTCCCTCTCTGTTTGTAACTAATTTTCCCCTTCCCTTCCGCCGTAGTCTTCTGTTAAGTTCTCAAGTTCCACATATGAGAGAAAACATGTGATATCTGTCCTTCTCTGACTTATCTCACTTAGCATAATACCCTCCAGTTCCATCCATGTTGCTGCAAATAGCAGGATTTCATTCTTTCTTGTTGTCAAGTAGTATTCCATTATATATATAAAATGCATGGTTTAAAGAAGAAACTAACCTAATTTTCCCATAACACATCATTATTTTTTAATTTCAAAGAATGAACACATTTCTTATTCTCTACCCTGCTAAGAGCTACCTTAAGATCACTGCTTCCCACTAACAGTGTCTCTCTTAGTCCCTCTCCTTCTGCCCTCCTCTTACAGAGTATGTCCATTTTCTTTTTAGAGGTTAGCCCACTCAGTATATTCTTGTTCCCACCACTTCCAACTACCCCTCCATAGTTCCATCTCTGTAATTTTTATCACTAAATATGTCAAAAGAACATCTCCATTCTATGCCAAAGTTGTTTCCTTACCCATCACCAATGATCTTCTCTTCTGCGCTCTGTGTCACTTTCTGCACTCTCTTCCTCCTGGTGCTCTCTAAAATATTTGATCCTGTTGACCTTTCCATCCTCCTCAGACTCCTATCTGCCTCATTTGAGCTGATCCTACCCCATTCTATTTTCCCCTCCTCTCCTCCCTAGCAGTGATCCTCAGTCTCCCATATTCTGCCAAGGGAGAGTCCCCTAGGCTCTGCCTTTCAGCCACTATTCCCCTCTGATATTTGTATCGGCATTCATGGCTTCAACTATCACTTCCTTAGGGGGCCCCACAGGTCTACATCTTCAATCACAACCACAACCCTAAATTCTATTCCCATGGATCCACATGCCTATTAAACATTTCCATCTGAATTCCATCAAACTCAGAATAGCTAAAATAAAGCATTATATTCCCATTCTAAAATCAATTATCTTTCTTATTTTTTCTAATTCCAATAAAATTGCTTTCTAATACCATAAAATTCTGGTATTTTATGATACCACCACTGTCTAATCATTTTCAACTTCTCTCTTTCTCTCTCTCTCTCTCCCCTTTGTTCCTCCAAACAGGTCAGTTTTCAAGTTTTGTTGATTTCCTTTGCAGATTGCCTATCCATGTTCTATTCTGTTCATTATACTTGTCACTGCTCTGATACTTCCTTTAGTATCTCCTACCTGGACTCTTCAAATAGCCTCACAAATGTCTTCAGGTTCTCTTCAATCCATTCTTCAGTTAGCTTCCAAAACCTCCAATGGCTTATCATTCCCTGCTGAACAGACTCTAATTCCTTAGAGTGGAATTTAAGACACTATTATTTCTCCATGTGGCACCTTACCCTCCATCAAAAGTGGACATTCACTTTTTTCCCCAAATACACCTTTTGCCTGAGCACTTTCATATCTTTCTTAATCCTCTTCTATGCACCTAGACTAACTTTTCCCCATTTCCTTTTCATAAAATCTTACTCTTTTATGCCCAAACCAAAGGATGCATCCTCTGTCAAACCTTCTATGACTAATCTCTGTCAAAAGAAATCTCTTTCCTCTTACCTCTATAATGTGTTGCTTGCACTTCATTTTAAAAATTATTGATATTTGTGTGTAGTTTACATCCTAACTATATTTTGAACTCCTTAAAAATAGGGATGACTTCTCTAGCGGATTATTATTCTCAAATATTCACTGCCTTCTTTGTAGGAGAATTATTCTTGTCTGCCCCTCGTGGGAGGTTTCACTACGTGACTAGCTTTGGCCAATTAAATTTGGTCACTTTATATATGCCACCTCTGGTCCCTGGCATGTTTCTCTTTTGTCCCCCTGCTGCAAGATAGGCTTATCCCAATTAGTGGCTGCTCCTTCTGCCCAGATCCTAGAATGAAAAAGATGGAAAACTGAGCTACAACACTCACAGTGGACTTTAACATGGATGAGAAATGAACTATTTGTTGCAAATTCCTGGAATCTGGGGCTTGTTTGTTAAGGCAGCATAACTTAACCTAAACTGAACTGACCTCCTATCCAATTCAACAAATCCCACAACACTGAGAACAGACTCTATGCCAAACTTCTTTAAGCACCATGGAACATACAAAAATTTCTAAAGCATTATGTCTGTCTTCAGTTGTCTTAGTTCTGGATAATAAGATAAGACATGTTCTCAAGTTGCTACAATACAATGCAAAATGTCATAAACCTATCTGAAAGCTTGCAAAAAAGAGCTACTATTGTTTCAGAAAAGAAGGAAGTTACATCACACCGGAGGAATCAGAAAGAGTTGCATGAAGGAAGTATTGCTTGTTATCTTGCAGTACAACTGGCACATAGTAGGTGTTAAATAGAGAAGTAAATGGACAGCTAGCTGTCATCAATAAAGGCTGATAATTCTGTGGTAATGGAACCACATCAGGGCAGGTGAAATGTTCCAGGGTAAAAGATAATGGCACTTACGAACTTGTGAGTGGGTGAATTTGCTTTAACTAGATCCTCTGATGAAAGAAATCTTACTCATCGACGCTGGCATCTTTTAAGCTCCAATTATTTCTAGTTAGTCATGTGGCTTTTCATATGATCTGCTGCTTTTGGCAAGCTGCTTAAGCAAGATTATCTCACAGTCAGCAACCAAAGACTTCCTATTTTCAGTTTTATCCTTGTTGGGAACCATCAAGCAGAACCTTTGGGGCTGATACTTCTGACTTCATCAGGGCTAGGAGAACTCAGTCCAGGATGAGCAAGGCATGTACAAGTACCCAAAGCAGACAAGGATGCCCACCTTAAATAGCCTAGAGTTGACTTTTAAAAAGAAATCTTTTCCTCCCTCTCACTCATGCATCTAGAATGATTCAAATGTTGAGTGCCCTTTTCCTGGGTTCATAAACTACAAATTCAGGAACCGGCTAAATAGCTTCATCATGCACCCAGTGCCACAGACAGGAAAATGTTTCATGCAGGAGGACAAGGAGGGCATAAACCAACTCTTGTCCTAGCTTTCCCCTAGTCAGATGGAACCATAGGCAAAAATTATCTCTAAATTCTTCTCAGCTCTGAAATTCTGTGAGTCTATGAAACTGCATATTTGTCTCTCAGAAGTGGGTAGCCTGCTCTCACTGGACATGTTTCCAAATGGTAGCAGGAAGGAGGGTCTTTACCCTGCACTCTCATGGTTTTCCTAACAGAGCAGGGTCAGCAGGTATTGTGGAATGCTAGCCCCAGCTCCATTTACCCCAGGATGGCGATAGAAATCTCACATATCTACACCTGAAGGCCAGTGCCCCACACTAACATAGTATCTTCGGATCATGCTAACACCATGTCAGATGTGTGAAAGTTGACTCTCCCCTTTCCAGGGAGAGGTCATTCTGTGAAGATAAAGTGAGTATGCCAAGTGTACTAAATCCCTGACAGAGGTTCTGAGAGAAGACTAACTTCATATCCTCCACAGTTCAAACCTGAGCTTAGCAACATAGTCATTTCCTGACTTTGGACAAGTTGCTCACTCTCTCTGTGCCTCAGTTTTCAGATCTAAGTGTAACGGTGACCTTGCATGGCTGTAGTGAGGTTATTTTGCAGATGTGAAAGTTCCCAGGGCACAGCAGGCACTCATATGAATGTAATGTGTATTTATGTTCTTCCTCTCAGGACTACCCCTTAGCCCATTTCAGTTCCTACCTAGCATATTATTTTATTAACTTTCCTTTTCTTTAACCCTTGGTTAAATATTGCTCTCACTTATGTTTCATATATTTCACAGTAAGCTGAGAAAACACGCATATAAAAATGTTGACAATCCAGGATGAAAAAGAGTACCAAATCATCCAGTGTGGACTCATCATCTGCTTTTAGGCTTACCAACAAAACTTGAGATCTCTTATCATCCACAAAAATTCCTTTGGCCCATAACAACCTTAGTTTTAAAATTTCTTAAATTCTAGCACAGAGTTATCTCCTGGCTCATTCCCAATAATTGCCCAGAAGCTGCCAATCTGGAAGCAGGCAGTCTTATCTTGCCTCTCTCCCAACTGCCCAACTGACTCAAATTCCTGTATCCACCCAATGTTCAACTTGGCCTCCACCAACAAACTACTTTTCCCACTGCTGACTCATAACTCCCAAGAGTAACACCCACCATCCTTCTCCCAACTAAATGGAAAGAGGCTTCATACCCTTCATTTTTTCACTTTGTCTATTTATTTTAGTACCTCCAGGCATCATACTGGCTGTGTATTTTGCCACTTAACCAACCTTCCGTTTACAGAGGAGAAAACGAAAGGACAGAAAGATGAATGATTTACTCAATGGCAAGAAGTTACCAGCAAAGGTCAGTGTTAGAATTGAGTTCCCTGCCTTTTCTTGATCTCATCCTTTCACCTGATAGCAGGGCCCCTGGTGCAGGGAAGGCTCTTTGCAGGCATTTATTGAATAGGTTTACATGAATGAATGTTCAGTGTCCTCCACTGTAGATTGAGGGTGACACGAACTCTTTTCTGAAATAGGTGCAACCTATTGTTAACTTCAGCATAAAGTGTTGGAATATTACATAGGAGTCCAGATGTCTGTGTTTAGTTTTGCTACTTCAGCTCGATAATACTTGGTAATGCACAGACAATACATACACACAATGATACAACCTGAAGATATTTCATAAGCTAAGACAGGAAACACACAAAACAGAAAGTTTGTGGGGCGCCTGGGTGGTTCAGTCGGTTGAGCATCCGACTTTGGCTCAGGTCACGATCTCATGGCTGTGAGTTCGAGCCCCGCATCGGGCTCTGTGCTGACAGCTTGGAGCCTGGAGCCTGTTTCGGATTCTGTGTCCCCCTCTCTCGCCGCCCCACCCCTGCTTGTGCTCTGTCTCTCTCTGTCTTTCAAAAATGAATAAACATAAAAAAAATTAAAAAAAAAAAAGCAAACAGAAAGTTTGTTAGAGTATCACTCTAAGACACGGCAGAGGAAGGAAAATGCTCACACCATAGATCACTGCAGTAAGATTATAATTTATTATGTGCTTTCACAAACCATAGTTGATTTAAGCCTTACGTCAACCTTATGGAAATGGTAGGGGAGATATCATCTCTGGCCTTTGAAAAATTGAAAACTCAAAGAAGATAAGTGAATTTTCCCAGGTAACAAACTTTGAAAACTAAAACCCAAAGCTAGAGCCCAGCTCTTCTTTTCCTAGGTAGAAGTAGTAATTCTTGGGCTAAAAGGCATTTAACCATTGATGCTGAGTACAGCTTTTGTTAATTGGGTGTATTTTGTCTTCCCGCTTAAGAACCTTAAAGTCAAAACTAACTCACATTCATATTTGATTCCCTATATCTGAGCACGGTTTCCTTCATGAGGTAGAACCCCAATGATATTTAATAAAAAAATAGTATTTTTATGGGTAAAAAATTAACATTTTTAACAAATAGCAGCCACATTTAGCAAGTTGGCGGTTCCAGGATATTTGACCGATTGCCTGTTGCATGACCCCAGGAAAATGAAAAGTGTATTTCTTAAAACATGTCCTGTCAACTTGGCCCAAGCAAAAATTTTTATGGGGGAAATTTGTTCATTTTGAGAGAAATTGTTGCAATTCTTTCTGAATGTGCCTCCTTCTGGTGTCCCCAAAAGGTCTGTGATTTGCCAAATGATGAAAAATGTATTCTCTCCTAAACTCTAAGATTAGAAACTTTATTCAATCCCCTCGTATATTTTTTCCCCTCATGCCCCTGTTGGAACACATTTCCCTGTTACCACTCAAGGCTTGGTTTCAGCCAAAAAGCTGCTTCTCATTTTTAGAATGCAGGACATGTTTAAATAAGAATCTTCATCATCCATGCATATAATATTTATGGAGTGTCCAGTGTGCACCATGCATTTATGCATTACCTCATTTAACTCTTAAATGATCTAACTCATTGTAAATCTCATTATCTCATGGGAATATCCCTCATATCACATAGGGAATATTATTATCCTTATTATACAGTTAAGGAGACTGAATCTTAGAGTTCACACAGCTAGTAAGCAGCAGAGATGAGATTCGACTCTAGGTCTCCCTTAAGTTGGAATTTAACAACTATACTCCACAGTTTCTGTCACTATCAATGGTAGCAGATGGACCTCACATTAGTGGAAGACAGTCCCCATTTCTTTTTGAATACCTGATAGACCAAGCTGTTGACTGAGGTAACAAATGCCTAAATCATTCACATACCTAATTTGTGACTATGTAAAGGCTTTTCACTTCAATATTCCCTGTAAGAATATACAAAACTACCATGAGATACCACCCTACACTCATCAAGGCGGCTACTATAAAAACAAAACAAAACAAAGCACAAGTGTTGGTGAGGATGTGGAGTAATTGGAACCCTTTTGCCTTGTTGGTGGGAATGTAAATGGTAGAGACACTGTGGAAAACAGTATGGTGGTTCCTCAGAAAATTATAAATAGGATTACCATATGATCCAGGTATTCCACTTTTGAATACATACTCAAATGGATTGAAAGCAGCATCTCAAAGTAGTAATTTTACCCCCATGTTCACAGCAGCATTATTCATAGTAGCTAAACGTGGAAGCAACCCAAGTATCTATTGACAGATGAAAAAGAAAGGAGGGAAATTCTCTACAGTGGAGAGTCTGTTTCTTGGTTTGTCTTTCTTTTTTTGTTTGTTTTGTTTCTTAAATTCCATATACAAGTGAAATCATATGGTATTTGTCTTTCTTTGGCTGATTTATTTCACCTGGCATTATATTCTCTAGCTCCATCCATGTTGTTGCAAATGGCAAGATTTCATTCTTTTTTATGGCTGAATAGTATTCCCTATATTGGAATTAAAATTTAAAAACTTAATTTAAAAAAAAGGAAAGAAAGAAAATGCTTTTTAGGTGCCTAAATGCTAAGATTAAATTTTTTGTAGAAATATAATTTTTCTCTTCTACTGATGTACTTGATATTTAATCTGGATTCTTACAGCTTAAAAAAAAGGAGGGAAATTCTGAGACATGCTACAACACAGATGAACCAAAGGACATTATACTGAAGGAAAAAAACCAATCACAAAAAGACAGATACTATATGATTCCACTTATACGAGATACTCAGAGTAGTCAAAACTCTAGAAACAGAAAGTAGAACGGTGGTAGCCATGGACTAAGGGGGAGGGAAAATGCGAGTTATTGCTTAATGGGTATAGAGTTCCAATTTTACGAAATAAAAGTGTTCTGGAGATGGATGGTGGTGATGAATGCCCAACATTATAAATGTATTTAATACCACTGACCTATACACTTAAAAAGTTAAGATGGTAAATTTTATGTTATGCATCTTTTACCACAATAAAAAACATTTGAGAAAAAATTACGTTAAAGGTGAGTAATTGTCAGTTCATGGTCAGTTTGAACAACCAATTCAAATGTGTTAGGCTGAAAAGGAGAAGAGTCATTTTCACACCATGAAAAATAAACAAGAACCCCAAGAGAGTCATTTTCAGAGAGGGGGAGGGGGGTTGTTTCTTAGTTACCTGTAACAGATAATGTGGCTTGTGATTAAAAGGTAACCCAGATGTACAGGACCTCTGATTAAATAATTGTTTTGTGGCAAGGCAGTGGGAGGTCTGGCAGTCCGGATGGCTTGTTCATCACTATACGGAAGGCACTCTCTCAAGATCATGTAAACGAGATGAAGAGCTCTCTAGGAAGGTTACAACAAACGTGTGCCAGCCCTCTGAGTTCTCTGTCTGGGGTCATTTCACTTAAGATTCTGGGAAGTGTAAGATACATCAGGCGGGTGGTACCGCGTCTCTAAGCTGCCAGCCTTTATTACAGAGAAGAAATCCTTCCTGGATGACCACACTTTGAGGTAGAAAACAGTACGGCAGAGTCCAGACCTTTGCGTCGATTGTTTATTCAGAAAAAAAATCCCTAATAACCAACAGAGCAAAAACCGGATTTAGGAAGCTAAATTCAAAACTTATTTTGGTGACTTTCAGAAAGGACACTTTCAAAACAAAAATTTACCATAAATTTTACCATGCTTTGCCCTTTGAAACGAAACTCATTTACTTCAGATTGATTCTGGAATATATTCCCTATCCTTGCCACAGATTTTGGTCTTTTTTTTTTTCCAGTGGAAAAAGAATTTGTTGGGTCATATGTTCCTAGAATTCTTTTTGTAGTTTGTTCTAAGTTATTCATATCCTCCCTCCTAGTCTGTCACTCAGCTCTGAACCATTTGCCCACCATAATGGATGAACATGGCTAATCTAGATGTGGCTCAATTCAAGGCAAAGAGCTCTAGATGAAAAGCCAGGGATCAAGCCTGTGATTTTCTTATCAGTAAAACCATACCTTTCCTCCTTCAACAAGCACTAAATCTTACAGGTAAGTGAGGCATTTAATAAACACTGTATTCCTAGAACAACTAAAGTTGCCCATCTATAAGTCCATAGAAATGAAGATCCATAAAATACCTAGAAATTTGCTGCACAAAGCAATTGAACAACAGGTGAAGACTTTAATGTTGCTTCTGCCACTCATTTATTCTTTCATACATTAATGTATTTAGCAGCTATTTATTGAATGGCTACTATTTGTAGTCACAAGAAATATGATGGTGAACAAGACAGACATGATCACAACAATTACAGGACTTACATTCTAGTGGGAGAAGGTATGTAGAGAAGTTGAGAGGAAACCAATACCTTATAACAAATGCTATCATAATGGGAGAATTATAGTGTGCTATTGGGAGGGCTATGTAGTGTAGCATGTGCCTGTGTGTGTGTGTGTGTGTGTGTGGAGGCTGGTCACCAAGGCTCCCATGATTAAATTGTAGTTGATATTTAAATTATGAGTTAAAGTTAGATAGATAGAGGGGTGGGGTGGGGGGACAAGGGAGAACCAGTATGTACAAAGGCCCAGAGGCTAAAACAAAGATACCACTAATTCCATGATGTTTTGACAATCTTCCCACATTTTACTTCTCTTCTCTGTGACAGAAGGCAGTATCATAGCCAAACACTTGGGCAAGACTGTATCTGGAGTTGCAAGCTGTTGCCCATAAAAGTTGTTTTCTCTGTTTATAATGGTTAAGCTGTTTGAATATGTCATTTATTGCATTCCCACTGAAAATGTGACCAGTTTACAGACAGGGAGTGTAGCTCAGGGTATTTCCCAGAACCCAGTGTAGTATTCTGTACACAATGGAAGCTTAAGAAATGCTAGTGCTAAACAAATAGATAAATAGCAGAGAAAGGTCAGCAACCAAGCTGGAACTCCCAGAATTTTCAAGGGAGCAGCAATGTTTATCCAACAAGGTTTTTAAGCCAGCATTACTTGCTTAAGTTCCAACTTTAGAGGCTTAGCCACAAAGTTCCTCATTATATAGTATCTTGGCAATCCAAATAGTCACTGACCCCCTGACTGGAGTTGGTTGACTCGGTTGATAAAGGAAACCAAAATCAGAAGTTTCAAGTCCTATGAAAGGTTAATTAGCTCAGGGAGAGAAAGAAGACCCGTTTCATATTCCCGCATATCACCCACACCCTGAACTCAGCTCAAGCCGAGGGAAATAGCGTTGTGTACATCCTGTGGCCCATAGTATGGGCGAGGCACCGTACTAGGTGCTATTGACATACACATAAATAAGAAGTAGTTCCTGCCGATAAGGTACATCTGGCACACAGTAGTTGCTGGATAAATATTTGTTAAGAAACTGAGTGAACACAGTCCCAAATATTTAAACAAAAAACTTATCACAAAATATGTTACAGTTTTGTTTTTATAGTGGGACTTTCTCCTAGGCTGTGGAAAGTTTTGTATCCCACGAACTCTTTGTGGTCTCTACAAAAGGACCTCCCCTGAGGTCCTAAAAGAACCCCTACCATTGCTTTTGAAAACAGTAGGAGCTGTAGCTGCTGAAGGGGCCCTGGTCTCCCCGCACGGAGGCTGTAGTGTGCCTCTGTTCTAGTGTGACCCTACCCTGTGTGCACTGTTGGACCCAAAGAGCTGCTCTGAGAGTCACAGCATGAGTGGTAGCCCTAAGTGCACCGGAGTCATCCCGAGAGAATGTTCTACAAAGAATGCACATTTATAAGTAAGCAGGACTCCACTCGGCTCTTGGATTGCCCAACTCCAGTGCTCCTGGCTCCCAAGAAGAGAGAGTCCTGACATAGAGATCAGTAACTTTATTTTTTGATGCAGAGAACAAACGTATTTCTTCCTCTGAAACCTGGAAAATCATATTCATTAATATCACATGTATTCATAAACATCCTCAAAAGAAGGATAGACTCCATCTGCTCAGGCAAGGATAGTCTCAAATCTCAGGGAGTCAAGTTCTTCCTTTTACCAACCTCAGTAATACTGGTCAGAAGCTCGGGGCATTGAGTTCCCTGAGACATGTGAGCCAGCCATTTTGCTCCCAGGGCACTTTCCTCAGGCCTCCTTGGCATAAATGGCAACCAGGTTTCAGCTATTTCCTGGGTGAAGAAAGCGGCTTGATGTCTCATACTTTGGGATTAATGTGGATCATGGGGTGTGCTGAGAAAAATAAAGCATAACTGTAGAACTCGCTCTGATTTGGGAGGAAAGGAAAATAATAATGAGCTGCAATATCCCACAATGACTTTCACTGATGCAAAAAATGTGTTTTTTTTTTTTTTTTTTTGAAAGAGATAGAGCAAGTGCGGAAGGGGCAGAGAGAGAGGGTGGGGGTGGGGACAGAGGATCTGAAGAGAGCACTGTGCAGATAGCAGAAAGGCCAGTGTGGGGCTCAAACTCACAAACCATGAGATCATGACCTAAGCCAAAGGCAGATGCTTAACCGACTAAGCCACACAGGTGCTCCAAAAATGCTCTTCATCAAACTGCAACTTCTTTCATGTTTCTTTCCTAATTCTCATCTCCTCAAGCTGACTGGGAATATTTTCTTCCCTGGTTTCTGTCATTCAGTCCTTTGATCATCTATCACTCACTCAACAAGTATGTATTAAGTCTCTGTCATGTACCAGGAACTGAGTAAATTCCAGAGTTTCTGTGTAGTAATTAAATATTTGAGGTATAGAGTGTAAGTACGATAAAAAAAGGCATCTACAATGTGTGGGGCCAGGGAAAGAAGAACTCTGTTAGAACAGTTACTGCTCTAAGAGTAAGACCTAGAGCTAAGTCTCACAGGACATATAGGAGTTTCTAAGCAAATAAGTGCAGGAAGAGGAGGTGACCAGAGACAGAATTCCAGGGAAAGAAAAAATACTAGCAGCAGCCAGTACTTACTGATGTGTTTACAAAGTGCTATGCACTGTTCTATTAATGTTACCTGCATTAATCTTTCTTATCCTCATAAAAACTATATGAGGTAGTCTCTACTGTTATTTCCATTGTGTCAACTGATACAGAGAGACATGTAAGTTGGCCTAATTCACACAACTAGAAAGTGGACTAGTGTCCACAGTGAGAAACAGAGCGTGAGCTCTTAACCACTCCAGGATAGTGTACAGAAAGACATGTGCACAAGTCCAGAAATGAAAGAACAAGTCCTTTCGGGGAAAATGGGAGTTGATGTGAAGAGACAGAGTGGCCACAAGGGAGAAATCTGAAGCAAATGAAAGTGAAGAGATAACGGCCAGATTAGAAAGGGTCTGTGTACCCCTGCTAAAGTCCGTACTCAGTCCTCAGAGCAACTGGTGACATAAAAGAATTTATACCCAAGCTCAGATGTACATTTCCTGAAGCTGACTGACAGCAGGTAGAGAATGGATTGTAGAGGAGCCAGTGAACAGAGACCAGTTGAGACAATACTTTCACTGCACAGGTGATAATGGGTAAGAGGCCTGGGTAAGGGAATAGAAACAGGGAGAAGGGGAGGGAGAACCACAGGAGCTATTAAAATGATAGCATGTACAGCAGTAGGAGGGGAGCTGACTGGAGTGGAAACTGATCCAGAAGGAAAGGAGAGAAGGATAACTGCTGGTCCAGGATTGGGTAGAAGCAATGTGTTAACCAGAATAGGGAACATGATACTTGGTTGAGGAGAAGGACAGTTTCTTTAGTTGGGGAATACTACTTAAGGTGCCTGTTCCAGGGGCACCTGGGTGACTAAGTCAGTTAAATAGCTGACTCTTGATTTCAGCTCAGGTCATGATCTCACGAACCTTGAGATTGAGCCCATGTTGGGCTCCACACTGAGTGCAGAGCCTGCTTGGGATTTTCTCTCTCTCTCTCTCTCTCTCTCTCTCTCTCTCTCCCCCTCCCTCCCTCCCTCCCTCCCTCTGGCTGGCTCTCTCTCTCTGCCCCTCCTCCACTTGCATGCTTTCTCTCTCTGAAAATAAATAAATAAACATCAAAAAACAATGCCTATTCCAGCCATCATTGCTATATAGTAAACCATCCTAAAACTTAATAGTTTAAATAATAATTTATGATTGTTGCTCATGGTTCTATGAGTCAACTGGGTTCAGCTGGGCAATTCTTGCTTGGAGTCTTTCAGATAATTACTGTCAGATGTTGGATGGGCTGCAATCTTCTAAAGGCTCAGTTGGGCTGGTTGTCCAAAATGGCTCACTCACATGGGTGGCAGCTAATGTTGGTTTTTGGGTGGGAGAGAAGCTGGGCTTCTCCACCTACACATGGCCCCTCCATGTGGCTTGAACTTCTCACAGCAGGATAGCTGGGATACAAGAGATAGAGTCCAAAGAAAAAGCATTTGTAGAGGTGTAGGCAGAAACTGCAAGGATTCTAATAATCTAGCCTTGGAAATAATTTAGTGATTAGGAGTGGGTCACAGGGTCAGCCCAGCTTCAAGGAGTGGGGACTTTGCAAGGTTTGAAGACTGAGAAACATATTTCATTGGGGCCCATCTTTGGAGACTAACACAGTGCCTGTGGGACAAGCAATTAGAGAAGTTTAACGGGTATTTAAGTTATGGGTCTCTAGTTCAGAAAGAAATCTTAGCTTGGATCTAGCTGAGAGGATAATCAGTATGTAGGTGGTGATGAAAGCCATGAATGTAGATGAGATCTCCCAGGAGAGTGTGCAGCACGAAACAAAAATAACTCCAGGGGAAGAACCTTGAAACACCAAAATCTAAACGGTAAGTGATGGAACAGTGAGCCCCTAAAGAAGATCAAGAACTACAGAAGCAAAGAAAACCATGAAAGAATATGCTTATACAAGCCAAACGCAACATGTCAAGAAAAGGAAATAATCAACAGTGTCAAATGCCACAGAGAGGCAAAGTCAGGTGGGACCTGAAAACTATTCTCACCGGCTTTGACAATTAAGTGTTCGTGGGTGACTTTAGTAGGAATAGTTTCAGGGAATAGGAAAAGCAAAGAAAAAAATAAAACAGATTGAAGTGAAATAGACAATGAAAGGTAGCTGAGAGGGAGAAGGCAAGGAGCTATCACAAACTTGAAGGATGAGCAGCAATCAGCCAGGCAATGGGGTGGGAGAATAAAGTTTTTGGCTAGGTTAACAGCAAGGATGTGAGTTTGGAGCACACTTGGCTTGTGCAAGAAATACACTGGACTGTGACAAGCTGGGAGACAGGGAGGGGGATGATGTGGTCACTGGAATAGCATGAGATTGGGGAGAAAGGAGACAGGAGTCTGATCTTTCTGGTCGTTATCCTTGGGGAGGGGTGGATTTCATTCTAAGCGCAATGGAAAGTCATTGGAAAATCGTAAACAGATGAATGACATTATTTGACACATTTTAAAAAGATCACTCTGGGGGCGCCTGGGTGACTTCGGCTCAGGTCATGATCTCACGGTCCGTGGGTTTGAGCCCTGCGTCAGGCTCTGTGTTGACAGCTCAGAGCCTGGAGCCTGTTTCAGATTCTGTGTCTCCCTCTTTCTCTGACCCTCCCCTCTTCATGCTCTCTCTGTCTCAAAAATAAATAAATGTTAAAAAAAATAATAAAAAAAAAAGATCACTCTGTTTTAAAAATAAACATACACCTACCCAGCAATTCTACTCCTAGGTATTCGCCCAGAGAAAATGGCCATTTGCAAGCCAAAGACAGAGTCCTGAGAAGAAACCAAACCTGCCAACACTTTGATTTTTGACTTATAACCTCCAAAACTCTGAGAAAATAAATTTTTGTTGCTTGAAGCACCCAAACAACAATGTTGGTATTTTGTTATGGCAGCTCTAGCAAACTAATACATGTAGATAAAGTGTTAGTGGTAGAAACTAGGCAATAGGTATGAATATTCACTACAAAATTATCTCAACTTTGCTGCATATTTCAAGATTTTAATAGTAAAACATTGTGGGGGGAAATCACTCTGATTCTCTGTGGGGTGTTTTAATTTTTTTAATGTTTATTTAATTGTGAGAGAGAGAGAGAGAGACAGAGACATAGAGCATGAGCGGGGGAGGGGCAGAGAGCATGTGAGACACAGAATCCGAAGCAGGCTCCAGGCTCTGAGCTGTCAGCACAGAGCCCAACACAGGGCTCGAACCAATGAACTGTAAGATCATGACCTGAACTGCAGTTGGATGCTTAACTGACTGAGCCACCCAGGCTCCCCAATCTCTGTGTTTAATGGATTTAGGAAACAACTGTGGAAGGTGGGAGGAGGGTATTAGAGCAGCCAAAGTAAAGAGTGGTTATAGCTTGTTCTAGGATGGCGAGGGTGTTTGGAGAGAAATGGGCAGATTCTACATTTATGTTAGAGACAGAAACAGCAGGACTGTCTGAGAGATCAGATATAAAATATGGATGAAATGAAAAAAAAATCAAAGATGACTGCTATGTATTTCTACAACTGAGTGGCCAGTGATATTTACCAAGATGGAAAATTTCAGAGTTACCTGAGCAAATCCTAAGTTTTGTTGGGACCTGTTAAGTTCGAAATGACCACGGGATATCCAAGTGGCATTGTCAAGAAGTAGGTTAAATATAAAATGTGGGGCTCAGAGGATGCAAAGCATTTGAGTGGCTTAGCACCAGGCCTGATACATAGCAAAAATAATAAAAGTTTAGTATTATTTCCAATTTTTATAATTATAAGAAATGTGAATAGAGGTACATCTATTAAACCTGAATATTGGTACACTGGTATATTCTGTCTGAGAAAGGAGATAAGATTAAAAGTATAAGGTTAAATCTAGATGCTACGTGAAATGGCTAATGTAAAGCATTTGAACAAGACCCTGCCCTGAACAAAGTAGGGCTAAGGGAGCTCAGTCTGTTCTGTTTATCTCATCCGTCCCTCAGGCAACGTCACTTCCAAATCACCTCGGGGAAACAAGAATTCATTCTCCATTAAATAACTCATTCTAATGTTTAATAACCACCACAGTCACTTGTGTTTTTTTTTAATTTTAATTTATCTAAATATAGTAAGAGCTCAAATTATTGGATCCAGAATGCAGCTTCTTTAAACTCCTAACATATGGTATGATTATGTTTATGTGTATTGGATAGGTCAGAGTCCTGGATGGATTTGCAATGCGATATCCTTGGATGCAACAATTTAATACATTTTAGACATCTTTGTTAGAATTTTATATTCTTCATCAGATACGGCACACAGATAGAGCCCTTAGATTAACCATGTAGGCAGGAAAATTGGGGGGAAAATGAAAACCTGTCACCCATGTCATTATTTCAGCGTTAAGCCTCTCGGGAGTAGGAGAAGTGTCACTCAGAGCATCTCTGCAATTGCTTAAACCGCATCAGTATCACCAGCTGCCTGACATGCTCGTGTTGAGCTTGCTGAAACTCTCATGTTTTCTCCCCCACCTATGCATCCTCCTCTCAGTGGAAATAGGACTAGTATTTGTTCAAGCCGATTGGAAAATAGTACCACATGCAATCTTAATGTGGTTTCTCTTTTTAAAATAACAGCTACTAGCTTACTCGAGTGCTTGACAAAGTGCTAGGCACCATGCTCAGTGTCATTTCATTCAACCTTCGTAGCAAAGGTCCTATGAGGTGGTTTCTATTATTATCACATTTTACAGATGAGGTATCTTCTGCTTCAGGAGGTTAAGTAATCTGCCCAACGAGTAAGTAAGAGAATTGGAGTTCAAAATGAAGTCAGACAGTCAACAGAGAAAAATCTCTTAGCTGCTATATTCTCAGCATCACTGATGAGCAGGATATCAGGAGACCAGAGGCTTAGTAGGGTTGGCTGATCCCCCTGAATCTTCAGCAGCCATGAAGCTACAAGATTTCTGTTCTGCCTCTGAGGGAACAGCTGAATGAGCAGCTTTTTCTCTGCATAGAATTGAGGACTTCCCTGGCAAGCCCTCCTACACAGGCCCCCAGACCCTCTCAACTCCTACCTCATAAACCTTCACATCTCCCCATGAAGATGAAGCTGAATACAAATACCCCTTCAAGGGGCACCTGGGGGCTCAGTAGGTTGAGCTTCCAACTTCAGCCCAGGTTTTGATCTCATAGTTCATGGGTTCACCCCGTGATAGGCTCTGTGCTGACAGTTCAGAGCCCAGAGCCTACTTCGAATTCTGTGTCTTCCCCTGTCTCTGCCCCTCCCCTGCTTGAGCTCTGTCTCTGTATCTCTAAAAAAAAAATAAATAAACATTAAAGAAAATTAAAAAAAAAAAAAGATTTTACAAATACCCCTTCAAAAAGTAAAGGTGGCTTAAACTCACACTACACTAGACATGACAGGTGTTCAGATCCATCTGGATTAGATTTAGCGACAGGAGATTGGGCAAGAAAGGAGAAAGAGCAGCTAACTATAAAAGGGCAGGGAAGGACCAGGAAACTATTCAGAAGTAAGTAGGTAGGCTCTGAAGTCAAATTTCACCTACCAAGCTGCCAATCAACCCATTCCAAAAAGAATGAAAGATAACATCTACTTGCCCCCAGTCTATTCTTTCCACTTTGGAGCCCCACACATCCAGTGTATGGGACTTCACACAGCACCCAAACCAACCTCCAACCTTGCCTCTTGTCCTCTTGCTGCAATTCATATGCATTTATATCAAAAATCTGGTTATTTGGAGAAATTAGTTCATTTCTTGACAAAAATCTACAACTGGTATAAATCAGTGTTTCTCTAGGGCATTTACTCCCATGCTGCTCTGCTGCGCACCGAGAAAATAGCACTCTGTGCTAGATCTGGAGAATGGTGGCCTATTCTGCACCACTGGCCTCATTTACATCTTCTCTAAGGGGTCACATGGGGGCTTAAGCTATTTATTCCCTTAGAGGCTTTGGGAATCGGCTGAGAGAATAATGGGAAAGAGATTTGCCTGGGAGTACTGAGGAAATTCTATTCCTTAAGTCACAAAGTCAAGTTAACTCCAATGAAATATTTATAAGGTTTATTCATTATCTATCTTCCACATTAGACTAGATTAAGAAATAACCTACCCAGTCAACTATCCCAAACACCAATCTAGAAGGGGAGCCAAAACCACTTATCACTAAAACCTGGCCAGGACATGACAGATAAGAAGGAAGAAGGTGTGTATTGACCTCACCACTTTTAGAGCACTAAATATGAATGGAAGAAACACTAAGTGCCTCCCAGAGAGAAGGAAAATATGAAAGGAGTAAGTTAAACCGCCTTCTACAGAGCTGGCCGGGGTTAGCCCCAGGGCTTTTGCTTTGCTGGATGAGACTTACAAATTTGGGGACAGCTAAATGGCTCTGGACTAAAGAGAAGAAGCAGAATGCTCCCACTAAAAAACAATCCTTCTCTCTCAGTTTGAAAGAATGTCAGATTATGCCCCAGATTATTACCCTGCCCAGGCTAGCCACCAGTCTTGGTGTGGCTCTGGCTGGAGGGAGAGGTCGGCGTAGACAGGGCTACAGCTCTTCTGTTCAAGACTGCCCACTCAGCAGCTAGCTCTGTGCCTGCCAGAGTGCACACCCTAGAGGCATGCCATTGCTCTGCTCTAGAGGGCGCCATTCATAGACTGTGCAGCCACCGTACAGCCTCCCAAGTGGTGTGCTACCACTGGGGCTGTACAGAGACCTCACGATTTGTTGGTTGGCCTACTGAATGAGTAAATAATGTACAGACAGAGAAGGACTAACTTTCTGTCACCAGCCTTTTCTCCCTACATCCATCTCATTGCCTTAATTTAGTCTTATACCTTCCTAGGTTGACTTGAGCAGGGCTGGAGTGTTCTTTCTGCCTCTAGCCTCCCTGTGCTAATTCATTCTCCTGATTTGGCATGAGTCAGCTCTCTATAGCAAGACCAGATCATGCCACTCCCTTTCTTAAAAGTTTCTGATGGCTTTTCGTTGCCAATAGAAAGGACAAAATTCTTAGCATGGAAATAAAACCCTCATGTCCCAAATGGACATGTCCAGAATCATCTCACACTACTCCCTCCTTTTTTTTGGCTCTAGGTTCCAGCGATTCCCAGTGGGAAAATTCACTGCATACTTTCTCACTTGGGGCCACCACCCATTCTATTCCCTCTACCAGGGATAACCTTTCTTCCCTTTTTCAATATTGGCATGGGTTTTCCACATTGAGTATAGATTTCAAAACAAATATTTTTGTCAAATCATATTTTTATACATTTCTAACTTTAGAATAGTTTGAGATTTACAGAAAAGTTGCAAAGATAGTACAGAGAGTTCCCATAAATCATACACCCGGTTTTTCCTATTGTTAACATCTCGTGTTAGCAATGATGCGTTTGTCATAACTAATCAACCAATATTGATACCTTATTATTAAATGAAGTCCATACTTTATTCAGTATATAAATTAAAGCTCATACTTTATTTATTTCCTTAGTTCTTACTTATTTCATTCTTCTGTTGCAGGATCCTATCCAGAATGCCACATTATTTTTTTGAATGTTTATTTCTTTTTGAGAGATGGAGAGACAGAGAGACAGACCATGAGCGGGGAGGGGCAGACAGAGGGAGACACAGAATCTGAAGTAGGCTCTAGGCTCTGAGCTGTCAGGACAGAGCCTGACGCAGGGCTCGAGCCCACAAACCATGAGATCATGACCTGAGCTGAAGTTGGATACTTAACTGACTGAGCCACCCAGGTACCCCTAGGATGTCACATTATATCTAATTTTGATGTCTCCCAAGGCTTCTCTTGGTTATGGCAGTTTCATAAACTTTCCTTGTTTTTTGATGGTCTTGACTATTTTGAGGACTACTGGCCAGGTGTTTGTTGTTGTTGTTGTTGTTGTTTATTTATTTATTTTTGAGGGAGAGAGAGCACACATGTAGGGGAGGGATATCAAGAGAGGGAGAGAGAGAATCCCAAGCATGCTCTGCACTGTCAACACAGAGCCCAGCATGGGTCTCCATCTCATGAAACGTGAGATCATGATCTGAGCCAAAATCAAGAGTCTGTCGCTTAACTGACTGAGCCATTCAGGCACCCCACTGGCCAGATATTTTGTAGGATGCCCATCTACTAGAATTTGTCTGGTGGTTTATTCATGATTACACTGGGATTATAGGTTTGGGGGAAGAAGACTACAAAGTGTCATTCTCATCAAATACCAAGGATAAATAACTATCAACATGTCTTATCGCTATTAATGTTAGCCTTGATCACCTGGCTGGGGTAGAATTTGCCAGATGTCTCTTCTGTAAAGTTACTCCCCCTACCCTTTCCCATGCTATATCCTTTGGAAAGAAGTTACTATATACAGCTCATACTTAAGGGCTGGGAAGTTATGCTTCACCTCCTTGAGGAAAGAGCATCTACATATATTATCAAATTAGATTTTTAAAAACATTTTGTTCTCTTTCATACCTATTTTTACCCACAGGTTTCTAATAACCAGTTTGGCTTATATTCAGTGGATTATTTTGACATTGGATAGTCACAGAATTAGGGTAAGAGGTAGATGTATGGTTAAGTTTTCTAATTTCCTTTTAAAACCTATTCTCTAAACTAGAATTACTTCTTACATATTCAATATACAATTTATAATCTTTACTTAATCTCTGAGAATAATGGAGAATGCCATCTATTCTTTAGAAAGAAGAGAAACAAAAGAATTTAAATGTTAATGATTCAGATTAGCAGAAAGTGAAAATTACTAACACACTAGACAATTACTATTTTATAAATATCTGTCTAGGGAGAAGTGGTAGAAGGAATTCTGATCAGTTAAGAAAAGACTCATTTATTCTTAAAGTTGCACCAATGTTTTCTGACCATCTGAGAACACTGTAGTGACTTTCAAGGATTCGTTCTTGTGTTCACCACATCCCACTCAGTACGTGTTATTACTGAACACCATGATGTGGAGCAGAAGGAGATGACTCTCCTCCATGAGTTCCAGCACTGCGTGTTCTTTGGTTCATATACTTTCCCCAAATGAGTAACTTGCCACCACCTATCATCAGAACCAGACAGATTATCCTGCTTTTGAATTGGCAAGTCTTTAGAGTAAACATCTCTTGGCAAAACATACCGTGTTTGCAAAGCCTTTCTGTTGGAGAGACGGAAAAATCCACCACCAAAAAGAAATATCTTGTTTTAGCCTTCCAGAAGAATCAGCTAGGAAAAAAATGCAGCAAAGTGCATCCAATTGGTAACCAGTTCATCACTACCTGTTTCACTGAATTCAATTATCTTTTTCCCCAAGCCAGTGCATGTGTGGATAGAGCCTAAGTCTAGACCCTTTAAGATTTACAGTAAAGTTTTTTATCCTTAAGTATTGCCAATAAGTAAACAGTTAAGACATAGTTCAAATGGCCTGAATTTGATCCCTGGAATCCCCCTAAAAGTGCTTTCCCTAGGGCAGAATTTCCCTGAGGAAAAAAAAAAAAAAAAAAAAAAAAAAAAAAAAAGAACAAAAGAAATGAAATCAGGCTTTATTTTGGAATATCTGCGTTGGGAAGGGAAGGGAGGTATTAATCATAGAAACGTGTCTTAAAGTTGAACTTTCTAAAGCAAAAGTGCACAGTACTTGGTAAAAGTAAAATACATTTATTAAAATTAGTAAGAATACAAGCAAGCCACGGGCAATAGAATGAGTGACTCAGGAGCTTCACATTAATCATCTTATTTGGTTTTGAAGTGACCAAATATAAGAGGCATATCACGTCCACCCAATTATTTCCATGTATTCTGAACAAGTGACACTGGCATGTCTCCATAGACACAACACGGAAGCCAACGACATCAGAACTACATGGGTGACTATTCCCAGCAAGAAGAGTCCCCCTAGAAAGCTATACACATCTACACACGTTGACATGAAGTGAGATCCACTATAGTTGCCAATCACTACATTTACCAGTGTACAAAGTAAGATCTCATTTTTGGTAAAATATATATCTATAATATGAATGTCTATATATGCAAAAATGTCCAGAGACATATATGCACTAAAATGTTAACAGTGCTGAATAGTGAGAATACGAATGGTCTTTATTTTTTTCTTGTACTCTATTATACTTTCTGAATTTTTCTAATAGTACTTTTTAGAAACTTAAAAGATATATGTAAACATACTTTTTCTCTTTTCTGCTGTAAATTTCTTTCTTTTCCTCAGTCATGTTTCTCTTACTCTACAAATAACAAAACTTACCTTCATACCCTTCACTATTTTGCAACTAAGTGAGAAGAACTCAGACTCTTTGAAAACAATGTATTAACAATATGGTATCTGGGGGCACCTGGGTGGCTCAGTTGGACTCTTGCTTTCAGCTCAGGTCATGATCTCATGGTCGTGAGACCAAGCCCTGCATTGGGCTCTGCACTGACAGCACGGAACCTGCTTGGGATTCTCTCTCTCCCTCTCTCTAACCCTCCCCCACTCCCATGTGTGCACAAGCACACACACTCTCTCAAAATAAATAAACAAAACTTAAAAAAAAAACAAAACAGTATGGTATCTGATGGTGACTTGGATCAATTGGAGGCTACATAGAAAAAATTAAAATTCCATCTGTTTTTTTTCCTAGAAGAATTTTTAAAGCCTCTTAAGGGTTTATAAACAATCTGACTATACATCACATTTTTGTATTTACAGCATCTGTTATCATTGGGGGACATAAACATGACTTTTTTTCCAAGAGGAAGAGAAGTATGCAGTGTTCTCTGATTAATTCATATACTAAAACCCTCAAAATTCCCTGGAACTAATAAAGTCTATTGGACTCGCTTTGGTAGGAATGAGGGGAAGTTTATGCATTAAACAGGACCAAGTTCTCATATTCAAATGAATTTCCAATAGTTTGTACATTTTTTAATTGTAAAATAGGAAGGTTTCTGGCAATAAAACTAATATGCATTGACTTTGACAGTGCATGAGCCACAGTAAGGATACTGGCAGCCACAACAGAAGAATACACTCTACATATGCCCTTGACTGCTTCTTCTGCAGGCACAGGCCATTCTCTGGATAAGGCATCCAGCTGCAGTAGGGAGGGGTGTACACAGAACAATGGGGGAGGAAGGAGACAACCACATAACCATACAGAGTCAATTGGGCAATGTTCTAGACACTCTGAAAAATTCACCGAATGCATAAAATCATAATATGGGGATTGAAAATACAGGTCCTAGGATAGTGTTTAAACTTTTGGTATGCATAGGAATCACTCAAAAAGCCTATTAAAAGAGATTCTTAGGCCTCACATCTAAAGATTTGGATTCAGTCAGTCTAGAGCACATCCAATAATTTGTATTTTTTAACAAGTTCCCAGATATCGTCAATGCTACTGGTCTACAGATCACACATTGAGAATAAATAGAGTCAGGTGCCTTGGACTTAAGTACTATCTCCACCACTTACTGGCTACACGATGTTAAACAAGTGGATGACCTAATCCCTTGCTAGCTCAGTCAACTCCTCAGTGAAATGGGGCAATATGAGTTTCTGCCTCATAGTGCTGTTATGAGGATTAAATGAAAAACATTCAATAAGTGTCAGCTGTTATTATTAATATTAACGTTATTTTGATATTGTATCTAATCGTCCTGGTTCAAGTTGAGGAAACTGGGGCCCCAAGAGATTGAGTGACCGTCACAGGGCCCCAAAGCTAATGATCACTGAAGCAGGCATGTGGACCTTGGACTTCCAGACTGTCTCAAGACATCAAAGTGGTGTGCCCTGGGACATCTCTCAAAGACTGAATATTTTCAGCTGGTCTCAAACCTGTGATCTTCATGTAAGAAATAAATACCAAAACAAGCCTCCAAAGGATCCAAGCATCTAACAAAGCTGACTGACAGCAACCATGTACTGCTTCTGCCAAACTGAAAGAGAACACACCGTACTGGGTTATCAAAACGGGAAACCAAGGTCATGCTGAATGAGGAAACTGTTATAGCCCTAGTAACTGAGATTTTGGTGTTCCTCCCATTTCTGGAGAAAATGAGGGGCATCTGGTTGACATGAAACACATCCCTGACCCCAGGAATATATCAGGGGGAAAACTCAGTCCTAATCTAAGCTTCCAACAGGACACTTGGGATAACAGAAAGTTATTCCCAGACTGTTGCCTACTTTTGGCCTGCTGAAAAAGAGAGAATTCCTTAACTTTGGCGTTAATAAAATGTATAATTATGCATTTTTTTAGAAGAACAAAACAAACATCCTTTTCCCAGTCAATAGAATGTAATGTGCTTTTCAATAAAGCTGCTGAGAAAAGCAATAAATCCCAGCCTTGCCACACTAATATGTCTAACCTAGAAATCAAGGAACAAGATGCTCTTCTCAAATCCCCAATCAGCTTTCTGCTCTGGGAAACTGGAACACAAGGGAGAAACAAAGATCCCTAGAACATTATCTTCAAAGCAAAACTGAAAGGAATACTTTACATTAAGAATAACTTCACAATAGGGGCATCTGGGTGGCTCGGTGGGTTAAGCATCTGACTCTTGGTATCAGCTCAGGTCATGATCTCAAGGTTTGTGGGTTCGAGCCCTTCATCGGGCTCTGTGCTCACAGTGCAGAGCCTACTTAGGATTCTCTCCTTTTCCCCTCTCTCTCTCAAAATAAATAAATAAACTTTAAAAAAAAAAACCCAGCAACTTCATAATATTCAGAAGATCCCAGCAATACTTACATGATACCAGAAAACTGCTTTGAATTTTTAATGATTGATAATTTGCCTAACAAAATTATGATGACAATTAATTTGATTAACATACATAAAGAACTTAATATAGACCCTAGCACATGGTAAGTTCTCTAGAAATGTTTGCTACCATGATTATGAATTATGATGATTTGGGGCTGTTGTAAAGCCACAGGGTTTACCGGCTGGTTCAGATCTCTGAGATTTTCATGGTTATATGAAGTAAAGAAATTTGTTCCCTCAATGGGATTAAATAGAGTGATTGGAGGGAAGAGAAATATTTTAACAATAAAAGTTAGTAAACAAGGAAACAAGTCATTTTACAAAGAGCTGAATTTGTTTTTTGTTCTTTTTTTTTTAATCAATTTGGTTTACATATTCTGTGAAGAAACATTCAGGACTTTTCAAAACCACAACTGATTGATTTAAGCCTAAGGTAATCACAATATGCATATAAACACACAGCAGGAAACATGCTATGCCTTTTATTCTGACTTTCTAGTTCATCCCAACCAGGTTGTTAAAAACCTGATTATATTTGCCCACCATGTTTATTTCACTAACTGTCATTTTTTAATGTATTCTGACAACCTACTGAGTTCTGAATGGTCATTTTTATAATTATTTTTGAACAGGATATTTCCACCTATTCATAGTACAAGGGCCCAAATGCATGCGTTTTAATAAAATTTTGGAAATATAAAACTTATGGTTTGTGAAAATTTATGGTTGTAAAAATATGATTCAGGGCAAGTCAGAAAGTATGTGGATACAATCATTTTTTTCATATCCCTAGAGAAGAGAGTTTAGGTTCATTAAACAAGGGTTTAATTCCAGCTGTGTAAAAATTATACCAGCATGTGACCAGGAAGGAACATAGGACACCAAACACGGTTTTCACCAGTCCATCCTGTCCCTCTCAGGAAGTCTGTACCCTCACAGGCTCTCCTTTCTTGTCCTGTCTGGTTTATACATCAATCCATGACCACCATCGGACTCTTGGCTCTACTTACCTACTACAGACCTAGACTGCTGTGTGACCTGGGATTGCATCTGACCTCCCAAGCTCCTCTGCTTTCTGCTACACTTCAAATATTAGCTTACAGTTGAATTCCCAGCCTCTCCACGTTGTATGGTTTTGGGGAGTTCCTATGTCACTGCAGCTGGCTCCCACTGACCCAGAACAAACTCATCTACTGCCAATGGCCCATACAGCCCTCTGATTTCCTGCAAGGGGTGACTCCGAAATCAATGCATTGAGTAGAACTGTGGTTAAAGGTTTCGTTCAATCTTACTAACTTAGGCAACATACATAATTTCCTACAATAAGAAGTGGAAGCCAAGAGAAAACATGGGGGGGTGGGGTGGTCAAAGTTTTCATGTGAACTACAAAGCCTCTGTAAAAGAGGTTCACTGGGAGATAAACTTGCCTCCTGCTCTCCCCCGCATTTCTTCCACAGCACATTTATGTTTCAGACCGAAGTATTCTATTAGTGGAGGATGTCTAGACAGCTTTCCGGTTTCACCCCACTGCAAAGGCAAGCACCTTATTTTTTGAACCCTGCTGACTGGCTACATCATGCATAAAGGGTTATTAAATTAACCTAGCTCTCACTGCTACTTTCCCCAGAAAGGAAAACTTTGAGGAAATCAAAACAGCAGCAGGTTGTGCAGGCAAACACTCATTTCGCTGTCATTAGCCCTCCGTGAGGAATCCAAATTCTGACACTAAGGGTGAAAGAAGGCAGCTTTATGTCTCATCTCCATCTTTTGAATTCTAACTAAGGAACATAAAGGACATTTTTTTTTCTTTTTAAAGCTTAGAAGGAGAGAGTGATATATCTTTGATCACTTCAGTGCTTTACTTACAGGATATAATAAGGAATTTCTCAAATAGCAAAATACAATGTGATCTCCATCTACAAACAGAATTCTGTCCCGCATAGCAGAATTCAGGCAGATCAGCTAGCTAATTCTGAGCCAAGTAACAGTGATTCATTACATAAAAATTCACAAAAGGACAAATTTTCTTTCTCTAGAAGGTTTCCAGGCCATCTATCTCCAAGCTCCACTAAGGAGTTCTATATTCATCAAAACTTATTTAAAAGTCAGGGTGCCCTAGGCTCTGAAACAGCAGTGGCTGGGCAGTAATGTAGTGCCACCTAGCTTCCCTTCTGAGGGATATTTGTCCATCACTAAATGTTCTCAAATGCCTGAAGAAATTAGATTGGGCTCAACAATGGGCTAAGGCTTTAGGAGACAGAAACAGACGAAGAGAAAAATGTCTCCTTTCATATTCATGCAAAGATGTTTGACCACCAGAGGTGGACCCTGGAGTTAGGCGAGATCCCCTACAATCTAGGCCCACTGCCCTATCCGGGCTTTCCCCACCTCATCACCTACAACTCTGCAGGAGGAGAATGTGGTCTGAAACACACAAGGTGCTCATGGCAGTGGCTACCCACACAGTAAATTTCTCCTGAACACCTCAACTCACGCCATCAATATTCCCACCTCTGTCGCAAATGCTTCTCCTGGCCTAAAGACTCCTCCCTATTTGCTCCCCCTCTCAGATCCTTCCAAATTCAAGTGCTACTTCCCATTGCAGCCTTCCCTAACCACACCACACTCCAGTAATGGTCTCATCTCTGAGTTACACTGTGTTCTCAATTCTTCATTGTGTCTTTCATTACTCTGCATGCCCCTACCTGCCCACTCCAGTCCCATACCTCAGGATTCCTACTCATCCTTCAAGGCTCAGCTCAGCCATCAGCAGCTCTTCCTGACCACACACTCCCTCCTCCCTATAAACCGATATGCTGCCTCCTTAGTATATCACCTCTGTTAGACAATTCATTTTTTCCCTCGATCTATTAGACTCTAAGCAGGCATTGTGTTTAGGCTTCTGCTTTAAAATAATTATCAATAAATTGTTGAGTAAATAAGTATTGAAAGAATGAAATATAGCCTTTGAATTATTTAATGTGTATCATTATTTCTCCAACTAGTCTACATTTCTTTTTTTTTTTTTTAATGTTTATTTATTTTTGAGAGAGAGAGAGACAGAGTGTGAGCAGGGAAGGGGCAAACAGAGAGGGAGATATGGAATCTGAAGCAGGCTCCAGGCTCCAAGCTGTCAGTCAAGAGCCCAATGCTGGGCTCGAACACACGGACCATGAGCTCATGACCTGAGCCAAAGTCCAACGCTCAACCAACTGAGCCACCCAGGTGCCCCAACATTTCTTGTGGAAGGACTTTATCTTTTAATTCTTCCATTGTCATAATTCTGAACACAATGAATGATCCCTGCCTAATCCCTTTTGACCCTATTTTTAAAAAATAAATAAACAAGCATAAAACCCACATTTCCCTAGTGAATTTACTCTCCACTCTCTAGAATAAGCAGTCTCCTTTTCCCATCCAACCACACTCCCACCCTCATTCGCAACTAAAGATTTTGCTTCTGAAAAATAGATGTAATCAGGGTTTCTGGCAGTTTGGTTAACCAGAAACTGTGAGATCTTCCTTCCACATACTATCTAAAAATGCTTAATAAATTAAAAAAAAAAATCCTTTGCAAATAATTGGGTGAAATGGCAAGAAAATTAGGAAAATGAGATGGCATCTGAAATGAGACCACAAGACAAGTGGAGCATATCAGACATGTTGAGGCTTTGCCTTTCATTGTCAAGAAGGGACTGGAGATAAAGCCTATACTCAGTCCCAGGCACAATCCAGGTGAGGGTCTGCCCACATCCAAGACACGCACTGTTCTCAACACATTATCCAGAGTGATCACTTTATTTTTTTAATGTGTATTTATTTGAGAGAGAGAGCATGAGTGAGCAGAGGAGAGGCGGGGTGGGGGGAGAGACGGAGGGAGGGAGGGAGGGAGGGAGGGGGAGGGAGAGAGAGAGAGAGAGAGAGAGAGAGAGAGAGAGAGAGAGAGAGAGAATCCCAAGCAGTCTCTGTGTTGTCAGCGCACAGCCTAACTCAGGGCTTGATCTCACAAACTGTGAGATCATGAGCTAAGCCAAAATCATGAGTATGACGCTCAACCGACTGAGCCACCCAGGTGCACCCCAGGTGATCATCTTAAGATGTCTCTCAATTGCTCACAATCCTCCAATGACTCCTTATTTCCATGATTGAATATCCCAGGCCCTTCAAGGCTCTCTGTGATTGGAGGCTGCTCCCCACCTCCTTGAACTTCCTCTTCCTGTTTCCCTCTCATTCACTCTGCTCCTGCCTTACAGGCCTCCCGGCTCTTCCTCATGCTGTTGCTATCCCTGATATAAACAGCCACATTATTTCCCACATCAGGTCCTTAACTTCCTAGTTCCCTTTGTAGTTTCCTAAGCTTCATGTGGCTTATTCCCCCTCCATTCAACCTAGTGCTCAATATAACATCCTCAAAAAGGTCTTCTGTAAAAACATTATAAAACAGACCCCTCTCCCTTCATTCCCCCTTCCCTTCCTCAAATTTATCTTGCTTCACAGCACTATCATGGCCTGAAATTATCCTCCAAATTTTTGTTAAATATTTATTATCTGTCTTCCCAACCTGAATGTGAACTTTATGATGGAAGAAATTTTCTCCTTCTTTTAGATCAACAAACCAATCCTAGTTTGCGCTCGAAGAGGCATTTTGTTTGCACTTTGTTCACACTTAACTTTGTCCAAATGGTAGGGACTTTGGAGGACAGGGGGCATCAAGGGAAGTGTATTAGTTGCTGTGGAATAACAGCAATAACAAACAACCCTAAAGCTTCAGGGACTTCACACAATAAAGGTTTATTCCTCGCTCAGGCTGTAGCCCTCCTGGGTGTTCCTAGTCAGATGGCCCAAGTGGTGAGCAAGTTTGCTCAGTCTAGTGCCTCCATTATTCCCTAGGATGTTGGAGTCCTCCACTGAATCCTTTGCATCTTTCAGAAGATCAGAAACTAGGGAGACAATAGAATATTACCCAGGAGATTGTAGGGGTCAGGTTTCATTGGAACACAGTCATTAGGCCATATCTAACTTTGAGGGAGCCTGGGAAAGCATTCTAAAGTGTTCCAGAGGGAAAAGAAAGTGGGGCGTGGTGAACCCACAGCATAGTAGTATCTGCCATGAGAGGTAACCAGCAGGCAATGTACAGCTGTTTTTCAAAGGATGAGAAACTTACCCTGGAAAAGTGCTCTAGGGGAGAGAAGAGCAGATACAAAGACAAAGAGGTATAAAAAAAAATAACAGTGTATTTTAAGATGTGACTGTATCCATTGTGAATGTATAGTGTGAAACAAAAAGGCATAGGTTTAGGGAAATAGACAGACTCTAGACCATGAAGGACTCTGTCATGACAAAGAGTCCAGATTTATTCTGAGGGTTACAGGGAGCTTTTGAAGGATATTAAGGGCATAGGTTGGAGAATAATATGATCACATGTGTGTTCTTTTTTTTTTTTTTTAATTTTTTTTTAACGCTTATTTATTTTTGAGACAGAGAGAGACAAAGCATGAACGGGAGAGGGTCCGAGAGAGGGAGACACAGAATCTGAAACAGGCTCCAGGCTCTGGGCCGTCAGCACAGAGCCCAACACGGGGCTTGAACTCACGGACCGCGAGATCATGACCTGAGCCAAAGTCGGCCGCTTAACCAACTGAGCCACCCAGGTGCCCCTCACATGTGTGTTCTTAAAAGATCACTCCAATGGCTGTATGGAAGATGAATTAGGATAGAGAGAATAGAGATGAGATAATTAGATAGGAAGCTATTATAGAGGTATAACAAGAAACGTTGAGGAATAGGAGTCAAACTGAGACAGCAGTTATGCAATGCTTGTTAAATTATTTTTTCTTCTTGAAAGTCTCATGAGCATACTTACTGTCTTTGATGAGCTGAAGACTCTAATATTATTCCCAAAGTTTAGAAATCCATCTAAAAGAGGTTAGTAAAGTCACATTTTAATTAAATCTCTAATTAGATTTTTAATCTATCATTTAAAAATAGGGGTTAGTCTAAATGAACAAAGTTATTTTCTAGTCAATGCTAAGGCTTATTTGGGGGCAAAGGCAGGAAGTAGAGTTATGGGTATGAGTAAAGTCTCATTTATGCTGGTACTGTGTGTATGAGGGGGAAATATTGATAAACATATCCCCCCCAAGATCCATTGTGATATTATAATTCTAATCAAAAAACATATAGGAAGGATGGATTATTCATCATAATGTTGTATTTATCTCCATCAGGTAAATTAGTATCAGACTTCAATTAAATTAAGCTTTAGTTGTTACCAAAACCACAACTACCAACATGTTTACACTTTTCACCTTATAATGATAAACTTTTCCATTCATAACAATTCTTTTTTTTGGCATCTTCTTATTTTTAAAAATTTTCTACAGTTTTACTGAGGTATAATTGACAAAAAGTATAAACGTAAGGTATACCATGTATATGTGTATTCATTGTGAAATGATTACCACAATAAAGTTAATTAACACATTCATCACCTCACCATTTTTATTTATTTATTTTGGTATGGTGAAAACACTTAAGATCTACTCTCTTAGCAGGTTTCTAGTACACGTTACAGTATTTTTAACCATAGACACCATGCTCTAAATTAGATCCTCAGAACTTACTCCTCTTATAATTGAAAGTTTGCACCCTTTGACCAGCATCTACCAGTTCCCTCACCCCTAGTCCCTGGTAACCATTATTCTACTCTCTAGTGCTATGAGTTTGACTTTTTTACATTTCACAGATAAGTGAGATCATACAATATTTTTCCTTCCCTGTCCTGTCTGACTTATTTCACTCAGCATAATGTCTTTGAGGTTTATCCAGGTTGTCACAAATGGCACAATTTCCTTCTTTTTTATGGTTGAATAATATTCCACTGTGTACACATATACCACATTTTCTTATTCATTCATGAACAGACACTTAGGTTGCAGGTTGTTTCTTTGTCTTGGCTATTGCGAATAATGCTGAAATAAACATGGACGTGCATATATCTCTGAGACCCTGAGTTCAATTTCTTTGGATATATACACAACAGTGAGATTGCTGGATTGTCTAATAGTTCCACTTTGAATTTTTTTAAGAGCCTCCATAGCTGTACCGATTTACATTCCCACCAACAGTGCCGTGGGGTTCCTTTTCTCCAACCTCTCGCCAACATCTTTTGTCCTTTTGATAATAGTCATCCTAACAGGTGTGAGGTGATATCTCATTGTGGTTTTGATTTCCATTTCTCTGATGATTAGTGACTTTGAACACCTTTTCATATATGCATTGGGAAAATCTCTGGAAAAAATGTCTATTTATATTCTTTGCCCATCTTTTAACCAAGTTATTTGGTTTGGGTTATTGAGAAAGATGTGTACACTAAAAACTATAAGACATGAATGAGAGAAATTGAAGAAGACACAAAGAAATGGAAGGATACCCCAAACTGGTGGAATGGAAGAATTAACACCATTAAAATGTGTATACTGCCCAAACTTATCTCCAGGTATAATGTGATCCCTATCACAATTCCAATGGCATTTTTCAAAAAATAAAAAATAAAAAACAGAACAAAAATCCTAAAATTTGCATGGAATCACAAAAGACTTCAAATAGCCAAATCAATCTTTAGAAAGAACAAAGCTAGAGGCATCCCACTTCCTGATTTCAAGCTATATTATACAGCTATAGCAATCAAAACAATGTGGTATTGGCATGAAAATAGACTCATAGATCAATGGACGAGAATAGAGAGCCCAGAAATAAACCCACACATATGCAGTCAACCAATCTATGACAAGGGCACCAAGAATACACAATAAAGAAAGGACAGTCTTTTCTATAAATTGTGTTGGGAAACTGGATATTCACATGCAAAAGAATGCAATTGTATTTTTATCTTACATCATACACAAAAATTCAACTGAAAATATACACAAAAACATCAACTGAAAATGGATTCGAGATTTAAACTTAAGTCTTAAACCCATAAAACTCCTAGGAGAAAACATAAGAGAAAAGCTCCTTGACAATGGTCTTGGCAGTGATTTTTTTGGACTTGACACTAAAAACTCAGGCAACCAAAAGAAAAATAAACAAGTGGGACTACATCAAACTAAAAAGCTTCAGCACAGCAAAGATAACAATCAACAAAGTGAAAAGACAACCTATGGAATGGGAAAAAAAATTTACAAACCATCTATCTGATAAGGGGTTAATATCCAAAATAATTTTTATTTAGAATGATTACATCAACAATCTAGATATTTTTAAGTTATCAGAAGAAGCAGTGGGGAAAAAATACGGTGTGTTTTTCTCCTACTCAGTAGAAGGGTTCTAAAAAGGGCAAATTAAAGCATCAGCAATACTTTTTAAAGCAACCTTTACAAATCTGAAATCACTTTGTATGATAATACCTATTATATTGAAATGGTAGAATTATGGGTGAGTGACTTATTTTGCTCTATCAGATTCTTTGTGTAAGTACATTACTTGTATAATAAAAAACGAATAAAGATAGACTCATTTTGACAGGTTAATTTGCTCACAAAATTATCAGGGATTCCTGAGTTCAAATCTCAGCACCACCATTTCTGTGACATTGAGCAAGTTGATATCATTATTATTATTAATATTATTGTTACCATTAGTATTATTAAATAGCATTCAGCACGTATTAGTGCCAGTCACTGTTGGGCACTTTATACACATTATCTCATGTTAGCAAATCTTTCAAAATACACTTCCTCACCTATTAAAAAAATGATAGGAACACCTGAGTAGCTCAATTGTTTAAGCACCTGACTCTTGATTTCGGCTCAGGTCATGATCTCACAGTTCATGAGTTTGAGCCGTGCATCAGGCTCTGTGCCGACAGAGGAGCCTGCTTGGGATTCAATCTCTCTCCCTCTCTCTGCCCCTTCTACACTTGCACTCTTTCTTTAAAAATAAACAAATAAACTTAAAAAAAAATTTTTTTTTAATTGATAGAGGTGTCTGGGTAGCTCAGTTGGTTAAGCACCCAACTCTTAATTTTGGCTCAGGTCATGATCCCATGGTTCATGGGATCGAGCCTGCTTGGAACTTTCTCCCTCTCTCTTTGCCCCTGTACTCACTCAATCTCTCTCTCTCTCTCTCTCTCTCTCTCTCTCTCTCTCTCAAAATAAATAAACTTAAAAAACTTTTGATAATAACACCTACTTTGAAGGACAGTAATGAAGATTAGATGAGATTATATATGAAAAGCATGTTGTAAACTGTAAAACATTACACATGTGTTCATTTTAATCTCTATATATTCTAATTATAAAGAATATTCAGGTGAAGAAAACCAAATTCACTAAGACTTTGTTTCTTAAGAAACAAAGGTAAAATTGCCCTACTGGTGAACTTCTAGGAATTGGCTTCTTTAACTGTAACAAGTTTCTGAGAAGCAGGCACAATGTTAAGAACTCAAGCAAGCATCCAGTTATGGGATAACTGGGATGGGAATAAGTCATGGGAATAAAAAGTACAGCATAGGGAATATAATCAATGATACTGTAATAATTTCTTATGGTGAGAGATGGCAGCTACACTTGTGGTAAACAGCATAATGTATGGAGATGTTGAATCACTTGCTGTACACATGGAACTAATGTAATACCCTGTGTCAACTATACTGAAATTAAAAAAAAATAGTAATAAAAAAATAAAAAACAACAAAAGATGCAGAAAGCACTTATTTCCAGAAAAGTGCTAGGGAGGAGAGTGGGATAAGGGGAAAAATTCTCAAAGTCCTTGAAATACAGACTAACGGGAATCATGTTTGAGCTCTCTCCATTATCGGTCACTGTTGTTTCTGATGCTTCGCTTTTATGCTCTTTACAGACTTACTGGAACAACTGCATTCACAATGAGACAACCTTCTCTCTCTTTTCTTTGCCAGTTTAATTTACAAATATACAAATTATTTTTCAGACTTCAATAGATGAAAGTAAGAAGAAAGGTTGCCTATGTCCAGCAAAGGCTTTACGTTGCCTATGTGGTGCTGGAAAGATTGGCTTAGCAGAATATCAGACTATATTTCTGGTTCAAATTTTGGGCTATGTTCTGTGTTGTATCCCCTCAAAGAAAGAACCTTTTGGTCATGAAATTGCTCAAGCCAAAAACTAAGAACTGTGCCTCAAATTTCCTCTTCCTAATCCTCCACATCCATTCAGTCAATAAACCCCGGATCCCAAAGGCCTCTGGTATCCTCCCACGAATCTCCATTTCTATTGTTGCCTCACTGCTAAATCCTCATCTTGTCTCACCTGAACCTCAACCACCACCTCTACCTCGCCCTATCTCTTCTTCATTCCCGAGAGAATATTTTATCCCTTTTGGAGCTTAATTTTTCTCTCGTACTTCTTTTACTGTGTTCTGGGATAATGCTTTCAATTCAGCTTCCTAGACATATTACTGTCTAATATGGTAACCACTAGTCACAAGTAGCTACTGAGCACTTGAGATGTGGCTGGTCTGAAATGAGATGTGCTAGAAGTATAAAATACACACCTGGATTTCAAACAATTAGAATGAAAACAAAAGTTTTCTTATAGTAATCTGTAATTATTTCATTAATACCTTATTAATAATAAATATATAAATGCCCAATTAATAATTGTTTATATTGATTACACGTGAAAATGATAATACTTTGTATATATTGAATTAAATAAAATATATTGTTATACAATTATATAAATTAATTCCACCTGTTTCTTTTTGCTTTTGTGGTTACTAGAAAAATTAAAACTATATATATAGTTTGCATGGTATTTCTTTTTTATCAAGTTTATTTTATTTATTTGAGAAAGAAAGAGAGCATGGAAGGGGCAGAGAGAGAATCCCAAGCAGGCTCTGCACTGTCAGCACAGAGCCTGATGCGGAGCTCGAACTCACAAACCATGAGGTGATGACCTGAACTGAAATCAAGAGTTGGATGCTTAACCGACTGAGCCACCCAGGCTTCCCATTGGTATTTCTTATTCAATATTTTTTAAGCCCCCCATGGGACTTGACCTCACAACCCCAATAGCAAGAGTCAAAATGCCCTACCAACTAAGCCAGCCAGGCACACCTTGCATGGTATTTCTATTGGGTAGAGCTATTCTTGCTAATTCAGTGTTAGCTATTTCAACCTTTTTACTGAGGGGTGTGCAATGCTTTGGAAATTAAGTTTTAAATTTCCTAAAGCTCTTCAGTGTTCTCTAATTGCTTCCTTTGCAACTATTCTTATTTTATGAGTTTAAAATCTTCTCAAATCTTTCTGGAGACACAAATAGTCTTTATTAAATTCCTACTTCCTATACAGATTCGATTTCCTCAGGATTTAGTTTCCCCACTTTTCCCCCAACATGGAGCTCTCTTTCATGGTGCTGGTTTCTCCTTCAATGATTTGGTGACTGGATTGTGTTTCCTCAGCTCAAGTGAATCTCTTAGCAATAAATAAGGATATTAATTGATATAATCCTAGATGTGAGGAGTGTGCAGGAATATGCGGCCTGGATGGCTTCTCTTTATGGCATATGAAGAGCTTGCCTTTTTGGTACAGAGATTCCTTTTGACAATACCTGGGGCACTGTGCTAATTATCTCCCTAGCCCCAACATATATTTTGGAGCTCCCCCAAATATATCACCCATTCTATTTAAAATTTTCAACCTCTCACAAGAAATAATTTTAACATAAGAAATGGAAAC